>NC_069657.1:246085244-247330958 GCF_027244095.1 Hemicordylus capensis | reverse complement strand
CCAAAACAAGGTTGATCCTAAGATAACTGTTCTCAATGGGATGGGAATTCATCGTTCAGAAGAACCCCTCAAACTTATATTTAAAACTAATCAAAATTTGGCATATGGCATAAAAACTGAGCATTTCCAAACATGATATTTTTAAAAAGCATTTCCGGAACTCATGAGCAAAGAGTGACAAACATTTGTCAACATTTGTTTATTTTTTGTTTGTTTCCCCCCTTATTTATTGTTCTTCTTTAGAAATTGTTTTGAATGCTTCGGAGTTTAAATATTGCAAAATGTGCACAGTTGTTTTCCCTCCCCAAATTCTAACTTCACCTTAGATTTCTGTGCTGGGTAAGAGCAAGAACTGAAGGTGCATGCTATGCTAATCCTGCAGGTTGTTCAGTAAACTAGGCATTCATTTTATAAGTGCTTCTGGTTGTACATGAATCTGATAGTAGTTAGTAACTAGAGTATTCTTCGATTGTTCCAGGCATAGCATTCCCATTGATTTTATTTCTAAAGAATATACAATAAACTTTAAAACACTATCAAGCATTTGTTATTCTGTTTCATTTGTTTAATTCCACTTTCATTTGCTAACTTTTTGTTGTTTTGATGAACAAAAAAAAAAAAAAACCTCTGAGACAAACTTGCCAAATACAGTACTGTATTTATAGAAGGCGACTCTGAATTTAGGACGATGCTTTAAAAGCTAGTGGTTAAATACATTATACCTGTATTTATACCTGTAGTTATACTTGTCTTTACCAAAAAGAAAGAGGAGTCTGAATTCAAGATGAACCCCCCCCCCCATTTAAAAGGAAAGAACTGGGGGAAAGCTTTGTCTTGGATTCAGGTAAATACAGTATATACACTCTTGAACATCACTGATTCCAGTTCTTGATCATTCATTGTTATTCCTCTTCCTTTTGAGAAAGAAAAATGAACCATGGTTACAGTCCCAAAGCTAGTTAAAGGCCATATCACCCACAAACTTTTAGTGTGGTAGTGTGGGCTACTGGGAACATGGTGAGCTCTGAATCCATGTCAAAGAATCCATCTGATTCCTCCACTGTGCATCCCAATCATAGACCTGCTCCACCACTGCCAGTGCCTTTTTGTCATGTTTGTGATGCTCTAGTAAACACGTTGTGTACTATAAGCTATATATGTTAGAAACTGTATATCCAGAAAAAAAAGTGCCATAATCCATTCATGCATTGTAATGCAATTTTCAAGTGGTCTGTGAAAAAACAAAGACTACAATCAACAAGCAAGAAAAAAGCAATCACTTCATCTATTTAGGCATCTCACTTTATTTGGGTATGGTCAAGGGGCAGCTGGTTCTAAGCTAGGGGGCAAAATGAAAAACACAGAATCATGCTAACACTAAATCTACTTCTGCTCATTCGACTTGTTTCTTCTGCCACCTCTGCCGTTTTCCATTCAAAACTATGGTTCAGGATGGTACCCTGGATACTGCCCATGTTACTGGGGGGGGGGGGGAAATGGCAGTTTCTTGCAGAAGCAGGATTAGGGAAATTAAGCTCTCTCCCGATATCTGATGGGGGGCAGAGCTACTGAAAGATAGCCCCTCTGCTGCACACCTGTGAGATCTTTATTTCAGGAAGGGAAGAAGAGGGGAATGAATGGAATCAGCTCTGTAATCATGATGCTGTTTCCTGTTGATTTGACTGACGGAGTTGTGAGGAGTTGGGCAGTTGCTATGGGCATTTTATTTATTTATTTATTTTATTTTATTTTTGCATTTATATACTGCCTTTTGTTAAAAGACAAACCCAAGGCTGTTTACAAAAATTAAAACATACAATAAAAAGGCAATAAAAACATCAAGCTAAAAAATATAAAAACATATAAAAACAGGCATAAAAACAATACAACAGGTAAAAACACACAGAAGCAGCAGTAAAAATGATTATGTAAAAGCCTGGGTAAAAAGCCAAGTCTTTTCAAGCTTTCTAAAAGCCGTGATGGAGTCTGAGGAACGAATGGCCACTGGGAGAGCATTCCAGAGTCTAGGAGCAGCAACAGAGAAGCCCTGTCCCGAGTGCACGACAGCCGGGCCTCCCTCATTGTCAGCACCCGGAGCAGGGCCCCCTCAGATGTCCTCATCACGCGGGCAGCAACCCTTGGGAGCAGGCGGTCCCTCAAATACCCTGGGCCCAAACCGTTAAGGGCTTTAAAGGTCAAAACCAGCACCTTGAATTGGACCCGGAAACGAACTGGCAGTCAGCGCAGCTCTTTCAAAATGGGGGTGATATGTTCCCAACGGGCAGCTCTGGATAACACCCTCGCTGCCGTGTTTTGCACTAGCTGCAGTTTCCGGATACTCTTCAAGGGCAGCCCCACGTAGAGCGTGTTACAGTAATCCAGCCACGACGTGATTAAGGCGTGGGTAACCGTGGCCAGATCTGCCTTCTCGAGAATGGGACGCAGCTGGCACACCAGCCGAAACCGTGCAAAGGCACCCCTGGCCACCGCCTCCACCTGAGCTTCCAAAAGCAGAGCCGGGTCCAGTAGTACCCCCAAGCTGCGTACTTGCTCCTTCAAGGGGAGTGCAACCCCATCCAGAACCGGTAAAATCTCCTCATCCCGATTGGCTCTCCTACTGACCAACAGTACCTCCGTCTTATCCGAATTCAATTTCAGTTTGTTAGCCCACATCCAACCCATCACAGCCTCCAGCCCCCGATTCAGGACATCCACCGCCTCCCTAGGATCAGATGACAAGGATAGATAGAGCTGAGTGTCATCCGCATATTGCTGACAACTCAGTCCAAATCCCCGGATGACCTCTCCCAGCAGCTTCATGTAGATGTTAAACAGCATGGGGGACAAGACCGATCCCTGCGGGACCCCACAGGCCAACGCCACGGGGCCGAGCAGTAGTCCCCCAGCACAACCTTCTGGACCCTCCCCCCAAGAAAGGACCAGGACCACTGCAATGCAGTGCCTCCGGTTCCCATACTTGAGAGGCAGCCCAGAAGGATACCATGGTCGATGGTATCAAACACCGCCAAGAGGTCCAGCAGAACCAACAGGGACGCGCTCCCCCTTTCTAGTTCCCGGCGTAGGTCATCCACTAGAGCGAGCAAGGCAGTCTCAGTCCCATACCTGGGGCGGAAGCTAGATTGAAAAGGGTCCAGATAATCCGTATCATCCAAGACCCTCTGCAGCTGGGACGCCACCACATGCTCCATCACCTTGCCCAAAAAGGGAAGGTTAGACACAGGTCTATAGTTATCCAGGTTGGAGGGATCAAGGGAGGACTTTTTAAATAGTGGTCTTACCACCGCCTCCTTGAGGCACGATGGCATCCTGCCCTCCCTTAATGAAGCATTAACGATCACCTCCAGCCATCTGCCTGTCCCCTCCCTGGCAGCATTTATTAGCCATGATGGGCAAGGGTCAAGAGTGCACGAAGTCACCCGCACACTGCCCAGGATCTTGTCCACATCCTCAGGCTGCACCAACCGAAAAGAACCCAACACAACAGGACCTAATAATAATAATAATAATAATAATAATAATAATAATAATAATAATTTCAATTTCTATACCGCCCTTCCAAAAATGGCTCAGGGCGGTTCACAAAGAGAGATAAACAAATAAGATGGCTCCCTGTCTCCAAAGGGCTCACATTCTAAAAAGAAACATAAGACACACACCAGCAACAGTCACTGGAAGTACTGTGCTGGGGGTGGATAGGGCCAGTTACTCTCCCCCTGCTAAATTAAGAGAATCACCACAGTAAAAGGTGCCTCTTTGCCCAGTTAGCAGATGGTACCAGAGGCACGTCTGCCGGAACTGCCAAAACTCTGGAGTCCATGTCAGCACGGATGCGAGCGACTTTATCTGCAAAGTGACAGGCAAACTGATCACAAAGAGCTGTAGATGACTCCTCCCCCATTGTCTGGGGGGATGTGTGGAGCAAGGTTTTGTGGAGCAAGGTTTCGTGCTCCACACGAAACAGCTCTGTTTGTCTGCACTGAGCAGACGCAATGGAGGAGGAGAAAAAGCATTTCTTCACCGCCCCCACCGCCACGGCGTAGTCCCTAAAATGGGCTCTAGCTCGTGTTCGGTCGGATTTGTGACGACTCTTCCTCCAGCGTTGTTCCAGCCGTCACCTGAGTTGCTTCATCGCCCTATGGTCTGAGGAAAACCAATGAGCAGATCGGGCTCTACCAAGCCGGAGAGAGCGTTCAGGAGCAACCGTGTCAACGGCCCGGGCCATCTTTCCATTCCAGAGATCAACCAGGGACTCGACAGGGTCACCAGCTCTGAACACTGGAAACTCCCCGAGGGCCGTCTGGAATTCAAGCGTATCCATAAGCCTCCGGGGGCGGACCATCCTAATTGGCTCACCACCCCTGCAGAGGGCAGATGGAGCAGTCAAACTAAACCCCTCCAGATGATGATCTGTCCATGACAAGGGAGTGGTCTCAAATTCTCCCACCTCCAGATCATTTATTTCCCAGTCGGCAAAACCAGATCCAGAGTGTGTCCCGCCACGTGGGTAGGGCCCGATACTAATTGAGACAGGCCCATGGTTGCCATGGAGGCCATGAAATCCTGAGCCACACCCACTAGGGGGGCCTCAGCGTGGACATTGAAATCTCCCAAAACAATAAGCCTGGGGGAACCCAAGGCCACCTCCGAGACCACCCCCGCCAGCTCAGGTAGGGAGACTGAAGTGCAGCGGGGTGGTCGGTACACCAGCAGAATCCCCAGCCTATCTCGGAGGCCCACCCTCAAGGACAAACACTCGAAATTCTGAAATTGCCTGACAAGGCACCTGGAAACGGGGAGGGTCTCTCGAAAGATGACTGCAACGCCTCCTCCCCAACCCTCGAGGCGGGGCTGTTGCACGATCTGGAAACCTGAAGGGCAGAGCTGAGAGAGACCAACCCCGCCCAGCGCATCCAATCAGGTGTCCGTCACACATGGGTGGAAATATTATCCTTAATGTTCTATTTGATAGTGCAGCAACATTTTTATTAAACTTTTGCTGCAGAACGTACACAGAATACTTGCTAGGACCATAGGATCGGGCTGCCCACTCTGTTCCAAGAGACATCATGCAAGGTTTCAGGGAAGGTGAGGACATGGGGCTGATCAGCCATTTGGTGACCAGTGAATCCAAGCAAGGTCCCTTTTGAATGATACAAATCTGGTACATGGCCCAGGGCACAGCAGATTCCAGCAACTTAGAGGGTAGGACTCAAAGCAACAGCCCTTTCCTGTGGTTGGTGCTGACAGATACACAGGGCCAAGCCTGTCCTTGAGGGGGCTAATGAGGAATGATGGGCATGCACAAAGCAGTCTTGCAGTGAACTCAACAACCTGGCTCCTTAGTACACATGTGTAGGGATGACACACAGCTGCAGTATGTGTCAGAAGTGAAAATGATGCTTAACTCAGAAAATTCTGGTAACAAGCCCACTGTTGAAAGCAAGCCTGGAGATATGGTGAAAAATATTGGAGGCAGCGGAAATCTCCTGGAACCAATGAGTTGGCAAGCACTCTGCAACCATTCCTTTTGCTATGTAAACCACTTGAAATGTTTTGTTGTAATGTTGTATACTAATAATTATGATGATGCTACAGTCAATGGCACGAGGTGAAGAAGCATAAGCAGAATTTAGCAGTTGTTATGATCACATGGGCCCCTTTCAGACTCGGGCCACCTCCACAAATTGTGTGAAACCACGAGTTGACAAACCTGAGGTTAAATACCCAAAGCGGGAACCATACTGCAGACAATCACCCAACTGTGGTCTGGCAACCTCCAGGTTCTGTGTAGAGGAGCCTCTCCCTCTTCTGAGCCACTGAGGCCAAATCCCAGGAAGTTGCGGGCTGCTCACGTCACCAGACTGCAGGTAGGGCGTCAGGACATCGTCAAGGCAGCTGCCATTGGGCACGATCTATGAGGAGGGGGGGTGCCCAGCGCAATCGTGCCCTTTTGGCTCTGATGAATGCCTTCGGCAGGGTGAAGACATTTTAACCCCTTCCTCACTGCACTCATGGCAATGCCCTTGCAGGAACTTCCAAGGCACACAGTCTTGCAGAAGCACACTCATTTATCCCCAAGAACGGCAAGGGGCACTCCCAGATGACAACGGGCTCTTGGAGGATACACGGAGAATGGCAGCTGATAAATTGGGGTGAGCGGTGGGCTGCTTGCCTGGGGGGGAGGGGTTGCAAGGTGCTGTGCACCAGGAAGAGTTAACCCGTGACACAACCGCTCAGTTGCTCCAGCAGCCTGGGGCAGATCTCATGCAGATTAAATAGTGATGGTCTTTCTGGGAGATGTTAACTGTCTGGAAAGGTTATTTTATTTTATTTTATTTTATTTTATTTTACACATTTGTATACCACCCAAAACGCAAGTTCCCTGGGCGGTTTACAAGACAATAAAAACATCCAATAAAAAGATCAAAACATTCCAACATTTAAAATTTAAAACGTTAAAACTATTCAAACACAATTAAAACACAAAACAATATCTAATTAAAAGCCTGGGTGAACAAATGCATCTTGACTGCCTTTCAAAAAGTTGTAAGAGATGGGGAGGCTCTTATTTCAGCAGGAAGTGTGTTCCAAAGCCTCAGGGTAGCAATGGAGAAGGCCCATCCCTGAGTAGCCACCAGACGAGCTGATGGCAACTGCAGACGAACCTCTCTAGATGATCTCAATCGGCAGTGCGGTTAATAGCAAAGAAGATGTTCTCTTAAATATCCAGGGCCCAAGCTGTTTAGGGCTTTATAGGTTATAACCAAAACCTTGTACTCTGCCTGGAAACGTATCGGCAGCCAGTGTAGAACTTTTAAGATAGGAGTGATATAGTCTCTCTGAGATGACTCAGAGACCAACCTGGCTGCCGCATTCTGGACTAACTGAAGGTTCCAGACCACATACAAAGGCAACCCCACATAGAGTGCATTGCAGTAGTCAAGTCTGGAAGTGACCAGCAGATGTACTACTGTTCTGAGGTCATTTATCTCAAGAAACGGACGCAGCTGGCGTATCAGCCAAAGCTAATAAAAGGCACCTCTGGCCACTGCCTCATCCTGACACACCAGGGAGAGTTTTGTGTCCAAAAGCACCCTCAGACTGCGTACCTGTTCCTTCTGGGGAAGTGTGACCCCATCCAGAACAGGCAGATCAAAATCGTCTCTTGGTTATGTGTCACCAAGTCATGTGGGGCCCCCCACCTTTGCTCAGGAGGATTTGCCTGCATTATGTGCATCTGGAGTTTAGAGCAGGGGTGGCAGTCCCCACACCTACTTTACAATCGCAGCATTGGGAAGGGCTGTGGTGGGGATCCTTCTCCCCTTGAGATCCCTGCACTTAAGCATATTTGATGCAGTCTGAGAGGAGCAAGTTGACTCTCCCTAGGGGGAATCTGCTTGCCTGTCTCCCAACCATAACTGTCAATAAATAGCCAGAAAAAAACGGTTGTTTAGTTATCAATATGAGGATCCCTGAGTCTCCCCTTGTGGGGGTCCTCTTTTAATCTCCATGAGGGGAAACAAACTATCTTCCCTGGTTGGGGAGAGACTTGCACCCTTACCCAGAAGAGAAGATTGGGCCCCTCTCTTCCCACCATTACTGTTCAAAAATAGACTGAGTGCACCTTGCGATCACATCCATTCCTGCTGGTGCCTTTTCCACCCAACACATTCCCCATAGTTCTTAAGACTGGCAAAGGGGGAAAGGGTCTCTTGGAAAGGGGAGAGAACAAAGGGGAGACCAGGACCCCTGCCTCCCAATGCAACCGTGTGATGGCAGACTGCAACAGCTTTCTCAACACCTGCTTCCAGCTGTGCTCCTGATTGTTCCCGCTCCTGTTGGTGGACATTGGTTGCCCATGGTCCCAAGTAACAGGGTATTGCTCTTGGGGGTCTAAAACCACCCTCCTCCCCAACTTATTTCCCAAAATGCTGTACAAAGCAGCCATCCTCTTCCCCATTCAAAGCCGGACCCCTCCCCCCCCCACCGGCCTCTGTGGTATACCATTATACTGTGGTATAATGTAAGCAGAGGATGAGAAGCAAAGATCAACACCTGGTATAGACACTCCTCTTCTCCCACATTTCCTGTGAACATGCCAGGTAGTTAAAGGACAGGTAGCATAGACATGGGCAAACAATGAACTTTTTGGGCAAAATGCCAGAACTTTATTTTTAACTCCAATCATTGCAGGGTCACAATGGGCGTGGCCAGTCCAGGTGTATCCTTGATTGATCGTTCAAGGGGCCACAGCTGCGCCCACTGGCGGTGTCTGACCTTCACCCGATTTAAGAGCAGCACGCCTTTCCCAAACCATGCACCTGCCCATTTTGCTGGTGGGCCAGTGTGAGATGCTCCCATGTGTGTCTTGTGAAAGCTTACTGCCCACTGCTCTTACTCCCTGCTGTTGCCCTGGATCCTCTTGAGCGGGGCAGTGGTGTGTACTGGAGCCTGGGCACCTGCCCACTCCCATTTCCTAGTGAGGATGGAAGATCCGAGTGCTCCAGCTGCAGGACGTCTCCCCGGAACCTGCAGATGTTGTGCAGGATGCAGGAGACTACTATCACCTTTTGGACTATATCCTCCTCCACATCCAGCAAGGTATATAGTGTGTGCCAGCAGGCCTTCAGCCTCCCAAAAGCCTGCTTGATCACCATCCTCATGCTGCTGGGCCTGAAACTGAAGTTCCTCAGGAAGATACTCCGAAGTGCATGGTAAGGGGTTACTAGCCACTTCTGAAGGCTATATCTCTGGTCTGCAAATATCACTGGCTTCACACATTGTCTGCTGACAAGGTGCATTCACCCAGGTCCCAGCTCAAAGCTGTGACACAAGAGGAGAGGTCCAAAATATTGCTGTGTTGTGGCTTCTCCTGGACACTCCTGAGTAGACGTCTATGAACTGCTTGGTGGAGTCTACAATATTTTTAAGGGTAATTGTGTAGTAGTGTTTGTGGCTGTAATACTCATCATGGAGGAGGCAGGTGCCAAAGCCTCCATGTGTGTCCCATCTATAGAGCCTATGACTCCTGGAAAACCCTTCTGTTGGAATCCTGCCATCACCTCCTTTGGTGTGCCCACACAGATCACGTCTTCAAGGAAAAGTTCCACCAACAGGTTATCAACTTCCCTGAAAATCCTGCATGCCATTGAGGTGCCAACTGCAAACAGGTTTCTGAGTGTGAGGTAGTTGGAGTTGGATACCAACTTGTACAGCATGATGGTGAGGCGCTTACACACTGGCACCGTGTGGCACATGGAGGTGTCCTGGTGGTGGATAGGTTCCATCTCTCTGGCAAGGAAGCTGAAGGTCTTTCTGGACAACTTGAAGCTGCCTATGAACCACTCATCTTCCCACTCCCAGGTGTCTTCCATGGGCTGCCAGGTGTTGTACTCCATCTCCTGTTGTACCCACGGCAATACCCACACCCTGTATGCAGACCAGTCCTCCTGCAGAAGTTGGGCCAGGGAATAGAGGACCCCAGAACCTCTCTGGACACTTGCAATGGCGGAGTGCACAATCAACCATTTGCATCTTGTCAATAACTGTGGAACCTAGCTTCCTGACTGGCAGCTGCTGCCCCCTTGCCCGGCAGTCCCCAAGCTTCCGAAAGCCCACAGCAATTCTTTCCCCTGCTGAGATCTGTGTCTGGCTTCCTCCTCCATTCTGTGAAGGAATATCTCCATGGCGCTGTACACAGCCACAGTGCCATGGCTGTACACCAGGGGTGTAACTACCATTAGGCAAGGGGAGGCAGTCGTCTTGGGGCCCCACTGCCTCGAGGGCCCCCCCAGAGGCACATCACATGACTCCCCACCCACCCATGTTGCACCCCCTATGAATTATGTTGAGTCTCTTGGAGCATAGAGTAAAAAAATTAGATTCAATGTGAACTAGATTTTCACCGCATTCATAATGGGGATGTGAGTGTGAGTGCACTATATATTGTGAAGTGTGTTTGTGTGTGTATATCAGTGAGGGGCCCATTTTAAAATCTTGTCTCTGGGCCCCCTCCAACCTTGCTACGCCCCTGCTGTACATGGTGCCACAGTGCCGTGCCCGCCATTGTTTCCTCAATGCTGGACAAGTAGCTGGGATTTGGCTGTAGACACTCCATGGACTTTGCAGTGTGCAGGTTCTCGGATGGGCACCTCCCATTTAGTGGGGATGAGCGGAAGTGTGTGTCTTTCGACCTCCTAGCCAAGAGTGTGACAATAGGTGGTGTTCCTGCAGAGGAGGGAACTGTACTGGCGCATGTCCTTCCACTGAATATGTGGTGGTAGGTGATATGTTTCCTCCTGCCATGCCTTGCCAGGCTTAAAGGGGAGATATCTTGTGGCATTCGTGCCTTCCTGGCATAAATGTCCCGGAGAGACCATATTATACCTGTTTTGAAGCAGTTGCACTGGCTGCCGATATGTTTCCGGGCAAAATACAAAGTGCTGGTTATTACCTTTAAAGCCCTGAACCGCTTAGGTCCGAGTTATCTTAGAGAGCACCTTCTTCTGCACAATCCCCACCACACGTTAAGGTCATCTGAGGAGGTCTGTCTTCAGTTACCACCAACACGTCTGGTGGCGACTCAGAGGCGGGCCTTCTCTGTAGCTGCTCCTGGGCTGTGGAATGCACTCCCGGCAGAAATCCACAATCTGAGTTCATTATTGGCTTTCTGGAGAGCCCTTAAGACCTATTTGTTTGGCCCGGCCTTCCAGGATTTTTAAACTGTTTTAAATATTTTAATAATGTTTGTATGTTTTTATAGTTTTTGATGTTAACAGTTAATTGATTTTAGTTTTATTTTAATGTAATCTGCCCTGAGCCATTTTTGGAAGGGTGGTATAGAAATCAAATAAATAAATAATAGATAAACAAACCTCCACCTTGCAACCACCACTTTAAGCTTTGGTGTGGGGTTCGTCCTTCAGGCCCATCCAACATTGCCAGTGGTGGTGGGCTCCCTTCATCAGCACTCAGGTTCTGTCAACAGGGCCACTTGGACTGCTCCCCCTTCTGCAACCATGGTGAACCAAAATCCTACAGTTCGGAGTGCAAGGTCTGTCTTCCTGGGAGGAGTTGGGACTGCAGGTCCACTAGATCACCTTTGGATGGTGAGGCGGGCTTTGGATTGCATCCCTTGGAGAGAACCAATGGGTATACACACTCCCCAGGATGCTTAATGCAATGCAGTCATAGCTATGGCCAGAAGCGTTGCAATCAGCTGGGTGTGCCAGCACACACTCCTGGCAACCAGTGAGCAGACGATGCTTGGTTTGGTATTGCCAACATCTCCAACCCATGTGTGTAGGGAGTGCAGGACCACAGTGGTGTATTTTTTTTATTTTTAAATAATAAAAATTTGGAAGACATGGCCCACCACCATCTCCACACATCTCCACTCCATGAATAAAGATCAATGCAGAGCCAACTGGGCCTGGTTCTTGCAGCTGGGATTTGAGTGTGGGCAGGCCTATGTAGGCAGCTGCTTGTGCAGATCCCACGGCCTTGGCATTGTTGGGGAAGCAGCACCTGCAATCTTTGAAGTGCGCAGAGAACGTGCTGTACCCAAAAAGTGTGTGAGGCATTTTAGCATACAAAATGTTTCTTTATTGACAGGTTAAAAACAGATAACATTGCTTTTGTGGCACTTCCTTTTACCTACCATCAAGAGATGTGCTTGGCGGGAAAGCATGCACAGATGCTAAAACTAAACTGGGGTGGGGGGAGTAGTGCATCAGCAACAGTGGTGTGGATTACAAAATGTGGATGGTGTCCCCCTTGAGAGAAACTGCAGCACATAATCTGCAGTCTGGCTTGCAGAATAGGTGCAACTGCTCCCTGATCTGCACCAATCCAGGAGCTTCTAAGCCTACCATGAGCCTCATTCCTCTCCAGAGGACTTGGAGCACTCGGGACGTTGCTTGCCACCACCACTGCTCTTCTGCTTGCGGGCACAACCTCTTGGGTGCCCATGACCTCCAGCATCTCTGCTCTTCCCCTTTCCCTTGGGGCAACCCACACAGGGGAGTGCATGTGCCCCCTTGCCTTTCACGGGGCCTTTCTTTTTCCATGGGGATGTGTGGGTGGTAGGCGCATGTGCACCCCTTTGGCACAAGGCTGCAGGTTTGCAGTGGCAAGCAGTGGAACACCCTTGCCATTTGGGGGGCTGTCTGTGGTGGCTGCCCTGGGGTGGCCTCCGAGGACCCTTCTCCAGGTTGTCCACACACAGGTGATCCCTGAAGGGGTGGAGTTGCCTCCAAGGGCAGATGCTCAGCATGTGCACCCAGGAAGGGTGGCTGGCTAGCAGTGCTGACAGGGCTGGCTCTGGATGGTTCTGGCTGGGGACCCATGAGTGGCGGCCTCAGTGGTGTGGAGGGTGTGGAAGGCTGACGCCCAGCATGCACACCCAGGAAGGGTGGCTGTGGTGGTGCTGGGGGTGTAGTTGCTGGGACGGCCCCAGCATAGCACCCACAAAGTGTGCAAGTGGGGCTTGAGAGGCCAGAGTGGCTTGGGGAATGCCCCAGATGTACAGGCAGGTAGGGCACAAGCATCAGCAACTGCGGCTGGTACAGTTGCTGCTGTGAAGGAGGATAACCTGGTGCCTGGTGGCGGTTCTAGTGATGGAAGCAGCCACCCGCTCCAGGTAGGCTGCGTAGCACTCAAACCTCCTCTCTGCTGTTGCATCCGAGTGCTCCATGGCTCCCATGACCTCATGCACCATAGTGCAGAGGACCTGACCACCTCAGAGGACCTGACTCAGAGGACCTGACCGCCTCCTGCACCACGTTCTCAGAGAACACTTGGAAGGCCCTCCTGTCTTCCGCACGCCTCTGCTCCTCATTCTGGTCAAGTTCCCAGAGCAGGGAGCAGTGGCCTGGGAGCTCTCTACATGCTGCTATATTTATTTATTGTATTTCTATATCTCTGTGTGCTTTCAGGGTTTTTCTACCTCCCTGCCCAAGCAGGAACATTACTGGGCCCTGTGTAACAGCCCCCTCGCACCCGCACCCACCGCCACTACAAACCGCACCCTGATCCGTGCCCCCACATGTGTCCCCGGCACTCCAGCACTCCATGGAATAGAATCCGGACTGGAGGGGCTGTCCTGCGGCATCCACAACATCGCACTACTACAGGTGTACCTCTCTCCTTGCCTTCCCCGGAAGGGGTAGCAGCAGCTGTGTGCTACATGGCAGGCTGAGGTGGGCATGATGGACACAAGGTGGAAAACAGCTTAGCTAAACTGTGAGCCATTCTGAATTTAGTTCACCCTGAAAGCCCCTCTTTGACAATTTGCTAATTTTGCTCTCTCTTTTCATCTGTTTGTTCTTCCCTATGAAGTACTTCCTGATGTCACTTTGCTGCTATATGTCCCCTCTCAACCTCAGAGGCTGGTCTGTAGTACAGTCTGCAGTCAGTCCTCCTTTGTCTCAACAACGGTTGTAAACAGCTGAAGTTTTAGGAACATAAGAACATAGGAACATAGGAAGTTGTCATATACCGGGTCAGACCATAGGTCCATCTAGTTCAGTATTGTCTACACGGACTGGCAGCGGCTTTTCTAAGACTGCAGCCAGGAGTCTCTCTCAGCCCTATCTTGGAGATGCTGCCAGAGAGGGAACAAGCATGCAGGTGTTATTTCCAGAGCAGCCCTGTCTCCTGTGGGGAATATTTTACAATGCTCACATGTATTCTCCCATTCAAATGCAACCAGGGTGGACCCTGCTTAGCAAAGGGGACAATTCATGTTTGCTACCAGAAAACCAGATTTCTGACCAACTCTCATTTTTTACTGTCACCATAGTCTCCCAACTTCCAATTTCCCACTTGCCCTTGCTTTCACGGCTGAGGGCTCTTAACTGTTTCTAATTCCTGTGAAATGGGTAGAGGCAGTTTCAAGTAGTAGTTCTCTAATATTACTAAACTAAAGCAACTATATTACTATTATTAAAACAACTGCCCATATTTATTCCCACATAGTGACTTTTCCAGTATTAGTTGCTGGTATCTCTGTGTCTTCTTTATTTTTGTGAGCCCCTCTGGGACAGGGAACCATTTTTTCATTTCCCTGTAATGGAAACTGCTTTCTGAACTTTTTGTAGAAAAGTGATTTATAAATATTCTTAATAACCTATTTTTAAACAAAGCAATATTTCCCCATCGTGCAGGTGTAGTGTAGCCACTTACAGAGTTCCCTGCAGTACTACAGCACCCAGCAGTCAGTGCAGCAGAGACAGGAAGTGGCATCAAAGACAGGTAGTAGCAGCACCACAGACAGGGACTCAGGGACAGGAATGGTAGGGAATTAAAGGCTTAGTAGATGTATTAAGTTAAATGTTGTTGCTAATTAAAGATCTCAATATAATTTACAACTTTGGGGCTATTTGTTGAAGGTCAAAAAAGAGAGTAAACCAAACCCACTGGTTCTGAATACTTAGTCACCTAAGTATTCAGAAACCAATGCCTTCTTTGTCTGTGGGTAGCTCTGTGTCCTGCTGCTGGTAGGCACAGAGGGCCATTAAGTTTCCTATTAGAAACAATGAGAGGGATTTTTTAAAAAAAAAACATACGGGCAGGAAAGGTTTTATTTTTGAACAGAGCAGGAAGAGTATTACTGCTGACTTGGCACAGATGGAAGAATCTATTCATGAACAGTGGTCTCCATTACACTTGAAATCAGTGTTCCTTCCAACAGGGATTCCCAGATGTTGACTACAACTCCCACAATCCCCAAGCAAAAGCCATTGGAGCTGGGGATCCTGGGATTTGTAGTCAACAACATCTGGGAATCCCTGTTAGAGGAAACATTGCTTAAATTAGGTGTCAGTTCTGAATTCCTGCTACTCAGGACTTGTTTAAATATTGTAATAGCTATGTGCCTCCTCTGTCTCTGACTACATAAATACCTGTCATCAGAGAATCCTATCCTGATGAATAGGGGTCCTTTTGGACTCTGGCTTTGCTTGGTTAAAGAACAGAAAAATGATACAAGGAAAAAGATTTATACACATAAACCCAGAAAACGGTCACAAGAAGAGAACACATTAATATGGCTTCATAGTAGGGATGCTCTCGAAGCGTTTTGGTACCTCTGTTTCCGGTGCCAAACCACTTCGAGCTGCCCCAGCTGAATCGTTTTTGCTGGGGGCGAGCGGGCACTTGAAGAGGAGGAAGCCAGGGTGTTATCTGCCCCTTTAATTGCAGCTACACTGCCCCCGCCCCAGAGTGGCACTGTTTTTATGGAGAAGCCATGCTCTCTGTTTGCTGGCTGCATTGACTTGGGAACAGGAAGTTCCCTGTTCCTAGCAGGAAATGGCATCTGGACATGTGTGGATGCCATCTGGAACTCAAGATGGCATCTGCACATGCTCGGATGCCTTTTTGGACACCTTTTCCTGCTGGGAACTGGGAACTTCCTGTCCCTAAACAAATGCAGCTGGCAGATAGAGAGCCTGGCTACTTCTTACAAACAGCACCACTCTGGGACAGCCGGGGTGGGGGTGGGGGGGGCAGAGGGGCTGCAACAGAGGGGCTGGTAAGACCTGCCTTCCTCTTTTTGAAGTGCCTGCTGTCCACTTCCCCAGATGTGCACAAAATGATTTGTGCACATCCCTAATTCATAAACAAAGAAAAATGGATTCTTAACCTTGAAGCTTAGAAAGAGAGAGAGAAAAGAGAGCGGAGTCCTCCCAACAGATAGATGCTGGTAAGTAGGAAGGGGTGGGGTGGGGGCATAGTAAACCTTTCCTTGTTTGTGCAGTCTTGGGCTGGAAGCGAGATGCTTGGAGTCCTGCTGGGTGATGGCACCTTGGATATTGGAGATGAGGTTTATGAAGGGTCTAGAGACCTATGGTAGTGAAATCATCTCCTTTTGGCAGAGATGCACACAGCCATATATCACTATAGGCACATCCACCACTTTTCTCTCTGGGTTTTGTGATGGGATGGGTGGGATTAGGGCAGAGATCTGTACAGCCAAGATCTTTGGAAGTAGGTTCACAAAATCCTTTCTGTCTGGGTATTCTGAGTCGATGGTTTTAGGATCAGGGGTCCATGCAGCTAAGGATCTCTGTGAGCAAGTCCACTGTTTTTTTCTGTCTGGGTTTTCAGGTGGTTTTGCTGGTTCTAAAGCTGGGTTCTTTCTCCTAAAAAAAGCGGGAGGGAGGGAATGGAAAGGACAAAAGATCTGAAGAGGTTTCTATTCAGAGCAGTAGTGGCAGCATGATTGGGCTGGGGGAAGAGGAAAATCTTCCACTGAATAGTCTTGATGGCTTTTCCTATTGTTGTGGACGTTTGAGGAGGAAACCTGCTTCTGTTAGATAGATCCTGCATCTGGTTCTTTCTCTGTTGTTTACAAATCTGGAGGGGAGCACTTTGCTTTGGCTGTGGGCAAAGTTCCATTTGGGACTATCTGTCTTTTGATTGCTGAGGTTAAGGAATTATTCTTGGGCTGGAGACTGCTGTTCTTCTAATTATTCTAATTTAGAAAGGTATTCTGATATCTGTGAGTGATCTTAGGAACTACCAGTTTGATGTCATGGGGTCATCCTGGGTCAATTGCTCAGAGGTGTTACCTTTTAGACAAAAGATGTTGGAGAACACGCTGGGTCTCTGGCCTGCACTCTAAACCTCATTTTAAATTGCATTTTTCCTTGATCACCTCTGATTCCATAAACCTGGATCTAATTTCCTGTTTGGACCTGAGGGACTCATAGGGATACTTGTGGGTGGAAAGAGGGGGTCTGTCCTAACTAGGTTCACTGTGCCTTCTTACCATGTACTCAATTTATAGCCATCTTTTATCCCACATAATAAATGTGGATGCCTTAAATGGCAAAAAAACAACAACACTTGGCATCTTAAAAGAGCATATGATGTTGTCAGGAAAGGTTAATAAAGTAAGTAAAGGTTATCAAGTATTTTTTGGTATATGTTTGTCCACTAAGTCCTCCCACAATGGGAACTCCATGTCCAACCAGCATCCATTTGTTGTTAGTTTTTATTCCAAAGTTGGCATTATTAAATCTTTCAAAGTCCACGATGGCCAGTGCCAACTGCAAACCTTCAATAGGTCAAGCAAAGCAAAATTAAGAGCACATCCATACAACAATCAGGCAACCTGAATCCAGTTGTCAAAAACAGAGATATAACATTGATCCACAGATGGGCTAAAAGTGGATTGTCATTTGGATTTGGTGAAGTCAGATTAGTAGCAGCTAATTATGGTCATGAACTAAAGCAGGGATTCTCAACGTTGTGTCCCCATATGTTGTTGGACTTCAGCTCCCATAATTCCCAGCCCCAGCGGCATTTGGTTGGGGATTATGGGAGTTGAAGTCCAATAACATCTGGGGACACAACGTTGAGAATCCCTAAACCAGAGCACTGTAAAACTGCATTCTTGAAATTGCATTTCACTTTCTGACTGGAAATAATTAGGGCTATCAATTAGTTAAAATGTTTTAGTTGATTAATAATCTGCTTTTTAACTGATCTGTTAAAATATATATATCTGTTAGGGTAGATATAAATACATTGGAAGATTACTAGAAACCACAGCATAGGTGCCCTTCTGAGACACCTTTTTGAAGTCTCATAGTGAACAGGTGACCGGTCATTGTTAGAAGGAAAGGCCATCCTATTTCCCCTTTTCACACTGACATTCCAGAACCAAAACAGCTTCACAAAATAAACAAATGTGCCTTTGAGCTGTAGATCCACCAATTAAAATTGGCTTCTACCACTCACTCTGATAAAGGCTTAGTTGCACAAAGTATTGATGAAAGCTTGGAATTAGGGAACTGCCAGGAATCAGCTCAATCATTAGCCTGAGGGCCCACAGCTAGCCCCTCAGGCCCTAGGCTGATATGGGGATTTTGGTAGGGAGCAGTATCACTGTGAGTCTCTTGCCCTGCAGCCTTCTCCCACCTGCCTCCTCATCCACAAATGTGAACGTCCTCAGAGCCTTAGTGATGCAGGGGCGTTTGGGAGGAAAGTCCATTCCTCAGAGGGGAATGGAAGGGAAGGAGAAGGGAGGCAGGTGGGAGAAGGCGCTGTGTGAAACAGGATGCTGGACTAGATGGGCCTTAGGCCTGATCCAGCAGGGCTGTTCTTATGTTCTAGGATCTGCTGCTTCCTCCTCCCACCTTCCTAATTCAGACTGATTCAGAGTGCACTACTGGTTCCTTCCATGCTTGGTCTCAACACTGGTCTCCTTCCATGCTGTCAAAACCAAAATATTGTGATAGCTCTGCTTGCTAAGATGTCAAACAAATAATCAACCACTCACTCTATACAGATTATAATTTGTTCATTTGGTGCTTGATTGTATTCCAGAACAATGAGATATATGCAGCTTGGATGTGACATCCTGCTTTAGTTGCCAAGCGATTACTTTTATAGGCCTGGAAATGTTGCTCTCCACCTGATACTGAAGAATGCACCTAGAACTGGTATCTTGAGATGAATGACAAATCTCCAAAACACTCTCTCTCTCTCTCTCTCTCTCTCTCTGAGAGAGAGAGAGAGAGAGAGAGAGAGAGAGAGAGAGAGAGAGAGAGAGAGATTTAATGCTACTGTATATGGGATGCATTTCTGGAGTGCTTTGACTATAACAATATTGATCCTAAAGAATAATTGTTATAGCCTAGTAATCTGAGTCCTTGCCCAGCAGACACCCAAAAACCTAACCCCAATTGTTTCACCATATTTTCATTTTCTCTTTCTATTTTAATGGTTGAAACAGAACACCAGATATTCAGTCATCCTGTAGAGGCCAAAATATCATAACAGGGATATAAGATGTTTTTAATAATTAAATTCTCTTCCAGGTAATTTTGTTTAATGCAAAATAATGACTGAAATGATGAGGAAAATTACTCAAAAATAGTCCCATTGAAATTCAAAGAATAAGTTGAGCTTGCTCTTTTAATTTCCCTCTTTTAATTTTAGTGGACAACTTTGAGTTATTTCTTCATCATGTAGGCCAATACCTATTTTTCAAAACCTAAAAATCAGAACTGCGCCATTGGTAGATAAATGTTTGTATCACTTTTACCGCAGCTGATAAAGAATGGTTCTCCCCAGATTTCCCCTTACTGGATACTGAGGACTTGTAAATTCAGGGCAGGCAGAAAGAGCAGTCAATACCTGCAAATCTCTGTTATGCCTCCCTTGAAAACATCTTGGGGAAGGTGTGTGGTTTGCTGTTGGGATCATGGAAAATTACTACAGAGCTTAGATTCTGATGAAAGTGTAAACATCTCACATTTAAATACTGCACAGGCTTTAAATTATTCACTTAATTTGATGAGGTAGGCCAGAGGTTCTCCTTCTCATCTTTACAGATGGAAAACGGAAAGACAAAGACCATAGTCTTCAAAATTCCAATCAACATTGATTTAATGACAAATTCAAATAGCTTTGTCTGTAAAGAAGGTCATGTTGGTACTAACTCTGTTAAGACGAAGACAAGGAAGATTATGCAAAGATCACAGGGAATATTGATTAAGATGCAGCAAGTTCTGCTATATTGCACAGCAAGGGAATGGACAAGAGACTGCTTATAATACACAAGTGAATTTCGGCCCGTTGAATAACGGGTGCTAGTAACAGTGCTCCTGGCCCCCCGCCGCCATTCCCCCTCCCTCCGCCATCCGCCCACCCGCCCTCCCAGCTCCTTTGTGTCCCCCCCCATGTTTAAGGGCCAAATTGGCCCAGGCACTTGCCCCCGCCAGGCCGGGGAGACGGAGGCCGGGACCGGGGGTGGAGCAGAGGCCATGTAACTTAAAAAAAAAATTGCTCCCGCGGCCAACGCCACCAACCCTCCCTCCCAGCTGCCGAGTCCCCCTTACCCTGGCCCACTTCCGTCGGCCGAAGAAAGCCCTCAATTTAAGAGGCAGAGAGGAGCTCGCAAGCAGACCTCCTCTCTGTGCAAAGCCTCTTCCCGAATTGCCGCTTTGGGCACTTGCGTCCTTTGCGGCCAAAGAGGCAGTTCGGGAAGAGGCTTTGCACAGAGAGGAGCTCTGCTTGCGAGCTCCTCTCTGCCTCTTAAATTGAGGGCTTTCTTCGGCCGACGGAAGTTGGCCAGGGTAAGGGGGACTCGGCAGCTGGGAGGGAGGGTCGTCGGTTGGCGTCGTCGGCCGCAGGAGCATTTTTTTTTAACGTTACATGGCCTCCGCTCCGCCCCCGGCCTCCGTCTCTTTCAGCCGAGGCAGCGGCTCCGCTGCCGCCTCGGTCAGTTTCCCGCGCCGCCACTTCTCCGGCTTCTTCGGGGCAGCCGCTTCTGGCCGCCCAAGATGGCTGCTGGGTGCCGGCGATCGTGTCTCCCTTGCCCTGTTCTGGGCATGCGCTGCGCGCATGCCCAGAACAGGGAGGCACAAACGCACGCTTGGTGTCTGTCCACGGACGGACACCAAGCGTTTTATTAGAGAGGATAGCAAGCCACTTGCTACGGGCATATTTGAAAGGCATTATTGGCATTAACTGGCATTCTGACAGTGAAGATCAGTGAAAAGGAAAGGACTTATTCATAACATTACACTTGGGAAAATGGGAGGAGAGATTCCTTAAGACTTTTTCAGTTATCAGTGAAGCAAATTCAGTCTTGTTCACTTCTGATGGAAGCAAGGCTGTTAGGTGCATGACATGCAGATTAATGGCATATCCAAAATGCAGCCCTCTTATGTATTTTCTGTAACTGGAAGGTAAGCACATCTAACATAAATAAGAAGTACAGGGGCTTAGGGTCATGGGTGGAACTATCAAGAGGACATTCTCAGTTGATATTAGTGAATAAGACATACCACGGAGAAGGAATTTTTCTGGGGTTAAAACTCAAATTACATGCGAGATCCATAATTGGATCTCTTGACTTCTTTACCCTGAAATATAGCCATGGGCAGGGGCACCATTAAGCATGGACTTGGGGGCCCAGGTTCATGTGCCCAGTCTCCTAGAGGGCCCTATGATTTTCCCCAAAGGAAAAGAGGGTCCATTTTATATTTCTGGAATGGCTTGGCCTAGAGTTCTGAAATTTGGCACGGATGTAGGACAGATTATCAGGACTCTGTGTACTGATTTTGAAGTAGATGGGTCAATCTGTTAATTTTTAATGATTTTTTGAATTAAAAAAAAAACCTTCAAGAAAGTCCTGTAAGTGGCTTGTTTCATGGCAGAAAATTACAAAACTTCTGGAACTGAAGCCCCCTCTTGAATCAGAATTCCACCCCCATGTAAAGGAATCTGCACTTTGCCTTCATAAAAAAGTTCAACATCCCCTCCCCCCTCCTTTGCCCAATCCTTTACATTTCCAGAATGGTTGGGATTTGAGTTCTGAAATTGAGCACACATGTAGTCCAAGATGATGATGAAGATGATGATGAAGATGAAGATGAAGATGATGATGATGATGATGATGATGATGAAGAAGAAGAATTCGATTTCTATACCACCCTTCCAAAAATGGCTCAGGGCGGTTTACACAGAGAAATAATAAATAAGTAAGATGGAACCCTGTCCCTGAAAGGCTCACAATCTAAAAAGAAACATAAGATAGACACCAGCAACAGTCACTGGAGGTACTGTGCTGGGGGTGGATAGGGCCAGTTACTCTCCCTCTGCTAAATAAAGAGAATCACCACATTAAAAGGTGCCTCTTTGCTCAATTAGCAGATGGCAGGACTCTGTATTTTTATTTCAAGGAAACTGGTCAATCCTATGATTTTTAATGAATTTCCCACTACTGCAGTAAAGCTGCCAGAAAGAGTTAACTCTATCCATAGAGTACTTCACATATAGTGAAAGTGGAACTAACAGTTACATCTGAATAAACAAGCATTTTTTAAAAAGCAAACCAAATGTACTGTGCTAAAGTTGGGTTGTGATCCAAAAGATCTACATGAGAGCTGTGAATCAAGGGGCTTGTGTTGTGGTTTTAATCCCCCTCCCTTTACAAATGTACTATATGTCCAAGCTGGTTTTGTGTTTGAGCTGTGGAGCAAGAGACATGTGTTGTGTCCCAGTTAGTTTGTAAATGGTCAAAAAGCTTTAGCAACTTGAATATTCAGTAAAATAAAAATGTCCTATTCTTAAATGTATTTTTGGTCTAAGACCGCAATAAACTTACTACTACTTAGAAAGCTCTGTTAATCAATTGGGGCTTTCATAGTCTTGGGGGGTGGGGGCAGGAAATGCACTCTGGCCCAGTTCTGTGGGTTTGTGGTGAATGATCAAGAAGATGTATGGATCCTTTGGGGGTTGTGTAATCCCCCCCTCCCAATGCACTCTAGCCCGGACCTGTGGGTTTGTGGTGAAATGTATATATACGGAAAGGATACTTATTTTTCAGGCCCACCCCTGCAATAAGCCCATTAGGTCCAGGGTCCAACATTACCTAGCTGCACCTCTAGCATGGGGGTTGCAAAATTGCTTGGGCAGTGGTGATAAGGGGTGGTTAGCCCTTTCCCCTGTACCATTTTAATTACCCTCCTCCCCAAACTTCTCTTATCCCCATTGTGGAAAAACATGCATATAATCCTGGGAGAGCCAATTGTAGATCTCCCACATTGCATATAATTTGGCCCTTAGGTATACAGTGGAGCTCATGAACTACAATCAACAGAAATAGTTTTAGTCAACTTCACCAAGGTTGTCTATACTCAGGATGATAGATGCATGAGTGATGGGTCTACTGTGTTCTTTATATCAGACGTTGATCATCATTCACATCTTTGCCACTTAAAGGCTAGACTACTGCAGGGTGCCCTGTGTGTGGCTGCCCTTGAAGATACCATAAACTTCAAGTAGTGCAGAAATGTGGACTTGACTGAGTCATGTGGTGGAATAAAATTCTGAAAATATAAATAAAATAACTTAAACCAAGAGGGCAGTCTGTCTCTATATCTGATGGGTCATTGTGACAATATCACAACAGTACTCTGGTGTCTGCACTGGCTTCTTGTTATCTTCAGGCACAATCCCATGGAAATAAAATCAGCTTGAACAACTGACTATGGCAAATAGGGCAGGTCCATTGTGAAATTTCCTCTACCAACCCCAACATTTCCTATAAATCATCTCAATCTAGCACAGGCAGAGAAATTGTGAAATTTCACACCTCCTTAAGATGAAAGCACACATTCACCATACTCCCCGAGTTCCCAAATCAGCCCAGCAGCCCAGCTCCATCTTTTCCCCGGCTAAAGATATTGCTGTTAGATAGTCTCACATTATTTTGTAATTCTGTTATCTCTTGAAATCTGTGGCTGAGGAATACAATGGACACAGTATTTTCAAATTGCTAATGATTAATAAAGGCATCCATTGAACATCACAGCTGAACTGGCAGGCTTACAGCCCCCTATTTGCTGAGAAAATGAGACATTTATTTAAAAATGCAGTTTGGTGCTCATGTAGGTGTTTTTGTAGCTTCCATTACAAAGCAGGAAGTGTTCCTCCTATATATACACATCTTGTCAGTGCAATTTAGATCTCACTCGTGCAGCCCTTCGAAAGACACAGAAGGAACCACACAGGAAAAGGTAACGGAAATCAAGCCTTTTATTTTGGCCAGAAGTCTGCTTCTTAAAGCAATCGTTCACATTTCAAGTAGATGTTTAGTAGTGGCTTTCAAAATCGTTATCTTTTTAAGCAAATCAATGAATCCCCCAATATTATAAATATTTCACATGTATGTAACTATGTTTACTGTACAAAACCAAAAATAACTTCAGGCAGTGAATTGATCTTACTGCTAGCCCCCAGAGACTAGGCAGAGAGGGCCTTTTCTATTGGGGCGTCCAAGTTCCAGAACTTGTTCCCTAAGCATATTCACCGGACACCTTCTGCAGGATCTCTTTGACACCAGGTGAAGTAAGTCTGTTTCTCTCAGGCTGTTCTAGGCGTTTGAGGAAGTGCCTCGTCTCCTGAAGTGATTGGTTGCTGCTTTATGAATTTGTAGTCAGTCACTGGCTGACTATTTTTTTTTTTAAACCAACAACAACCTCCTGCTTTATTTGTTATTGTTTCTTTTCTTTTTTTGTTGTTCTTATTTTATTGTGTGATTTTTATTAGCCACTATTTAAAAAAAGGTTTGTACAGCTGTTCACACAGCAAAAAGAATGAGGAGATGGTTCTAAAACAAAACGCAAGGGAGACACCAGCAACGGCCAAAGGAGAGACCGCGCTGATGCTGGATAAGGACAGTTGTTCTCCCCCTGCTAAATATGAGAGCCACCACTTTAAAAGGTGCCTCCTTGCCCAGTTAGTGGAGGTGCCACACCTTATGTGAAAGATATGATATAAATTCCTGCGGTAAACAACAATACCATCCCGATACAAAAGATGTTTTCCAAGAAAGGTGATTAAATAACTTGACAAAAGTTAGTCTGGATGATTGCGTTCCATTAGTAACAAAATTTAGAGCGATAGTTTAACTGTAGGTATATCCCACTGGAATATTAAAGAAGAAACATTATAGGGGTAATATTTATAGGGGTAAATACTGTATTTATATTTATCCCTATAAATATAAAAAAAATTTATAGGGGTAAAGTGGATTGAGAATGCCGGCAGAGAAAGCTGACAGTCTGCAGATCATTTACCCCAGGACTCAGGAGGAAGCGTTTTGACATTGGAGTCATTTATTTATTTATTACATTTATAAACCACTCCATCTAGAGGCTCTGGGCAGTGTACAACTAGTTTTAAAAAGATAAAAACAAAACTATACCAATATATTTCTTTTTCCTAGTGTAACGTAAGGAATCTTCTACTGATTTAGTCCCATTCCCCTCCCCCCCTTTATCGTGGTTCACCATGAAAATTTCTGAGCCAGCTAGATAAGTAGGCTCAGAGGCACTCTTACCCCTGGACATTGGGGCCAAAGTCCAGGGCCTCCACAGCCCCTGCCCCCCCCATCCTCTTCATTCTGTCCTGGGTGGTGTGGTCACCTGGCGGAGCATGATGATGTTTAATTTGCAGGGGGGGGGCCTCCAAAGGCTTTTATGTCTAGGCTCTAAAACTACTTAGGTGCACCTCTGAGTAGGCTGCACTTTTATCTTACGGGAACTTGAACTAAATGGGATTTAGAGCTTCCAGGCTGAAATGCAGGGATCTGCCTTTAGAGACCTCAAGGTACTGGAAGACAAGGAGGCTGTTCTCATGAGCAGCCAGGACTGGGCTAGGGCAACTAAGCCCGTGCTTGGCTGCCCATGGGAACCGTCGGGAGTGGAGCGGCTCCTGGTGGCGCATCATCAGCAAACCTGGCTAAGAAGCTGGGCTGTTAAATGAGGTTAGGGGAGTGAGTGCTCCTGAGGAAAGGAGAGCTGGTCTTGTGGTAGCAAGCATGACTTGTCCCCTTAGCTAAGCAGGGTCTGCCCTGGATGCATATGAATGGGATACCTGATGTCTGAGCACTGCAAGATATTCCCCTCAGGGGATGAAGCCGCTCTGGGAAGAGCAGAAGGTTTCAAGTTCCCTCCCTGGCTTCTCCAAGATAGGGCTGAGAGAGATTCCTACCTGCAACCTTGGAGAAGCCGCTGCCAGTCTGTGAAGACAATACTGAGCTAGATAGACCCATGGTCTGACTCAGTATATGGCAGCTTCCTATGTTCCTATGTAACTCTCTTTAATTGACTGTGTGTCAGCACCAGCTGCTTTCAGCAGTGCTGAAACACTGATGGATGGGTGCCCATCACTATGGGGATCATCACAATGTACTGTGCACTCAAGCAGTGCATTGTGGGATTTCCGGGGGCCAGGATGACACGTCCTGGCTTCTGTTTACCAGCGCTGCTGGGACCAGTGCGGGGAGAAATCCACATTGCTCCCAGCCAGCAACTGGTCATGTCAGCGCACTGTGTGTGCGGGGCCAGGGCTCAGAGCGGTTGTCTGTGGGAAGGGAGATTGGACCCTGCCTCCCCCCCCCACCCCACCTACCCAACCATGCACGAGTGAGGCCGCGTGAAGCGCCCCAAGGCATCCATGGCTTCTCAGACTCATGCCGCTCCTGATCTTATTGACTGCCCACCTTTTCCCCCTGCTGCGATAATGTAGAGTATCTGGTAATGCCTCACCTTAGTCAGGAGAGGATCAGGCAGAAGAAGTTATGGTTGCCTCACCTCCCAGTGCATGACAGAATGTAAGCATATGCATGTTGTCTGGCTTGTAACCTGGCAATTTTAAAAAATATTGAGGAGATTCTCATGATCCACTAAAAGCGGCCTAAGGGAGCCTAGCCCGCTTTTAGTGGATCGTGTGTTGCCACGGGAGCCACGTGGCTCCCATCAGCAAACCCCACTATTTCCCCCTCCCCTTAGCCAAGGTTAGCAGAGTGAGCATTCCACTAACCCAGTTTTTTTAATTGTGAGTTGCTGTGGTGCAACTCCATGCTGCAGCAACTCACAAGGAGATCCCTGGTGGGGAGGCTAAATGCAGCCTCCCGGCTCTGGGGTCTCTCCAGCATGCCCTGCGCACTTGCGCAGGGCATGCTGGAGCTTCCAGAGGCTGCGCGGCCCCCCAAATCCCCAGCCTGCGCCAGCTCCATAATGGAGCCAGCAGTCATGTGGGCAGCTGGTTCGGCCATCTGCAGCCGACTGATGGGTCATCTGCAAGGAGAGCGGGCTAAGCCCTCTCTCCTCGCAAACCCCATCTCGGCGGTTCCCACTGATTGTGGGAACTGCCTCATTTACTTTTAAGAAACAGTTACAGATTCTGAGTAAATTACTTGACAGAAGTCCTACTGAAATTAAGTGGTTCTTTTGAATAACACTATTGAGTAACCTAGTCTGGATATCAGTCACTGTTTAGAACTGGACTGCCAACATATGCAAAAAGAGGTGAATATGAGTATTCTGAATGAACAAATAGGGATATCTAACTGATGTCAGAATACAATTAGAAAATAATTATTAGAAAGCTACATGCAAAAGCCTATAGGAAAATAAGATGTATTCTTACATCAAAATATTGAGAGTTGTTTCCATCAGCTTCAACACACCTTCTTCTGTTGGAGTCCTCTGGGTCCCTAGGTTTGGATGTAATGCACGTGAAAACAACATTTAAAAAAGTCATTTCTCATTCTTTGGATACTTGAAAAACCTGACTTTAGGCCCTTAGGGTGTGGAGTTTCTGCTGCTACAGAAAATATTGTTGTTGCGCTAGCAGAAGCTGTCATCCTTCTCAGGGCTGTGCCAGAACTATGAATCAGTAAAATCCAAATTCCACAATGCATACATATTATGGAAATATATTTCAAAAATAAAAAGCAGCAGCTCATAGAATTAGTTCATTGTGGGCATTTCACAGAACCCAAGCTTGCCACACTCAAGAGGGAGCTGTAGCCAGTCATGGTCCCCTGGCAAGTATACAGGCACTCCCAAAGTTACAAACATCCAACTTACAAACATCTATACATACAAAGTTCCATAGCATATTAGGGATGTGCGAATCGATTCGGATACAAATCAATTAGGGATGTGTGAATCGATTAGGGATGTGCGAATCGAATCGGATACAAATCAGCTAGATTCAGGTGATTCGGAGACAAAACGAATCACCCCTGTGGTCCATTGGCTAGATTCGGGTACAAATCGAATCGCGGCTGATTCGCTTTGAATTGATTCGGGTTTCGGATCTGGCCTATTAATTTCCCCAGAGTCCCAGCTTTCTTTTTTTTTTAAAGCTAAGCTCTAGCCCTTATAGAAGTAGAGTTATGGAGCAAAATGTGTGGTCACTATTTTTTTAAGTGTTCGGATTCTTTGGTGTATAATAACTTTCACTCAATGAATCCTTATGAGGATTCGTTACACACCTTCATTTCTTCTATTCATTTTGACTGTCTTTTGGACAGTGCCAATTGTCAACTGCCATGTGCCAACTACACCCCACTCCCGCCCGCAAAGGCAGTGAGGTACTACTCAGTTTAAGTTAAATGCCTAATGGGTAGAGGCTACCACCCAAATTGCAGAGGGATTGGGCAAAGGGCTGGTTTTTGGTGAATTGTTGAAGTTTTCCATAGGAAATCATGTAGGTTTCAGCAGCCCCATAACTGCACTTGGGGGGTGCTGGGGTGGCCCAGAGTGAGTGGTGGTGTAGTGAACAGAGGGTGCCAGCCACCCCCATGGGTTTCTAGCCCATGGGGTTCAGGGTTCTGTTGTTTCTGAGGTGTTCTGAGTGTAGATTCTCTGGTAGCAAATGAGATTTTCAATACAAACCATGAATCCACTCTCATTTGTTACCATAGAATCTACACTCAGACCACCTCAGAAACAACAGAACCCTGTACCCCATGGGTTAGCAACCCCATGGGAGTGGCTGCCACCCTAAGTGCACTACACCACCACTCACTCTGGGCCACCCCAGCACCCTCCAAGTGCACTTATGGGGCTGCTGAAACCTCCATTATACCTTATAGGGGAAAACCTTAAAGATGAGTAAACTTCAACAATTCACCAAAAACCAGCCCTTTGCCCAATCCCTCTGCAATTTGGATGGTAGCCTCCACCCATTAGGCACTTAAATTAAACTGAGTAGTACCTCACTGCCTTGTGGGTGGGAGTGGGGTGTAGTTGGCACATGGCAGTTGACAATTGGCACTGTCTAAAGGACAGTCAAAATGAATAGAAGAAATGAAGGTGTGTAATGAATCCTCATAAGGATTCATTGAGTGAAAGTTATTATACACCAAGGAATCCGAACACTTAAAAAATAGTGACCAAACATTTTGCTTCATAACTCCACTTCTATAAGGGCTAGAGCTTAGCTTTTTTTAAAAAATGAAAGCTGGGACTCTGGGGAAATTAATAGGAAAGATCCAAAACCCTAATCGATTTGATTCGGATCAGCCGCGATTCGGATCTGAATTGAATTTGGGGTGATTCGGATGGGTCAGATTTGGATCCAAATCAAATCAGGGCTGTTTCGATTTGGTTACAAATCGAAACACAGAAAATCCAAATTGCACACCCCTATAGCATATTATGTTCAGGAAGGCCCTGCTTAAAAACACCACCTGCACATACAAACAAGACATCACTCTTGGGAACTATATGTGTTCCGAGTTAAGAACATCTGACTTACAATCAAAGTTTTGGAACATAACCCATTTCTAAATTGGGGATTTCCTGTACTCCATAATGGATGTGTTTGTAGCATGCATTTGTCACACATGCTCTTGGCATTTTTAGGTGTACAGTTCAGTGCTATTAAATCCCATTGATTTAAGGATGTGCTTGACTGTTTCTCATTAGAGCCAATGAGGTTTTAATGGGATTGATTCTGACTGGATTGTGTCCTTTATGGGTACACCTAAAATGTGATGTGGCCTGGAAACTGATATTAATTAACTGTACTCTTGCAGTTCCATAAAGCCGAAATAATATGAGATTAGCATTTTCATACATTTATTTCAAAAACTACTATAGTCACTCCAGTTGGTATGATCTCTGGGCAGACTAAGTTAGTCATGACTAAGTTGAAATTTTGTTTTGTTATGGCCACAAATAAAATGATTCTGATTCTAAATTGAAATTAATGGGATTTAAGTTAGTCACGGCACTGCCAAATGGCTTCAGGCACATATGCTAAATACAGTGAACTATACTGAAGGTAAAAATTCCCACCGTAAAGTGTCTGTAGAAAAAGAAAAGACATTTTACAGTCGGGGAAAAACTGTTCTGTGAATCCACTATAAGGCTGCAATCCTAAGGAAGCTTACTTATGTCCCACTGAACTGAGTAGGACTTAACATGCTTAGGTTTGTACTGCATGTCCACAAAATGCTTAAATGAAGATTCTAATCACATTTACTGATTTTCCCCCCTCAGAAATGCATCTTCTGATTGTTCTGCTGCCCTTCGGTTTTCTGCTGCATCAAACTCTAGGACAGGTATGAACCTGGCAGGATGATCTACAGTCCAGCCTAAAATTGGCACAATTCCGCTGAAGTTTAGACCCAAGTAACTAGTTAGTAATCTATGCTTCCTCCAGCAGAAATATTAAAATCACAATGGTAATAGGAAAAAAAAGGTAACATAGAAAGAACCACTCGTGACAATTCCTAGCCTCATTCTCATGTTAGGTAGGAGGCAGCCTGTCACTACAGGCATGGGTTCTAGTCCCCTAGCAATGCAATAGCCCTTTTGCCAGGGATAGTGATAGGACAGAAGCCACAATTGTCAGCCTGCTTTATAGCCCTATGGGGAGAAGTCAGACAATTATTGGCAATTATTGACAGTTTCTGAGAACAACCTCCCCCGCCAACCCAAGGAAACTCCTTTTATAAAAGAGCTTCTTGAAGAACAGACATGGAAGCCCAACATCAAGTTCACAGGAAATCTTATGAACTATCCAGTATACAGTGGGGAGGAACATTGTAAGGGAAAACAGAAGAAAGGGTGGTTCCACCTGAGGGAAATGAAAATTCAATATTGGCAATCAAAGCTGACCTTTGGGGAGTATCTGGCTGGCAACAATATTTGTAGATGGGAAAAACTGGGAGTAGAACCCACAGCTCTCACTGCAGCAACACCTGAGCCACATAAGAAGCTTGGGATACAATTTTTGAAGTCTCCCAGGTGCCACCATGACACACCTCTTGCCATTCAGGGGATGATCCCAGCCATATAGCCTCCTACCAAAAGCCCCTTAAATGGACCTGTAGCTCAATAAACTCAAAAAGGCTTCAGACAGAGTACATAAGAAGCCACAGGTTCATTCACTGACCACAGATTCTTGGTGGGGGAAGTTGATAGGTTGAGACACACCCATACTAGGGCATGCAAAGAAGTAGTAGTGCTCAGGTAGCTGTCCGTCTCATTGGGCCTCCATTTTGGCCTGCAATATCTGCCCTTTGTTTATTGGGCATATTGCTGGAGATGTGAGAACTCTCTCACATTCTCCTCAGATCAGACTGGAAATTATTTGATTTTCTCTCCAAACAGTTTGAAGAAAATTCAAATCTCGAATTCAATTTGAGCCTCCTCCCACATAAATATCAACCCCTTTCTAGTCCAAAACTATTTTTCTAACAGTAATTTATAAAGACAACAACAAGACACAGTAAAATTACTGCATTTAACCTTCATCAGGTCTTAGGTTCCACAAAAGCCCTAATCAGCCATTTGCGACCATATAGACAGTGTACTGTGCATGTGGTTGCAAATCTACCCAGCGAGCCCTGCCCTGCCCTCAAAACCAATTGGAGAAGCTGTCCACATATAGGACAGTTAGACAAGAGTGTGTACTTCTCATATATTGTTTAATTTATTCTTAGCTGATTTACTTCAGTTGCGGGTTTCAGTTGATTCTCACCTCCCAATAATAACATTTAACATAATAACATAATAACAGATAATAACATTTCTGTTTTGTTTTTGTTTATGTGGATGATGCAATACTGCTGTCACAAACTAGGCTGGGCTTGAGATGGGTCTTATCTAGATTTCAAAATAAAATACTGTAGAGATAATTATCTGGTTATTATGCAAAATCCAAAGGCATAGTTTTCTCTAAATCTCACATAAAATAATTGGCACCTTGAGGGGAATGCCATCAAGCAAGTTATATTTAGGGCTATATTTTCATAGCCCAACTAAGTGGGCTATACATAGGGACTTTGCTACTGCAAGGGCTGACCATTGCTCAAAGGCTGTTTATCACTGATTCTTCTCCTTCTGCTCATACTGTTTGTTCCTGCTGCATTACAGTTATATAAAGCTAAACTGGTTCCTTAGGTTCTTTATGGAGTCCCTGTTTGGATTACAGAGATGTCCCCATTTTTGGAAAGGGTCCAGGCAACTTTCCTGAGATCCCTTTTGGAACTACCCAAATGCGATGCAGGGGTGGTGAATTTGGAAGTTGACTTAAGTTCCCTTTTATTTTATTTTATTTTATTTTATTTTATTTTATTTATTTAGCAAATTTGTATACTGCCCACTACCAAAGTCTCTAGGCCAGGTGTCCCCAAACTGCGGCCCTCCAGATGTTGCTGAACTACAATTCCCATAATCCCAGCCACAATAAGTTGTAGCTGGGGGTGATGGGAATTGTAGTTCAGCAACATCTGGAGGGCAGCAGTTTGGGGAAGCCTGCTCTAGGCGGTTTTCAACATTAAAACAAAAAAGAAATTTAAAAAACAATTCAAAACATATAAAAGTTCAAATTAATATGTTTTTGAGTTTAGGCTGGCATCATACTATAAGCTGTTGGCTCCATCTGGGCTCTCATGCATCTTGTTGATGCAAGCTGACTCTTTTGTTTTATCTTGGAAGATGGCCTTGTTCTAGAAAACTGTAACTTGGGGGTTTTCTGCTGCCATGTTGCTTGAGATGCATTGTGCCCTTACTAGAGTGATAATTAAACAAAGGATCTTAGATATTGATAGACTGCCTTAGTCCATCGAGTTTGTTCACTGTTGGTTTGGCGTTAAGTTATCCTAACCCAAATGAATGTACATTATGTTTGAAATTGCTATCAGTTTGTAAGAATAGAAGGGCTTTTTTCCTGTGGCTAGATTTTATGGTATGCCATCTAAATGTCTTGAAGCCCATTTCAAAGGCATCACAATATTCCAAAAATCCCATGCAACTCGGGTGACATTGAATCCGTGGTTGATATTCTTTTAAATTGTAGATTTTACTCAGGCACAAGGGACAATTTGGCGTTCCCATTCATTAGAACATTGTCTGAGAGGTATGATGAGCCCTTTTAGATATCATTCCAAAGGGGGTCCCAAAGTTCTGCCCTTTCAGCATGTCACTCACTTTGCCCCTCATGCTGCTCATGGTTTTGACATTCATCAGAAGAGGTGAATGTCGCAAGTGTGATGGCAACCTGGGGCTCCCCAGGCTGTTGATCACAGAAGCACCTGCCATCACACTTACAGCTTTCGCCCCTTCAGTTGAATGCTGTAACCATGAGCATGAAGGAAGGGAAGTGAGGAGTGAGTGACATGCTGGTGGACAGGACTTCTGATCCCACTTACTACTTTGGGGAACAACGGTTCCGGATCTGGTTCCGGTGTTGGCGAGCACAGACACAGCTATCTGAGCTCCTGCTGAAGATAATGAATTTAAACAAATGAATGCAAACAAACCGGGAGATTTAATGGAAAAAGCTGGCCAAAGGTTTAGAACTTTGATATTTGTTTTCAAATGCGAATCGCTGATACAAGGTTGGTTAGCTATGCCTATGTGGATTTAATTCCTGAAGCCTTGAAGTCTTTGCTCATCCATTAATGCTGCTAATGGCTTGGTTGGTGTTTTTGTCTTTTTTCTCTTAAATGCAGCTGGCAACAATTCTTGTTAATTGGCAATTATCTCTTTTTTGAGGATAAACTATCACCATCTCCTTGTGAAATTGTATTTACTAGAGCCATTTATCGTACGCTGGGCATTTTGCCAGCTGAGGCCGGAGTACAATTTACAAAGGGCCGGAAAAATAACAGACAGGCTACTATTACTGACTTCTTTCCTCCTGTTAAATCTGTGGACGTTACAACGCTGACCCCAGTGAGGGCTTTAGAAAAGACTGGGACAACACCTGACTTAGATAGGTCTCTTGTACCTTTCTGCCTGGACTTCCCAGTTACTCAGGAGATGCAAAATACATGCTCCAATTTGGCTGAAGAGATTGCTAATGCAGAGACAAGAGTTGCCAGTTCAATTAACTCTGGTCTGGGGGATACTACTTGGAAAGATACTGTTACAACGCCTCAAGTTTCCTTTGCACCCGATAATGGAGGCTCTATGTGTGATGGAGGTTCCACATGTAATCAGGACCAATGGTCTCTTGCTACTATGGAAATTATGATTAAACAGCAAGAGCAGCTTAACAGACTCGCTTCCACCTGGTCCATGGAAATCCCACTGATTAAAGCATTTCTTGAGGAGTGTAAGAACTTGCTAACTATGCTCACTGAGGCAGTTTTACAATCGACGGTTACCAAGAAGGCTGATGTAACAACTGATGATCTTTCCTCATCTCTGCTCAATTTATCTTCAACTGCCTTATATTCAGATGAAATAAGAATAACACATTCTCCTATTCAGCTTGCCAAGGCAAAAGAAAAAGGGTCACAGAAGAAGGAAAACTCAAATACGAATATAAAAACAGATAAGAACAAAAACAAAAATAAACATAAACGCAAACATAATACTAAAAATAAAAATAAAAATAAGAGGTCTTCTATTGCATCAGGACGGGGCACAAAAATGAACTTTAATAGATTATTTGAAATTCTAGATGCTCCACAAAGCTCTCATGCTGGCACTAAAAACAGAGACAGGAACCGAAAGAACCGAGTAAATCAAAGGAAGAACATGAAATCTGCTGTTAAAGGGACAGTTGAGCTTCCCCTGGAGCAAATATTGGGGGCTGAGCCCTCTACTGGGGAGGCAGCTAAAACTTCTGAGGACTCAGGGTTGCTCACTAGGAGGGAACCCTTCATTTTGAGCCAGTCATCCTTACCATCTGAATTATTGAAGCCTATTGTCCTAGGAGCTGATAACAGCTGCCATTTGCGGCTGGTTCCTTACAAAGCAGCTCTTGTTAACTTCCCCAAGCCTCGAGGGCTGCTACAGCAGAGTGAATTTCTTGCCAGAGGAGTTTCTTGCCAGCGCTGATATTATTCTTTTACAAGAAATTTGGATGTTGGATGACCTAGTCCTTGATGGCTTTTTGTCTTACACACTCAAAGCGTCGCCGGGGGTGGGTCATGGTAGATGTAAAGGTGGGCTGGGCGTTCTTGTTGCCACCTCATTGTGAGCCTCTTTGAGACTCCTCTCTGCTCTTACACCTTTTGCCATGGCTGTCTTGATCCAATTCAGTTATTATAAACTGTTGATCATTAATATTTACCTTCCTCCGCAGAATAGAAAATCACAGATTGGAGCGGTCTGGTCTGAATTGGAAAATTATATTGTAGATCTCTTATTTGCCTTTTCGGATGCTTTTGTGGTAATAGGGGGGGACCTGAATGCAAGGATGGGCCCAGATGATTTTACTTTATACTCACAACAGAAGGCCTACCCAAATAGTTTAGGGGTAGATGAACTCCCTTTTATTCGAGCCTCTAAGGATATGAAATCTAACCATGCAGGCTTGTGTCTAAGTCGCATGGTTTTTAGAGTCCATTTCACTATACTGAACGGCTCAGTCCCTAAAGATCATCCGGCTGAGTTCACTTATCTGGCAGGTTCTAAGATGAGCCTTATTGACTATTTCATTTCCTCAAGAAATCCCTGCTAACTGGGCAAAGAGGCACCTTTTACTGTGGTGATTCTCTTTATTTAGCAGGGGGAGAGTAACTGGCCCTATCCACCCTCAGCACAGTACTTCCAGTGACTGTTGCTGGTGTGTGTCTTATGTTTCTTTTTAGAATGTGAGCCCTTTGGGGACAGGGAGCCATCTTATTTGTTTTATTTCTCTTTGTAAACCACCCTGAGCCATTTTTGGAAGGGCGGTATAGAAATTGAATTAATAATAATAATAATAATAATAATAATAATAATAATAATAATAAATCTTCTCCCTTATGTGGAGAGTTTGGAGGTCACCCCTAGATTTAATAGTGACCATTTACCTATTTTTCTTTGTCTCAAGTCCCCCTTCCTTCACCCACACTTAAAATCTTTGTACCCATTTCCTGTTGAGGGTGGGGATGCAATGCTCAGAAAAAGATGGTCAACTCAATTGGATCAAATGTTTAAAGATCTGTTGGCTTCTGATCATTTGAGGAATATTCGTGAATCTGTTCTTAGTAACGATTCACCACCTACCCTTTTGACATCTTATAACGCCCTAGTTCTCAAATGTCAACAGCTATTATGTAGTAATACTTGTAAGCCTTCTCGGCACCGTCAAAGGGGTTCCCAAGCTTGGTTCGATGGAGAATGTGTCGGTGCCAGGAAAGCTCTTCTTATTAGTTATCAGAAATATAAAAGAACTTCTAGTGGGCATGATGCTCAGATTCTGCTGCAGGAAAAAAGACGATATAAGCGCTTGTTATGGCATAAAAAAAGAGAAGCTGTGAGGGAGAATTGGAAGAGGTTAGCCCAGGCGGTCAGAACTAAAGATTCATCGCTATTCTGGTGCTTAGTTAAGTATCCCTCCAGTTATAATTTCACTCCGGCTAGCTGTCACATCCACCCTGAAGTGTGGGAGAAATACTTCTCCGATCTGTATAGTGACCCTAATGCTTGCTCTGAACATCTTTTTCAAGAGATTGAGTCTACACATTTGTGGGCTCCGGTTTCAATCTCTGAAATTCTTTCTTTAATTGCACAATTAAGACCTGGCAAAGTGTCAGGAGAAGATTTAATTCCCCCGGAGGCAATTAAAAATAATCCAGAATGGTGGGCACCAATCCTGGCCTCACTTTTCACTTATATAGATAGGACTGGCCAAATCCCCAAAACATGGAGGGTTGCAGTTGTTGTTCCTATTTTTAAGAAGGGTACACATGCTAATCCGGCCAACTATAGACCAGTCAGCTTACTGAACATCATTGGTAAGCGCTATGAAAAACATTTACATGAAAAGTTAAAGGATTGGCTAGATCATGAGCACCTTCTTGCTGATGAACAGGCCGGCTTTAGGGAGGGTCGATCTACTATCGATCATTGTTTAGTATTGCAACACCTTATTGAGAAATATTCCACCCCAGGTACAACCTCTTTATATGCTGCCTGCGTAGATCTGAAGGTAGCTTTTGATTCTATTTCAAGGGTGAACCTTTGGGAAAAACTGGGCACGTCCTCCATAGACCATCGTTTGTTATGCCTGCTTCAAGTGCTGTATTCGGACACTTCTCTTAAAGTTGGATGCAGCCTTCAAGGGCATCTAACGAGTGCTATTGTGACTCAGAGAGGTGTTAAGCAGGGCTGCATATTTGCTCCACTATTATTTAATTACTACATAAATTCTATGGTGGAACAATTGAGCCATTTAGATTTCCACCCTCCTAAATTTGCAGGGAGGCATGTATCTATCTTGCTTTACGCAGATGATGCGGTCCTCTTGTCGAGGTCGCCAATTGGCCTCAAAAAACCGCTTAGCGCATTAAGTCTGTACTGCAAGAAGGAGGGTTTGGAGATAAATTTCCAGAAAACCAAAATAATGGCTTTCGCACGGAGACCTAAGATTCGCACTTGGAGGATCGAGGGTCAATTTATTGAGCAGGTATCATTCTTTAAGTACCTAGGGGTAGTTTTCCATGCTGGGGGCACTAGGAAGGCCCACGTGAACTACGTAGCCTCCAATGCCCAGAAAAGCTCACTTGCCATTCTACAGTACTTGCGATCAAAAGGTGGCTACTACTTACCAGCAGCTTTTAAACTATTCAAAGCAAAGTCACTGTCCCAACTATTTTATGGAGCGCAGCTGGGGCTTTTTCCAGATATAACAACTTTGGAATGTGTACAGTCAACATTTTTGAGAACTGCCCTTAATATTCCAAGATCTGTTTCAAATGCTGCTGCCCGTTTGGAGACTGGCTTTATTAGGGTGGAGGCCAGTATCTGGATTATTATATTCTGTTACTGGCTCAAACTAATTTATCATCCAGTTGGCCTGGCTCCTCTAATTTTACAGGATGATTTTGGCTCCAGGTGGATCCAGTCTATTGAGGCTAAAATAGCTACTTTGGGCCTCTCTGTTACAATTCTGTCTAAGCTGGGATTTGATCAGGCAAGGTTGCTGGTTAAACAACAAGTGTTCGACTCCAAATGGCAAAATGACTTCGGAAAGGTCTCCAAATTTTACACCTCAGAGGAAAAAAGATATCTAGTCTCTGCAATGAATTATTTTACTTGGTTGGAATTTCCGAGGTATAGGAAAGCTTTTACCTTGGCTCGTTGCCATTGTTTACCCTTGGCAGTTCTAGAAGGGCGCTATAGAGGGGTTCCATTTGCTGACAGACTTTGCCCTTGTGGGCTGGATCAGGTGGAAACTACTGAACATGTTCTATTATTTTGCCTGCTTTACAAGGATATCCGTGAATCTTTCATTACTCCTTTGCTTTGTAAATTTCCCGGTCGACAGGAGCAATTTTATTGTTCCTTGTTGCTTTTGGACTCAGAGTGTTTAATTACATCTAATGTGGCTAAATTCTGTGCTGCTGCCATAAATATATGTCACCGGATGGTTAATAAGGATATTTTACTGTTTTAAATTTTTATTATCACTATGTTTTCAATTTTGTCAATTTTTTAAAACTAATTCTAATTTCAGCTTGTTTTAATTATATACACTCAATTTATTGTTATATAACTGTAATCTTTCTCTTCTGTTTTGGCTTGTGGCTGTAACATTAAAGAACTTGAACTTGAACTACTACTTTTGGAATCGAAGGGGGATTTTTCTGAAGAGGACTTTGTTTTCTGTTTAAATGGGGCTGACTCTTCTGTTACTGACTCTTCTGGCAGTGGCAAAAAATTTAAATTTTGTGAACAAGACCAGACCCACTAGTAAGAGCTGATGAGGGATTGTTATGTGGTCGTAGTCTTGACTTGGTTTGTGGTGTTTTTGTTTTCCTCTCTCTTTTGGATAGTAATGGACTAATAACATTTGATTGGCTACTGACACATTATATAAGCTCCTCTTCCCTGTAAACAGCATTTGTCTGAAGAGACAAATGCTCTCTTCCCCCAAGTGCTGTATTTGTGGGGAGAAGAGATGTGCATGAACTGGTTTGGAGGCCCTTTTATGAGCCTCCGATCCAGTTCAAATGTCTGGCAGTTTGGCCGGGGAGGATGGGGAAGGGTGCTCTTACCCCTCCCGCCATGTTTCCCCTGCTGGCACTGTCTTATAAAACAGTCCGGTGGGACGACAGTGTACATCCTTGCTGCCCCAGTGCCTCCTTGGACTGGAAGTGCCCGGAAGTGCCCGGTGAGCATGTACACATCATGCATGCATGTGCACACAACGCACGCACAAACAGCAGGCACTTTTGGTTCGAGGAGGCACCAGGGTGGCAAGGAGGTACGCTGCTGCCCCGCTGGACTGTTTTAAAAGACAGTGCCAGTGGGGGAAACATGGCAGGAGGGGTAAGAGCAGCCTTCCCCATCCTTAAAGATATCCCCCCCACTTCGAACTGGCAGGCGCCAGTTCCATGCACAACACCAGTGGGGAGTAGGATGAGGTTTCTATAGCACATCAGTACAGGGTTTGCTTGGAATATTTGTAGCAGCAGCAACACTGCCAACATTCAGAATAATCCACATCATCACTTGCTGTTGTGTGAGAGGTGTAGGGCAAGGGAGCTTGCCAAAGATAACCTCTCTCCTCTCAGAAAACCTTAGTGTATCAGTGGAGGTCTGGGCCTATATAAGAAATCAAACAAAAGCACAAATAGGAATTGAAAATTTTAAAGATTCCTGAGAAAGATATGAGATTTTTCCTAAACCTTAGGAGAGAAAAGCCCATATAATCCCAGAAATTAAATACCCTAAGCTCTTAAAAAGCATCAACACAGTAAGGCCATTCTCATGACCAGCCAAAGAAGGATAGGAGCAGGAAAACCCAGGTAGACAGGCTCGTTTGGAGTCATGGGACCAGCTCCTACCCTGCTGCTCCAGACTGGAGCTACCCTGTTTTTATACCTTGGCTTTAACCGAGGTGAAAGGGGGAAAGTCCCATCTTAACTCACAGCCGCAATAGTTTAGCACTGGGAAAACCCAGGTAGAGAGGCTCATGTGGACCCACAGGACCCACTCCTACCCTGCTGCTCCAGAGCAGGGCTACCCTGTTTTTATACATTGGCTTTAACCAAGGTAAAAGTCTCATCTTAACTCACAGCCCCAATCGTGTACATGATTGGAGCTGATTGCAACAGCTCCTGGCAGTTCGGTTGGCTCTCCACCATAGAGTGCTGCCTATAGAGTGGCCAGGAAGCCAGGAGCTGCTGCACTGATGTGGGCAGCCTCTCTGCTGCCTGCACAATGCATTGTGGGATACAGCTCCCCATTCAGAACATAGCTGCCACACCCATCGTGTGAGCATGTGGTGCATCTTTGTCTAGGTGAGCCCTCCCCAGCCCCAGCCATGTGGGTTGTGTGTCCAACCCTAGTAATTCTTTCAGCGTTATTGTGAGTAGTGTAGCCATGACAAGCCTCTGTTGCCAGTAGTCCTTTAGGTCATGTTCATATTTATCAGCCCCCACCCATACATCCTTCTAGATCTGTTTGCAGTTTAATGTGCATTGCAATTGCATTGAGCTCACAAAGGTGTCTGAAAAGAGGTCTTGCTGTCACAACAAAGGACTCTTTCCCAGAGCCCTTTGCAAGTTCCCTTTGCATTTATAATTGTTAATGCTAAATGAATTTGCAAAGGAATTTCAAGTCATTTGAGGGGGGGTGGGAGTTATTTTCCTCCTATCTTAGGGAACTTTGCCATCATTTAAACAAATCCTGAAAGACAAAGGCTTTGTTCCTGAATCCTGTCTCGTAGCTAAGTAGATTACCTGGTACTGAAACTGTTGGTGTGGGCATGATATTATATTTCAGAGTATCTCTCTTGGGCCGTATAATTATAGTTGTGCTTTTATAAGGCTTGTCTCTTTAGAATTTTTCCCTCCATACTGAAATGTATTATTTAGATGAGTTCTCAGCATCCTTCCCATCAGTAATTGGACTGGACTCACATCTGTGATGGCTTGGGGTTCAGTATTTGAAAAGGAACCATGCCAACTTTGTCTCCAAACTTCTATTATCTCTCCTTTTCATTCCCTTTTGAAAATCTGTACAATTGTTTTAGCTAGGCCATTGGAAGCTGTCTGGTAAGGTAATATTTGACTATGTTTAATTCAATTTTTGTTCAGGAATTCCTTAAATTAGTGCCTAGTAATCTTTGGCCCATTATCTGTGACCACAACTATAAGCAGTACATGAGTGACAGAGGTCTGTGGGAGTTTTTAATGTGTAATAGCCACTACCCTTTAATGGGTAGTAGCTAACTACCACTGAGGTAGTTGAGTGCATTGCAATGCACTTCTAAACAGTTTGAAAGGGCATCTGCTATGGCCATGAATATTTTGTCGTGATCATGTCCTGGCCACTTCTCTGGAAAGAGCAAAGCTTCTTGTCAGTACTGGGGTCTATTATTGTTGGCATCAGAGACACTGCTTGAACGCCTTTTCCAAACCTTCATCTAGGAGTGGCCATCAAACGTAATTGTGAACTCAAGCATTCATTGCTGAAGTTTGTAAATATGTGATTCATGCACCTCTGTCAAAATGTTGTCATCCTAGTGGATGAACGATCCCTCGGGTATGCCACAAGATACACCCATTCTCTTATCATTTTTTCTGTTCCCTCGGTCTGAAATGGGCAGAGTTCTCATGGATTTCTTCTTGGGTCAGACCTGTAATATGTACTGTGCTACCCAAGATGGGGAGAATCCTGTCTGGCACACATTCTTGTCTGGGAAGCCTTTGCTAGTGTCAGATCCAAATGTTCCACCAGCATTGCAGCTGCCCCTGGGAATCCTTCAGGTGGGGTGAGTCAGGTAAGAGAGGTCTCCTCGGGGCAGCGTTGCCAAATTGGTTTCCAGCCTAGTAGATTATTTTATAAATAATAAGCGGGAAAGTAACTTGCGTAGGGAGCAAGATATGCTCCCTAGCTTGTATCTTTCCCAGACTATGGGAAACAGCTCTATTGGGAAGCAGCAATATAGGAAGGTGTTGAAAGGCATCATCTCATACTGCATGGGAAGATGTAATGGTAAACCCCTCCTGTATTCTACCAAAGAAAACCACAGTGCTCTGCGGTCACCAGGAGTCGACAATGACTCGACCGCACAAATTTACCTTTACTTTAGATTATCTATATTCATAGACAACAAATGTGAAAGCCCAGCCATGCGACTGCCATAATTGGCTCTGCTTTATTTTCATTGAAGAGCCCATCTTGGGGTGGTCTTTCTGGTAGTGAAAGGTTTCCCATATAGGCAGTGACAACATTCCTTAATGCCCAATATGATTGCTAGGTTCTCTTTTTCCACTTCTGGGAACCACCCCCACTTGTACTAATACCACAAATATTTGTGCTACTAATTGTGGTACTACTGCAACAAATATTCTCAAAGTGGTATACACAGAAAAATGAACCAAAAAATGATAAAATAAGATCTGCCCTGGCACATCTAGACTTTGGCAGAGGGAAAGAGGAGTTTGGGATTTATGAGATATCTTTGTACTTTTGTTTATGCTATTATTTTTGCTAGTCAAATTTGAATACTACTACTAGTAGTAGTAGTAGTAAAATTTGAATACTACTACTACTACTACTACTACTACTACTACTGATATTTATATACTGCTCTTCAGCCAAATTCTCAAAGTGGTTTACATGGGGGGGGGGGGAACATAATTAAGATGGTTCCCTGACCCAAAAGGGCTCACAATCTAAAAAGAAACAAAAGGTAAACACCAGCAACAGCCTCTGGAGGGATGCTATGCTGGGGCTGGATAAGGACAGTTGCTCTTCCCCTGCTAAATATAAGAGAGCCACCACTTTGAAAAGTGCCTCTTTGCTCAGCTACAGGGGTTTTGATGTAGAGCCAATGGGCCATTTCACACATTTTGCCTACAGTGTGCTCTGCAAAGCAGAGGGTTAGGAGTTCATTTAGTTTTGGGAGCAGTAGCTGGGGGTGGAGCTTTGGCAGAGCTTCATTTTTCATGTTGTAACAATACAGTTGGGTCTTAAGGCCAGTGTAGCCAGTTACTGCTTGCATCTCTTCTCACTACTCCACACAGGAGGTACTTCCTATGCTCTTGTATATTTCCAGCCCCCGCCGCCCATGCAGTGAAGCATGACGGCAATCCTGTAGTCCTCTGATTCCCTCTTTGCTTTTGTGATTTGCAGATACAGCTTGTTGTTAATCACCCCCCCCCCTCTCTAATTTTGTCCCAAAACTCCACTGAAAGACAGGGCCGTGGGAGGCTTAAAGTGCTCCATGTTTACTGTGGGCAGACTGCCGTCTCTTAATTAGCTGGTGGCCAAAGGAATAAACAGACCAACTGCTGACACCATATAGTATTATTGGAGTACTCGCTCTGTACTAGGGATGAGCCCAAATCATTTCTTTGAAGAGGTGCCGAAAGGATTTGGCTCCCTGCAGCCGAAACATTTCGGCGTGGGGTTAGAGGTGCCTTTAAAAGGAGGTCTTACCTGCCCCTCCCTCAGCCCTCCGCCGCCCTGCGCCACCCCATCATGGCACTCTTCTAAGCAAAACGACTCCGTGAAAGCGGCAGCCCATGCCTCTGGCTCCTTTAAAACGCCACGCTGCAGCGACAGGAGGCTGCTCCCAGCATCCCTCACACGGCATCGGCCCGCAAATGGCGCTGACACCATTTTTGAGGCCAGCATGCTGTTATGCTGAATGCAGCATGCCCTAACTCAGGGGCAGTGCCTCAGGCTGGTTTTAAGACACTATCATCATCATCATCATCATCATCATCAGGGGAAACAAAACCAAAATTTCCAGAGAGAAAGAGAGTGTTTCCCCCACTTCACAAATGGCTTAACATGGGCATGGGATAGAAGCCACCCCACTGTAGAAAGCCTTTCATTTCCGGGGTGGCTTTTCTCCCAACTGGCTTATAATGGGAATGGGATAGAAACCATCCCACTATAGAGATTCCATTCATTTCTGGGGTAGTTCCCCCTCCCTCCCCCATTGACGTAACATGGGAATGGGATAGGAACCACCCCATCATACGGAGCCCATGCATTTTGGGGCAGTTTTCTACCCTGTGTCATATTTTTTATTAACAACATAAATAAGTGCTGAGGGGCCATACTTGTGGATATATCGTGTACCAGAGTCCTGGTAAGAGTTTGACAACAAGAACATAGCTGGGAGTGTAGTAGTTTGCTTGTTTATGCACCTTTATGCAGCTGGGGGTGGAAATCTACCCCCAAATTGGGATGAGGTTAAAAAGGGGCACTACATAGCTAGGAAAATGAGTAAAATTAGTTAATGCAATCTTCCTGCTCTTTTCCTACATCCTGGACAGGACATCTGGTTCCTGGACTGTCTGGGACAATCCTAAACATGTAGCAACTCTACTGCCATTACTGATCTTTTCCCTGTGGGACCCCTGCTAAGTTTTCACAAGGGCTTCCTGGAACATTGTTTGAAGATGAGTCTGGAAAAATGGCAAGTGTTAATCTTAATGTGGATTCAGTCCCATTCCATTGACAGGAGAGTGTCTTATTACATATTTTCCCATAACCTATTTTTCTGTAACCTATGGTATGACTTCTTAAAAATATTTTTAGGGTAAGGAACCTGCGGTGAGTAATCTCTCTGAAGATATACAGAAGGAAATTGTTGAGGCACACAATGCGTTCAGGAGAGCCGTGCAGCCAACTGCCAGCAATATGTTGAAACTAGTAAGTACTGTTTATGGATGTTGTTTGGAATTGTTGAAAGCAGGGGTGTAGCGCCCATTGGATAAGGGGTGACAATTGTCCCTAGACCCACTGGGTTTGGGGGGGCCTCCAAGGCCCCTTGGCCAGTCCCCCTGGCCCTGCTTGCCTTCTCTCTTGCTCTCTTGCTTGCCCTCTTGCTCCCTGGCCTGGCAAGCTAAGCAGCCTACAAGCTGCTACAGCTCCTCCTACAACAGTAGGTGGGCGGGACTTCCAGAGAGGCCTCCATATAGGCCTCACTGAAGCCTGAAGCTCACCAGGCAGCAAGGAAGGAAGGCAGGAGGGAAGCAGAGCGAGCAGCACTGGCTGCCCTTGCCCACCACATCTCTCTGCTGCAGACCCTCTGCCCAGCCCAGCCCAGGCTTTGCCTGCTTAGTAATGGAGGTATTATGTTATTTCCTTTTTGTGGTTATCCCTCCCCCCACCCGGATATTTAGGGATTAGTTTACCATAGGACTTATGGTTATAAGTCCTTCCCATAAGCGGCTTGTTTCATGGCAGAAAATTACAAAAATATCTGGAACTGAAGCCCCCCGATAGGCCATCATTCCACACCCATATGGAAGAATCTGCCCTTTGCCTTCATAAAAAAGGGTAAAATACCCCCCTTTCTGCCCTAGCCTTTGATCACCTGGAATGACTTGGCATCAGGCTTTGGTATTGAGCAGAGATGTAGGGCAGAGTGGGAGGAATATGTATATTTAAATTGAAGTGGAATGGACAAATTGTTGGTTTTTAATATTTTTTTGAATTTAAAAAACACCATCCAAAAAAGTCCTATCAGAAGCATGTTTCATGGCAGAAAATTACAAAAACTTCTGGAATAGATAGATAGATAGATAGATAGATTTATAATTGAGTTGGTTTGCAACCCAGAAAGTCTGAATGAGAACTATGACGCATGTATTGTGCTTTTATTTTTATTTTTTTTTCTTTAGAAATGCACTATATGTCCAAGCTGCTTGGACATGTCTGAAAACCTCACACACTATTTACACTGTTTATCATCAATCAGCATAATTCTGTAATGAAATGTTAAGGAGGCCCTGCACATGCTGATTCACCCCCAGCCCTGCACCCCCTGCTTCTGAGCACCTGCAGAGAAAGGTTTTTATCTCAGTACTGTGAGAGACCACAACCAGCCCTCCTTCCATGTTGGGGATCAGGGAGAATGACTTTTAGGATGGAGGGCTTAACTTCAGGAGCTCCTTGAGCCCTCGCATGTCTCATCTATCTTAAAATTTTACCAAGAAGAGGCAGATTCCTCATTCTCCCCCTCTCCTTTTCTCCTGAGGAACAGTGCTAATTCTGCTCTTTTCTCTATTTCTCCCCACCTATCTTCCTTGCTTCAGCGGGACTTCCTGATCTCCTATAGGGAGCAAAATATCCCGGGAGCACAAATTAGTTTGGTTTGATTTACATCCCTGAGCATGTGCAATCCTATATGTACTTACCAGGGAAGGATCTCAGACAGTTGAATGCAATGGAGTTTGTTTGTTTGTTTGTTTGTTTTTAAGTAGACATGGAGGCTATTCCCGAAACCGAAATCGAAAGCCTAGCCCGATTTCGGATGATCGTGGGAGCCGCCGGGCTCACAGCCGAGCCTGGTTGCCTCCCGGCGGTTAACCTGCCTAAGTACCCCTCCCCTTGAACCGGGTTTGCTGAGTGAGCGCTCCAGAAACGCGGGTTTTCTGATCATGAGTAGCCACAGCGTGGCTCTGCACCATGGCTACTCATGAGTAGACCCCCAGAGGGGAGGCAAAAAGCCACCTCCCGGCTCTGGGGGGTCTCTCCAGGATGCCCTGTGCACTTGCGAGGGGCCACATGGCCCCTGAACTCCCCAGCCTGCGCCAGCTTCATCATAGAGCCGGCAATCATGTGGGCGGCCAATATGGCCGCCCAGGGCTCCCGCCTTGCTCGTGTGCAGGGAGAGCAGGTTTAGCCAGCTCTCCCCGCTTCTTTTCCCAAACCAGGTCTCACTGATTGTGAGTCCCAGCTCAGGCTTTCCTTGCTAGTAAGTCCATTAAGTTTCAGTGAAATGTACTTCTGGCTAAATATGGTTAGATTCGCTACCTGAGGCCAGGGGTGTAACGATAGGGGGGCACGGGGGCACGTGCCCCGGGCGCCACCCCGGCGGGTCACGCGGGGGGGCGCCAAAAAGTGGCTTCTCCCGCTCCCCCCCTGGATCGCCTGCCGAGTGGTGGCGGGCATGCGGCGATGTGGTGGTGGTGAGCGGTGGTGGCGGGTCGCCCGCCGAGTGAGGCAGTGGCTGGCGGCAATGGGCTGCCTGTAGCGCGGCCTGAGCGGTGGCGGATCGCCCGCCGAGGAGTTCAGGCAGAGCGATGCCGAGCCTGCCTTCTGGCCTGGCGTCGCTTCCCAACTGCGCAGGCGCCTGCGCAGTAGGGAAGCGACGCCAGGCCAGAAGGCAGGCTCGGCGTCGCTCAGCTTGAACTCCTCGGCGGGTGATCCGCCACCGCTTGGGCCGCGCTACAGCCCATCGCCGCCAGCCAGCCACCGCCGCACTCGGCGGGCGACCCGCCGCCACCCACACCACCGCCACATCGCCGCCGCCCACACCACCGCCACATCGCTGCCGCTGCGCCGCATGCCTGCGGCACTCAGCGGGCGACTCGGCGGGCGACCCGCCCCCGCCGCCGAATCACCACCACCACGATCTGCCGCCTGTGGGGCACTGCCGCGCCCTCACAGGTATGTGGGGGCCGCCGGGGGGCGCCATTTCAGGGCCGGCCAGAGCTTGCCCTGGGCGCCGTTTCCCCCCGATATGCCACTGCCTGAGGCTGCAATTCTCCACACACTTACCTGGGACTTTTACAAACAACAAGCTTTACTGCATGTTTACTGGGAGGCTTTACTGCAAAATCAAAGTTTTCCCACAAACCCAACACAAAGAGTGGATTTTTTTTAAAACCCGAGATATAAATCGGGATACACTGTAATGAACAGTGAAGAACCTGAAATGTGTGTGAACTGCTCTCTGATAACTCTCAAGGATTTCAGGGTAAATCTGGCCAACATGAGAATGCACCCCCTGCATTCCAGAGGAAAACTTCCTGGAAACAAACTTTACTGATTGTTTTTAAGATTTCTGAGCAAACATACATAGGCTCATACTGCAGCAAGGGGCTCATTTTAAAATCTCATCCCCAGGCCCACTCCAACCTTGCTATGCCCCTGGTTGAAAGTAGGTATGTGCACAAATAGGTTTTTTTTATTCGATTTGTGCCCAAAACAAATCTCCCCTGATTTTTTTTGTGTCCAAATCTACCCCACCACAAATCACCCCAGATTTGATTTGTATTTGCTTCAATTTGATTTGGATTCAGACTGATTCAGACCACTTAGCAAGGTACTAGAGGCACCAAATCTGGGTGATATGTAGGTACCCATGGGTGCCACTTACCACTCAAATGTCAAGGCAGTGGGACACTTAGTTGATTTTTCATGAATTTTTTTTAGTTTTTACTGATTTTGAACATTTCCACCATAGGAAACAATGGGGATTCAAAATTGCCATATCCTAACCCTAACATGGATTCCCAGCTTTCATTTTAAAAAAGAAGCTAAGCTCTAGCCCTTGTAGAAGTAGAGTTATGGAGCAAAATGTGCAGCCATTATTCAAGTGTTTGGCTTCTTTGGTGTATAATAACTTTTCCTCATAATGAATTGAGGATTTATTGCACACCTTCATTTCTTCTGTTCATTTTGACTATCATTGGACAGTGCCAACTGTCAACTGCCATGTGTCAACTACACCCCCACCCCCCACACACTGGGGCACTCAGTTTATTTTTAAGGTATTTTTGAAGAGTTTAGATTTTTTGGTGTCTTTATTACACAGCTTCATTTCTTCTGTTCATTTTGACCCCACTGCTTTGCAGGTGGGGGTGGGGAATTAGTGGCATCCCATGTTCCAAGGACCCCCCAACCCACGAGCCACTGGGTACTCAGTTTTTATTTTAGGAATTTTTGAGGTGTCTAGACTCTTTGGTGTGTAATGAATCCTCATAGGGATTATTTATTTATTTATTTATTTATTTATTCTATTTCTATATCGCCCTTCCAAAAATGGCTCAGAGCAGTTTACACAGAGAAATAATAAATAAATAAGATGGATCCCTGTCCCCAAAGGGCTCACAATCTAAAAAGAAACATAATATAGACACCAGCAACAGTCACTGGATACTGTGCTGGGGGTGGATAGGGCCAGCTAATCTCACCCTGCTAAATAAAAGAGAATCACCATGTTAAAGGTGCCTCTTTGCTATTATGAGGGAAGGTTGTTAGACACCAAAGAGCCTAAATACTTGGGGGGGGGGAAATCCTAGAACATTTTATTTATTTATTTATTTTTACATTTATATTCTGCTCTTCCTCTAAGGGGCCCAGAGCAAGGTACATAGTTGTGTTTCTCCTCACAACAACATAAACTGAGTAGTACCCCACTGCCCTGCGAGTGGTGGTGGGGTGTAGTTGGCACATGGCAATTGACAATTGGCACTGCCAAAAAGACAGTCAAAATGAATAGAAGAAATGAAGGTGTGTAATGAGTCCTCATAGGGATTCACTGCAGGAAAGTTATTATACACCAAAGAATCCAAACACTTCAAAAATAGTGACCACACATTTTGCTCCATAACTCCACTTCTACAAGGGCTAGAGATTAGCTTTTTTGAAAAAAAGCAAGCAAGCTGGGAATCGGGGGAAATTAATAGGAGGGATCCAAATCTCGAATCAATTCAAATAAGGTGTGATTCAAGTTGGACCCAAATCTAGCCAATGGACCACAGGGGTGATTTGTTTTGTCTCCAAATCACTCAAATCAGCTAGATTTGGGAACGAATTGATTTGTACCCTAATCAATTTCCACATCCCTAGTTGCAAGGCTATGTTCACTACGGTGTTGAAGGCAATCCTTCCTCCCCCATAATTTCCAAGGTTATATATATAGCCCAGACATAGCACTTTTGGTAAATTTAGAGTCAGAAATAATGTTGCTTTAGACCAGTGTTTCTGAAATGTTTTATTTAGACTGGAGACCTGCAGCCATAGTGCCTCCCCCCCATCAAATCAGTACCAGAACTTCAGCTTTCCTCCTGACTGTAGCTCCTGCTGATGGTTCACAGCCTCCATCTGCCCATGCTTTCTCCTCGGTTTCTTTATCCACTCATTTGTGGCCTTCTCCTCTTGCCCTCATAATTCTAGACCAATACCTACACTAATCCTTATTTTCTATCCTCCCTTCTCTTTCTCCCTTTCCTTTTTGTAGCTCTTTCAAGCCTGCTGATTCCCCCGGCTCTTTCAGTGGCTTTTGCTACCATTTATCATGTTATCCTTCTGCTCCATCTCCCAAGGATAAACTTGGCAGGTACTGTGCTTTGATGGTTCCAGTCCTTTCTCGAGTGAATGGTTCAGAAGGTGGCGCTGGGGGATGGCTGTCCTACCCCATGCCCTTTGGTTTGTGGGATGCTGCAAAGTTCCATCTTGCCCTCGTACCTTTTAATACCAACAGGAATCTACATAAGGTTATCCAGAGATCTGAGTAGGAGTATCATCAGTATGCTGATGGCACTTGGCTCTCTGTCTCTCATTTCCATCTGCTCCCGGGAAGGCAAAGGAGGTTCTGAACCTGTGTCTTAAGTCAGATGTGGTAAACAAGTTGAATTGTAATCTAGACAAGAAGTATTATTGGTTGGGGGTTCTGCTAACCTGGGACTGGGTGTTCAGCCAGTTTTGGATGGGGTTGCACTGCATCTTAAGAATCAGGTAAGCCACTTGGGAGTGCTTCTGCATCCAGTACTGCTTCTTGATACCCAGATGATGGTGATGTTGAAGAGAGCTTTCCAGCAATTTCAGGTAGTGAGCCAGTTGCTTCCCTTCCTGGAGAAATGAACCTGACCATGTTCATTCATGCCTTAATTATGTCCAGACTGGATAATTGCAATGTGATCCAGGTGGGGTTTTCTTTGAAGAGTGTTCTGAATTTTCAGCTGGTTCAGAATGCAGCTGTCTTTGGGAGAGAAATCCTGAACAGATTGCCCCAGTGATATTATAGCCACCCTATTTGCCAATTTGCTTCTGGGCCCAAATCAAATTGCTTGTCTTAACCTCTAAGACTTCAAAATCCTGGGACTAGAGTATCTTGAAGGCCTTCTATTTCAGTAGGAACTTGCCTAACTGCTTTGTTCAACAACTAAGACCCTGCTGACTTGAAGTCAGATATACTTCAGATAGCCTTGGCTATCTGAAGTATAATAGGTGGAGATGCATTGACAGGGTCTAATTTTGACTGGGCATTGAGTTGTGGAATGCCCTCCTCAAAGAGGTCTGCATGTTTACCACACTGTTGGCCTGCCAGCACGTGGCCGAAACCTGGCTTTTTAGGAAAACCTTTGGGATAATTTAGAATGGCCAACACAATTTAACTTTGGATGCTGGGATTTGTTGTTGTTAAATTATTAATATTTTCTGCTTTTATTGAACACATAGATATAAATTATATTGTTGTAAGCAATTTAGAGTGTTATATGGAAACATGGGTTATATGCATTTTAATAAATAAATAGTAATTGCATGCACACCTAGGTGTTGTGGGGGGGAGGGTTCCCCTCTTCATTCCAGCAGTTTCTGGTGATTCACTGTTTGTGAGGGAAAGTGAGGGGTGGGGTCTGGATTAAGTCCCCTTCCTCAGCCAAATAACTGGTCAGGGGTTTTAGCTACTCTCTGAATGTTCCATTGTACCAAGGTGTCTGTCCTGGTCTAGCTATAATGTGATTTTTAAACCTTTGCTTCCCTAAGGTCTGGAATAAACAAGCTAGTGAGAGTGCTAAAAAATGGGCTGGGAAATGCGAGCCAAAATCCAGTCCCATGGAGGAGAGAACTGTTAATGGTTAGTACACTGAAGTGACTAATGGTTATTTTGTACATTATATAGAAAAATAATGAGTTTGTCACTGGGTGGAAAAGCAGCTTGGGTGGGAGTATGTTGAGCAGAAAAAAGCTATAAAAGGGAAAGGGATAGACAGTTTTGGCCCCATCACATTTACCAGCTCAAACTGGCATCTTCAAGATGCTGCTACTCATCTCCTTTAAAAAAACACACCAAAAAAAACCCCTTTGGGAAATGGTTGCATGCGTCTTCTGTGCAATGTCCACTCAAGGCCGGACTAGATGCGATGGGTGTCCCATGACTTGAACATCTGGTGTTTCAAAAAGTTTGAAAAAACATCTGCTTTTTCACAAAGTAGCTATAGGGGTCCTAATTTCACCTGGAGCCATGGTGCAAATAGGGGAGCAAATGGTTTAACCCTTTGCATGCCAGTTTCCCCACTTAAACCTCCCCTAAGTTGCTATTAGTTGCAAAGGTGGAAAATTCTGAGCACAATTGTAACTCTCTGTCATGGCTCATGGCAGCTTTTAGGGGGGTGATTGGATCAGGGCTATGGTCCTGAGGGAAAGAGTTAGAGCCACTTCCTTTGAACCATGGCTTTGTTCCAAATCACCACTCCCTTGGCTGCTTTTTTGGGGGGGAAGCCATTAAATGTTCAAATAATGGAACTTATATGTCTAGTTTGGCCCTCTAGGAGTTTCTGACTTGTAGGGTTTTATTTATTTATCCTTCCTTCCTTCCTTCCTTCCTTCCTTCCTTCCTTCCTTCCTTCCTTTCTTTCTTTCTTCAATTTCTATACTGCCCTTCCAAAAATGGCTCAGAGCAGTTTACACAGAGAAATAATAAATAAATAAGATGGATCCCTGTCCCCAAAGGGCTGTAAGAGATTTTTGTCTAAAAAGAAACATAAGACAGACACCAGCAACAGTCACTGGAGGTACTGTGTTGGGGGGTGGGGGTAGAGAGGGCTAGTTACTCTCCCCCTGCTAAATAAAAGAGAATCACCATGTTAAAAGGTGCCTCTTTGCCAAGTTAGCCAGTAAGTACAAAGGCAAAGGCAATGTAATGCTTGAGAAGCACTTGGATTCTTTGCACTTTAACATGTTTTACTTAACTGCATTTTATTTTAAGAGTATTTGATTAAACACACAGGTTTCAATTTGTCTTCTTATATTTGTGATGGTCTTATGTTAATACTGATGCAAATTCTTGAGTCAATTTTGCAACTAATCTTAATCAATTTGCAGTAAGCTATTTTGAGTATACACGTTTAGGTGGAGGATTTCTTCTAATTGCAGGAGTCTTCTGTGGCGAGAGTATATCACAATCAAATTTTGTCCGATCCTGGCCAGATGTAATCAAACTGTGGCATAGTTCAGTATCGGATTTCAAGTATGGCGTTGGAGCAGTTGATCCAGATAAAAACGTTTACGGATATACTCAGGTATGAACAGAAACACCACATGCATATGATTTTTTGGGGAATAGAACTCATGGCACTTTGGAAATAATGGGCAGATGATTAGCTTTTTTGATGCTATTTAGGCAACTCTTCTGAGCCTGCTTTCATGAAGCTTTGTAAGGTACATGGACTGGGAACTGATAAGCTGTTTCAGTGGGAATGTCTGTGCACCCATCAGGCCTCCACTCCAACCTCATCACAATTTTCCCCTCTGACCTCAGCTCAATTTGTTCTAAGAGAAGCTCTTAAAGTTCCACAACATTTGGGAACGCTTTGTCAATAGTTGTTTATGGCCAGAAATGGGAGGAAGATTTAGAAAAGCTACTGCACATGGGGAAGGCCCTCCTTTTCTTATGATATGGATCTAGCACAGGCCTGCTCAATTTTGGCCCCCCAAGCTGTTTTTGGACTACGACTCCCATAATCCCTAGCCACAGTGGCCAATAGCCAGGGATTATGGGAGTTTTAGGCCAGCATCTGCAGGGGGGCTGAAGTTGAGCAGGCCTGCTCCAGAACCATGTTAATGTGAAGCGTTCATTCAGTTTTAGCAGTTCTTGACATGCTCTTGCTGAAAACTTCTGAACACCATAAAAACACACACAAATGAGAACTGAGGTCCATATAACAAAAACAACACAAGAAGGATTCATAATCCTCAGCCTAGAGGAATTTCAGACTTTACTGTTCCAGAAATAAAAACTGTAAATCTCTGTATAGTGATGCAGGTGCAGCAGTGCTTGTATATTAAGGCGGAGGAGTCAAACAGCAACTGATGATCTTATGTCCTGAACACGCTAAATATTAATAAAATCCAGACAATTTAATCCAATTGTCTCAAGTTTTGCAGGGTGTATCAGCACCATAATCTAGCCAAAAGTCAGACAGATCTGTTATGAAATGCCAAGATACAATGCCAGTTCACAGAATTGTAAACTGGGTAGGAGGAACAAGCATCCTACCCAGCACCAGGAGCTGTGTGTGTTCCCAGTTTTCGGTCTGTGGGCTAGCAAAAGCCTAGGTAGGAGGAGGGGGAGTGATTGTCTGTGAGACAGGAGCTGTGTAGGGCAGATTTCCCTCCTACTTTGTTAAAGTGCTGGACAGGATGGTTCTGTCCAACCCAGATCCTCCCACAGTCACCTGCTCACTCCTCTTCTCACCTATATAGACTCCACTGGACAAATTCCGAAAGAGTGGAGTACGGCTGTTATAGTGCCAATTTATAAGAAAGGGAAAATAAATCTCCCCTCAAACTATAGGCCTATTTCACTGTTAAGTGTAGTCAGCAAGCTGTATGCCAGGCACCTCTTAGCCAAACTTCATGCCTGGATGGAGGATGAGAGTGTTTTGGGGGATGAGCAGGCCGGGTTTAAAACTGGATGATCTACCATTGATCAGGTCTTTATCCTCCGTCATCTGATCGGAAAATATGGAGATAAGCCTTGGTCGGCTTTGTATGTGACCTTCATTGATTTTAAATTGGCATTCGACTCTATATCTAGAGGATTGCTTTGGGAGAAGCTAGCCCAAACAAACATTGACAAGCGGCTTCTTTTTTTAATTCAACAGCTTCATGCAGGCTCGAACATCAGGGTTAGATGTCATCCTAAAGGCGAGCTTTCACAACCTATACCTACCTCTTAGCTAGATTTTTGTTAGCACATGACTGAAAATCAGGAGCATGTACAGCTCCTGAAGGACCCTTGCTCTATCCCATCTATGAACATGTGAACCGGCTGACTGTAGTTAATTCCTGTCCTCGCCCCCACTTGTTTACTATCTTGTTTGCTCATACAAAATAACCAGATTATGTACCTTGTGTTTGTTTTCCTTGCCCTTTAAATACATCCCAAACTGTGATGGAATAGCATCACAGTTTTTGAAAATCCATTGTGTCTTCATGAAGTTATTAGATTTTAAATTTCCAATTATTTTTCAATGAAGAACAAAGTGTTGGCAACTAGTGGAACACATAAATTAGACCTGGGCTTGGGGTGCATCTGATGTGGGCTATCTACTCAACTATCCACTCAGCTGCTGAAACAAATACAGGACACAGTTCATCTTCACTTGTAAAACTGGCCTGCATAGGATTCTTCATCTTCACTGACCTGCGGGACCAGTGTTGTGTTTGCTTCATTTTTATTTGCAGAGAAATTGACATCAGTACCCATTCTACAAATTGTGTGCATGTGACTGATTGTCTTATCATTGACACCATAAAAATCAAACACCATTAATTCTAATCCACATTAACACAACATTCATTTTGATGTTTTTGTTGTTAGTGATAAAAGGGAATATCAGCTGTTGGATATAAAATATTTCAGGTATTCTTAGTATGGATTCATTTTCATGAACCTCTTAGAATGTTGGGGACCTTTGTAGAATCTTTTGGAGCCTTCCAGACTTCCTCAGAATTACCTTTTCCTCAAATGTCCCTGAACCTCCTTTCCTCTGCTGGATTTAATTGTGCCCATCAGAGATAATGGATTTGAAGATGTCATCACTGCTGCCAAAGAAATGATGGAAAACTTCAGAGTTGACCTGTCCTCAGGGAAACTCATATTCTTTAAAAGAAGAGATAGTTTTGTAATGGGAAGTTTGGAAGAAAAATTCAAGAGAGAGAGACTTTTGTGCGTGCTAATTGAGTATTGTGCATGCTGATGTGGCCACTGAAGAAATGTTTGGACAAGTGAGCAGTGTCAACAAGCATGCACAAAACCTCTCTCTTGCCAGCACCACACAAACACCTGTCAGTTTTAATGAGTTTAGTAACCTGTGAGCAGGCAGAAAAAACTTTTGAACAACTGTACTGACTACAGGCCTTCACCAGGCACACACATGGGGAATATTTGGATATCAATGATAAAGACTGCTGTTCATCTGCTGTTCAGTTGAATCACAGCCTATGTATGGTTTAAACTCATGATAGCATAGGACAAAGCTGTACTCGTCCGATCATTTGGTTCATGCAGCACCTCTGATACATTGCTGGTCACCCTGCATGAGCAAACTTCCACTCTTCATGTGATTTGTATTCCAGACCAGCTTCTCTGTGTGGTGTGTCTAAGCAGCCGCACACAGGTCACGGTGCTTCTTTTGTCTCTGGATGATTTTGCTCTGAAGAAGTGTCAATGTTTGGGCCATAGTGCTAAGAATATTGGAGAATTCTGCTAAATATGCTATAGGAGTTGACTAATGGGCTGATACATCTGCTTGATTTAGCAGCTCCATGGGAAGAGTGAACTGGCACCTAAATATTACTCTATGAAGCTCTCTAGGCCATTGTGCCCCAGAGGAGTAAACTGTCCTGATTCTTCCAATTAACTTTCATAAAAGATGACAACATAGGTTCTAACATGTCTTTTGGGACTTGCCTGCCTTGCTGCCCTCTCCTCCTCCTCTACTGGGGACTGGGTGGGGGCAGGAGACTATATGTGAGCACTGTAAGATATCCCCCTTAGGGGATGGGGTCACTCTGGAAAGAGCACCTGCATACTCGCATGCAGAAGGTTCCAAGTTCCCTCCCTGGCAGTATCTCCAGGATGGAACTGAGAGAAACTCCTGCCTGCAACCTTGGAGAAGCCACTGCCATTCTAGGTAGACAATACTGAGCTAGATGGACCAATGGTCTGACTCGGTATAAGGCAGCTTCCTATGTTCCAGGCTGCATCATGACTGTTTGGGCTGGGCTGATAAGGCATTTAGAAGTATGCATCTTTAGCATGCCTGAGGGGCCCAGCTGCCTCTGGGATGCTAGCCCCCCCCCCCCCCCCCCCCGAGGCTCTAGCCATGGCAACAGCCTTAAAAAAATGAGTCTCAGAGGCTCTTGTGGCACTTGGGGACCCAGGGGAGAAAAATTACAGGAAATTACAAGAGAACACTCAAGCTTCAAGACAGGAAGGCAGTTTGAGTACCCCTTCTGAACCCAAGAGGGCCTGATGTAGCCTGTCTCCTGCCCCATCCCAGTCTCAGGTATCAGAGGGAGAACGGTCACTGGGAGTGGGGTGGTAGAGTGAGGGGGGTCTGACTGAATGTTGGAGTTCTGACCTGACCTGACCCAATCCAACAGTCGGGAGGGGCCAAGTCTGCCCCTCCAGACAGCGCTACTGTCATGGGTGTTGGGTCTGGTCGGAACTCTTGACATCTGAGCTGGGCATTCACTTGGATGGCTTCAGTTCAGCTGATATTGATGTCAAACCTCTTTGAACCAAAGCAGGTCGACAGCTGATAATGCTGTTCCAGTTAAGACTTGTAGGGGCTATTCCCACGATCAGCCAAAATCGGGCTAGGAGAGCCTAGCCCGATTTTGGCTCCCAGGCTAAAGGTTAACCCGCCTAAATACCCTTCCCCTAAAACTGGGTTTGCGGAGCGAGTGCTCTGCAAACCCATTTTTAAATTGTGAGTAGTCACAGTGCGGCTCCGCACCATGGCTACTCATGAGGAGACCCCTGGAGAGGAGGCAAAAAGCCGCCTCCTGACTCTGGGGGTCCCGCTAGCATGCCCTGTGCCCTCGCGCAGGGCATGCTGGAGCTTCCGATCGGGCCCCCCTCCCCCCAGCCCCCACCAGCTCCGTCACGGAGCCGGCAATCGTGTGGGCAGCCGATCCAGCCACCCAGGGCTCCCTCCCTGATCATCTGCGGGGAGAGCAGGCTTAGCGCACTCTCCCTGCTCTGCTGCAGAAACCGGGTCCCGCTGATCGTGAGACCCGGCTTGCATAGTCTTTTCCTTCCATCTTCTCAGCCAGCAAATTACTGTTTTCACATACTTGGGCCTCTTTTAAAGTGGTGGCTCCATCGTTCTGTACTGTAACATCTGCTTCACTCTCAGTGCTTCCTCCTTCTATCATCAAGGTTATGAGCACCAGCTTGACCTGGTCTCTTAGAAAGTGCATTAGTATTTGCATCCTGTTTTCCTGGATGATGTCTAATCTGGTAAATGAATGGAGCTAGGTGCTGAAGCTAACTGTCTCTCCTGCTCATGGAGATCATGAAGCCACCAAAATGAATTGTGATCCGTCCTTAGCAGGATTTCTTTCCCCAGGAGAAAAGAAAGTTAGTTAATGTCTCCACAGCCAGCAGTTCTTTCTGTTGTGGGGCAGTTTCTTTGTATTTTACTCAGGGGTCAGCTAACATATGTAGCTACTCTCTTTTCAGCATCATTAGCTTCAGGAAGTGAACCAGATTTAGTCTGAATGTCTTGGGAAGCCCCGTGATCTGGGGCATAGACTACAAGGACATCAGGCACAGGCCCTGACATCAGTCCACGAGCTAGTCATCCAGAGCCCCTTGAGATAGAGCCAGGCATGTAGCTAGGGGAGAGTGGGCCCGTGTTCACCCCTCTCTCTTGTGGCTACTCACGCACACCAGCCACACCCCTGCATGTGACATCACATGTAAGGTGTATGGCCAGCACAGGAAGGGCCAGAGAGGTCCCCCAGAGCTCATTCACCAGCCGGCTTCATTTTACGCTGGGTTTACTCTTTGTTTTCTTCCTCACTCTGAGATCCCTCTTGGAGTGAATGAAGACAATACCCAGTGGACAATGAAGCTGGCTGGGAAATGAGGCCGGCCAGAACTTGGGGCGAGGGACGAGGGGGGAGTCAGGCAGCTCTAAAGAGTTGGGAGGTTTGGGTTCTTTAAACCCATTTGCCCAATTATAGCTCTGCCCTTGAATGGAGCCCCCTGAGCCACAGGTCTCAGAGGTAGCATCTGAGTCACTACTCTTTCCTCCAAGTACCTCCCAATCTTCACTTCGCACCTAGAGAAGATTTTAACACACCCAGCTCAAAAGGCAAGAACCATCTGCCATTTGGGAAGCAGTTTTTGTTGGCTGCTGGGTATATGGGGGTTGTCGAGGTGTGTGTGTGTGTGTGTGTGTGTGTGTGTGTGTGTGTTGTGTGTGTTTATTAAACTGGTTTTACCCTCCTGGTTGTTTTGGGGATTGTTGATTGTAATGTTGTTGACTCTGATACTTTGAAATTTTAATTTTGTTACTGTGTAATTGATTGTGGTTTTTATCTTGTTAAGTCAACTTGAAGTTTCATTTGAATTGGAAAGGCAGGGTAAAAATTTCTACCCTGTCTTTCCAATTCAAATTTTACTAAAAATGTTGTTAAAAATGAATAGTAATAAAAAATTGTTGGAGATTATATGCCCATGATATCTCCTTGCAGAACAAATTTTATTCTACTGGTTTCACCATTGTGCTGGCCTGACATGGCTTCTTTAGAGTGTCAGTTTCTGTTTCTGTTTTTCAAAAGATCTTCCAAAATTATCATCAAATGACACCAGGCAAGATGTGCCCTGTAGATCTTCCAGTACAACATCCATTAGCCTTAATGTTAAAGAACAATTACAGATTCAAATAATATTTGTAATAACTGAAAATTACTAAGCTTGAGAAGTCCTGTTTAGTTCTGAAGGCTCTTGAATGAGGCCTTAGAATTTACATCAACCTGCCAATAACTACTGGCCGGATACAGGATAGAGAATGAACAGGTGCTTGCTTTCAGGTCCCAGGTTCATCAATATGAGGGAAAGGACGGTAATGCCCTGTCATTCAAAACTGATTTGACTCTTGGGATTGAAATTAATTGGAGCAGAAGATACATGCAATACAAACCCTACTTGCACACTATGCTCAATACACGTATAATCTATGTGCAATGTACACACATACAGATCTGCATGTACAGTTATTCACACATTATGTTCAATGTGCATACAATATCACACTTCCTACCTGTAACCTGCATTTGAAGGGGTCTATTCCCAGCTTCACTTTTGAAATGAACAAATCTACAGTTATTCATACAAAAACATGTGCCTGTGTTCAGATACCTGTATGCATGTACAGTATAGTAAGGCTGTTCTCACGCTCAGCCTAAACCAGCTCAGAGCAGCCTAGCCTAGGATAGGCTGCATGTGTGAAGTGCTGGGATCTGTGCAAATCCTGGCGCTCCCACCCAGCCAAACCTTACTTTTAAGCCCGGTTTTTAGGCCGGGTTAAGGGCGCACGCGCACGCTTAACCCTGCTGCTCGGATCATGTGTGTTTGGGCTGCTTACACTCTGAGTGTACAGAGAGATGGGTACATAGAGCGCCTGTCTCACAGTGGTCTCCACCAATGCATTGTGGGATACGTGGAAGCTCGGACAACACATCCTGGAGATCCACGCTGTGCTGATGGTGTGGGAGCACGGTCCGCACTTTCCATCTATGTGGGATGCTTGCCTGGGGGGAAGGTAGGTTTTGCACAGCCTCCCCTCCGCCCGCCTACCCACCCACCTACAGGGTTGGTCATGTGAATACCCTTAATGTCTGATTAGGTCTTTGGTCTAGTCAGTTTCAGCATCTCACTAACCTGGATGCAACTAGGGGAAGTGTCTGCAATTAGGAATTACTATTTACATTAACAAGTCCCCGCCCTCATAATTAGGCTCTTCCTTTCCTATTACGTTTTTTTAATAGTTAAAAAAAATCAGTCAGTGCTAGTCAGATGCTCCTGTTCTTCACACACAAACACTTCACACATGGTATTTTTAGATGCACACATTTCACATGTATGTGAAATTTTATGTCTAAAAACAAAGTGTGAACGGAACAAACAGATGTCTCATGATTGTCAGGATGGTTGTAATTAGTTTCCCCTCTAACAGGCATTCCCAGATGTTGTTGACTACAATTCCCATAATCCCCAAGCAAAGGCCATTGCAGCTGGGGATGCTGGGAGTTGTAGTCAACAACATCTGGGAATCCCTGTTAGAGGGAACACTTGTAATTTATGAAACAAACCAAAGTGTGGCACAAAAGTGCAATATATGGGTTATAAAAAGTCCTTTCTCCCTAAGGCTGATTGGATTAGATATTCTTCATATTGTTTTTTAAAAAACCTTTATTATTCTGTGATGGTGTAATTGCAAGGACTTTTCTCTGTGTTAAAGTTTTGTCTCTTTTTCTTATATTGATAGGTTGTTTGGTATAGGACACACGAGATTGGATGTGCCCTTGCCTACTGTCCACAGAGCAAACACCCTTTCTTCTACGTCTGCCATTACTGTCCTGCGCAAGTATCCATTCTGAATCAAATGTTCCTCCTAATTCCCCCTGTTCAAGCATCCCACTTCCCACTTGCTCTCTGGAGCACACGCACAGCTCCTTTGCACTGGGACTCATCTGAATGAGACAGTGAAAATGCCCAACAGGCATTTTTTGTGGATGTGCATTTTGGCAGAGCTAGGCATTTTTGGAAAACAACATTTGTGTGATCTTTTAGGATGTTTTCCTAAAAATGGTATTTGTCATAGGCAACTACAGTATATTGCATTCAGTATAGACTGCCGAATATAAGAATAATTTCAGAGCCAATACACAGACTTACTCTATAGTCATGCTAGAATTCTGGACTGGGGCTGGTGGCACTGTTCCCTCTAAGGCATGTGCATGTGCGCATGCTCACACATTTTCTGATGTCCGCTCAGTTAATTTTAGATCCCGCTCAGGTTGAATCAGGAAGCCCCCCACTCTGAATGCATGTGAGCACACATTGCCTTGATACTGCCGCCCAGAACAAAACGCATTCCACACACAGATGAAAAAAATCAGAGAAAACACAGGAACATAGGAAGCTGCCATATACTGAGTCAGACCATTGGTCTATCTAGCTCAGTATTGTCTTCACAGACTGGCAGTGGCTTCTCCAAGGTTGCAGGCAGGAATCTCTCTCAGCCCTATCTTGAAGATGCTGCCAGGGTGGGAACTTGAAACCTTCTGATGCTCTTCGCAGAGCGGCTCCATCCCCTGAGGGGAATGTCTTACAGTGCTCACACTTCTAGTCTCCCATTCATAGGCAACCAGGGTGGACCCTGCTTAGCTAAGGGGACAGGTCATGCTAGGTGGGTGGGTAGTGTTTGTTCAGGGCTGAGTTGAAAGTATTCTACAGAGAAATGTTGGTTTGAAGGGGGTTTATCAGGGGACAAAGCCCTCCCTCTTTTGCCACTGCTGCCAGTTTTGTGGTGACAGCAGCAGCAGTTCTCCAGTCACTATTTCCCCTCCCAAATGTCCCTGTGAATGTTGCTATACCATAATTGCTTTTGCTAGAAGGTCCCTGGAAACAACTCCATGTTATGACATTGTATCATATCAGGAGCCAGCGTGGTATAGTGGTTAGAGTGCTGGACTAGGACTGAGGAGACCCGAGTTCAAATCCCCATTCAGCCATGATACTTGCTGGGTGACTCTGGGCCAGTCACTTCTCTCTCAGCCTAACCTACTTCACAGGGTGGTTGTGAGGAGAAACTCAAGTATGTAGTACACCGCTCTGGGCTCCTTGGAGGAAGAGCGGGATATAAATGTTAAAGAAATAAATGGGGGGGGGGGCATTCTGGGGAACCAAGTGGCAGCTGCTTTAAGCTCTCATTGGGGTGGAGAGTCTGTTAGCAAGCATGAATTGTCCCCTTTGCTAAGCATGGTTTGCCCTGGTTTGCATTTGGATGTGTGGTTATATGTGAGCACTGACTGTTGTAAGATATTCCCTTTAGGGAATGGGTTGTAGCTCAGTGGTAGATCATCTGCTTTGCATGCAGAAGGTCTCAGGTTCAGTTCCTGGCATTTCCAGGTAGGGCTGCAAAAGACTCCTGCCTGAAACCTTGGAGAGCCACTGTCAGTCAGGGTAGACAGTACTGAGCTAGGTGGACCAAGGCTCTGACTTGGTATGAGGCAGCTTCCTGTGTTCCTACAGCTGCCATCAATAAGTCTCCCCATCACAGTCATTCTGCCCCATTTTGTCTCTCCAAAGAATCACTGCAATTCTCCCCCACTTTTACCATCTGCAACTGAGACAGTGAAAATGGGTGGGGTGGGGGTTCTGGCAGCCTTAATATGTGGATCACCTTCCTGCCTGACCACAAGCATCCACGGCAGCTGACAATGAGCCAAAAGCAACACTTAATAAGCACAAGATTGTTACTGTTTTAAAAAGACAGAAGCAACTGTATAAAAATGTTCATTCCCGCTGTGTGTGTCTGTACGTACATACGCTCATGTGTAATAAACTAACACACTTGAGTGATGGCTGTTTCTGTGTACAGCTATCTAACTGCATCTGAAGTGGTGCAGTCCAGAATCTTACCATCTCTGTCAATTTAAGATTTCAAATCTTGCTAAACTGTATGCATGAAATTATTTCAAGTGTTTGTGTTAGTTTCTTAAACCCAATTATTAAAAGGTAATTTGAGCTCGGTCAAAACAGTAAAAGTATTTAAGCGGTCAAAATCATTCTGCACAATGCTGTACTTCTCTTCTATCTTTTAAAGACCTGTACGTTGATAATAAACATCTTGAATTGCTTTGCTATTTCAGCGGGAACATATTACAGCAAATGGCAACACCCTATAAACAAGGTGTACCATGTGGAGACTGCCCTAACAACTGTGAGGATAAACTCTGCAGTAAGTTACTGATGACTTGAAGCAACTTCTCTGAATAATATTAGTTCAGAAAAAGATGATCAGTGATGGATATAGTGAGACGTTCCAGAATCTCTTGCAAAATTGGCTCTCGTTGGTAGGTGGATCATCTGTGCTATAGAGCAAGGGGTGGAGCAGGGGTATACTACAGCTCCTATCATCCCTGCCTCCTGGTCACTGCAGGTGGAAATTATGGAAAAGGTAGTCCAACAACACCTGGAGAGCCTCAGGTTGACACCCCTTTTATAGGCACCCCTTTTATTTATTTTATACAGCCATCTAAAATATCATGATCTAGCCCTAAGAACTTCTCTGGGGAAGATTCTGGTTCCACGAACCTCTCGTAGAACCAGAACCCTAAGCAAGGCCTCTCTGGAAGATCATAAAAGTCAGAGAGATTGTTTTGAGAGATGGCATTCCCTAATAGGGAGAATGCCCTAATATGAACCCAGTGTTGTGTCTTTGTCACCCAGGACAGCAACAAGCTTGTCTCAGCCAGCCATAGCAAATAACACATACACAAATGAATCCAGAATCTCTAACAGGTGTTTTTATTTGTTTGTTTGTATTGTTATTTATATAACATTTTCATTGTTAAAATTATTAGTTTCATTATTTATTCATTGAAAATCCACTCACTTGTTTTCATTACCCTTATTTATTTTCTTTCGCATTAGTTTTAAGAAAAGATTCAGCTGCTCTCCTGCTACATGTAACTTTTGTATCTTCTATTCAATTGGCATGAAATTTTCCAGCATTCTTACTATGTCTTTCAGGGAACAAATCTGCCAAAATTTAGACATACCAGAAAAAGGGTTCCTGTTTTCACCATCAATTTTTTAAAAAGAGACGTCTAGCCTACAGTACTTACTGCTATAAGCTTTTAATAAACTAAAACAATATACCAGGAACACAGACTCATAGAAGTTGGAATATGGCCAGTTCAAGGCTATGGAGCCTTGGTGGGGTCCCCATCCTACTTGCTCTCCAGAGAAACTCCATTATATTGCCCAGAGAAATTAGGCGAGGAAATGGGCAGAGGCAGTGGATCGTGCCCTCTCTCCCTCTGTGACTTATGATGGGGAGGGCTGAGCTCTGTGGTATTACCGAGGGCCGAGTGGGCTGGGGGGAACGGAGAGCAAGAGAACCCAAACTTCTGCCTGCTTGCTTAGGAGTGGGCAGTGCAGTCAGGAAGATTGTGCCTGCTGGGCCTAATCTCCATCTTTGTGGCAGGCAGAGCACAAGAATGCAAGTGGGCAGAAGCACTTGCTCATGCAAGCAGCTGTCATCTTCTCCTCAGTTGCTCCCCTGCACTCTTCCTCTGGTCTGTGCAGCCACCATGGGTGTTGGGCCTAAGTGCACACAATCCTCCCTCAGGCACTCACCAGAGAGAGGGAGGGAGGGGCCAGAGAAAGCAGAGGATGGGGCTGCTCCTGGGAACAGCTACAGCTTCCTGTCTGTTGGCGGTTTGCTTGCTTGTCTGAAATGAATTTACAAATGGACAGCTTTCTCTCTTCCCTGCATCTAACTTTGTTCTGGTTTGATCTGTTTCAGCCAACCCATGCAAATATATGGACAATCTCTCAGACTGCCAAGCAATGGTAGAGCAGTTCACCTGCAAATCTCCAGTGGTGGTAAAACAATGCGAAGCCACCTGTAAATGCAAATCACATATTAAATAGTACACTCTTGAGTGCCTTAGATCGATTTTGAGATGAAGGTTCTAACAGAAGAGAATGGGAGTTCAGCATCAAAAGCAAACATCTAAAAGCAAACATCCAAAATTCAGCATCAGAAGCAAACATCCAAAAACAAACATCCAAAAACTGGTCAAAATTTAGCATTAGAAAATTAATGGAGTTTTTTTTTTTTTTAAGACAATTTCTAAAACTGATTTGCAAAGAATGTAAGAAGAATTTATCAACACCTTTGTCAGTTATTTCTTTATCCTGTCTGCTTTATTAAATGTTTTGAACACTTCAGACCTAAACATCTGAATATTATGAAGTGTTCATAATTTCCTGTGTGTATTCTGTGCTATATGCTCATCCAGAATATTCTCCAATAAATTAGACATTAATGTAGGATTGCCAACCTGGCAGCAGTGGCATTGCCACCATTGAGAAAGTGGCGGTGTGGGGGGAACAAATGCTCCTGGGCTGTGGAGTTGTGGGGGCTCTGAGTGTGCCCCTCACCTCTCCCCCAGTGCTGCTGTAGTCCCATCAGTGGGCACCCCACATGCTCCCCTCCCCACTGCTTCCAGTCATCACACCTGCACCTTTCCCCAACAGGTGTATGGGGTCCATCCATCCATCCATCCATCCAGCACCCCACATGCTCCCCTCCCCACTGCTGCCAGTCATCACACCTGCACCTTTCCCCAACAGGTGTATGGGGGCCATCCATCCATCCAGCACCCCACATGCTCCCCTCCCCACTGCTGCCAGTCATCACACCTGCACCTTTCCCCAACAGGTGTATGGGGGCCATCCAGCCAGCCAGTCCTTTCTTTTGCTACTTTGAAAGGAAAGATGTACCCAGCCAGGCTGGAGAAGAAAGCTCTGGCCTGCACAGGATGGGCCCTGCATTGGTGCCCAGCAGCGGCAATGCCTCTGTGTCAGCATATTGATGCAGCCAGAAGAGGCATGGCTGGCCTGGGGTGGTAACATGGCCAGCAGAGCAGGGTTAGATGTGGCACCTGGCAGCAGTAGGGAGGGGATTGTGTGGAGTGTCCACTGAATGGACTGCAGCTGCACTGGGGGAGAGGTGCCCTGAGTGCTCCCACAAGGCATGGTGCCAACTCTCCCATCCTGTCCCAAGGCTGCCGCCAGGTTTTCTATACCTCTGCCTGGCAGGTTTGGCCTGGAGTCTAAGAATCCGAATCAAACCCTAGATCATGTTGAAAGCAACTCTGGAGATTTAATGGCTTGATAGGACAAACATTGGAGAAAAAATATTAGAAAAATATAGATCCAGAAATCATTTCCGTCAGAGTTGGAATCCCTACATTAATGTTATAACTGCTTTAAGCTGTACATGAATCTGTAAGAGGAACATTCTTGTGTAGTCCCAAGTCGAGCATTCCCATTGATTTTGTTTTTTAAAAATTGGGAAATAACTACCAAAAAACCTTAATATATTACGTTCTACTTTTAGGCATTGATTGTTAAGTTTCATTTGTTTGCAGCAGAGCTTTTTGATTGTACAAGTGAAACGAATCTTGCAAAATAAATATATTCATGCACTTCACTGGTGCTCATTCATGATTGCTCTTAATTCTTTACTACTTCAGAATTAACTATGGTTACAATCCTGCAGCTAGTTCGTATACTAGCTTATAATATATTAACATGAGGAACTGGAAGGAAACATGATGAGCACCAAATTCATAGTGAAGAAGCCATTTGATCACTTCACCATGCATCCAGATCACAGACTTAAAATACCATTGCCAGTGCATTTCTGGAACATTTGTGTTGCTACAGTAAACTTGTGGTTTATACAATTTTGGCATACACTGGAGAAATTGTGTGAAGAATACAACTATTCTTGATCTGCCTAGATAGGTGGTGTTTTGTTTTGTTTTTGAACCTTTGAATAGTATTCAAAGTATTGCCAGAATACTTTGTATAAAAGTCAGAATTTGGCATTTCACTTCCAACACATCCTGTTGCTGTGTATCATTGTATGCATGTGCACTACAGTGCCAGGTTGTTGCGCTTACTGCAAGACTGTCGTGTGTATGTCCATCATTCCTCATTGACCCTGCCCCTCTGTACCTGCTAGCACCAATCACAGGAAAAAGCTTTGCTTCTTGAACTGCTAGAATCTGCTGAGCTCTGGGCCAGTACCAACTTTGTATTAGTCAAAAGGGACTCCACTTGGATTCATCAAATGACTAGTCAATCCTGAAACCTTGCATGAGTTCTCATGGAACAGGGTGGGCAACTCAATCATATGGTCCTGGCAAGTAGCCTATGTTCCTTCAGTAGCAACTCAAGAGTTTTTAAAAAATTGCTACAAAATAAACAAATAGAATATAAAGGATACTCTTTCCACTCACACCCACTGCAACTCCACAACTCCAACATCAGTCAAGGTTTTGCTCTCAGGTAATTTCCTTAGCCTCTATGCACAGAAAGCAAAACTCAGCAGAAAACAAGAAGATTTCAGTGCTGATCTCACTCAATCCATCTCCTCCTTCCTCCACTAAACAAATATCACAGAGGTATGCTCTGCAGTCTTCCCCAGTTGTCCCTTCAGCTGATATCACAGATCAGCCCATAAGGACCACATGAAGAACTGGGACACAGGAGAGCAACCACTGCCCTGTAGAGTGCTCAGGCCTACACTCTGTACCAACAATGCTCCTGTTCCAGGGTGAAACCCAGAGCCAAATGCAAGGTTAAGCTGTCCTGCAGCAGGATGAGTATCTCGAGCTGCGCCTCCTTTGAGGAAGACTTTAGGTCAAAAGAAGCTGGGCTCAGACTGGGAAGCCTGCCCTCCCCAGACATGATATGGAAGTGGAAGGGTTACTTCCTGAGGTGCACTGGGCCTGGCTGGTGGTTTGGCCCTTGGAGGCTGGGGCAGGACTACTTCCTCAGGTGCACTGGGATTGATGACCCCTGGGGCTCCTGCTCCATGGGGGTCTCTGACAAAGTGGTGACTTCATTGGCTTCCTCCTGACCCCGTCTCCCCCATCCTTCATGTCATTAGACCCCTCCTCTGTCTGGGGGCCAGGAGCCATGATGTCAATGCAATTAGAACCACACACGGACATGCATGGGTGGCCACATCATAGCCTGTTTTGCAAACAAAACTGTTTTGCAATGGGCAACTTGGGGGCACATTATTATGGTGAATATTTATATACCACTTTTCATCAAAACATGTCTGAAAGTAGGTTACTTTTTTTTTTTTTTAAAGGGGGGGGATAAGATTGTTCATGGCACGTGAACAAGGCACATACACAAGCGCACAGGGCCACTGCATGGGCAAAGCCAAAGGCAGCTGCAACAGCCAGGCACTAGCCCATTGGGGAAGAGGGCTATGATGGAAGCAGGAAAGATGAGGGTTTGGATCCTGCTCCTGGAAGAAGCTGGTATGCCTTCCTTAGCAGCAAAGCCAACTTCATGGGTTTTATCCTACTAGAACCATCATTTTGAATGGAAAGAGGCAGGGCAATGGTAGAAGCCAGTCAAATCAGCAAACAGTCAGGCAAAAGCCCCGGCCTCTCCTTGCCAAGAATAATGCCCAGCCACAACAGCCAGCATTGCCTAGAGGAACATTTGCAGAGACCCAGATCCTCGGTCTCCCACTTCAGATCAATGCGGGTAGCTTTTGGTTTTAATTTTTAATTTTTGCAGAGATGTACACAAGGAGGAGGCATTGCATAGTGGAAGTCCTCCCTGTAGGATCCTTGATCACAGCATCTCCAGAATCAGGCTGAGAAAGAGAGCGGGGGGCAGGGGGAGGAAAGAAGGAAGAAAGGAAGGATGGACTCCTCTTTGGTAGACATAGCAAAGATGCAGCTAAGCTTACCCAAGTAGCACTAGGCTAGGTAGAAATTTGGGTGCATGCAGGTCAGGTCAGCTGGCTAAATGCTCAAGCCCTATTTTGCCCTGCCTGCTGCATCCTCTTTCTACTTTGTCTACCAGTTAGAGATGTGGTTGCTTGCCAATATGTCTGTATAATGTTTGAAAACCCTCCAAACTACCTTTCAAAACTGAATGCTGTATTTATCTAAATAGAAGGTGACTCTGAATGTAAGACGTTGCCTTAAAAGACAGAGACTAAATACAGGTCACACCTATATTTATCCCAAAGAGGGAGGAATCTGAATCTAAGATGACACCCCACCCTCATTTAATAGGGAAAAAAATGCAGGGTGGGGGACTTCATCTTAGATTAGTTAGTTATAAGTTTATTTGGTCATTGACCAGCATCTTAGATTAAATATGGAGTAGGAGTTAGATCTAATTGGCCTGGTGTGTAGAGAATTTGCTTTTACACTCCATTAACTGCTATAAGCTGTTCTTTGTATTAAGTGGTTTCAACTCTCATGGTAATTTTTCTTTGTAACTTGTTTTAATTAACCTTGCTGATATTAATGTTGTTGAATTTTTGATATCAGGTTTATTGAAACTTTTAATTGGAAATCTTTGTTACATTCATAAGGTATCAGTATTTCATTCATTCATTATTACATTTCCAAGCAGCTCTGGGTGGTTTACAAAACCAAAACAAAATATAATCATTTAAAAATCAACTTAAAATCATATAAAATCTAAACACCTCATTTAATGGTGCAGAGGATTTAAGACCAGCCTTTGTCTCAGAACAAGCCCACATGAGGGGAAGAAAAATGCTGAATCATTCCCTCCATGTTTGCTCAACAAAAGCTGTTCTTTAAAATGTAAATTATTCCTTTGGTAGTCCAATCACTACTACCATGACCACTCTTTAACAGAGTTTATTTTCCTCCTGGTGTGGGCAAAATTCCAGGGAAACTCTCTTTCTCTTTGCCAATGGAAAAATACAAAAACCCCTCCATGTGCAGCTTCCATGTGGTGAGAAAACTTGGTAGGTTGCTGAGCAATTAACATTGAGACATGTTTACATCAGAGTCAAACCCCTTTTCCTGAGTTAAAAATCCACTCAGAGGCAGGTAAAATACAAAGAACAAAAAGAGAAAAACTTTATTCAAAATACTACAGACTGCTTTAGTCTGAGGCTCTCTCAGCTTTTAGTTACAGGTAACAGAAACACTCAGTACTTGCAAGAATACTTCAAAAAGCACCCTCAGATGATATTGGGGCAGCACACTTTAAAAATGGTGGTTACTCAGTTGCAAAGAACATAAATGTAAGAACATACCATAAAGCACCTTTGGGAGTCTACAGAGACTTTTGCAACACCCTAGTGGGAAAGAAAGGGCATAGGCTCAGTTTCTCTAAGTTTGTTACATTACAAATAAAAACACAATAAACCAGTTGTAAGGATTTGCAAAGCACAAAAAGAAAGAAATCTAACGTGAGCTAACTAACAAACTGTTCCCTCAATAAACCTTTCAGAAGCCCACAGGCCCTGGCTTCCTTCCCCCTTGAACTCACCCCAAACTCCTGGAGAAATTTCAAGCTTCCTGCAATCCTGCCTCTCAAGGATCTGAAGATGTCCTTCCATGAGACAATTCTTCAGTCTAGCTTTTGACCATAAGGCAGCAAAAGATCCATTGCTGCTCCTCACTAAGCCTTCCATCTGTCCTCTCTTACCCCACTCCTAGCTCCTTCTGCACAAAGACACACTTCTCTTCCTCCCTCAGGGTCCCACCCACCATATGTTGAGTGGCTGTTCCCTAGCCTATCAGTCAGGACAGGGTTTACTTCCAGTTCACTCTTTAGGGTAAAGGAGGGCCGATTGCTATGAATGGATTTTTATATGTTTGTGAGTATCCTAATTGTTTCTTCTTTTGCCTAGAGAGCTATGACACCAAGTTAGATTAGGGCTTTTTCTTCCAGATTTCACTTCATCCCAAGTTATGCTTGAGTTTTTAAAATCTTGTTTTGCCCCAGAGTTTTTGGAGATAAATCAAAGCAGGTGCTGACATAAGTGATAAGAGCAAATCACGCCTATGAAGTGCAAATACTATAGAAAGCTACCCAGAAGCAAAAAGTGGATTTCTCTCTTTGCTGCTCTTTTTTGGAGTTGGGGGGAGATCCAGGAAGGAGAGAGACTTTGCAGTCTGCAGAGTGCTTTCCTTGTAGAAAAGGAGCATTCCCTTGCTATCAATAGAAAGGAACATAAATTCTGCCAAAAGAAATGCAAGGAGACGATAAGATATGCAAAGTGAGAGTCTGAGGAGCATACAGCTAGAAGGGGGCTGCCAAAGCAGAGCCAATGCTGCAGGAAGGCTGACATATGCTGAGGAATTATGTGTGTGTGTGTGTGTTGGGGGGCGGGGCGGAGAATTGTGATTGGAGAATAGAAAGCCATAAGAACATAGGAAGCTGTCATATACTGAGTCAGACCATTGGTAGCTCTAGCTCAGTGTTGCCTTCACAGACTGACAGTGGCTTCTCCAAGGTTGCAGGCAGGAATCTCTCTGCCCTATCTTGGAGAAGCCAGGGAGGGAACCCGAAACCTTCTTCTCTTCCCAGAGTGGCTCTGTCCCCTGAGGGGAATATCTTACAGTGCTCACACTTCTAGCTCCCTTTCATATGCAACCAGGGTAGACCCTGCTTAGCTAAGGGGACAAGTCATGCTTGCTACCACAAGACATGCTGATGGCTAATTTAGCAGAAGTGTGTGTTGACTTCAGCAGAGTCAGCTCACAGAGAGTGTTTTAATTACAGTACCAAACCCTTGGGAAAAAAGGGAGGTGTGGCCATTGGCCACAAGCAAAACATGGAAGTGAGCTGTGTGTGAACCGACACAAAAGAAAACTCGGAGCAGAGAGAGGAGGGGCTGCTTCCCTAATGCTGTGAGTCTAATTCGAAGTGGCTCCACTGGCCAGACAGTCTGAGAGCAGGAAGCCCTCTCTGTAAAGGCTCCTGGATTTCTTCCCCCTTCACTCCTGGTCCTTTCCTACCTTTCAGAGGTACACTTCCTTCAACAGATGTAGAAGCCTAATACTGTTATCATTACAGAATGGAATTCTTTATGTATATAAACTTGCAGTGGTATTCTTGAATTAATTGCTGTTGTTTCTGGGTTTTTGTGTGTATTGTGAGCAACTTTGAGCACCTTTTCAGTGGACAAGTGGCATATACATTAAAATTTAATTTAATTTAATTTAATTGTATCCCTCATTGAGAGTGCCTGTTGTCTCCTTTAAAAAATTTTTTTAATTTTTTTCATACCCAGGGTCAGGGGAGTGTACAGAAACCCATACATTGACTGCAGATGGCCCTGTTTCACTAGCCTACCTTACATTGGTTATCAAAGAGAAGAAGTTGAGACTCACATCAGCATGTTCTAGTGCAGGGGTTCTCAATGCTGGGTCCCCAGATGTTGTTGGAATTCATCTCCCATAATACCCAACCAAAGGCCACTGGGGCTGGGGATTATGGGAGTTTCTGGGGACCCAATGTTGAGAACCCCTATTCTAGTGTATCGCCAGAACAGGAACCTTGCGGTGCTGTTGGAACATGCAGAATAGCAATTGGTTTCCAGAGTTGGGCAGGGAAGGAAAAAGGATACTCTTGCTTTTCTACCCTCCTGGAAACTTTCCCCACTGTAAGGGGGCTGACTGCAAGCCCCAAGCATGAATGCTTTACTGCTGTTTTCGGGGGCAAGGTGTTATGGAATGTGGAGGAAAAAAAGGAGTTCCACTTCATTTTCTCACTTCTGAAACTTCACATAATACTGTAGGAAAAGGATTTTGTTAAACCTTATGGCACATATCGTGAGAGAGAGCCAGCATGGTGTAGTGGTTAGAGTGCTAGACCAGGACCAGGGAGACCTAAGTTCAAATTCCCATTCAGCCATGAGACTTGCTGGGTGACTCTGGGCCAGTCACTTCTCTCTCAGCCTAACCTACTTCACAGGGTTGCTGAGAGGAGAAACCCAAGTATGTAGTACACTGCTCTCAGCTCCTTGGAGGAAGAGCGGGATATAAAATGTAGATAATAATAATTAATATACCTCTGAGCCCAATCCCCACTGGTACAATATGCTCTTACAGGATCAATCAGGATAGCTTTCCTGGCTGTTTGCTTTTTTTCCACTGGAGAATGCACAGATCTCATTAGATCATTTTTAATGGGAAGTTCTCCTCCCCCCCACTCCAGCCCTCATTAATTTTGATGTAATATAGTTATTTCCTCATGCCTTGGAAATCCCCTGACTGTGCATAAACCGCTACCTTGCCTTGCCTGTCGGTGATCCTATTTCACTGCTCTACTGGTTGGCACATGGAGCCACTATGTTTGCTTGACATGATATGATCTAAAGCATGGTATATGGAGGACAGGATAAGGATTTATGTCTAAAAAGAGAAGGAAGACTACTACCTAACTCTACTCATGAGCGTTTAAGGTTGCATTTATAACCTATAATTGTAGCTATTAGCTGGAACAAATGATGAACCTCAAGTTGAACAAAGCACTGTTAACTTTCTTCTTAAACTTATGTGCTTACCAACATGGTTCACTGTGTCTTCCTACCATGTACTCAATTTGAATTTATATCCTTCTATAATCTCCGCATAACAAATGCAGATGTCTCAAATGACAAAAAAAACCCTTCCCTTAGCATCATAAAAGAGCATATGATTCTGTCAGAAAATGTTCGCCAACACTGTACTGTTGCCTATCAAGTAATTATGAACATATTGTTTCCAAAAAGTCCTCCAACAATGGGAACTGAACGCCTAATCTAGCACCCATTTAATATTAGTTCTTTAAAAAAAAATAAAAGGGTATTGCCAAACATTTAATGGTCAATGATGACCAACTGCAAACATTCAACATGTTAGGCAAAGTCAGTCTAAGGGTGCTTTCATACAATAATCAGGCCTGTGCCTGAACTAACTGACCCCAGTGGAGAGACAACATTGATCTGCAGATGAGCTAATATTTATTTTGTTTTGTTTTGTTTTGTTTTTACATGTATATACTATGGGCTTGATTGGGCTTGTCCTTTCATCTTTTCTGTATGTGCTTGCACTTCCTGGCAGTTGTTCTCACAGCGGTTCTGACAGTAGCTCATAAGTTAATTGCATTAAATGACTTCAGGTTCCTCTGAGTAGGTCACATAGCCACATCTGTGTTGCATTCTGGTGATAACTATGATAACTATGTGATAATTATGATAACAGACAATTATGACAATGAACAAGAGCATCACACAATTGCACCCTTGAAATGGCTTTCTGCTTTCTGCCTGGAAATAAGTAGGGCTATCAAATGATTAAAGAGAAAAGAAGATTATGGGAATGCTGAAAGGATTAACGGATACTACACACTTACTTGCAAGTTGCATTATTGGTTTTGAAAAATACTTCATGGTAACTGGCTTCGTTAAGATCTCCTTCCTCATGGAGGATGAGATCAGTCTGCTACAGCTGTTAAAAATTTATAGGCAGCTCTGTCTTTCTTTCATGGGGTTTGTTTAAATGGCACCGGCTGACATTCAGACCAACAAAGCACTGATGCAGCTATGGGGACAGGGCAATTTCCATCCATTTCCCTTTCCCTCTGAAGCTGACTGTGACTCCCAAATACATGTCCCAGAGGGTTGCACCTCCCCTGTAGAATCAGTGTGGCATTAGTTGCACCAGCACTTTGTGAGTCTGGGTGTCTGCCACGGTTTACTGAAGTCTCATTTTTAACAGCAATCTGCATTGTCTGGGCTTATCCATGGATGCCAGAGGTGCACCTAGGTAATTCTGGAGCCTGGAATGCAAGAATCTAGAACAGATATATGTGTGCAAATATGCATTAGCAGAAACATTTCAACACACAACTTAGCATATTCCCACTCCACATATTTCTTTCCCCATTCCCCACTCTGTCATGCCTTGCGTAGGTCACGCTTGGCCATTCGGTGCAATTCAGGCCAGTGCAGTGGTGTGGCAACAGACTAAAGAGAATTGGGGCCCCCCAGGGGATGTAGAGGCCCTGGACTTCAGTCCAAAAGTTGTGCCTCTGGGTGTGCTTCGGGTTTTCAATGCTAGTGGCAGTTCAATGTTTATATCTCTTTAGCTCCAGTTGCTATAGAGCAGGGATGCACCAGTGCAGCAAGAGAGCAAACTAACATAATTTCCAAACTAACACCCTCCCATTCCCCAGGAAGTGCAACCCTCTAGGACATATTTTCAGGTAGCACAAAGGGCTTCCTGGGGAAGGGAAGGGCATTAAAAATGGCCACTGACTCACTGCACCAGTGCAATTCGTTGGGAAGTTCTGTTAGGCTGCACTCTCACTACATTGGCGCATCCTTGCTCTGTATGTCAGTCACTGTTCCCCACATTTCCCAGGTTGGGCCCCAATACCCTGTAGATCAGGGGTGCACAACTCAAATACCAACCATAACTTGGTGTGTGTGTGCATCAAGGTAAATGTCCAGGACATTAATGAGTACATTAAAAGTAAATTATTAAATATAAACGAAAGCAGTTATTAGTTACCACAGCCTGAGGAGGGAAGAGGAGGCTGCTAGCAACCTTTTGTCCTCCTTGTCCCTTGTGCATTTTCAAAGCTTACAAAGGTTAATTTTGAAAGGGGGCTGACCCCCACCAGGGCCATGGGGCAAGGCAGGATTTTGCACCTCATCTCAGGTGTCATAAAACTTTGGGCAATCTTTGGAGCCAGCAAAAAAGAACCCACCGGCTGGATCCAGCCCCTCGGCCTTACGTTGTGCAGGCTTGCTGTAGATCCAGGTTAAGAGGAATGCAGAAACACCCTAACTGTCAGATATTTTTCTTTGGAAGAAACCTTGGAATCCAAAATTCTCTTTTTATACATTTGGGTGCCAGAACTAGAGAGGAGGAGTCAATAACTGCAAATTCACCATGATTCCCTTGGGGAAAAGGGAATTAATGGCTTAGGCCCAGGGTGTTTAAGAGAATGCCTTCTTCGTTATGAATCCCGCCACCTATTAAGATCTTCAGGGGAGGTTCGTCTGAGGGTGCCACTGGCTCATCTGGTAACAACTCAAAGGCAAGCCTTCTCTGGAGTTGCACCAGATCCATGGAACACACTTCCTGCTGAGATGAGAGCTATTCCATCCCGGTTGACCTTTAGGAAACAGCTGAAAACAAATCTCTTCAGCCAAGCTTTATAGCTATTTAGTGGCTTTTAGCTATTTTAATTTGAAATTTTATGTTTTAAATTGTTTTAAAAATATTGTTTGTTTTATTTTAATGTTGTAAACTGCCTAGAGACTTCAGGAGTGGGCGGGACACAAACATGCTAAATAAATTAATAAATAAAAACTTATATGTGAGCTTGGGAAAGGTCTGTGGTTTGCTTTCAGGACAACAGAAGGTCATTATAGAGCTTAGATTCTGCAGAAAGATTATATAGCTCACATTTAAATTCGATGTGGTTTTTAGAATAATTTACTACTATTACTGCTAACTACTATTTACTACTACTGAGAATTTACTACTACTACTACTACTATTTATATACTGCTTTGCAACAAAAGTTCCCAAAGTGGTTTACACAGAAAAATAAAAATAAATAAGCCCTTTCCCCAAAGGGCTCACAATCAGGGGTGGAGCCACCATTGGGCCAACAGGTTCAAAAACCCAGGCCACCGCCCCTCAGGGGCCACGCCTCGTGGCCCCAGACATGCCCACAATGTCTGACATCAGACGTGAGGGGCGTGATTTAACTCCTGAATGAGGCTGCACGGCCCCATTTGGGAGTTAGATTGGCCGGCGCTGCATTCACAGTGCAGCTGGAGTGGTTCTCCCTGCCTTTAAAAAGCAGTGAGAGTGGGTCCTACCACACTACAAATACAGTGCTGGCCGACTGAGCTCCTAAACAGGGCCACATGGCCCCGTTTGGAAGCAAAAGCACGTCCCTGTGTTTGACCTCAGATCCGGGTGCGTGGTTAAATATTCCTTGCATCTGATGTCAGATGCAGGGGGTAGGGCTAGGGGGGCCATGGCAGAGGCAGCAATCCAGGCTGCCACTGGCATCCCTCCATGACTGCTCACAGTCTAAAAAGAAATATAAGGTAGACACCAGCAACAGCCACTGGAGGCATGCTGTGCTGGGGTTGGATGTGGCCAGTTGCACTCCCCCTGCTCAATAAAGAAATTTACCACTTTAAGAGGTGCCTCTTTGCTTCATAAGCAGGGGAACTTGGTAGGAAGATTATGTAAGGGGCAGAGGGAAATCCAGGACCAACAAATGGAAGTACTTTTTCACACAACACATAATCCACTTGTAGAATTCTCTGCCACAAGATGTGGTGACAGCCGACAACCTGGATGGCTTTAAGAGGGGTTTGGATAACTTCATGGAGGAGAAGTCTAGCATCAGCTACTAGTTGGAGGGCTATAGGCCACCTCCAGCCTCAAAGGCAGAATGCCTCTGAGTACCAGTTGCAGGGGAGTAACAGCAGGAGAGAAGGCATGCCCTCAACTCCTGCACGTGACTTCCAGTAGCATCTGGTGGGTCACTGTGTGAAACAGGATGCTGGACTAGATGGGCCTTGGGCCGGATCCAGCAGGGCTGTTCTTATGATTTTGGTCATCAGGGGGCACATCCATCTGTTGGGGATTATCTAGCTCTGGATTTTATGCATCAAACAGGGTGTTGAACTAGATGGCTTACAAGGCCCTCTTCAGCTCTATAATCCAATGAGACCCTATACTACACCAGCAAGGGGATGAACAAGGTCTTGCCTAAAATACACACCCAACCATTAAAATAGCATCGGCGGGCAACATAATAGAAAGGGAACAATATTGTTGGCATTAACTGGCATTCTTGCTGTGAGGATCAACAACAGGTCTCTTTCATAATATTGCCCTTGGGGGAAAATGGGATATGAGATTTAGTGAGGCGAATCTCACGATCAGGGAGATTCGCCAGATGAGGTTAGGTGGAGACAAGCAAGCCTACAGCATTGGGTGGCCAGATTGGCTGCCCACCCAACTGCCACTCCATCATGGAGCTGGTGGGGACTGCGGGGATTAGGGGCCGTGCGGCCCCCAGAAGTTCCAGGATGCCCTATGCTAGTGCACGGGGCATCCTGGAGAGACCCCCGAGGGTCAGGGGTCTACTCACATGTCACCGTGCCCTGCAGCGTCACACGATCAAACAGACAAGATTAACGGACCGCTCGCTCCCTTAGCCCAATTTCAGCCGATCATGAGAATAGCCTGATTAGGGTTTTGTTTTGTTTTTTTAAATTCCCGTTAACGTGATCTCAGCCTGTATTCTGATATTCTTCCTGGAAGTCTGGCTGCTGGTTACAATATTTATTTATTTATTGTATTTATACCTTGCTTGTCAACTGAATGATCCTCAAGGCAACATCAAATAGATTGCAGGAATAATAAGTATTAAATCCCCTCCTCCACAGTTTAGCAAGCTTTAGCCCCCTGGCTGCAGAGACAAGAAGGTGCTCCCCTTTGGATTTGCCATCCCTGAGCAACTGGCAATTGGATAATGTGGAGAATAATGACATTCCCCAAACTGATGATTGGAAGGCAGGCACATTTAACATGGGGGTGCAGGTTGATGGGTGGAAACATCAAGGGGTCATTCTCAACTGAGCTGAACGAAGAGAATAAGATATATTGGAGAAGGCACACTCCAGGGGTTAAACCAGGCCTGCTCAATTTAGCCCCCCCACCCTGCAATTCCCATAATCTCCAGCCACTGTGGTCAATGGCCAGGGATTATGGGATCTGTAGGCCAATATCTGCAGGAGGGCTGAAGTTGATCAGCCCTGGGTTAAAAGATGAGAGATCCATGACTGGACCTCATGATCACTGCTTCTTGGTTTTACTCAAATATAATTGACAGGTGCTGCCAGTTTTGCTCAAGCAGAGATGGGGGAAGGGGTATTTAGTTAAATAATTCTTGTTATGGGACTGTTAGTCCCATGAGGGGGGGAAATGCAGGGAAAATGTTGAGAGATTCAGTCATCAATTGTATATTTGGAAGATTCAGTCATCAATAATATGGAGTTTGGCCCCTAGGTATCTCAAACTCAAAGACTATAACTTTCATAGGTGATTACAGTATATTAACAAAATCAAGATAGTCTAACCTTGTAGTGCTGGATATATGGATGATGGTTGTCAGGAAAGACCTGCTATGCCCCTTTTTTTCTGATGCTGAGCTGGCAATCATCACTGTAGTTTTAGTCACCTTATGGCTGGACTACTTCTGCGGGTCTATGAAGTGCTGCCTTTGAAGTTGTCAGAAATTTCAGGTAGTATAGAACAGGGATTCTCAATGTTGGGCCCCCAGATATTATTGGACTTCAACTCCCATAATCCCCAGCCCTAGCAGCCTTTGGTTGGGGGTTATGGGAGTTGAAGTCCAATAACATCAGGAACATAGGAACATAGGAAACTGCCATATACTGAGTCAGACCATTGGTCTATCTAGCTCAGTATTGTCTTCACAGACTGGCAGCAGCTTCTCCAAGGTTGCAGGCAGGAATCTCTCTCAGCCCTATCTTGGAGAAGCCAGGGAGGGAACTTGAAACCTTCTGCTCTTCCCAGAGCGGCTCCATCCCCTGAGGGGAATATCTTAGAGTACTCACACTTCTAGTCTCCCATTCAGATGCAACCAGGGCAGACCCTGCTTAGCTAAGGGGACAAGTCATGCTTGCTACCACAAGACCAGCTCTCCTCTCCTTAGGAGACCCAACGTTGTGAATCCCTGGTATAGAACATGTGGACTTGACTGAGTCAGATGTTGGGACACACATTTTAGAATAAAAGGAAAGTATATTAACACGATTACATATCTCCAAACTGAATGGACCATGGAACAATATTATATCACTTTCTGTTGTCTGCACTGACTTCTGTTGTCTTCCAACATAATTCCTTGGGGTGTGGGGGAAATCAGTCCAAAAGATGTCTACTACAAATGGGACAGGTCTGTTGTGAAGTTTTTCATCATCATCCAGAATGTTGCCCTTTCATTCCAACATGGCTAGAGGATGTGCACATTTCTCCATGATCTTCTAAGATACACATCTACCAAGCTTCCAAAGCAGCCTCAGTAGCATCAAAGAATCGTTTCATCTTTCTCAAAACTTGTATATTTTAGTAAGGTATTCTAACCTCACACTATTCTGTAATTACCTGTACAAATTTGTGGTTGATTAATACACGATATTTTAAAACCAGTTAATTATTAAAATAAAATCTCTAAAACATCAAACTTGAATTGGCAGCTTTTTCCAGAGAAACTATAAGAATTGAAACAAATGTCACTTGGTGCTAGTGTAGGGTGTTTTGTTTTTTTAAAAGCAGTACTAATTTACAAAGCAGGAAGTCTTCCTCCTATATATTCACCTTCTCCGTGCAATCTAGATTTAAACCTTGTAGCCCAGCCCTTCAGAAGACACCGAAAGAAACACATTGGGAAAGGTAATGTAAGAAGCTTTTTATTTCAACAGACGTTATGCTGAAACTAATATCTTTAAATACATAATTCACTTCCCCTTAAACATCATAATGAATGTTTAGCATCTGAAGCTCCATTGACAATACTGTAAAAGGAAGAATTAGTAAACTGTAGACAGTAAAATGAATCTTGTTCATACTACTTTCCTGGTTCAAAATATGATTTCCAGGAAAGAAAATGAATAGATAACTTGAGAAAAGCGGGTATGGGTTATTTTGTACTACAAATGGTAAATATCATAGCAGTTCTTACCACCTAAACATATGGTTTGGATTCTAACTAGTACTTCCACAAATGGAAGAGATTCCATTCAGATAAGGGGGAAAGGAGCAATTTTCATCAATCCTCATTTCCCTCTGCTACTCACTGCCCCCCCGCCACAAAATCTGTTCTTGAGGTTCCCCTAACCCCAAGAGACATATTTTTGAGAGGCACAGAGGCTGCAGAGGAAAACGAGGAGTTGAGGAAAATCACCTCTCCTCAAACAGAACTTCTGTTTGCAGAAGAACTAGCTGGGATTCAATCCAATCCAATCCAATACCTCAGCTGTAATGTAGTTTCTTCAGTAAGAGTCCTCCTGGTTGGTTGGATGGAATGCAAGTTAAAGCAAAATTGTTTAGATCATTTATCATTCTTTAGCTACTTGAAAAACCTGAATTTTGTTCCTCGGGGGCTGGAGTCTCCAGTGCTAGACAAGTCAAGTCACATTTATTGTACTTACCCATAGGCCATTACAACAAAACACTGACCTCCACTAAATCATGGCAGGGATGAATACTATACACATTAATATATTAGACCAAGGAATCACCTGAATAATAAATAGTCACTTTATTAAAATACTATTTATTTATTTATTTATTTATTTATTTATTTATTTGAGACATTTAATATACGGCTCACTCCGAAGACTCCAGGTGGTGCACAACAAGATGCAAACAGGCAACATTAAAAATTACATTCTAAGTTAAAAACTAAAATAACTACCAAAGAACAGAAAAATAAACTACAGGGCAAAAGCCTGGCAAAAGAGAAAAATCTTCAATAGCAATGTGAAGATCGGTAAGGAAGGGGCTAGCCAGATCTGTAGAGGGAGAGAGTTCCAAAGGAGCGGGGCAGCAACTGAAAAGGCCCTTTCACGAGTCCTAGAGCCCCAAACATCTCGGAAATCAGGGACTGACAGAAGGGCCATCTGAGATGATCTAACCAGACGGGATGTAACTGGATGGGAGAGGCAGGTCTGTAGGTAGACAGGCCCCAGGCCCCTCAAGGCTTTGAAGGTCAGAACCAGGACCTTAAATTGAGCTTGGAAGCAAAAAGGCAACCAGTGCAATGACTGTAGGAGAGGCATTGCCCTGTCATATTTTCTGGCACCCATGATTATGCGAGCCACTGCATTCTGGACCCGCTGCAGCTTCCTGATCATCCTCAAAGGTAACCCTAGATAGAGAGCGTTACAATAATCTAAACGGGAGATAACAAGGGCATGGGTCATTGTCATTAATGCCTGCCGATCAAGGTAAGGGCGTAATTGGCGGACCAGATTAAGCTGGGCAAAAGCACTTCTGGCCGCAGCTCCCACCTGCTGCTCAAGCAGGAGACGTGAGTCCAAAAGGACCCCCAAATCGTGAACAAGCTCTTTTGAGGGCAGCGCCACCCCAGCAAAAACAAGGTTCACATCCAGCTGTTGGCCGTTACTAGGGCTGAATAAAAGTAATTCAGTCTTAGTGGGATTCAGTCTGAGCTTGTTTTGATTCATCCAGACCTTAATAGCTTCCAGGCATTGAGTAAGCACAGAAACAGCATCCCCAGAATGGTCTGGGATGGCAATATATAGCTGAGTATCATCAGCGTATTGATGAAATCTCAGCCCAAACTGGAGATGACCTGACCCAGCAGCTTCATATAGATGTTAAAAAGGACAGAGGCAAGAACTGAACCCTGGGGAACTCCATAAACGAGTGGCCATGGGTCAAAGCATCTGTCCTCCATGCATACTGACTGGACACACCTGCTAAGGTAAGAACGGAACCACTGTAAGACGGTGCCCCCGATACCCAACCCACGTAGGCAGTCGAGAAGGATAGCATGATCGATAGTGTCAAAAGCCGCTGAGAGATCCAAAAGGAACAAGAGAAGGACACTACCCTCATCAAGGTCCCGAAGAAGGTCATGTACCAGAGCGACCAGTGCTGTCTCTGTGCTATGTTTGTTTAAATTGTTTGTTTATGTCCATTTATGTTTCCAGACATGGCTACCAAGTACTATCATCTTGGTTTTACTATTATTAATGGGAACTTCTTGCTCTTTCTTATAATTGTTCCCAGATTTTACCAAAAATATTTTAAGGTTCACCAGGTTCATTGAGAGCAGCATCGTGTCATCTGTATATAGCAATACAAATAACTTCTAGTCCCTAAGAGACGGTGAAATGAAATTTAATGACAACAACTCTTTGACCACATTGTTGATGCAAAAATTAAAAGAAAAGGAGGTGGTTCACATGACCATTGAGCCAACGGAGAGGGCAAGGGGAAGGCAGGATTGTACCACCCTTCCCCCTAGATGATCTCTCCTGTTCTTCTTGGTGCGCAGCTCATGCACCCACACAAGTGGCTTTCCCAGGAGCCACATGTCCATCTGGAGGCCAGGACAATGCATCCTGACCGACAGATATCCCTAAATGCACCACTCGAGGGGCGCAGTACATTGATGGATTTTCCTTCAAGCTGGTCACTCTAAGCACCTGGCTCTGTCTGTGCTTGGGCTGCCTGCAGACACATGACCGGGGACCTAGTAAAAGTCTGAGGAAAATCCCTGGCTACCCGGAGAAGCCACACCAGGATCGGCCACAATCCTGGCACTTCATACGAGCAGGCCTACCTGGGTTGCGCAAGGGCTGCTGTAGCCTGGGTATGGCTGCTTGTATGAACACTCACATACATACCAGACTATGGGAAACACACCTCTATCGAGCAGCAGCGGTATAGGAAAATGCTGAAAGGCATCATCTCATACTGTGTGGGAGGAGGCAATGGTAAACCCCTCTTGTATTCTACCAAAGAAAACCACAGGGCTCTGTGGTCGCCAGGAGTCGACACCTACTCGATGGCATATTTTACCTTTATTAAGTTGATGGCAGCAAGGACTCAATGAAAAGAGACATCTGGAGTGACAGGGAGCAGATAATGGCTCTCTCCCCACCAAATCCTTTGAGTAACTGGCATTGCAAGTACCAAAGTATGTGGAGCATTTCAAAATTATTGTTTTTGGGCCACTTGGGAGAAGATTTGCTGGTGCACCATCATCTTAAGATGTCATCTTATGCCCCTTACACCAGGGGCATAACTATAATAGGGCAAGGGGAGAAAGTTGCCTGGGGGCCCACTGCCTTGCCCCCCCGAGGCAAGCCACATGACTGACTCCCCCGGCTGCGCACCCATGCAGGCTTCCTTCAGTTGTATTCATCCTCCGAAATTGACGTTAGTGTTAAGACCTGGAGCTACCAAAGCAGCATGACTTTCTCTAGTACCATTAAATGACTTGCACCTCTATTCAGCCTCATTTAAGATTTCTTTACTTCATGAGCTTAGCTTCAGTGAGGAGGGGGGCATTTTAAAATCTTGTCCCTGGGCCCCCTCCAAACTTGCTACGCCCCTGCCTTACACTACATGAGCCAATTGCCAGACTCTCATGCAACACAGGCTTCTTTTTGTATCAAGCATCCCTTTTTGTATCAAGCAACCACACCTCCTCCCTACAGATGTAATATTCTCGGAAATTTTGAAGCCATTGAAAAAACCCTGTTCCCCCCGCAACCCTCCATATGTACCAGTATCATATTTATACAACATCTTGTATAAACATAGTGGCTAACATCCTGACTAAATGATTCCATTAGTCATGACTTACTTGTCCGATCCATTTCATACCTGCCAACATGTCCCTATTTCCCCATTCACCTGAAGGTATTCAATTTCAGTGAGTAATTTAGTCAGGATGTCAGCAACTTTACTGTTTTAAAGACACAAAATGAATTATGTACAACTTAATTGAAACTTAAGATTTCCCTTAAAAAAAAACACAACACCACTAAGGCTTCTATATTTTTACATTTCATAAACACACCAAACAAATAATTAAAATGATATCTAGTGCTAGAGATCAACATCCAAGCCACTATAACCTGAACAGGTATCTCCTGAGGCTTTGCTATCCACAACAAGCCTTCAGCAGCATTTCCCCCCTTTGACTTTCTTTGAACTCTCTCCAGGCAAGCAGGCAGGGCAACAGGCTGCTTGCTTCCTTTTAGGAGGGTGAGATACCATGTCAAGATATTCTTGAATATCTCCAAGATGAACAGAAGCCAATTCAGAAGGGCAGAATATCCACTACGCTCCAGATCAAAGTGGAAGACAGGCCATAGGAAAGCTGGCCACATTTCACAAACAAAGAAGGGCACTAGGAAGGGTCTAGTCTGAATGTTCGTCTAGTGAAGATGGCCATGTGTCCTGTTCCAAAATGCACCTGGAATTTGAGTTATGTATAGCAGGGGAGTAACAGCAGGAGAGAGGGCATGCCCTCAACTCCTGCTGTAGGCTTCCAGTGGCATCTAGTGGGCCACTGTGTGAAACAGGATGCTGGACTAGATGGGCTTTGGGCCTGATCCAGCAGGGCTGCTCTTCTGTTCTTCTGTTCTATATGTTACACAGATTTAGCTATCTAATATTTGCTATTATCTTACATGAAATATGTTCACATTGCATAGACAGCATTTTGAAAGCAGGCAATTGAAAGGGCAGGAAGTGACAATTTTAAAACCATGCTTTGCACGGGCGGAATAATGCATAGGCAAATCTTGAGAGGCGGCAAATTTTCAGCAGGTTGGGGGCAAGTTAAATCCTTTTATTAACCCTTTAAAACTTCTGCTGTGCGGCGGGGATGGTAGCAGAGTATGGGGGTGGCTGGTAGGGTGCAGTGCTCCAGCAGTGCTGGCGGCAGTGAGGGGAGACCGAGGTGGGGGAGGCAGAGGTGGTGGCAAGAGCGCCTTCTGTGGGCCCGCTTGTGTAGAGAGCCCCAAAATGGGTCGACCTGTCATTTGGGTGGCAGGCAGGCCCAAGGAAGGAGCTCTTGCTACCACCTCCGCCTTGGTCTCCCCTCACCAGCACCAGCACCACTGGAGTGCTGCTCCCTGCCAGCCACCCCCCGTCTCCACTACCATCCCCTCCGCACTGCCATCCCACCAGCGGTTAAAAAAATATTTAACCCTCCCCCCCAGTCCTCAAGCCAGGGTAGCAAATCTTTTTTGCCTACAGGGAGCAAAAAGCTTAATCCACCCCTGATGCTTTGTAAAGTATTTTCATTCATCATTCTAAGAGAGAAAATATTGTTGCATTTTCAATTTTTCCATCCTCCCTGGCTTGTCTGCTTGCAGAGCTTAATACTTACTCATTCATTATGGCAGCAGGGGCCAGGCTACACCTGAACTCTTAAGAGCCTACCCCTGACTCTTGCTGGAAATAGAGTGAGCAAAGACGAAGAGTTATAGGCCTCAAACCCCTGGTAGCAGAGAACACCCTGGTGTCTTCCCTCATTCAGAGACCTATCCTGAGATGAAAAAAGAATTGTGTGTGTGTTGGGGGAAAGGATTCCTAATTGTTAACCTCAATAGCAAAGCACAGCAGCTGTGACAAAAAGAGACTGTTTATTGAACAACATCGTCATTGCTTCCTAATGCTGAAATCCTAAGTACCCTTAACAGGGTATAAGTCCAATTGAATTCAGTAGAACTTATAGTACTTCTGAGTAATTGAGCAAAGAAGCACCTTTTAAAGTGGTGATTCTCTAAGATTTAGCCAGGGGAGAGCAACTGGCCCTATCCAGCCCCAGCACAGCATTCCTCTCATGGCTGTTGCTGGTGTCTGCCTTATGTGTTTTTTTTTTTAAGATTGTGAGCCCTTTAGGGACAGGGAGTCATTCTATTTATGTGTTTTTTATTTTTCTATGTAAACTGCTTTAAGAATTTTGTTGAAGAGTAGTAGATACATATCAGTAGTAGTAGTAAAAGTATTAGTATTGGTATTAGTATAAACTTTTAGGCTTAGAGTGTATATCCACAAAGAAATTCTAATCACATTTCCTAACTGTTCCCTGCCAGAAATGTTTCTTCTGATCGTTCTCCTACCTTTGACTGCTTTCCCACAGCAATCCCAAGGAACGGTATGAGCCTTAAGACTTAAATAAAATACACGTCAGATATGGCTTACTCAGGAACTAATAGTTACTTGGGGCAGTTGGGACTATATTTATTTTATTTATTATGTATTTAAAATATTTATATCTTGCCCTTCCAGCATACTGCTGCTCGGGGCAGCTTACAGAACAAGCATTAAAAAAAAATCTAAGATATAAAAGCATAGAGTAAAACACAATAAAAGACAGCGAGTCATTCTAAAACATAATAAAAAACAGAGCGGATAAAAGTAGAATGGCAGCCAGGATTAAAACAAGATGATAATCATTTAAAGACTGGCTGATCTTTAAAAGCTTATTTTAAAAGTAGGGTTTTAAAGTTCTTTTTAAAACTAAGCAAGGAGGGAGACTGACAAAGCCCTTCTGAGAGGGCATTCCAAAGACGGAGGGAAGGCACTACTGAGAAAGCCCTATATCTGGTCCCCACCAGCCAGATTTGTGTCAATGGCATTGCTGAACATCCAGCTGGATGATCTGAGGACTCTTGCAAATGCATATGCGTGGATGCAGTCCAAAAGGTTTCCTGGTCCCAAACTGAGTAGTAGAGCTTTAAAGCACTGGCAGAGCCAGCTGAATGGTGGCCCATGTCCCACCCAGCTGGCGGCCCCACCAGTAACGCCCTGTGCATGTGATGTCACACACATGTGGGTGTGCCTGGTCTCCAGAGAGCCTCAAGTGAGCTCTTGAGATCTCATTTTCGGCCAGTGTTTGCTGCCTGGATGCATTTATTTCCCTACTTCTCCCTCGCTGGAGGGAGAGGAAGGGAAATAAATGCTGCCAGCCAGCAAGCGCTGGGTGGAAATGAGTTCTGGAGAGCTCGCTTGGGGCTCTCCAGAGCCCAGGCATGCCTACGTGCACATGGCATAATGCACAATAGGGGCCCATGCGAGCTCTCCAGAGTTCATTTCCAGCCAGTGCTTGCTGGCCAGCTGTGTTTATTGCTCTGGGTTTATTGCTGGCCAGCTATATTTAGGGCCACACCCGCTTTGTGGATGACATCATGTGCTACGGGGGTTCTGATGGCCCTTTTCATTGGTGGCCTGGGTTCTTTGAATTCTGCCACTCAGTGGTGGCTTTGCCACTGCTTTAAAGGTCAAAACCAGCACTTTGAATGTGGCCCAGAAGCAAACTGGCAACCAAGGAAGCTGCCATTGGATAGGTGTAATATTTGTGTTATGACTAGCACCCACAAGCATCTTTGCAGCAGCATTCTAGACGAGCTGACGCTTCCAAACAGTCTTCAAAGGCAACCCCACATCGAGCACATTGCTGTAATCCAATCTGGATATGACCAATGCAAGAGTGATAGTGGTCAGTTCTGGTTTCTCCAAGTAAAGTTGCAGCTGGTATACCAGCCAAAGTAGAAAGCACTCCTAGGCACTGCCATCACCTGGGCCTCTGGGGCAGCGTTGAGTCCAGGCGAACCTTCAAGCTATGGACTTGATATTTCGGGGGAGTGCAACCCCATCCAAGACCAGATTTGCCTCATTACTTGGCTCACCAGTTTTACTCCCCCAAAGCACCTTGCCTTATCTGGATTACTCTGTTTATGATATGTTTTATTAATCAATTTATTTATTAAGATTTATTATTTGCTCTTAATTTAAGACACCTCCCCTTAAAAAGTAGAGGTTAAATACAGGTTATACCTGCATTTACTCAGAAGGAACAGGATTCTGAATTTAAGATGACCTCCCTATTTCCAATATAAAAAAACTTGGAAAAAAGCCTAGCCTTAGATTCAGGTAAATACAATATGTTTCAGCTTGTTCACCCCCATTCAACTTGGGAATGTCCCAGCTAAGTTGGAACAATACTGTGTCCACTGGCTTGATTGATGTGCATGAACATACACACCCTGTCTCACTTCCTGGCACTCCAGTGCACCTTTCCCTAATTGTGTGGGGTGGCAATTCTGAACTGATGCTCTACATCAACTCTGGCCCTCCTGCAGATGTTGAACTACAACTCCCATCATCCCTGACTATTAGCCACTATGACTGGAGATGATGGGAGTAATAGTCCAACAACAGCTGAAGGGCCAAAGTTGTGCAGCCCCGTGCAGTGCAAATGCTAGTTTAAATTAGTGTTCATAGCACATGTAAGGGGGTGGTTTGGACATCTCCTCTACATGATTAGGGGAAAGAGCCGAGTATGCTGGAAGCAGAGAAGGACATGCACATTCATAGTAAGCATGTGTCTTTATCATGTGTGGTCAGACTGGTGGATGGAGTAAGGGCCATCTCCAGCTTTTACAGGGCCCAGAGTGACAATAGTTTGCAGGGACCCTCTAGGATGAATCACTACTGTATATACTTTTTAGTTTGCGGGGCCACCTATGATGAATACCCCCCACTTTTTTTTTTTTTTAAGTTTATGCCAGCCATTCTTGGCAATATTTAGCCATCTCACCAGGCCTATCTCTAGCCTGAGCACCTTCTGCCCAACCCCATACATCAATATTGTTCTGGCTCTTTCGGAACTAGAAGAGTATTTGTTCTATGATGCAGTACAAGCCCCGTGTCAGTACGGGGGCCTGGGCAACTGCTGCTCTAGCCCTCTCTTCAGACAGCCCTGGATGAAGTAGTGTCCGAATCAGTCCTCAGTGTCCCACAATTCCTGAACTGGCATTAGTACTACCCATTCCAGAGACGCATTGTAACATTTTTCCTATCCATTTCTAAAGAGCCAAGAATGTATGAAAAAGAAAATGTGGAAGGCATGAAGTAAAGGGGGTTGAGGGCTAGGTTTCTGGTTGGCTTACATGTGGAAACAACATCAAGGATAAGGACATAAACATCCTATGGCATCCTACTGGGATTAATAATATAGTGACTGTTTATGAGTCTTATGAGAGATAGAAGGAAGTGGATGGTTTCAAATCAAAAAAATCTGTGACTGTGGCATAACTTCTTTTTTAAAAAAATCTGTAGGTTAGACCAGCTGTAGAAAGTGATGTCACTGAAAAACAACAGAAGGAAATTCTTGACAAACACAATGCCTACAGGGGAGCAGTGGATCCAACAGCCAGCAATATGCTGAAAATGGTAAGAGAAAATGGTAAGATATACAACATGCAGCTAAGTGTTGGTGAAAGGTTCACTATGGTATTGTAGGCAAAACCTCCTCCCTCATTTAGACGATATGGTTCCGAGACGTAGATCAACTTGGGAATTTAGGGTCAGATATGCAGCCTCATTAGACCAATGTTTCTGGAATGTTTTCTAGATTAAACTAGCATATAGACTTCAGCTTTACCCAGCCCTACAGCTCCTGCTGTAGGAGCACCTCTTTGCCCATTTCCTGTGGTCTTCTCCTCTTCCCCAGTTAATTCTGAACCACAATCTATTCTAACTCTCTAATCCTTTAAAAGACATAACTTCAGGAATACATGCTAGATTTTCACTAAAGCAGCTAAAGGTATACCCTTGCAGTATCCTTGCATTTTTGACATAATCAAAATGGATAAACAGATACTCTATTATTTATTTTGAAGCATTTGTCTGTGCATAATAAAGTCATACTTTCCAGTGATTTACAGATACCAAATTTTGATACACAATCCTGCCACTGAAATTAGCTGAATACTCTACTTTGTACACCAGAATATGCTTGGGAAAATTTTAAATAATTTTTGTAGTTTTTTGAAGAAATTCTGAATATCATACTTCCCAATTACCTAAAGGTAAAGTTAAAGTGTGCTGTTGAGTCGATGTCAACTCCTGGCGACCACAGAGCCCTGTGGTTTTTCTTTGGTAGAATACAAGAGAGGTTTACCATTACCATCTCCCATGCAGTATGAGACAATGCCTTTCAGCATCTTCCTATATCGCTGCTGCCTGATATAGGTACCAGCGGGGATTCAAACCAGCAACTTCTGGCTTCCTATTCAAGTCATTTCCCTGTTGAGCCATTAGGTGGCTGTCCCGATTACCTACAGATACCAAATGTTGCATGAACACTCCTACCACTTAAATTAGCTGAATGTACTACATTTTACACTGGAATATGCTAGGGGACATGTTTAAATTTATTTTGGTATATATATATTTTAGCAGAAATTCTGGATTATTCATCATAATTTAGTTCTTATTGTTCTCAACAGATTTTTAACACTCAGTAATCAGATCAATAATTCCAAAATGACATCATGAAGGGGAAATGCTACTTATTTCTGATTCAGTCTGAATTTGGTAATGCCTCACCCTACCCGCAAGCTCTAATCCCCACCCTTCCACTATGTCTTCTTACATCAGACCCCCCAATATCCCCAAATCTCTCTGTCACTTCATTCAACTGGAGAGATGGGGCTGGCAGCAGACATGATGTTCTAATCACAGAAAGAACTCCCTCCCCTCTCTGGTGCCTGGTGCACTACATCCATGAGTCTGTCTTCTAGATAAAATGTTATGCTTGTCTCTTTGTTTCCTTTGTTAAGGTATGGAGCAAGGAAGCTGGCGAGAATGCCAAAAAATGGGCTTCCAAATGTGAAATAAATAGCAGTCCCATAGAAGAACGTATTGTGGATGGTAAGTGAAAAGACCAGGGCCTAAGCATGGAGACACTTTATTTGGGCCTGGAGGTCGAGGAAGGTATGACCCATTGCTATGGAGAAATCATGCTTGATTAAGCAAACTTACTTCCATGTTTGTGGTGCCCAGATCTTCTAAGAATCTGTTAGATTTGCTGGTGCCAATCAGAAACAGTGTTGAACAGAATGAACAATATGGTGTGTAGCTACAATGGTGTGCAGCCCATTGAAGGCAGGGGAATGTCCCTGGGCTGCTGAGATCTGAGATCTGGGGGCCACCCAGGGCACCTCTTCCTCCCCCAGAGCACCCAATCAGTGAAAAAATTGCTCACTGTCTGAGAGATGGCAAAGGTCCCCTTTGAGGGGTGTAAACTTCCATCTTACACCTCTTGTACCAAACATGTTGATGCCGGAGGCATGGCCGGCATTGGGGCGTGCCGATGCCACCCGTTGCCACCACTCTTCCAGCCAGTGAGCACTTTGCTCACTGGTTGGGAGCTTCCTTCCTCTCCCTCACTTGAAACAAGGGGGAGAACAGAGGCACCCAGCTGGGGAAGCAAACACTTGCCAACTGGGAGAGGGCGAAGAATGATGCAGTGGCAGTTTAATTCCAGCCATCTGTGTTGACGTGCTTCTGATTCCAGTGCAAAGGGCATGGCTGGCATCAGACTATGGAAGTCCCACCTGTCACTAGAGGTAGGCAGTGAGGGAGAGGGACACAAAGGGGAGCACAAGGCAGTGGCAGGAGGCACAGGGATGCAGCTAGGTAGTTTCAGGATCTAGACCTAACGACATGATGGGGCCTGGAGTAGGCTTGAGGGTGTGCCTGCTGCACATGCCTTTCCTCCTACTGTGTCTGCAAGCTGGAGAAAACATCTGATTAACTTCACCCGATTTAACCATCCCCTTCAACAATAATGTCCATGACTTCAATTGTGCACAATGAATATGGCTCCTGAATAGTCACAAATGAGTTTCCTTGGTCTGTGCAACATGAATATGAAGCAAATATGCCAGCTGACTTGCATATATGCTAATTCAAGGTAAGACATAAGCCTTACCTGATAGTTTCCTTGGGTCATCTTTCACCTCTCTAAGAAAGCAGGGAGCTCCAAGTACTAATCTTTGAATACTAGTAACTCTCACACACAAGACCAGCCAGTGTTAAAAATTCAACAGACATTTCAAGACTTGCCTTGCCTCAAGGCTATTGTTGGCCCTACTGTCAGCCTCCTCCTGAAGGAGGTGATAAACAAAGACAATGAAAGAAAACAATTAGCACTTCTAAGATGCAAAGAGGACAAGCAAGAAACTCTGTAGACTGCTTGCAGGCAACACACAGCTGGATTTGTATGGTTTAATGGGCTGCTTTTATATTCATTGAGAACTTTGATGTTAAATAGTAGCGGACTTGCACTCCAAGATCCCCTGGTGGCAGTGCTGCTGGAGGGAAGATGCCAACCTTCCTACACTCCTGCTTGAACAGTGGGCTCCTGGCCCCACACAGACAAAGGGCCAGGTCTCACAAGCAGTGAGACCCAGTTTTGGGAAGTGAGCAGGAAGAGTGGGCTAAGCCCACATGATCGTCCACCCACATGATGCCCGACCCCGAGGGGCTGGGGAGCTCGGGAGCTGCGTGGCCCCCGGAAGCCCCAGTATGCCCGAGCTCCGGAACCACCGGGCTCGGCTCTGAGGCTGGCGGTTCTCACGACCCACAAAAATCGGGCTAGGCTCTCCTAGTCCGATTTTTTTGGTCGTGAGAATAGCCCCAAAGACTGCAAAAGACAGAGGCCGCTTTCAGATATAGCATAAAACTGTGGGTTGACGGCTCTGTTGCCAGATACCCCTTAGATTCTGGCAACAGTGGCCCCCGGCCCCCGCTGTTACGAACCCGAGGAATTGTCCTGCAGACGATCACCCAACCTCTGGTTTTGGGCAGAGGAGCCCCTCCCTCTTCCTGGTCCACTGAGGCTAAATCCCAACAAGCCACATGCGCCTTGCGTTGCCAGATTGTGGGCAAGGCATCAGCACATCAGTAGGGCTGCAGCTATTGACCATGATTTTCTAGTGGGCATGCCAAGTGCAATTGTGCCTTTTCACAGTGGTCGGCTGCCCTTGGCAGGGAAGGGGCATTTAAACCCTTTCATCAAACCACTTGCACCACAGCTCTTGCAAGCCCTTGACAGGCATGCAGTCTTGCACAAGCAGAACTATAGGTATCAGGGGATAGTGAGGGGCACTTCCCCCCCCGCCCCATTACTCCTGGATGGGATATTGATCACTTCCTAGGAGGCAATATGTATATCAGAGCAGGAAAAACATCCTGGGGCTTGGTCCACCATGACGAAGGATGCTCTTGGACTTGTAGACCCAGGCCAGTCCACTGAGAAGGACTAGAGGCTCCACGAGCTTCAGGTCTCTGTTGGACCACATGTACATGGGACAGCTCATCCAACTATAAGGGTCTCCGCTGATGTGAGCCCACCCACTGTCTCTGTTTAACAATAGAATTCACATCCTGCGCCTTCCTCTCTCCACTCAACCTTCACAGACTCCCAAGGAGTCCAGGCTGCTCCGTGTGTCCGGGCACACCCAAGTGGGCAGAGCTGGGTGGCAACAGGGATGTCTCCTAATGCAGGTTCAAAATTCCTGGGCTTGGACCGGCATTGCAGTGTATGCAAATTGGCTGCCGCTTCAGGCAATCCCAAGTGAGGGGAGCCGCTGTTTTCAGCAATCCCTGTCAATCCTGGTGGCCATGGTTGGCAAAGAAAAACATGCATATGGGCAACCAGACTGCCAGAGGGAGTGCTTTGACTTCTGCTTTCTGCCAGTCTCTGGGAAAGGGAAAGGTGTTGCTGGGGTACCCTTCCCCAGGGTTTACGGGAATCTAGCAACCAGGCTGGGCAGCTCTCTGGCCCGCATGTGTGTCTTCATATCCTTTCACTCTCATGAGGGAGTGGTCCACTCTGGAACATTATCCGTCATCATCACACAGGAAGTATCTATTCTGTGATTGGATTGAATAATGTTCTAGGTGGATGGTTCTCGATAGTTATGCCAGAGGCTGCATGCTTGCACCCAAGGGAAGGGACTGGAGGCCCCTTCTCTGACAAACTTATACAAATAATAAAGCACCACCACCCAAGAATTCTACTGGGGCATCCTTTCACCCAAACGTTTGGCTCTCTCCCCCCTGGCATGTGTGGTCCTTGTTGGGGAACATCTGAACTGCTCAGTTCCTGATGCCACTGGGACTCCATGTGCTTGTGCAAATATTTTTGCAGCCCTTGCTTTGTGGAGACTTCTCCCACTGTGCCCATCTTGTCATCCCATCCCTTTTATGTGTGTGGATTGGGAAAGGGGGAAACATAAGACACAATAGAAAATGGACCTCCCCCAATGTGGGTGTCTCCCTTTACATGCATTGACACTGCAGCAGCACAGCATCTCTGTTGCTAGGCAATGGCAGGACGAGTGTGGAGAATTCGGAGGGCGGTGCATCTGATCTGAGAGGTGGCCAGCGAGAAGCATGGCAGGCATAGAGCCCGCCCACAGAGCCTGGGATTGTCTGAGCCGCCCTCTCTATGGTTTCAGGAGCAGGCACAGCACAAAACCCAGGTTACAATGGTGGCAAAATTCAAACCACGCGACGCCACCTTCAAACCTGAGGTTCAAAACCAGAGAAACTCACTACAAACCTAAGATTCAAATTACGGTTTGAGGAGGGAAACATTGGGTTGCTATTGTAACTAAACAATGGTTTCATACATTCGGACGGCCACAGAACCGAACTTCTGGCTTGTTCACATCCAGTTTGGTCTTATGTGTGATGGTGGCCAGAGAATGGCTGTATAAGAATGAGAGACAGAGGAAGCATGCCTCCTGATGTAGCATGCTTTTTCAAGAACTACAAGTTGTAGTGTTCTTTATTATTCCTGATGGCATTTCCTATGCACTGTTAGGATGAGCCAACATGATAAGGACAAGCACCATAATAATCAGGCACACACTGATACCAAGGAAAATAGGAGCTAGTCCTGCTGAAAGCATTTACGTGACACAGGATTTATGTGTGAATACATGAGTCAGGCCCCTGATCTCCATGGTCCATGGAAGAACTGATACTAGATTCCAGGGACAGGGAGTTGTACCAAAAGGGAGTTTCCACTTGTTTATAATTAATGTACAAATGTGCCACATGGCCATGTCTGGCTACAAATGCAAATCAGGCAGCCAGAAAAGTGAAGAGTTTCATCAAAGGGAACAAAAGATGCTAAAGGTCATCAGGTAACCCACCAGTTTTTCAAAGGAGCACAGCCTTTTTTGGGTGGACAGGTAAGGAGGTTTGTGTTACAAGTGTGTACCATAACCAGAGAGATTATGCACAGGTAGTGTAAGAGTCTATGGGCTGTTTTACACATTATACAACAAGAAAAGGAGATTTGTCACCAGTTGGAAAAGCAGCTGGGGGTGGGGTGCTTTTGAATAGAAAAATGCTCAAACTTACAGTCTGCTCACATTTACGGTAAAGAAAAGAAAAGAAAGAATTTGGGGCTGGTGTGGTAAAATATATGTTTATTGCAAAATCCGAACGTTTTTCAAGCTATATGCTCTTCACTGGGGGAAATAATTAAAAAATGACAGTGTTCCAAAATATACATATTGCTGCAGCAACATCACCTTAATATTTTTCCTCTGATGAAGAGCATATCGCTCAAAACGTGCTTGATTGTGCAATCAACGTATATTTTTCTGCACCAGCCCACTATTCTTTCTTTTTTGGTTCAGTTTTTGGGTGCTGCTTTTTCCTGTCCAACTTACAGAGGCTGGTAGTGGTGGTGGTGGGGTATCCAACATTTTGATACTACTACATGGTCATCACTGTTCCCTCTAACAGGGATTCCCAGATGTTGTTGACTACAACTCCCACAGTTCCCAGCCAAAGGCCACTTTAGCTGGGGATGCTGTGAGTATTGGTGTGCATGGAACTGGAGCCTGCCAGTTCAAAGGGGAGATATATTTAAGGATGGCGGAGGGTGCTCTTATCCTTCCCACTGCATTTCCCCCACCGGCTCTGTCTTTTAAAACAGTCTGGCAGGGTAGCAGTGTACCTCCTTGTCGCCCCATTGCCTCCTCGGATCGGAAGTGCCCGGAAGTGTCCAGTGCACGTGGAGGAAATGCAGTGGGAGGGCTAAGCCCACCCTCCCCCATCCTTAAATATATCCCCCCCACCTTTGAACTGGCTGAACCGCCGGACATCCGAATTGGTTCATGCTCATCCCTAGCTGGAAGTTGTAGTCTGGGAATCCCTGGGAATCCCTGTTAGAGGGAACAGTGATGGACATGTGCTACATCATAGCTAGTTTGGTTCTTGCTCAGTATTAAAGAAACCAGATCCAGCATTCTGACCAATGAGTGCAAAGGCATTGGGATAGTTATGAAGCATCAAGGTCCTTGGCACTTACTGTTCATTTGATTAACATTACATTTGAATTTTTACAGTATTTCATTAAATACATAATGAGGCGGTTCCCATGATCAATGGGAGCTGCCTGGGGAGGGTTAGCGGGGAGAGTGGGCTTAGCCCGCTCTCCCCACACACAAGCAGGCAGTCTGCTCCAGGCAGCCGAAGCGGCTGCCCACACAACTGCCGGCTCTGATACGGAGCTGATGGGGGCTGGGAAGATCGGCAGCCGCGCAGCCCCTGGAAGCTCCAGCAAGTGAGCAGGGCATGTTGGAGAGACCCCCGAGCTGGGAGGCTGCTTTTAAGCCTCCCAGTTGGGGGTCTACTTGTGGGTTGCCGTGGCGCAGAGCCACACCACGGCAACACACGATTCAAAAAACCAGTTTTGCGAAGCCCTCGCTCTGCAAACCTGGTTTTAGGGTGGGGTAGTTTAGTGAGCCCGGTGGTTCTCACGATGGGAGAAAATCGGGCTAGCCTCCACTAGCCTGATTTTCTCCCATCATGTGAATAGCCTCAATGTTTAATTCACAGGCTAGAAATTAACTAAGATTTCATTTCTGGCTATAGTCATGTTCATACTGTTCCAAATTCTTGAGTCACCACTGACTCAATCTTATCACATTTGCACTAAATAATTTTAAGTAGGCACATGTGTAGACAACCATATTTTTTCATATTGCAGGAATCCTTTGTGGTGAGAATTTATTGCATTCAGGTTTTCTCAGGAGCTGGACAGATGCAGTTGACATGTGGCTCAAACCCCAATCTAATTTCAAGTACGGTGTTGGGGCAATGGATCCAGCGGAAGACACTGACGTCTTTACTCAGGTATGAACAGAAACACCAGAAGCATCTGCCAGTATGAATTTGGTGGTGGTGGTGGGGATACAACTATTAGCACTGTGGAAATCATGAACAGAATATTTGTTGTTTTCATGCATTTAAGCAACCATTTTGACATCTTGCCCTCATAAAGATCTGTCATGTACATGTGCTGGAATATGAAGATCTGCTTAGGTGTGAAAAAGCATTTCTGTTCATATATCAGAGCTTTCCCCACTTATTTACTCACTTCTTCCTCTGACCTCAATTCATCATGCTATGAGAAAATTTGGGGAAGCACTTGGTCAGGCTGTGGCTTGTGTCCAGAAAATAGTGTGAGAGAAGACTCGGAACACCTACTACACGCCCAGCATCAGGTTCATGCATAGAATTAGTTAATCCACATTTCATACCTCGTGCCATAGTGGAAATCATCTAGAAAAAGGAGTATAAAGCTGGCTCAAATTTGTGAGAATCTCAAAAGAATAGGGCTGTCTTCTGGTAATATCTGGAAATCAAGGGCAGAGTGGTCCCTCTAATCCAGCTCACAGTTTCTGGGTATTCACCCTCATTCTGCACAGCAGTCCCTGAAATGTGCCATGTGTGTTCCTGACCCTCAACAATGAATTTTTGAGGGGTTCTGTGGGTTTCGGTAGGGAAGAGGGGGTCACACATGGTAACTGAATTCAGACTGTAACCAGTTTTTTTCCATGATTCTCTGGTTGTACTAGGGTTGCCAACTCTGACTGAAACTATTCCGAATGATAATTTTCATAAACACACACACAACCCCCCAATATTTTCACAGCAAGCTATCAAAATGCTAGTATTTTATAATTTTTAATTACAAGGACTCTCTATGTGCCCCACCCTTTTTTCCCCATAGGTCATTTGGTACAATTCATACAAGCTTGGATGTGCCATTTCCTACTGCCCACAGCATGACAGGCCTTCCTTCTTCTATGTCTGCCGTTACTGCCCTGCGCAAGTATCATTTCCTAACTCTAAAGTCTGCTGTATAGTTCCTGTGTAGCACAAATCCTACCAGATGCTCAGACATGGTCCAGACAAGGCTCTGCCCCTTTAAGTGCACCAGACATGGCAACACTTGTTTCACTGGGAGTGACTAGTGCCAATCCTTGGATCTCTCTTGAGCACACCACCTGTCCTTGAACAATAGTGCCCCAAATCCATAATGTCAGGTGACTCAGTTTCTACCAGTATCTCAGAGGAGGATGCCATTGCAAACATCCAGAAATGCCTTCTAAATGCCTACATCGGCCTTTATCTTTCCAGTGACCCTAATAGGCTCCCTGGTGCTGTCACCTTGCAGGCAAAATTAATCTACTGACTAATTTATGGAGCTGATTCAGCATCAGGGGTTGGGGTTGTGGTTGTTTTTTGCTCATGTAGCAGCACTCCACCCTGTCATTTAAGTTGACCAGCTATGTCTAGCGGCTCACTCTGTCCTGATTCTGAGTCAACCTCTCTGCCCTGGAAACAAAGCAGGGAGAGGGGCTCATTCTCAGCCAGGGAGACCTCATGTTCTGCACTAGCTCATGGAATTCCCGCTTCTGTGTGATGCACTGCTTAGAGTTCTCTGGGCTGGCAAAGGGGATATCATCTAAGCAATTTGCCGTACTAAGCAGGGTCCACCACATCAGAGCCCTCTCCAACATTGTGCTCATTGTTATCAGTGCTGAGGAAGAACTGATGCAGTGCATGGGTAAGGCCTTCTCCAAATCACATTTGTTCCATGAACAGATCAAAATGGCTAGGGTGCTCAGAGAGGAGGCAGAATGCCGATTCTATATTGCCTTTGCCCATGAGGGTCTCCATGCTGCAGCCCCAGTATACATCCTACCTCATCAAATGATGTGTACCTGCCAAGGGATGCTGTCACTAGCTCATTGTGTTTAGGGGAATGCCAAGTGGTGTATCATCCTCCACACCCCTGGGGGCTTATGGAGTAGTAGTCCAAGGGGCAAAATTCACAGCATCAGCAAGGGCATGTCCATGACCCAGCTTCTCACCAGCATTGAAAGTTGCTGCTGCTCTGAGTCCTGGCCATTAGGGTGGCTGGAAAGCGGTATCTGAATGACCAGTCTGCTTCTGGTCCCGCATTGGCTCCAGTAAATCATGACAATAGGTGGATGAACTTTTTCCAAAAAACATTTGTGCTTGTGATGTTCCATTCTGAATACCAGGGGGAGCTCACATTGATTTGCAAAGAGTAGACCTCTTCAGCTCCCATAGCCTTGAAAAAAAAAGTAACAAGAGCAATCTACAGCAGAGAGGTTCAAGCTGGAGAGGCTTGCTGAACTTCCAAGGGGAATGTACTGAGTGAACAGTCAAGTGGAGCTATGCAGCTGTTAAGTGTTGAGAGGATGCCCACTGTCATGAGAGTAAGCCCCATTTAACTCAGTGGGTCTTATTTTTCAGAAAATATGCATAGAACCCATGAGTAACTGATGGACAGGGACTTTTCTTTAGTACTGGGATAAAGTAAAGGTATCAGGTCGGTGTTGACTCCTGGTGACCACAGAGCCCTGTGGTTGTCTTTGGTAGAATACAGGAGGGGTTGACCATTCCCATCTCCCACACAGTGTGAGATGATGCCTTTCAACATCTTCCTCTAGTGCTGCTGCCCAATATAGGTGTTTCCCATAGTCGGGTTCCCATAGTCTGGGAAACATACCAACAGCGATTCGAACCAGCAACCTCTTGCTCCCTAGGCAAGTTACTTCCCCACTGTGCCATTAGGTGGATACATAGATACAGTGAAATTGATACCATGCTTTGGGTTGAGGTAGTTAATGTTTAAAGTTTCTTACTAACAATTTATGAATGGACCTGTCTGCCTGCCTCCCCGCTCCAATCTTCCTCAGTTGTTTTGTATAAATGTAAAACATGAAATCTTAAGAAAACTATATATTATTTTTTAAATGCTAGCATTATGCAAATATGTGTCCTCTTTTTTGCTCTCTTTCTTGCTGATGAATATCCCATTTTTTGACAATGTGTATCTGGCCACTGCCCCTCACCTAAAGATTCCAACTGCTCTCCTTTCACCTGCTGCTGGTGAACCTGCAAGCTACCAGAAAGATCCCTGAGATATACCCCTCATGGGCTTTCTGGTATTGTGCCCTATTTTCCCTTTGGCCATGCCATTGCTTTGCCCAGTGCCCACTGAGGCCACCACTGCTTTCATTTTCTCCAAAATCTAAAACCATCAACCCTTTCTAGTCCTATGAGTCATCCTCATCTGATAAGAAGAAAAACTGGAGGAGGGTGTTGGGGGGGGGCAAACTCCCATTTCCTATTTAGCTTTTGGGGGGAACAAGAAATGGCCTCCCATGGAACTACTTGCTCTTAGATTTCTTTGCCTGCTGTGCCACAGCATCATTACCTGATGGCTCAGTCACTCTGGCTGCCGAAGCTTCATGCTCCCATGACATTTGTGACCCAAACTGGAAGCCAGGAAGGCTGGGACAGTAATTCTGTGTGGCATTCTATCTTTTAAAAACTGTTCTTTGATGATGAACATAGCGTGTTGTTTTGTGATTCCAGGGGGAACATATTAGACAAGGCATCAACACCCTACAAAGCAGGTCCATCATGTGGAGACTGCCCAAATAACTGTGAGGATAAACTCTGCAGTAAGTTACTGATGATATAAATTAAGTCTTCTAGATATTATTAATCTGCTTCTCAGAGCCAGTGACTACAGCAAGCATTTTATGTGCAAGTAAATGACATGATGGCTGTGGGATCTCCATGTTGAGAGGCAGTATATCTCTGAATGCAAAGTTACTTGTAAATGCAAAGTTTACAAGTACCATAAGGTACCGGTACCATAGAAGAAAGGCATGTTAACCTCTGATTGGTCCTGTGTGTTGTTATTTGGATAGAAAGTTGTATTTGTGAGTAACCTCAAGGAGTTATTCCAATTCTTTATACTCAGACATGTGGAAAAGTATACCTTTCTGATAAACAATGTTAGAAATACCTTGCCAAAAAGTCATAAAAGAAACACATACCAAGTAAAGGTATCTAGACAAAATAGCCTACCACCAATTTGACTTGAACAGCCAGTGAGCAGAATGGCATTCATGGAATTATCCCATTTTACCTCAAAAGGTTCCCCAACAGGGATGTGCCTGAACCGGATGGGCGCCTCCTTAGGGGAGCGCCGAACCGGCTCGGGTGACCACATCAGAACCAGTTCAGCGGGGCAGGGAATGGGTCCTTTAAAAAGCAGGTAAGCAGGTTCGTACCTGCTCCCCCACCTGCCCCACGGCTTTTCTGGGCACAGCACTTGCTTTTCAAAAGGCTGTTCACGGCTGCAACGCTGCCGCCAGCTGCCTGTAACTGCCGCCATTGAGCTCAGGCTGCTGGGAGCAGCCTTGCAGCCATGCACAGCCTTTTGTAAAATGAGTGCTGCACCCTTTAAAACCGTGCAGCAGCAGAGGACCCCATCCCCATCCTGCCCATGGCAGTTTGAGCCGGTTCGGGCACATCTCTGGTTCCCAACCTTTTAAAACAGGTGTATCTCTTCTGTCACAAAACTTCAGCCACAAATCTTCCTCTGTCACAAACCACAAATCTGTCACAGTTGTGAAACAGGCTACTCCAGTCAGTGTCATACATCCAGACTCAGTTACTCATTAGTGAAAAGGTAAGATAAAGTGTGCCATCAAGTCGGTGTCAGCTCCTGGCGCCCACAGAGACCTGAGGTTGTCTGTGGTAGAATACAGGAGGGGTTTACCATTGCCTCCTCCTGCACAATATGAGATGATGCCTTTCAGCATCTTCCTATATCGCTGCTGCCTGATATAGTACCAGTGGGGATTCGAACTGTACTTCCACTGAAATTAATGGAACAAGTAAACTTAATTTTGTTAAGACTGCTTATGAGTAACTTAGTGTGGATGTGAGCCAGTGACTGAAGTTAATGCAATATTTCCCTAAATGTCATATTTAAGTTTTTATGTGTGTGTGTATACACACATTGTATACATGTGTATACATTGTATATGTTGTATACATACGTGTGTATACATTGTATACATACGTGTGTGTGTGTGTATACACTTTAGTCACGGCTCACATTCATACAAAGTTACTCATAAGCAGTCTGATTGAAACTAATGGGGCATGTTTACAATCTACTAGGTTACACCGTGCACTCCAGACCATGGCTAAGTCACCCTGATTTATTTATTTTTAAATGTCTGGTCTCCAAGGTCCATGTTCAACACTGTTTCCATGATCCCTATTGGGTAGCTTTCCCTCCAATTACTTCTGCCTATTTAGTCAGAATAAATGAATACAGTAGATGCAGTAAAGTCTCCATTAATATGTATTGGGTCTGGGGATGAGAATGAAAATCATACAGTGATCCTTTGTTTAAGATCATTTTCATCTGTGAAATAACATGAAAGAATCATAGTAAGATATGGGATTCACTGCACAAGCACTGGAAAGAATGAACTGGGAAGAATGTAGGGTTGGGCATCTCATCAAGAGGGCCTTAAATTAAATTCTGCATTATATATAAAAACTGTAAACATCTGCACATAAATCCATGGATCTGAGCATAGAAACCCTATAAAATGTGTATGAGAAAATATAAAATGAGATATAGATATAAAAGTGATACCTTTGTGAGAGTTTACTACAGACTACTTGGTCAAGCTGAAAACATTGGTGATACTTCCCTAAATAGATTACCAAACTTTCAGAGAGACAACCTATAGTGGTAATAGGGAACTTCAATTTATCTTGACATCAGCTGGAAAATGGGATATCTGATAAATTGTTGATTTGCCTTGTTGACAACTTCATCTTTCAGAAGGAAAAAGAAGGCACAAAGGGGGTCAGCTATCCTGGATAGCTGTTAATCTTTACCAACAATGATGAATTGGTTGATGAATGAAAGTAGTGGGAACCCATCATCCTGATTATTCAACGTGTGCATTTTCATGCAGACCTGCACTGAGGGAGGTTGTTTGGAGATTAGGACTGTGTTGTCCCCAATATGCAGATGTCACCCAGCTCTGTCTTGCTGTGATATCTGATCCTAGGGAGTGGTAAATTTTCTGAACTACTGGTTGGAGGTGGTAATGGTTTGGATGTGGTGTTATGAGGTCTGCGGGAGGCAGAGACCAATCCTTAGATAATTCTTTGGCTGAATTAAGGAATTCTTGCTCCCATTATTCTTGCTCCCAGGTGTGAATTATTGGGTATCAATTAGGTTGTGTCTGGGTGGCTTCTTCCTGTATGCTTCTTCACAAAAAGAGATTGGCATAATCCTCCTGACATGACTCCTTGATATAAAAGGGAGATTGCTGGAACAATCACCTTGACAAAAAGAAGGGAGGAGAGAACATCATCACACATTCAGTCATCAGACATGCCTGAACTGAGCAGTCATGGGATAAGGGGACAGGTTCAGTTGTGGATTGGTAACTAGTTGAAGGACAGGAAACAGATGGTAGGAATAAATGGACAGTTTTCACAGTGGAGGTAGGTAGGAAGTGGCTATTTAGCATAGTGAAATCTACAACAGATTGTGAGGAGCTCAAAAAAGATCTCTCCAAACTGGGGGAGTGGGCAACAAAATGGCAAATTTAGTGCAATGTAAGCAAGTGTAAAGTGATGCAACTTGGGGCAAACCCTCCCCCCCACTTCACATATACACTGATGAGGACTGAGCTGTCAGTGACTGATCCGGGAGAGAGAGAGCTTGGGGTCATGGTGGACAGCTCACTGAGAGTGTCATTTCAGTGTGCAACAGCTGTGAAAAAGGCCAATTCTATGCTAGGGATCATTAGAAAATAAAAATGCTAATATTATAATGCCCTTATACAAATCTATGGTGCGGACATGTTTGGAGTACTGTGTACAGTTCTGGTCACCGTATCTTAAGAATGACATTGTAGAACTGGAAAAGGTGCAGCTGAAGGCAACCAAGATGATCAGAGGTCTGGAGCACCTTCCTTATGAGGCAAGGCTACAGCACCTGGGGCTTTTTAGTTTGGAAAAGAGCCGACTATGGGGAGACATGATCGAGGTGTATAACATTATGCATGGAGTAGAGAGAGTGGACAGAGAGAAGCATTTCTCCCTCTCTCACAACACTAGGACCAGGGGTCATCCCCAGTTATTTCAGGACCAACAAAAGTGCAAGCACTATGTGAAGTACTTCCACATACTACGGATGTGGTAGATGTGGTGGTGACCACTAGCTTGAATGGCTATAAAAGGGGTTTAGACAAATTCATGGATGACAGGTCTAACAATGGCTACTACTCTGGAGGCTATAGGCCACCTCCAGCCAGTTGCAGGGGAGCAACATCAGGAGAGAGGCATGCCCTCAGTGCTTGCCTGTGGGCTTCTCAGAGGCATCTGCTGGGCCACTGTGTGAAACGTGATGCTGGACAAGGTAGGGCTGTTCTTGTGTTCTTATTCTGGCACATACTGGTTTAATTCTGATAGCGATGAGGAGGAATAGATGGGTAGAGAGTTCAACTCAACCTTGAAGACTCTTATCAAACTAAAAGTAAGAAAGCTTGCATTCCTTTCTCCTTTGTTACTTTTGCAGCTCTAAGATGGTTCTGTTCAGCATTTCTCCTGCTGGTCAGCGAGGCACATTTCCTCTGGCTTGCTGCAGGTCTTTGCAAATGAACCTGAGAAGTGCCTTTTAGGAGAGTGCCTTGCCAGAGTGACCTTTTACTGGAAATGCAGCCAGCGTTTCAACTCCAAGCAATATATATAGAAAGAAAAGGGCTGAGGCTTGGGTTTAGGAGCACCCCAAAATGGCTAAGTGAGTGGGTTTGGTAATGGTGGCTCTGAGGCTTAATCCAGACAATATGGAGATGCTGCTGGTCACTTGGAGAGCTAACCAGGGAAAGGGGGTTCAGCCTTCTCTAGATCAGGGGTTCTCAATGTTGGGCCCCCAGATGTTAGTGGACTTCAACTCCCATAATCCCCAACCTGGGACTGGGGATTATGGGAGTTGAAGTCCAATAACATCTGGGGACCCAATGTTGAGAACCCCTGCTCTAGATGGTGTAACATTTCCTCTGAAAGAGCCCCTCCTTGAGAAAGCAGATCTGGCTACAGTCATCCATGCCTTGGTCATAGCATGTTTGTAGTACTGCAACATGCTCTGCATGGGGCTGCCTTTGAAGAGTGTTCAGGAATGTTTATTCTCAGCAGCTGCCTGGGATGTCCATATCATCCCAATCCTAAAAGGGTTACACTGGCTACCAATTTGTTTCTGGATTATTCTGGTAATAATCCTTAAAGCGTAAATGACTAGGGCCCTAGATGTCTCAAAGACTGCCTCCTCCCATCTGAATCTACCTGCTCTACAAGATCTCCGGGGGTGGTGGTGTCTGCTTCATGTGCCAATTTTAGGCAGAGCTGCACCTAGGTAATTTGGAGCCTGGACCTAAAGGCCTTTGGAGTCCCGCCGCCACCACTGCAACTTAAGCATTATTTTAAATGTGTAGATTCTCGAGGGCACAAACCACACCACCCAGGACAAGTTAAAGAAGATTTGGGGGGACCCAGAAATCACAGAGGCCCTGGACTTTGGCCCCAAAGAGCACCTCTGATTTTAGGCGAGGCCCAGTGGTTGTGCACATGGGAAAAGGTCTTCTTTTTTATTGACCCCAGACTGTGGAATGCACTCCTGGAAGTTTTTCACGCCCTGCTTTTAGTTCACATCTCCTCCGGAATGGAGGTGTGGCTCACATATCGGCTCCCTGTGAGCTATCAGGGAGCACTTCACACACAATTTGGATTTTTCATTGCGCATTAGAGTGTAGTCCGATTTGTATCCAGGGTTTTAAAAAAATCCACTTTTTGCATGGGTTTTGGAAGCAACTTTGAACTTGCAATAAAGCCTTGCAGTAAACCCACAGTAAAGCCTGCTGTCTGGGAAAGCTTCTGGTTGAGATTCACTCTCACACTTTACTCCTAATCCTGAAGATGTGTCTCTCCCCTGCACCCACCCCAGTCTCTTTTATTTGGACTATAGGGAGGAATTTTTTTTTTGACAAGTTTGTCCTTTTGTGAACCAGTTTTCAGTAGTTTTTAGTTATCCAGTAGTTTTAGTTAAAACTAGTTCAGTAGTTTTTCCATTATTTGCAATCTGTCTCTCTGTTGCTGTCAGTTTGTGATTATATTCTCTTATACTTTGTTTTTATAAGTCTTTATCATATTGTACACTGCCTGGAGACTTATGTGTCAGGTGGTTTATAAATGCGACAAATAAATAAATAATATGCACACTGCTGCCACCTGCTCACTCCAATGATGACCATTTTTCTTTTGGGAAGGCGGTTCCACCAGGAAATATTCAGTCTGCCAAATGGATATTAAGCACAATATTAGTCTTTGATTGTTTACTGATTAAATATTTGTTCTGAATTACTGATTAATAATGGGAATTTGACATTATTATTATTATTATTATTATTATTAATTTGATTTATTTATTTATTATTATTAATTCAATTATTATTAATTTGACATCTCATAATGTTATGAATAGACAATATAGTTTTACCAAACAAGCTAAAGACACATCCTTAGAATGGCTTTGATTTTCTGAGATTGTCTAAACTGACAAGGTATATTTAATATATGTTTTCGGTGGACCAAAAACAACAACTAAAAATCCACATAAAGGATGCCTGCCTGTCCTTCAGTGCTCTGTTTAAATTGCTATTATGTCTTCATCATAACATTCTGAAATCCACTCAGCTTATAACCCTCACAAGTTAAATTCACTGTGCCATAGAACAAACTATCTAGATTTCATTATACTTCAAAAATGGAAAGTTAAGGACACTCCTGAGATGGAACAGTGGATTTTTGCTTTTGGGGGCTTGTGGGAAAATACTTTATATTAAGGAAGTTAATGACAAGTTCCAGGTAATTTGAAAACTATTCTTATAATGGTATGCATTGTGAAATATAATTTTGTAGAAAATCTTGGCCAGAGTGATTCTGTGACTAGGATCTTGTTTGTTTTGTTCTTTTTGTTTGTCTTAAGATGGTTGTTTTTTTAAAAAAAGGGTTTTGAGGTATGTGACAGGTATTTATATGCTATATAAAGTTGAGAGAGGAAAATATTTTATTTGTCTGGAAAACGAAATTTGTTATAACTCTTTGTTTCTTTGTTTTAATATATGTTTGTTAAAACTGTTCCTTCTGTCTAAAAAATTATAAATTAAAAAAAATAAATTTTCCGGCTTTATGATAGATGCTGAAATATCTAGTCATCTGAAATGTAGAACCTTGCCTATATCTCTCAATACAGCACTCTGGATCAGCTCTACTGTAGCTTATGAATATTTTTCCAAAGACTGTTACATATGAAGCATGTTACCCACCCACCCACCCCCTCAAAATCCAAGACGCAATGTGTCTGTGGTCCAGTGCAGAATGTGATGTACGAGGCCAACAAACATTTTTGATCAGTGAAGGTAGTTCCGTGTGAGTTTTGCAAGGTTATAATAATGCACTGTACAAACCAGAGGAGAGAGAGTAATCTTTTTTTTAAAAACGGAGAAGCTTTTTCTCTTTTGCATCTAATGTTGTTTTGCTTTTATTCCTCCCAGCCAATCCATGCAAGTATGTGGATACTTTGACGGGCTGTGATAAACTTGTAAGAATGTTCGAGAAGGGCAATGAAACATGCAGTCAAGAATGGTTGAAAAATGGATGCCAAGCCTCCTGTTTGTGTCCTACAGAAATAATATAATATGCCCCTGAGCATTGCAACATTGATCTTGGGACAACTGATCTTAACTGAAGAGGACAGAAATTCAGCAGTAAAAAGAAACTCCTCAACCTGTCTTTAAAATTGCTCAAAAATTACATTGGAAAGCAAAGTTTTTCACAACATTTTAAAAAGAAGCCTTTCCAAAACTCACTTGCAAAGATTATCAACACCCCCCTCCCCTCTTTCCTTGTTTTCTTTTATTTATTCTGCTTTAGAAAATGTCTTGAAGACTTAAAAGTGAAACATTGAAATAATGCAAAGTGCTTAGCATTTTCTATCCCCACAAATTCTTACTTCACCTTTGATTTAAATTCCAGACAAAATGCTACTGAAGGTGTATTCCATGCTGCATGTTCATCCAGAATATTGTTCAGTAAGCTAGACATTAATTTTATGGCTGCTTCAGGTTGTATATGAATCTGATGGTAGTTAGTAACTGGCATAACATTCTCATTGGTTTTGTTTTTTAAAAATAGAGTGGGGAGGAATACAAGCAACTTTAAATACACTGTTAGGCATTCATTATTAAGTTTTATTTGTTTGCCTTAGCACTTCAGGTTGACTGTCACAGTGAAAGTAACTTTGCAAAATAAATGCATTCTTGAATTTCATTTTTGTTGTTCATCACATTTTCAGCAATATGCTACTCAAATTTGTTCTCAGTTTTCTTTATTTCTTTTGCCAGAATATGTTCTCATTCTTGTTTGCCTCCCTTAGGCAAGACTCTGCTGTTTAATGGAGCTTCATAGCATTTGATAGCTGGGATTACCTTGGCATTTCAAAATAGGAATGGCACATCATCAGCTGTGAGAGCCATACCTAAATGTCAGTGGAAGATTTAACAAACAGGTCGCATTCACACGCAATGCAGAACTGCAGTTGAATAGGGTTGCAGTTCTGCATATGTTGTGTCTGAATGTGGGGAATCACAGACCGACGTGGTGACAAAACTGAGGGTTCAGGATTGGGACTCCAGTCCCTTGGGTTGAAGTAAGTTTCACCGCCCCAACCTGAGGTCCCAAGCAGCCTGCGGTACATCTGAATTCGGAACTGAAAGCTCCTGGCCCTGGAACCAGAGATGAGGGAGGAAGATCTTTCCACAACATGATAGGCTGTGTGGGCTGACCTTTTGTAAAGAAGGAAGCCTGCACAGTCAGCTCCCCTGCCTCTCTTCAGTCTACCCAAGTGCAGAGAGGCAGCTCTCCTGAACATACAAATTCAGACAGGAAACCTTGGGGAGGGGGGGTTCCACGTTACGTATGAATGCATCCACAGTTTACCATTGTGATTGTAGTTAAGACAGCTGACTTTACAAAGCAAAACATTGTAGTTAGAGGAGAAAGTGGAATCATAATTTTGGAGAAATGTTCCCAGTAGAATAGGGATAAGGTCCTATAATCAGAACTGTTAGGGGCCCCCTATTATCCCTTAAGAAATCTAAATGGAATAAATGGAGTAAATGGAATTCCTAATAGCCTTGGCATAAATACCAGTGCTGCAAGGCATCCTGGAATGTATTAAACCCAAACCACGGTTACAGAGATTAACACACGTAACCATTCACACATAACAGGAAATGAGTTAAACGTGGCAGAGGTTGGATTTTTTTGTATGTCCAAATGTGTGGAACCTCTGCCCCATTGGAAAAGCAACCTGAGGTTTCCCTCACCAAACGTCAACTTGAACCCTCAGTCTGTTGTAGGTTTTGCTGCTCTTACCTGAGTTTAGCAACCGGTTGCTGTATGTCTAAATGCAAAACATGGCTGGATTCTCCGAAACCAGAGTTGAGGAGGAAGCCCTTCCCTCTCTGAATTCTAATTGGCTGCTGTGGATGTCCTTCATGTGAAGGAGGAAGCCCAGCAGCCAGTTCCCCTGCCAGCGCAGCCAGGTCCCATTCCTCTCTGCAGTCTCTGACTGCAGTTCAGGTCCTGGCCCTTACAGTCAAACACAGACAGGTAAGCACGCTGCGGGGGTGAGGGGCTGAGGGAGGCAGAAGTGTGGGTCCATTGGACCCTCGGTTGTACATTGTGTGTGAATGTGGCCAGTTCCAAAGGATGTGGTCATCAGGCAATGGTAAAGAATTACAAAGCTATTCATCAAATCAAAATTCCTTGATTCTGCAAATGCCCTGGAGTAACTGTACCTAGTACTAAGGATGCTTCTATAGCTCAATGAATTTCTAATCTCCAAGACTGCACAGAACAGACTTCACCGAGGGAGTTAAACATGAAAAGGCATTGGCAATCCTATCATCCCATTTTGTAGCTAAGCTGAGCTGCAGAGAGAATGTTAAATTTCTGGCAGCACAGCACACAATTCTAACCAGCCTCATGACTCTGGAGGACTTGGAAATAAGAGAATGAAGGATGATGACCATGGTCTGACTATTACACCAAAAAACGAACTGTGCAGTTGCCAAGTTCCTCCACACACTGGCAGCCACAATGGGGAGAGGGGAGTAAGATTTCTACTATTCCACTGCCTTCCTTTTGGGAATGCACAACATAATGCACACCACTTCCTTTTGGGAATGCACAACATAATAAATCCAGGGAGCCTGTGCAGTTATTTCTCCCTTTCCCCACAACTAATTTCGTGCCAACACTTTCCCTGTTAAATCTGCTAGAGTTTCATTAAAATATATCCTGTTCAGCTACCACTGTTCATATCAACCAACCAGCTGTTGTTCTTTCTTACCTTTCTTGACATTTTAAAGCCATTCACAAGTCAGCTTGGGCTGGGGTTGAGGAGGGCTGGGGAGGAAGGCAGGATCTTACTGACCTTCCTTCCACATGAGCATTCTAGCTCCATGTGCTGCTGCTTGCATGCCCACATGATTTGCACTGCAGTGAGTGGCGTGCCAATCCAATGGTAAAGGAAGGACTCCGGGCCTCCAGATATCCCACAATGCACTGCATGAGCAGTGCAGTGTATTGTGGAAACTCCTGAGCTTGGGTCACTCCTTCCTTTGGCCTCTATCATTTTAATGGCTGCCAGCAGCCTGAAAGGAGGTGACAACTGGGTGGTGTGGTAGAATAACTGGGTGATGAGGTAGGAGGGCACACGTGCTCCCTCCTACCTCACTTTTAGTCTGGGTACAAAACCCAGGCTATCCAGAAGAGGAACGTCATGACTGGGACCAATCCTGGTATTTCTCATGACCAGCCCTACCTGGGCTAGTACTGCCCTACCCGGGTAGGGCTAGTCATGAGAACAACTTCATAGTATCACATAGAGAAACAATTGGGGGTAGAGTATAGAAAGGCAAGGCAGAAAACTCTTCTTTGTGTGAAGACAAACCCAGCCCTGAGGCCTGGCAGAAACACAAAATAAGAGATGAGGTCATCCTTTCTTCTTACTTAGATGAGTGGCATAGATGGTCACTTTGGATCCCTGAAGGAAACTGTCAAACACTACAACGTACACAATATGTAATGTGAAACATGGAGCTTTCAACCTTTTTAATTAGATGTTTTGGCTTCCACCTTTTTCAGTAACATCAATTGTAATTTCAATGTACATTGAAATCAGCAGTTGCAACAAAAGAAGTTCAAACAATCTTTTGCAAAACATTTTAATTCTGAGGACCACAAACTCTCTGATGTGGAATTAAAGAGAAACCAAGGACATTAGAAGAAAGAACAAACTTCAGGATCTATATGCTTTACTCCCTAACACCCCATGGGAGATATCACTTAGGGTTTTGGTTTGTGCTTTTTGTTCTTAATTCTCTAGTATGTACTACTCTGCTGAGAATTCTACCACCTTCAACATTTTAAAAACTGTCACCTTGGCTACCACTATACATTTAAAGTACAATGTCTGAGAAAGATGCTATATGAAACATCTAATGACCAAATTTTGAAATGATCTGTTTCATCAGCTGCCCAGTTACCTAAGATGCCATTAGTATGTGGGTGAGGCCCTCAGGGATGTGATAGAGGCATCCCAGTCTCAGGCTGACAGCATCTCTGCTGTCATGGAGAATGAAGGTCTCAGAGAAGGAGAACATTGTTGGAAGTGAAGGACTCTGCGTTGTCTCATGTCTCAATGACAGAGGGGAACAGATTAGTGAGTCAGAGGGCTAGAGGGGTCAATATATTGGTCATCTCTTCTCTACTGTTCTGACACTATCCCTTTGATATGTAGATTGCTACTCTTAGGGACTTACTTCCTGCCACACTTCCTCTTCCTCTCTTTCCCTTTCTTCTCCCTTGCAACACTCATGCTCCTCTCTCCCTGCACCATGTGTGCAGAGATGCAGAAGCCATCCCTCTGCATCTAGCTAGCTAGCTAGATTAGAGATCCTGTCTCTCCATTTTCCTATCTAGAATGGAGTTCACTAATAAAGACTCCTTATGAACTGGCTCCAAGTTTCTTTTACTCTCAGCATACACTCATGCCTAGGCAGACTCCGCTGTGTTGTGCCTCTGTGCTCTCTGCTGTAATAGAAGGGTCTCTCTTACCAGAGAGAATTCCCAACAAACATCAGTCTGAGAGAGGGGGGAGTGCTTTCTTAGAAGGGAGCCCTTCCTAGGGTGATGCACCCATTTCCTCTTCCACAAAGGCCTGTCCGGTGACTTGCCTACCTAGTGTGAAGGTTGCAGATGTCATGCTGCATCTAGAGAGGCTGTTAGGCAATATTGGGGAGGAAGTCTAGTACCCCCAGGATAGTATTTTCTGACGTGCTACCTGTTCCACATGCAGGGCCAGTGAGACAGGCAGATCTGAGGGGTCTCAGTGCATGGAGGAGATGGTGGTGCTGGGAGGAGGTTTAGATTTGTTAGGCACTGGGTCGCATTTTGGGGCAAGCAAAGCCTGTACAAAAGGGATGGGCTGCACTTGAACCAATATGGAGCCAGACTGCTGGTGCTTAAAATTAAAAAGGTTTCAGAGCAGCTTTTGAAATGACACCTGGGGGGTTGCCGACAGGAACTGGGTAGTATCTGGATCGGCAACCAAAATCTCCTAAGGTGTGAGGGTGCAAATGATTTGGATAAACCAGAAGGGGACTGAGTAGAACCAGGAGTAGAGCAGACGGACAGCTAGTCAAAAAGGTAAAATGACAGTAAAGGAAATAGCACATGCCAACGCATGTGCTATCTTGGTGTATAGGTTTTTATATACCAATGCTAGAAGCCTCTGAGATGTGATGGGCCAGCTGGAGTGCTTGGTTGCTAGTGAAAACACAGAAAGGGTGGGCATAATAGAAACCTGGTGCGACGGTGAGAACCAGTGGGACAATGTTATTCCTAGGTACAAACTCTACACAAAGGACAGGGAGGGGAAGATTGGGGGTAGAGTACCACTGTGTGTTAAAGAAGTGATAGAATACAACAAGCTAGAAAGCCGAGGAGGACCAGAGTCTTCCACAGAATCATTATGGGTGACAATACAAGGACTGAAAGGAAATGTGTTACAAGGGATGTGCTATTGCCCTCCAGATCATAATGCTGAGAGTGACCTGGAGTTGGAAAAGCAAATCAGAGAAGCATCAAAGAAAGAAACGGCTGTAATAATGGGTGACTTCAATTACCCTCACATAGACTGGGCAAATTCACGTATAGGTATTGAGAGAGAGGCCAAATTTCTAGACACGCTAAATGACTATGCCTTAGAACAGTTGGTCATGGAACCAACCAGAGAGAAGGCAATCTTGGACTTAATCCCGAGTGGTGCCCAGCACCTGGTACGAGAGGTTAGAGATGTAGAACAACTGGGGAACAGTGACCATAGTGTGATCCAATCAGCTTATATGTGAGTGAAGCACTGGCAAGGAAGTCCAACACAGATGTGTTGGACTTCAGAAGAGGAAACTTCTCAAAAATGAAGGGACTGGTAAAAAGGAAGCTGAAGGGGGAAGTCTGGAGGGTCAAATCACTCCAGAAAGCATGGAACTCATTCATAACTACAATAATAGTAGGGATGTACACCAAGAAGGAGAAAAGGTACCACCAAATTCAGGACGATGACAGCGTGGCTAACAAGAAAGCTATAAAAGGGAAGAAGACTTCCTTCAGAAAATGGAAGTCCTGCCCAAATGAATGGAACAGAAAGGAACATAAACTCTAGCAAAAAAATTGCAGGGAGACAATAAGGGATGCAAACAGAGAGTTTGAGGAGCATATTGCTAGAAGTGTCAAGGGGAATAACAAAAACTTCTTTAAATATATCAGAAGCTGAAAACATGCCTGGGAGGCAGTTGGTTCCTTAGATGACGAGGGTGTGAAAGGGATTATTAAGGAGCAGAGGCATATCTAGGGAAAATAGCGCCTAGGGCAAGCACTGGAATTGCGCCCCCTGTCCAAACATCTGACACACATCTTTCACATAACTTTACCATAATATCAATTCAAAAATACAAGTCAAGCTCGTTAATCTTTTAATATTTCAAAAACTATTTAGCAGTGGATGCCGCCAGACCAAAAAATGCTGGGAAACTACAAATTTCAGTATGCTGGGGCTCATGAAATACCCAAATACTATGTGGAGGTGTACTTGGAAAGCTAAACAGTAGGGATGTGCAAAAAATTTCGGGCACAGATCGATCTGTGCCCGAAACAAGCAATTTCAGGTGATTCGGGGCTGAACCGTATCACCCCTGATGCCCCCCGATATTTTTTGGGGCCGAGCCGAATCACCCAAATTTCGGGGCTGAAAAATTCGGGTGATTCGGCTCATGGCCGATTTTTTGGGAATTTTTGAAGTTTTAGTGACTTTGGGACAGTTTGGGGGCATAGCATGGGATCTGGGCAAAAAGAGTGGGGTGGGGTGGTAGTGCCTAATGGGTGCAGGCTACCACCCCAGTTTCAGGGGGATTGGGCAAAGGGCTGGTTTTTGCTGAATTTCTAAAGTTTTTGTGTCTTTGGGCAGATTGGGGCAGAAAGTGGGGCCCGGGGCAGAAGAGTGAGGTGGGGTGGTAGTTCCCAATGGGTGGAGGCTACCACCACAATTTAAGGGGGATTGGACAAAGGGATGATTTTTGGGGAATTTTTGATTTTTTTGTGACTTTGGGGCAGTTTGGGGAGAGAAAGTGGATCTGCCCCAAAAGAGTGGGGTGGGGTGGTAGGGCCTAATGGGTGGAGGCTACCACCCCAATTTCAGGGGGATTGGGCAGCGGGCTGATTTTTTGGGAATTTTTGAAGTTTTTGTGTCTTTGGGGCAGATTGGGGGCAGAAAGTGGATCTGCCCCCAAAGAGTGGGGTGGGCTGGTAGATAGTGCCTAATGGGTGGAGGCTACCACCCATCCCCAATTTCAGAGTGATTGGGCAGAGGGCTGAATTTTGGTGAATTTCAGAGGTTTTTCTTCATAAGGTGCAGTGTGCTAGATTGATCCATTCATCATATTCTTAGTAAATGAGAGTGTGAAAAAGTGAAAGTGGGGTCATGAGAGTTGTTTAATTGAAAAAAATCTCATTTGCTATCATAGAATGAGAATTCACACCTCAGAAAATAAGGGAATAACATCCCTTCAGAAAAACTTCTGAGGGGACGGGTGAAATTGGGGACAGGTGGTAGCCTCCACCCATTAGGCACTATCTACCAGCCCACCCCACTCTTTTGGGGGCAGATCCACTTTCTGCCCCCAATCTGCCCCAAAGACACCAAAACTTCAAAAATTCCCAAAAAATCAGCCTGCTGCCCAATCCCCCTGAAATTGGGGTGGAAGCCTCCACCTAATAGGCACTACCACACCACACCACTCTTTTGGGGCAGATCCACTTTCTGCCCCCAAACTGCCCCAAAGACACAAAAACTTCAAAAATTCCCAAAAAATCAGCCCTTTGTCCAATCCCCCTTAAATTGGGGTGGTAGCCTCCACTGATTAGGCACTACCACCCCACCCCACTATTCTGCCCCAGGCCCTGCTTTCTGCCCCAATCTGCCCCAAAGACATGAAAACTTCAGAAATTCCCCAAAAACCAGCCCTTTGCCCAATCCCCCTGAAATTGGGGTGGTAGCTTCCACCCATGGGGCCCTACCACCCCACCCCAATATTTTGCCCCTGGGCCCCTTCCCCCCCAAATCGATTCAGATTCAGATTCGGATTAAATCCGAATCTGAACCGAATCAAGGGTGATTCGGGTGGCCCATATTCGGGCACAAAACAGAACAGGGTGATTCAGTTCGGGTCCCGAACCGAATCACCGAAAATCCGAATTGCACACCCCTACTAAACAGAAGTGCCTGTCTAATTCTCTACTATGCATTGTAGCATCACTATGACATAAGTTTTAAAAATAAATGGAAAATTTGACTTATCCCAGATACTCTGAAAATAATTAAAGGATATGCAGAGTAAACTGTGTCACTGCTTGGAATATATTCTAGTCTTTCAGAAAGACAGTTAAAATGAGAGAAAGAGAGCAAGAAACTCCCAGTGGGCCTTAATACTAAGGATTTCACACTGATTCAAAAAGAAACTCACAATTAACAGACATTATTAAGACATCACATTTAACTCACTTATCACAAGAAGCAAAGTAAGAGCAAATGAATAGAATCCTAGCTCATAAGTTTCAGCTCAGTATTCACAAGCCCTGATTCTCTGTACATACTGCCAAACTAAATATGTGTACAGTGACTTATATTATATTAAAACATTTTTAAAAAAACTTTTACCTGTAGCCCCTTGAAGGGGCTTCCTAAAGGCCGGGGGGGGGTGTCTGCAAAGGTTTCCCCTCCCTCTGCTGGCCTCTAGGGCCTCACAGGGACCATTTGAGCATGTGCGGTGGCCATTTTTAAAAATAAATTTTGTTTTTAAAAAGGGCCGTTGAAAACAAAATGGCTGCCGCTCATCCTCAAACACAGAGGCCATTTGAACATGTGTGGTGGCCATTTTGTTTTCGGTGGCCATTTTGTTTTAATTTTCTAATTTTTAAAAATGGCGCCCCCTTCAAGTGGCGCCCAGGGCACATGCCCTGCCTGCTCTGCCCTAGATACGCCCCTGCTAAGGAGGATAAGGAGATTGCAGAGAAGCGGAATGAGTTCTTTGCATCTGTCTTCACCGCAGAGGATGCTACTACATGAATGTGCTCACTATTTACATGGAGGTCCCTCCCTTGCTCCATTAAGAACAGCATATACAGAACAGCATATACTTTAATTTCAAACTATGCCATCTGCCTTTTTATATGGAAGACTGAGACAAATCCCTAAAGAATTATGGTTTTGTCTTTGTGGCACCTATGAAATTGAGAATATAGAGCATTATTTATTGTATTTATTATTTATTCTTTATCATGACTCTAGAGAAAGATTTTTAGGACAAATTTTATAATCAATTCATGATAAATGTGCTAAGGAGAAAGTGTGCTGGTTGTTGACTAATGTCAATCCACATATTACATATCAAAATGCTCTGTTTGCAAAACCAGCTATATATATTCATACTGCTTTTTTGGAAAATATTGCTGTAAACTGTAAAAGAGACCTTTCAGCCTGAGAACATTTAAGCTGATTTTGGAATATGTATTTTTAAATCGCTTTGTAAAGGCCATATACAATAAACTGAATTGGACTGGATTGGCTACTAGTCTGATGACTACGGGCCACCTCCAGCCCCAGAGACAAGATGCCTCTAAATACCACTTGCAGGGGAGCAACAGCAGGAGAGAGGGCATGCCCTCACCTCTTGCTTGTGAACTTCTCAAAGGTATCTGGTGGATAACTGTGGGAAACAGGATGCTGTTCTAGATGGGCCTTGGGTCTGATACAGCAGGGCTGTTCTTTTGTTCTTATGGGGTCAGCCAGAGAGTTCAGTGAAACTTATTTTTAGGGATATCTTCCTATTTTCACTTCAGGCACCAGAACGTCTTGGGCAGGCCTTGGCTATGCATGTCCGAGACTGCATTTGTAAACTTCTGCTGCGACCATTAACTGAAACAAAGATGGAGCTTATGTTGCACTGTCATCTTTTTGCTTAAAGTTATGTGTTTAATTCCACCAGTTTTTGATTCTCCCTTACTGCCACGTACCTAGTTTATAGCCTTCTTTTATCTCAGCATAACAAATCTGGCTAGCCTGCCAAAATACTTTGCATCATAAAAGAGCATAGAAGGAAGTGTCAGCAAGCAATTTATTGCTGATCAAATAATATTTCATGTACATACTGTGTAATAAGTCCTCTAGCAATGAGAACTGAATGTCCACTCTGCTGGTAATTCTTATGAAAGTATAGATATTATCAAACATTTCATAATCAGTGATGAACAAATTCAAACATATAATGCGTTATTTGTTTGTTGATTACATTTATATACTGCCTCCTACAAATGCCTCATGGCAGTTTACAAAATAAAGGATAAAACCAGAATTATAGCCAAACATTAATACAGTTATTTTTTTAAAAAACACCCAACCAATTAAGCAACAGTTAACAACCATAAAAACCAACTTACAGCTGGCTGAAGTCTTGATTAATCAAATACATATTGAATGCTCTTTTAAAACCCTCTAGCGATGGAGAAGCTGGAGCCAGCCACAAGCGGACCTCTCCCGAAGATTGTAATAAGTGGTGGGGGTCCTGAAGCAGAAGGCACTCTCTTAAATATTAGGCAAAAATATGTTTACTTGAATATAGTAATCAGGCATCTTGAACCAACTGACCGCAGGCAAGATGTAACATTGTTCTGTAAATGGGCTACTAAATGGATGGCCATATGGTCTGGGTAGTGACCTTTTCACCTTCTCCAGCTTTCTACGTGCATGTATTTTCATCTCTCTGGAGTTGTTTTGACAGGATTTTTTTTTTTTTTTAGCACATCAACTGATTGGGCCACATCCCGATGATTCTTACTAATATAAATGCTGTTGCACTAGTGTAAGGACATGGCACAACATCATTGCACAAAGAAAGTAGAATCAGTCCCAAACTTGTTTTTGGCTGTTGTGCTAACAGATATCCTAACAGCAGGAAGAAGGTATACTGCGTAACTGTTGTGCAACACTTTTCATTACCTCTTGCACACGCTCATATAATTCACCAGCAGGAGCACAACATTGCAGAGCCCTGCAGTTATACATAGACCTGCTTTGAGCTTCGCTTGCAGGGGAGTAACAGCAGGAGAGAGGGCATGCCCTCAGCTCCTGCCTGTGGCTTCCAGAGGCATCTGGTGGGCCACTGTGTGAAACAGGATGCTGGACTAGATGGGCCTTGGGCCTGACCCAGCAGGGCTGTTCTTATGTTCGCTTTGGATGCTACCCATTGCATTAAATGGCTATTGTAGACTCCAGTCCTTTCAGGACTCTTAATAGGCAATACAGTCAGAACGGTGGTGCCTCCTGGAGTACAATTAGCTCAGCAACAGTCAGTTATGACCATCAGCTAGAGTACTGCAGAACTGCACCTTTGAAATGGTCTTCTAAGATTTGACTAGCAATGATTGGGAATATCAAATGATTAAAGAGAATTTAGAATATCAATGATCTGCCTTTTAACTGAATAATCAATTAATTGAGCAGTTCAGTATAATGCATTTGTACACCACTAAAACCGCAGTGCAAAGGGCCTTTTGGGGACCCTAAATGAGTCTTAACATCGTAAGTGACCAGTCAGTGTCAGACGTAAAGACCGTTCTCTTTTATCATTCATACTGAAAGCTAACTGGGGGTGTGTGCTTAATTAAATAATCCCTGCCCCAAGCTCCTGTTAGTCCTGTGAGAAAAAAAATAGAGGGCAGGGCCATCCTTGGAGAGCCCTGGCGGGATGCAGGGCCCAGGGCAAATCAGCCAGTTTGTTCTAATGGAGGTTAAAAGAGTGGGGCCCAGGGCAGTCGCCCTGATTGCTATGCCCTAAGTACAGCCCTGACAGAGGGGAAACATTCTGAGATTCAATCATGGATCCTCTGCATGATATGGAGTTTGGTCCATAGGCAGGTCCATCCTTTTAGTGGGGCGACAGGGTTGGTTGCCCTCAGCCCCATGCTTCCCCAGGCCCCACACTCACACTCTCCCGCCTGCCCCAACCACCCTCATAGGAACACAGAACATAGGAAGCTGCTATATACCGAGTCAGACCATTGGCCTATCTAGCTCATTATTGTCTTCACAGACTGGCAGCGGCTTCTCCAAGGTTGCAGGCAGGAATCTCTCTCAGCTCTATCTTGGAGAAGCCAGGGAGGGAACTTGGAACCTTCTGCTCTTCCCAGAGCAGCTCCATCCCCTGTGGGGAATATCTTACAGTGCTCACACTTTTAGTCTCCCTTTCATATGCAATCAGGGCGGACCCTGCTTATCAAAGGGGACAAGTCATGCTTGCTACCACAAGACCAGCTCTCCTCTCTAACAGCCTAGAAGCAGTAGTGCATCTGCTGCTTGGAGGAGGAGTGTGGCCAGCACATCCCCACACAGTCTGCATGCACACTTTCTCCTCCTTCTCCCCACCCAATGCAGGAGGTGTGTGCAGGCTGGGCCCAGGACTCATAGGAACTCTGGACACTCTTTCCTCCCGGAGAAGCGTACTGAAATTTCCTCCAAATCCCAGCCCAGCTTGCATGCCTCCTCCAAACAGCAGCTGTGCTGCTGGGTGCTGGGCCGTGGGGGTTGGTTGGGGTGCGTAGGGAGTGCACACATGGGACCTGAGGGATCCCGCCTGAACCCTGTCTCCTGAGTGGCTGCTGCTCAGAAGGAGCATGCGGGCCAGGTCGGGGCTTGGAGGAACTCTTAGCAGGCCAAGAGGCTGCCTGTAGAGGTGGTCGCAGCAAGGAGAGCAGGCATGCATTGAAGCCCATCTATTGCCCACCCTCTTGTCAGCCACCTGCTGTAGCCAGAAGGGTTCCTGGGTGGGCAATGGGGCCTTGGGGGCACCCAGGCAGGCAAGGGGGCAGGTGAGGGGGTGCCAAGGTGGGCTTCACCTGGGGCAGATGGGGGTGAGCTTCACCTGGGGGGGCTTCACCTGGGGCACCCCACACTCTTGGGCCAGCTCTGAGGAGGAGACTGCTCCCCCCAACCATCTGCAACTGCATACACACTCTACCCCGAACCACCTTCCCCAGCCACCTGTAGGTGCATGTGCACTCTCACCCACAGCCACCTCCCCATGAGGCCATGCACATGCTGATTCACCCCCAGCTCCACACCCTCCTAGGGACAGCCCTGCTGGATGGTATCCAGCTACTGTACTATGAAGACCTTTTCAGGGCCTGCCCACCCATTAAAGTGAGCTAAGCACCCACTTGGGGTGCAAAACCTGCATGTGGTGACAACCTGGGCCATATGGGACTCAGGGTCTCTGCCCACCACCCCTCCTCCCACCATCTGCTTGCTCGCCTGCCCTTCTGGTTACAGCAGGCGGTGAGAAGGAGGTTGGGCATGTGCTGGGGAGTACATGCTTGCCCTTCTTGCCACCACCCAACAAAGAACAAGACACATTTCAAACACAGTCCAAAAATGGCCAAAAGAATCACTGACCCAGAATCCACTGCCACAGTGCTGGTGCTGCAGTAACATCATTGGCACAAGTTGCTCTCTCACAAAGACTCCTTACATTACTTTCTAGCATTGCAACAGCTGCCACAGCAACACCCTTAGCAGCAAAGCATAGCCATAGTGAAGCTCTACTACAGCAACTTCAGCCACAATTTGACTGAGTACACTACACCTTGCAATGCAGATTGCACAGTAGATTTGTGGTAGTTTACTCACCAGAGCAGTGAGTAAAGCACAAGTTACTCAGAAGGCCAGACATGGAGCTCATTACAGCAATCACCAAGAAATATTACACATACAAGAGAGCTGCCACTTTTCACCACAATACTATCTCACAAACAAACCAAAAACCACAACCCAAGGAAGGCAAGCACCCAAATTCTGTCTTTGTCAATAGGAGATCCAGCAAACCAGATAGTTATAGCAGCAAAGGCACAAAGCATGGCATATTATACTCAGTGTTGAGAAAATAAAACCACAAAATCAAATCTTACTTGATTCCTTCCTCTCCTGATGTAAGGGATCTTTCTGCCTCCAAGCCACTTGGAAAAAAATTGAAATTCCCTCATTTTGTGTTCCCTCCCCTCCTCCTCCTAGCCAATGGGGGCACACTTGCCCCTGATACTACTTGATTTGTATGATAACAAGCCAACTGAGAAGGTCAGAAGGCAGTGCCAGAAAACCAATCAGCAAGGGAAAAACAGCCCTCCAAAATGGCACTCAAAACAGGCCCTTTATTTTAAGGGTCTTTTGTTTTGAGCTCGAAACCCTAGAAATGGCCCATTTTGAGTTGAAATGTTTTGTGTTTGAAATGTTTTGCACATCCCTAGCCAGCAACACCTAGGTTGGATAGGGGAAGAGAAAGAGCAGAAGGGAAATTGACAAAGCAAATGTTTCAGTCTTGTATTTAGGCACATTCTTGCCAAAGTGTCCAAGAATATGATAGGGCTTATCGACACATGGAAACCTCCAATCACAGAGTGGAGAGGGATATACAGGAAATAATACATAGCTGAAATATGGTTGCTTCATTCTACTTTAGTTGCTGTATCAAGAGAGGGAGAAGGTTTGCAATTTTGTACTTGGTGCAAAAGTCACTGTGCTCAATTTTGAACAGATCAATCCCAGTACTGTTTTTCTCCAAGTGCAGGGATTTGCCTATAGCCAGACCTTTTAAAATAATAATAATCTAGGTTTGTTTGTAATTAAGCCTTTCATTCTAGCTCAGGCAGAGAGTCCACCCCTCTCTCCTCAAGATCCTCTGATGAAGTCACACCTACCAACCTCCCTGACCTTCAGAAGCAACCCCCATTGGTGCCATCTTTCTTCCAACTTGAGATATTTCCATTAGGTACTCTGACTTCACATTTTTTTGTAATTCTGTGACCTGTACAAATCTGTGGTTGAATATTGTTTAATAGACACAGTATTTTAAAGTAAGCAATGCTTTGTTTTTGTTTTTAAATCTATAGAACATTGGGGTCCAACTGGTCCAAGAGTTAGAGACTCTTATTGCATGAGAAAGTACGTTTGTGTTTTTTTAAAAGCAGTACTAATGTACAAATTTTTTTTGCAAGTACTCATGTAGAATGCAGTACAGTACTGATGTAGATCTATTTTTCTGGTAGTACTTATTTATGAAGAAGGAAGTGACCTTGCTATAAATACACTCCTCCAGTGCATTTTAGAGCTAACTCCTGAGGTCCTTCAGAAGACAGGGAAAGCAACACACTGCGAAAGGTAGTATAGAAAAGCCTTTTATTTCGCAAATTTTCTATTTTCCAAAACAATGGCTCATTTTCCAAGTAGAGGTCTACCAACTGAGCTTACTGAGAAAAAGGGGAAATTTCATCAGTGGGTGATGAAGTTTACCTTCCCTATACTGCTATAATGTTACCAAAGGGGTCTTCCAGGAAAGAGGATTAAATAACTTGATAAAGGCAGGTATGAGTTATTGTGTTCAATTCATTGCAAAATGTAGAGTAGTCATTATTTATTTATTTATTTATTAAGATGTCTGGTTAAGATGTCTTGGTTGGTTAGGTATTGCAAAATAACATAATGCCCAAGAGAAGCAGAAGAAGATCCTTCTCAGATTCAAATTTACTTTGATTCAATTTTACCATATATGATAATTATTCAGTAAAACGAATAATGTTTGAAGTTTGGGTGGGCTATGGGATGGAGAATGCCTTGGTTGGCCTGATGTATGATCTTCAGTTTGGAATTGACAGAGGGAGTGTGACTCTGTTGGTCCTTTTGGATCTCCTGGTGGCTTTCAATACTCTTGACCATAGTATCCTTCTGGAACGTCTGAGGGGTTAGGAGTGGGAGGCACTGCTTTGCAGTGGTTCCGCTCCTACCTCACAGGCAGATTCCAGATGGTGTCCCTTGAAGACTGTTCTTCAAAATCTGAAATTTTGTATGGTGTCCCTCAGGGCTCCATATTGTCTCGGATGTTATTTAAATCTACATGAAACCACTGAGAGAGATCATCAGGAGATTTGGTGCAGGGTACTATCAGTATGTTGATGACACCCAAATCTATTTCTCCATGTCAGCATCATCAGGAGAGGGCATAACCTCTCTAAATGCCTGCCTGGAGTAAGTGATGGGCTGGATGAGGGATAACAAACTGAGGCTGAATCCAAATAAGATTGTGGTACTCATTGTGCGGGGTTGAAACTCAAAAGACAAATTTGATCTGCCTGTTCTAGATGGGGGTCACACTTCCCCGGAAGGAATTGAAACTCAAAAGACAAATTTGATCTGCTTGTTCTAGATGGGGGTCACACTTCCCCGGAAGGAACAGGTGTGCAGTCTGGGGGTGCTTCTGGATCCAAACCTCTCCCTGGTGTCCCAGGTTGAGGCAGTGGCCAGAAGTGCCTTCTATCAGCTTTGGCTGTGATACGCCAGCTGCGTCCATTTCTTGAGATGAACGACCTCAAAACAGTGGTACATCTGCTGGTAAACTCCAGACTGGATTACTGCAATGCGCTCTATGTGGGGCTGCCCTTGTATGTAGTCCAGAAACTACAGTTGGTCCAGAATGTGGCAGCCAGGTTGGTCTCTGGGTCATCTCGGAGAGACCATATCACTCCTATCTCAAAAGATCTACACTGGCTGCTGATAGGTTTCTGGGCAAAATACAAGGTGTTGGTTATAACCTATAAGGCCCTGGTTATTTAATAGAACCTCTTCTTCATCATGAATCCCACTGCCCATTGAGATTGTCAGGAGATGTCCATCTGCATTTGCCACTGGCTCATCTGGTGGCTACTCAGGGCCTTTTCCGCTGCTGTCCTGAGGCTTTGGAATGTGCCCCCTAGTAAAAAAAAAAAAAAAGTCTCCCCATCTCTGACACCTTTTTAAAAGTCTTTAAAGATGCATCTGTTCACCCAGGCTTTTAATTAATGTGGTTTTAATGCTCTTTTAAAACATTGTTTAAAAATTTTTCAATTGTGGTAATGTGTTAAACCTCTTGTTTTTGTTTTAACTAATGTTTTACTTTTTCTGTTTTTATTTTGTTGTAAACTGCCCAGAGACATGTTTTGGGTGGTATAAAAATATGTTACATATAAATAAATAAATAAATAGAGCGTGTCTGGCAGCAGAGGGAGGCAGGCCTGAGAGCGGAGGTGGTAGCAGCCGTGTCCATCCTTCCATCCTGTCCTGGAACTGCCGCCTGATGCCACTGCCCCAACACCACCCATTTCCAGCTCTTTTGCCAGTGGTGTTGTACTGGTGGCAGGGCAGGAAAGCAGTAGCAGCTTCAGTCTGCCACTGTCACTTCAGGGTGACATTTCTGGCACAGGGAAGTGGCACTAAAAGGCTTCAGCTAGCTTTGCACATTACACAAGTGAATATTCTAACCACATTTGCTGATTTCCCACCCCTCTCTAGAAATGCTTCTTCGGATTGCCCTCTGCTGCTTGCCTTTCGCTGCTGTGCTGCAACTGTCTCTAGCAAAGGTATGATATTCAAGTCCTAAGGAAAGCAGCTGCCCAGTGTGACTTGATCGTGAGTTCACGGTTACTTGGAGTCTGACAATTCTTGGAAAGAACTTTCCTACTCGTCCTAAATTTAAGCAAATAAACATAGGAACATAGGAAGCTGCCTTCTACTGAGTCAGACCTTTGGTCCATCTAGCTCACTATTGTCTACACCAGGGTTTCTCAACGTGTGGGTCCTCAGATGTTATTGGACTTCAACTCCCATAATCCCCAGCCCCAGTGGCCTTTGGTTGGGAATTATGGGAGTTGAAGACCAATTACATCTGGGGACCCACATGTTGGGAATCCCTGGTCTACACAGACTGGCAGTGGCTTCTCCGAGGCCGCAGGCAGGAGTCTCTCTCGCTCTCTCAGCACTATCTTGGAGATGCCAGGGAAGGAACTTGGAACCTTCTTCATGGAACCATGTAGCTGGGGACTGAAGCTGAAGAAAAATGGCTCTAGAAGAACAACAATGAAACCATGAAAATGAGTTTGCAACAGGTGTGAACAATCACTGGCAACAGACGGTGCTTAGTTTTTGTCACTCAAACCTGTAACCAATCTTTATTACGGTCATAGACCAGCAAAAAGTATAAGGGTGATTACATGTTAAAAGTGAGATTACATGTTAAAAGGTGATTACATATAAAACGGTACATATTAATACTAAAAGTAAACCTGTAACTGTTTATATGCAGTGACCTTTAGCTGAGCATCTCTCTCTATATATATTTCTCTTAAACATACCCATTGCTAATCCCATGTGTGGCAGCTCTCGCGAGAGTTTGCAAGCAGCTGCCGGATAGTGGTGGGGACGGACGGGCGGCTGGCGGCTGACCAGCGGGTGGAGGGAAAGCACCACAGGAGGGCAGTGAGAGAAAGCAGACTGGGAAGGGGGAGAACAGGCTGGGGCTGAAGGGAGGTGGGGAAACGGACTGGGGTGAAGGGATGGAGATGAAATGAAGATTGGGGCAGGGGAGAGACAGGGGCACAGATACTGTGCGCCGGATCAGCTAGTAATAAATATTGACTGATTGATTATGGACATTAACTTTGATAAGTAATTGTAGCTTAGCTCCAGTAGTGAAAAGTAGGCTAGATCCAGTAGTAAAAAAAAGTACTATAGCTCAGCTCTGGTAGTAAAAAGTAGCAGAAAGAAAAAGAGAGAGAGAGAGAGAGAGAGAGAGAGAGAGAGAGAGAGAGAGAGAGAGAGAGAGAGAGAGAAAGTCACACCCATTCTGATCGAAACTGATCTGAAAGAGAAATTTCCAGGATGACCAACATGGCCCTCCCAAAACTGTCAGAGTTGGAAAGGAATGAACTTGTCATTTCTCTCAACATTTTATTGGACCCTTCCTCTCTTGCTGCTGCTGCCGCCTCCTTGTCCCTCTCTCTTCTTCTCCCTTCCCCTGCCTTTTTGCTGCCCTCTCCCCCTTTCCCTCCCATACTGAACCTGAGAACAGCAGCACTCAGACCTCTTCTGAACCTGGAGGCAGCCACTTGGCCACTTGTCCCTTGCTGCTGCTAATGCTTTGAAAAGGTTCTGCAATTCACACAATCCACCATGCTGGCAGAATTGATGGCAAGGGGAAAGGAGCTCGAGATGAGGATTTTATGCTGCTGTTGTGTGGTCCAGATAAGGGAGGGGGCTGGAAAAAGAGCAAGGGATGGCAGGAGAAGGGTGGGGTGGGGCAGTCGGAGGGGGTCCAACACCCTTTGCCATGAGCCACAGTCTCCATCCTGATCATCTCCAATGGATGCTATTTGAATAATAATATTAAAAAACCCAGAAATGGATCACAAATGAAATGATGCTTTTGCATCACATGTAGCTTGACTCTTTGAGTAGGAGCAGGAGGAACCACTCTGACCACTATGAGGCTCCCCACCATATCTCCCATTTAAAAGCCAAGAGCTCAGTTCTACATATTCCCTCATTATGTGGGTAATCTAGGAATTGTCTCTGATCAGTGTTCCCTCTAATAAGGATTCCAAGATGTTGTTGACTACAACTCCCAGAATCCCTAGCTGTAATGGCTTTTGCTTGGAGATTATGGGAGTTGTAGTCAACAACTCATCAAGTCATCATCAACAACTCAGACAGATCACCCTGGAGAGAATCTATGTGGTTGCTGTGAGTTGACACTGAGTTGACGGCACTCAATCAATCAATCAGTCAGTCAGTCAATCAACAACATCTAGAAATCCCTGTTAGAGGGAACACTATCTCTGATGTTGGGTAAACTGGTGTGAATGCAAGCACATTCATATGATCAAGCTGAGTTTCAGGCTGGGTTTGATACATATTGATGTAGATAACATCAAGAATAAAGATTTCAACATTCTTGGAATCCTAAAGTGATCTTAATGTTTACAGTAGGCTCATGATAAATGGAAGGAAGGAAACGGAATTGTTTAAATCAAAGAAATCTATTATGTCTTTAAAAAAAAAAATTAGGATAGCCGTGTGAGTGAGCTCTCTGAAGAGATGAAGAAGGAAATTCTTGATGCTCACAACGCCAACAGAAGAAAGGTGGAGCCTACGGCCAGCAATATGCTAAAAATGGTAAGATGCAATTTACTGACATTGCTAGCTATTGTTCATAGGATCACAGAGTTGAAAGGGATCTTGGAGGTCTTCTAGTCTTACCTCTTGATCAGAGCAGGAAAGGCTTTCATTATAGCACTACAGGGAAATCTTTGTCCCTCATGGCGTATGACACATACATATGAGTCATAGCCTCCTGTTAAATTTAGAGCGAGAAAAGATGTATCTTCAGATCAGAAAGAAATGTTTTTATTGCACCATCCCAAACCTGCAGGTCCCACTTTCTCCCCAAATTTGATCATTATGTGCACTTCAACTTTGTTCATCCCTGCTGATTGTTCACAGGTCCTGCTGATAGCAAACAGCACTCAACTGCTTATTCTTTTCTTTATTTCTTGATTTCTCCCTGTGGCTTTTACCTCATTCCCTGATCATTGTGAACAGCAGTCTATTCCAGTTCTCATTTCCAAAGTCTCTCTTACGTGGCTATCAGCCCAGAACTGGCTACAGGGGGCTCTCCTTTTTATGATGTAGCACTGCCCCCAATGAATTTGGTGTTGGGTGGTGGCCAGCCAGAACTTTTAGCACTGTTGCTGCTGCTGTCACTGTTCTTAGAAGCATGGCATTTTCTGTGAAAAAACAAGACTGGATATAGTAAGTGCCCCCTCCACCCACCCAAAATTAATTGAATTTCACGATCTCCATGAAACTGCCAAAAGAGCCCCCCCCCAACATTTTAACTGCCTGCAAAAATGCTGGTGAACCTGAGGGGGATACTATTAAGATCAGTACTATTCCATGCATTTTCTATTAAGATGTCTTGGTTGGTTGATTGATTGATTGTTTGGTAATTCCAAAACAACATCATGCCCAATAGAAGCAGAAGAAGGTCCTTCTGAGATTCAAATTTACTTTGATTCAATTTTACCATATATGATAATTATTCAGTAAAATGAATAATGTTTGAAGTTTGGGCAGGCTATGGGGTGGAAATTCCTTGGTTGGCCTGATGGATGATCTTCTACTGGGAATTGACAGAGGGAGTGTGACTCTGTTGGTCCTTTTGAATCTACTGGTGGCTTTCAATACTCTTGACCATAGTATCCTTCTGGAATGTCTGAGGGGCCTGGGGGTGGGAGGCACTGCTTTGCAGTGGTTCCGCTCCTACCTCACTGGCACATTCCAGATGGTGTCTCTTGGAGACTGTTCTTCAAAATCTGAACTTTCATATGGTGTCCCTCAGGGCTCCATATTGTCTCTGATGCTGTTTAACATCTACATGAAATTGCTGGAAGAGATCATCAGGAGATTTGGTGCAGGGTGTTCTCAGTATGCTGATGACACCCAAATCTGTTTCTCCATGTCAACATCATCGGGAGAGGGCATAACCTCCCTAAATGCCTGCCTGGAGTCCGTGATGGGCTGGATGAGGGATAACAAACTGAGGCTGAATCCAAATAAGATTGTGGTACTCATTGTGCGGGGTTGAAACTCAAAAGACAAATTTGATTTGCCTGTTATGGATGGGGTCACACATCCCCGGAAGGAACAGGTGTGCAGTCTGGGGGTGCTTCTGGAGCCAAGCCTCTCCCTGGTGTCCCAGGTTGAGGCAGTGGCCAGAAGTGCCTTCTATCAGCTTCGGCTGATACGCCAGCTGCGTCCATTTCTTGAGATGAACGACCTCAAAACAGTGGTGCATCTGCTGGTAAACTCCAGACTGGATTACTGCAATGCGCTCTATGTGAGGCTGCCCTTGTATGTAGTCCAGAAACTACAGTTGGTCCAGAATGTGGCAGCCAGGTTGGTCTCTGGGTCATCTCGGAGAGACCATATCACTCCTATCTTAAAAGATCTACACTGGCTGCTGATAGGTTTCTGGGCAAAATACAAGGTGCTGGTTATTACCTATAAAGCCCTAAACAGCTTAGGCCCTGGGTATTTAAGAGAACGTCTTTTTCGCCATGAGCCCCACCACCTTCTAAGATCATCTGGAGAGGTTTGCCTGTGGCTGCCACCAACTCATCTGGCGACTACTCGAGACGGGCCTTCTCCGTTGCAGCCTCTGGTCTTCGGAATGTGCTCTCTGTTGAGATAAGAGCCTCCCCATCTGTGGCAACTTTTTAAAAGGCACTGAAGACACATTTATTCACCCAGGCTTTTAATTAGATCTATGGTTCTATTTTTTAAAAAATACTTGGTTTGAAATGTTTTACAATTTTTAATGTTTTAAATGATTTTAATTGTTAAGTGATTTGCTGTTTTAAATTATTTTAATTGTAAACCTCCCAGAGAAGCAAGTTTTGGCTAGTACAGAAATGTAATAAATAAATAAATAAAATATGTTTGCCATCCTACAAATTTCATACTGTTCTTTTACTTCCCTTTTACAAGCACATTAATAAAAACTAGCTGAACCTGCACAGAGCTTCTGTGCACTAGGACTTTGTTGCTCTCCTTCCCCTTCCCCCACCCCACAGCCCCTGCTTTATTGCTCAGTATCAGCAACCCACTCTCAGGTGCCCCCTTCCCACCACCTGCCTGCCCCCTCCCAGCTCCTCTTCCCTATCTGCATATGGAATTCCCACTGCCCAGTCACCACGGTGCTTCTGCTGTGTTACCTCTGATTGGTAAAGCACTGTGTGGGTGGGGCTTGCCACGTACAACCTTAGCATGCAGATAGATATAGATATTCCATTACATATATTTAATTATTAAATATAAATAGAAGTGTAATCTATGCAAAATAACTTTGTCTGGTCAAAAACAGACCTCACCTACTTTAATATTTATTCATTTGTTTATTTTTTAAAGACATGGAGTGAAGAAGCCGCAAAGGGTGCAGAAACATGGGTTCGAAAATGTACAGGAAGACGCAGTCCCCAAAAGGGGAGAATTGTAGATGGTAAGCCAAGTGAAGAGATAATTCTATAGCAGAAAGCCATGTTTGACACCAGGTGAACCTCTGAGCATAAAAATGGTGCAAAGTGAAGGGTTTAAGCAATCTCTGCCAACCATTCTTCTGCTCAAATTACTAACTTCTTAAATCTGTGGGCTGGGATGTGGATAAATTGAGAAAATTCTTGGATTTTTCTCCTTGGGGACACCCCCCCCCCGGGATTACATTTGAATTTCAGTTTTTCCTTGGAGGAATCATGAAATTATCTTTTGAATGCTACTTTGGATAACACACACACACCCCACCACCAACTACAGCTCGCTCTCTCTCTCTCTCTCTCTCTCTCTCTCTCTCTCTCTCTATATATATATATATATATATATGTCATTTGAGAGTTTCATACATCTGTGATGTAAGGCACTTCATAAGGCACTTACTCATCACTCAATGAGAAGGAAACTAGCTTCTAGTGGCTGACACCCCAAGCAACAGGACACAAGGGGAACTGTGTCCTTGCAGTGGGAGGCTGCTCTTAACACAACCAGTAGCTTCTCCACTGCCATGAGTGTAGAGAATGTGTGATTTGGGGCAGTCTTCTCTGCCCCTGGAAAAGCCCTGTGTCTTACAAAACTATGTCCCCGAGGGCTGTGTGACCTTTAGGGCCAGACATATTTTCAGAAGGTATAGGGCTCTTCTGGAGCCAGAGAAGATTTCCCAAAACTGCTCCCCTTGCATGTGTGTGCATGCTGTAGAATCCAAGGGAAAGTGTAGTGGTGTGCAAGAACAAGGCAGTAGAGTGGTGTCAGGAATATTAATAGTTTAATGAAATAGAAATCATGTACAGAGAGGCAAGTTCAGACTGCTTCTCAGTGCTCTTGCTGATGGCTGTTTGTTAGCCCCGCCTCTACATCAGGACCGGAATACAAGTAGCTAAAGCCCCATTCAAAAGCTGGCCTGGATCAAGGAATGGATTAACCAAAAACAAAAAACAAAAATCCACATATTCATTGGCAGTGGGGAAGTCTCTGGCTGCAAGGATGCAGCCTCATGTTGTGAGGAAGCAGCTCCTTTTCCATCCTCGCTCTGTTGCTCTCATTGACATCCAGTGTTCACTAAGTGCAAAGGCACTGTGATTCATTCATTCATTCATTCATTCAATTTCTATCTGATGGCTGAAAAGCACTTGGTATTTATTTCTTTTTCATTGTATTAAATTACATTTTATTTTCAACAGCTTTAGGTCAAGTATATAACCTTGGGTTTAAACACATTAGGCTGCTATATAATTACATTTTTGGCTATAGTCTAATTGAAGTGAATTCAATTCAATAATTGAAGTGAACCCTTGGGTCAGTTTTGCAGCTGATTTTAACAAATCTACTCTAAGTGATTTTGAGTATGCAGCTTAGACAGAAGCTCATTTCCTCTTTTTTTGCAGGAAAATATTGTGGTGAGGGTACATTGCAAGCAACTTATCCCAGCACCTGGTCAGAAGTAATTGAAACATGGTATAGTAAACGGTCTAATTTCCAGTATGGCATTGGACCAGTTAATCCAAAGAAAGACATTTATAGCTATACTCAGGTATGAACAAAACAGCATAAGTAGACGATAATGTGGTATTTTGGGAGTGGACCTAATAGTGCTTTAGAACCAGTGGACAGAATATTTGCTCTTCAGATGCTTCTAAAGCAACTCTTCTGATAGCCTACCTTCATTAAGCTTTGTAATGTACGTGGGTGGGGATCTAAAGAGCTGATTCAATGTGAACCAGCATTTCTGTGCACAAACAAGGGCTTCACTCCACCCCATCACCCCTTCCCCTTCTGATCTCAGCTCAATGTGTCCCCTCTTAAGTCATCAAGACAAAGCTACTTTCAGTACTGGATGTAGGCACAAGCTAAGTAAACTGCAGCTTAGGGCCTCACATTATGAGGGGCCTCTAAGAATGCAGACTAAGGGAGTGATTTGCCTGTGGGTAATGATGTGGCAGCACCAAGGTCTTTGGTGAAGTCCTTAAAAGGCTTAAAGAGCACGATCACCTACAATATAGTAATGCAAATTACAAGTCCTCGTAATTACACAATTATGGTGGGGTCTTTATAAAGTTATATGTAATAAATGTAATTCAATCAGCTTTAAGGTGGCAGCATTCATCATAACCCATATACAGATGTTTTGTTCCACATTCTGGTCTGCTTTGTACATTCTATAACAGCAATCCTGGTTTCCCAGCGAGTGTACCTTTGACGAATCTATTTGTCAGATTTGTTTTTAGGCATACCTGAAAAATCTAAAATTGCTGTAATGTGTGAAGTATAAAGGTGTGTACAAACCAAATTTTGCACGTCGGTTCAAATTTGGGCCAAATTTGAACCCAGCCACTGGTCTTCTAACTGGTTCAGTCAAACAGAACAGGCAGTCCGACCGAACAAATTCAGTGGTTTGAGGGTCTATGCTTGTAAAGGGGAATCTGGTGAGGATTCCCCTTTACAAGAAAAGGGGTGGGGAATCCTTGAAAAGTCTTCTAAAGGGTGACTGGGGGTGGGGTGGGAGGGGGCAGGGGGCACCTTTAAAAGTAGATTAAGGTTCTTACTGGCCTGGCAGAATCCGCGGAGGCCAGAACCACACAGCTGCTGCAGCAAGGGTGGCAGGTTGCTGGAAGGAGCGCCACACACTTGGGCTGCACCAAGGGGGCTTTGAGGAGTGGCGGCAGTGGCTGCTGTGCCAATAAGAGCCTCAATCTACTTTTAATGGTGCCCTCTCTCTGTACCCCAGTCACCCTTTAGAAGACTTTTGAAGGATTCCCCCACCCCTTTGCTTGTAAAGGGGAATCCTCACTGGATTCCTTGAACTGCCAGACTGGTCCACCACAAAACGGGCTTAGTTTGGTTCAGTCACGGACTGGACCACCGCTTGTCCGGTTTGCGATCGAACCATCGATGTGGTCCGGTTCGAGGAGAACCGGCCCAGTTCAAGGTGAATCAGTTTGCGATCAAACAGTTTGTGCACGCCCCTAGTGAAGTAGCCCTCAAGCTGAAGAACAATGGAAGCAATTGACTAAACCTATGCTTGTACAAGGGCTTGAACTTTGCATTAGAGTTAAATTTTAATGTGTTTTCCTCCCTTGTTTTCATAGCTCATTTGGTATAACTCACATGAGATTGGATGCGCACTTGCCTACTGCCCAGAAAATAGCTACGCTTTCTTCTATGTCTGCCGTTACTGCCCAGCGTAAGTATTTGTTCTGAATAAATGTTCTTAGTCCACCTGGTTTTGTGCCCAGCGTGGTCTTGGTGCACCCACAGCTCCTGTGCACTAGGGATTCTCCATTCATTTCAATAGAGTAAACAGACTGATGTGTACAAAGAAATGTACTTGCCAGTCTGCTGTCTAGGCAGATGAATGGGGCACCTTATATTTAGATGTGTGTGTATCAGTGTGTGTATGAGTTCTGTTTAGGAGTTTAATTCCAGCACTATATCTGTATATTTAATTATCCTGGGTGTGCCTTGGAATGTGCGTCCCGGAGCCAAGCTGATGGCTGGGCGGTGGAGGCGCCTGATTGGCTGAGGCACACCCAGGAGGACTGGTCACCACGGTGACTGCGGGCCCGGCCATGGAGGCCAGAGAAGGTGGCGTGCCCGGCCCAGCCGTGGAGGCAGGCAAGTGGCGGCGGTGGGCCGTCTCAGCCGTGGAAGCAAGGCCCAGGAGGGGGGAAAGAAAGTGCGGGGGCAGAAGTGGCGGTGGGGAGGAGAGGCGGCTGGGCCCAGCACAGCTGGCCATGTTCAGGAAGCGGAGACTGGGGCAGAATGTGTGTGGTGGGGGAGAGGTAACCACCAGCACCAAAGAGCGCACAGATGCTCTGTGTGGGGTCAGCTAGTTTTTCTTAAAGATTGTTTGTGGATTGTTTCACCTATAGTCAGAACATTTGCTTCAGTTCCACTGGAACCCATCTGATCTTCCTTATACTCTCAGATTAGTTTGACTTCAAGTTTGGGTTTTGGCCTTGGGGGCCTTGTGTTTAAGGCTGCTTGCTTGCTTGGCTTGGCTTTGTTTGAAGCAGTTCAGTTATTCCATTTTCCCAAGCATATGGGGGGCTTAGGTGTACCGTCTGCCTTGAGGTTTTGTCTGGAGCAGTCCTTTTACGGTCTACAACTTGCAAAGAAACAACTGATCCCACACCCCACCATTCAAATCCTTGCCTTTGGCTCTGCATGTTGTTATTCTTAATTATTCAGAGGTTGCCTTCCTTTGGTGTTTGCTGTTTGGCTGTGAGAATTCTTTTTTGTGAGAAGGCAAGTTAGTATTAGTTATACAATAATATTATAAGTTTATTTGAAATCTCCTTTCCAAAATATTGATTTACTACTCTAGCGATTCCTTGGCATGAAGAATGTGCTGGTGAGATTGTTTCCAAACAACTGCCCACCCCCCCAATGAAAGAACTATTTTTCAGCATCACATGTAGACACATTATAAGGCCAGTGAGAACACGGTCTGTGTGTCTGTGGATCTGTCATGATCAGCATATCTGGGACCCCTCAATGAATGTCTATAGGTTTTTTTCTATTTACCGTCAATGTAGGTGGCAGTTATGCTGCGTGTGTTGCTCTTTTTATTGACTTCTAAAATGAGCCCCCTTGATGCTGTCTGACTGACATCTGGCAGGTATGATGCCTTGGGGGGTCCAAGAATGCCTGCAGTTGCATGCAGATTGGCCGGAGAATCACCAAGTTAGAGGCAGGAGAAGTGGAGCTGTTTTCTCCGTTGGAACCAATGAGGAATGAATAGACAAATGAGTCTGTGAAAATGGATGGATTTTATGATAACACAAATGGAATGCTGATGAATAGATGCAGACACAAATGAGGTTTTTAGTGCCAGAAATGAATGGAGACATGAAGCCCATGCTTTTTATTGCACCCCGTCCCAGGTCAAATCTATCGAAATCATTTTGCTTTGTGTCTTACCTATCGTTTAAGAACCATATTTGGATGATAACATATTGTACTGCTCCATGATTTTAGAGGGAATATTCAAGGAGAAGTGCTAACACCCTATAAAGCAGGCCCACCGTGTGAAGATTGCCCTAACCACTGTGAAGATAAACTCTGCAGTAAGTTACTGATTGCATAAGACAACTACTCTGGATAATATTAATCCTCTTCTGATATATGTATTAAGTCTCTCCAGATAGGAGTGGTGCTACAGTGTATTGGGCCCTGGAGTAGGTCTCTGCTCTGGGCCCCCACACTTCTCCCCCAGTTTACAGAGTGGTGGTGGGTGGGCAGTGACAGGTTCTCCCCATCCCAGCCTCTGAGGGTGACAGTGGGAAGATTTGTCACCAAATAACTTGACAGTGCCACAGGCAACTCCCCTTGCCCCCACGTGCGTGTGTGTGTGCGCGCATGCACACACACACAGAGAGGAAAAAGAGGAGCTGCTGTGACAAAGTCCTTTGGTGATGACGTATTCTCCTTCTGGCAGCCAATGGGCTTTTCCAAAGGCTCTAGCATCCTTTCAGGGGCCTTTGGGACAGCAAATTGACTGGTAGGGAAGGTAGGAGGAGTCTTCAAGAGACTCCAAGAGAGCAACACGCAGCAACAGCTCCTCCTCCTGTCTGCCCCACCAGTCAATGAGAGTACAGAGCAAAAAAGGTATGGGTGGTGTGAGTCTGTTGGCCAACTTCCTCAACTGCTGCCACCTCAAAGGGGTCAGCTGGCTGAGTATGCTGGCCCTGACTTCAGAATGTTGTGTGAAACTAGTTCTCCAATGTCGTGATCTGACTCTGTGAACTCGCCTGAGAGTTCCAATTATTTAAGTGCCACCACACAGAACAACATATATTAACTATCTGGTGTGGTGAATGAACCTCCTATGGTAGCAGAATCCAAAGCAAGGCCTTGTGAGATCACTACGAGAGATGGCAGCGTCTAATGTAGGGTGGGCCCAGATCATTTGGGTCTAATGGCACATTCAGTCTTGCTCAAAATAGAAATGAAGTTAGCGGAGTAGAGGCAACACGGGACTGCTATGAGCCCTATGATTTGCTGTTACTAATAAATAGACCACAGCATGCCCTCTAGCTTCTTAATAGGACAGCATCACATGTTACTGAAATGAATCCAAAACTTTATGAAGGTGTAAATAACAATGGCAAGGTCTTCTCTACAGCACAATGCTCAGAATGAGGTGAACAAATGTTTTTTGTATAGGCATGTATTGGGGGCCTTGCCACCGGGAGATTAAAAGACTGCACTACGGAAACCAGAGTGGGGAGTAATAAAATTTTGAAATGTGAATGGATTTCTTTCTTTTGCATCTAACTTTGTCTTGGTGTGATTCCTTCCAGCCAATCCATGTAGGTATGTGGATAATGCATGGGGCTGCAAAGAACTGAAAAAAATGTTCTCATGTAAAGAAGCAACAATGGTCACTGAATGCCAAGCTACCTGTGAATGCTCAGCAGAACTTGTATAATACACAGGACTGTGAAAAGATTAGTCTTGAGATGACTGTCCTTAACTGGAGAGGAAGGAAATTTCACATTACAAAGAGGGAAAAAAAACCCTTCTCCCCCTCTAAAACTGGTCAAAATATAGCATTTGAAATTATTGGTATAAAAACAGAGCATCTCCAAAAGCCATTAAAGAAAGAAAGAAAGAACATTCACAATTGTTTGCAAATAGAGCAAGAAAAATTTATCAGTGTCTATGTTCACTTTTTGCCTGTTTTTCTTTGCTTATTGTTCTGCTTTAGAAAATGTTTTGAACATTTTAAATATTGCAAAGTGTTCACCAACTTTCCCTTTACAAAATTCTACTTTCATCTTGGAGCTGGGTGTGATAGTAATTTTGTGCTACTCCCTAATGATGTTCAGCTAGCTACATATTAATTTTCTAACTGCTTCAGGCCGTACATGAACCTGACGGCAGCTGACAACTGTTACAGTTTTGTGGTTTAAAGCGTATCATTCACCTTGACTTTATTTTTAAAAATGTAAGAAATAGCTGCAAGAAGATGTTTAATACTCAGTATTTATACAGTTTGATTTGTTTGCCTCAAAGGTTTTTGTTTGTTGTAAAGGTGAAAGTAATTTTCAAAATAAATACCTTCTAGAACTCCAGTGATTCCAGTTCATAATTTCTCTTAATTTTCAGCTATTTGAGAAAAAACAACTAACCACGATTGCAGCCCTGCAGTTAGTTAAGCGCCAAGTCAGACACGGGTTTTTAACATGAGGATCTGTTTTTCTGGGAACATGGCCTTTAAAAAGTAGTCTTATTTTTGTAATAACTTCAAGCTTAAAATGTTATCATTCCCCCACCCCAATTAAGCACAATTGCACTAATAAATAAATTTTAGAAAATGAATGACTCTAAATATACTCCAAATAGGGAACCACTCATTCAAGGGCTGACTGTGACTGGGAGTAAATAAACAGGCATTCCTCAGACCTGCACAGCAAGAGGTTGGCTTTGGAAAAGCAGCCAGGTCAAGGCCATGAGAAGAAAGGGGAAGGCTGGAAGGGCCAGCTTCACACTCCAGCATCAGCAACAATGCTCACAGCTGCTACTTGCACAATCACGATTCAAGCTGAAGGCCATGTTTATTTCTTGGTCAGCTTGGCAACCCTGCTGGCTACATCTTTCTGCCAGGTACATTTATTCTACTGGCATCCCATTCCCCCTTTAGAAAGCTGAGAGTGGCTCCTCCCATAGGACTCCCAGTGGTCTGCCGCCCAGGCAGGGCCCTTCAGTCCCGTGCCCACTTAGCTTCAAGAAGGCTACCCAAGCAGGTGCTTCCAGGCCATTCGCTGAAGCTGCCAGGGAAGAGGGCCAAGAGCCCAATCAGTGTTCTCTTCAATAATCCGTATAATTGCATGCCCTGAAACTCATGAAACAAGCCTAGCTATCATGTGATGAGGAAATAACAGGAATCAGATTGTTTTCATTTTAGCAACTGGACTAATGGGGGAGACGCCACTCTGTGATTTTAACGTGCATCTTGAAAACTAAAATCAAAAGGAACACACACACACACACACACACACACACACCACAATTTAGTCAAAGAAGTAGCAGAATGAGAACATACTTAGTAGCATTTAGAAAGCAGTAAGAGCCCCTGCCAAAACCAAAAGGGCTAGATATATAACGTTTGGCAGAAGTTGCTGAGATTCCCAGAATTCCAACGTATCCAGAGTGAGTAAGCTTTTCCACCCTGGAATAGAAGGCTTACACTACCCCATAGCACATGCGTTTGGCCGAAGAAACTTCATTAACCCAGAGAGCTCAATCTTTCAAGTTTGTAGCAGAGCCTGACTAGTGGTGGTGCAGGAGGTAAGATGCCAGAGACTTATTGCTGGGAGCTGCAATTCAAGACACACCCACCTGACTCTTTATTGTGACATACTGAGGGAGGTATGTCTGGAGAGTGGTGAAGGTGAAAAGGTATATCCTTTTTCATCCCTCCCTAAAATGTCCTTATGCAGTGCAGGAATCAGAGGTGTTTCTTTTTCTTTTTCAAATTCTATGGTACAATAAGCCACTAGGTGTTCAAGACGAGGCCAGTTTCTTATTTTCCTCCATTACCTCCTTTTATCCCTGACTATAAAGAGAAACTACTACATAGCCTCTTGGTGATCCTGATTCACGGTTCTGCTGGTTGACACATGGGGCAACCAAGCTTGTTACAGGGAATGACAGACTCAAAAGCATGGTGAATGGGAGACAAGATAAAAATTATGTCTCCAAACAGTAGGAAGACCTAAATTTTACTCATGAGCTTCTAAGATTGCATTCAAAACCTATTAGTGTAACTATTAACTGGAACAAATGACTGAGCTTATGTTGAAGCACTGTCATCTTCCTGCATAAAGTTGGGTGCTAAACCAATATGGTCCATTGTACCTTACTACTATGTACTCAGTTTATAACCTTCTTTTACCTCTGCATAACAAATCTGGATAGGCTAAATGACAAAAAACAAAACAAAACAAAACAAAACAAAAACCCCTTGGCATCACAAAAGAACATACAAGGAAGTGTCAGCAGCAATCATGTTATTGCTTATCAAGCAATCCTATACTGTATGTACGTAGTGTGTCCAGTAGGTCCTTCTGCAATGGGAACTGAATGCCCAACTGAATGTCCACTCTGATGTTCCTTCTTATACAAAAATGGACATTACCAAACAATTCATAGTCAGTGATGGATAAATATCCATGATGTCAGGCAAAATAAAACAAAGAAGTAATCAGACATCTTGAACCAATTGACCCAAGCTGTGTCATAATGTTGGTCTGCTAAATGGATGACCATTTGGACTTGGTAGTGGCCTTTTCAATTTCCCCAACTCTCTACATGCTACTATGTCCACTTCTTGGGAGTTGTTCTGAAAGGGCTTTTGTAGCACATCGCCTCATTGTATTTAATGGTTCCAGCTGACCCCAATCCCTTCCAGGACACGTGATAGTCAACACAATAATAACTGAAGTGTCTTCTGGCTAAGCTAGAGTGAAATTAGGTCAGCAACCGCCAGTTATGACTAGAAGCTAGAGCACCGCAAGACTGGATCTTTGAAATTGTCTTCTGGTTTCTGAGTGGCAATGATTAAGGCTATCAAGTGACTGAAGATATTAGGTATCTAATAGTCTACCCTTTAATTGATTAATCAATTAATTGATCAATTAAATATAGGTACATTTGCACATTACTAAAACCTCAGTGTAGGTGCATTTTTGAGATACTGGCTGCATTCACATGTAACACGGAACTGTGGGTCCAATGGACTCATGGTTCCTCTCCCCGCCCCCGCTCTCCTGTCCAAATTCAGATGTAACAAAGAGCTCCCTCTTTGTAGTCATCAATACTGCAGAGAGGAGGGGGAACTAGCTGATTGGGTGTAGAGTGATCCCTGTGGTGGAGCTGATTGCTGCAGGTAAACATGGTGAGCTTCATGTTGGGGCTTCCTCTCACCAGGTTTGGCAGGGAGGACCCTAACAGGCATGGGGGAAAGTAGACATCAATATGCCCAACAGGAAGCATTTATGCTGGCCCAGGCAGGGAGATGTTGCCTCAATATCAAAAGATAGCATGGCTTTGCAGGACTGGGAGTGGCTCTTTCAAAATCTCAAGCTGAGATCTCTCAAGACTTCCCCCAGCTGTCAGGAGCTATATAAGGGAGGACTCGCCAGTGATGAGGGGCCAGTCCAGGAGGACTCTGCATGGAAGGAGCCCTGGGATTCTTACTGAGCCTTGGAGGGTAGCAATACTAGGGTGGGCTCGTGAATGGAACAAGCTGGGCTTGTAAGCTTTAAAGCTCCCCTGGCTGAAATCTCTGATGCCACCTCAATCTCCTTTGGCAGTGGAAGGCGGATGGCCATACTGAGAGCCTGATACTGGGCTTCCTTCTTCCATGCAGAATAGCTCACACAGCCAGTCACAGCCAGAGTTTAGGGAGGAGTTTTGTTCCTCAACTCTGGTTCCAGGGGATGCAGCCTGCGGTTCTGAATTAGAATGAAACGCAGGCAGCTTCAAACCTCGGGTTGTGTTGACAAAACTCACTGTAACCCAAGGGTTCAGATCAGAGGCACAAAACTTCAGCCTTGGGTACATCACTGCATTGGACCTGAGCTGCACACATTCTGACATAATGCTTGCAGAACCTCTGGCCCCTTCAACTGCAGTTCCACATTATGTGTGAATGCAGTCACTGAAAGAAGTCTAACACAATAAATAACTGGAGGGGTGCTCCATAGTTCAGTGCAGAAAAAAGATCATTTTGTTATTCCATCTGTTTTAGGTGTCAAAAACTTCATTCATTCATATACTGTAAATTACATTTATTTTGTCATTATTACATTTATTTTTGTAATTCCTATTGCTTTCAATGGGGGACACAGCTGCTATTCTGCTGCCTATATCTTTGTGATTTCCAACCAATTGGCATGAATTCTGCAGGTATTTTACTACCCCAAAAAGGGATCAGGACTGACAAATTTCAGACAGATAAGTGACAGGTTTCCTGATTTCTAGGCAAGTAGATAATGTCACACCACCCAACTATTATTTATAAGTGTTAATGTTTAAAGAATATGTCAGGCATACAGACACTCTCATGGAGCTCAGATCATTGCCATGTCCAGGTTATAGGCCTTTGACAACATGGTGTTGGTGGACTTCCAACCCTCATCCTCACTGCTAGTCAGCCCAATGCTCCCAGGGTGGTGGATCAAGGGCACTATCTCTCTTTGTGGCATGTGGAGGAGAATTGGGCTCCATGGCGCAGCCCACAGAGAGAGAGAAAGCCACTCTTCACTTGTCTTCTTTCTCTGGGTGGCGTGGAGGGGAGGAATGACCCCATGATGCTGCCCAGAGCCAGAGAGTGCAAATTGTCATTTCTGTCCAATTGCACACTTGTCCTCTCTCTCTAGGTGATGCAACAGGGCAACAGAGCATTCAGAGGGAGATCACAGGCACACAGCTGCACTGAAGTACCAGCTTGTGCAAGGAACAACCATCTAATCTTCTTGCAGTGGTTCTGCAATGAGGATTGGGCCCAGCGAGATAGGCCTCCTCATAACATTGCACTGGGATCAATAGGAAGTGAGAGTCATAAATATTTTGGCAGTGCCTGGAAAGGCAAATCTAGCCTATGCTTGAAAATTTCTGTTGAAAATAAAGCCTTTGGGTGCATCATGTGCAGATTAATGATTTTAAACCGGTTTAAATTTTATTTGTGCTAAACGGATTATTTATTTTGTTTTTATATTTGTCAACTGCCTAGAGCCAACTGTGTGAGGTGGCATAAACATCTAAATAAATACATAAATTTCCAAAATGAAGCTCTCTTTCTGTGTTGTCTGTAACTGGAAGGTGAACACATCAGACACAAGTAAGAAGGCTCAGGCTCAGGGTCATGGATGGAATTATCAAGAGGCTATCCTCAACCGAGTTGAGTGAACAGAATATGATATAGTTGTGAAGGCAGACTCCTGAGGCTAAACTGCAAGTTGCATGATTTTAATAGGAGTTATTTTTACTGAACAGTAGCTGTAACATGGGAGGAGAGCACTAAGCAGGATCTACCCTGGCTTGCATTTGAATGGGAGGCTACATGTGTGAGCACTGTAAGATATTCCCCGTAGGGGATGGGGCCACTCTGGGAAAAGCACCTGATTGCTTTCATGCAGAAGGTTTCAAGTTCCCTCCCTTGCATCTCCAAGTTAGGGCTGAGAGAGACTCTGGCCTGCAGTGTTGGAGAAGCTGCTGCCAGTCTGTATAGACAATACTAAGCTAGATGGACCAATGGTCTGAAGTCAGCTCTCCATGTTCCTAAGCAGTCTTCCAGTTGGCTGAGGCAGGGTTGGAGAAGGTGTTTTAAACCTCTGCCCTGCATCATACTCTCCATCTAGATGACTCCTCCATGCTACTGATAGTTCCATGGGAGGTGGGGGTGGAATACGGGTACAATACCGAGAGATCCAATCACAGCTATCCCATGTAACATGAAACTTTGCCCTTATAATTCTGTATTATCATCTTATAGACTGCTCTGTGCACTTTGTTGGAGTAAAAGCATATATATTTAAAATAAATAAATAAAATAGGTATATAAAATTCAAGAATAAATAAGTATGTGAAATCCAAGAATTCAGAAGGGGCTAGGGGGCCTGTAATCAGCTACCCTATAGTGGTCTAACCTCAAGCTGATGGAGGTATAAATGATGGTTATCAGATTTGTCCTACCTTTTTAATCAGATGCTGACCTGGCAACCATTTTTGTCACCTCAAGACAGTGTGTTTTACAGTATGCTTTATGCGGAGCTGTACTTGAAGATATCAGAAACTTCAGTTACTGCACAATATGGGAGCTTGATTGAGCAGTGTGGTGGGATCCAAACTGGGGGGAGGGTGGCTGCTGGCGTCGATCCAAGAGAGGGGTGCTCACTGCTTCTGAGGCACTCTGCAGCCTGTCCACGCTGCTTCCGACAGGGGGTCTGCTCCATGGCTGCTAAAGTGAATGTCATACACCATTCCCAATGGGAGTAGCCTCAAAAGTGAGGTGATGCACTCCTTAGTAGTCATGAAACAGCCCCACTGTTGGAAGCAGCAAAGGTGGGCTGCAGAGTGCCTCGGAAGCAGTGAGCTCACCCCTCTCTTGGATCTGCAGCTCACTGCACAGTATGCACAGTATGTGAACCATGGCCAAGATGGCAGCCCATGTCCATACCAGATGGGCCTCTGGGAGGATGATAATATGCTGGTGTCTGCGTCAGAGTTTTGTTGTCTTTCAAGCATGATCCCAGGAAGTAAAATCAGTCTGAACAGCTGACTGTGGCAAATGGGGCAGGTTCATGATGTTTTCTGCATCATCCTCAGCGTCGCTTGTTAAGCCTTTCCTTGCAGCACCAGCAGAGATTTCATGCACCTCCGTTCAAGACCTCTGATGAAGGCACACGTTGACCAAGCTCACGGAGTTCCCAAACCAGCCCCAGCAGTATCAAAACACAGCTCCATTCCCCACCCCCACCCCCATCTCAAGATATTGTTGTTGGATACTCTGACTTTTCACATTATTTTTGTAATTCTGTGGTTGATGAATATAATGGACCCAGTATTTTAAAGCAGTTAATGATAATTCCTGAGAACTATAAAACTAAAAAAAAAAAAAGGCAAAAAGCAGCTAGATTCTGATGTGGATTTTTTGTTTTGTTTATTAGCACTCATTTACACAGAAGGAAGTGTTCCTGCTATATATACATCTCTCTAGAGAAATTTAGAACTGAATCCCTTCTGAAGACACGGAAGAACAGACTGGGAAAGGTAATGTAGAAAAGTCTTTGATTTTGACCCAAAATCTGCTTCCCAGGTTCATATTTCAAGTGTATGTCTGCCAAATTTACTGTTGTAAGGAAAAACTAATCATGTGTAGGCAGTGAAGTTCATCTTGCTTATACTATTAAAAGTATATTGCAGGAAAGATGATTAGATAATGTGGCAAAGGAGAGAATGGATTATTGTGGTCTGTAAGGGACAACATTCAAAGTAATCCTTACCACCTAAATAGATTACTTAAGAATAATTGATAATCAGTGGAGCCTACCTGCAATCAGTTTGTTTAGAATTAACATGTTAGATTGTATGTTGTAGAACTGAGACAAACTCCATTAAAATATTAAAGAGATGCGGAGATCTTTCACATGACCTTGCTGGGGAGGGAGGGTAGACTGTGGTGGAGGCAGGAGCTCACCTGCCTTCTCCAGCAGACAAGCAGCCATCGTCTGCCTCTCTGCCACACCACACGCCCACATGAGTGCAGCAGAGGGAGATGCTGGGAGTGGGAGGAACTCCCCCCCCGCCCCGCATCCCAGGGAGCCCTGGGACATGGACATGGTAGCTGCTCTCATTAGAAACATCACCGCACACTGCATGGCTGCTCCCCACCCCCGGCTTGCTGCCAGAAATGGGGGGAAGCTGTTTAACCTGGTGATCGCCCGGATGATTGCCAGCCGAGGTTAAGTGAACCACAGGTTTATTTATTTTATTTATTTCCGTTTTTACATTTTATATTCCGCTTTTCCTCTAAGGAGCCCAGAGTGATGTACTACATATTTAAGTTTCTCCTCACAACAACCCTGAGGTTAGGCTGAGAGAGATGTGTCTGGCCCAGAGTCACCCAGCAAGTATCATGGCTGAATAGAGATTTGAACTCGGGTCTCCGTGGTCCTAGTCCAGCACTCTAACCTTGGATAAACAAACCACAGATTCATTTAACTTTGGCTAAACAAACCACAGGTCCACTTAACCTTGGCTAAATGCCAGGTTAAAAAGCGGGGCTTGTTGCGGGGGCAATGCTAGGAATAATTTTGCTCCTGGCACTTCACACATGCAGCCTAACCCAGGCTGGGCTGTCCTAGCCTGGCTTAGGCTGCGCGAGTGTGCGTGTAAATACCCTTATTATTGGGAATAAGGATAGTAGTTTGAAGATGCTGATAAGGTAGGCAAAGCTAAGAGTCTTCACATAATTTACACCCATAGGTGACTGCCTCATTTTGCAGTGCAAGAGAGAACGTGGCAACTCTAAGTAAGGGTGTGCACGGAACCGCGGAGCTGCGGTCCGGCACTGGGGTGGGGGGTTCCTTAAGGGCAGGGGAGGGTTTACTTACCCCTCCCGCACTTTCCCAGCTCCGGCACCCATATTTCCTTTAGCAATCGGGTGGCAGGATACCTTAAAGCCTTTTGCAGCCAAGCGGGCGAAGGGGCGGCAGGGAGGTATCCTGCTGCCTGATTGCTAAAGGAAATACGGGTGCCAGAGTTGGGAAAGCGCGGGAGGGGTAAGTAAACCCTCCTCCGCTCTTAAAGGAACCCCCCACCCCAATCCACCCGAACCTGAACCGCCCATGTCCGGACTGGTCTGGAGGCCTGTAGAATGGCCTCCAGACCGGTCCGGGCACATCACTAACTCTAAGAGGGTTAACTTGTGTCAAGGTACAGCAATTTCAGTGAAATTTGGTTTTCTGAATGAATAGAGAGGGATAATAAGCTGATGTCAGGATAAAATTAGAAAATAATTGCTACATAGCCACATGCTAATCTATCAAAGTATTAGTTTCATTCGCTGAAATACATCTTCTGATGGAATTAACTTGGTTACCCCTGTTTGGAATCAACGTATACTAACACATAAGCCCTACTCAGGCATTATAAAACATGGCCACTGTACAGCACCCACAAGACCATCCATGCTGACCTCCTAAATACAAGATCATCATCATCATCCTGCTGTTATGGCTATAGGCCAGCAAAAGATTCTAATTGTATTTGCTTATTGTTTCCACCCTGCTCCAGAAATGCTTCTTCTGCTCATCTGCTTGCCCTTGGCTGCTGTGCTACAACAATCTCTAGGAGACGTAAGTGGAACATATGTCAGATGTGGCTCGGTCAGGAAGCTACAATTGTTTGGTCCCACAGTTTCTTGAAATACTTTCCCACTAGTTCCAGAAGGTCATACTTCTTCACCTTGTTCCTATCCATTTTCTATAAGATAAGAATGTATAGAGGAAAAAGGATGGAAGGCATGGAGGACATGGAAAGAGACCCAAGCTATACTCACAGAGGTAGGCTCTCTCTGTAAGGTTTATACTAAGTTGCATTGACTATGAAGCAGAGCTTTTCAAATATTCTGTCTTCAGAGAACCTTTTCCAGAGGCATATCTAGGGAAAATAGCGCCTAGGGCAAGCACTGAAATTGTGCTCTCTGTCCAAACATCTGACACCCATCTTTCAGATAACTTTACCATAATATCAGCTCAAAAATACAAATCAAGCTCGGTAATCTTTTAATATTTCAAAAACTATTTAGCAGTGGACATAGCCAGACCAAAAAATGCTGGAAAACTACAGATTTCAGTATGCTGGGGCTCATGAAATACCCAAATACTATGTGGAGGTGTACTTGGAAAACATAAGTTTTAAAAATAAATGGAGAATTTGCCTTTCCCAGATATTCTGGAAATAATTAAAGGATATGCAGAGTAAACTGTGTCACTGCTTGGAATATATTCTAGTATTTCAGAAAGACAGTTAAAATGAGAGAAAAGAACAAGAAACTCTCAGTGGGCCTTAATACTAAGGATTTCACACTGATTCAAAGACAAACTCACCATTAATAGCCATATTATTAAGTCATCACATTTAACTCACTTATCACAAAAAGCAAAATAAGAGCCAGTGAATACAATACTAGTTTATAAGCTTCAGCTCAGTATTCACAAGCCCTGTACATAGTGCCAAACTGAATATGTGTACAGTGACTTATATTAAATTAAAAAAAATCTGTAGCCCCTTTGAGGGGCTTCCTAAAGGCCATGGGGGGGGCTGCAAAGGACCCCCCTCCCCCACCGGCCTTTTAATTCACTGCTGCAGCCGTCCTGGGCTGATTTTGGGGACTCTTCGGGCCTACAAAGATTGGCATGGTGGCCATTTTGGAGGCCACCATGCATGATCAAGGCCCTCCTAGGGCCTTGCAGGGACCACTGGAGCATGTGCGGTGGCCATTAAAAAATTTTTTTAAAAAAAATAAATGGCCGCCAAAAACAAAATGGCCACCTCACATGCTCAAATGGCCTCTGCGAGGCCTGGCATGTCCTAGGCCCTCACAGAGTCCATTTGAGCATGCACAGTGGCCATTTTGTTTTCGGCAGCCTTTTAAAAAAAATAAAATCATTTTTTAAAATGGCGCCCCCTTCAAGTGGTGCCTGGAGCACATGCCCTGCCTGCCCCACCAGAGATATGCCCCTGACCTTTTCCACATACTTTTCACTGAGTTAATCCTAAGACATAGTATACCTGGCTTTCAAAACGCTTTTCACAAAGTTCCCCATCAAAAGCTCTTGTGTAAATTTAGCAGTTATGGGATAAGGGGACAGGTTCATGTGTGGATTGGTAACTGGATGAAGGACAGGAATTAGAGGCTAGGAATAAATGGACAGTTTTCACAATGGAGAGAAGTAAGAATTGGGGTCCTCCAGGCAGGGGCGTAGCAAGGTTAGAGTGGGCCCAGAGGCGCTATATATATATAGAGTGGGCCCAGAGGCTCTCTCTCTCTCTCTCTCTCTCTCTCTCTCTCTCTCTCTCTCCTCCTATGTGCCACAATAGAACATCATCCAAGTGCACGGTTGGGCTTTTTGTTACCACTATTCAGCCTCATTTAAGAATTCTTTACTTCATGAGCTGAGCTTCAGTGAGGGGGGGCATTTTAAAATCTTGTCTCTGGGCCCACTCTAACCTTGCTACATCCCTGCAATACCAGTTGCTGGGGAGCAACAGCAGGAGAGAGGGCATGCCCTCACCTCTTGCCTGTGGGCTTCTCGGAAGCATCTGGTGTGCTACTGTGTGAAACAGGATGCTGGATTAGATAGGCCTTGGATCTGATCCAGCAGGCCTGTTCTTATGTTCTTATATGTTCTTATGACATCTGCCACAGAATCCCAACACATTGCAGAGGATTCTAGGCCATACATAGAGTTGTTAATATTAATATTTATATACTACTTTTCAACAAAAACAGTTCTCAAAGTGGTTTTCTTAGCTCAGCTTCTCCCTCCAGGTTACTCTGTCATGGAGCAGGCCAGGGGAAGTGGGCGGGGGTGGTGGTGGAGTGGCTGTGGTCCATAAAAATACTATCTCCCTTACCAGGGCCCCTGTGAGACAGTTGACCTATACTGAGTGTGTATTCTTGAGGCTGGGAACTAGGGATCGATTGGGGATTCTGTTGGTGTACCATCCACCCCGCTGCCCAACTGACTCCCTAACTGAGCTGACGGAGCTGGTCGCAGAGTTGGTGTTGGAGTCCCCCAGGCTCTTGGTGCTGGGGGACTTCAATATCCACTTTGGGACTGGCTTGTCTGGTGCGGCTCAGGAGTTCATAGCGGCCATGACAACTATGGGCCTATCCCAGTTAATTTCTGAACCAACTCATGTTGCCGGCCACACACTGGATTTGGTCTTCTGTTCGGATCGGGGGGTGTTCCGTGGGTGGGGAATCCGGAGGTTACCCCATTGTCATGGACGGATCACTACATGGTTAAGGTTGGTATCACGGTCACAATCCACCCCTGCAGGGGTGATGGACCTATTAGGATGGTCCGCCCCAAAAGGCTGCTGGACCCAGTGGGTTTCCAAAAGGCCTTGGAGGGTTTTGATGTTGGTGTGGCCGGTGATTCTGTCAATGCCCTGGTGGGAACATGGAATAGAGAACTCACCAGGGCAGTAGATATTATCGCTCCTAAGCGTCCCTCCAGGCCTGCTTCTAAGATGGCCCCCTGGTACACGGAGGAGTTGCGGGGGATGAAGTGGCTTGGTAGGAGACTGGAACGCAAGTGGAGGAGAACTCAGCTCGAATCTGACAGGATGCAGCATAGAACCCATTTGAAGACCTATGCAATGGCAGTGCGCGCAGCAAAAAAGCATTTTTGGTCGGCGCGCATTGCGTCTGTGGGTTCACGTTCGGCAGAGTTGTCCCGGGTGGTGAGGAGTATAATTTCTGCTCCTTCTGCCTCAAATCAGCTCCCAGAGACACTCTGCTGTGATGCCTTTAGTGGGTTCTTTGCGAATAAAATCTCCTGTATTCGGGCCGACTTGGACTCCACTATTTCTGCAGGGTCTGTGAGGGAGGTATCCAGCAATCCCTCTTGCAGTGTTAGGTTGGATCAGTTTCAATCTGTGACTCCTGATGACGTGGACAAGCTGCTTGGAGCGGTACGGCCTACCACTTGTTCTCTGGATCCTTGCCCGACCTGGCTGCTTCGATCTAGTGGAGAGATTGTTGGAGATGGCCTAGTTAATATCATAAATGCATCACTGGGGGAGGGTAGAGTGCCTCCTTGTCTGAAGGAGGCAATAGTTAGACCTCTTCTTAAGAAGCCTACCCTGGATCCCTCAGCAATGGATAGTTATAGGCCAATCTCCAATCTCCCCTGGCTGGGCAAGGTAATCAAGAGGGTGGTGGTTAACCAGCTCCAGGCGGTTTTGGAGGAAACTGATTATCTAGACCCATTTCAAACTGGCTTTAGAGCTGGCTATGGGCTTGATACAGCCTTGGTTGGCCTAATGGATGACCTTTACCGGGGAATCGACAGACGGAGTGTGACCCTGTTGGTCTTCTTGGATCTCTCGGCGGCGTTCGATACCATCGACCATGGTATCCTTCTGGGTCGCCTGGAGGGACTGGGAATAGGGGGCACTGCTTTGCAGTGGTTCCGTTCCTATCTCTCGGGTAGATTCCAGATGGTGGAGCTTGGTGACAGTCGCTCTTCAAAGCAGGAGCTATTATATGGAGTCCCTCAGGGCTCCATTCTGTCACCAATGCTTTTTAATATCTACATGAAACCACTGGGTGAGGTCATCAGGAGATTTGGTGCTGGGTGTTATCAGTATGCTGATGACACCCAAATCTATTTCTCCTTTTCATCTTCAGGAAATGGCACTCAATCTTTAAATGCCTGCCTACAGGCAGTAATGGGCTGGATGAGGGAGAACAGATTGAAGCTGAATCCAATCAAGACGGAGGTGCTCATTGTGGGGGCTCAGAATCTGAGGAGTGAGTTAGATCTCCCTGTGCTGGATGGGGTTACACTCCCCCAGAAGGAGCAGGTGCGCAGCTTGGGAGTACTCCTGGACCCAGGCCTCACCCTGGTATCTCAGGTGGAGGCCATGGCCAGGAGTGCTTTCTATCAGCTTCGGCTGATTTGACAGTTGCGTCCATTCCTTGAGGAGGATGACCTCAAAACTGTGGTGCACCAGCTGGTAACCTCCCGGCTTGACTATTGCAATGCGCTCTAAGTGGGGCTGCCTTTGTACGTAGTTCGGAAACTTCAATTAGTTCAGAATGTGGCAGCCAGATTGGTCTCTGGGGTAACCCGGAGAGACCATATTACACCTATTTTGAAACAATTGCACTGGCTGACAATATGTTTCCGGGCAAAATACAAAGTGCTGGTGATTACCTTTAAAGCCCTGAACGGCTTAGGCCCGAGTTACCTTAGAGAGCGCCTTCTTCTGCGTGATCCCTACCGCACATTAAGGTCATCTCAGGAGGTCCGCCTCCAGTTACCACCAGCTCGTCTGGTGGCGACTCGGAGGCAGGCCTTCTCTATGGCTGCTCCGGGGCTGTGGAATGCGCTCCCTGCGGAAATCCATGATTTGAATTCTCTGTTAGCCTTCAGGAGAGCCCTTAAAACGTATTTGTTTGGCCTGGCTTTCCAGGGTTTTAAAATTTTAACCCAATTTTGGGGCTTTTAATTACTGTAAACTGTTTAATCCTATTTTAAAATGTTTTTATATTGTTAATTGCTATATTGTTTTTAATTTGTTTTAGTTTTTATTGTTTTAGTGGCTTGTTTTAATTGTAAACCGCCCTGAGCCATTTTGGAAGGGCGGTATATAAATCAAATAAATAAATAAAAATAAATAAAATAAATAAAAGCAGTAAGAAAATGGCTCCCTGAGCTCACTATCTAAAAACAAACACTAGGGAAATAACAACATCAGTCACTGTGAGGTATCCTATGTTGTGCGGAATAGAGGCAATTGCTCTCCCACTACTAAATATAAGAAAGAGACACTTCTAAAAGTTCACCTTTGCCCAGTTAGTGGGGGGTTAAAGTACAAATTGTCTCCAAACAGGGCAAATTGAATAGAAATGTGATGCATTTGATAGGCTGAGGCTGAGTTCAATGTTTCATTAAATTCTTGTCAAGAAGCACAGTATAAAGATCAGGATTTAAACATTCAGTGGTGTCCTAATAGGATGTTAATATTATTACTGCATATTAGGCTCATGAAAATGTAGGAAAGAAATCAATGCTATCTATCTATCTATCTGTCTGTCTATCTAAATTTATATTTATTTATATTTATTTATATTTATATATTTAATATTAGGATAATTTTGTCGTACTGACCATCCCCTCTGAAGAGCAACAGAAAGAAATTGTTGACAAACACAATGAAATCAGGAGCAGGGTGAAGCCAACAGCCAGCAATATGCAGAAAATGGTAAGATACAATTCGTAGCTTTTCTAGCTATTGTTGAAAGGTTTTCTTTCACTTCAGCATTCCAGACAAACCTTCCTCCACAACTTCTAAAATGATATGAAGCGGAGACGGAAGCCATCTGAACACATACTTCTGAGATGCTCTATAGACAAGTTCCAAAGCGGAGGCCTGCAGCCAAATCAAATAAGTGGGCTTCGTGCTGTGCAGTCTTCTGCCAACAGTAGTGACCCACTTAGGCCCACAACTAAATATAAAAGAGCAGCAGCACCTTTAAAGTTGCACAACAACCCCAGCAGGCCACTACTGTTGATAGAAGGCTGTGAAGAATGTGAGCACACTTGGTGAAGCTCAGCCTTCCTCACCCACAAACCACTTGCCAGCTGGCAATGTGCACAGTCTGCCTATCCTTTTCTCTCTCTTTTCTTTTACCATTTCCCTTTACCCCTTCCTCTGATAGTTCTGGCATTGCCCCTCCTATGAAAAGTCAATGAGAACACACCTCAGAGGCCTCTGGGACAGTCTGCAATTCATGCAGGGCTCATAGCTACTAGCAAACTAGTATATTACGTAGAACCCGTGGCCAAAACCTTGCTCTCTGATGTCTAGCTTTTAATGTGTAGAGCACTTTCCTTATGACTTGGCATTTGATCATGCAAGTCCCCACCTAGAGACTGAGATGGGTACTGACTGCAGTGCAGATGATTCTCCCACTCCACCTCCCACTATTCTGCACACCCCACTTTTAGGAGCAGAAAGAAGCAAACTCTTACATTAAAATATGGTGGGAGAAAGGAGTGCCGGAAGATCTTTTTAGGTGTAACTTCCTTCTCTTTTCTTCAAATTCAATGGGAGATGCTTTATGTTAGGAGCAGAAAAGAGAGCTACTCTTCCTCATGGCGGAGGCGACAATGGCAGCACCATTCTCTGCAGCCTTCCATGTCCTCCACTAACAATCCCACTTCACTGGTGCTCATCCAAATACAGAGCCCATCCACTCCCCTCTGTCTGAGCTTGCCCGGGCTACCCTTGGCAAGCCAATTTCCTGCTGATCCTTGGATGACAAGAGAAGCATCCAGTCTAGAGCTGAATGGAAGAAGGAAGAAATGAAAAGCAAAATGCAAGCAGTGTGTGGTCATATAAACAGGTTTTTCTCTATGCTTGCCATGAGCTGCTGAAGGCTGCTGAATGTTGAGAAGCAGTGATGAGATCAACCCCAAGTTGCAAAGCTTCACTGTCTCTCCAGCATGCACTAAACTGTGTAATCAGCTCCATATAAGCATCCCACATGGAGGTAACTAAGCTGTACAAGTGTGGTGTGTGCTGGGGTGACAGGCCAGATTATGATGCAGTGTGTGCTGGAGACTTGCAGGCTGGATTCTTGTACTGTGCAAGCCTTAGGTGACCCACAGCTATGATTATTATTTCTTGTTTACACAGTCAGACAGGTGTTATTGACTGGTTTGTTTTATCCAGACATCGAGTCCTTCCCAAGGACCTGGGATGGCTGAATTTTATTGTCAATGTTGTTGCTGTGATTATAGACATCGTCGCAGAATATAGGCTGTTCCCAGTAAAGTTGCTTTTTGTAATTGGCTGATGGTGATTTCTGTGGCCCCTATGGTGTTGAGGTGCTCTTCAAGGTCTTTTGGGACTGCACCCAGGGCGCCAGTTACCACTGGGATTATTTTGGTTTTTTTCTGCCACAGCCTTTCAATTTCAATTTGTAGATCTTTGTATTTTGTGATTTTTTCTATTTCTTTTTCTTCTATTCTGCTATCCCCTGGTATTGCTATGTCGATTATTTTGACTTGTTTTTCTTTCTTCTCTACTACAGTTATATCTGGTGTATTGTGTGGCAGATGTTTGTCTGTTTGTAGTCAGAAGGCCCATAATATTTTTACATCTTCACTTTCTTCAACTTTTTCAATTTTATGGTCCCACCAATTCTTGGCTACAGGTAGCTTGTATTTTTTGCAGATGTTTCAGTGTATCATCCCTGCTACCTTGTCATGCCTTTGTTTGTAGTCAGTCTGTGCGATCTTCTTACAACAGCTGATCAGGTGGTCCACTGTTTCATCTGCTTCTTTACAAAGGCGGCACTTGCTGTTTGTGGTGGATTTTTCGACTTTTGCTCTTATTGCATTTGTTTTTAGTGCCTGTTCTTGTGCAGCCAGTATTAAACCCTCTGTTTCTTTCTTCAAGTTGCCATTCTTAAGCCATTGCCAGGTCTTGGTGATGTCTGATTTTCCACTTATATTGTGCAAATATTGACCATGCAGTGGCTTATTTCTCCATTTTTCTGCTCGGTTTTTGACTTGTTCTTTCTTGTAGGCCTCCTTTGTTTCATTGGTGTTGAATAGTTTCTCGTTATTGACCATTTGAAGTGCATCTTCTTCACTGTCCTTGATATATTCTTCAAGGCCTCTTTTCTCCTCCTCTACTGTTTGATGGACTTGCAGCATTCCTCTTCCACCTGAGCTGCGAGGGAGGTAGAGCCTATCTACATCACTGCGGGGGTGCAGAGCATGATTGATGGTCATGATTTTCCTGGTCTTACGATCTAGCGTCTCTAGCTCTGCCTGGGTCCAGTCTGTTATTCCTGCAGTGTATAACAGTTATATTATACCAGTATACATTATACCAGTATAATATAACAGTTATATTATAACAGTATACCTGTTATATTAGTGTATAACTAATATAACAGGTATAGCCCAGGTGTTTATGGCTTGTATAGTGTTCCTGCCATTGAGTTTGGATTTGAGGATTTTTCTAACTCTCCTGATGTATTCACTTCCTATTTTTCTTTTAACTTCAGTGTGTGCGATGTTATCAGCCTGGAGAATGCCCAAGTATTTGTAACGTTCTTTCTCTTCCAGGTTCTTGATCTTGCTTCCATTGGGCAGTTCTATTCCTTCTGTTTTTCTTATTTTTCCTCTTTTCATTATTAATGCAGCACACTTGTCTAGTCCAAACTCCATTGCTATATCGCTACTGAATATACGGACAGTGTTTAGCAGTGATTCGATTTCTGACTGGGACTTTCCATACAACTTCAGATTGTCCATGTACAGCAGATGGTTGATTTTACTTGATGTTTTAGATGTTTGGTATCCGAGGCCTGTTTTGTTTAGTATTTGTGAAAGTGGGGTCATGGCGATTACAAACAACAGAGGGGATAGTGAGTCCCCTTGGAAAATGCCTCTTCTAATGCTAACCTGTCCAAGTGCCTCGCCTTTGATTGTTAACTGTGTACTCCACCTGCTCATTGCTTTTATAATAAATATCTGAATGTTTTTGCTGACACCAGTTGTTTCTAAACATTTCAGTATCCATGTGTTGTTGTTGTTGTTGTTGTTGTTATTTTAATTATTATTATTACATTTATATCCCACTCTTCCTCCAAGGAGCCCAGAGCGGTGTACTACAGACTTGAGTTTCTCTTTCACAACAACCCTGTGAAGTAGGTTAGGCTGAGAGAGAAGTGACTGGCCCAGAGTCACCCAGCTAGTATCATGGCTGAATGGGGATTTGAACTTGGGTCTCCCCGGTCCTAGTCCAGCACTCTAACCACTATACCACGCTGGCTCTCTGAGACCCCTGAGTCTGGGATCTATCTATCTATCTATCTATCTATCTATCTATCTATCTAACATATTTTAATACCACCTGATATGTACATCTCTAGGTGGTATACAAAATTTAAAAGATAAGAAACATTCCAAGATAAGAATGTAATATTCTAAGCTGAGCCATATATTGTCAGGTAATTGGAACCTCTTGAATCTTAAGAAATAAAGTCTCATCAACTACACATAGCTATCTGTTTTAGACACTTCAGTCAGTGCAGAGTGCTGGCTTTGATGCCCTCTATGGACTGGGACTAGGTTACCATAGAGTCTGCCTACTTCCAGCACGTACAGGCAAGCCCTAAGATGGCACCTGATGCCCACCATTAGCACCAGTCAATTTGCTGAGTACCAGGGATTGGGAGTTGCCCCTTTTGTGGACCTTTTTGCCCAGGAAGGTCTGTCAAGCCCCATTTCTTGCGACTTTCAAACGTTTACAGATTTTCTTGTTCCACAAACCTTTTAAGGTCAATCAGAGACATGGTATGTTTTCAAACAGCTGCTTTTAACTGCTGCTTGAATATGTTGTGATTCCCTCCCCCCCTCCGCCCCCTGTATATTGTCATGCTTTCCATGGTTTGACTATAAGCTACTGGGCTAGTTTTTATTCAGGAACTATTGGTGGCGGGGGGGGGGGTAGATAGATGAATGCAGTTCCCTTCTCCAATTCAACAAGAATTCTTGTTCTGGCTGCAGAGCCTCTTTTAAAAAGGGAAATTCCTGGTGATCAACTGGTTGGGAAGAGGTGTGTGTATGTGTGTGCGCAAAATCTGAATTAGTCTCTCTTCTCCCACCCATAGTTGCATTTTAGCGGCTATATGTCCACTCTATATGGGATGTGAATGGAACCAGGCCAGGGTGGGGGTGGGGTTTCAATGGCAGGGAGGCGATGCTTTAAGAGCAGGAGAGGGTGCACTTACCCCTCCCTCTGCTCTTCCCCCTCCGGCAATCCTTTTTTCAAAAGTGCATCGGGGCAGCAGCAGACCTCCCTGCTGCCCTTGTTTACAGGATACAACTGGAAGTAACCAACATGCCTGCTCGCATCAGGCATGGGCACGCACATGTTGCACACACATGCCCGCCATGCGTGTGTGCGCGTGCAAAGTGCACACACTCATGCCCGCTGTGCCCAGGCACAGCGGATATTTCCGGTTGTATCCGGTAAATGGGGGCAACAAGGCGGCAGGGAGGTATGCTGCTGCACTGATGAACTTTAGAAAAAAGGAACACCGGTGGGGGAGGAGCGGAGGGAGGGGTAAGTGCACCCTCCCCTGCTCTTAAAGCAGCAACCCCCCCCAGGCATTGAACCAGTGGAACCGGCCACCTTTTGAACCAGTTCGGAGGCACATAAAGGGTTAGGGTTAGGGCCTCCAAACTCATTCCGTGCATTGTACAGGAGTGTCTGTTGTGATGTTGCATCTAAAATGCAATATTTGGGTTTTCCTCTTGTTTGCTTTGCTAAGACATGGAGTGAAGAAGTTAGCATGAATGCTAGAAACTGGGCCAAAACGTGTCCTGGAAGACGCAGCCCCCAAGAGGAGCGAATTGTGAAAGGTAAGTGATAGACCTATGCATGCTCAGAATTGTTGGATTCATAGGAACATAGGAAACTGCCATATACTGAGTCAGACCATTGGTCTATCTAGCTCAGTACTGTCTTCACAGACTGGCAGCAACTTCTCCAAGGTTGCAGGCAGGAATCTCTCTCAGCCCTATCTTGGAGATGCTGCCAGGGAGGGAACTTGAAACCATCTGCTCTTCCCAGAGCGGCTTCATCCCCTGAGGGGAATATCTTGCAGTGCTCACACATCAAGTCTCCCATTCATATGAAACCAGGGCAGACCCTGCTTAGCTATGGGGACAAGTCATGCTTGCTACCACAAGACCAGCTCTCCTCTCCTAGGATTGGATCCAATGAGAACTGACAAGGAAATTGTCAGAGGGACCCAATATGACCCCCTAAAACTGTCACTTTGGTTGGATCATGTCAGGAAATCTGGGGGGGGGGGGAATTAATATTCTGTCACCCTCTGCTTTTCTCCTGCATCCCTCTCCCTTACCTGGGACTTGGATGGCTGTAGGAAACAGCAGGCATTGTGTCTTCTTCACTCCTCCTAGAGCACTGGAGCCAGCTGTGGCTTCTCCCCCCCCCCCCGCTTAAGGTCTTCATAGGACCTTATGGATTGGGGGGGGGATTGTAGTTCTTTTAAGGAATGCAGCCATAGCTACATGCCTCAGAAGACCTATACACCCACAAGCTCCTTTGGTGTCTTACAAGGAACCTAAAGGGGGGGGAAGGGGGACGTTTTAAACCATAAGCTGTGGCTGGCTCCAGTGCTCCAAGAAGAATGAAGAGGACACTGTGTCTGCTATTTCCTGAAGCCACCTGCATCCCAGGTAAGGGAGGGGGACAGGGAGAAGGCAGAGGAAGTTCTGACAGACATATTGAAATTCCAATAGAATTCCACATTCTTCTGTCAGGGCAGAATTAATCCCAATAGTGCCCATAGGCCATACTGAGTCCAACATGCTGTCAGACCTGTCCAACTGCACAGCCCTAGTATGTGACGTGAAAAGACAAAGGCTACAATCCTATCCACAATTATCTGTGAGTAAGCTCCACCTAGTGCTGCAGCAAGATTTACATTTGAGTAAGCATGCAAAGGATTGCACTATAAAGGACATTTCATACATTATACAGGGGTGGGGGGAGATGTTTTCTACTCAGTGGAAAAGCAGTATGGGTGGGAATAATTGCCTAATAAAGGGTTGTGAATCTCTTCAAATGGACGACTTCCAATTGTTGCTTTTCGTTAACAATTAAAAAACCACAACAAACCTTGAGAGGCTGTGACATGTGGCTGTCATATGATGTCTAGTTTGGTCTTAATTCAGCTTCCAGTTTCCAGTGTTCTGGCCTATGAATGCAGGAGCATGAGAGGTTGAGAACTCATGGGCAATTTTCATAACTTGAAACAGTATTTTCTTTCAAACTATGCTTAATCAAATAATAAATTGCATTTAAACACATTAGATCATTGTTTATTTAATTCTTTTGTTGTGGCCTAAGTGGGCTGCCAGAAGGTAGATCAGGTTCTTCCGATCCGTCCTCCTTTCCCAGATATGCTTCCAGCCCTGAGGTTCTCCTGCTCTGATACGTGTTTCATTTGCTTTGCATTTCCCCTCAGCTTGACCTTTCTGGCCAAGCTTTTCTGGCCAAAACCAGAGGAATAAAGGTTTTCCTCCATCCTGTCAGAATTCCTTAAAAAAAAAAAAAGAGCAAACAAACAAAAACAACACCCTCAAATTCCGGACATTTTTAAAATCTCAGGATGACTTCAGGGCTCCAGCAAAACATCATAAGATAGATCCTGTAAGTCTGCTGACCTGTCCAGATGGGTGCAAATTCTGGCATCAATTTAGTGGCTAATCTTGATGAATCTGCACAAAGGAATTTAGCACATGTATACAAGACACCATAACATTTCTTCTTATTGCAGGAGACGTTTGTGGTGAGAATATAATGTACACAAATTATCCCAGTCCCTGGTCAGAGGCAATCGAACTGTGGCAAATTTCTCGGGAAGCTGAACCAAGAAAACGTCTTTCTCCCTATACTCAGGTATGAATGGAAACACCAGCACCAGTCATATACTCTGGCCCTCACGATATGTTGCACTAATGGCCACTAAGTTTGGTTTGTATTGTAAACAGTGAGAATTTGAGAAGCAAAACTAGCTCCCCACCCCCATGGCCCAGTAATTTCAGGACTCAAGAACTGCTGCCAAAGAATGAATGCAACAGATAAATGTGTGGCAGAAAGTCTGGAATATTTGGTCATCTCTAGACTAGACTGTTGTCATGTTCTCTGTGTGGGGCTATTATAGAAGTGAATCTAAACTACATATACCTAATGTGGCTGGGGAAAGCTCTGATTGTGTAATGACAAGAATATCAATTCAGTCACGGAACTCTGCATTAAAATGCACCCTTGATTTAATGTGGGTTCTTTTTTTAAAATGTTTTGTTCACAGATCATTTGGCATGATTCAACTGAGGTTGGATGTGCACTTGCCTACTGCCCAAAGAGAAAACTGCATTTCTTCTACATATGCCAGTATTGCCCTACGCAAGTATCAGTTCCAAATAAAATGTTCTTAATCCCTCCTTTTCAAGAGTCCCATGTGTTATCTGATGCACATACAAAGCTACGGTATGCTCAGACTGTTCAATTAATGTCATTGAATTTTGTATATTTTTGGACGCCTCCATCTTGCTTGACAACAGACCTCCAAGCAATTGACAATAAGATGATATTAACATATGACTATAAAATATGTTCTTTTAATGGCAGTGATTATTTGATGAGTTCACTGAATGGATGAAGATGTAAAATATCTCCTCCCCAATCCTTAGGGTTTGCCGCTGCTGTTGTAGCTGTGTCAGTTGCAGTTTTGAACATTCTGCGGTATTTCATTCCCTGCATGAAGTTAAACTAATGCATCAGGGTGATGGCAAAACATTTTTCTTGAAAGTGCTAGTTTTCTGAATGAAATTCTCCACCAGCAATCTTGCCATACAATCTAGAATTCTAGCTCTCCGCTGATATAATGGAGATCCAGGTGTTAGCAGTGGCAAAGAGTATCTTTGCCCACCTTTGATGGATGTGACAGCTGTTCACCTTCCTTGAACCAGCAGATCTTGTCATAGTGACACACTTTGGTCATCTCTAGACCGGACTGTTGTCATATTCTTTATGTGGGGCTATTATTGAAGAGAATCTGGAAACATCAGCTAGTGCAGAATGTGCACTAGGGCTGCAGAATGGGGTCGTCTATTAGACTATATAACATCTATTCTCCTCCACCTGCACTGTCTTCCAATTTGTTTCTGGGTTCAATTTAAGGCATTTACAAATTCACTTGCAATATCATCAGTGGTGATGCCCACAGCCCTCTGGCAAACACAGCCCACACCCAACACCACACAGATCTCCCCAGAAGTCTCATTTCCACTGCCATCTTTGATAAAGTAAGAAACAGCAGGAATCCTTTTTAAGCAATAGGAGAGAGCACCCACAGTTTCTTACCCTCCAGTGCAAATAAGAGAAGACATGCTTCTCACCTATGCCCTCTGCTTGTGTGCCAGAAAGGATTTGGGAGGAACATAGGAAGCTGCCATATACCGAGTCGGACCATTGGTCCATCTAGCTCAGTGATGTCTACAAAGACTGGCAGCGGCTTCTCCAAGGTTGCAGGCAGGAATCTCTCTCAGCCCTATCTTGGAGATGCCACGGAGGCAAGCATGCAGAAGCTCTTCCCAGATCAGTCCCATGCCCTAAGGGGAGGGTCTTACTGTGCTCACATGTAGAAGACCAAAAGTAATCTCACGACCAAAAGAAATCAGGCTAAGGGAGCCTAGTCTGATTCCTCCTGGTTGTCTGCTGCCATGGGAGCCACATAGCTCCTGGCAGCAAACTGCCAAAAGTAACCCTCCCCTTCAAAAAGGTTAGTGGAGTGAGCTCTCTGCTAATCCTGTTTGGCTGATCGTGTGCTGCTGTGGCACAGCTCCGCATCACGGCAACACATGAGAAGACCCCCACCAGGAGGATAAAACATGCATCCCGGTCCCAGGGGTCTCTCCGGAATGCCCCCTGTGCTTACGGAACTTCCTGGGGGCTGTGTATCTAAAGGACCAACTTCTCCAATAGAAGTCTGCCTGATTACTATGGGATATCTGAGGCCCTTCTGCATATACCACCTATTACTGAAGGGGTGTTTGACATTCACGCAGGACAGCCTTCTCATTAGCAGTGGCCAGGTTGTGGAACACTGTGCATCAAGACATTTGACTCCCTCCCTCCATGTTTTGCTTCCACTGCAATCTGAAAATATTTATTTAATGTGACTTTGAATGTATCTTGCCATGGCCCAGTCTCAGCCAGTCATGTGATTTTAAGCTACATCGCTGCCACCAAGTAGACTTTTATATTTTCGATGGCTTAGTCTACTGAAACAAGACTTCAAAAACCTCTGTTTTATTCCAAGTTAGGTAGTGTGAAAAAGCTTCTAAGCATTGGGTGGGGAAAACAAGCAGAAGCTACAGATTGTTAAATTCAAAAAGAGAAATTTTACTCTTAAACTGTTCAATTCAAAAAGTAGTTCTTTTGGAAATTTTCGTACAAAGAAACAGCAGCCATATGAGCATAAAGGAACAAATAAAATAGGAGAAAGACACGTCCAATGTAACATGCACCTAATACTGTGCCTTAACCCAAAGCCTCTACCAGGAATTTTCTTATAATCACGTTCTTACAGTCAACTTCTGCAGCGAACCTTGCTTTTTCCCTTGCTCAGCTTCAGTCTGGCTCTTCCTTTCCAGTACTGGGGGTTCAATTCCAGACTGTTCCTTCAGCTGCTTTGAGGGTGATTCAGTTCTCAAGAGAGTTTTCAGCTTAACTCTCCCAATGATTTCTCAGCTCTGATTTCAGCAGCTCTTCTCAGCTCTTCTTTCCTGGCTCTCCAAGACTCCAACTCCAACTTGCTCTACTGCAGGCAAGCCTCCTTTTATTCCCCTTCCCCTGCTCCAAATTTTTCTAAACAAACCAGTCAGGACAACTCAAATTCCCTCCATTATTTTAAAACATACCCAATCAAATCAAACCCTCTCTTCCCTCCAAAGGTTAACCAGTAAAACTCTTTTCCCTGTTAAACCAAACTGTAGAACAGGAGCTGTGAACGTTTAACCCTGCACAGCTTTTGGACACAGAACATAAGGAGTAAGCATATATATGTGCAGTATAGAAATCTGTAAGACAAAAAGAGGAGTTTCAGGCCTCATTCCTTCACATATCTTGATTTTTCTATGGTGCATTTCTGGTTGTTTTTTACAGTTTATCTTGGCTGCTAATTTGCAGTGTTTTTATAGTATTTGTTGTTTTTATTGTTTCATTGCATTGCAAATTGCCTTTGACATTTCTGGAAAGGCAGGTTATAAATAAAGACAATGCCTGACATTCTGAGCAGTGTTAGAAGTATGTAACAGGAGCTGCATCTGTGGAAAACTCTGTCATGGAGTGTGTTGCTGATGAGCAGGCAAGCGCAGGTAGAGGGGGAGGGCTGTGCAGCCCTCAGGGATATATTTTTGAGGTCAAAAAGTATTTTGAAGAGAGGAGAGAATGGCCCAAATCTCCCCTCCTCTACACATGCATTTGCTTGCTCAGCAACATACTGATTCTCCATTGCAGAATCTCTCATGGACACAGCCCCTGTCATGCGCATAGGCTTTGCTAAACATTAGGGTTAAAACATTATTTCCGGAAAGTGGTGCAAAATTATTATGCTATATAAACTAGCAAAATAATGCTGCATGATATTGTACCTTCTTTTAAGAATGGCTTGACGATAAACACCTTTCATTGCTCTGTGATTTCAGAGGGAATGTAATAAGAGGAAACCCAAAACCCTACAAAGAAGGTCCACCATGTGAAGACTGCCCTAACAATTGTGAAGATAAACTCTGCAGTAAGTTGATATAAACCAATTTCCTTTGGATAATATAAATCCTCTTCTGAGCTATCAGTGATAGATATAGTAAATCAGTCCAGAATCTTATCTGAAACTACTTCCCTTATATCACAATCTTAGCTTAATCTTGTAACCTTACCTGGGAAGTGAATTTCATCATTTAGATACCATCTAATGATGAGGCTGTATTGTATCCATCTGTGGAATGAACATCTAGTGGGACTAGAACCCCAAGTTAAGATCCTCCCAGAAGGACTTGCTATCAGGGACATAATTGTGTGAGATGACATTTGCTAAAGGAGGCTGGGTCCAGGCCATTTAGGCCTCCTACGTAATAAGAAATAGAACCTTCAGTTGAGCCCGTGAAACAGACAGGAATCTGTGGTGTTGAGCCCAAGACTGGAATAATGACTGGACTGATCTGATGCTGTCTTAATAAATAGGGCATAACATTCCACACCAGCCCTCACTTTTAAATATTTTTCAAGGACAGCTCCCAATGTATTATAAATCTGAAAAGTTCCCAAGGCAGCACTGACTCGTGTAGTGGTGTCTCTGAGCAGCCCTGTGTGAATATGAATTTCCTCCAACCATTCTGAAAGATGGTTGCACACCAATCTGTCATAAATGCTCCCCAATAAGAGAAACAAGGCATTATACAAACTAGAGGGGAGTGTAATAACAGTGCAAGTAAAATGGTTGGTTTTCTGTTGTTTGCATCTAAGTTCATTTTGGTTTGATTTCTTTCAGCCATTTCCTTATGCCAGTACATGGATACTACAGAAAATTGCAAAGATCTGCTACGTCTGTTCAAGTGTGATAATCAGCTGATGTACCAGCAATGCCAAGCCACCTGTAGATGTGGAAAAGCCATTATATGACATACACCTCAGCATTGCAAGGTTGATCTTGAGGCATTTGTTCTTAAATGGAAGCGGGTAAATAATAAGCACAAAGAGGGAAAAACATGTTATCTAAAACTGATCAAGATGTAGCATTTGAAATTATTGGTAGATAAAAAAAGAACATTTCCAAAAGTCATTTGTAAAGAGAGTAACACTCATGTCAACTTTATCAACACTCTTGTCAACTTTTCCCCTTTTCAATTCTTTCTTGTTCTGCTGAAGAAAATGGTTTTGAAGATTTCTGAGCTAAATATTTAAACCTTGCAAAGTATTCATCATTCCCCTCCCCCCAATTATTTGATTTCAATTCACAGTAATTGATATATTCTTTGCTATATGTTAATCTGGAATGTTGTTCAGTAAGCTACATGCGAATTCTGAATCTAGTTATTAACTGATAAATTCTGCAGTTCCAATCATAGCATGTCCATTGATTTTTTTTAAAGAAAAAATAGGAAATAGATGCAAGAAGCATATAAAGATTCAGGCATTCATTATTAAGTTTCATATTCATTATTATTATTATTATTCCTCCAAGGAGCCCAGAGCGGTGTACTACATACTTACATTTCTCCTCACAACAACCCTGTGAAGTAGGTTAGTCTGGGAGAGAAGTGACTGGCCCAGAGTCACCGAGCTAGTATTCTGGCCGAATGGGGATTTGAACTCGGGTCTCCCTGGTCCTAGTCCAGCACTCTAGCCACTATACCACACTGGTTCACTTTATATTTGCTTACATTGAATTGCATTTGCCATTTTGTTGTCCACTCCTAGTCCAGCACTCTAACCACTACACCACACTGGCTCTCCATGCTCAGACTCAGAACATTTTAACTGTGAAATATTGAATGTGAAAGTGAAAGTAATCTTGCATGATATACATAGGGATGCATTCTAATTTTCAGTGAAGCACAGGTCCATCATTAGAAACTTGTGAGTGCAACTCCAATTACAATTCTGTAAAGGCCTTCCATACAGAGTGGTGCTCTGCCAAAAGTTAAGGTACAAATGATTGAGTCTTGAATTCTGGTGATGCCAGTTTTATGATTGCTCTAACATTCAAGAAAGAATAACCAGCCATGGCTATAATCCTGCAGGGTAAACTCATACACAAGCTTTTAATTTGATGATGTGGAAAACTAGAAGGATGGGGTGTTGTTTTTGTAGTCTCATTTTGCAATTAACAGTGAGTGTAGTGTACAAATAAACTGTGTATGTGTGTGTTTCCCTATCAAGCACAATGACATTTTTTTAAAGGTAAAAAGGTAAATGAGCAAGTGGAATTTGTGGAATTTTATGGACTCCAAATAGGGAACCACTAATTCAAGGGCTGACTGTGACTGGGAGTAAATAAACATGCATTCCTCAGACCTGCACAGCAAGAGGTTGGCTTTGGAAAAGCAGCCAGGTCAAGGCCATGAGAAGAAAGGGGAAGGCTGGAAGGGCCAGCTTCACACTCCAGCATCAGCAACAATGCTCACAGCTGCTACTTGCACAATCACGATTCAAGCTGAAGGCCATGCTTATTTCTTGGTCAGCTTGGCAACCCTGCTGGCTACATCTTTCTGCCAGGTACATTTATTCTACTGGCATCCCATTCCCCCTTTAGAAAGCTGAGAGTGGCTCCTCCCATAGGACTCCCAGTGGTCTGCCGCCCAGGCAGGGCCCTTCAGTCCCGTGCCCACTTAGCTTCAAGAAGGCTACCCAAGCAGGTGCTTCCAGGCCATTCGCCGAAGCTGCCAGGGAAGAGGGCCAAGAGCCCAATCAGTGTTCTCTTCAATAATCCGTATAATTGCATGCCCTGAAACTCACTAAATTTTTATTTATTTATTTTTATTTATTGTTAGATTTATATACCGCCTTTCGCTAAAAACAACACCAAGGCGGTTTACAAAAGTTAAAACACATAAAAATGAATTAAAAGTATTTAGCTAAAAATATAAAAACAATCCGATATTAAAATATATATACAAAATACAAAAAAACCCAACAATACATGGATAAAAACACACATAAGCAGCAATAAAACAATCATGTAAAGGCCTGGATAAAAAGCCAAGATTTAACCCGCTTTCTAAAAACAGTAACGGAGTCTGAGGAACGAATGGCCACAGGGAGAGCATTCCAAAGCCTGGGGGCAGCAACAGAGAAGGCCCTGTCCCAAGTGCATGACAACCTAGCCTCCCTCATTGTCGGCACCCGGAGCAGAGTCCCCTCAAATGAGCCTAGATATCATATGATTTGAGGAAATAATAGGATTCTTTTCATTTGCCTTTTAGCAACTGGACTAGTGGGGGAGATGCCACTCCATGATTTTAATGTGTATCTCAGAACTGAAATCAAAAGGACTCAAAACATTATTTTTACAATGAGATCTGATACTAAACTATATGCACTGTTTAAAGTGTTATCCACCGTGACAGGCATTTTTAATTCAAGAGGAGCTGGAATGGGGCCTCCTCCAAATTAGAACCATTGCAAGGAGGGGAGGGTTATAGCCCCTCTAACACCCCTCCATAGTCCCCATTCACAAGGAGCCACAATCCAGCTTCTACTGGTTAAAGAAGAAATAAGCTCATTAAGGTGGCAGGACTATAGCCCAGTTAAATAATATCTGCTTTGCGTGCAGAAGGTCCCAGGTCCAGTCCCTGGTGGCATCTCCAGGTAGGGTCTGTGTTTTCCTTTTACAGTGTGCTTCACGGGAAGAGGAGTGCAGCACTCCACTGCTGTCCCAGGGCAGCCATGCTGCTCCATGCTTTATAGGCACTGTGCCTCCAGTTTCGGAGCTGGAACAGGAAGTGCAGCTGCAGCAAGAGGCAGGGGTGGTAAAACTGTAGGCAGCACAGGTTGCCTGGCAGAGCAAGGAGGACGAAGCAGCAGCATGTGGTGGCCTCCAGACAAGAATGGCGTGTGCGCTGCTTGCTCCTCCTTGCTGGATCAGGCTGCATCCCATTTCAAGAGCTTGTCACTAGCCAGAATGATAGGCTCTGAAGTATGGGGGTGGGGGGTGGGGACAGGATGAATATTTAGTAGAGAAGGAAGATTATTATTTAATTCCAGACACGAGTTTCTATGACTGCATTTGTAACATAATATGATAACTATACACTGGAACAAATGATGGATCTGACATTGAGCAAAAGCACGGTTATCTTTCTCCTTAAAATAATGTACTTACCAACATGGTTCACTGTACCTGCCTACCATGTATCCAGTTTATAGGCCTTCTTTCCTCTTTGCATAACAAATGTGATGTCCTAAATGGCAAAAAGTAATGGCATCACTGAGAGAGCACAGAGTTGTCAGGAAATATTAGCAAGCGTTTTATTGTATATTCTATATTATGTATTCAGTATGCACATTAAATCCTCCAGCAATGGGAACTGAATGTCTAACTTAGCATCCATTTATTGTTAGTTCATAATGGAGGGGAAATGGGCACTACCTTTAATTTTATTGCAGTCTGCAACCAGTATTTACAACAGCCTTATATTAAAACATCTTAAAACAAAATTTCAATACAATTATACACAAATTCTGCAAATTGCAGCACAAACTCCCAGAGCTTTATATGTTGTTTCATTATTCCAGTCAAATGGCAACCAAGTTACCATCTGACGAACACCCGGAGGATTTTCCTGTCAGAGGCATTAGGGATGTGTGAGCCAGCTGGAGGTTGAGCCAGCTCACACTTGAACTGGCCCAGCTCAAGGGCTTGCCCTTGAGCCAGACCAGCCTGGTTCGGCTCAAAGTCGAGATGAATCCGCAGGTCTGGTATGGGGCCAGTTCGGGATTTTTAAAAAGGTGGACTTGCTGGCTTTGCAGGACTTCAGCAGTGCTGCCATGGGGGTAGTCCCTCTCCCCCTGGCCTCCCACTGGTCATTTTTGGCCCATAACGGGGCTTTCTGCCATGGTGGTAGCCATTTGTAGGTTGCTGTGCATGCCCACTGGCCTTCTGTGTGGCCAGGGGCATGCAGATGGCCAGTGGGCATGCATGGCAGCCTCCAATATGGCTGCCGTCATCACAGAGAGGCCCATAATGGGCTGAAAACAGCACCAAAGTGGCCAAAAATGGCTGGGGTGAGGACAGAAGAGGGAGGGGGAACATCAGGATACCCCCCCCCCCATGGCTGCAACAGCAGCAGCATCCCTGAAGCCCCATAATGGCAGTAAGTCCACCATTTTTTGGATTGAAAGTATTTTTCTCCCCCTCCCTGCCAAGCTGGGCCCAATCCAGTTTGGACTAGTGTGGATGCTATGGTGGGCATCCAGGGAACAACGGAGTCTAGGATTGATAAGGGGAAAGTACCTTCAGGGATTGTGCAGGGCAGGAAGCTAGAGAAACAATCAGCAGCAGTAATAGCAGAAAGCAGTGCAGGCCCAGTAATGCAATGAAACGAAGTTGCAGGAACATTCACAAGCTTTGCAGGCTCACATTCTTAGCTGGTTCAAAATCTCATTGGCAGAGGCGTAATGATGGGGGGGCAGGCAGGGCACGTGCCCTAGGCGCCACTATAGGAGGGCGCAAAAATGCTGACTGGCCCCGCCCCCACTCAGCATCCCCCACAAATTTCTAGCTTAATCCTCCTGAGTCCTGATTGCCAAATGCCTTGCGCAGCCGGCCTTTCCTCCTTGGGTGCGGCGTCTCTACTCCGGACACGCACTGCCTGCTCCCTGCACCTGCTGCTGCCATTGGCTGGCCGAACAGCTGGACGTCCCATGCCCTCACACACACTCGCGCTTGCGCGAGATCTCATCAGTCACGTCATGTGCTTTTTCGAGGCTGCTGGTGAGAGCGTCTGCTGGTGGTGCCTGCTGCCTGTTCTTCGGGGCTGAGAGCAGGAGGAAGAGAAGGTCATCGAGCGAACAGTGCAATTTTTAAAAAAGCAAGCATTAAAAGGTGTGTGTGTGTGCAGTGCTTGCAGCATGAGCCTTTACTCTTTTAAAATTTATTTCTGTAACCATGTGCTAGGGTGCTCAAGCTGCGGCGGGAGGGCGGGCTGCCTGGTGCGTGCACAAACCACAATCAAAATGGATGTTTTTTCCCCCTCCTGAGTCCTGACTGAGAGTATGGCCAGCGTTAGGGGAGTCTCTTTCTTGGGGGGGGGTTAGTTATACTATGCTACTGGGGGGTGGGGCGGTGAGCAGCCAGCGGCGAGAAAGCTCCCCATGGAGCCGCCGCCCCGGCCATTTGGATTAGGTAGGCAGCATGTAGTTTGTGTGTATCTCTGCCATCATCATTGTTTACTACCATAATTGTTTAAGTCCTGGGCTGGTCCCCATGCTGCTCTGTGCTGCTGCAGTGCCAAGCTGACTGCTGAGGGAGGGGGCACAAATTTGCTTGCCAGCAGCAGCGAGGAACTTGGAAGCTCCCCTTGGAGCAGCCGCCCGCACCCACTGCTTAGATTGGGCATGTCCTTTGTGTGTGTGCGTGTGCCCCATGAGCAACCCTGCCCCTCTCCTCCTCTCCTCCCCACGCCACTTGGGCGGCTGGGTGCGGGCAGCAGTGGGCCCTTGTTTAAGCACCCCTCTCTCCTCGAGCAATAAACATGCTCTAGTCTCACCACCGGTGGGGTGGTGGATGAGGTCGGTGTAGGCGAGGCGTCAAGAGAAGAAGAGAAAAGAGGCTTGCCTTCCCAGTCAGCAGCAGCCGCTCGGCTCGTTCCGCTGCCTCTCTCCCCCCACCCGCTCCCATCCATCCCAAATGAACCGTTCCCATGTCCATGCCCTGCTGCTGCCTGCCCGGGCGCTGAGAGAACTGGGGCACCGCAGCGGCAGTGTTGGGTGTTGCTTGGCTGAAGCTGCCACCCACAAAGCACTTCCGGAAAGCGCTCTTGCCCTGTGCTCCTAGCCTGGCTTTCCATTCATCCCTCAACATGAGGCTTCCTTGTGGGGCGAGGATGGGCATGGAGTTTTTATTTCAGAGACAAACAATGTGAACAGAGGAGGAGAAGCGGGGAGGAATTGGGGCAGCACATTAGCTAGCTGGCTGGCTCGCTACATGACGAGAGAGGGACACACGGCGATGGCTCTTGCTTGGGAGGGAAACTTGGGGCTGAGGGAGACTGACTGCGTTCCTTTCTTCCCCCATCCTGCCGGGAGAGGTGATGGTCTAAGCTGGAGAAGAGGGTGGCTGGCGGCGTATGTAGGTATAATGCATGCATGGAAAGAGAGTGGCTGGTTCTTCTGACTCTCCTCAGCGCTTGTCAGCTCTTGCACAGGGCAAGGCTGCTCCTCCCGTTTTTGCCTTCCCTCGACTACTGTAGCTAAGGGGGAAGAGAGAGGCAGGAGGGGCGCGCGCTCGGGTTACATTTCTCTCACACGCCTTCCAGTCTCTGCTGCTGCCTCCACTGAAGGGAGGAGTTAATTGGGCCGACCTCCCCCCTCGGCTCCTTGCCGCTCTTTCGGAGTGAAGGGGAAATCTCAGTGTGCCCCTGCCCCTCCACTCCATCCCTGATGGCCGAGTTCCCATGACCAGTGCATGGGACTCGGGGAGGATGCTGCTGCTGCTGCTGCTACCACTGGAGGAAGACGAGATAGCAAGGCACCTGGGAGCGAGGGAGGAGGTGGATTAGTTCAGTGGAGAATGAATAACCTCTTTGAGGGGAGGTAGTGATAACTTGGAGAAAGGAGAGAGGGGCAGTGTGGTTGAGGGTCGCTCGCTGTTTCAATTTGGCCAGAGCATGGGGGCACAGAGCTGGGGAGGTGTGGTCCTGTGCAGGTAATATTGTATGTAACATTATATATGGGGAGAAACACTGGAGGACATATGAGATAAATGGTAAAGGAGTAGTTGCAAAGTAAGAAAAGAACTGCTTGCTCTGTCTATTCGTGTATTATTTTATTACCTGACTGACGTTAGGAAACGCGGGATATAAATGTAATAAATATATACATAAATAAAACTGGTAGCCCAAAGGCACTGGTCTGATAGCATGTTTATAAACAAACAAACTCTGAGAACCTTTCAATAGTCAATATTCCCTTTCCCCTTGCCTTTCTTCACAATAGGGGAGGAGGAGGAGGGAAGTGGTGCATGTGTGCGGTTTGGTTGGGCAGAGCGGAGGGAAGCGGTTGTGTGTGCCTGTCCCCCCACCCATCCATCCCCTTTCTTCTGTTTCTGTTTGAGAAATGCAGTTTATAGCAGTGTTAGCTGGATGAGTCTTTGGCAAATTTATCTAATGTTCCTGCTCTTTGAAACTTAAGGATAGTAGCCTGTGAACTCTTTGGGGACACACTTTCCCCTATGCTTTATTTTTACTCTCTTCTTTATTTTTACCCTTTTTGACAAAAGCTTTTGATTCCTCTATCCACTGCAAGCTTATAGCAGATGTTAGCAGATGGTCATTACAGCAGGGTAATAATAATTCCTTCAGAACTGCATTTTGATAAGAATGAAACCTTTCCACAGTGTTCTCTGAGAGTTTGATTTTCCTAACTAATATTGTTGCTGACTTAATCTTTGTGATGATTACAAGGGTTATAGCTCTGTATTTCTACTTCTCTGAAGTGTACTCCATACAGGGATATATGATGCAAGTATGAGAAGCTGATGCATTTTCTGTTTCTGTAGCAAAGGAATTATTATTATTGTTGTTATCATTATCATCATTATTATTACATTTATACCCCATTCTTCCTCCAGGGAGCCCAGAGCGGTGTACTACATACTTAGGTTTCCTCTCACAACAACCCTGTGAAGTAGGTTAGGCTGAAAGAGAAGTGACTGGCTCAGAGTCACCCAGCAAGTATCATGGCTGAATGGGGATTTGAACTCGGGTCTTCCTGGTCCTAGTCCAGCACTCTAACCACTACACCATGCTGGCTCTTCAATTCAATTCAATTGGCATCAGTTGCACAAACAAGATGCAGGTGTCTTGGTTGCAGGACTATATGATAAGATTCCTAGGATATAGCTTATAAAAGATGGAGAAGGGCATATATGTTGGTGATACAGATCATGCTGTATCAAGGACGGTCTAGTTATAATTTTCAGACATATCATAATTTGTTAATTAAAAGTTTAACGAGCTTGACTTGTACTTTTTGTAATTTCTATATTTTTGGTATTTTGGTATTTTTGAGGTAATGTTATGGTAAAATACATGTTTCCTGAAAGATGCATGTCAGATGTTTGGATGGGGGGGGGCGTAGGGGGCGCAATTTCAGTGCTTGCCCTAGGTGCCGTTTTCCCTAGTTACACCACTGCTCATTGGCAATTGTTATAGCTGCTTCCCTCACAAACACAAAGTCATCTTGTATAGATTTAACTAAGAGTTTATTCAGCAACAACTCCATTTTCTCCTCCTCCTTTCCCTTTCTGATTCCACCTGACACAAAGGCATGGGGGTGGGGTTAATACCAATACCAATTGGGTGTACCAATCAGAAGGCAGAGCAAAGAGATACCAGAAATGGGGGCGGGAGACAAAGAGTGAGACCCCTGCTTACTATCTGTATTCCTAATGTTGCTAGTGGGAACTAGGACAAAAGGTGCAAACAGACGATGCAACTGGAGCTGCAACTCCAACAAAAGCAGCTGTCACTAGCCCTCTTCAGACTTTATGAATCATAACTGAGCACTGCTCATGAGTGGGGAAGCAGGGAGGATGTTCTGCCCCCTGCTGTCACTCATCCTCCCTGCACGCAACAACCATGCTTACAGCACTGTTTGTCTGGAGAGGGACAGTGCCATAAACATCATGACTGGTGATCATCATGCTTACCTGTGGCACCTGTTGGAAGTGAAGGACTTTGCGCTGTCTCTTGTCTCAGTGACATAGGAGGGCAGACTAGTGAGTCAGAGGGCTAGAGGGTCAAGACATTGGTCATCCCTTCTCTACTGCTCTGACACTATCCCTTTGGAATGTAGATTGCTACTCTTAGGGACTAACTTCCTTCCTTCCTGTTTTGCACTTCCTCTTTCCATTCTCTTCCTGTTCCTTCTACCTTGCAACATGCAAGATCCTCTCCCCTGCACCATGTGTGCAGAGATGCAGAATCCATCTGCATCCAGCTAGCTAGCTAGATTAGAGATCCTAACTCCTCACTTTCCTATCTAGAATGGAGTTCTTTAATAAATGCCATATATATTGATTTGTAACTATGAACTGGCTCCAAGTTACTTTACTCTCAGCATACACGCATGCCTAACCAAATTCCACTGTGCTGTGCCTCTGTGCACTCTGCCAGGGGCGTATCTAGGGTGGGGCAGGCAGGGCACGTGCCCCAGGCGCCACTTGAAGGGGGGCACCATTTCTTAAAAAAAAAATTTTTTTAAGAAAAGCCTGCCGAAAACAAAATGGCCACCACGCATGCTGAAATGGCCTCTGTGAGGCCCTAGGCCATACCAGGCCTCACAGAGGCCATTTGAGCATGCGTGGTGGCCATTTTGTTTTCAGCTGCCTTTTTTTTTTAAATTATTTTTAAAAATGGCCACCGCACATGCTCAAATGGTCCCTGTGAGGCCCTAGAGGCCAGCAGGGGACCTTTGAAGACCCCCCATGGCCTTTAGGAAGCCCCCCAAAGGGGCTACAGGTAAAAATCTTTTAAAAAAATTAATATAATATAAATCACTGTACACATATTCAGATATGTGACTTGTATGTGACCTTCAGACTTGTATTTTTCAGCTGATATTATGGTAAAGTTATCTGAAAGATGGGTGTCAGATGTTTGGACAGGGGGTGCAATTTCAATGCTTGACCTAGGCGCTATTTTCACTAGATATGCCTCTGCACTCTGCTATAATGAAAAAGGGATTCTCTTACCAGAGAGAATTCCCAACAGCACCCAGGTTTCCAGCAGCCTCTTCTTCTTTCCTCGGGCATATTGCAAGCTTTTCAAGGAATGTGAGGACAGTTACTTCTTGCAAAAGATCACAAGGGTCAGATTGGACCCAAACAGCTGCTCAGATGTGGAGAAAGCCGCAGCTGGTGGGCTTTCTCCTTAGCCAGTGGGCTTTCTCCTGCATATTTCTCCTGTGCATTTGCTTAAAATAATGTATTCAGGTTGAAGGTTTTTGGATTTTTATTCACACACGCACACATACTTGATAAATTTCTTAACAGGGGCTGACATCCTGACTAGCACTGTGCTCATGCAGCAGTGCCAGGATTAACTCTTTGCCTAGTTAACCCCTGCTAACAAGGCAAAGAGGCACTTTTTAAACATGGTGGTTCTCTTTATTTAGCAGGGGGAGAGCAACTGACCCTATCGACCCACAGCACAGTACCCCTCCAGTGACTGTTGCTGGTGTCTATCTTACATTTCTTTTTAGATTGTGAGCCCTTTGGGGACAGGGATCCAACTTTGTTTGTTTGTTTGTTATTTCTCTATGTAAACCACTTTGAACACTTTTGTTAAAAAATGGTATACAAATATTTGTTGAAATTTGAAGATCCAGAGTACCACTGTGTCATTTTGTGCATGGGGGAAGCAGCAGTATTTGACAATCACCCCTATCTTATGAAGCCCCTTGTGCATCAGAAAAATATGTTCCAAAGGGCTGTGAAACCCTCAGGGACATCTTTTTGGGACACACAGTGGGCTTCAGAGGGAAGGGGAAGTCAAAATGTTCATTTTGACTGTCATTGGACAGTCTCCCACGAGTGCAATGGAGCAGCAGAAGTCTGGATGCTGACATGGATTCACATGTGCCTTGTCAGCATTGGTATCAACCAGTGTCTTTATGCCACCTTCATGCATTATATATTTTGTAAACATTCCTATGGCAAAATACATGTGTTGCTACATTGTATTCATGACAGAATCATGCCATCTTCTCCATAACTGGCCATTGATAGCCCCTGATATAGTTTGATTGATTGGTCAGTCAATAAAAGATATTACAAAAACAGCAAAAAATGCTAGTGCTGTTTCCTTTTAAGGAAACTGAAGTGTGCTCCTTGGACTGCCATGTAAGCATACTTGGAATCAGTGTCCTTGAATGCATATTATGTGTACGAATAAGCCCTATTCACAAGTTACGTTCAATGCACAAACAATGGTACACTTCATATCTGTAGCCTGTGTTTGAGGGGCCTGTACTCAGGTCCAACTTTTAAATGAATCCATGTACAAGCATTCACAGAAAAATGTGTACATGTGTAGCATCTGTAACATCTGAACATAATCTAACATCTGAATAGGGCTATAGATATAAATAAAATCAGAATTTATCTGATGGCATTTTCAGCTCAGTACAGAAAGGAGTGCTTACACATGCATTGTAGAATGTGGAGCTGGTTTTATCACCTTTTTGAGACAGAGGAAGCTACTTATGGATGTGGATTTTAAAACATCAGCACATGTGGTACAAGAAGTCCATATAGAGTTTTGTGACCCCTTCTTTGCATTTGTGCATCTTTTGGAAGTTTGGAACTCATGAAGCTATAAAACGAAGGTATTATTGAAAGAATAGTTGGGTGCTTTTAGATTTTATGTATTAGCCCATATGAAATATTAACATAATGGGTATTATTGTTTATTTTAATGTGTATGTATATGTGGATTTTGATGATTTTAAGGATTTATGTATTGATTTGAGTATATATGTGGGTAATTATAAAACAGTATATATTAAATATCCAGCAACTTTCATCCTTTGGTATGTTTTGAGAAAAATCCTTACAATAGGTTGCAGTTGAATGTGTCCCCTTAATGTCTTTTTACAGATTTATTTAATATTGCATACAGCAAATGTTTTGTGTGGGTGGGTTCTTGTGGTGCAATATAGAGTTTCTATTGGACTCACCTAGGTCCTTCTTCTTTTTGTTGCCATTCTTTCACCTGAAACATGTCCCAGAATTAGGGGTGGCAATTCGGAGTTTCAGTGATTCGGTTCAGGACCCAAACCAAATCACCCCTGTTCTGTTTTGTGCCCGAATATGGGCCACCCGAATCACCCTTGATTCGGTTCGGATTTGGATTTAATCCAAATCTAAATCGATTTGGGGGGGAAAGGGCCCAGGGGCAAAATTTTGGGGTGGGGTGGTATTGCCCAATGGGTGGAAGCTACCACCCCAATTTCAGGGGGATTGGGCAAAGGGATGATTTTTGGGTAATTCTTGAAGTTTTAGTGACTTTGGGGCAGTTTGGGGAAGAAATTGGGACCTGGGGCAGAATAGTGGGGTGGGTGGTATTGCCTAATGGGTGGAGGCTACCACCCCAATTTAAGGGGGATTGGACAAAGGGCTGGTTTTTTGGGAATTTTTGAAGTTTTAGTGTCTTTGGGGCAGTTTGGGGGCAGAAAGTGTATCTGCCCCAAAAGGGTGGGGTGGTAGTGCCTAATGGGTGGAGGCTACCACCCCAATTTCAGGGGGATTGGGCAGAGGGCTGATTTTTTGGGAATTTTTGAAGTTTTGGTGTCTTTGGGGCAAATTGGGGGCAGAAAGTGGATCTGCCCCAAAAGAGTGGGGTGGGCTGGTAGATAGTGCCTAATGGGTGGAGGCTACCGCCCGTCCCCAATTTCAGAGTGATTGGGCAGAGGGTTGGATTTTGGTGAATTTCTGAGGTTTTTCTTCATAAGGTGCAGTGTGCTAGATTGATATTCATAGTAAATGAGAGTGTGAAAAAGTGAAAGTGGGGTCATGAGAGTTCTTTAATTGAAAAAAATCTCATCTGCTATCATTGAATGAGAATTCACACCTCTTTTCTGACGTGTGAATTCTCATTCAATGATAGCAAATGAGATTTTTTTCAATTAAACAACTCTCATGACCCCACTTTCACTTTTTCACACTCTCATTTACTATGAATATCAATCTAGCACACTGCACCTTATGAAGAAAAACCTCAGAAATTCACCAAAATCCAGCCCTCTGCCCAATCACTCTGAAATTGGGGGTGGGTGGTAGCCTCCACCCATTAGGCACTACCACCCCACCCCACCCTTTTGGGGCAGATAAACTTTCTGCCCCCAAACTGCCCCAAAGACACTAAAACTTCAAAAATTCCAAAAAAACCAGCCCTTTGTCCAATCCCCCTTAAATTGGGTTGGTAGCCTCCACCCATTAGGCACTACCACCCCACCCCACTATTCTGCCCCAGGCCCCACTTTCTGCCCCAATCTGCCCCAAAGACATGAAAACTTCAGAAATTTCCCAAAAATCAGCCCTTTGCCCAATCCCCCTGAAATTGGGGTGGTAGCGTGCACCCATTAGGCACTACCACCCCACCCCACTCTTTTTGCCCAGATCCCATTCTATGCCCCCAAACTGCCCCAAAGTAACAAAAACTTCAAAAAATCCCGCAATATCGGTCATGAGCCGAATCACCCGAATTTTTTGGCCCCAAAATTTGGGTGATTTGGCTCGGCCCCAAAAAATATCAGGGGATATCGAGGGTGATTCGGTTTGGCCCCGAATCACCCGAAATTGCTCATTTCGGGCACAGATCGATCTGTGCCCGTAATTTTTTGCACATCCCTATCCAGAATGTTGGGGGGGGAATATGCTAAATCATTGTAAACCGCTTAGAGAGCTTCCAGCTATAGAGCGGTATATAAATGTAAGTGCTATTGCTATTGCTATATTTTTATTTATTTTTTGTGGGGGGGGGGACTCTTTAAAAAGTTGAAAAACTTCTGTGGAGAGGGGTGGGAAAGTTGGCCTCATGACTGTAAACTATGAGAGCAGGTCCGCCCTTCTTCGTGCCAGGGATGCACCTAGGCACCTGGGGTGTCTCCAGCAGTCACCCTGCACCCGCCACGCCTCTGGTTTTTTTTTTCCGGTGGGTTTTTTTTTTTTTTTTTTTTTGCATAATTCAAGCCACCATGGCATGTATGTGGCTGAGGGGTGGGCCGGGGGGTGAGCTGAGCAGGACTTGCCTCCCACCCCCCCGGTGGTGGTGACCGGAGTGACCACTCGGCCTGTCCATTCGGCCCAGAGGCTCTTGTTTACTGCGAGGTGCTACAGTGCACCGGTGCAGTTAAAATAGATTGCCACAAGCCCATGATGCCATGTGCTGGAGCGCCTCGCAGTTATCAAGAGCCATTGGGCTGAATAGACAAGCCCAGCGGTCACTTCGGACAACACTGGGGGAGGAGGTGGGCAAGTCTTGCTAAGCTCACTCCCCAGCTTCCATTCCTCGCTTAAATTATGCAAAACAAAAACACCAGACGTACGGTGTGGCGAGGCGGGCACAGGTGGTTGCAGGAGGGGGCCCCCCCTGACCATTTGGAGTCTGCCCCTGGAGGCCATGGACCAGGGCCCCAATTTTCCGGGGGTAAGAGCGCCTCTCCCCCCCACACACACACACACTACCAACCAGTCAATCCTCAAGGAAGAACATTCTGAGCAAAAAACACTCTGAGCAAAGTGACTTTCAACAGCAACTGAGTGCTTCCGTATTTCTATGTGACACCTTTTTGCTTCCTGATAAAATAATATACTGGAGAGTAATTGCAGTGCTGTTGGTGGCGGCAGCAGCCAGAGGGGCAGGAAGTGAGGGATACATACCAGCTGACAGAATGTCAACAAAACATGAAGCAAAAGCACTTCCAACAACAACATATGGTTTAACTATAGTGGCAGAAATAATCGCTGTAAGGAGGCAATCGCTAGAATGCCTAAAAATGTAAGAGTAGAATCTTTAGCGGGATTCATCCATCCCCTGTGGGGCCATGAGCTACCATGGTGGGTCTTTTGAGAGGACAGAGAGGAGGTCCCTTTGTCCAATGTTCATTTTAATGTGCAGTACATCAGACTATATGTAGCAGAAACTAAGATTTTGTACAGTTGGGCCTATTGAGTTTAATAAGGATGTGGGTTGTTTCCTAAGAAGAAACAGAGGGGGCGGGGATAATTGTTTGCTTTCCATTGTCATAACCTTATACAAAAAGTACATTACAGCCTTCTGTTGCGCCCTCTCATTCTTTGTGGGCCATCTTCATTTTTTGTGCTTCCCCTCTTTCTTTGTCCTTCTTATTTCCCCTCCCTCCCTCTCAGTCACTTTCGATTCATTCGCCCTTTTCCTTCTGTAAGCAAATTCTGAAGGAAGAGGATACTTGTGGGTAGGGGTGGACTGCAGCCGCTGCTTGTGCAGTTGGACACAAAGTTTATAATAAACCTGCATGCTTCCTCTGTAACATGTAAGAATACAAAGGCAACAGCCGCACCCACTGCATGTCTCCAGCATCTGGGATTCTGCCTGTGCACCTGGAGGTTCTCTACAGCCATCATGACTAATAGCCACAGAGGGATCTCTCCTCCTCTGTGAATGTTTCTAACCCCCTTTCAAGCCCATCTAAGCTTGAAAGTGGTCATCACCGCATCTAGAGGTGGTGAGTTCCACAAGTTAATTGGCTTTCTTTTTGTGTATTCTGAACAGAGACGGGCCTCAGTGCTGAATGTGATTTAGAGGAATTTCCTTGCTAAAGGACTTCAACAAGTGATTAGGTGGAAATCTAATCTAAGTGATTGGGTAGGAAATTAGCTGGGGACATGCAATGGATGTGGCTGTTGCCTTTGCCCTTTTACATGTTACAGAGGACTCATGCAAGGCTTATTATAAACTTTGTGTCCAACTGTACAAGCAGCAGCTGCAGCCCACCCCTATCCACAAACATCCCCTTCCTTCAGAATTTGTTAACAGAAGGGGAAAGTCAAATGAATAGAAAGTGACATGTGGGGAGCAAGGAGGGCAGGACTGGGATGACTCACCCCTGGTGCTCTGACACTTTGAGCTGCACCCCCAAGACAGTGTTTGGATTCAAACCAGAGCCAGCATGACCAGTAACAGTAACTTGTGACTTCACAGTCAGCCACAGAATTTTGCCATCATGGTTCCCCTTGGAAACCTGCGAAGATTCTGCAGTAGGCTCACTTGGCAGCGTTTTACAGGTAGATTAGCTGAAGCATTTTCGATAAATTGGCTGTCTTCGGCTGTCAGTTTATTAGCAGCTTATCAGCTTAGTTGTCAAGATGGGTGGCTGTTGGTCATGTGTGGCCTGCAGGTAAGTCTCTGGCATGGTGGGTGAAGCAAAATCTAATGGCGGTGTGGACTTGGTTTTTAAAGATGCCCTTCCGTTGTTTTAGCCTGTCTGGGCAGAGAACTGAAGCCCAGCCTGCTGTGTTCACACGTGTTTGTGCTCCCTGTGGGAACTTCAGTGGTCACAAGTTCACCACCACTATTCACACCACATAGCTTCTCCTTGAAATGCAGATGGCCCTCGAAGGTCACCTGCTTGGCTGATTTCCACTGTGTTTCTTAAGCTTGGAGGTCCTAGACCGGTGAAGCTGTATCACTCAGGAGCTACTGGCTGGCTCCTGTGGGCCCACTTGGGGGGTTGTGGGGAAATCCTGCTCACCAGTTGAAGCTGACTTGAAAAGCTGCCCCCCAGCACCCCCATGTTATTTCCAAGAACATGCCTAACCTTTTCTTCTTTCATGTTCCCATAGGTCTCACCCAGAGGCAGAACCAAAGTGAGTTGCTCTCTTCTCTACCCTTGACTCCTCTTAATGCTTTTGGCTCTGGTGTGGCCAGCTGAAGGGATCGGGGGGGGGAGTGATGAGGGGGAGGTGTTCAGACATAGCCCAAACCCAGGTGTGGCATATATTGCCTCATCAAGGTGAGCCCATCTCCTTTCCATGTTCAGAATGCCAGTAATTGGCTGCTGAATCAAATGCCAATTTCGTCAACTTGATACCTTGATACCTTTGGCAGGCTGCCTCCCTCCTATTTAAAACACAAAACAGCATGTATGTGTCCCTTTGGGGGGGGACTTTTTAAAAAGTGGGGAAACTACACTGGAGAGGGGTGGGAAAGCTGGCCTCATGACTGTGAACTACGAGAGCAGGCCCACCCCCCGCCCCGCCACAACCAGTCAATCCTCAATGAAAAATACTCTGAGCAAAATGCAGTGAGTGACATTCAACGGCAATTACATTCACTGCTCCCAACTATGGAATCATCCAAAATTATCAGGGCCAGCTAGAAGGATTAGGGGAGAGGACATACTTGGCTGCATGTGAATTAAAATTAGAGGGAGGGCACATACTAGTAATACCCTTAGTAATACTAGTAATACCCCTAGTATTACTGGGGGAGGAGACCCTCTCTTTCCTGTGATTTGCTACTAAGAATATTTCTCCTTATCTCTGCAGGGATGAAGATGAAGAGGGGGCACTGACAGGTAAGTGGATGAGAGTGCCTGCTTCTCCTCAGGGCTCCCCAGCCCCCCAGGGAAAGCCTCCTTGGAGAACTGTTTCTCTTAGACAATGGAGAGAGATGGGCAGACATCCATCTGATGGATGGATAGCAGGAGGGCAGGTTCAGCCACCTCTATCCTTTGCTGTTGATGCAGCCGAAAGTGTTAGAGGAGACTGGGGGGAGGGGCTCTGTGAGTCACATCTAGCTATCTTCCATTCGAGGAGGAGATGGGGAAAGGGCTGTGGCAGCAGGCAGGTAGGTTTGGTCATTCTCCTTTAGAGGTTGTGCACTTTTGAAAAAGTCCTGTGAGAACCCTTTGCCCACACCCAGCCCCAAAACATCCTCTGGGTCTTTTTCTCCCTGCCTTCAAGAAGAGGAAGCTAATTATTTCCAAAGTATCACATTTTTTGACAATTACATGGGTCAAGATGGAATTGGAGGATCACCTGAAAACAAGGGCAACATTCCCTGGCCAATGTGCTCTGAGCTTGGTCCAAAGAGACTCTTTCTTTCTCCGACCACAGTTTTCTACCTCTAGGAGCCAGGCCCGCATTCCTGAGATCACAGCTATGCTTCCTGCTTATGACATCCAGGCAGATTTTCAAGACCTCCCACCCCACTAGGTCAAGAGGCTGTAACTGGGGGTTGGTTCGTGAACCAGAGATAGTCCATGTCAACCATCAGCTCCCATTCTGCTCAAAGGAGAAGCTTCTTTCCTCACACAGAAGTGAGAGCCCATAGCCCAGTAGTGGAACAATTGCTTTGCATGCACAAGGTCTCCTGTTGAGACTTCATCATCTTCTGTTAAAGGATCTTAGCTAGCTAGGAAAAGGCCTCTGCCCAAGAGTGGCTGCCAGCCAGAGTAGGGCAAAGAGAGCCAAGAGTCTGACTTGGTAGAAGGCAGCTGCTGTACAGCAGACAGAGCCTGGCCATTGCACTCCCTTCTGAAGTGTACTTGGTGAGGGCTGTCTTGCCAGTCAGTGCTATGCAATGTACTCCTCTTCATACCTTGCTTGTTTCCTTGGGTGGCCCACCTCACCCACAATCCCAGGCTCCTTCCCAGCTGGCTAACCTAGGCAGAAAAGGAAGGCCATTTCTATCAGGCCTACAAGCCATGATCATTTCCTGATTCCTGCTTTATTTCCTTTCTTTCAGGTCATCCCAGAAACCCAACCCATGTTGCACCATTTTCTGGGGGACTCCCCAATGTTTTGGGGGACACTCTGGGGAAAGAGCTCATTGATGAACCCTCCATGCCAGAACCTCTTCCAGCAATGCACATCACCAATGACATCCTGGGGGAAGAGCTCACTGAGGAACCCTCCATGCCAGAACCTCTTCCAGCAATGCACATCACCAACAACATCTTGGGGGAAGCACTCACTGAGGAACCTCCATGCCAGAACCCCTTCCAGCAACTCACACCACCAATGACATCCTGGGCAAAGTGCTCATTGAGGAACCCTCTGTGCCAGAACCCCTTCCAGCACCTCGCATCACCAACGACATCCTGGAGGAAGAGCTCATTGAGGAAACCTCCGTGCCAGGTCCTTCCATCCTCACAGACACTCCAAAGGAAGCAGCTTCTGTGTCAGAGCCCTTACTAGAGCCTTCCATTGCTGATAATTATCTTCAGCAAGAAGTAGAACTCCTCAAAGGGTTACAGCATGACTATGTCCAGCAGCATAAGTATTGCGACACCTCAGAAACCTTTTGCATATACACCCAGCACAAAGATCAGCTGCAGTTTTGATACCCAGCCCAGATGATGGACTAAGCCCTAACACTGCCCTTTTTGCAAGTCAATAGTACTCAGCCTGGTCAGCACGTACAACATTTGTTCCTTTTTGTTCTCTTTGTTGCAGAACTGAGGGTTCGCCGCATTTCCCAACAGTTCCCTCGTTCTCTCCGGGCCATCAACCTGCAAACTGGACACATGCGGACAAGGCTCATCCGCAGTGAAGTTCGGCTGCAGTGGTGGGAAAGGGAAGGTATGTTCACAGCATGCCCCTGAAATTGCTGCTGGGCTAAGAATGGCTCTTTTGTTTATTTCATGTTGAAATGCTTGATTTGAGTCTGCATCTAAGGTTTCAGGGGGGAGGCCTGTGAGTGGGTTGTCAGTGCTTGCTGAAGTGTTCCTTCATTTTCTGTCTTTCATGTATCCAAGCTCCAGTGCCTGTAATCCAAGCAGCTTCTCAGAGTGAGCAGTGAGGGCAAGTGATGGTGGGTGTGGTAGGATGTCAGCCTTTGCAGCTGACCTCCTGCTTCTTCTTCTCTCTTGCAGATGTTCCTGCAGGCCCTGCTGCACTTCTCCAGCCCTCTGGGTCTTTCATCATTGTCCTCTGCCTCCCTTGAGGTTGCCTCCATCCCACCCTCCACCTCCACCTCTTCCCTCCTCCTGCATCCCTCTCCACCTCCTCCTCCTTCCCCAACTCTTCTGGAGCCGGACCTCAGCAATGTGAAAGAAACTCTGCAGAGTTTGGTAGAGATGCAGCTCCATCAGCTGCGTGACTGTAAGTCTCACAGAGGCAGCACTCCATAACCTCTACCTTTTCCATCCTCATTGTGATCTTACACTCTAAAAAACGTATAGTCTAAAAACAGAGGCAGGGATACAATAGAAGAAGTAGAGGGAAGCTGAGGTGGGGGCAAGTGGGGGAAAGATGTGTATGTATTTCAGCTGCACCTCCTTAGGACCAGGGAGACCCAGGTTTGAATTCTCATCCAGTCATGAAACTCTCTGGGTGACTTTGGACCAGTCACTTGTCCCACAGCCTAACTTACCTCTTAGGGTTATTATGAGGAAAAAATAATCATGTATAAACCTCCCTGAGCTGCTTGAGGAAGAGCAGAATATGAATGCTAAAAGGAAAACAAATATCAGCCCTTTTGAGTTTAAGCTGAGATGATACAGGAAACCAAGGAGGATGATATACAATTGTGCATATTGCAAATCCTCCTTATAGTGTCATCAATGTACATGGGCAAAAGTTCCCTGCCACCAGGAGCATACAGTCTAAAGTTTGGCTTTGGAGAGAGAAGCGAGGAAGAGGAGGAATGGGAGAGGAAAGCATAAGGGGCATTCAATTCAAGCCGATGGAGCTGCCTCTACTGAGGCATTACACCAAAGGTTGCGCAGTGGAGGTGGGTTTTCAGGTATCATTGGAGGGATAGGAGAGAGACGAGGGGCCACATCTGAGTGGCAGTTCCAGACCCAAGGGTCAGCGAGAGGGAAGACAAAGAGTTGTTTTAGAGAGCAGGAGACCTTCAGGTGGCTCCTGAAGACAGAGAAGCTGGAAGAGCAAAAATCAACCTGACGAGGTGCAAGTTCACTGGTGGGGGTGGGGGTGCATAGCCATGAAGGGTTTTCAAGACAGAGAGGAGGAGTCTGTTCTGGGCATGGAAGGGGACTAGAAGTCCATGCAGGGACTGACATGGTGGAGGACAGGCCCCTTCACCCTGTTTGTTTCTCTCCTTCAAGGTCAAAGAGACCTCCGCAGCTGCCAGGAATGCTTACAAAGCTTCAAGGCACTGAGGGGACAATTGAGGCGGCTAAGGAGCAGACTGGCCAGGGTGGAAGCCACTATGAGGATCGTGGTTCCTCCAAGGGAGCTGGACGTTGCTGAGGAAGAAGGGGAAGGCAAATTAAAAGACAACTGTGCTACTATTTACATAAGTAGCAATAAAATGCTGTGTATATATTTTTAAAAAATTAAATATTTGTTTTAATAGGATATAGAGATAGAACAGCAATAAAACTTGCATATTTATTGTTTTAAAAAAATGTTTTATTTTAAAGAAAATACATTTGTCTTGCTTTGAATATTCTTTGGGTAGAGTTGGGTAAAAAGGTCTTTGGGTCAAACTCAGCTACAGAAAAGACTCTCTTGGCCAGTCCACTCAGGGCCAAGAGATGTTTGAGAGGTTCAAGATGTCGCTCAAGATAGACAGTTCCTTGCCAGGAGGCTCATACAGAGCTTGTCTGCCCCAACATGTATGGCTAGGAGGCTGGATTTTGGCCCTGAAGAGGGATCTGCCCCGTGTGGAAGAGGATGGAATGGTGATGAGGAAGAGGAAGCTTGATTTAGGGCAGGGCTGCACAACTCCAGCCCTCCAGCTGCTGTTTGGCTACAGTTCCCATCAACCCTGACTATTGGCTACTGCGACTACTGGGGACTATGGGAGCTGTAATCAAACAACAGCTGGAAGGCCCAAGTTCGAGGCCAAATGTTATTCTCCAGCCCTCTTATTTTCCACCAAGAGCCAAAGCAGCAGCTGGAGGCTTAGATCCAGGCGGAGTCAAACTGAGTGACTGATTTGGCCCTGGGGGAACAGCTAGGAGGTGGCACCTCCATTTCCTTTGCAGGAAGAAAAGCTGTGGGAGTGGCTCTCTGTAGAGCATGACAGGAAAGAACCAAAAAAGGCAGCCTCCATATCAGGCCACCTCCCAGGACCTTCCAGCCTTGCTTGTACTCTGGCAAAAGAACCCAAGGAGACCACCTTTATATCATGAGAGCTCTGTATCAGACCTCCACCCAAGGCAATCCATCCCTGCTGATACTTCAGGGAAAGAGAATGAAGAGACCCCCTACATAGCAGGCCTCCTCCCAAATGCAGGATCAGCAATGAGATTAGACCTTTAGCCTCCAGGCTGTTTTTCTGCCGGAGAAGAGAGAAGGAGGAAAGCCGTGGGGGTGGCTCTCTGTAGAGCATGATTTGCTTTTGAGGCTCATTGTGCACGCACTGAGAAGAATCATTAGAATCAACAGAAGATGCCTTCTTAATGGGATACATTGGGCTGAGTGTTTGCACCTAGAACAACACATCACCATGGGAGTGCTGTGCCCATGAATGCAGTAATGCAAAGAGGTGATGTTTCAGACAAATGGTGCGCCTGATTCAGACAGCTCTAGGCAACAACAAGCTTGATACTCTGGCAATGATTCAGGAATATCATCCAATCTTCAAGGTCAGTTTCCTTTTAAAAGTGAAGAGAGCATTTCTGTAATCCTGACACCATTATTACATTTAATTAACATTATGCTAACTGGATGGTCATACATTGGGTTTCTTAAAAGGATTCCATTTTCTGGCCAGAGTGACCAGCATTTAGTCTACTAATTGTTTTAACTTAAGAGAAATAAACAGCTCCAGGAGATATGACTGTTTTGGATGCCCCTTAATAAAAATGGAACTACTTTTATAGAATTTCCTTATTTTGCCAAGACCAGATGGCTGAATTTTGAAAGCACATTTAGCAAATAGTTTCTCACTCACTCTCTCTCTTTTCTTCTGATAGGGAATAGTTCATATCTGTATCAATATATGCCAGCCCAGGGCCAACTCCAAAAGTAAATGGGATATTTGGCCTAGGGGTCGGGGAGCCAACAAAACAGCAGCTGAAAGTCCCTTGCTGTTGCCTAGCAACTAATACACATCCCTTTGCCTTGTCTCAGCAAAATTGCCAAATCAGATCTCTACATGGATATCACAAGCCACTGCACACCTAACCATGACAGTGCCTGCAACGAGGCAAGGAAGGATGCATCTTGTCAAGAGAAAGGCACACCACCTGCATTCAAGGGTGGAACTTGGGGGGGCAGCCAGGGCACGTGCCCTAGGCGCCACTGAGGAGGGGGCGCCACACCAGTTCCTGCCACCCCCACCCCATTGCCCACCGGCATCCTGCTTGCCTTGCCCTCCGGCTCTGGCCTAGGATCCCAGCGGCCTGCAAACTGCAGAAAGCTCTTCTTCTCTCCTCGCCTCTCAGCTGATTGGCAGGTGGGTGGGGCTTCCAGAGAGGCCTCCCTGAAGCCTGAACTTGGCATTCCCCCACAAGCCAGGAAGGAGGCAGGATGGAAGAGTTCTCTGCAGCAGACTCTCTGCCCAGACCATCCAACACAGCTTTTGCAAGATAGACTGTGAATTCCTTCTTGTGGTTACCCTCCCCCCACCCCAGGTATATAGGGATCTGCTTGCCATAGGGCTTTGATATGTGGGGGGGGGGGGGGAGAGACTGAGAAGTCTCTGAATATTTAATTTAAAACAGATTGAAAAATTTCTGGCTTTAAATTTCTGGCATTTTACTATCTAAAAAGGCCTGTTGCTTGTTTCATGACAGAAAATTACAAAAACTTCTGGAACAAACAATATTATATTCATTCATTCATGTATAAATGCACTTATGTTCAAGTTGTTTTGCAACCCAGAAGGTCTGAGTGAGAACTGTGAAGCATGTGTTGTGCTTTTATTTTATTTTATTTTTCTTGTGTGTGAACTGCTCTCCAATAACTCACAGGACTTCAGGGTACATCTGACCAACATGTGAATGCAGCACCTCCATTCCAGAGGAGAAGTGTGTTAAAGGGCTTTAAAAGCCTCATGTGAAAAACCTCCTGGAATCAAACTTTACTGAATTTGTTCAGAATTCTGAGAAAACAAACATAGGCTCACCCTGCATGGTTGAAAGTCTCCTTTGCTAATCTGCAGTGAGGGGGCCATTTTAATAATTAGCATTGCTAGTGTGTTCTAGGCATTAAAAGTAGCACAAATATATAGTACTCAATGTATATCACTATATATTGTGAAGTGTCCATGTGTGTATTCAGTGAAATTGTCACGCCCTTGATCTCAGACAGCGAGGAGGAAGGGGAAGCTGTCAACTTTCCAGGCGATGCAGGAGTGTCTGAGGGGAAGAGCCCGGCTGTCAGTGTTCATGAAACAGCTGTGGCTAATGATTCAGAGCAGGCACAACAACCTGAGGCAGCAGAAATCGTGAAAGACCAATCCGAAGAGGAGCTATGCAACCAACCCCCACTGACTCCACAACAGCAGCGTGTCACAAGACGCAGGGCTCAATTGGAGACTATTAGGAGAAGCAAACACCTCTTGCAGAGGGCTGATAAGCCTTGAATTCCTGCCAGCTGGGAGCTCTCGGCTTGCACTATAAATCACATCACCAGCCTTCTACTCACTGCTAAAAAGCAACATCCGTCAACCTCTGTGTTGACAGCGTGCAGCCAAGTCCGGTCAAGACGAACTTCCCGAGCTATATCCAGTTTCAGCAGCTCTGTTTTGTCTCGTGATCTTCCCTGGCAGTTGGCCAGACCCTGACAGAAATGTGTTTCCAGGCAGCATACTTTTTTTGAAATATCAGACTTAAATCCTTGGGGGCCTGGGGTGTGTAGAGGCCCTGGACATTGAGGGGCTGGTGGCCCATTTTAAAATCTCATCTTGGCCCATTCCAACCTTGCTATGCCCCTGGCAGTCACTACACATGGGTTTCTGCACAACACCAGCACAGAAGAAACTTCCATGTAGAAAATGTGTCTCTTGTAAACTGACCTTGAATTTTCCATCCATGACTGGGATATCTGAGATTTAGAGTCAATAATAAAAGAACAGCACACTGCTTGTGATGGGAAGGGGCAAATTACAATGATTTCTTAGTCGGGCAGGGGCTTGTTTTGGACCTGGCAGAACATGGCTGTTTGCTCCTATTGAAAATTCCTCTATCTAGTGTGGCAAACTAATGTATCCTCCTCCCTCCTGGTGTCAAAGTAAGTAAGCACTAGTGTGGTGAATGCACATATACCCCATCATGAGCCAACAGTCATCATAAGACAAAGGCTGGCAGGAATCATTCACTGGTTTATAGACACACACAGACACACCACTGCCTTCTTCTTCCCCTATTTTGCTAGTGGCTATTTGGGCAGGTGATCCTCTAGTCTAGGACAAAGTCATGTTTTTTTTAAAAGCATGAGATGAGACAGAGAAAATGACACTTGGAATCCTTGCATAACTCCTGACTGTTGTTCTAAGTCTTTTACAGAGATGGCTCATGTTTTCAGGTTTTGATCAACAACCATGCCTAGATGGTACAGTGTTCCTTTTAACAGGGATTTCCAGATATTGTTGACTACAAGTCCCATCATTCCTGTTTGGACAAGGGCGCAATTTCAGTGCTTGCCCTAGGCGCTATTTTCCCTAGATACGCCTCTGGTGTGGAGAGAACCAGACCGGACCCAGTTTGGTTCAAGTCCTGTTCTACTCAGATCGAACCGGGTTTTCTGGTTTTTTGAACACCCCTAATATCATCATCATCATCATCATCATCATCATCATCATCTCTTTATTATTGAAAATTTGAAAACATATGCTCGATGGATTCAACCATGTGAGCACCACAGGGGCATTCACATTCTCCGTTGGGAATTCTAGGATATCTTCCTTCCAAAACGACTGATGAAAGGGCATCAGATCTTGCTCGTACAAATGCTCTCCTATGAAATGGAATTACAAGAAATGAAAAGTAATTAGCCAGTTTACTCTCAATTCTGGTAGCAACTCTCAACTTTCAGGAATCTGTGCTATATCATTCTGTCTATCTATGTCTGTTAGTCGTTGCTTAACCATTGACTTTAGATGCTCCATACCAAATTACCTACATTAATCTGGAATTAGAAATCCAACCCTTTGGTGCTAAGTTGCTTGTTTATAGTTTGTTTCCATGTCAAATTAAATCAATCTTTTAAAATTAAAGCAACCAACCCTACCAGATGTAACTTCACTTTAAGTCAATAATTACATAGACAGATCCACATCCAAGTCTCAATTTTACACATGCCCATCTCCAACCATAAAAAGGAATTAGAGGTTCCCCTTGCCATCTGCAAGATTGCCCTTAAGAATTTCATTTGAACTGCTTCAATTGGGCTATAATTATTAAATGGCCTAAGTTGTGCCCCATATAACATTTGGGAGATAAATTTGATCGCAAAAGGTTTAAGGACTGCTGGAACAAAATGTCCTCAATTAGCAGAGAAGCTAAATGAGTTCTTTGCATCCATTTTCACGGCAGATGATACTGAGCATATACCTGTTCCTGAAACAGGCTTTTCGGGGATAGAGGCTAAAGAAATGAGTCAGATAGCAGTGACAAGAGATGATGTTCTAAACTGTCTGGAAAAACTGAAAACTAGCAAATTGCCAGGGCCAGATGGCATCCATCCAAGAGTCCTCAAAGAACTCAAATGTGAAATGGCCGCCCTCCTTGCTAAAATATATAACTTATCCCTGCAATCAGGCTCTGTACCAGAGGACTGAAAAGTAGCTAATGTAACACTGATTTTAAAAAGGGATCCAGGGATGATCTGGGAAATTACAGGTCAGTTAGCTTAATGTCCGTTCCAGGCAAACTGATGGAAAGCATCCTCAAGGATAAAATTGTAAAGTATATAGAACAATAGGCCCTGCTGGGAGAGAATCAGCATAGCTTCTCCAAAGATAAATCTTGCCTCACAAACCTTTTGGAGTTCTTTGAGAGTGTCAACAAGTGTGTGGATAAAGGTGATCCAGCTGACATAGTATACCTGGACTTCCAAAACGCTTTTGACAAAGTTCCTCATCAAAGACTCCTGAGAAAACTTAGCAGTCATGGGATAAAGCGACAAGTTCATATGTGGATTGCTAACTGTTTGAAGGACAGGAAACAGAGGGTAGGGATAAATGAAGAGTTTTCACAATGGAAGGAAGGAAGAAGTGGGGTCCCCCAGGGATCTGTACTAGGACTGATGCTTTTTAATTTTTTCATAAATGATCTAGATGTAGGGTTAAGCAGTGAGGTGGCCACATTTGCAGATGATACCAAACTCTTTCAGGTAATGAAATCCAAAACTGATTGTGAAGAGCTCCAAAAGGATCTCTCCAAACTGGGTGAGTGGGCGACCAAGTGGCAAATGTGGTTCAGTGTTGGCAAGTGTAAAGTGATGCACATTGGGATGAAAACCCCCAACTTCAAGTATACATTGATGGGAACTGAGCTGTTGGTGACTGACCAGGAGAGAGATCTTGGGGTCTTTGTGGACAGCTCGTTGAAAGTGTCGACTCAATGTGTGGCAGCTGTGAAAAAGGCCAGTTCCATGCTAGGAATCATTAGGATGGGGATTGAAAATAAAACCGCTAATATTATAATGCCCTTATACAAAACTATGGTGCAGCCACACCTGGAGTACTGTGTATAATTCTGGTCACCACATCTAAAAAAGGACATTGTAGAACTGGAAAAGGTGCAGAAGAGGGCAACCAAGATGATCAGGGGCATAGAGAACCTTTCTTATGAGGCTAGGCTACAACAGTTTAGAAAAACTGGGGCTATATAGTTTTATAAAAAGATGACTGTGGGGAGACATGATAGAGGTCTATAAAATCATGCATGGTGTGGAGAAAGTGGATAGAGAGAAATTCTTCTCCCTCTCACATAACACTAGAACCAGAGGTCATCCCATGAAATTGATTGCCAGGAAATTTAGGACCAACAAACGGAGATACTTTTTTACACAATGCATAATCAACTTGTGGAATTCTCTGCCACAAGATGTGGTGACAGCCAACAACCTGGATGGCTTTGAGAGAGGTTTGGATAATTTCATGGAGGAGAGGTCTATCAACGGCTACTAGTTGGAGGGCTATAGCCACCTCCAGCCTCCAAGGCAGGATGCCTCTGAGTACCAGTTGCAGGGGAGTAACAGAAGGAGAGAGGGCATGCCCTCAACTCCTGCTGTAGGCTTCCAGTGGCATCTGGTGGGCCACTGTGTGAAACAGGATGCTGGACTAGATGGGCCTTGGGCCTGATCCAGCAGGGCTGTTCTTATGTTCTCATCATTATAATATTTGTGTACAACAAATGCACTCCTTGATACAGATTGAACCATATATTTCTTGTTCCCGTCTACTGCCAGACGCTTGTAAAACTATTCCCAAATATTTAAATACCTTAACCTGCTCAATCTCATGGCCATATATGTACCACCTCTTCTTTTTGTTTTTTGTTTTTGCAAAAACCATTATTTTGGTATTTTGATGATTTACCTGCAAATCCTCTTTATCTAGTATCTAGATATGGTATCTCAATATTTGTCTAGTATATATTGACCACTCTATTTGGTCAATATCTTTAGAGTCCTCAGAAGTCCTAAAGGAGTTAGTGACAAAATTGCCACATCATCCACATATAACAAGACTGAAATATGTCTTTGAGCTAACTTTGGAGGGTGTAATTCTAGATTATATTTATAATATATTTATATTTTCTTATATTTTATAGAATATATGTGTGTGTGTGTATATATGTGTGTGTGTGTGTGTGTGTGTGTATATATATATTTGCTCGCTCCCCTTCTATTTGTGTGTATGTATGTGTGTGCATATATATATATTCTCTAGATGATGTACAGATTTTAAAATATTTAAAAGTCACAACTGAAATACATGACACAATAAAAATAGAATAAAATAGTTATTAAAACAAGTTTTAAAAATTATTAAAATAAATGCTAATTAAAAGCCTGCAAAAACGGGAGAGTCCTTAGGTTCTTCCTGAAAACAAATAGAGAAGGAGATGCTCTTCTTTCAGCAGGGAGCATAATAGAAGGGGAGCAAGGATACAACCTTGTTTAACTCCTCTTTCTGTAGAAATAGGGGCTGAAAGATAGCCCTGTGGGTTACATCTAACCCCTAGGTTGAGATTCTTGTGGAGCTGATGAATTAGTAGAAGCAATCTTTTATCATTGGGCACTACCAAACTTTTCAAAGTCAAGCTGCAAACATTAAAAATATTTGACATGTCAAGAAAAAGAAAGTCAGGGTACATTCTACCTAATCTACCGTAATCAGGCATCTTGAATGCACTTGACCTGAGCTGAAATGTAATATTGGATAGACTAGAAGGGCATGCACACAAGCAGCCCTACCTGGACTTGCACAAATCTACCTGGGTAGGGCTGCTCATGTGGAGTGCTGAGATTGGACCTGATCCAAGTGCTTCCCTGCTTGGTAGCCTGAGTTAACATAAGAATATAAGAACAGCTCTGCTGGATCAGGCCCAAGGCCTATCTAATCCACCATCCTGTTTCACACAGTGGCCAAGCTTTTCGCACGCATCTATCTACAACAACAAACAACTACTACTACTATTTATATTTATATACTGCTTTTCAACAAAAAAGCTTCCAAAGCGTTTTACATAGAGAAATAATAATAATAAAATATTATTATTGGAAGGGCTCACAATCTAAAAAGAAACATGATAGACACCAGCAACAGTCACTGGAGGTACTGTACTGGTGCTGCATAGGGCCAGTTACTCTTCCCCTGCTCAATAAAGAGCATCCCCACGTTAAAAAAGTGCCTCTTTGCCCAGTTAGCAGGGGTTTATACAAGAGCATTCTTGAGAAATAATCAGAAGAGGTTGCACAATACTTAGCATTTCTTCAGCTCAGATCTTACTGAAACAGGAATGGTTCTACCACAACTGACAAAACAACCAGTTCATTAATATCAAGAAACAGGAGTACATTGATTTATGTCAATACACAATATTCAAGTCCATCATAACTTGATAAAGACATCTTTACAAGCAACTTGGTTACGGACCTTATGTGCTCTGTTCATAAAGTCTGTAACCAAGTTGCTAGTAAAGATGTCCACATACACTACGGTGTCCCAGTGAACCTCCCTTCTGAAAGAACTCTTTATCAAGTGATGACGGACTTGAGTCTTGTGTGTTGACATAAATCAAAATATATATATTTCTTGATATTAACGAACTGGTTGTTTTGTCAATTGTGGTAGAACCATTCCTTTTTCAGTAAGAAGCTTTTCAAAATGGACACTGGTGAGGGAAAGCGGGGGGGGGTAGGTGCACCCTCCCCCCACTCTTAAAGCTAGACACCTGCTGCCGTTGAACCGTTGGAACCAATCAGTTCGGAGGCCCATAAAGGGCCTCCGAACCAGTTCCGTGGACATCCATATTTACAATGCTTCATAAAGCTTCCTTTAATTCATGTTGGGGGAAAATAGAGACATAATGTGATATATCCATTGAACATGTTGCTTGGCCCGTATGTATGTAGCATCCAAAAACTACAACTTGTTTTTAATCTTTTACTAGGAGAGCTCTGAAATTTTAATCCAACGAAAATTCACAGCAAAATAATGTACTCTGCTTCTCGGCACTTCCCTGGCAGAACATAACTGTATTCTGCGTATGGATTGGGCACAACCCTCCTGAGGAATTTCACTTGTCTTACAAAAACCTGATTAGCTTTGTTTCTCAGAAGTGTCATGTTGGGAGAAAAGTGTGACATTCACTTCAAATTACACTTTTTTGAAATATGTGTGCCAACCATGGTGTTGAATGAAATTTTATGTTTAGGTTTTAAGGCTCATACCTTTCTATTCTGTTGCAACCCAATTTTGCATGGTTTCCTTTTATGTTATCTTCTGCTAAAAGATACCTGGAGCTTTTGCCATCACCAGAAACAATACATATTTAAATACACATTTCCCAAGTGATTTCACACATTTCCTATACAATCTGCTTGTGTGATGATAATACATTGCAAAGTACTACTATGACTACTATTTATATACTACTTTTCAACAAAAGTTTCCAAAGTGGTTTATTTAGAAAAATAATTAATTGATGAATTAAATAATTATTTAAATTTGACACATTTAAATGTGTGTTTATATTCAAAGGAACAGAATGTATATATAACCCACAGACATCTCTGCATTTTATAAAATCTGATCCACTGAAAAGGGGGAGATATTTGGCACGATATATTGCAGTTATGTGAGGACTACAGATCCATGGCTCACATTCTGCTCAGAGTTAGAACTGCATAACAGGAGCTGTGTCCATAAAAAGAGCTGCATAAGTGCTCAGCCCAGTGTGTTACTGAACAGGCAAATACATGCAGAGGAGGAGAGATTTTTGATTCTCTCGTCTTCCTCCAAAAGTACTTTTTTTAGTACTTTTGAGTATATTCCCCTGAGAGCTGCACAACAGGACATTTAACATAACTATTCTACTCTATTGTACTTATTAATGGATCTGCTAGTCCAGTTACAGATTTAGCCTATCAGGTAGCTTCCTCGCATGAACAAGACAATGTATTGCAGGTAGTGAATTAGATACTAAGAGAAATGTTTCAGATTATTGCTTTGAAGACATATTGAATGGCAGTTCCAGTTCCTAGCCAGCTGTGTCAGGTACTGATGTTTCCAGAGGTGACTCATGAATGGGAAGAGGTCAGGAAACAGCCTTAGGTATCACCTGCACCACAGGGCAGGAAGTGTGGGTTAGGGTTAAAGCTTGAATAAGGATAGGTTGGCCTCTCTTTTAAACATAAGGCCAGGGGACGGACACACACACACACACACACACACACACACACACCCCAGTCCAAACGATGAGTATAGCAAACAAGGTAAGTCCATCATGAAGATTTCTCCATCTATAATTCCGCATAGGGGGGAAAAACATTTCATACCAACACAGAGAGATCAAGCTGCCCTTCTCAGCACCCTCTGATGAAAACACATGTTGGCACATTGATTCCTAAGGTCACAAACCAACCCCAGCTGCATCACAGCACAGCCCCATCTTTCTCCCACTTCTAGATATTGCTGTCAAGTACTTTAACTTCCCACAATATTAACTTCCCACAATCCACAAACTTCACACACACGGATATAACAACCTGTTTGCAGATTAACTACATTTTTAAAAAATGCAGCTTGGTGGTGGTGTAGGTTTTTCCTCTTGTGGGACTCATTTACAAAGCAGGAAGTATTTGTGCTATATATACTCTCCAGTGCTATTAGATCAGGACACAGAAAGCACCACACTGGCAAAGGTAAGAAAAGCCTTTTATTTCCAGATAAGTTCTGCTGCCCCAAATCATGGATCACATTCAAAGCAGATGCTACTAATTGCTTTCAAAAAAAGAGAATCAGTTATATTTACATATTATTTTACTTATATAAACCTTATTCTGACAATAAAGTAAAAATGGGAAATTAATGATTTGTAGGCAGTGAAGTTTACTTTGTTCATAGGTCTAGGATCTGGACGTTAGACAGTGGCTAGTGGAGAGAGGGCCTCTTCTGTGGGGGTGCCCCACCCTTAGGGATCTCCCTCCTTTTAAAAGCATATTCAGATGCTGCTGCCTTTAGCAGGTTTTTTCAAAAGTAAATTTAAAACATCACAGTGGTATTTCATGTAGTAGTGCACACTTGGGCATCTTGTGTGTCTGTGTACACATACTTTGTTGCCTAAAGTCACATTCCATGATATTTAGAAGCCAGCTTCTGTATAACCTATGTTGGCACACAAACGGAACACAAGAAACACTTGCACAAGATCAAGACCTCCACCACAAGCACTTTCAAAGAAGTCACCTAACAAGCAGAAATATGTTGTGTGAACCTTGCTCTAAGGCTGCAATCCTAAGCACTTTTAACAGGGAGCAAGTCCCATTAGGCTCAGTGGGACTTGCTTCCGAGTCACTATGCTTAGGCTTACAGTACATGTGCACAAAGACGTTCTAATCATATTTGTTAATCTTTTCCCTCTCAGAAATGCTTCTTCTGATCATCCTGCTGCCCTTGACTGCTGTGCTGCAGCAATCTCTAGGACAGGTATGAGCCTTAAAACTTAAATACAATATAGTCAGATGTGGCTTGGCCAGGAACTTACAGTTAATCTGAGACTGAGTCCTACAATTTCCGGAAATACTTTCTCACTAGTACTATTGTCTTACATACTGCATAATCATAGCCAGCTAGCAACACTGCATGCCTGCACAAGCTAGGCAAATATAAAACATTTGTACAGATGGTATTACACAAGAGTAAAACCTTCATTTTCAGTGGATTTGCTCTCGTGTAACATCACTTGCATAATTTGCATGCATGTTGACTAGGTTGTAATACCATTGCGCAGTATGTCAGTCACTGTTTCCAGTGGGACATACAATTTAACTTCTTTCCCATTCGTTTCCAAAGAGTCAAGAACGTATGTGAGGAAAAGTGGGAGGCAGTGCCGCAGAGGTTTTCTGCCTTCAGGGAATCCTTTCCTCATTACTTGCTCTTCTAAGGAACTGTGGCACATCTGCCACAGAGCCCCAATCAGAGGCGTAACTATAGGGGGGCAGGGGGGCACGCGCCCCGGGTGCCATCTTTTCTAGTCACGTGGGGGGGCGCCACCATGAAAAAATTTTTTTTAAAAAAAATTTTTTAAAATTTTTTTGTTAATACAAATGTTTCCTGCTCAGTGCAGCAGCGCTGCAGCAGTCAAGGGAGTGCGTCGGCGCCCCCTCCCCCACGAGCGGTCCCTTCCGCGCCGCCTGCGCCGCCCCCCCATTGCTTTGCTGGTGCCTGGCGGCCAGTCAGTGGCCTGGCTTGGCGGCGGCGGCGGGCGCTTGTGAGGAAAAACCTAAGTATAAGGTAGTATGTTGGGGGGCGGGGGGGCGCCATTTCAATGCTTGCCCCGGGCGCCGTTTTCCCTAGTTACGCCTCTGGCCCCAATGCAGTGCAGAGGCTTCTAGGCTACACACTCAGTTCAAGCACAGCACTCACTAGGCCTGCTGGGCCTAGCTATTGCCCCAGTTGGATTACGAGCACATTGATTTTACTCGTACGCAGATATAAGAGAGGAACATATAACACGATGTAGGTTAAACATGCACCACAATTTTATTAACCAATTTAACAGAGATCTATAGCTAAAGCATAGATACAACCCCTGGGCTGAGGCAGCTCCTCCTCTGACCCTTGATGAACCCAGACTCAAAATCTAGGAGCAGCCACCAGACTGCGCAGGCCTCCTCACTGCTACACAGCTTACTGTGGCTTTTTTTGTTTGTTTGTTTGCCCTTGTTATTGATGTGTTTAGAAAAACCAAAGCAACTCCATTTTACTTAGAAAACCTCATTTTAACTTAAGGTAACCCCAGCCCAGCTCAGGGACATCACGGCCTCTCATGATCAACGTCATTATCTCTCTCCACTAAATTGTATCTATGAAACTTGGTTCTCACAAGGTTCTCACTGTTTTTCGCTGACAGTTAAGAAAACAGGATTTAACCAAATAAGGAGTAATCACCAGATGAACAATGAATCATTGGCATGCGTACTAGATACTTAGACCACCATTTTATTGCCATGTACACTGTGTCTAGGGTGTCAGCATCATTCAGATTGTTTGTATAAATGTAAGATGCACCTGTAACCAAGCCGTAATCGGTTGAGAGCGTGAGCCTATTGATTACCTATTGCTAAACTGCAGTAGCAATAAAGCTTCTAAAATGATTCCCACTGAGTCTGTTTGATTGACTAAGAAGCGGACCCAGGAAGGAGCCCCATCCACATCATTATCACACCCCTCCCAGGGGTCTGAGTAGGTGAGGAGGCAGGCTTCAAAGCAGCTCCATTCCCGTCACCCTCAGGTTTCAAAGCCTTTAGGGCCTGTTCTGTGGAAATTTCCCTTTCACCTCACTAGTGCTTCTGGATGCTCACCAAATGCTCTTCTACATAATCCTTCTGTACCCACACTAAGCTGCCATTGTGGTCAAGAGGCTACATTAATTCATGGCATCGCCATCTAACAATAAATTCAGAGGGACCATTCCAATGCCCCCAGGGGTGAGCAGGCAAAATACCCCCCAGTTAAAGGAAGAAAGAGAAAGAAAGCAGTGATGACCAGCTACACGTGCACCAAGAACTGGGTAGGTGAACATGTGCTGAGCTCAGAGGTGCACCTAGGTAATTTTGCAGCCTGGACGTAAAGGCCTTTGGAACCGCTGCCGCTGCTGCCACCTCCCCGGCTGCAAGTTAAGCATCATTTTTTTTAAACAAATAGGTTCCTGAGGACACAAACCACACCACCCAGGACAGACTAAAGAGGATTTGGGGACCCCCAGGGGATGTGGAGGCCCTGGAATTCAGGCCTGAGCTCCAGGGGTAAGAGCACTTCTGGCTGAGCTGCTATACAAAAGGGCTGATGGAGGGCAGGACACTGTTACACTGGACTGGAGTCCTCCACAGAAACCCTGTGGGTGACTATACAAGGCCGGAAAGGGAACGTGCTACTGGGGACGTGCTATCGCCCTCCGGATCAAAATGCCGACAGTGACCGGGAGTTGCAGGAGGAAATTAGGGAGGCATCAAAGAGAGGCAGGGCTGTAATTATGGGTGATTTCAACTACCCACACATAGACTGGGTAAATTCACATTCAAGTCAGGACAAAGGGGTCAAATTTCTAGATATGCTAAATGACTGTGCCCTAGAATAGTTGGTCATGGAACTGACCAGAGAGAAGGCGACCTTGGATCTAATTCTGAGTGACACCCAGGACCTGGTGCGTGATGTCAGTGTCATTGACCCTTTAGGGAACAGTGACCACAGTGCCATCAAATTCAGCATACATGCGGGGAGAGAATCACCAAGGATGTCTAACATGGACATTTTGAATTTCAGAAGAGGAAACTTCTCCAAAATGAGGAGTATGGTGAAAAGAAAGTTGAGGGGGAAACTCAGGAGAGTCACTTCGCTCCAGAGTGCATGGAGTTTACTTAAAACCACAATACTCGAAGCCCAGTTAGATTGTATACCCAAAAGGAGGAAAGGTACCACTAAGTCTAGGAGGATGCCAGCATGGCTAATGGGTACCGTCAAGGAAGCCATAAAAGGGAAGAAGACTTCCTTCCGAAATTGGAAGGCCTGTCCAAACAAAGAGAACAGAAAGGAACACAAACTCTGGCAAAAGAAATGCAAGGTGACAATAAGGGAGGCAAAAAGAGAGTTTGAGGAACATTTAGCCAAAAGTATCAAGGGGAATAACAAAAACTTCTTTAAGTACATCAGAAGCAGGACACCTGCCAGGGAGGTGGTTGGACCATTAGACAATGAGGGAGTGAAAGGGATTATTAAGGAGGATATGGAGGTTGCAGAGAAGCTGAATGAGTTCTTTGCATCTGTCTTCACGGCAGAGGATACTGAGCATATACCTGTTCCTGAACCAGGCTTTTTAGGGATGGAGGCTAGAGAGCTGAGTCAGATAGAAGTGACAAGGGATGATGTTCTAAACTGTCTGGAAAAACTGAAAGCTAACAAATCACCAGGGCCGGATGACATCCATCCAAGAGTCCTCAAAGAACTCAAATGTGAAATTGCTGACCACCATGCTAAAATATTTAACTTATCCCTGAAATCGGACTCTGTACCAGAGGACTGGAGAGTAGCAAATGTAACACCGATTTTCAAAAAGGGATCCAGGGGTGATCCGGGAAATTACAGGCCAGTTAGCCTAACGTCCGTTCCAGGCAAATTGATGGAAAGCATCCTAAAGGATAAAATTGCAAAGCACCTAGAAGAACAGGCCCTGCTCGGAGTGAGCCAGCATGGCTTCTGCAAAGGTAAATCTTGCCTCACCAACCTTTTGGACTTCTTTGAGAGTGTCAACGAGTGTGTGGATCGAGGTGATCCAGTTGACATAGTCTACCTAGACTTCCAAAAAGCTTTTGACAAAGTTCCTCATCAAAGGCTCCTGAGGAAACTTAGCGGTCATGGGATAAGGGGAAAAGTACATGTGTGGATTGCACACTGGTTGAAAGACAGGAAACAGAGGGTAGGTATCAATGGAGAGTTTTCACAATGGAGGGAAGTAAGAAGTGGGGTCCCCCAGGGATCTGTACTGGGACCAGTGCTTTTTAATTTATTCATAAATGATCTAGAAGCAGGGGTAAGCAGCGATGTGGCCAGATTTGCAGATGATACCCAACTCTTCTGGGTAGTGAAATCCAAAACGGATTGTGAGCAGCTCCAAAAGGATCTCTCCAAACTGGGGGAGTGGGCGACAAAATGGCAAATGCGGTTCAATGTTAGCAAGTGTAAAGTGATGCACATTGGGACGAAAACCCCCAACTTCAAGTATATGCTGATGGGATCTTAGCTGTAGGTGACTGATCAGGAGAGGGATCTTGAGGTCATGGTGGACAGCTTGTTGAAAGTGTCGACTCAATCTGCGGCAGCTGTAAAAAAGGCAAATTCCATGCTAGGGATCATTAGAAAGGGGATTGAAAATAAAACAGCTAACATTATAATGCCCTTATACAAAACTATGGTGCAACCACACTTGGAGTACTGTGTACAATTCTGGTCACCACATCTTAAAAAGGACATTGTTGAACTGGAGAAGGTACAGAAGAGGGCAACCAAGATGATCAGGGGCCTAGAGCACCTTTCTTATGAGGCAAGACTACAACACCTGGGGCTTTTTAGTTTAGAAAAAAGACGACTGCGCGGAGACATGATAGAGGTCTATAAGGTCATGCATGGTGTGGAGAAAGTGGAGAAAGAGAGATTCTTTTCCCTCTCACACAACACTAGAACCAAGGGTCACTCCATGAAATTGCTTGCCAGGAGGTCTAGGACCAACAAACGGAAGTACTTTTTCACACAACGCCTGATCCACTTGTGGAACTCTCTGCCACAGGATGTGGTGACAGCCAACAACCTGGATGGCTTTAAGAGGGGTTTGGATGACTTCATGGAGGAGAGGTCTATCAATGGCTACTAGTCAGAGGGCTGTGGGCCACCTCCAGCCTCAAGGGCAGGGTGCCTCTGAGTACCAGTTGCAGGGGAGTAATAGCAGGAGAGAGGGCACGCCCTCAACTCCTGTCTGTGGCTTCTGGCGGCATCTGGTGGGCCACTGTGCAAAACAGGATACTGGACTAGATGGGCCTTGGGCCTGATCTAGCAGGGCTGTTCTTATGTTATGTTCTTACACAGGCTATCTATCATTTGTGGCCAATATGGGTGAAGGGGGGAAGAAAAAATGAGTTACACCCTTGCGTAGTTCTCACTCTTCTTGCCCCTCCCTGTACTCTGAGGCAGCTTTCCTTCGGGGGTGGGGGGCAATGCATCCAAGCCACCCTTGTAATACACTACAAATAGTAGTTTAGACTATTATTTATAGCACATGTAAATTATTTATTTATTTATTTATTTATTCAATTTCCATACCGCCCTTCCAAAAATGGCTCAGGGCAGTTTACACAGAGAAATAATAAATAAATAAGATGGATCCCTGTCCCCAAAGGGCTCACAATCTAAAAGGAAAGGAATAGTTCAGACAAGCCCCCACCCCATAATTAGGGAAAGGTTTATAGGCGTAGCTACAATCGTGCCTGGAATGGCTCAACCAACCTCAAACTTATACTCATAGGTAGAATCTGTTTGAAGAATTACAAGCAGGTCTACTGAAACTTTCTGCATAGTCTCCCATGCATTGCCTATAACCCTTTGCCCTTCAGATGGCAGGGGCATAGCAAGGCTGGAGTGGGCCCAGAGACAAGATTTTAAAATGCCCCCCCCCCACTAAAGCTCAGCTCATGAAGTAAAGAAATCTTAAATGAGGCTGAATAGTGGTAACAAAAAGCATAGTAAAATTAAATTGTGGATGATGCAAGTCATTTAATGGTACTAGAGAAAGACATGCGGTTCTGGTAGCTCCAGGTCTTAACACTCACATCAGTTTCGGAGGATGAATACAACTGAAGGAAGCCCAGGTGGGTGTGTGGCTGGGGGAGTCAGTCATGTGACTTGCCTCTGCCCCCCCCAGGCAGTGGGCCCCCAAACAACTGTCTCCTCTTGCCCTATTATACTTACGCCCCTGTCAGATGGCTTCATTCACTGTGTCAACGGAGCAACACAGGCCTGTCAAGATAGATGTTCACTACTTTTTGAAAACACAAGTTCAGCCCCACCCCTAAGCAGTACTGAGAATCCAATTTTAGGGAGGCATTTTAATCACATGCTTATTTATTTAGTCTGTTTATAAGTCAGTGCAACACTCCCAGAGCGAAATAAATAATAGAATAAACACAAATACATATTAAAAGACAAAAGCATAATCTTCAGTGAAGAAAATACATGTTTGACTCAGGAACATATGGCAGGAAACTCCCCATTGGACTTCCTACAGTGTGAGCCCAGATGGGAAAACACACATTTTCCCCATATAAGGTGTGAAAGACATTCACGCACACACCCCGGTGGCAAGAAATGCAGACATTTACTGCTTAAAATCAGACCCAAGCAACATAAACAAATTCTCCTAATGAATGCGGGCTTTATGAACAAACATATTCATAAGAAAAGTAGACTTCTTTGCTCTTACCACCACTGTTATATTGACAGCTGTGGAATGTGTGCTGTTAGCTGATTGTTTCCCTAGCAATGCCTGCTGTATCTCTCCAGCTTTTAATCTACAGTTTACCTGGTTCTAGTTTGAATGTTTCAGTCAAAGCCTGTGCCATCTCTTCTGTTCTCTGGTACTTGTTGGAGGGAGAGTTTATTCGCCTGTCCTTGACTGCAGCAGAATGCTCCTCCCCTATATCAGTCCACACGAGGGATTAGAGTGAGTGCGAGGGCAACATGTCAAAAGAACATAAGAACAGCCCTGCTGGATCAGGCCCAAGGTCCATCTAGTCCAGCATCCTGTTTCGCACAGTGGCCCACCAGATGCCACTGGAAGCCACAGGCAGGAGCAGAGGGCATGCCCTGCTGTTACTCCCCTGGTACTCAGAGGCATCCTGCCTTGGAGGCTGGAGGTGGCCTACAGTCCTCCGACTAGTAGCCGATGATAGACCTCTCCTCCATAAAGTTATCTAAGCCCCTCTTAAAGCCATCCAGGTTGTTGGCTGTCACCACATCTTGTGGCAGAGAATTCCACAAGTTGATTATGCGTTGTGTGAAAAGGTACTTCCGTTTGTTGGTCCTAGATTTCCCGGCAATCAGTTTCATGGGATGACCCCTGGTTCTAGTGTTATGTGAGAGGGAGAGAAATTTCTCTCTCTCCACTTTCTCCACACCATGCATGATTTTATAGACCTGTATCATGACTCCCCACAGTCATCTTTTTATAAAACTAAATAGCCCCAGTTGTTGTAGCCTTGCCTTATAAGAAAGGTGCTCCAGGCCCCTGATCATCTTGGTTGCCCTCTTCTGCACCTTTTCCAGTCTACAATGTCTTTTTTAAGATGTGGTGACCAGAATTGTACACAGTACTCCAAGTGTGGTCGCACCATAGTTTTGTCCTGCTTAATTTGTATGGTCCTTAGTTTATATGATAAGCAAAAGGATTTCCTAATGCAGGGTAAAGTAAATGCCTTCTTTAGGAGTACAACTGCTGCTCTTTGGAATGAATGATTGTTAATGGGACAGTCTTAGCTGGAACAATACTGCAAAGATAAGTTACTCTATTGACTCAGTGGATGTAGCTGTCTGAAGGGCAAATGGACATTGGCAGTTCAGAGAAGACAGTGCAAAACATGTGAGAGGGTTGCAGTGTAGAGTACCATGAATAGATCCAGTCTGTGAATTTGCCTAGTTCAGACATACATCCATACAACTGACCACAGTGTCAATTCCCCCCACTCTCTAATAATTCAGTGAACCACTTCAGAATGATTATATATTCATCTTCAGCCTTTCATAAATCTCAACCCACATGGATTGTCCTAGTAAGTAACAAGGTAGGTTGCACACTGAGGAGATCACATGATTACTTCAGCACCTTCTGACCCCTACACAGACCGAGCAAACACAATTCGGTTTTATATACTGGCTATGTGGAGTTAATTGACATCTCACTCCAATAAAGAGGGAATCAGATCTCTGCTTCTATTTCTGTGGATGAAAGAAGAAACTGAAACATCTTTCAAGGTGCTGGACAACTTCCACCCCGAAACTGGAGATGTGAGGGGGAGAATCCCTTTTGCTCTCTGAAACCAGGTTGGTGCTGGTGGGTGGGGGTGTGCTTAGAAATTCATCAAAAGGTTTGGGGAGAGCTTTCCCCCTCCCCCCTCCCTTAGACTCCCCTTTTTTGAGTGGCAGCAGTGAAGCTCTTACTGCAGACCATTCAGAGCTTTCCAGTTCTCCCCCTCACCTTTCTTAGACCATGTGTGTGTGAGGGAGAGAAAGGAAGCTCTTAACTGTAGACCGGCTCCACCACAATATTATTTCCCTTACAGTGCCCTAGGAATTATGCTATAACTTCCCTGGGGTATACCTAAGGGAAAATATTTGCCAAAACCAGCTTCTCCGTGTTTGCCACCAGTGAACGGAACAGTGAGAACTGGTGGGGGAGGGGTGTCACTCCATTTCATTCATCAGTTATTCGATTTATTTACCAGCCTTTCTAAAGAGGCTCAGGGCGGTTTACATTAAAATAAAAAACATATACCAATTAAAATAAACAATTTAAAAGCAGATTAAAATTAAAACTAGATATCATTAAAAGTCAGGCTAAAAAGATGGGTCTTAAAGGTTCTCATAGGTAATAATGATCCTTTATAAGAACATAAGAAGAACCCCCTCATCACAGCATGTCTGGGCAGAACTGCAAAGAGTGCATCTCTAGAAACCAGGACAAATGGAAGGTGGGCTATAAAGCTTTACCTGTATTTATAAAATCCAATGAATAAATTTAAACATGGTGTAGATCAGGCCTGCTCAACTTTGGTCCTCCTGAAGATGTTGGCCTACAACTCCCATAATCCCTGGCTATTGGCTACTGTGGCTGGGAATTATGGGTTGTAGTCCAAAAAGAGCTGGGCGGGGGGGGGTCTAAGTTGAGCAGGCTTGGTGTAGAGAGACAGGAGGAGTTGTATCCATGGTAAATATGGTGTAGGAGCGATGGACTGAACTGGCTGGAGATAAAATCAAACATTCCTAAAGTGATGTAGACACATGAACTGGTGCGCTGTTGTCTCTGCACCACTGCTGTTGCTACAAAACTCACAGAGATTATTATGTGTCAGAACTGGGTGGAGGTGAACAGAAGGTGGAAAGTCAGAAAGGAGACTCCAGAACTCACCTTTTATCCCAGTGAGTTGGGGTGTAGGTGGTAGTACTACTTACCAGCTGCTCAGGACAGAAGTAGAGAACATCAAAAGCTGAGGATTAAAGGAAGAAGTTTGAAACCTGCATGATTTACTAGTATCTACACGAGGGCATTCCTGTGTAATGACTAGCTGCTAGCTAAGACACTTTCATGCAAGTCAGCTGAGACATAAAGCCAACAGGACTGATTACAAGGAGAGTCCTTTCCCTCCCTTTTGTATAGGGACATTTACAGATACCATAGAAATCTCTAGGACTGAGAGCTCAAGCTTTATTCCTTGAGATGGCGAAGTCTATAGAGGGAGCAAACTGTAGGGGTGTGCAATTTGGATTTTCAGTGATTTGGTTCAGGACCCAAATCGAATCACCCCTGTTCTGTTTTGTGCCCGAATATGGGCCACCCGAATCACCCTTGATTCGGTTCGGATTTGGATTTAATCTGAATCCGAATCTGAATCAATTTGGGGGGAAGGGGGCCCAGAGGCAAAATATTGGGGTGAGGTGGTAGTGCCCAATGGGTAGAAGCTACCACCCCAAATTCAGGGGGATTGGGAAAGGGGCAGATTTTTGGGGAATTTTTGAAGTTTTAGTGACTTTGGGGCAGTTTGGGGGCATAGCATGGGATCTGGGCTAAAAGAGTAGGGTGGGGTGGTAGTGCCTAATGGGTGCAGGCTACCACACCAATTTCAGGGGGATTGGACAAAGGACTGATTTTTTGGGAATTTTTGAAGTTTTCGTGACTTTGGGTCAGTTTGGGGGCAGAAAGTGGATCTGCCCCAAAAGAGTGGTGTGGGGTGGTAGTGCCTATTGGCTGGAGGCTACCACCCCAATTTCAGGGGGATTGGGCAGAGGGCTGATTTTTTGGGAATTTTTGAAGTTTTGTTGTCTTTGGGGCAGATTGGGAGCAGAAAGTGGATCTGCCCCAAAAGAGTGGGGTGGGCTGGTAGATAGTGCCTAATGGGTGGAGGCTACCACCCGTCCCCAATTTCACCCGTCCGCTCCGAAGTTTTTCTGAAGGGATGTTATTCCCTTATTTTCTGAGGTGTGAATTCTCATTCTATGATATCAAATGAGATTTTTTTCAATTAAACAAATCTCATGACCCCACTTTCACCTTTTCATACTCTCATTTACTAAGAATATGATGAATGGATCAACCTAGCACACTGCACCTTATGAAGAGAAACCTCAGAAATTCACCAAAATTCAGCCCTCTGCCCAATCACTCTGAAATTGGGGATGGGTGGTAGCCTCCGCCCATTAGTCACTATCTACCAGCCCACCCCACTCTTTTGGGGCAGATCCACTTTCTGCCCCCAATCTGCCCCAAAGACACCAAAACTTCAAAAATCCCCCAAAAATCAGCCCTCTGCCCAATCCCCCTGAAATTGGGGTGGTAGCCTCCACCCATTAGGCACTACCACCCCACCCCACTCTTTTGGGGCAGATCCACTTTCTGCCCCCAAACTGCCCCAAAGACACTAAAACTTCAAAAATTCCCAAACCATCAGCCCTTTGTCCAATCCCCCTGAAATTGGGGTGGTAGCCTCCACCCATTGGGCACTACCACCCCACCCCACTCTTCTGCCCCGGGCCCCACTTTCTGCCCTAATATGCCCCAATATGCCCCAAAGACATGAAAACTTTAGAAATTCAGCAAAAATCAGCCCTTTGCCCAATCCCCCTGAAATTGGGGTGGTAGCCTGCACCCATTAGGCACTACCACCCCACCCCACTCTTTTTGCCCAGATCCCATGCTATGCCCCCAAACTGCCCCAAAGTCACTAAAACTTCAAAAATTCCCCCAAAATTGGTCATGAGCTGAATCACCCAAATTTTTTGGCCCCGAAATTTGGGTGATTCGGCTTGGCCCCGAAAAATATTGGGGGGCATCGGGGGTGATTCAGTTCAGCCCCGAATCACCCAAAATTTCGCCTTTCGGGCACAGATCGATCTGTGCCTGAAATTTTTTGCATATCCCTAGCAAACTGGTCTATGTTCCACATTCTATATTTTAGATATCTGCTTCAAAATTAGAACAGGTAAAACACTGTGAAACTGATGCTTGCAAACATACTCACTTCACTTTATACATGGGCTGTTTTGGTGCCACTTTGACTATTTTTTTAGTTCCCTTGACTTATGCTTCTTCTTGGTGCCAAGCTGCTGCTGCTATTTCTTTGCCCTTGTGGAGGAACAAGGCCTAGACCTCTTGGTTTTTGTAAATAAAACCTTGTATTATAAATGAATTGTAAATTGTATTAATATGCACAACTCTCTTCATTATTGTAAACAGGAGTTCTGTGTTAATATGCCTGCAAATCCCTATGCATGGAAAAATGAAAACAAAAACCCGGCAGGGTCAAGAGTTCGTGCCATTTTGGAGGGAAGAGAATTTTTGAAAAATTGAGTGAACTTTGTGTTATAGGGATTGGATTGTTTCAAAATAACTGTTAGGACAATTTGTGTATATATAGGAGACTGCTTTAGCAGGGAGTTAGTCAGAGCTGGAGAGTCATGGAAGAAATCAGAGTTGAAGAAATAAATGTTGGTGAGCTGAAGGAACTGGGTCCAGTCCAAGTGGAGGAGCTGGATCTAATCAGGGCTGAAGAATTGCTAGCCCAGGCTGAGAGAATCAGTGTTGCAGTTGTAGCAAGAGCTGAAATAATGGAATGACCAGTCTGGGTTGAATCCCCAGGACTGCAAAAGTGACTAGGACCTGAGGCTGAGGAAGGAACAAGCCAAGTTGCTGACAAGAGAAGGTAACAAAGAGGCGAGTCTCACAATCAGTGAGACTCGCCGGAAGGGGGTTTGCGAGGAGAGCAGACAATCGGCTACCCACACGATCAGTGTGGATTGGCAGCCCACACGACTGCTGTCTCCATCACAGAGCTGGTGGGGCCTGCAGGGATCGGAGGCCGCACAGCCCCCAGAAAGTCCAGGATGCCCCGCGTGAGCGCATGAGGCATCCTGGAGAGACCCCCAGGGCCAGAAGGCTTGTTTCAGCCTCCCAGCGGGGGTCTCCTCATGCGTCGCCGTGATGTGGAGCCAAGCCATGGCAATACATGATCATGACAATGGGGTTAGCGGAGCACTTGCTCCGCTAGCCCTGTTTAAGGGGAGGGCTACAAAAGCGGGTCACCTGCTTTGGAGAAACCGGGCTTGCCTGCGTGAGGTTCTCACACTCAGCCAAAATCGGGCTAGGCTCCCTTAGTCCAAATTTGGCTGATCGTGAGAACAGCCTCATAGACAACTTGTGTTAGGGACCAGTATAGAATAGGTTAGTGGATGCATTTTGACCACATTTTGTTTTTTCCCTATGCTCTTTTGGTTGATATATATTGTGTGTGTGTGTGTGTGTGTGTGTGTGTGTGTGTGTGTGTGTGTGTGTGTACTGAACTTGTGAAACAACTTTTAATTGAACTAATTGCAAAGTAAAATTTATTGTTTCTCCACCCCACACATATAGGCCTTACCATTTTATCAATGTTTGTTTTTGCGACCCAGGCTTGAAAGGCTGTTGTGGTAGACTTGGCCTAAAGCACAGAAGTCTACTTGGTGGTAGTAGGTAAACTCGTAATTTCTGGGGAGATCTGTGTCAGCAGGGTGGATCCTAATCAGCCCTCATATTCCTTTGACTCATTGTCCCACAATGCCATTTAATCCTATTGGCTCTCGTGATGCATGACATTTTATATATGGATATCAGTGACATCATCTCAATGTAGCATCACAACATCATTGACAAATTTATGTGGGCCCTTGGGTGATAGTAAGAGTGTGGACAGCTAGGGCTGAAGACTCTGATGGCACAAAAGGAAAATGGTGCCAAAAGAACAGCACTGAAAGAAGAAGAGTTTAATTGACAACAGGAGGTGCTCTTTGTCACTCTCAAAAACAAACACTACATGAGATGAGCTATTGGAGTTTAGATGAGCTATTGGAGTGCAGCCCTAGTAGTAAAAGGCTATCTTTCCATTGCGAGCTAAACTCTTTGGTTCCAACCCTGCTTGGCTTTGGAAGGATCAGTGGGGAATCACTGTGCTCTATGAGGCCACAAAGAGCTCAGTTCCACACATTCTATCAGTATGCAGGAAATGTACACATTGTCTCATAGGCTGGCACATTGAGTTCAAATGTGAGGCAAGCCATGATGAAGTTAAGTTTCTGGTTGGGTTAGATATTGATCAATGAAATCAACACCAGATTTGCAACACTGAACAAGAATTAAAACGTCTTGCAGTATCCTCATGGGATATTCACATAAATTGTCTTGCGATAGATGAAAGGAAGCTGAATGTTTTAAATCATAGATATCTAAGGCATATCTATATATATTAATTTTAGGATAACTCTGTCCTAGTGAGTGATTTATCAGAAAAGAAAAAGAAGGAAATTGTTGACAAACACAATAACATCAGGAGAGGTGTGGAGCCAACTGCCAGCAATATGTTTAAAATGGTAAGCTACAGTTCCTCAGATTTTGCTGGATATTGTTGAAAGGCTTCCTTTCAGTATGGTATTGAAGGCACCCCTTCCTCCCTCATGCTATGCAGCTGGGGCATAGCTCTCCTGGCAAACTTAGTGAACCGAGTCCCCCAGATTACAGCCTGTGTGCCAAGGGCATATAAACAGCCTGTGCACCAAGGGTTAACATACCAGTAGGTGGGGTGGCCAGGGTGGAAGACAAGGCAGAGTGGGGTGGCCAGGGTGGAAGAGGAGAACAGGAATGAGCCGCACTTGTGGCATGTTTACATTCCCATCCCACCTGTACACGCTACTGCTGATGCTAAATTCTAGGGATGTGCACAAACCCGGAAAACCTGGTTCAGATCGAATCAAATTGGACTCAAGCCAAACTGATCTGGTCCAGTTTAGTGAACTCTCAAACTGGGCCCAGTTGGGTTAAAACCAAGCTCGGTTGGGGTGAGATCAAAGCTGTAATGGTAAAGGGGAATCTGGTAAGGATTCCCCTTTACCAGTAACGAAGAAGGGAGGACCAAGGGACGTTTTTAAACATAGTTGGGGCAGAAGGGGCGTCAAGGTTTACCTTAAAGGTGATGCTGCCGGCAGCTATGGTGCTGGCTGTTGCAGCCTTTGGCTCCCCTCCTGCTCCAACTATGTTTAACAAAGCCTCCTGTCCCCCACCCCGCTCCTTTACTGAAACTTACCAGTGATATTCGAGCTGGCTCGAGCCGAACTGAGCCCAGTTCGGCTTGACCCGAACCCCTTTGAGCCAAACAGCTCAAAGTGAAGCCAGTTCGCACACCCCTACTAAATTCTTTGACCCTGATCCAGCTAGGGGCACAATGCAATGTGGCTGCTATACACACAACCATTGTGGATTGGGAATTGCATACACAGGCCTGTGCTCCAGATGTGGCTCCCCAATCCAGTCCAGCAGCTATAGACCCCTGGTAACTGAGCAAAGAGCCACCTTTTAAAGTGGCAACTCTCTTATATTTAGCAGGGGGAGAGCAACTGGCCCTATCCAGTCCCAGCACAGCATCTCTCCAGTAGTTGCTGCTGGTGTCTACCTCATGTTTCTTTTTAGACTGTGAGCCCTTTGGGGACAGGGGTACATATTATTAAAGTATTATTATTTTCTCTATGTAAACTGCTTTGGGAACTTTTGCAAAAAGCAGTATATGAATATTTGTTCTATTCTATATCTGTGGAGCTCTTTTTGGAAATCTAAATTCCTGGTCAACAGCTATTTGGGTGGGGGAAAGTGCATTTTCTTTAATATAGGGCTTGATTTAGTGCAAGTGTCCAAGACAACTGTTTGGGACACTTATCATGGTGTGGTGGGAGGTCAGACATAACAATTATTTTTTAACTACTCATCTATACGAACAGAAGAAACTATTTTTGTGTGTGTATATATTGCATACATGAATACAGGTCTGCAGATGTGTGGGTTCAAAGTCTTATGATAGGGATTAATGCATGCAGATAGTTCAGTCATGAAAAGTGCTAAAAATGGGAAATAATAAATTTCAAATCTGGTATTCAAAAGCTGAACAAATGGAGAGGGCACCAGCTATACTCCTTGCCTGGGACACTATATAGTCTAGGGCTGTCCCTCCCTTTCCATACCAAGTAGTGGACTGGTGGCATTTTAGCTGTCCTAGATGTGCTCCACAGTATTGGGGGAGGGTCCTTGTAGCTAAATATGTGATCCTTTCTTCTGTTTGTTTTACTGAGACATGGAGTGAGGAAGCTAGTAAGAATGCGAAAAAATCGGCTGCAAAATGTAGAGGAGGAAACAGTCCCAAAAATGAACTACATGTGGATGGTAAGTGAAGCGAAAAGACTAAGGGCTGTTCACACCTATGAAAGAAATTATCATTACCTTCTGGAAACATTCATTATCCTCTGCTAGGGCATGGCCATTATCCTCAGCAGAAATGCAGTGGACTAATAGCTAGGCCCTTCAGAACGATTTGTCTTATTGACCCACAGAAAAATCTCTGGACACAATTATTCATTTAAAGATATACAAGTGCTTTATTATGCTTAAAGTGTGCCGTCAAGTCGATTTCGACTCCGGGTGACAACGAGCGCTGTGGTTGTCTTTGGTAGAATACAGGAGGGGTTTCCCATTGCCTCTTCCCATGCAGTATGAGATGATGCCTTTCAGCATCTTCCTATATCGCAGCTGCCCGATATAGTACCAGCGGGGATTCGAACCGGCAACCTCCTGCTTGTTAGTCAAGCATTTTCCCGCTGCGCCATTAGATGGCTGTTTATTATGCTTACCATAGATCAATATGAATACAATCGTTTTCAGCTAGCTGAGGTGAACACGCCTTGAAGAGTTAGCGCAGAGCTTTTTCTGTAAAACTGGCTAAATCTCCCATCCTTTCTCTACTACTCAATTTCTCCCCAACGAAACCCTTAGAACACATTACCCTTGACCTTTAACTGTTTATTGGAATATTGATAAGCTAGGAGGCTCTTCCCATGATTATGGAGAAGAACCTCTAGGGGGTTTGAAGGGAGAGTGGGCTTAGCCCACTCCCCCCGCACACAAGCAGCCATCTGCTCTGGGTGGCAGCAGCAGCCACCCACACGACTACTGGCTCCGTCCCGGAGCTGTTCGGGGCTGGGGAGTTTGGGGGCTGTGCAGCCCCCAGAAGCTCCAGTATGTCCTGTGTGAGCACACAGGGCATACTGGAGAGACCCCAAAGCCAGTAGGCTGCTTTTCAGCCTCCCGACCGGGGGTCTATTCATGAGTAGCCACGGTGCGGAGCCGCGCCTACTCACAATTTTAAAAACCCAGTTTGCGGAGCACTCGCTCCGCAAACCCGGTTTAAGGGGCGGGCTAACTAAGTGGGCTAGCCGCTTGTAAGCCACCGGGCTCGCCTGCGAGCCCAGTGGTTTACATGAGCAGCAAAAACCAGGCTAGGAGAGCCTAGCCCGATTTTTGCTGCGCTTGGGAATAGCCCCTAGGACCCTCATTCCTTGACCTTTCATATCCCCAGATAAATATGTGTTTGTCACTTGAAGGTTTTCATTTTCTGAACCCGAGCAGAGGACATCCTTTGATGTAGATGAATATCGTATTTCCTCTACTAATAGACTGTATATCTAATCCTCTCTAATAAAAGGCTTGGTGTCCGTCCGTGGACAACCAAGCGTGTGTCCGTGCCTCCCTCGGCCGTTCTAAGCATGCACAGAGCGCATGCACAGAACGGCCGAGTCAGAAACGGACACAGGCACCAGGCAGCCATCTTGGTTGCTTCGCCCGGCCGCGAAAAGGCCAGAAGCAGCCGCCACGAAGCCGGGGAAGAGGCGGCGGGGGAAAGGAAAGGCTGCGCTGCGCCCCCAAGGGACAACTGCTGGTGTCCTCATCCCTGGGGGGGATGGGGAAGGGAGGGGGCGCTGCGCTGTGCTCTCCCTTGCTGGGGAGGGGAGAGCCCGGTGGAAGGAGGTCCCAGCAGCTGGAGGGGAGGACGGAGCAGGCTGCCGCTCCTACCTTGCTCGCCCGCTGCTGCGCGCCCCAGAGCAGAACAGGCAGCCCCTGCCTGCAGCTTGCCTTGCCGGCACTCGCTGCTGCCAGGCACGGGTCTGCTGCTCGCGGGCTCTGGCCGGCGGCTGCCTTCCACGGACCTTCCACGTGGGTCCTCCGGGAAGGAGGATGGAGGAGCAGCCGTCGCCGCGCCCTCCCTGCCGCTGCTCCTCGCTGCTCCTGGCCTGCAGGCAGCGGCGGCTAGAGCAGGGTTGGCGGGACCAGCGGCGGCCAGCCGGAGAGCAAATCTGTAGAGGCCGCTTTTCCACAGGAGTCCCCCGCAAAGCGGTTTGCCTAGAGAACTCATCAGCAAGAGATCAGTGGCTCGCTGGCCCCAGAGGGCTCCCACTTCCAAAGACAAGCGCCTCCGGCAGACGGAACAAGTGGGGGGGGAACCAAGAGAGAGGGAAGGGTAAATTAGAAAAGGGTGGAGGAAAACAAAGACAGAGAGAAAGAGAGAGAGAGAGAGACAAAAAGACAGACAGACAGCAAAAGACAAAACAAGGAATGAGGGAGGAGAGACAGAGAGAGGGAAAAGGAGAGCAAGAAAAGGAAGGAAAGGAAAGAAAGGAAGAGAGACGGGGGGGGGGTACCAATAGAAAGGAAGAATGCTTAAAGGGTGGGGGGGGGAGCTAGCGCCCGTTGTTATAACGGGCTTAAAAATACTAGTACAGTATAAAGTGGGTTTTCCACCAGATAGAACAGCAGCATGAGTCAGGACAATTTCAGCAGGAAAGAATGCTCAAAGGTTTATGCACTCAACTGGCAGCCTCCAGGAGCTTCTATTCAATCCCAAAAGCAGCAAAAAACCAACCAACCGACAAATACCACCTTTGGGGAAACTGTTCTAATAATACTGCCTTATTGATCCTACTCTAACCCTCAGTAAGAAAGAAACCACTTTCTGGCTTCCAGTGTTCTGGCCAATGAGTGCAAGAGCCTTGGGATGGCTGAAAAGCATTTGGTTACTTGGCACTTTTTAAAGAAAAAAACTAAAATTGCATTTTATTTTTATCAGTATTTAGTTAAACATCTAGCTTTAATGTAAATATATTAGGCTACTATTTAATGGCCCAGTGGGGAAATGACTTGATTATCAAGCCAGAGGTTGCCGGTTTGAATCGCCGCTGGTATGTTTCCCAGACGATGGGAAACACCTCTATCGGGCAGCACCAATATAGGAAGATGCTGAAAGGCATCATCTCATACTGCGCAGGAGGATGGAATGGTAAACCCCTCCTGTATTCTACCAAAGACAACCACAGGGCTCTGTGGTTGCCAGGAGTCGACATCGACTCGATGATGGCACACTTTACCTTTACTATTTAATTAGGGTTTTCACAACTGCACGCTGGTGCAAATTCTTACAACTATTATTTATATACTGCTTTTCAACAAAGAAGTTCTCAAAGCAGTTTACATAGAAAGAGAATAATAACATGAAGACGGTCCCCTGTCCTCTAAAGGGCTCAAAGCTGAAAAAGAAACTCAAGGGACACACCAGCAGTAACAGCCACTGGAGGGACACTGTGCTGGGGCCAGCTGCTCTCCCCATGCTAAATATAAAGAGAATCACCTCTTGGAATGGTGCCTCTTTTTCTCAGTTAGCAGGGATCATTCATGGGTCAATTTAACACCCAAGCTTAATCAATTTTTAGCTTACTTTCCAGTAGGCTTATGAGATGACCCAACATTTTGTGTGTCCGTGTGTGTGTGTGTCCCCATCAACTTCACAATGCCTGGACCAATATGAACCAAATTGGGTACAGTTTAGGGACACATTGGGAAACCACAATGGTGTAATTTGTGATTATGTCATCCACCCTGATTCAAGATGGCAGACGTGTAAACTTTTGAGGTGCAAGTGGGCTAATTTGTGAAACGCCTAACTGATTTTTATTTATTTTATTTTATTTAGTTAGTTAGATTTATATTTTGCCCTACTCCCATAGGACTCAGGGCAGCTTACAAACAATAACATATACAGCAACACAATTCTATAAAATACATCTTACATAATGTCATAACCCCAACCCCATACAGTACTCATGATTTGAGTACCCTGATTTGAACCAAATTTACTACAGCTGTAGGGACACATAAGGATGCCCCAATGGCATAGTTTGTGATGATGTCATCTATCCAAATCCAAGATGATTGACATGTGAATGTTTGAGGAACAAGTGAGCTAACCTGTGGATTGTCTAACCAATTTGAACCAAATCAAGTACTGTTGTAGGGACACATAGGGACACCTTGATGGCATAGCCTGTAATGATGTCATCCACTCCAGTTCAAGATGGCAGATGTGTAAACATTTGAGGCTCAAGTGGGCTAACTTGTGAACTGCCTAACCGATTTGAACCAAATTTGCTACAGCTGTAGGGACATATAGGGATGCCTCAAAGGCATAGTATGTGATGATGTCATTCACCCAGATTCAAGATGGTGGATGCATGCATGTTTGAGGCTCAAGTCGGCTAATTTGTGGACAGTCTTAACTGATTTGAACCAAATGAGGTGCAGTTGTAGTGAGTGACACACAGGGACACCTCAATGGTGTCATTTGTAGTGATGTCATCCACCCTGATCCAAGATGGGGATGTGTGAATATTTGAGGCACAAGAGATCTAAGTTATGGTGGACCTTGATTTGAACCAAGTTTAGTCCAGTTGTAGAGACTGTGAAAGGAAAGTAGGAATATTAGTTTTTACTAGAACAACTTGCAACTTGCAACTTACAACTTGTAATGTTGAATATGCACACTTTGATGGAACTTTATTCCTTTTTATTGCAGAAAAAACCTTTGGTGAAAATATCTTCCAAGCAAATTATCCCAGCTCTTGGACAGATGTAATTGAAGCATGGTCTAGTACTGCAGTTGGTTTCATGTATGGTATTGGGGCAACTGACTCATCAAAAAACATTTCTCCTTATACTCAGGTATAAACAGAAACACTCTAAGCATCTGTTCCACAATATGATATTTTGGGAACAAAACCAAAGCACTCTGGAAATAATGGACCTTTTTTAATGCGCTTTAAGTAATCCTTCTGATATTGTACCTTCATTAAGCCATACAATGGATGTAGGCTGGGATCTGATGAGCTGCTTTGGTGTAAACCAGAACTTCACTACACCAGCAGGGCTTTACATTCCACCCCATCACCATTTTCCCTACAAGGAAAGTTCCTCCCAAAGTTCTACAAAAGTTGGGAGCACTTTGTCAGTAGTGGTTTGTGTCGAGAAAGGGGTGGAAGATTTGGAAATCTTGCCGTTCACGTGGATGTCCCTTTTCTTATGAGTTGGTGTACTACAGGAGTCTGCATCTGGGAATCTTAATTAAGATTAATGGGAATCTTGTAAGAACAGTGCTCTTTCAACCCTTTCCCAGTACACTTCTGCCCATCACAGAGAGGGTGACAACTGTTTCCAATATATGGACTGAATACAGTTCTACTACTACCCTTTGCTTACAAAGTTTTGTATGTATCTTCTGAGTTAAGTGTCTTTTGCAAGGCCTGGTCTTTGTATGCCAAGGAGATTATAGAATCCGAGCCTCCTTGCTACTGTGGAGATTGGCATTGTTGGCAAAATGCATTTCCCACACACATGGTCCACACATTGAGATATAGATACTATATAGATAGTAGGCCTGTGCAAATTTGGATTTTATCTGAAATTGCCCAAAATTGGTAAAAACTGGCAAAATCTAAATATGATTTTTTTGGTCAAATATAAGACTGGAAAAGTCAGAATTAATTCCAAAATATCAAAATTAATTTCTGAAATACTCCGGAATTTTGGAGTTCTCAAAATGGTGCAATTCCCACCCCGCCCCCAGAAATGAATGTGGAAATTGGGGAAAATAACAAAAACTCACTGATTGGTCCTAGAACCTTGAAACTTGCCACAAATGTGGAAAAGGAGGTGCTCCTTGTAGTGGATTTGGAGAGAATTGGTCAATTTGATGATTTTTGGTGAATTTTTGAATTTTTAAAAAAGAGCTAAAATGGTGAAATCTGGCTTGTGAAGCCATAACTTTACAAAAACTTCTGAAACTGAAGACCTTCCTCGCACCATCATGCCACCAGCATGTGGCAGAATCTGCTCTTTGCCCTCATGAAAAGGGATAACATCATGCCACTTCTAAAAAATGGCTAAAAATGGTGAAATAACTTTACAAAAAGTTCTGGATCTGAAGCCATTCCTTGGACCATCCTTCTACAACCAAGTGGAGGAATCTACACTTTGCCTTCATGAAAAGGGGTAACAGCATACCCTTCTATATCTCCCGAATGGATGGGCACACAGTTATAAAATCTGGTACACATGAAGTCCATAGTGGCAGGAATGTGCTATTCTGCCCCCCCCCCCCCCCCCGCCCCGGTAGGCTATAGGTAACTCTTCTGATTTTTGAGGTACATGTGCATAAAAAATTAAAAATTGGGAGGAAAGAGCTAAAAGGGGCTTGTTTCAAGCCAGAACTTTACAAAATGTTCTCGATATGAAGCCTTCCCTAGGACCATAATTCCACCCACATGTAGAGAGAAAAATACATCCCTTTGATTTTATATAAATTTTTGTCTTCTCCATTGCAGAAGCACACAGTCAGTAAAAGTGAAAGTACTTTGAATGTATCTATTTTTGTGGCTAGAATGAATTTCTCACTTTCCCTTCTAGCCATTAAGGGATTAAAAGGTGTGAAGTCCTTTTAATCCATTTTGAAAGGTCTGCCTGTTCCTGCAATGGGGAAAGAAAACTTAATATAAAATCAAAGGAATGTCTTTTTTCCTCCACATGGGGAAGGAATTATGGTCCAAGGAAGGGCTTTAGATCTAGAACCTTTTGAAAAGTTCTGGCTTGAAACAAGCCACATTTTACCATTTTTAGCCATTTTTACAAAAGTTTCAAAAATTCATCAAAAATAATGGAATTGATCAATTTTCTTCAAATTCACTACAGGGTGCCTCAACCTCCTTCTGCACCTGTGAGGCATGTGTCAAGGATCTAGGACCAACCAGTAATTTTTTGTTATTTTTTTAAATTTCTCCCATTAACCACTATGGGGGAAAATATGGATTTAAGTCAGAATTTGAATTCAGATTCCAAATCTGATCTGATATCCAACATCACCAGAGCCCATATAATCCAAATCTGAAATATTTGGACTGGGTCAAATTTGAATTTTCTGAATGCACACAGGCCTGATAGATAGATATGTAGGATGTTGAATCATGCTTCGAGATCATTATAGTGCAGGCAACAATATTCCCACTAGGTAACATGAGACTTCACACAACATTTCTGACACTTTGCCAACCAACCTGCATTGGCTTCTAAACTTTTTATGCAGCTGAGCTCTTCCTCTTTTGATGCAACTAGCTCTTGTTTAAGCAGCTTAGCAATTTTTGAACTTCTGGTGCAATTTAGCACTTTCCCTCTTGCTGTGATCATTAATCAAGACTGGCTCCCCTATTTGCTGTTCGTGAGCAGTCATACACAGTTCATAGTGCTACTTTTGTTTCCAAATGGTTTTACTCTGATTGAAGTTCACACCACCTTTCTCTCCCAAGAATCCCATGGGTGTCAAGAAGTTCTTCCTTCCTATCTATCTATCTATCTATCTATCTATCTATCTATCTATCTATCTATCCTTGTACAAGAAGTTACCTGCAATACAGTCTAATCATTTCCAACAGTCCATTGACCTTGTTGAAACTAGAGGCTGTAATTAGCCTAATTAAAGTAGGAATTGGTATAGGCAGTGAAAAGCCCGCCTCCCTTCTTCATAGTGAGCTGCTCCTGCCTGTCATTACACTTAGAAAGATGTCAAACTCTCAGTCAGGGTTAGTAAATTATCCCCATTGGCCTTCAACCAGAGGGCTACTCCCCACATAAAATGCCCCACATAAAATTTTAGGTGTGCACCGAAAATGTTCCACGTGTATGCCTAAAAACACAGCTCTCATGATCAGAGCAATGTGTGCTTAGTGGCAAATCCCAGATTGCCAAGATGTGCACCCACCCGCATGGACTGCCAAAAACCACCTGATCCCAGCTTTGTGCTGTGACTGACCGACATTTAACTGGGATCAACTGAAGGAGTTCTGATCTCAGATTAACGATCTGGTTAAATGTTGGTCAGTCACAGTGTGAATCTGGGATTTGGAAGTTTTTTGCAGGCCACATGACAGGCTCTGTGGGAGTGTGTGTGGTTCAGTGATCTGGGATTTGCCACTAAGTGCACATTGCTTTGTTTGTAAGAAGTGGCCCACCATAGGTGAGGAATGATGGCATGTAATTTATGACACAAACCAAAATTTGGAACACAAACCACAATATATGAGTTATAAAGATTTCTGCCTCCCTAAAGCAGCTAGAATTAGATATGCTTTACATTGCTTCAAGAAACCATTCTATTCTGTAATTGGATAATTACAAGCATTTGAAATCTTCAGGACTTGAACTCTTCATTCAAACATACAGATTTAATGTGAGGGGTTTTTATGCTCATAGATTATTTGGCACAGTACACATGAGATTGGATGTGCAGTCGCCTACTGCCCACAGAATGGCTTACCTTTCTTCTATGTCTGCCAGTACCAACCAAGGTAAGTGTCAGCATACACTGATGCACATTCGGAGCTCCTTTGAGCTGGGGCAGTTGGGCTTCTCCATTCATTTCAGTGAAGGTAGCAGATCTAAGGTGCGAATGAGTGTATTCATCACCTGCAGACTGCTGGCACTTCATTGCAATTGGGAATTGCACTCCCCTTGTCCAGTTTCCAGCATAGAGCATTCCACAATTGGACCAAGGCAATCTCGGACTCAGATCCAGGCCAGAGGTCAGACTGAATGGGTAGATAAATAGCATCCAAGACTACATGAAGTTGGGTTACCAGCATGCTCAAATACCTTGCTAATAATAAGGGATATTAGATACCTTGCTAATAATAAGGGATATTAGAAAAAGGCAAGGTTATTGATTTATAGATGTCCAAAGAGGGCTTTTAAAATAAAAGTTACACCTCTACTTCCTTTAATACTGCTGATACCTTGCCCTTCCACAAGGAAAACATTTGTCTTACCACAACATGCATGAAAATTCTTACCTGCAAGTGCCATGTTACTTGCTTAAATCAATAATTAAAAAGCAATTTGGGCACCAGCAAAATTACCAAGCTACATAGGCTATCAATGTCATTCTGCAAGATACTGCAACTTCCTTTTAAGAATTGTACTTTGATGATAAATATATGACTACGTAATGTTGCACTTGTAAACATCCAGACTACTATTGTGTTCACAGAAGAACATTTCATTGCCAATCTCCCCATTCCTTTGCTTCCTCTGATGTCCTCTGAAAATATGTTCCTAAAAGTCTCTCAACCCTCAGAAACATATTTTCAGAAGCCATTGGGGGCAGTGAAGGGAAGAGAGATCAGCTATTATAGCCCTTTCCTCCTTGCACAAACAAAACATTTTTCTATTAGATCAACATTAATCTGGATGTTGCCCATGGCATTGCTTTGTAATTTCAGGGGGAACATAGAAAATGAAATGGCAAAACCTTACAAAGAAGGCTCACCATGTGAAGACTGCCCTGACCACTGTGAGGATAAACTCTGCGGTAAGTAATTGATGATATAAAAACAACTTACTTGGATAATATTTTAAAAACCCTTCAGTGCATGTAAATTGTAAGTTAAGGTGCCCATTTTAACTTCTGCATCATGTTAGCAGGTGCCACGACCTGCGACTGAGACAGCTTTCTGACACTGGGCAGTACGTTTTGTTCCAGAATGTCTTGATAGTCTTGAGATTTCATTGTTCCCTGCACAGACTCAAGGCACCCCATGCCAGACACAGCAAAGCAGCCCCAAAACATAACCGAGCCTCCTCCAGGTTTCACAGTAGGTATGGTGTTCTTTTCTTTGAAATCTGTTCTCCCAAACAGTTTTGTCATAAAAAAGCCAGACTGGAATTTGCTAAAATGCATATTGACAAGCCGCAATGCTTCTGGGAGAATGTCCTTTGGGCAGATGAGACAAAACTGGAGCTTTTTGGCAAGTCACATCAGCTCTATGTCCACAGATGAAAAAAATGAAGCTTTCAAAGAAAAGAACACCATACAAAACATTATGTTTTGTGGTGCTTTGCTGCATCTGGCATGGGGTGCCTTGAGTCTGTGCAGGGAACAATCAAATCTCAAGACTATCAAGACATTCTGGAGTGAAACGTACTGCCCAGTGTCAGAAAGCTCTGTCTCAGTCACAGGTCATGGTTCCTCCAACAGGATAGCGACCCAAAACACACAGCTAAAAGCACCCAAGAATGGCTAAGAACAAAACATTGGGCTATTCTGAAGTGGCCTTCTATGAGCCCTGATTTGAATCCTAGCGAACATCTATGGAAAGAACTGAAACATGCAGTCTGGAGAAGGCACCCTTCAAACCTGACACAGTTGGAGCAGTTTGCTCAGGAAGAGTGGGCCAAACTATCTGTTGACAGGTGCAGAAGTCTCATTGAGAGCTACAGGAATCGCTTGTTTGCAGTGATTGCCTCTAAAGCAGGCATCCCCAAACTGCAGCCCTCCAGATGTTGCTGAACTACAACTCCCAGCATCCCTAGACACAATTTTTTGTGCCTGGGTATGCTGGAAGTTGTAGTTCAGCAACATCTGGAGGGCCGCAGTTTGGGGATGCCTGCTCTAAAGGGTGGGCAACAAAATATTAGGTTAAGGGTCCCATCATTTTTGTCCATGCCATTTTCATTTGTTATTATTATTTGAAATATTCTGTTGCATCAAGACTCTAAAGCAAAGTCTGGTTTTTGTTAAATGCAGAATAAACAATGATAGGTGCTAATTACGTTTGTCAGTTTCAAGTTATTTCAGAGACAATTGTGGGTTACTCTTTTTTTGTGGAAGGGTACCAACACATTTGTCCACATGTGTATGAGCACAATACGTGAGACTACAGAATGTAGTTACTTCTTGGGTGATTATCCCTGCTAACTGAGTAAAGAGACACCTTTTAAAGTGTGCTTCCTTCTGTTCTATTGAACAGGGAGAGAGCAACAGTCTTTCTCCAACCCCAGCACAGCATCCCTCCAGTGGCTGTTGCTGGTATCTGCCTTATGTTTCTTTTTAGATTGTGAGCCCTTTGAGGACAGGGAACCATTTTATTTATGTATTGTTTATTTTTCTATGTAAACCGCTTTGAGAACTTTGGCTGACGAGCAGTATATACTGTATATATCTGTCGTAGTAGTATTTGCAAGGACCACTAAGGGTAAATCAGCCTGTTTGTTGCAAGATTAAAATAATGCACTATGCATAGTAGAGGGAAGCATAACCTTTTTAGATAAGGAGTGGGTTTCTTTATCATCTAATTTCAGTTTGATTTTATTTATTTCAGATAACCCATGCAAGTATAAGGATACCAGTAGCTGCAAAGTACTACTAGCACTGATGAAGGACTGTAAAAATAAATTGGTAGACCAAGAATGCCGAGCCACCTGTAGATGTACATAAGGCATATATGAGAGCCAGTGGGGTGCATGAGAGCCAGTGTGGTGTAGTGGTTAGAGTGTTGGACTAGGGCCGGGGACACCTGAGTTCAAATCCCCATTCAGCCATGAAACTCACTGGTGACTCTGGGCAAGTCATGTATCTTTCAGCCTAACCTACCTCACAGGGTTGTTGTGAGGATAAACATAATCAGGGCTCCTTGGAGGAAGAATGGGATATAAATGTTAAAAAAATAAAAAAAATAGATATAATATACACATTACAATATTGATCTTGAGAGAATAGTTCTTAACTGGAGAGGACAGAAATTCTGTATGAAAAGTAACTCCCAAATATCTATTTTAAAATGGTCAAAAGTAACAGCTGAAATTTATTGGTGTTAACACAGATGTTTTCAAAAACACTTTTTAAAAGAGCAGTTCCAAACATCATTGGCAAAAAGAGTGAGAGAAATTTGTCAACATCTGAGTCCACTTTGTATTTATAGTTCAACTTTAGAAAATGTTTTGAATATTTCAGACCTAGATATTTAAATATTGTGAACTGTTCTAAATTTCCCCAAATTCTAGTTTCACCTTAGATTTCGTTTCATAGCAGAACAATAGATATGTTAATCCTGAATGCTATTCAGTCAGTTAGATATTAATTTTATAACTCTTTCTTGTTGTACATGAATCTGATGGTAATAACTGGTATACACTTCTATAGCATACACTTCCAAGTATAACATTCCCATTAACTTGATTCTGAAAAATTATGAGGAAGCCTAAAGGAAGAATCTTTCATGTATTTTAAGCATCCATTAGTAAGTTTCAGTTCTTTACCTCAGAGCTTTTTGTTGATTGTAAAGTGAAAGCAATCTTGCAAAATAATATATCCTAAAACTCAACTGATGCCAGTGTATGATTACTCTTCATTGCTCCATTGTTTTCATGGAGAAATAAGACAATACAAACTCAGGCAACAGGCTGGGAAATGGGCCACAACTTTTTTCAGTGTGTCAGTTAACCAAAAAGACAACAGGTCTGTGCCTCCCCCATGCTATAAAGGCACTGTCTAAGATCAGGCACTAGTGTCCTCCTGCCTATCAGCCTGAGCAGTCACACACTAGCACAAAGCAATGGATTAGAAGAATTCAGTTCCTTGCTGACTTGCCCCCCAACCAGTGGGTTGGGGGCTTTCAGAGGCATCAGCACCCAAACATTTCAGTCTTTGAGGTAGATGATACCATCAAACTAGAGAGTCCTTCCAATCATAGGTGTGTGGCTAAAATATGAGCAGATGGTGCTGTGGCGCTTGGGCTGCCTATTGCCCCCTCCTGTCCCCCCTGTACTGGGTACTCACCACTCACTTGGGCCCAGCGCTCGCCACCTCACCAAGTCTGGAGCTGCCCCATGCCAGCAAGATCAGGAGGCCTCTTCTAGGCAGGCCTGTTCTTCCATGGGCATGGGTGAGAATTCTTGCCCCAGAGCAGTGATGTCATCAAACCACATTTTTAATGGCAGATGGTGGGGCAGATGGTGGGGCCACCTCAAATCTTTTAAAGGCAGATGGTGGGGCCACCTCAAATCTCACCCTGGGGCTGCATTCAACTTCACTATACCCCTCATGCCACAAAGCCATTAAAGACTGATTGCCAACTCCCCCCTTTATCAAAGATGCCCAGGGATGCCCACCAAGAATACAGGGGGGTGTTACAGGGGTATGCACAGAACTGGTTTGGCCAGTTCAGTTCAAACCCAAATTGGATTTGAACCGAACTGGTCCAGTCTGGGTCTGGGTCTGGCTGAAGCGATTAATGGGCTGGTTTGGGGGAATCTGGTGAGAATTCCCCTTTACAAGTAAAGGGGCATTCCCTAAAGGGGAGCCCCTGGTGGTGCAGTGGTAAAACTGCCGCCCTGTAACCAGAAGGTTACAAGTTCGATCCTGACCAAGGGGCTCAAGGTTGACTCAGCCTTCCATCCTTCCGAGGTCGGTAAAATGAGTACCCACAATGTTGGGGGGCAATATGCTAAATCATTGTAAACCGTTTAGAGAGCTTCCAGCTATAGAGTGGTATATAAATATAAGTGTAAGTGCTAAGGTGGGGAGGGGAAGAGAAAGGGTACTTACTAGTACCTTCTATAGAGGCGGCAAGGACTAGTGCCTTCTATGGAAGTGGTAGTGGTGGACACATTGGCATTGGGGCTCCACCAAAGCCCCTGACAGCCTCCTGAAGAGCAGTCTGGGTTGGCTGCAGCCTAGTTCAGGCCTCCTCATAGGCACTGAGGCCAGAACTGAGCCACTGCAGTTTTGGCAGCTGGGTAAAGGAGGGGGAGCGTGCTTGGGGCTGTTCCAGAGAGGGCGAGCAGCGGGGAGCAGCGGCAGTACTGGCAGCCTTGCCAGCCAGGTAAGGATGCTCTTGCTGTCCCCGCCCAGCTGCCACTTATGGTTCCAAACTGGTTCACCTGAATTGGGCCTGGTTTGGTTTGATCATGACCAATCCATCTCCAGTTGCGATCAAACCTTTGAACCGGCCCTGATTCGACGCAAACCTGTTCAGAACGAAACATTCATGCACACCCTACCCACACTAAATCTGCCTGTTGTGACCTAGCGCTAACTAAAGAGGACAGGATGGGGTAGGTTAAAAGAAAAGCTTAATCAGTCTGTTGGGGAGTAAAAAAATTGCTACTCAGCCCCCAACAGGGCAACCAGCAATACTCATCCTGTCCTTGAGGGAGAGAGGGAGGGAGGGCTGTGGTGAATGTAATGAGGAAGAAGGTGGGAAGACACACAAATGGCTACTCTGACTATGCCTATCTCTGCCCCTGGAGTCTGAACCCCACTTTCAGCCTTGTCTTTCATGAAGCCAGATGGGGCAAGTTCACCCCCTCTAGCACAAGACTGGGAGCATGGCCTCATTCCTTACCATTTGTTAAACAACAATCTACACTATAGAGCCCTAGTGTGGAGAGGACTGAGGTGTTCATTTATTTATTGGATGTGTCCATTGAAAGTAGGTACAATCTTCCAAAATTAAAAATAAGTGTTATTCAATTTATGTGTTTTTGATGCAACCAATTTCTAAACACTAGATGCACAATAAAAAAAATAAAAACCAAGTTTTGGAACCCTGTTCATTTTTATGGCCAGTATTGCAGCTACCCTTTTTTCATGGTGGCAGCATTCTTTTTCACCCATGCTGCACCAGGACAACACTCTCTCCCAAGATAGTTGTATATATTTAGAATGGGTGGGGAAGTAGAGTGGCTGTGGTCTATAAGAACAATATCTCCCTTGCCAGGATCCCTGTTGAAGTGTCTGACCATATTGAATGTGTGTACCTTAAGTTTGGGCACCAGGGATAGACTGGGACTTCTGTTCTGTTGGTGTACCGATCCCCCCCACTGCCCAATGGAGTCCCTAACTGAGCTGACAGACTTGGTTTCGGGTTTGGCATTGGAGTCTCCCAGGCTTGTGGTGCTGAGTGACTTCAATGTTCACTTTGGGGCCAATTTTTCCAGGGCAGCTCAGGAGTTCATAGTGTCCATGACAACTATGCACCTATCCCAAGTGGTCTTGTGACCGATGCATATTGCTGGTCACATGCTTGATCTGGTCTTTCACTCTGAACAGGGCAGTGTTCCGTGGGTGGGGACTTCTGTGATTTCCCCATTGTCATGAATGGACCACCATCTGATTAAGGTTGGACTCACGACCATGTTCCACCTCCACAGGGGTGGGGGATCCATTAGGATGGTCCACCCAAGAAGGTTATTGGATCCAACAGGATTCCAAGAAGACTTGAAGGGATTTAGTATTGGTTTTGCTGGTGATCCTGTCAATACTCTGGTGGAGATTTGGAATAATCAACTCACCAGGACAGTGGACACGATCACTCCTAAGCATCCTCTCCGACCTGCTTCGAAACTGGCCCCTTGGTATACAGAAGAACTATGGGGGCTGAAGCGGTGAGGTAGACAACTAGAGTGCAAGTGGAGAAAGACTCGACTCGACTCTAGCATTTCAAGATCGATGCTCAGGCGATAAGTGCAGCAAAGAAGCTATTCTTTTCCTCCTGTATCGCATCTGCAGGCTCACGTCTGGCAGAGTTATTCAGGGTTGTGAAGAGGACAATGCGGAGGCCAGGTTGGTCTCTGGATCATCTAAGAGAGACCATATCACTCCTGGGTTGAAAGAATTACACTGGCTGCCAATACGTTTCTGGGCAAAATACAAGGTGCTGGTTATTACCTATAAAGCCCTAAACAGCTTAGGTCCTGGGTATTTAAGAGAACATCTTCTTCACCATGAGCCCCACCGCCTGCTGAGATCATCTAGAGAGGTTCGCTTGCAGTCGCTGCCAATTCATTTGGTGGCTACTCAGGAACGGGCCTTCTCCGTTGCTGCCCCTGGACTTTGGAATGTGCTCCCTGTTGAAATAAAAGCCTCCCCATCTCTGACAACTTTTTAAAAGGCACTGAAGGCACATTTATTCACCCAGGCTTTTAATTAGATTCATGGTTTAGATTTTTAATGCTGGTTTTAAATTATTTTAATGTTTGTTTAAATGATTTTGATTGTTTAATTGATTTAGTTTTGATTTTAACTGTTAAATTGATTTCAGTTGTTTTTATTTGTTGTAAACTGCCCTGAGCCATTTCGGAGGGGCAGTATACTAATTAATTAATTAATTAATTAATATTGAATGGGAGTAAAGATCCATCCTCACACCCAGTGTCCCCCGCCCCCTGCATGCAGCCAGGACATGAAGCATCAAAATCACCTTTGGCTGCATGCAAGGCTTCCCAGAAGGGGTTGCAGTGCAAAACTTCTATCTTTGACCAGAGAGAGTGGGGGTCCCACTGGAACATAGGAAGCTGCCATATACTGTCAGACCATTCTTCAGTTAGCTCAATACTTGAGCGTGCAGTCCAGCCAAATACCTAGGGTTTACAACCTCATTGTCCTCCCCAGAAGACTCGCCCTCTCATAAGAGGGATAGCCCAATGGCAGCAAGCTGCAAGCAGAGCAGGAATGTGGTTTAGTCCACATGCACTGCTTTGCCAGTGTGATCCCTTGCAAGAGCATCTTAGGTCATGGTGGGACAGACCCGCAGGATCCTTTGAATTCCCTCAAAAACATATGCCTTCCTAGGAAGTCATCCTGTTCCCTTCCATTTCCTGAGCAACAGGGTTATGTCCCCACCCAACCCAATCATACTTGTGTGGGACTATTTTGGTGCAGTGCTCTTAGGAGGGCAGCGGTGTCATTGCTGTCAGAAGAATTGCTGGCATGGCATGGCATGGCATTTAAATGATGTTTCCATGCTGAGGACGGGCGGACCACTTTGAAAATGCACAATCATAATCTGCACACCCCCTTCAAGATAGTGGCCGCTCCACTGACATGCTGATACTTCACCCACAGTCCGTCCATGGAGCCTGCTGGGGTTGGTCTTGTTGGCCAAGCAGCAGCAAAGGGCTCCCCTCTCCTGGAACTGGAGATTGCTGGACAGCAGTTGGACAAATGGCCACGATGTGATTTATGATTCAAAATTGAAACCGCAGGCTCATCAAACACCAATTTCATGTTACGTGTGAATGCAGCCTGGGAGCAATTAAAGTTTGAGAGTTGTGCATGCTCCCAGTTTGTGAGAAAAGAGCATGGTCAAAGACTCGAGCAGGGATCATCTGCAAATCTGGATAGGAAGGCTTCACCTTACCCAGTAGCTGTACCCAGTTGCTGAATGAGGTAGGAGGAAAAGCCCATGGACTAATGTCAGAGGGAGACTCCAGGCAACTAGGGATGTGCACAAACTGGTCTGGAGCCCATTCTAAGGGCCTCTGGACCGGTCTGGACCTGGGGCTGGTTCGGTGGTTCGATGCCAGGGGGGTGGACCTTTAAGGTTGGGGGAGGGTGTACTTACCCCTCCTGCCGCTTTCCCCCGTCCAGCGCTCCCATTATTTAACGCATTTGGGGCGGAAGAGTACCTCCCTACTGCCCCATCCCCTGTTCCTCGGCAAAAGGCTTCAAAAGCCTCACTGCGCGTGCACAGGTCGCGCGTGTGTGTCATGTCCGTGTGTTGTGTGCATGAGTACGTCAGACATGTGCACGCGCACGACGTACACATGGACATGATGTGCAGTCAGGCTTTTGAAGCCTTTTGCCGAGAAACGGGGCATTAAAAACAGGAACATAAAGAGGAACAAATGCATTAAAAACAGGAGTGCTGGAGGGGGGAAAGCGGTGGGAGGGGTAAGTACACCCTCCCCCACCCTTAAAGAGCCCCCCTCCCCAGTGCTGGACCACAGAGGTGCGGTTCCGTGCACACCACTACAGGCAACAGGGTCTAAGGAGCAGCTGCCACATCAAGCAACAATGTGGAATGTTGGGAAGGAGGCATTTAAGGAGGTTGGGGAGGAAGGAAGGAGGAACAGAGGGGAAAAGAGAAGAGCTGTTGCATTGGTGAACCACCAGAAGACCAGTGCTGGACAGACTGGCCTTGAGGAGCAGGTGGTAGGGGGAGGCCTACCATACATGTGCCTAACAAACTCTGGTGTTAATGAGTTCAAATGGCTGCGCTAAATCAACTGGGACATGGGGTGTGCATGCTGTTGGACTGAATACTGAGATCAAAGAGGGTATTTGGCTTTAAAGGGCAGGACACTTTTGCAAATGTTAGAGTCCAAAAACATGAAGAAAGCCTCTTCCATATTAGCATTGTTTGGACTCTCTAACCCCTTCTCAGATGCCTTTTAATGAACTATGAGGGCTCTCCACATGAGCAGCATGGAGAGCTGTGAGTGGACTTGGCCTGCTCTCCCCGCATATGAGCTGTCAGCTCGTCCTGGGTGGCTGGATTGGCTGCTCACATGATTACTGGCTCCATCATGGAGCCGGTTTGGGCAATGGGGATTTGGGGCCTCCTGACCCCCAGAAGTCCCAGAATGCCCTGTGTGAGTGTGGGGGGCATTCTGGGGAGCCCCCTGATGCGGGAGGCTTGTTGTAGCCACCTGGTCTGGGGTCTCCTCGTGAGTTGCTGTGGTGCAGAGCCAAGCCACAGTGACACGTGACCCAATAAATGGGGTTAACAGAGTGTTCGCTCTGCTAAACCCGTTTAAGGGGAGGGGCATTTAGGGAGGCTCGCTGCTGGGAGCTGCTTGGTTCCTGTTGCAGCACACGACCAGGCGAAACTGGGCTAGGCTCCCTTAGCCCGGTTTTGCCTGGTCATGAGAATAGCTTCATGGTTTCCACTTGCCACGCCAATTTGCCACACCCTAGATGACCTCATGGCTGGGTGAGCCCATCCAGGGATTTGGAGTGAGGTACTGTCACTTCTTTGATGGCATCCAACTCAATTTCTCCTTTTTATTTGAGTCAGGTGAGGTAGTGGTGGTGCTAAACCAATGCCTGGAATCAGGAAGGGACTGGATAAGGTCAATAAATTGAAACTCAATCCAGACAAGATTGAGGTGCTGTTGACTGGTGGTTCATTTGCTTCCACTTGTGGTGTTCAGCCAGTTCTGAATGGAGGATCAGGTCCCTGGTCTGGGGGTGTTATTAGAGTTGGCCTTGTTTTGGAAAGCCCAAGTAGCTTCCATGGGATGAAGTAACATTCAATCACATCAGCTAGGACACCCATAGTCTGGTAACATCCAGGCTGGATTACTGTAATATGCTGAAAATAGGGTTGAAGACCGTTCAGAAACCAGTTAGTTCAAAATATCTATCTATCTATCTATCTATCTATCTATCTATCTATCTATCTAACATATTTTTATACCACCCAAAGCTTACGTCTCTGGGTGGTTTACAACACAATAAAAACAGAAAGTAAAACATTAGTTGGGCGGGCGGGGGGGACACCAAAAAGTTTAAAACATTACCATTTAAATTTTTTAGAACAATATTTTAAAACAGCATTAAAACCATTAAAACAATATTAACTAAAAGCCTGGGTGAACAGATGCATCTTTAAAGACGTTTTAAAAGCTGTCAGAGATGGGAAGGCTCTTATTTCACTAGGGAGCACATTCCAAAGCCTCGGGGCAACAGTGGAGAAGGCCAATCCCTGAGTGGCCACCGGATGAGCAGGTGGCAAATGCAGACGGAAATCTCTCCAGATGATCTCAGTGGGCGGTGTGGTTCATGACGAATAAGACGTTCTCTTAAATACCCAGGGCCCAAGTTGTTTAGGGCTTTATAGGTTATAACCAACACCTTGTATTGACTGTGAACAATCAATTGTAATAACCCACTACCTTCGGAGCAGCCTAACCAACACCTTCTATTTCACCTGGAAACATATTGGCAGCCAGTGTAGCTCCTTCAATACAGGAGTAATATGGTCTCTCTGAGATGACCCAGAGACCAACCTGGCTGCCGCATTCTGGACCAACTGTAGTTTCTGGACTACATAAAAGGGCAGCCCCACATAGAGTGCATTGCAGTAATCCAGTCTGGAGATTACCAGCAGATGCACCACTGTTTTGAGATCATTCATCTCAAGAAACGGACACAGCTGGCGTATCAGCTGAAGCCAATAAAAAGCACCTCTGGCCACCGCCTCAACCTGGGAAACCAGGGAGAGGTTCAGATCCAGAAGCACTCCTAGACTGCATAGTTGTTCCTTCTGGGGAAGCGTGGCCCCATTCAGAACAGGCAGATCAAAATCGTCTCTCAAGTTCTGACCCCACACAATGAGTACCTCCGTCTTATCTGGATTCACTCTCAGTTTGTTATCCCGCATCTAGGACATCACTGACTCCAGGCAGGCGTTTAGGGAGGTTATGCCATCTCCCACTGATGCTGACATGGAGAAATAGATTTGGGTGTCATCAGCATACTGATAGCATCCTGCACCAAATCTCCTGATGATCTCTCTCAGCGGTTTCATGTAGATGTTAAACAACATCGGAGACAATATGGAGCCCTGAGGCACACCATACAAAAGTTCAGATTTTGAAGAATAGCAGTCTCCAAGGGACACCATCTGGAACCTGCCCAAGATGTAGGAGCAGAACCACCACAAAGCACTGCCTCCAACTCCCAACCCCCTCAAACGCTCCAGAAGGGTACCATGGTCAATAGTATTGAAAGCCACCGAGAGGTCCAAAAGGACCAACTGAGTCAGACTCCATTCCCAACTGAATATCATCCATCAGGCCGACCAAGGCAGTCTCTAACACATAGCCAGTTTGAAATGGGTCTAGATAATCAGTTTCCTCCAAGACTGTCTGGAGCTGGGAGGCCACCACGCTTTCAGTGGCGTAACGATAGGGGGGGCAGGCAGGGCACGTGCCCTGGGCTCCACCCCAGCAGGTCATGTGGGGGGGCGCCAAAAAGTGCCCCTGCCTGCCGATCCCCTTCCTTAAAAAAAATTTTTTTTTTTTTTTGCATCCCGCTGCAGGCGCAGCGCTGAGAGCGCACAGCACCAGCGGCTGCAGTCAAGCCGCTCTTCCCTGGGCGGTCCCCAGCGCCCCCCCCCCCCCGCTCTGGCCCCGCCTGCTCACCACACTGGGCACCTAAAGTTTGCTGCGGTTTGAGCAGCAAAAACGGCCGGTTCATTGTTTCATCACTGACTGAGACTCACACTAGCCTGGGCGGGCTTGCTTGCCTCGCTCCGCCTCCGCTCACTCCCCGCCCCTCCGCCATTCATGCATGCGTGAGTGTCCTTCTGGTTGCCGCCTGCACGTGGACTAGTCCGTCCACAGAGTTTGTTTGGGAAGGACGCAGCGTCAGACGCTGCAGCAGGCAGGCAATCATTTGTGTTGCTGGCTGGGCCTGGGGGCTGTGTGAGCGCCGCACACAAGACGGACTCAAAGTCGGAAGAAGGATTCCAGAGGAGGGGAGACCTGACCTGCAAACCAGATAATAAGGTGTGTCTGTGTGACGATTATCTAAATAAAATGTTTATTTGTTTGAATTAGTGAGATGTGTTTATTTGTTTGAATTAGTGAGATGTTTGAATCAGTGAGATGTGTTTTTTTAACTTGGGCGGCAGGGGCAGGTGGGCATTTTGCTTGTTGGCGTGCCACAACTCAGTGTCTGTCATCTCTCTCCCCCATCTCCCGTTTGGTTCCGAGTCAGTCCTGCCAGGAGTTGCCAAACCCCCCCACCCCGCCCGCGCTAGTAAGGCAGCTGCAGCCTGTTTCCCCCGTATCCCCGGCGCAGCGGTGGATTAATGAGAGCTCGCCAGCGGGCCCAGCCTCGCCAACCGCCGCCCGCTCCGCTCACCTCTCTCTACCCGGCGGCTCGGCTCTGGCCTCTCTGTCCTTTGTCTCTCGCGAGTCGCGAGAGACTGAGCCTCTCTCACCAAGTCCGAGAGGCGAGCCAGTGAGCCACCCAGGCAGTGATGACGACCCGAGGGCAGCAGGCCCTGCTGCTGCCGCAACTAAGGAGCCCAGCCCAGCCTAGCCCAACTGCGAGGCGCGCGCCTGCGCAGTTGGAACTGCTTACTCACTCCAGTCCACTCCCCACCCATCTCAAGAGCATCGGCACGGCAGCAGCACAGCACGCAGAACAGACAGCATTCCTGTGTGAGTCAGTGAGTCAGTGTGACAATATTTAATTCCGCAACTCGGCAGCCTCGCTTCCTCCCCTTCGTGCCCCGCCCCCTCCCCCCACCCCTCTCTCGGCACTCCGCATGGTCCTCCTGTCCCGCCCGCAGCCACATAGAAGCACACATCACTCACACACCACACACTCTTTGCCTAGCCTAGCAGCCAGTAGTCCTCCCTCCTCCTTTTCTCCACCGCACTCACGCTGGCTGCTGCTGCTTCCACCTCCTCCTCCCACTCTCTCTCTCTCTCTTGTGGTGATATATCAAAGAGATCTATTGAGACCATTTGAGAATGAGTGTGTGCAAACATTTTCTCAACAAGCAAACTAGTAAACAAGCACACTAGTAAACACTTAAAACAAACATCTTCTCAACAAGTGATGAAAAGGGGAGGTTGTTTATACACTCCAAAAGGGATTGCAAAAAACTAATTTTAACTCCAGTTTGCACCTCAGTGTTCATCCATTTCTTGATTTCAGCCTACACACACAGAAACAAAGATTACTGTTTGCCAGCTGAGTTGAGTAAGGTATACCAAGTTGGTCTCTGGTGGTACATTTTCCTTGTGAGTGTGTTTGTGTGTGCTCTTCAGTCCTGGAACAAAGTGCATTCATGTCCTTTAAATAAATAACTACCATCTGCAGTCTGCAAATAACTATGTCTTCAGTCCTCTCTCTTTCCAATGTGGATTGTAAAATTGGCATGTTTCCCCTACTGTCTAAATAAAGACCCCAACTTAAAACAATCCATATTTTGAAAACATATTTTGCAAAACACTAATCTTGAAATAACCCAACAAACTGTTGCGAGTTAAGATTGCCTAGTCTTCTTCAATGCCAACATGTCTGATTCTTGTTCAATTTTTCTGTTTCTTCAAATTTTTAGCTGCAATTTGTGCAGTTTTACTAAGTTGTAAGTAAGTCCTATCAACTGCAATTGGACTCATTTCAGAGTAAATCTCGTGGGCCATTATTTCTAAGATGTGTGAGTTTCAAATTAAAAGTGACCATTTTATTGTGCATGTTTTTGCCTTTAAGATGGTGGCTTGAACATAAAGTTCCAGTACAAGCAAATAGGGATCACTATGCCTACCCTGCAATTTAATATTCCATCTGTATTCTCTATTACCTGTTCTTGTATCAGGAAACAAATTTTAATGGTTGGTGCTTTAAACTATATCTGTGCCATTGTTGTTCACCACTTTGTGCTCCCTGATTGGAAAAAAATACAATGTAAAAATGTAACAAATAAATGCCAGTGAACTGTTTCCCATTTACAGTAAATATCAAGCAGGTTTTTAACCCGCTTTATTACAGAACCATGCAATGGCATCATAAAGGATCAATAAATAAACAAGATGATGGCTAAATAAAGAGACTCACCACATTAAAAGTTGCCTATTTGCCCAGTTAGCAGGGGATTCATCAATGCATTTTCCAGTGATCCCCAAAAATACTATCCATCCTGCACTCAACACATGGGATAGGATTTCTTACACTATGTGTGCGGAATTTGGATTAATTTTGCCCATTTTAATGTCAAAAGCTGAGGGGCAATGATACAGCTAACCTCATGGCTTGAGTGGACCTGGATGTTCATCTGCAATGATACAGTAATGTAGGCCTGAGATCTACCATGAAGTTGCTATCTCACAGTCGTAATTTTGATGTTTGGGACACAAGCCTAATTCACAGGGTTGTTGTGAGGAAAAACCTAAGAAGGTAGTGCACCACAATGGGCTACTTGGAGGGAGAGCGGGATATAACATGTAAAAACAAATAAATTGAAATACAAAAAATTAATACTATTTTCTCTCAAAAAACAATAATAGCAACTCTGCTGACTGGAACTGCAGGCACACAACCAACCACAAACCAGCGCTTAGAACCAGCCTACTGTGAGTAAAGCAAACCTTTCTAAGTCAAATGAAATCTGATGTTAAGCAGTGTAATTTATTGTAAATGGATTAATCTGAACACTTCAATCATGTCTTTCTCTAGTGCTATTAATTGACTTGCATCATCCACAATTTAACAAACCTGTTAAAATATAATTAAGGATGATGTTCTATTTAATGTTTCTTGACTTTATGAGCTGAGCAATCTGATGTTAAGCAGTGTAATTTATTGTAAATGGATTAATCTGAACACTTCAATCATGTCTTTCTCCAGTGCTATTAATTGACTTGCATCATCCACAACTTAACAAACCTGTTAAAATATAATTAAGGATGATGTTCTATTTAATGTTTCTTGACTTTATGAGCTGAGCAATCTGATGTTGAGCAGTGTAATTTATTGTAAATGAGTTAATTTGATATTAATGAAGTCAATATTGCTTGGCTTCATGTGCTGAGCTTCATTGATGGGGGTGAGGAATTTAAAATATTGTCTCTTCTGGGCCCACTACAACCTTGCTATGCCTAGACTTCAATGCAGGAACAGTTGTGGGGGTGAGCTGGCTCTCAAGAATTCCAGTATCTTGGAAAGCATTTTTGTGTAACCAGGGGTGTCAAATGCAGACACAGGTGTGGGGGTGCTCTGGGCTCCTTGGAGGAAGAGTGGGATGTTGACATAATGAACAAATTCCCTTAGAGATTCGAACATCATGATGCCACGGAAGAAGGCAAGTGGAGCTGAAGGACGGAAGAGGCGGCGGCTGGAGGCAGAGGAAGCCCAGAGGTCGAGCAGGTTCCTCGAGTCATTCCTTACAAGGCCCGGGACAAGTAGCTCCACACCACCTCCGGCACCACCGCCAGCACAAGTGGAGGAGGAAGTCCAGCCAGATGACGGTGGATCAAGTGCAAATCCACCACAAGTGGAGGAGGAAGTCCAGCAAGATGAAGAGGCTGCCACAGAGAGTGTGGACGTGACAGGAGGGCAAGCTGCTGCTGATGTCGAGTCTACTGATGAGAGTGAGACTAGACCCGAGAAGGAGGAGGAGGAGGAGGAGGACAGTATGTGCATTGAACCAGATGCTGACCAAGAGCCTCTAACTCTTAGGCCGGAAGTGATTGAGCGGCATGACATCGGACTTCTGCAGTTTGACCAGGATACTGGAAGACCGATTATCCCTGACACGCTGAGAACAGAAATGATTAAGCTGGGTGCAAAGTTTTTCCAGAACTCTGAGGGGCCTTTCCTACCAATTAGAAACTGTGCGATGAACAAGACTTGGTTCAGGAAGAGATTGGGAAGTGGCCATGGTGAGGAGGTGACTCGTAAGTGGCTGCTCTATTCCCCTTCTAAGAGGTCGGCATTTTGCTTCTGCTGTCTCCTCTTTTCCCGATCAGAGCATCAGTCGACATTGGAGCAGGAAAGTGGATTCAACCACTGGAAAGCACCTGAAAGGATTTGTGTGCATGAGAATGCCAAGAATCATCGGGAGTGCTTCACACAGTGGAAAGAAATGGAAAGAAATATAGCTGGAAACAGAGGACTCGTTGATGCGGAACTTCGATCACAGATTGAGAAGGAGAAGCAGAGGTGGTGCGAAATCTTGTCAAGAATCCTTTCCTGCATCAAATACCTTGCAACTCAGAACCTGGCTTTGCGAGGACATAGGAAGTCAATTCATCTAGACAAGGATGACACCAATGTAGGAAATTTCCTTTGCTTAGTGAAATTACTGGCTACTCATGACCCAGTCATGAGAGAACACCTGGCCTATGTGGAACGTCATCCTGGATCCCCCTCTTATCTCTCACCGGCAGTCCAGAATGAATTCATCCACCTGATGGCATCCACTGTTCGCAAGAGTCTACTGAGAGGCATTTGCAAAGCAAGATACTATGGCCTCATGTTCGACTCGACTCCTGACCTGGCACACCGTGAGCAGATGTCACAAGTAGTTCGATATGTAGAAATTGATTATGAGAGTCATACAGTCCGTGTGAGAGAGTCCTTCCTTGGTTTTATCGAGCTAAGCCGGAAGGATGCTGAGAGCTTGACTAAAGACATTTTGGATAAGTTAGAGAAGGACGGAATGGAGCTGAAATATTGTCGGTCACAGTGCTATGACAATGCTGCTGTGATGGCTGGACACAGAAGCGGTGTTGCCCAACGGATACGTGAGAAAAACAACCTGGCTGTGTTTGTGAATTGCGACAATCATTCACTCAACTTGGTGGGTGTACATGCAGCCCAAGAGGATGTGAAGATGGTGACATTTTTTGGAACCATTGATTCCATCTACCTGTTTTTTTCTTGCTCAACACAGCGCTGGCAAAGACTCAAAAACGCCATGCCCGTGTCTCTTAAGTCAGAGTCTGAAACAAGGTGGAGCTCAAGGACGGAAGCAGTGAAGCCAGTCAACAACCACCTGGAGGAGATTCTTCAAGTTCTTCAGGACATGATAGATGATGAAGATGAGAGCAAGGAAAGCAGAAGTGATGCAGAGCAGCTGTGCAGCCACTTGTTGACCTATTGTTTTCTGACTCTTCTAGGTTTCTGGAATAACATCCTCGCTCGAATTGACAGTGTTTAAAAGAGACTGCAGGATCCTAAAATGAACTTCCACAATGCTGCTGTGGATTTGAAAAGCCTCCAGGCTCGTTTTGATGGTGAGAGAGAAGTGCTGGTCAGAGAGGCACTCGACGTAGGACATCGTCTCTGTGAAGAATGGGATGTTGACTTTGAAAGACGTCCGAGACGGAAAAAACGAATGCCTGGTGAGAAATCAAGAGACATTGGGTTAACAGCAAGGGAGGAGATGGAAAGAGTCATGAAGGGAACACTCGGCCGTCTTAACAGAGAACTGGGCGAAAGGTTCACCCGCCTGCATGACACTGATGCCAAGTTTGGGTTCCTTCTCGATATCGAGGGACTGTGCTACAGTGCTGACAGAGAGAACCTAAAGACAAACTGTGAAAATTTCTGCCAAATGTACAGGACTGATGTTGATGTGCAGCTATATGACGAGATTTTGGACGTCAGAATGTTGCTAGCAGCACGGACCAACATGAGAGTAGCAACACCAGAACAGCTTCTCGAATTTATAGTTGAATATGGAGATGAAGCCGCCTTCCCCAACTTCTGCATTGCTCTGCAGATCATGCTGACTGTTGCAGTTTCCGTTGCCAGCTGTGAAAGATCATTCAGCAAGTTAAAGCTGATACTTTCCTGTCTGAGAGCTTCCATGGGTCAAGACAGACTCTGTGATCTTGCTCTGCTGAGCATAGAGAGAGAGGAAACGGACAAAACTAACTTTGATGGCATCATAGACCAATTTGCATCCATGAAAGCAAGGAGGGCCCAGTTATGATTTTAGGTTATATATTTTTGGATATTTATCGCATTTTTGGTTATTTATCGCATTTTTGGTTATTTATCGCATTTTTGGTTATTTATTGCATTTTGAATTTTTTTGTGATTTTTGTGATTTTTAAAATTTTTTAAATAAAAGTTTTCTGAAACATGTGTGTCAGTCAGATGTATGTATGCTGGGGGAGGGGCGCGGGGGGGGGGGCGCAATTTCAGTGCTTGCCCCGGGCGCCGTTTTCCCTAGTTACGCCTCTGCACCCTTTCAATTACCTTGCCCAGCCATGGAAGGTTGGAGACAGGCCTGTAGTTGCTCAACTCTGAGGGACCCAAGGTAGGCTTCTTCAGAAGCAGTCTAATAATTTCCTCCTTAAGACAAGGAGGCATCCTACCTTCCCTCAGAGATGCTTTTATAACCTCTACCAGGCCTTCTACAACAACCCCGTTGCTAGACAGTATAAGCCATGTCGGGCAAGGGTCAAGAGAACAGGTGGTAGGCCGCACCATTCCAATCAGCTTGTCCATATCCTCAGGAGTCACAAACTGGAACTGATCCAACCTAATCACATGAGAGGAGTCGCTGGACAGCTCCACATCAGACACTGAAGTAATTGTGGAGATGGAGTTTAAATCAGCCTGAATACGAGATATTTCCCCCACAAAGAATTCGTTAAACACATCACAGCAGGTGATCGATGTTTACAGATTCTGATTCAAAGGAGGAGGGGCACATACTAGGCCTTTCACAACCCTGAACAACTCCGCCAGACATGAACTTGCAGATGCTTCTTTGCCGCACGTATTGCCTGAACATAAGTCTTCAAATGAGCTCTATGTTGCAATCTGTCAGATTCAAGCCAAGTCTTTCTCCACTTGCACTCCAGTCGTCTACCTCACCGCTTCAGGCCCCATAGTTCTTCTGTATACCAAGAGGCCAGTTTTGTAGCGGATTGGAGAGGATGCTTAGGAGCAATCATGTCTACTTCCTCGGTGAGTTTGCTGTTCCAATTCTCCACCAGGGCATCAACAGGATCACTGGCAGAGCCAACACTAAATCCCTCCAAGGCTTCTTGAAATCCTATTGGATCCAATAACCTTCTCGGGTGGACCATCCTAATAGGTCCCTTGCCTCCACGAAGGTGGGAAGTGACTGTGAGTCCAACCTTAACCAAAATACAGCAGGAAAGCTACAAACTAGGACCAGTCATATGCTTCACATCATGCCAGTTTTTAAACAGTTACACTGACACCCAGATCATTGCCGGACACTGTTGGAAGCACTTCTTAAGCCCTAAATGGCCTAGGACTTGGTGAACCCAAGGCCAATCTTTTCCCACACAAGCCAGTCAATGTACTGAGATCTTATCTCAGATGTCTTTGTCCAGCCTCCTGCCCACTGCCTGCCATCAGAAGTGAGATGGATGAGACAGGACCTTTTCTATTGTGGCTCCCTGTCTTTGGAAGTCTTTTCCAGAGACTTACCTGACCCCAGGTTTACTATCTTTTTGGCACTAGAGAATTTTTAAATTATTATTTTTCAGGGCTTTAGATTTTTGGCTTTTAACTCTGCTTTTATTACTCATTCTTTATTCCTATGTTATATAAATGGTTTGCATTTTGTTGTTGTTTTATTTTTACCTGAGCCACTCTGGAAATCCAGTATGGCAGAATGAGATAATTAAATGCTTCAAAACACACACACACACACACTTAAATGGATTACAAGTTTTGCTTTCTTATCCAAAAAGGGAATTCTTTGGTGGTAGAAAGTTGCACATTCCTCTGCAATGGGAGGATGGGCACAGAACAAAATCAGTTGCATACTTTGAAAACAAAAATCAGCAAAAGACTTATTCCTTTTGCGTTTCCTATATGGATGCATAACAGTAAACTGCAAGATAATCTGTAAGGAATGGAGGGAAATGAGAGCATAGGGGAAACTGATAGCATAAGGCCTCACAACTTAAAACTCAGATACATATTTGAAAGTGCCAAAGAATCTGATTCAGCTTCCTGAGACACAGAAACTCCAATCACAATAAGCCCATTCACACATTATGTTCAACACTTGTACAAGTGTACAGTGTATACAGGTACAGACCTGCACATAGGTATAGTCATTCACACATTATGATGAATGCAGGTAAAGCAGTACACTTCCTATCTGTACCATGCATTTGAAAGGCCTGGATCCAGTTTCACTTTTAAAATGAACACAGGTACAGTCATTCACACAAACACATGTACAGTATACAGACATCCATATACATTTACAGCATAATGTCTATATTGGGCTAATGACAGTGTCAAAAGAGAGTGCTGTCTTCATTTTGGCTGACTCTGCAACACACCGCAAACACACACACCACTTGTAAACAGGTTCCACAGCATGCCATATGCAAATATGCACCACAACATGTCACACGCAAACATAAGTGTGTTACGTTGTATGCACTCTGCAGCATGCCGCATGGTGCTGTACACAGTATCAAATCAACTCGCCGATATCACAATGACAATGCATTTGACATTCTGATGAACCCTGAACTCGTTATAACATGGAGAGATCTATTGTATGCTCCAGCAAGACTCTTAGAGTCCCAAGTGGGATGCATGCATGCAAGATGCTGTGGTGTGTGTTTGTTGTGTGTTGCGGTGTTCATTTGAGAGGGCAGGCACAGTTATTTGTCACAGTTATTTTTGAGATTTTTATTTCTGCTCAATGAATACATATCTGTTCTGTCCCCACACCCTCGCCCTTGTTCTTGTTTAGTACAGCTGATTTGTTTTACTGTACTGCTTTACTCTGCTTGGTAATGTTTGTACATGCCTTGTGATTTTTGGGGGTGGGTGGGGGCTAATTTTTTCCTGCATGTCTGTGGAATACCCCAACTATACAAAAACAGCTGTGATGTCTTTGGCTGGCACGGTGTTGCTGTTTGACTGGTGGACACATGGGGCCACTAAGTTTTCTTCCAGAGGGTTACGGGTAAGTATTTATGACTAAATAATGAAGGAAGGAAGCAGACCATTACTTAACTTTCATCATGACTGCACTTGGAAACTATTATTGCAACCATCCGGTGGAACGAATGACTGCATTCATGGTGAACAAAGCAATGGTATCTTTCTCCTTAAAGTCATGCATTCAGCCACATGTGCCTTCCTACCATGTACCCACTTTATAGCCTTCTGTCATTTTGGCATAACAAATATGGGTGTTCTAAATGATGAAAGAACCATCTTAAACAACCAGGAAATGTTAGCAAGCATTTTGTTGCTTATCAAGTAGTGGTTAAGTACATTGTGTGTCCAGTAAGTCCTCTGACAATGGGAACTTAACGCCCAAGCTAGAATCCAGCTGTTCTTTCTCAAAAATGGGCACCATGAAACCTTTTGAAGCACTTAATGCCCATCTTCAAATACTCAATGTGCCAGGCAAAATGTGCCTAGGGTTCCATATCAGCTGGAACAGAACACTGATGTGTTGATAGGCGACTAAGCAGATGGTTATTTGGACTTTGTAGTGACCTTTTCAGCTTTTCCAGCTCTCTACATGCTTGCATGTTCACCTCTTGGGAATTATTGGGACAGCAGGAATTTTATAGCACAGCAAATCATTGCATTAAATGGTTCCAGCTGACCCAAGACTCATTCAAGACACTCAATAGGCAATCAAATCAGAATTATGGTGCCTTCTGGACAAATGGAAGTGAAATTAGCTCAGCAATGGCCTGTTATACCCATGAGCTAGAGCAATGTGAACAGAGGAAGATAGGAAGCTACCATATACCGAGTCAGATCATTGGTCCATCTAGCTCAGTATTGTCTACACAAACTTGCAGCAGCTTCTCCAGGGTTGCAGGCAGGAATCTCTCTCAGTCCTATCTTGAAGACGTTGTGGGGGGAACTTGGAACCTTCTGCTCTTCCCAGAGCAGCTCCATCCCCTGAGGGGAATATCTTACATTGCTCACATGTAGTCTCCCATTCTTATGCAACCAGGATGGACCCTGCTTAGTAAGGGGACAAAGTCATGCTTGCTACCCCAAGACCAGCTCTCCTCCCTTGAAAATACCTTCCAGTTTCTGACTGGAAACAATTAGGGCTGTTAAGCAATTAAAAATATTTTGAGTCATAATATGCCTTTTAATTAACTAAATATTACATTACATATTTTATATTTAAAATATTATATTTGCATAATACTTGCATAGCATATTCTTTTTCAGTCCCTACATCCCAGAATCAAAACAGCATCAGAAAAAATAAAACATATGTGTTCTTAACTGGCAGAGCCACCAATGAAAATTAACTTCCATGCATTAATCAAACCAAAACTTCAGTTGCTTTATCTACTGACTGATTAAAACTGGGAACAACTTACAAATGGATTTGCCATTCTTGCTTGCTTTGAAACTGTAGCCTTAGAAAGAGGTTTGCTAATGAGTCATGTCCCTCCCACCAGTACTGAAAAAATGAGAAACTTCAGGAATGCTATAAGGATGAAAGCTTCAAAATCCCACACAGTTAATTGCAAATTGAATTATTGGCTTTTGTTTTCTGAAAATACATCATGGGAATGGGCTTCTTTAAGATCTGCTTGCCTGTGGAGGATGAGATCAGTTGTTACAGTTGAAAAAAATTGATAGTTCCAATTTTTTTCATGAGGTTTGTACAAATCTCACAGTTTGTTGAAGTCTCTATTAAATAGCAAGCCAGAGAGTCATTGCCTTTGACCTCTGGGCTCCACCTTTGCTCTGTGTTATGGCTCAGGTGCTTTCCACAGAATTGTGCCAGTGGCAGATAGACATTTACATCTCTTTCAGCCAAGCTGATAAAAGTACTTTCTTCCAGCTTCCCCCTTCTTGGGCTCTAATGCCCTGCAAATCCAGGACAGACAGATGGGAGCAGCAGCCCATACCTGCATAGGAACATAGGAAGCTGCCATATATTGGTCCATCTAGCCCAGTATTGTCTCCACAGACTGGCACCAGCTTCTCCAAGTTTGCAGGCAGGAATCTGTCTCAGCCCTATCTTGGGAGATGCCAGAGAGGGAACTTGGAACCTTCTGCTCTCCACTGTCACTACAATTCCACTACAATTCTCCACTATCAATCCCTTGGAAACACATAATTCACACATGACTTTGAGAAATGCCTGTGTCACTGCCAGGACCATGAAGGATCACATCTGAGCTTAGATTCTGAATTACAATGTAAGCATCTCCTATTTAAATACTGCATTCCACTGCCTACTTTGAAGCCTTTAGAGTATTAGGTTTGTGTGCCAAGCAAGGATGTCTTATATGTCATTTTTTCAAAAGGAGAACTGAAAGGCATAGGCCTCAAACTACCACTCACCATGGATTCCATGGCAAATCTGAATGGTTTGCATGCAAAGTAGGTACTAACCCTACTAAAATGAAGAGGGAAATTATGTAAAGTACTGAAAGAGAATATTGAAGATGATGCAGTACTTGGGCTGCCATATGGAAAAGAGAACATCCTCCTGTACCTTTAATTGATGGACAAAAGAGGGAATTTCAGTATGTGCAACTTTTTTGCACCTGCTGAAATTACCTTCTCTGTGCATCTCTTAAAAGTACATGAGAATTTCAACTTTCAGAGGTGGCTATGGTGTATTCAGTCAAATGAAACTAAAATACTACAAGCTGATGGATGAATGGATGGATGATGGTTATCAGATCTGTTCTGTCCTTTTCATCAGATGCTAATCTGGCAACCATTTATGATTTTATCACCGTAAGGCTGGAATGTGCTGGGCAAATTGGTCTGTGCCAGGCAAACTGATGGAAAGCATTCTCAAAGATAAAATTGCTAAGTGTATAAAAGAGCAAGAGCATACCCTGCTGAAAGAGAACCAGCATGGCTTCTGCAAAAGCAAATCTTGCCTCACTAACCTTTTGGAGTTCTTTGAGAGTGTCAACAGGCATATGGATAAAGGTGATCCAGCTGACATAGTATACTTGGACCTCATCAAAGACTCTTGAGAAAACTTAGCTGTCATGAGATAAGGGGAGAGGTTCGTGTGTGAATTAGTAGCTGGTTGAAGGACAGGGAACAGAGGGTAGGAATAAATGCACAGTTATCTAAATGGAGGGAAGTAAGAAGTGGGGTCCCCCAGGGATTTGTCCTGGGACCAGTGCTTTTTAACTTATTCATAAATGATCTAGAGGTTGGGGTAAGCAGCTTCAAACACCAAACTATTTAGGGTAGTGAAATCCAAAAGAGATCGTGAGGAGCTCCAAAAGGATCTTTCCAAACTGGGTGAGTGGGTGACAAAATGGCAGATGTGTTTCAATGTTAGCAAGTGTAAAGTGATGCACATTGGGGCCAAAAAAACCAACAACTCAACTTAAGAACATAAGACATAAACATGTAAGAACAGCCCTGTGGTGGATAGCTCGTTGAAAGTGTCGACACAATGTGCGGCAACTGTGAGAAAGGCCAATTCCATGCTTGAATCATTAGGAAGGGGATTGAAAATAAAACTGCTAATATCATAATGTTCTTATACAAATCTATGGTGCAGCCACATTTGGAGTACTGTGTACAGTTCTGGCAAAATGACATTAAAGAACTGGAGAAGGTGTGGAAGAGGACAACCGAGGTGATCAGGGGCCTAGAGCACCTTTCTTGCGAGGTAAGGCTACAACATCTGGGAATTTTTAGTTTAGAAAAAAGATGACTGAGGGGTAACATGATAGAGGTCTACAAAATTATGCATGGTGTGGAGAGAGAGAGAAATATTTCTCCCTCTCACATAACACTAGAACCAAGGGTCATCCCATGAGAATTATTACCAAGAAATTTAGGACCGACAAAAGGAAGTACTTTCTAACACAACACATACAGTAATTAACCTATGGAATTCTCTGCCACAAGATGTGGTGACAGCCACCAGCCCAGATGGCTTTAAGAAGGGCTTAGATAAACTCATGGAGGACAAGTCTATCAGTGGCTACTAGTCTGATGGCTATGGGTTACCTCCGGCCTCAGAGGCAAGTCACTTTTAAATCCCAGTTGGAGGGGAGCCACAGCTGGAGAGAGGGCATGCCCTCAGCTCTTGCCTGTGGGCCTCCCAGAGACATCTGTTAGGTCACTGTGTGAAACAGGATGCTGGACTTGATAGGCCTTGTCTGGTCCAGCTGGGCTGTTCTTATTTATGTTCTTATGACTACTTCAGTGTGTTCTGTTCAGAGTTGCCCCGAAGATGTCAGGAACATTGGATAGAGTAGAAATTCTTACACATGGCTCTTAACCAATTCATGTGGTGGGATCCAAAAGCTAATTCCGGCAAATTGGGTAGGTCCATCCGGAAGGTTTCTCCATCGTCCAAAGCAATGCTGAAAGAACCTTTCCTTCCAATATAGAATGAGAATGCACATGGCTCTGAAGGGCCTCTGATGAAGACACACATGTACCAAGTTCTTGAAGCTTCGAAACTAATCTCAGTTGCTCTTTCTTTCCCGCAGTTCAAGGTATTGCCATCAGGTACTCTGACTTCTCACATTATTTTGTAATTATTTTACTTCTATGTATCTGTTGTTGATAGACATAATATTTTAACACTGATTAATATTTTTTTTAAAAAAAATCTATAAAATATCAAAGTGGAAGTGGCAGCTTTTTGCTTTGTGATTAGAAGTCTGAAAAAAATGCAGCTTGGTGCTGATGTAGTTTTTTAAAACACTTATTTACAAAGGAGGAAGTGTCCCTGCTATATATACAGATCTCAGTGTGCTTTTATGATCTACCTCCTGCAGCCCTTCAGAAGGCATAAAAAGCACCACAGGTAATCTCAAAGGTAATGTTTTGTTTTGACAAAAATTCTGCTGCTGAAAAAAAAGATTCACATTCCAAGTTAGATGTCTGTCCATCACTTTCATAACAAATGTATTTTTAAAAGTAATCCACATATCCCTGGATATAATATAGGTTTTGCATTTATTTCGTCTCCTTTGAATTAATCAAGATGAAACGTATCAAGGTTTTATTAGTTGCAAGTCATTAAGTCAGTGGTGTTCAAACTATAGTACTAGCCTTTGGAAGGTAATTGGATGGAGGGGTGCTATAGAGAGGCCTGTTCTCTAATGCAGTTACCATACAGTTACCCCCTGTATGGAATTCCCTCACTGAGAATGTTCACCTGGTGCCTAATGTACTGTCTTTTCAGTGCCAGGAAAAGACTGCCTGCTTCTCTTGGGCTTTTAGTGATGTTTGATGGCTCCGTGCCCCCTCCGCTTTAAGGGTCTGGTTGCTATTTTATTGACTTTTAGTTGCTAGATCACAATTCCTTTTTAAATCTGCTTCTTTGTTTGTTTTGGTATTGCTCCCCCCCCCCCCGCCCGCCGTAAAGACATTTAGTTAGACTTTGAGGCGGATGTGAAAGGGGAGGTATAAGTTCTTACAATAATTAAATAACTCTATCCTGTTGCAAAAGATATCTTCCAGGAAAGATGATTAAGCAAGCTGACAGGGCAGGTATGAATTACTCTGTTCTATACCTGGCAAAATATAGATCAGTCCTTGTGAATATGTATTCTGTTGAAATACTAAGTGCTGACGTCAGCAAGCAATTTGTTTAGTACTTTACATCGTTTTGTTGTGGGAGTAACCATATTAAATGCAAGGCCTACTAGAATAATAAAAAGGAAGGATTATTGGGAATGAAGGTAAACTGGCTTGAGGATGCTGGTAAGGCAGGAAAAGCTGACACTGCAGATAATTTACTCCAATACTGAAGTAAACTCTGGAGAAAGTGTCATCCTACTGTTAGCACCATATCTTTCTTTTTGCAAGTTTAGCTAAAGGAAATGCTACTGATTCTTTTTATGGCAGTAATCCATTAATATTTATGTACTGGCTCAATAAGTTGCACTCTTACTCCAATTATCTGTCAGTCATTGCTCTTGAATTGCATGGGATTTAGAGTGGCCAGGTGAGCAACTCTTGTGCAGGTGTGGGATCTGCCCTGGACAATTGCATTCCCAGGAGCACTGGAGCATGAGGCATGCATCAATCCCACACACTCTTCCTTCTGGTCCTATTGGAAACCCCTCCTTCCAACTGGTGCAATAAGCATTTTTATTCTCAAAAAAGCACTGTGAAGTCAGTTAAGCTAAGAGAAAATGACTAACCTAGGTCACCCAGGTATTTTTCACACAGCAGGCTTTACTGCGAGTTCAAAGTTGCCCCGGATATAAATTGAGTTACACTCTAATGCGCAGTGAAAAACCCAAATTGTGTGTGAAGGGCTCCTCAATAGCTCGCAGGGACTTTGAGGTAAATCTGGCTGATATGTGACTCCATTCCAAAGGAGATGTAAGCTAAAAGCCCTGTGTGAAAAATGCCCCAGTGAGCCTCATGATCGAGCAGGGATTTGAATCTGGGACTTCCCCAGTCCTACTTCAGCACTCTAACCACTACACCACACTGAGCAAGTTATTACACCAGTAAGTACGTTTTACCACTAAGGTGCAGTAAAAGAGGTACATTTGGGTATTCTTAAGGAATAAAGAGGACTAAGAAATTGATGCTAGCATGTGGTGAAGTAATTTTCTATAATCCCTTTACTTACTTGCGGTGGTTGTTCATACAACCTTTGAGAGTGCTGGGGAGGGCGGGAGGCAGGAAGGGAAGATAGCACACCTACCTTCTCCCCAGATGAACCCGGTGTGGTCCCAGGCCACAAGGCTCATGCGCCCCCCACAACCAGCGCTTTTGTGAGCTGTGTGACATTCTGGAGGCCGGTACAAGATCAAGATCTCCCACACAGCAAAAGTCATATCGCAGACTGGGGGGAAATGTTGTGTGATGTGAATCCACTCTAAGGCTGCAACCTAAAGCTACACTTACTAGGAAGTATGCCCCACTGAACTCATGCTTAAGCTTAACACTGCAGGTTCACAAACAGTGCAAGAAAGTGAGGATTCTAACCCTGTTTGCTGATTCTTTCCCCCACACAGAAATGTTTCTTCTGATCTTCCTACTGCCCTTGGCTGCTATGGTACAACCATCTCTAGGAGAGGTATGATCCTGTGAAGCAGAACATATATCAGATGTAGCTTGGTCAAGAATTCACAGTAAATTGGTGCCCCACCATTCCTGAACCCTTGGATATCTCACATAAAGCGCCAGCAAACTGCAAAGAATTCCAGATCACAGACTGAGTTCAAGCAGCAGAAAACTGGCGAACCCTTCTGGGGGCTGCCATTGCCACAGGCAAATTGAGGACGTGCTTTAGAATGCACTTGGTACTCCCAAGTGTGCATTTGCACAGCATGCTGAATACCCCTGATCTGAAAGGAGAAACATTATTTAAAACATTAGAGTATACATTCATTGCATAAATGAGTTGGTACAGAATTTGGCGGCCAGGTTGGTCTCTGGGTCATCTCGGAGAGACCACATCACTCCTTTGTTGATAGAGTTACACTGACTGCCAGTAGGTTGCCGGGCAAAATACAAAGTGCTGGTTATAGCTTATAAAGCCCTAAACGGCTTAGGCCCTGTGTATCTAAGAGAACGTCTTCTTCATTATGAGCCCCACCGCCCATTGAGGTCGTCCAGAGAGATCCGTCTCCAGTTGCTGCCAGCTCAGTTGGTTGGCACACGGGGACGGGCTTTCTCGGTTGCTGCCTCGAGATTGTGGAATGCACTCCCTACTGAGATATGATCCTCCCCATCTCTGACAATTTTTAGAAAGCATTTGAAAACCCACCACTTCACCCAAGCTTTTTTAGTTATTTAAAATTTTAAGGTTTTAATTTGTAGGTGATTTTTAAATGGTTAAATTGTTTTAAGTTTTTGTATATATTTTTACTTGTTCTTTGTTTTATGCTATTGTTAACCGCCCAGAGATGAAGGTTTGGGGCGGTGTACAAATTTGATTAAGAAATAAATAATACAAAATAAATAATAAATAGGCTTTGCATTTTCACATGGGGGTAGCATCAGCATTAGGGGTAGCATAAAACTGGTTTGCTTGGTTCGGTTTGAGTCCAAACTGGCTTGACCCCTCAGCTGGCTGACTGGATAGCCTACAGCCCCACTGTCACCTCTGTGGCCCTACCTTTCATGGGTGCTGTCCCACCCACTGTTACCTTTCATCCCCTCCCATGGCACTCCCGCCACCACCGCTTGCTGGCTCCCAGGCCAATTTGACTTCCATTGGGCACATGCACATCCTCATTCCCAGTGGCCCCGATGGAGAGATAATGGACTTGGCAGCCGGCGGGCAGTGGGAGCACCGGGGGAGGGGGGTGAGAGGCAACCTCTGGACACAGTGGGAGGCTCCCAGAAGCTGGGCAACTTGGCTCCTTGGAACCCGTCCACTCACTAATAGCTCCACCCCCCGCTAGAAACTAAATAATGAAGGAAATAGAATCTTTCTTTTTCAACAGTCATTGACTGCAGATCCTGTTATGGTATATGAAACGTTCAAAGCTTGTATTAGAAGTATCCTTATTAACCCAGAATGCCAAAAAGGCAGGTTTTAATAGAAATTACAAATAAGCAGGAATAGAATGCTGCAGTGAAATTACATATGGTAAAGAATAAACTACAGCTTCCTGAAGTGTGATTTACAGGCAGTTCCTGACTTCAGACACTCCAAGTTAAGACAAATGGCACTTAGGAAGTTTATAACTTGCCACCTTCTTTTGACTTGACAACTTTGTTTCAGTGGTACAACGCTGACCTAGGAAAGGAGGCTCCACTGAATGGCTGCTGGCGCGGGGCTAGAGCGGGAGGAAGAGACAATGGTGGCTCGGGCTCACATTGTCATTGAGACTGGCAGTCCTGGTGGCAGCAGCAGCTGCTGACTGTGCAGGGATTTGGAATTTTTAATTGCAGCCCAACTGCTGCTCCCTGTCACTACCTTTATTAGCAGGTGCTCCCTGTCCCTAGGAACATAGGAGTCTGCCTTCTACCAAGCCAGACCATTGGTCTGTCTAGCTTAGTATTGTCTACCCAGACTGGTAGCAGCTTCTCCAAGGTTGCAGGCAGGAATCTCTCTCAGCCCTATCTTGGAGATGCCAGGGAGGGAACATGGAACCTAGATGCTCTTCGCAGAGCGGCCCCATCCCCTAAGGGGAATATCTCACAGTGCTCACACATGTAGTCTCCCATTCAGTACAACCAGGGTGGACGCTGCTTAGAAAAGGGGACAAGTCATGCTTGCTACCACAAGACCAGCTCTCCTACCACTAGGTGTTCCTACCTCTATTAGCAGGTGCTCCCCATCACTACCATTATTAAACATTGCCGCTCAGACTGCACCCCTTTGTCATCACCTCCTGCTTTGCCCATTCAAGGTTGTTAGAGGGGATTACTGGGGCAGCCAAACATTGGGGACACATGTCTCTTGTGCCCAGTGCTAGCATCGCCAATGCTCCTGGACCAAAGGCAAGGATTTCAACATCCTGTATTATCCCTACATGGATTAATATCCCAAATGGGGTATTAATGAAAACAGTGACTTACGTTCTGCTTAGTGTCCGCTGCTGCCGAGCACAGAGGGGCTCTGTGATGCCTGGGGATTGTGACAATGCTGCAGTGCAACAACACTGCCACTGGGAATCATGGGGGCATTTTTGCTATAGTGAAGATGCAAACATTAGGTGCCACTGAGACAGGGCGCTGCACTGAATTAATCCACCATTATTGTACCTTAGGCTCATGAGAGATAGAAGGAAGTGGAACATTTGAAATCAATGAAAACTGTGGCATAACTTGTTTTAAATTTTAGGATTCCGTAGGGAATGATCTTCCCAAAAAGGACCAGGAGGAAATATTAAACCTAATAAATGATATAAGAAGAAAGGTGGAGCCAACTGCCAGGAACATGCTGAAAATGGTGAGATCATAATCATAACCAGAGTTTATTACAGTCAATGACCAGACAAAATCCGGAGGAGACTGATTATCTAGACCCATTTCAAACTGGCTTTTGGGTGGGCTATGGGGTGGAGACTGCCTTGGTCGGCCTGAGGGATGATCTCTGATTGGGAACTGACAGAGGGAGTGTGACTCTGTTGGTCCTTTTGGATCTCTCAGCAGCTTTCGATACTATTGACCATAGTATCCTTTGGAAATGTCTAAGGGGATTGGGGGTGGGAGGCACTCCTTTGCAGTGGTTCCACTCCTACCTCACTGGCACATTCCAGATCGTGTCTCTTAGAGACTGTTGTTCTTCAAAATCTGAACTTTCATATAGTGTCCCTCAAGGCTCAATATTGTCTCTAATGTTGTTTAACATCTACATGATGCTGCTGGGAGAGATCATCAGGAGATTTGGTGCAGGGTATTATCAATATGCTGATGACACCCAAATCTATTTCTCCATGTCAACTTCATCAGGAGAAGACATAACCTCCTTAAATGCTTGCCTAGAGGCAGTGATAGGCTGGATGAGGGATAACAAACTGAGGCGGAATCCAGATAAGACAGAGGTACTTATTGTGCAGGATCGGAACTTGGGAGACGATTTTAATTTGCCAGTTCTGGATGGGGTCATGCTCAGAACAGGTATGGGGTCATGCTCAGAACTGGGGGGTGCATTCTGGATCTGAACCTCTCCCTAGTGTCCCAGGTTGAGGTGGTGGCCAGAGGTGCTTTCTATTAGCTTTGGTTGATACACCAGCTGTGTCCATTTCTTGAGATGAATAACCTCAGAATGGTGGTACATATGCTGGTAACCTCCAGACTGGACTTCTGCAACACACTGCATGTGGGGCTGCCTCTGTATGTAGTCCGGAAACTGCAGTTGGTACAGAATGTAGCAGCCAGGTTAGTTCTGGGTTGTTGTTGTTATTATTGTTATTAATTATTATTATTATTATTATTATTACTACTCGGGGATGGACCTTCTCTGTTGCTGGCCCTGGGCTTTGGAATGTGCTCCCTGTTTAGATAACAGCCTCCGCATCTCTGGTAATTTTAAAAAAGACACTTAAGACATGTTTGTTCATGCAGGTTTTTAATTAGATTTATAGTTTTAATACTTTTGATTTTATTAATCAATTACAATTAATGATTTTAATTGTAAACTGCCCAAGGATGCAAGTTTGGGGTGGTATAGAATTATGTTAAATAAATAAATAAATAAATAAATAAATAAATAAATAAATAAATCTTACAACAATCATAAAATATATTATCTTATACAATAACACCAAAAGCCAATAATCTACAACACCGTCAAACTTTTATCAACTGCTTCCTAACACAATTTGCAATATTACAGAACTTTGCCACCTTGAGAGAGGTATTCATGGCTGATAAGAGGAGAAAATTATAAAAATCTAGTGACCTGCCTGGATATTTTGCTAAAATAGGTGATTTAAACAATAAACACGTATCTCTGTAAAATGGGCAGTGGAGTAAAACATGATCAACCAGCTCAACCATCTCTGACTGACAAGGGCATAGACGCAAATGATATGGGGTGTGTGAATAACGACCTTCCACAACATCCAAGTGCAATACATTAAGCCCCATCAATTAGCCTCTGGATGGAGAGGTTTATAAATGTAATAAATAAATAAACAAACAAACAAACAAACAAATAAATAAATAAATGTTCACTATTCTCCTTACTTTTGGGATGGTCAGGTTGTGGAAGTAGTTAGTCTATATAAATTATCATAACAATAAAATTCATCAGTGTTGCTAGGCATTACTGAAAAACTATGATATTTCATATATAAACCTTCTACCCTCATAACTTCCAAATTGATATACAGCTGGGACACCACCCAGTTGGTCAATTTAGAATCCAAAATGAAAATTCCTTAGGCCAGCATTTCTGAAATGTTCAGTTAGAGACCCATACTAAAGACCTGCTGCCAAAGTAGGAGAACTTCACTCTTCCTTGCTCCTGTAGCTCTAATTGTTCACTCCACCAGTCTCCTCTGGTTTCCTTCTCCTTCCTCTGCCTATTCCAGTCCTATCCCCTCTCCACCTTGGCCCTTTGCTTTCTCAAGCTTCTGTTTAAGGCCAATTTCAGATTAGCCAGACAAGGTCCCCAGACAAGGAACTCCTGGCCACAGCCACCACCTGGACATCCAAGAGCAAAGCTTGGCACAGAAACACTCCCCAAACTGTGAACGTTTTTCAAGGGGAGTGTAATTCCATACAAAGATCTCCAGACCAGCATTCCTAATAACTAAGAGAACTTTTTTTTTGGTCTTGTCAGGATTAAGCTTTAATTTGTTGTCCACATCCAACCCTTTAGGACCTCAGTAGTCACCTGGAATTGGAGTGGAAAGATGAGATAGACCTGGATGTCATCTGCATACTGATGACACCATACACCAAGTATCCAGATTATATCTTTTAGCACTTTCATATACAGGTGAAACTCGGAAAATTAGAATATCGTGCAAAAGTCCATTAATTTCAGTAATGCAAATTAAAAGGTGAAACTGATATATGAGACAGACGCATTACATGCAAAGCGAGATAAGTCAAGCCTTAATTTGTTATAATTGTGATGATCATGGCATACAGCTCATGAAAACCCCAAATCCACAATCTCAGAAAATTAGAATATTACATGGAACCAAGAAGACAAGGATTGAAGAATAGAACAATATCGGACCTCCGAAAAGTATACAGTGTACTGTGCTTGATTGGCCAGCAAACTTGCCTGACCTGACCCCATAGAGAATCTATGGGGCATTGCCAAGAGAAGGATGAGAGACATGAGACCAAACAATGCAGAAGAGCTGAAGGCCGCTAATGAAGCATCCTGGTCTTCCATAATACCTCATCAGTGCCACAGGCTGATAGCGTCCATGCCACGCCGCATTGAGGCAGTAATTGCTGCAAAAGGGGCCCAAACCAAGTACTGAATACATATGCATGCTTATACTTTTCAGAGGTCCGATATTGTTCTATTCTTCAATCCTTGTCTTCTTGGTTCCATGTAATATTCTAATTTTCTGAGATTGTGGATTTGGGGTTTTCATGAGCTGTACGCCATGATCATCACAATTATAACAAATTAAGGCTTGACTTATCTCGCTTTGCATGTAATGCATCTGTCTCATATATCAGTTTCACCTTTTAATTTGCATTACTGAAATTAATGGACTTTTGCACGATATTCTAATTTTCCGAGTTTCACCTGTAGCATGTGTGACAAGATAGAACTCTGGAGAACTACAGTTTTGTTAGGCCAAGGTATTGAGAAATGATCCCCACCCCAGCCTTGGACAGCTGCTGCTAGTCACTGTAGACCATAACAGACTGGGTGGACCAATGGCCTGTGTCTGTAGAAGGCAGCTTCCTATTCCACTTCCCAACAAATCCTGTTCTTTTGCAGAACCCATAAAGCCCCACAAGAGGCCAGGTCAAGCTGACCAGTCAGTTGCCAAAGCTGGCGGGCACAGAGCCATGAGAGAGGCAGTGCCACCAGAGTGATTCAGACTGTGGGTCTCTTTAGCACAGAAAAGTCTGTCATAAGAATATAAGCACAGCCCTGCTGGAGCAGGCCCAAGTCCTGTCTAGTCCAGCATCCTATTTCATGCAGTAGCCATGCAGATGCTTCTGAGAAGCCCAAAGGCAAGAAGTGAGGGCATGCCCTCTCTCCTGCTGTTACTCCCTTGCAACTGGTATTTAGAAGTATCTTTCCTCTTAGGCTGGAGGTGGCCTATAGCCCTCAGACTAGTACCCATTGATAGACTAGTCCTCCATGAATTTATCTAAGCACTTCTTAAAGCCACCCAGGCTGGTGGCTATCATCACATCTTGTGGCATATAATTCCACAAGTTAATTATGCCTTATATGAAAAACTACTTCCTTTTGCCAGTCCTAAAGTGCTTGGCAATCAATTTCATGGGATGACCCTTGGTTCTAGTCTTGTGAGAGAGGGAGAAAAATCGCTCTCTCACACTCTCTCCACACCATGCATAATTTTATAGACCTCTATCATATCTCCCCTGAGTTTTGTAGCCTTACCTTGTAAGGAAGGTGCTCCTGTTCCCTGCTGTGGTTGCTGCCTGCTGCACCTTATCAAGTTCTATAATGTCCTTTTGAACATTATACAAATCTGTACTCGAAATGTGGCCACACCATAGATTTGTATAAGGACGTTATAATATTAGCATTTTAATTTTCAACCCCCTTCCCAATGATCCCTAGCATAGAATTGGCCTTTTTCACAGCTGCCGGAAACTGAGTTGACACTTTCAATGAGTTATCCCCCACGACCCCAAGATCCCTCTCCTGGTCAGTCACCAACAGCTCAGATCCCATCAGCGTATATGTGAAGTTGCAGGTTTTTGCCCCAATATGCATCACTTTTCTTTTTCTTTTTTTAACATTTTATATCCCACTCTTCCTCCAAGTAAGTACTACATACTTAGGTTTCTCCTCACAACAACCCTGTGAAGTAGGCTAGGCTGAGAGAGAAGTGACTGGCTCAGAGTCACCCAGCTAGTATTATGGCTGAATGGGGATTTGAACTCGGGTCTCCCCGGTCCTAGTCCAGCACTCTAGCCACTATACCACGCTGGCTCACTTTATATTTGCTTACATTGAATTGCATTTGCCATTTTGTTGCCCACTCCCCAGTTTGCAGAGATCCTGGCCATATGCTCTTTCTATGAAATTTACCACCTAGCCAACTTCCAGCCACCGCTCACACTTTTTTCCTGTCCTGGTTGTTGTCACCCCATCATTATCCATCCAGCAACTGAAGAATGCTGAAATCTGACGTTTGGGCTTTCCCCCCTTTGTTTGCTTTCCTAAGACATGGAGTGATAACGCTGCGGAGAGTGCTAAAAAATGGGCCGGGAAATGTAAAGAAAAAGCTAGTCCCGTTCTGGAGCGAATTGTTGGTGGTAAGTGAAGAGACAAAATGTTATTTCACATTTTATGCAGAAAAAAATGGATGTGTTTTGTTTGGGGGAATATTTTTTGTACAGGGAAGACTGGACAGGGTTGGCTTGAGGAGAAAAATTGCCCAAAAGAATAGGGCTAAGCAGACCCACCCCTCCGTTTGATTTCTCTGCTCACAGCCTCCAGAGGCTGGTATGTATGTATGTGTGTGGGTATATATGTATGAAAATACTGTTGGGGAGACTGATACATGCTCTCATTTAGCCCTCATTTAGGAAGAAAGAAACCAGCTTCTTCTTTCTAGTGTTCTTGTGTCCTATCCCAAAGGTATTGGGATAGCTACTTCAATTGATTTCTTTCATTATAGCAACAATTATATTCATTTATAATGAGGTAATATAGTGGTGATGAAATATGCACACTCCCATTCTTCAGATGAAATTCTTAACCTCTTTAATGCATACAATTTTTTAAAAAAAGATCTTACAAATTGAGAAAACATATTTCAAGTCCCAACATCACTATCAATGCTCTATTTCAAGCAGCTGAGACTGGGAGCACTTGAGATTAAGTACAGTATCTGAAACTAGATAGCCAATCCAAGCTCAGGAGAAAAGGAGTAGGGACAAATGAGTGGCTTTTCAAAAATTAACCCTTTTATTGACCAATAAATTCCGTTGCCTCTCTCATTTCCTCCTTAACATTATTAGAGGGTTGCAATAAGCACTGTTGTTTGTTCAACTTCTCCTTCATGTTTTTCTTTCATCTGTTTTGCCCAGGGTTTCAATGGATCTTTATTAGATTGCATATCAGCTAAATGCTCTTTATACCTTTTAATCAGGGGTCTCCCTGTATCCCCAATATAACATTCCTTACATTCCATACATACAATCTTATACACTCTTCTAGGGGTGTGCACAAAACTGGCTGACCCAGATTGGTTCACGTCCAAATCAGACCTGAACTGGGTCGGGCCAGTTCAGTGTTTGGTTCGTGGTGTTCATGAACATTTTTATTTTTATTTTTTAAATTAACTGATTCCCTCCAGGGGTTGCTTTCATGACCAAGGCCACGTAGAAGCTTATTGGGCATGCATGGAGGCCTCCAAAATGGCCACCACCATGCAGGTCAGGCCTAGAATGGGCCAAAGACTGCCCAAACCAGGAAATATTTACCATAATGGAGGCCAGTGGGGAGAAGGGGGAACTCTGGAGACCCCCTGCAGCCGTGGCAGTACCCCCTGGAGGAAGTAAGTTAATTTTAAATATTAAACCCCTGCTAACTTTGCAATGAGGCACCTTTTACATGTAGTGATTCTCTTTATTTAGCAGGGGGAGAGTAAATGGCCCTATCCATCCCCAGCAGAGTACCTCCAGTGACTATTGCTGGTGTCTATCTTATGTTTCTTTTTAGATTGTGAGCCCTTTGGGGACAGGGATACATCATATTTATTTATTATTTCTCTGTATAAACCACCCTGAGCCATTTTTGGAAGGGCAGTATAGAAATCATGTGTGTGTGTGCGTGCGTGTGTGTGTGTGTACACACACACACACACACACACACACACACACACACTTAGAACCCCACAAACAGGTTCGGGGGTTGGCTCAATATCGAGCCAAACCGGGTGGTGGTGGTTCAGTTCGATACTGAGCCATCAAACCAAGTCAGTCCGATGTTGAACTGGATTGGTTCCAAACCTTTCAGCACATCCCTACACTCTTCCCTTGACTGGAGTGGATGATAACCCCTTATCACACACACATAGCGAAGAATTTCAACTTCAGGCACAGCAGTGTGAGAATTGTGATAGAGTAGGCATTTGTGAGGCTGAAGGCATGGTGGCATACCCTCTACATTTTGCTGGATATCGAGGAGGATCTAGTGCCAAAAGTAATCATGGCCTGCTGCATCCTGCACAATATAAGCCAGTCCAGGGGAGACATCCTGCTGGAGGAGCCCTTAGACCTGCTCGCACATCCAGAGGGAGAGAGTGGTGGTGCAGGCTGCCTGGTGGAGATAAGGATGCTGTGGTGGTGGCCTCCATGGCCCCGCTCTTGAGGATTGTGTGCGGCAGCAGGGAGAAGTGGGCAGTGAGAGCAGCCTTCGCAAGACATGCCTGATAGCATCTCCCTCCTGCCCTCAGAAAAGGTGGGTGGGTGTGTGGTGCTGGAAGGATGTGCTGCTCTTAAAACCGGTGATGGTAGCACAGGGTCATTTCCTGCAGCTGCAGCATCAGCAGGAGTAGAAATTGGAAACATCTGTCCCTGCTGTGCAAATTTAAAGGCTGCCAATGCAATGCTGTTAAATAAAGTTAAAGAAGTCTGAAATAAACCCATGTGTTTCTTTCCAAATGCAAATGCACTGTTCCTTATGTGATTACTTAAAGTTCTTTGTGAGATTGATGGACAAAAACACAAAAGATTTTTAGAAGACATGGTTTGAAAGTTGATGTAATTTGCACAGCGCCCATTACTTTAAAACAACATTTGGTCAAGTCTATACTTTCACATAGTAAATGTTTGATGATGGATTGTTTGGTTTGTGAGAAGGAAGAGAGTTGGTGCCAAGTCAATGGAAGAGTGTATGTATGGAATGTATTGTATGTATGGAATGTGAGGAATGTTATATTGGGGACACAGGGAGACCTCTGATTAAAAGGTAGAAAGAGCATTTAGCTGATATGCAATATAATGAAGATCCATTGAAACTCTGGGCAAAGTATATGAAAGAAAAGCATGAAGGAGAGGTTGAACAAAAAAGGGTGCTTATTCTGGCTAATTAATGAAAGAAATATAGTGAAGCATAGTGGTTAGAGTGTTGGACTAGGACTGGGAAGACCCGAGTTTGAATCCCCTTTCAACCAAGAAACTCACTGGGTAACTCTGGGCCAGTCATGTATCTCTCAGCCTAACCTACCTTACAGGGTAGTTTTGAGGATAAAAATAACTATGTACTCCTGAGCTCCTCGGAGGAAGAGTGGGATATAAATGTAAGGAACAAATAAATAAATAAATAATATTGAACAGTTACAACCCTCTATTAATGTTAAGGAGGAAATAAGAGGCAATAAAAGCATTAATTTTTGAAGAGCCACTCATCTTCTCCTCCCCCTTTTCTCCTGTCATTGGATTGGTTGGATCTCAAGTGCTCCCAGCTTCTTGAAACACAGCATTGATAATGGTGTTTGGAAATTGAAATGTGTTTGCTTGATTTGTAAGAGCCTGTATTTTTTTCTTAATTGTATGCATTAAAGAAGTCCAAAAATTTCATCTACTATATAATGCCCATACTGGTCAGGAGTGCATTCCACCCCCAAGCATTTGAGGACCTCCACACACACACCCCAAATTTTCCTGAGATCTCTCCCAAACCTATTAACACATACCTTGTCCTTCCTCTCCCTAAAAAATATGTAAGGAAGGAATTTCTTCTCAAGCCTTCCCCTCTGTCTGTACCACTGATACTAGTGTAAATTCTTTGGATCAATTTTGCAGCTAACTGTAATGAAGCTGCATAAAATGATTTTGAGTAGGTACCCTTAGACAAAGCCATATTTCATCTTATTGCAGCAACCTTTTGTGGTGAAGCTAGACTGCAAGCAAACTATCTTGCCCCCTGGTCTGAAGTAATTGAAACATGGCATCGCAAAAAGTCTAATTTCAAGTATGGCGTTGGGGCAATTGATCCAAAGAAAGACATTTACGGCTATACTCAGGTATGAACAGAAATACCAAAAGAATCTGACACATAACATAATAATATTTCAGGAACACAACTGCTAGCACTTTGGAAATAATGGACAGAATATTTGCTCTTCTGCTGCTATTTAAGTGACCCTTCTGATAACCTACCTCCATTAAACTCAGTAACATTTAATGGATCTAAAGAGCTGCTCAGTTGTGAACCAACACTTTTGTGGACACATCAGGTCTTCATCAGGTGCATCAGTGCACCAACCCTACAAAGTGATGGGAGCTTCCTCTAGTTCGTGTCTCTGGGTGGAACTGTCTTCTCTATGATCTGGGGGATGTTGCTGGACATTATGGTGGGTCTGCAGATCCCTCGGCATAGGCAGGCTGATCAACAAAATGATATCATTGAAATGCGGATCACTGGCAAATGGCAACCCTGTGCCAGATGCCTGCAGGGCATTGCTCGTCTGGGGTGAAAGGCATGGCAAGGAGAGACCCCTTCCTCCTTCAGGGCATGATACGTGGTAGGGGACATGAGGAGCTGGGGCAAAGAAGATCGTCAGGGGCAGCCAGATTTTACTGTGTCTCACTGGAACATGCAGCCGTTGATACATGCATGTCCTCCCTTGGCGTAACAATGTCCACTTCTAATAGGAGGGAAGATGGTGGAGGGAGACCCTTCCCAGGTGCAGGATGGTGTGGGCACACAGGGGGATTTGTGGAACCAGGAAATTCATTTTGGAGGAAACTTGGTCTGGGTCCACGAAGTCTTCAAAATGCACTGAAAGTTTCCTTTTCAGCCCACTAGGGGGTGGGTATGTGACCTCCTGTAAGGGCTGGACCTTCATATCACTGTCAGTCAGAAATCTGAGAAGTCTTGGGTTATGAGTCCTCAGGTTTTGTCAGTAAATCAATCAATGGCTTTGCTTTTTTCTTTTTAACAGCCAATTTTCTTTGTAAATCAGCAAAGTCAGCATGAATTGCTTTTAGCTTGGCACTCTGTCAACGAGTTAACTTGTAGAAAGTTAGAGTGGCTGGAAGGTTTGTTGGATGCGGGGAGGATTCATTGAAGTTAGAATTGATGGCTTTCTTGTTAGTAATTCGCTTCCCAGAGATGAGTGAGTTCACTGGGTGAGTGAGATGAGTTCACTGGGGCTTTAAAAAGTACAAACAGCTCATAAATTGTGCACCCTTAAGTGATGATTCAAGCATAGGAGTTGGGATGAGATAGCTGCTGTTTTAAATGTTAGAAATAGACGTTTATAGCCAGCTCTGCTCAGGAGAAAATGAAAGTCTTTCAGTGTTCTGTGCTTTCAGTCTGGCACTTTAGGATCTCAGACAGTGAGGTCAGTATAGTTTTTCGGCTTGACCATATTTGGGAGTCCTTTCCGGGAAGTTCAATGAGAATTTGGCGGAGAACTGCAGCACTCTGTGGAAGTCGTCAGTGCTGACTGTTTCCAGTTGATGTGACATTCTTGGAACCCACACAGATGGAGGGGCTGACTGAGAGTTACTGAAAACAGGAGCCATTGCATTTTTAACTCCTTGATGTTCCCAGGAGGGGGAGCAATCCCCTTGTGCACTCTGAGAAATAAATTGTCCAAAGGCAAGCCTGAGCTTGTCAACTTTAGAAGAAATCGCATTTAATGTTCCAGTTTTCGTGACCATGGATTCTGCAGACAACAGACAGGTATCTCCTAGATAGTGGATGAGGAGTTTGTGGGGGAGGTGTGTAGTATGCCTGGGAGATGTAGAGGCTCCACTTCTCAGTCCCGAGGAATAGCTCCGGCCAGACTGCTTGGATGATTTGGGAATAGTTTGGCTTAATGGCGGCTCCCCTGCGGCACATACCTTGCTGGGGTGGGGAGGGCTCTCCAATTCATCAGTGCACAAGGCCATAAATCTGTTCTTAATGAAGGAAGTCTTGTTACTTCCCTTTGCCTTGCTGGTGGCAAGAATGAATCAAGCTTCAGTTGTTTCTCCTTCCTCTTCCTCCCTGATTAAAGCTGGGCACTGTTTTCATTATCAGGGCTTTCTCTGTTGTCCCTGCTTTGTTTCCCCCTTTTCGTTGACCTTATGAATTAGGGGAAAGGATGCCCTGTAGGGGGGTTGTGTCTGGTGGATGTGCAGAGCCTCATTGAGGTGCTGCTAACTGGTCATCATCTTGGCTCCTCCTCCCACACATCGGCTTCAATTCAACCTGCTTCAGTCAGTCATCTTGGACTGCATTATGCACATCTCTCATGGTATTTCTACAGTAAATTAAAAAAGCAACCCAGTATCAACAACAACCACCCAAAACAGGCAAACCCAAACAAACCCCAGATTCTCAGTCTGTTATGGAAATGCATCTATACCAGCCAGAACGCAACCTTTGGGTCTGGTCTCAGGGTGGAACTCTGCCCTATCCCTACTATCAAGTCCTTCAAGAGGACTTAAACCCTGCAATAAGGCTTAACTTTCATGTGTTTCCCTCTTCTTATTCACAGCTCATTTGGTATAATTCAAAGGAGATTGGATGTTCAGTGGCTCACTGTCCAGAAAGCAGCTTTGCTTTCTTCTATGTCTGCCGTTACTGCCCTGCGTAAGTATCAGTTCGGGAACAAAACAGACACAATCATACTTGCAGTGTTCATCTCTTCAGACAAATGAATGCATGCTGCAGTAATCGTGAACAGTGGAGTCGAGAGGATGAGTGATAGGCTGGGGGCAGGACTTTCAACCCACTTGTAGCCCTGTAAGCGTGTTCAGCAGCATTCTACGCCATTCTATAGCCTTTGATGCTCTCAGGCAAGAATCCAAACACACACATTGCAGGTCACCACAATGAAGCTCTTGCTTTTCCTAGCTCTTGTTCCTGTCTTAACCCCTGTCTCTATCAATAGAATCTTGTCATCATCCTTCCCATATTTGATTAGGGCATATAACTTGATGTGGAAGAATCAGATTCCACATTTCTTTGACCATTTTCTGGCTGATCATAGGGGCTGCTGTTTCAAGTCACTTGCAGTGATTATACATGCTGCTAACAACTTGTTGCCAATTATCTTATTTTGATGTCCCCTTGAAGCCACGTAATGGTGCAGCAGGGAAGCAACCCACCTAGAGAGCAGAAGGCTGTTGGTTTAAATCCCCGCTGGTGTGTTTCCCAGAATATGGGAAACTCCAATATTGGGCAGCAGCAATATAGGAAGATACTGAAAGCCATCATCTCATACTGCGCAGGAGATGGCAATGGTAAACCCCTCCTGTATTCTACCAAGAAAACCACATGACTCTGTATTCGCCAGGAGTTGGCACTGACTCGACAGCAGAACTTTTCCTTTCCTTTCCTAAGATATTATAGTTTACTTTCCCAATAACACAAGTGGATCCAGTCACATCTTTGCAGGTGTGTAAGAAGGTTGGAGTTGCCAAAAAGTGTAGATGGGCCTCTGCCCCTGTGAAGGGGAGAGCAAAGAGCGAAGACCCCTGCTAACTGAGTGAAGAGGCACCTTTTAAAAGTGGTGATTCTCTTTACTGAGCAGGGGAAGAGCAACTGGCCCCATCCACCCCCAGCACAGCATCCCTCCAGTGGCTGTTGCTGGTATTTGTCTTACGTTTCTTTTTTTTTTAAATCGTGAACCCTTTGGGGACTGGGAGCCATTTTATTTATTTATTTACTTATTTATTTACATCTAGGTAAACTGCTTTGGGAACTTTTGTGGAAAAGCAGTATATAAATATTCATTGCCATATTTGTAAAGAGCAAACTGTTGCCCAGCCGGTGGCAACCCCTTCCTCCAGGGCCCAGGCACATCTATCCCCTCCCTCCCTCATTCATAGTTACACCTCTGAATCTTTGAAACCCTTGATCGTATCTTCCAAAGTCGTGTTATTTTAACAGGTCCAGCAGGTCTACTTAAAATACCCCCCACATCTCCATCTAACACTTATCTCGTTCTATATTTTTTTCCAAATATTTTTGGTGTGTAATACCATGTATGTAGTAGTTTGTAGACGTTCTCCTTTGCTACTGCTGTGTCTAGAAAATATCCAGACTCCTTCATACATATTAAATACCACTGACGTTCACTGATATTAAAAGAGACTATCCTTTCACATCTCCTTTTAATGACATATGTAGAATCCAACTTTGGATTTTATAAATTTTAATCCTTTCTGGGAGTGCTTTGAAAAAAACATTTATATGACTCTTCTTAGAGCCTGCAAAAAATAATAATCCTTATTCTACAGATTATGGTGGAGGGGTGGACAGACAACTTGCTGTTCTGGCAATTGAATGAATATCTGTTGTGGCTGGGGGAAGAACTCCACTTTCATCTTGGTTCTCCAGTGCACATATGAAGTGGCGGTACTTAACCTTGCCTTTTTTATGTGCTAGTTTTCTATATGTACCATTGCAGTCTGGTGGTATGTACCAGAATTCTACCAGTTAAGTCAGTAAAATGGTGCTACATTATAGACATGAAAATTATTTCATGCAAGTGGTTGTGCTACCTTCTTAAATCTACAACTAAGAAGTGATTTGAGCTCCATTAAAACTACCAAGCTACTAGGTGGCCAGATTTGGCTTTTAAAAAGCCGAATTCTGGCTTATGGCCCATTTGACCCATGAGTATACCCCTTAGGTTCTGGCAACTCTGCCAAGCTATGTAAGCTATCCAAGTTATCCTATATTAAATCATTCCTACTTTCTAAGAACTGTACTATGAGGCTAAAATAAATACGTTGCATTGTTCTGTGATTTCAGAGGCAACATTTTAGAAATAATAGAAAAACCTTACAAAGAAGGTCCACCATGTGGCGACTGTCCTAATGATTGTGAGGATAAACTCTGCAGTAAGTTACTTATTATATAAAGCAACAATTCGACTAATATTAATCTCTTTCTTAATTATATGTGAAAGATGTATTAAGACACTCCAGAACCTCTTCCAAAGATAATTCTCCTTGGTAGGAGGAGTCATCTAGACAATTTCCTATAGGCTAGTAGCTATCTAAAGCTATATCATAATGTGCAGACATATGAAATTCCATGGAGAATGAATTCCATAATTTAGGTGCCACCATAAAGAAGGTGGTGTTTTAAATATCTGCTGAATGAACATCTTGCAGAACCTTAAGCAAGATCTCTTAAGAGGATCTTAGCAGTTGATGGGGCGATTATTATGGGAGACACATTTCCTAAAGTAGGCTGAGCCTAAGCCATTTAGGAATAATGACAAAATTGAACCAAAAAACCCCAACAGAAACCGAGGAACTGAACCCAAGCCTGGACTCATTTGGATCTTACAGTATCTACTATGGTTAAGAGGTACCTTTTAAAGTGGGAACTTTGATATTTAGCAGAGGTAGAACAACTTTCCCTATTCAGCATCCATCTGTTCAATTGACTATTGGTGGTGTTGTGTGTGTGGTTGTTGATTAGATTGCAAGACCTTTTGCGACAGAGAACAATTTCCTCATACCTTTTGCTATTTGAACTGTTTTGAGAACTGGTATGGTATGTCAGTATTTGTGATAATAATGTTGGCCAGAGTGACAAGCCTCCATCAACAGTAAGGGCCCACTGGGGCTAATGCACAACTGAAAAGCCAGATCTGTCAGTGTAGCAATGGGGCTGCTGTGCAATAACTATTAACCAATTCTGGGCAGCAGCACAGTCCTCCTTCCACAGAAAACAATGGGAAGAATGCTGCACAGCTGCTCAGATGTGATTTAAAGTCAATCTGCAGCAGCCTCATCACTACCACTGTTGGAGGTGCCGTTTCACTTGTACAGCAGCTCTGGTGGATCCCTACCATTAATGGAGGGCTGCCCTTCATGTTGGCCATTTTTAACAACATCCTGACTAATGAAGCGCTTGAAGGACGACATTATGCTAGCACAAAGCTGTTGTGCGAGCTGCTTGTGCTAAATCTGGAGATTGCGATCACAATTATTGTGACACTACTGCATGCATGCTTGCACATGCACAACAGTTGCATAACTGTGGCACGGCCTGATCTCTTTTAAAGGGGACTTTTGTTCAAGAGCACAATTCCGCAAATCCCCCTTTTTTGCAAAACGATGTCGTCTTCTTGTACGGGTACAACCTTGTTCATTTTGAAAGTGCTTCAGTAGTCAGGATGTCAGCCAAGAACAGCAGCAACAACAACAGTAACAATTGGGCCACAGCATTCTGCACCAGCTCTAGTTTCTGAACATTTTTGAAAGATGGATCTCAATGAAGTGTATTACGGAAAGACAGCGGAGGAGTTATCAAGGCATATGAAATGTTGTCAAGGTTCCTGTCCTTCAGGGAAAGAATGCACCGAATGAGACTTGTCAGTATTTTGGATCAGTAAGGGTAAATTAGCCTGACTGCTGCAAGATTAAAATAGTGTTCTGTGCAAACCAGAGAGGAGCAGTGTAGGTAGCTTTTTGTCATTGCATCTAACTTTGTTCTGGTTTGATTTCTTTAAGCCAATGCGTGCTATCTGAAGGATAAGAGAAAGGACTGCAGAAGTCTCCTAAATCTGTTCGCTTGTGATCAGCCGTGGGTATCCAAAGAATGCCAAGCCACCTGTGGATGCTCAAACAAAATCCTGTGAGATGACTGTTCTTGACGGACAAGGATGGCAGTTCAGTTCCAAAAAGGGACCTTCCAAATCATGTCTTTGAACCTGATCAAAATCTGGCATTTGAAATTACTGGTGTAAGATTCCCCTCCCACACACACACACACATCCCAAGTCATTTGTAAAGACTGTGAGGTAAATGTATCAACACCTGTGCTCAGTTTGTTTATTTTTGTTTCTTTCTTGTTGTGCTTTAGAAAATATTCTGAACACATCAAAACTCAATGTGTCATCACTGCAATGTTTTCAATTCCCCCCTGCCCTCCCCAAATTCTAGTATTATTTTATTTATTTATTTATTTATATTAGATTTATATACCGACCTTCCAAAAATGGCTCAGGGCGGTTCACAACATGATAAAAGCAATTAAAAACAAATTCACAGTTAAAAACTATTAAAACACAATAAAACCAATAAAACAGCTAAAAGCCCTGAAAATCAGGGCAACAATTTAAAACAGTTAATCATTTAAAACCCTGGAAGGCCAGACCAAATAGTTAGGTTTTAAGGGCTCTCCTGAAGGACGGCAATGATCTTGAATTACGTATTTCTGCCGGGAGTGCATTCCACAGCCCAGGAGCAGCTACAGAGAAGGCCCGCCTCTGCGTCGCCACCAGACGAACCGGTGGTAACTGGAGACAGACCTCCTCAGATGACCTTAATGTGCGGTGGGGATCATGTAAAAGAAGGTGCTCTCTTAGATAACATGCAGAGCATGTTAGATTACATGCACAGCATTCTGGATACATAGCATTCCCTTTTAAAAAAAGGAAATAGCTGTAACAAATTTTAATACATATTAGACAATTACTGTAAAGGTGTACTATGCTACAGTGCTCCCCAGCATCCTGCACTGCCCACACAGATACAGTATGTATGTAACCTGCGTTCCACATTCAGAGGTGCACCTAGGTAATTTTGGAGCCTGGACCTAAAGGCCTTTGAGGGCCCCCTCGGCAAGTTACAGTAAGCATCATTTTTTAAAAATTTTTTAACATAGGTTCTGGAGAGCACAAACCACACCACCTACGCCAGAATAAAGGGGGGGCCCTAGGGGATGTGGAGGCCCTGGACTTTGGCCCCAAAGTCCAGGGATAAGAGTACCTCTGCCCTCTTGCATCCAGAAGCCATACAGAACCTGCTTCCTCATCTTGAGACTTGAGTGTTAAAAAGGCTCCTGTGATTTTTTTTTCCAGTCACTCCCTTGGTGCTGCAAGGGCTTCTGGCATTCATCGTTTTTCTAAGTCTTCTGCCATGGTTGCAGCCTCAGAAAAAAACTACCATTCCAGATGCAGCTGGCCCCCTCAGGATCATTAGAAAGAAAGCCAGGTGCAGAGGTGTAACTAGGGAAAATTGCGCCTAGGGCAAGCACTGAAATTGCGCCCTTGTCCAAACAGGAATGATTGCGCCCTTGTCCAAACAGCAAGACAGCCAAGTTCTGCCAGGGCCAAAACCAGCCTCTGCCAGACTAAGAAATCATTGTAATTTGCCCCTTCCTGTCACAAGCAGTGTGCTGTTCTTTTATTATTGACTCTAACTCTCAAATATCCCAGTCATGGATGGAAAATTCACAGTCAATTTACAAGAGACACATTTTCTACATGGAAGTTTCTTCTGTGCAGGTGTTGTGCAGAAACCCATGTGTAGTGACCGTCAGGGGCATAGCAAGGTTGGAATGGGCCAAGATGAGATTTTAAAATGGGCCCCCAGCCCCTCAAAGTCCAGGGCCTCCACACATCCCAGGCCCCCAAGGATTTAAGTCTGATATTTCAAAATAAGTATGCTGCCTGGAAATACATTTCACTGAATATACACATGCACACTTCACAGTATATAGTGATATACATTGAGTACTATATATTTGTGCTACTTTTAATGCCTAGAACACACTAGCAACGATAATTATTAAAATGGCCCCCTCGCTGCAGATTAGCAAAGGAGACTTTCAACCATGCAGGGTGAGCCTATGTTTGTTTTCTCAGAATTCTTAACAAATTCAGTAAAGTTTGATTCCAGGAGGTTTTTCACAAGAGGCTTTGAAAGCCCTTTAACACACATCTCCTCTGGAATGGAGGTGCTGCATTCACATGTTGGCCATATTTACTCTGAAGTCCCTGCAAGTTATTGGAGAGCAGTTCACACACAAGAAAAATAAAATAAAATAAAAGCACAACACATGCTTCACAGTTCTCACACAGACCTTCTGAGTTGCAAAACAACTTGAACATAAGTGCATAAATGAATGAATGAATGAATGAATGAATAAACTAATATTTGTTCCAGAAGTTTTTGTAATTTTCTGACATTAAACAAGCCACTTATAGGCCTTTTTAGATAGTTTTTGTTTTTAAAGCCAGCACATTTTTAGGTCTGTTTTAAATTAAATATTCAGAGACTTCTCAGTCTTGCTCCACCCCCCATATCAAAGCCCTACGGCAAGCAGATCCCTATATATGGGGGTAACCACAAAAAGGAATTCACAGCCTACCTGCAAAAGCTGTGCTGGATGGTCTGGTCTGCTGCAGGGAGCTCTGCCAGCCTACTTCCTGGCTTGCTGGGGCCTGCAGAGTTCAGGCTTCAGGGAGGCCTACTCGGAGGCCTCTCTGGAAGCCCCACCCACCCGCCCGCCGATCAGCTGAGAGGCGGGGAGAGAAGAGCTCTGCAGTTTGCAGGCTGCTCCGATCCTAGGCTGGAGCTAGAGGCAAGTGGCTGAGGGGCCCTGGGGCTGGGCAGGTGGGCAATGGGGTGGGGTGGCAGGAACTGGCATGGTGCCCTCCCTCAGTGGCGCCTAGGGCACATGCCCTGCCTGCCCCACCTGGTTCCGCCTATGGCCAGGTGCCTGAAAAAAAGGCACCTGAAAATGGTCGCTGTGCACATGCAGAGGGATGAAGCAGCCCCAAAACAGGCCGAACTGGTCCATGGAGACTGGGGGGAGGCTGGTGAGGTGAGGGGAGCTGCCAGAGACCCCACTTGTGATCACAGCAGCACCCTCGAGGCTGCCGAGCCCCTCAGTGGCAGTAAGTAAAAGATTTTTTTTACAAAATGTAATGGCACCCAGCACCCCTGAACCAGGCCCAAATTCGTTCAAATTTGAACCAAACTGGGCATGTCCACACTCCCCACACCCCAAATGGGCCCCCCAGTTTGTGTCAAATTTGAACCAGTTCGGGCCTGGTTCAAGGGTGCCAGGTGCCATTAAAATTTGTTTTTTAAAAAAAATGTTTGACTTACCACCACTGAAGGCTTTGGCTTTGGCAGCCTCGGGGAGATGCTGCTACGGCCACAGGGGTGTCTCCAGTGGCTCCCCCGCCCCGAGTCTCTATAAGTTGTTTTGGAGCTGTTTTAGCCCTGTTTATGTGTGCGGACCATTTGCTTGACCCGGGTTGTGATCCCATCATGCAAATGGCCTGCATGCATGCGTGCCAGCCCCAAATATGACCATTGTGCATAGAGGACTACTACTACTAGTAGTAGTAGTAGTAGTAATTCAATTTCTATACCGCCCTTCCAAAAATGGCTCAGGGTGGTTTACACAGAGAAATAATAAATCAATGCAGTTAGTACCACACATGGACATGCATGGGTGGCCATATCATGGAGAAAACTGTTTTGCAATGGGCTGCTCTGGGGGCACACAAACAAGGCCCATGCATACAGCCACTGTATAAGCACAGCCAAAAGCAGCTGTAAGGTTGTGAGATTTAGATTGTGAGCCCTTTGGGGACAGGAGACCATCTTATTTATGTATTTTTCTATGTAAACTGCTTTGAGAACTTTGGTGAAGAGCGGTATATAGTATATTTAAATACTATAAATAGCCGCCGCCACTACCACCATCATCATTGTAGTAATTGTAGAGCCCCTGGTGGCGCAGTGGTAAAACTGCCGCCCTGTAACCAAAAGGTTACAAGTTCGATCCTGACCAGGGGCTCAAGGTTGACTCAGCCTTCCATCCTTCCGACGTCGGTAAAATGAGTACCCAGAATGTTGGGGGCAATATGCTAAATCATTGTAAACCGCTTAGAGAGCTCCGGCTATAGAGCGGTATATAAATGTAAGTGCTATTGCTATTGCTAATAAGCAGTAGCCCATTGAAGAAAAGAGCTGTGATGGGAAGCAACTGAGATGCAGGTTTGAATCCTGCTGCTGGAAGAAGATGGCAAGTGTCTCCTAGAAAGTCAGGGAATTACTTTCCTTCAGTTTATCTGCAGCTCAAGCCCTCACCTAGAGCAATGCCTGGCCTGCAAAGATAGCCATCTCCCCTCTCCACACATGTGCACAGCCTGTGATGTGGTTAGATAACACTGTCTATTCAAATGTAACTAGCAAAAATAATAGCATAAACAAAACTACAAAGATACCCATGAATCCCAAACTCCTCTTTCCCCCTGCCGAAGTCTACATGTGCCAGGGCAAGTCTGTGGTCTGGATCATAGATAATCCAAGGGCGTGGTCTGCTGGCCAGCGTCCTATGCTTGCTCTACCAAAATACAAACACTGAGAGCATTGTAATGAGGTGAGTCCAGCAGCTTGCAGCAACAGGTCCTTGTGATTCACTCCCATCACTTCAGCCAGTGGGAATCAGAGCAGGATCCTAACTCTTAAGGTTGCTCAAGGCCTCCCTTTCCTAATAAAGATATCAGCAAGAATGGAAAGAGCCTACCCACCTGTGATTTCAGCCAAGAGGAACTATATGTCAGGAATCCAGCTCTTAAGATTGTTCAAATTCTTCCTTTCCCAATAGAGGTTTCAGCAAAAAAGGAAGGGTCCATGCACTCATGAATTCAGTCAATGGGAATTGTAAGATCCTATGCAGGACTTAGGAATTCTTTCTGCAAGTATTCAGCTCAGTGATAGCTCCTAGAGATCTTGTAATAAGAACAAACCATGAATCAGCTGCTCTGCTGAAATCTTCATGCACAGAGGATACTTTCCCTCCCCCCAGGATCTGAATCCTTTTGTTCTTGCTTTCAGTGCCAGTGAGGGAGACTCAGGGGTCAAGCTCTGTTGAACAGTGCTGGAGAAAAGGCACTGTTGAATAGTGCTCTGTTGAACAGTGCTGGACACATTTTGCTCTTTAAATATTATAAACCTGCACTATTAGACAAGTAATGATCTCAACTAGGGCAAAATTCGAAGGAAAATTCTTCACAACAAGGTTTTGTTTCTTAGGTTACAGTACAGATATAGTTTCATTCAGAGACAGGCAAATGTGTTGAGACATGATAAGTGTGGCTGCCACACAAGACTTCAGGGGTTGTTGTTTTTTTTTGTTATCAGTTTATGTTGATGCAAGGCAGCTGAGACATTTTAAATTACACTGGAGAGTGAAGATAAAACCCAGGACCTTGCAGAGCCTCCTTGTTCAGAAGCCATCTTTTCAAGTTAAGGCAAGGCTACTGCAACCACACCCCAAAGAAAACAGGAGCATAGGAACATAGGAAGCTGGCTAATAATGAGTCGGACCATTGGTCCATCTAGCTGAGCAAATCAGCCAGGTGCAGAGAATGCCAGAAATGACTCCCAGCTTCCTCCCAACCACATAGTATCCTGCATTAAGAACATCATAAGAACAGCCCTGCTGGATCAGGCCCAAGGCCCTTCTAGTCCAGCATCCTGTTTTACACAGTGGTCCACCAGATGCTGCTGGAAGCCTACAGGCAGGAGCTGAGGGCATGCCCTCTCTTCTGCTGTTACTCCTTTGCAACTGGTATTCAGAGGCATCTTGCCTCTGAGGCTGGAGTTGGCCTAAGGCCCTCTGACTAGTAGCTGTTGATAGACCATGAAGTTATCCAAACCCCTCTTAAAGCCATCCAAACTAGTAGCCAACACTACATCTTGTGGCAGAGAATTCCACAAGTTGATTATGCGTTGTGTGAAAAGGTACTTCCTTTTGTTGGACCTAAATTTCTTGGCAACCAATTTCATGGGATTACCCCTGGTTCTAGTGTTATGTGTGTGAGAGAGAAATTTCTCTCTATCCACTTTCTCCACACCATGCATGATTTTATAGACCTCTATCATGTCTCCTCACAGTTGTCTTTTTTCTAAACTAAAAAGCCCCTGGTGTTGTAGCCTTGTCTCATAAGGAAGGTGCTCTAGGCCCCTGATCATCGTGGTTGCCCTCTTCTGCACCTTTCCCAGTTCTACCATGTCCTTTTTTAGATGTGGTGCCCAGAATTATATGCAGTAGTACTCCAGGTGTGGCTGCACCATAGTTTTGTATAAGAGCATTATAACATTAGCAGTTGTATTTTCAATCCCCTTCCTAACGATCCCTAGCATGGAACTGGCCTTTTTCACAGCTGCCACACATTGAGTGTGGCAGCTTGACACTTTCAACGAGTTGGCCACCACAACCCCAATATCCCTCTTCTGGTCAGTCACCGACAGCTCAGATCTCATCAGCGTATACTTGAAGTTGGGGTTTTTCGTCCCAATGTGCATCACTTTACACTTGCCAACACTGAACCACATTTGCCATTTTGTCACCCACTCACCCAGTTTGGAGAGATCCTTTTGGAGCTCTTCACAATCAGTTTTGGATTTCACTACCCGAAACAGTATCATCTGCATATTGGGTATCATCTGCAGGTTTGGCCACCTCGCTGCTTACCCCTACTTCTAGATCATTTATGAATAAATTAAAAAGCACCAGTCCCAGTACAGATCCCTGGGGGATCCCACTTCTTACTTCCCTCCATTCTGAAAACGCTCCATTTATCCTTACCCTCTGTCCTTCAACCCTAGCAATCCAGTTAGCAATCCACACATGTACTTGTCCCCTTATCCCATGACTGCTACATTTTCTCAAGAGTCTTTGATGAGGAACTTTGTCAAAAGCTTTTTGGAAGTCAAGGTATACTATGTCAACTGGATCACCTTTATCCACACACTTGTTGACACTCTCAAAGAACTCCAAAAGGTTTGTGAGGCAGGATTTCCAAGACATGCTGGTTCTCTCCCAGCAGGGCCTATTGTTCTATGTGCTTTACAATTTTATCCTTGAGAATGCTTTCCACCAATTTGCCTGGAATGGATGTTAAGCTAACCGGCCTGTAATTTCCTGGATTATCCCTGGACCCCTTTTTGGAAATCAGTGTTACATTTGCTACTTTTCAGTCCTCTGGTACAGAGCCTGATTGTAGGGATAAGTTATATATTTTAGCAAGGAGGTCAGCAATTTCACATTTGAGTTCTTTGAGGACTCTTGGATGGATGCCATCTGGCCCTGGCGATTTGCTGGTTTTTAATTTTTCCATACAGTTTAGGACACAATCTCTTGTCACTTCTATCTGACTCAGTTCTTTAGCCTCCATCCCCGAAAAGCCTGTTTCAGGAACAGGTATATGCTCAGTATCCTCTGCTGTGAAGATGGATGCAAGGAATTCATTTCGCTTCTCTGCAACCTCCATATCCTCTGTAATAATCCCTTTCACTCCCTCGTTGTCTAATGGTCCAACTGCCTCCCTGGCAGGTTTCCTACACCTAAAAGAAGTTTTTGTTATTCCCCTTGATGCTTTTAGCTAAATGTTCCTCAAACTCTCTTTTCCCCTCCCTTATTGTCACCTTGCATTTCTTTTGTCCTAGTTTGTGTTCCTTTCTGTTCTCTTCATTTGGACTTCCCTTCCAATTTCGGAAGTAAGTCTTCTTCCCCTTTATGGCTTCATTGACATTGAGGGAGGGTTACTCAATTCACCACCACCCAAGTTGTAAAGCTCTGAGAGGGTGATTCAAACATCCCCACGGGGTTCCATTCCCAACCCTGAGGCCACAAAACCCAAAGGGGTTGGTTCCCTAGAGTCCCCCTTCACCACAGTGGTGCCTCCTGCCAAACACCAATAGGCAATCCTACTTACCCGCACTCACCAGCCAGTGTGACAAGACTACCCTATTTAAATCACCCCTGCTAATGAAAGGCCCAAAGAGATTCAGTGGGAAGAAGGCAAAAAGGTCTCAACCCAGGCCAATTGGGTGAAGACAAAAAATTCCTACTTGGGCCCCCATAGTGACCAGCTATCCCCCACTGAGTAAAGGCTGGGTGGGTGGGTGCCATGCTACCAGGCAAGTGAAGCTGAAGAAGCAGGGTCTGCCTATAAAGCGGCCAGCTTGTTTGCCTCCCATTGGGTGAATGGGATCAAGTGCTCACCCAGGCAAGGGGGTGACAGTCAGGGGGTTCCACTTTCCTAATGGCTGAGCACATCCCCACCTGCTCCAAACTGTGAGAGCCCAGAGGAGGGAATTGGCATTTCAGAGATATTTTAGGCTAACTGAATGCTTCTGCTCATTTTCATGCTTCTTTTTCGTGGCTTTATGGGTCGTAATTTAATGTAAATTTATCTTGTTTTCATTGCTTGTTTTATGTGGTCCTTATAGATACTTATATCTGCCACCTAATGGAAGTAACTTGCCCAGGGAGCAAGAGGTTGCCGATTTGAATCCCTGCTGGTATGTTTCCCAGACTATGGGAAGCACCTATATTGGGCAGCAGTGATATGGGAAGATGCTGAAAGGCATCATCTCATACTGCGTGGGAGGAGGCAATGATAAACCCCTCCTGTATTTTACCAAAGAAAACCACAGGACTCTGTGGTCGCTAGGAGTCGACACCGACTCAACAGCACAACTTTACTTTATAGATACTTACAGATGGCAATGTGGGAAGTACAAACAAACAATATGTGAGTTCTCATGATTGCAGGAATTATAGCTGAATGCTGGTTACCCCCATTGGTGTGATCATGTGAACCAATTTCCATTCCAGAGTGAAAACCAGCATCCATTTTTTAGGATCGGAAGTAGGGTGGCTGATGGAGCATGACCTCTCCTGCACCATAGACACCTGCACCTAGAGCTGACGGCATGTACAGGCACTCTAGCATCCCCAACCTACTCCATGTTTCCCAAGCCCCGACACCACTGGCTATACTCTGCCTGTCAACACAACACATTACACACACTAGCAATGTCTCACCACCTTCATTCCTGCCCATTTAAGCTACAGCACATCATGCCATGCCCAGCAGCCCCATACTCCACTGACAGATGCTGGCAGGGAGATCGGGTCAGCCATGCAACAGCAGCCAGCTCTGCTGCCTTTGGAACCAGTGGTGTGAGATGCTGCATGCCCACCAGGATATTCCCCAGCTGCTTGATGGGGAAAGAAAGAAAGGAAAAGAAAGGAAAAGGCAGATGCTGAACTTCTGGCAACTGTGCAGACACTTGGTGCAGCCCTACTTATGCAGTCAGCATAAGTGCTGTGCAGTCAACTAGCTCAGGCACATCACAAACTGACTGCTTCTGACTGGGGCAGAGAAGGATTTGTGGGATTCCTCTCACTTTGGTTTGAACCAAACTACCAGGAGATTGCTTTGGTGCAATCTTGACTTGCAAGATTATCATGTTTCTTGTGGCTGCTTGCATGTTGGGTGAGAGAGGAGGAGGAGTAAAAGCTTGGGAACCACTTGTGGCTTGAGGCTTTGATGGAGCAAGTAAGTGGTTCTGAGAGGTACACATGTGCAAAAGATTGTGGCTAATTTGGCACTCTCAGAAGTGATCTTTTTAGAGCAGTCAGCAATGACATAGGAACATAGGAAGCTGTCATATACTGAGTCAGACCATTGGTCTATCTAGCTCAGTATTGTCTTCACAGACTGGCAGTGGCTTCTCCAAGGTTGCAGGCAGGAATCTCTCTCAGCCCTATCTTGGAGATGCCAGGGAGGGAACTTGAAACCTTCTGCTCTTCCCAGAGTGGCTCCATCTCCTGTGGGGAATATCTTACAGTGCTCACACTTCTAGTCTCCCATTCATATGCAAGCAGGGCAGACCCTGCTTAGCGAAGGGGACAAGTCATGCTTGCTACCACAAGACCAGCTCTCTTCTCAATTTCAGTGAGCGTCATCTTCAATATTCAACATAAGTTCATCCCCTAAAACTCATGCAATGGACCTAGATGTCATGAGGCTTGAGGAAATAATAGGAATTGAATTGTTTACTTTTGTCTTTTGGCATTCTGGATTAAAGGGGACATTACAAAATGAATTTCAAAAGAACCAGAAATATTATTTTTTATAAAAGTAATTTATGCCCCCAGAATATCAATAGACTTGGGTGATCACATGTTAGCTTTTTACTGAACAAAGATTATACATGCCCTTTAACTGAAATATGTATTTTAAATCATATGCCGGGGGGCGGGATTGATTTAATCAGTACTCACACAAGTGAGATACTGAAAAGCAAGGGCTTTGGCTTTGTCACAGTCATTCTTATGAAATAAATAGAGATACAGTCTGCCAAACCATCAATAATGTCCAAATCTGACACAACTATCCATGACATAGTGTCTATTGTGTGCAGTTAAGATTAGAAATAGTTGTTGCTTTGCATGCAATGACATTTTCCCACAAGTGTCTTGTAGCTGAGTGGAGCTATGATCTGTAAAAGGCTTAAGAAGCTGGAAGGTGGTGTGGAAGCACATTTACAAGCTGGAGGCTTTTCAAGGTATAGAATACGACATTATTCCATTATGGCTGTTACTGTGGTCTTGCAATCCAGTGTTGCTCAACCACTGGTCTATGGACTGGTACCAGTCACCGGAAGCATAGCTAGTCAGTCTACATGATGAACTGGTAGCCAGCCAGTCAATGGCATCAAAAAGGTTGACAGACAGTGGCTGAATTTGGACATAACATGAAACTGAAGGTCCCTCCACCTCTGGTTTCGGTAGCTGTACATCCAAATGCAGGCAACTGGAGTTAAGTGGGAAAATGGACCGATGGTTTACCTCCCTGAAATCCATTCTGAACCTTTGGTTCAGAGTGGAGTTTCGCCCCCTTCAACTCCAGCTGCACATTACTAACGTTACATCTGAACACCGGTCCGCAGTTTCCCCCTTATGCAACTGGAGTTGAGGGAGAAAGCTCCTCTCTTGCTCTGGCCGCCATTAGCTGTTAGTGCTGTCCTTCATTAAAGGAGGAAGCCCCGGCAGCCAGTTCCCCTTCCTCTCTTCAGTCAGTGTAACTATTGTTAGATCACTCTCCATTTCATCCGAATGCAGATGGGAGAGCAGGGGGAGGGGCATGCAGATCTGTGGGTCCATTGGATCTGTGATTCCATGTTACATCCTAAGGCTCCCACTGTTGCAATCTAGGCAGTTGACTGAAATATAGGAGACCAGACTTGTGCTCCTAAAACTTGTGAATAATGATGTACAGTGTACACATTGTTCACATTTATGCAGAGGCTCTGGGAATCCAAGAATCTTATACACACTTACCCAGCTATGCAAACAACCCTTAAAAAGTTACTAGCCCACACAGAGAAAAATACTACTAACCAGTCTGCCCCAGTACACTGCTTGTGGCACATAAGTAACCTCGACGGAGGGGGAGAGTAGCCCAGTCTTTCCCAGTTATCAGAAGTTTTCTGATTCCTTGGAGGAGATTCTTGCCAGTCAGAGGTGACCAGCTGACCACCTGTTCTAGAAGCCTGTCAGCCTCAAAGCTCTCTCTATTTCCTAATTCCCTAACCTGCCATTTACATTGACAACATTACTGAAATTAACAGTAATATAGTTGGACAGGCAAATGGAGACTTGCAGAAAGAGAAAAGAAACTTCACTACCAAGAAGTTGTCTGTGATACATACAAAGCAGTAATTGTGCTGAAAGTAATGTGAAACCCTGTCCTGCTCAATTGCATTTGATCACTTTCTCCCAAGTGAATCAGTTCCATTTAGACAGGTATATAGAACACATACAGAGAGGTGATTCAGATGAGCCCTTCAATTAAGGGATGCCCAAAAGTGCATCAGGACATTCTGTAGTGACATCAGAATAGGTGCACTCTTGGCACAACCTCATCCTGATCGCATGTACCAGCAGATACCTCCCTCGAACCAGCCCAGTGTCAAAACAACCTACTCAGACCACATTATTGCCTATATTCAGTCCCATAACCTCGGTGCTGGGTAAATTGATGGAAAGCATACTTAAGGACAAAATTTTTAAGCATATAGAAGAAAAGGCCTTGCTGAAGGAGAATCAGCATGGCTTCTGCAAGGGAAAGTCTTGTCTCACTAACCTTTTGGAGTTCTTTGAGAGTGTCAACAGGCATGCGGATAAAGGTAATCCGGTTGACATAGTATACTTGGACTTCCAAAAAGATTTTGATAAAGTTCCCCACCAAAGGCTTTTGAGTAAACTTAGCAGTCAGGGAATGAGGGGACAGGTTCATGTGTGGATTTGTAACTGGTTGAAGAACAGGAAACAGAGAGTAGGAATAAATGGACAGTTTTCACAATGGAGGTAGGTAGGAAGTGGGGTCGCCCAGGGATCTGTACTGGGACCAGTGCTCTTTAACTTGTTCATAAATGATCTGAAGTTGGGATGACCAGCGAAGTGGCCAAATTTGCAGATGACACTAAACTATTTAGGGTAGTAAAATCCACAATGGATTGTGAGGAACTCCAAAAAGATCTCTCCAAACTGGGGGAGTAGGCGACAAAATGGCAAATGCGGTTCAATGTAAACAAGTGTAAAATGATGCACATTGGGGCAAAATAAACTGACTTTACATATACGCTGATGAGATCTGAGCTGTTGGTGAATGACCAGGAGAGAGATCTTTGGGTCATGGTGGGGGCTCATTGAAAGTGTCGTCTCAGTGCACAACAGCTGTGAAAAAGGCTAATTCCATGCTAGGAAACATTAGGAAGGGGACTGAAAATAAAAATGCTAATATTATAATGCCCTTATACAAATCTATGGTGTGGCCACATCTGGAGTTCTGTGTACAGATTTGGTCATCGTATCTTAAGAACAATATTGTAGAACTGGAAAAGGTGCAGAAGAGGGCCACCAAAATGATCAGGGGCCTGTAGCACCTTCCTTATGAGGCTAGGCTACAGCATCTGGGGCTCTTTATAGGGGTGTGCATTTTGGAATTTTCTTGTTTTGATTTGTATCTGAATCGAAACACCCCCGTTTTGTTCTGTACCCAAATTTTCTGAATCCGAATCAGCCCTGTTTTGTTTTTGTAGCCGAATTTTTTGAATCCGAATCCGAATCGATTTGGATTTTTAAAAAGGGTCCAAGGGCAAAAAGAGTGGGTGGTGGTAGTAGTGTCCAATGGGTGGAAGCTACCACCCAAATTCCAAAGGAATTAGGCAAAGGGCTGATATTTTGTGAATTTTTTAAGTTTACACATCTTTAAGAATTTTCCCATAGGGAATAATGGGGATTCCAGCAAATGTATCACTTCAAATCAAGGGGAAAGGGATGACCCAGAGCGGAGTGTGGTGGGTGGTAGTGCCCAATGGGGGCAAGGAAACTTCCAGAATTATGCAGAAAGTTTGCAGACAGGAATCTCTCTCAGCCCTATCTTGGAGAAGCCAGGGAGGGAACTTGAAACCTTCTGCTCTTCCCAGAGCGGCTTCATCTCCCGAGGGGAATGTCTTGCAGTGCTCACACATCAAGTCTCCCATTCATATGCAACCAGGGCAGATCCTGCTTAGCTATGGAGACAAGTCATGCTCAGCCAGAAGACCAGTTCTCCTCTCCATTGGGCAAAGGGCTGATCTTTTGTGAATTGTTGAAGTTTACGCGCCTTTTAAGATTTCTCCCATAGGGAATAATGGAGGTTTCAGCAGCCCCATAATTCCACTTGGGGGGCACTGGGGTTTCCCAGAGTGAGGGGTTGTGTAGTGCACATAGGGTGCCAACCACCTCCATACCCACAAGCCCTTAGGGTACTGGGTTTTGTGTTTCTGAGGTGTTCATTGTAGATTCTCTGGTAGCATATGAGATTTTCAGTGAAAAACAAGAATCCACTCTCATATGCTACCAGAGAATCTACACTCAGAACACCACAGAAACAATAGAACCCAGCACCCCATGGGTTAGCAACCCTTCCCCTGGCCAATGTGGGGTCAGTGAAGAGTGGCAAGAAGCAAAAGAGCCAATGGGGAACAAGGAGGGAATTGTCAGCAGGTCAGCCCATGATTTAGGTCACCGATCAGAAGGGTGGAAGGGTGGGAAATTCAAAGAGATGTCAAACACAAAATGGAGACTGACTCAGAGATCACTACAAAATGGAGGTCCAAAATAACAAAACATTTTGTAGCCGAAACAGGGACATTTTGTTTTGTATACAAAACTTTGGGATCTGGAAAATGGGTGTTTTGTTTTGTCTACAAAACACCTGAAACAGGCTGTTTTGGGTGCAAAACGTTTTGTATCCGAAACGTTTCGCACATCCCTAGCTCTTTACCTTGGAAAAAAGGCGACTAAGGGGAGACATGATCAAGGTGTATAAAATTATGCATGAAGGGCAGAGGGTGGACAGAGAGAAATCTCTCTCTCTCTCTCTCTCTCTCTCTCTCTCTCTCTCTCTCTCTCTCTCTCTCTCTCTCTCTCTCATAATACTAGAACCAGGGCTTGCTCCATGAAATGGAAGGTCAGGAAATTTAGAACCGACAAGAGGAAGTACTTCTTCACACAGTGCATAATTAATCTATGGAATTCTTTGCTTTGGGATGTGGTGATGGCCACCAACTTGGATGGCTTTAAAAGGGGCTTGGACAGATTCATGGTGGACAAGTCTATCAATGTCTACTAGCCTGGTGGCTGTGGGCCATCTCCAGCCTCAGGGGCATGGTGCCTCTCAATACCCGTTGCAGGGGAGCAACAACAAGAGAGAGGGCATGCACATACCCCTAAGGGGTCTGTGGGCTCCCCAGAGGCATGTGGTGGGTCACTATGTGAAACAGGATGCTGGACTAGATGGGCCTTGTGCCTGATCCAGCAGGGCTGTTCTTACATTATTATGTAAATTATGCATTAACTGGGCATCAGTTATTAGATATCAGATCCTGCATGCTGGGAATTACAAAGGATGCAATTCTTAATCTGGAAAATAAGAGTAATCTGGGACTTAACCCTACCTGGAATTCATGCCTGTTAACACAGAAGCCTTCCCTCTGATCCCATATGCCCCCAGAAAGGGAAAGAGAGGGGGATGCTTCTGGTTCCTCTGGCTTTTCTGATAAGCAATTTGTCCTAGTTTACCGCCTTGTTCGCGGGCAATTGGTTAGGGCAGCTAGAAGCAGTTGCTGCCCTAGAGAGCAAGAAGGGGTGACCACTGCTGCTGTTTCTGCCCATTGCTCTCATGCCCAGGTAAACTGGACAATTGGCAGCGGGGAAAGGGGCAGCTGCTACCCAGGTAAGGGAGGGCAAGACACTCTTGCTGCTCCTTCACCTGGACAGCAGCTCTTTTGCTGGTCCTCTACCCACCTAATGTAGCTAGTGAGCTCCTAGGACAGGTAGAAGCAGCTGATTCCAAGTAGACCAACAGCACCCACACCTAAACTTTTTCCTACATTCTGTGGGGAACCTTCTGAGCTGGTCCATTCTGGCTCCTGACCTCCCATTTTTGCAGCCTGCTTCTGCTAATGCCGATTTTCTCCCACTACTCTAGTCCAGAAGAACAATTACAGGATGGAGCGATTGTTTACATGGCTTTTTAAAGCTTGGCACACCACCCTGTTCACACAAAGCGCAGTCCAAGACCCTGAGAATTAATGAGAGCCTTTCATTCACTCACTTGTTCAGGCTCTTATAACGCTTATGAAGGAAACAAATGTTACATCTATTATATTCCAGGTCATCCAAAGGACAGCACCCTTTCTGGAGAGGCTAGGGATTGAACCTGGGTCTTTCTGCAGGCAAAGCAGGTCTTCTGCTACTGAGGTATGGCCCTTCCCCTAACTCAGGGGTTTCCAAATTGAAGATTTGAAGAGCTAGTATTAGAAGGGCTCCCAGGGGCTACTCAGGGCCTTCCTGCCTCCTTACTGCAGCTGCACTATTTGTTCCCCATCTGAGGATTGCCAGCTTGAAGCTGGCACATCCTCAGCAATGTGTCCAGTGCAGAAGAGGAGGGAGGGAGGGGAACACCTTCCTCCTCTGCTCCTAATTGGCTGGCTACATGCTGAAGCTAAGCATATCCTTCACCTCAGCCTGACAGGCTTCAAAAAATTAGCACCAAGTATTCCCATTGAAATTAATAGGGCAAGTGAACTTGTCCCATTAATTTATATAGGATTATTCATTATAACTTCATTATAACTTCCTGACACGCAGGAGAATCCCAGGTTCTAGCTGTAGTGTAGGATAGCATAGCATGGAGCCTAAGCAGACGCACCACCCCACTAAATGAGAGAAGTGTGTGAGGTATATTGGGGGAAGAAGCAGAGGAACCTCAGAGCAACCCCCTAGGAAGCAACAGGTAACAGAGGTTGCCTGTGAAGTAATGTGGTGGCCAAGGAAGAGTCAAGGAGAGAAGAGCTGGTCTTGTGGTAGCAAGCATGACATGTCCCCTTCACTAAGCAGGGTCTGCCCTGGTTGCATATGAATGGGAGACTAGAAGTGTGAGCACTGTAAGACATTCCCCTCAGGGGATGGAGCCGCTCTGTGAAGAGCAGAAGGTTTCAAGATCCTTCCCTGGCAGCATCTCCAAGATAGGGCTGACAGAGATTCCTACCTGCAACCTTGGAGAAGCTGCTGCCAGTCTGTGAAGACAATACTGAGCTAGATAGACCAATGGTCTCACTCAGTATGTGGCAGCTTCCTATGTTCCTAAGGATTTGGAGGCCTATGAAGAATCAGGAAGGAAATGGGTCCTAAGGACGTTCCCTGTCACTCCAGAAGATTTCTGTACTCCAATAAAAATTCAAAAGATTGCACCACTGACCTGTTGCACCATGCTCCCAGGTAGCATGCCAGGTCCCTTTGACAAAGAATTCCCATCATTGTGGGAAGAAATGCCCACAGTGCCTCTCTACCATGGTTGCCAAGGCTGGCCAAGATGCTGCCCTGAATTTTTTTCCCTGTGGGGAAGGCAGTGCTATTTCTTATGTTTCATTGTCCCAGTGCATTAACCCCCCCCCCTTTTTTGCCTGCACACATACACAGATATGAATACGACACTTTATATATCGCTTTTCAACAAAAGTTCCCAAAGCAGTTTACATAGATATAAATAAATAAAAAGGCTCCCTGTCCCCAAAGAGCTCACAAAAAACAGAAGATAGACACCAACAACAGCTACTGAAGGGATGCTGTGCTGGGGATAGATAGGGCCAGTTGCTCTCCCCCTGCTAAATAAAGAGAATCATCACTTTTAAAAGGTGCCTCTTTGCTCATTTAGCAGGGGACACATAATGGTGCAATTGGCAACTTTGTGCTTTGGATAGGCAACTTCCTAACCTGGAATAAGAAATTGCCTAAAGGAAAATGGTGTCTATATCTGACTGAGCTTGGGTACCAGTTGATTAATGATCAGATCAAAAGACAAATGATAGAAGTCCAGCATCTGAACAAATCCATCAGAGCTTCAATAAATGTCCTCAGCTACAAATACCCAACCCACCAATCTGCAAACTGGAAAAAGAAATGCATGTTGTAGTTTTTGCCCAGGAGCATTAGATTGCAAATCTTGCAGAAGGTATGAGGGTAGATTTGTTTGTACAATGCAGAGATTTGCTTGTACAACTCACCTCACTACAATGCTGCTATGCGTTGACTGTGTACAGTTTTTAAAAAAATGTATCAAAGTGTTTTTTTCTGACTTTTTTCCTGTTGTTACTGCAAATAATTTAAAACAGTTAATGTGATTTTTCTAATAAAATGTTTTTAAATACTCTGGTATTATTCCCCCTCATCCACTCTTTAACCAGAACCCTGGCCACACAGTTCTTTCCCCACAACAGTGTAGAAGTAGCTAACCAGGAACATGGGGTTTTTACATGGATATTCATTCATTCGTTCGTTTAGAGCATTTATATACCACTTTCATTTTTTAGAAAAGTTCTCAAAGCAGTTTCCATATCAGCAGGGAATCCCCAACCATGGCCATTCCTCAGGTTGGGAATTTCCTCTTCTCTACTGAATGACCAGCCTGCATGGCTCAATTCCAGCTGGGTTAGGGCCAGAAGGCAGCAATAGAGTGGGTGCTGGTCCCCAAACAGCTGGGGCTCGTTTTCTACCGCTCCAGCTTGTTAGTACAGGCTACTACTGTCCTCCATAGTCCACTGTGCCTCCCCACAAAAATGTCTCTGAGAGACCTGTAATCCTCAGGGATATATTTTGAGGAGGCACAGTAAGCTGCAGAGGGAAGGGAAGGCTGGCAAAAATTGACCCTCTTCCACTGTATTTGTGAACCTTGGGGGGGGTGTGTGTGCACAGCATTAGTCTAGATATCAGCCAATAATTTTACAAGCAACTTAAATTTTTGGTGCGATTTCAAAACATCGGAATATTATCATAATGAATGAAATGTACAGAGGGTTGTTGGGTTGTGTTTTTTTTTTAAAGAAACATTATTTTACTTAATAGAAATCTTTATTTACAATAGGGGCATTTAATACAATATTTTACAACATTCCTATAAAAGAGTTGTTACCCAAAGTTGGCTTTTACATTTTGGTTTGCTGAAATAGCATAAAGCAAAATAAGGTTTTTACATCATTAAACCTGGCATCTTGAGTGAAAACAGTGTTCTATTTACTAGAACAAAAGGTTTTTATTTTTGTCTTATCTTTGGAAACATATGACTCTGGATACAATATAATGCTTTAAAGCCATAGAGTGTCTTCAAGAGCTTTGCATTTTAGGCATAAATGTATTTTGACTCTTGTTTTTTTATATTCAGTAAAGTCTGGTGTTATAAAAAATGCAAGGAAACTACATGTTTTAAAACAATAAAGAGATGAACTACCTAATTTGTACTAATATTTAATACTGTTTTATATCCATGGATGGCAAGCCTCTGAGCAGGAACCAGTACATCAACTTAGATCCTTCCTTTAGAGCTTTGACACTTGGACAAGTGCATTTTTTTGCTTGTCATAACGGCCAACTGTGTGCAACCCAGTTGAAACAAACAAGCTCTCTGTCTCTCATTATCACTCCATTGCAGCCTACTGTGAGGACACATCACATGAAGTCTTCTTACTCCACCACCATGCGGATCAAATTCCCCATACTGATCACTATTTTGGAGGTGGCCATTATTATTTTATTTGGAACACTTGTAAAGTATGAGAAAAGTGACAACTCGACTGCTAAAGCGACATCTCTTAACTTATATCCATGTAAGTGTTGTTATTTATTGTTAACAGATTATATATCTCTAGTTACTTTATATGTAGTATATATTTCTTTGAACATGCAGTCCTTTGAATAAGCATAATACTATGTACAGCCATAAGTTCATCTGCTAAAGTTACAGAACTTGTTGCCATCTCTTTTAATATGTATTTTGTACAGCACAAACTGGTAGAATATGAAATTGCCAAAGTGCAGAAGGTTCCTTCTCACCAAAGCACATTATTTCTCAATAGCAGGCTCATTACAAAATAATTTGGACATGGGGAATCTAACTATTCTGCTTTTATCAACAGCACGAGTTGAGGTATTGTTGCTAGCGAGATCTTACTCAGTTTCTATAATGTTTATGGAATTCAGGCATTAAAAGTGTAAGCTTTGTGCACTTGGATTTGTTTGACTTTACAGATAATACAGAGGATTCTCATTTACAGTTTTGAACTCCTATTTTCTTTCTCTGCCCACTCACAAACAGGGCTGATCTGTCTGAAAGCAGTAAAGGTATTTTACAAAGAGGTATCTTGTAGCATGCTGGCATAAGAGGGACGATTTTTAATTCCTTAAATTGCAGTGGGTTTTTCAAAGGTTCCTGGTGAAAAAGCCTTACTGCATTCCATTTTAACCCGCCATACCTGGTGTTTAGTCATTCGACAGCCATTCTGCAGATCCTTAAAGAAGGTAGACTTTAAAAGTATATTTACCCACTTGGGTGACCACTTCATGCATTTGATGATGAAATGAACTCTGATCCGCAAATGTTTATGCTACAAAATGTGTCAGCTTTGAAGGTTCTAAAAGGTTCTTCATTGTTTTGCTGCAATAGACTGCCATGGATTAAACCTCTTGCATAGCCCTGAATTTGGTTCATTTTTTATATTGTGAGGGACAGACTCACTGTGAATGTGAGCAATATGAATATAATTACAACCCCTCATTTGGATTTTGTGTGGCAGACAATGGAGTATCAGTGAGGGCCAATTCTTAGTAATTAAACTGATGCAGCAGCATAAATAGGTACCTTTTCTGGAGCCTGTCCTCATTGGCACAGGAACACAGAAAGCATGCAACTGCCATATTCATTTAGAGTTATGACTCAGCTGAGTCACTCTCGAGGAAGATTATGTGTCTGGGCATCTGTTTGAGCACTGTGGGCCTGAATCAAGATTCTGAGATTATCACACTGAGGTAAAACACTCCAATGTTCCCCTTTCATAAGAGATAGTCCTAGATTCCAAGTAGCTGTTCCTAGTAGGGATGTGCATAAAACCAGTTTGCCCAGTTCAGTTTGAATTCAAACTGGGTTAAAACCAGGAGGGGGTGGTTCGGTTTTGGTTTTGCTCGAACCCTCCTCTGGTTCGGTTCAAATTCAAACTGTTTTGAACCATTTTGAACTGGTTCAAACTGGTTTGAACCTCCAAAAGTGGGTGGGGTGGTAGCTGTCACCCATGGGTAACTGCCACCCAAACCCCAAAGCAATGGGACATTCGTATGATTCTTTATGAATTTTTGAAATTTATTTTTATTTTTCTCTCATAGGGTATAATGGGACTTGAACCAGCCCATTATTCCCTATCGTGGAGCACCCATGGGTGACAACAACCACCCAAACTCTGAAGCATCCGGGCACCCCTATGATTTTTTATGAATATTTGAAATATTTTCAATTATTTTTCTCATAGGATATAATGGGACATGAACCAGCCCATATCCCCTATTGTGGAGCACCTAGGGGCACAAAAGTGGTGTGGGTGGTAGGTACCCACGGGTGCCTACCACCCACAAAGCCCCAAGGCAATCAGACACTCCTCTGATTATTGATGAATTTTAAAAGTATTTTTGAATTCCTCATAGGGAATAATGAGGATTGCAGCAAATGTATAGCTTCACGTCGGGGGTGGAAGGGGTGTCCTAGAGTGGAGTGTGGTGGGTGGTAGTTCCCAAGGTGGGCAAGGAAGCTATCAGAATTATTTTAAAGGAATTGGGCAAAGGGCTGATTTTTAAGTGATTTTTGAAGTTTATGTGTGTTTAAGGTTTTTCTCCATAATGAAGCATGGAGGTGTCAGCAAATGTATAGCTTCACGTCAGGGGCAAAGGGGTGGCCTAGAGCAGAGTGTGGTGGATAGTAGTGCCCAAGGGGGGCAAGGAAGCTACCAGAATTATTTGAAAGGAATTGGACAAAGGGCTGATTTTTAAGTGATTTTTGAAGTTTATGTGTGTTTAAGGTTAGCAATGAGAATGGATTCATGGTTTGTCATTGAAAATCTACCAAAGAATCTACACTCAGAACACCTCAGAAACAACAAAACCCACTACCCCATGGGTTAGCAACCCATAGGAGTGGTTGGCACGCTCACTCTGGGCCACCCCAGCACCCCCCAAGTGCAGTTATGGGGCTGCTGAAACCTCCATTCTTCCCTATGGAGAAAAACCTTAAAGCCACTTGTGGGGTGCTGAGGTGGCCCAGAGTGAGTGGTGGTCTAGTGCACAGAGGGTGCCAACCATGCTATACAAATGCTATACATTTGCTGCAATCCTCATTATTCCCTATGAGGAATTCAAAAATACTTTTAAAATTCACCAATAATCAGAGGAGTCTCTGATTGCCTTGGGGCTTTGTGGGTGGTAGGCATCCCTGGGTGCCTACCACCCACCCCACTTTTGTGCTCCTAGGTGCTCCGTAATAGGAGATATGGGCTGGTTTGTGTCCCATTATACCCTATGAGAAAAATAATTGAAAATAATTCAAATATTCATAAAAAATCATAGGGGTGCCCAAATGCTTCAGGGTTTGGGTGGTTGTTGTCACCCATGGGTGCTACACAATAGGGAATAATGGGATGGTTCAAGTCCCATTATACCCTATGAGAGAAAAATAAAAATAAATTTCAAAAATTCATAAAGAATTGTACGAGTGTCCCATTGCTTTGGGATTTGGGTGGCAGTTACCCATGGGTGCCAGCTACCATCCCACCCATTTTTGGAGGTTTGAACCAGTTCTAACCAGTTTGAACCAGTTCAAATCAAACCACCCCTAGTTTGGTTCGAATTCGAGCCTCCAGCTCGAACCTGATGGCTGGTTTGGTTCGAATTCAAACCCTGGTTTGAATTCAAACCAGTTCAAGTTTGAACGAGTTCACACATCCCTAGTTCCTAGTCAGTCTCTATTTTGCCTCTGGTTTGTCTCTATTTTGTCTTTTGGGGATAACTTTAAAATTTTGCCAGTTTATGTTGCTAAGGTTTCAGCCCCCTCTCCAGAGTCTTTAAAAAACAAATCTCTGAGGCCCACTTTGGACATGATTTCTGAACCAGCCCCGCACTCACATTACCCTCCTGCTTCCAGCATGTCATTCCCCTTCTGATCTCACAGAACCAGGATAAGTTATCTGACCCACTCCCTTATACTCAGTCTAAACACTCTATAAAGCATTATTTAAATTGGGTGTGAAGAGGCCATTCAAATGAACTGTGTTCCATATGATTATGAGAAGGAAAATGGAATGTCAGTAGGTGGAGCAGAATCTGTGTGCTCACTTTTCTAATCATATATGGGTGGGACCAGCTCAGACGCGTCATCCAAACTGGCCCTGAGTAAACATTCTATCTATAGGCCACATGTATGTAAACAGTATGGCTGCCTTCAGATGTCATGGGAAACTTGAGGCAAACTCATCTCAGGTTCCCACCTCCACCCGTGATGTCTGAATTATTGGAAGTTCTCAGACCCAACTGCAGTTCCAATTCCTTCCCCAAACCTCCGACTGAACCCTCAGTCACAGTCCAGAGGCTGCATGGTTCAGTCTGCTTTGTGCAAGAGGTTTCCTCTTGCCCAAACTGGAGTTAAAGGAAGAAGCTCCTCTCGCTGCTGGAATCTCATTGACTGGCACCCTTCATGGGTTGGAGGAAAGCTGCACAGCCAATCACACCCCCTTTTCAGTCTCCCAGACTGCAAATCACGATTGTCTGAGAGTGCACCGGGGACTCTGAGGGAAACTGTGGGTCTGTTGGACCCACAGTGTGAAGGTATGTCCAATGGCGGCCTATATGTATTATATAGGCATGGGAGTGCCTGTACAGTTACGTTCACTGGCTTTTTTTTTCATTCTCTCATTGTAAAGCTTAAGAATTCTATTGATATTTAAAAATCATTTTTTCCTATCTTCAGGAAGTTTGGAATGGAAAATCTTGTGAGGGGGTATAGAATCATAGGGTTGGGGGGACCCTTGTGGACCATCACGGCCCACATCAGCCCTCTCTTTGATGCAGGAAATCCAGAGCTAGAACATCCTCAACAGATGGCTACCCAGCCTCTGCTTGAAGGCCTCTAGCGAGGCAGAACTCACCACTTCCCTAGGTAATTGACAAACGACTTTTACCATTAAAAACCTTCTCCTGATGTCCAATCTGTTGACGCTGGGATTCTAGTAACATCAGCTTCAGCAGCAATGTCTCCTAATGACCACCAGGGGCTTTAGAGCTTAGATAGAGAGTGCAGGATTCCTAGAGTAGTCTCCTAGTAGTTTGTTCTCTTAGTGTAGTCTCTCTCTGAACTAGCAATTAGTTAGGCCGCCTTCGGACGTAATGCAGAACCACGTGCACTCCCCCCACACCCCCGGCTGTCCCATCCACATCTGAACGTCTTGCGGAGCATCCTCTCTGCTGTCAGGGAGACTGCAGAGAGGTGGGAAGCTGGCTATGCAGGTTTCCTTCTTTCATGAAGGGAAGCCCGCACAGCCAATAGCAGCGGGAGTGAGGGAGGAGCTTCCTTCCTCAGCTCTGGCTTGGGAGTTGGCTAACAGCAGTGCCAGCTTTCAGACATAACACTGGCACCGCCGAACTGGAGGTGGAGGCCACAAAACTTTGAGATAACCAAAGGTACAGAATGGAGTTTGGAGAGGGAAAATGCAGGTCCTCCTCCCGCCCTCTTTTCCTGTAACTGGTTGCTCACATTCGGACGTATGGTTAGTGAAACCAGAGGTGAAGAGACCTCCAGTTTTGTGTTATGTGCAAATGTGGCCTTAGTTTCTCTCTCTCTCTCCTCCCTGCAACCATGAGCTCAGCTAGAACAGGCTGAAGGCTTTCCTATATTGTTTGCAACTTCTAAATAAATCCTTGTTTCTTCAAATTGAAACAACTGTTTCCAGACCTCCTGCTTGGCTGAATTCTCACTATTCTAGTTTTACTCTGCTGATTGGGGTTGATCTGCCATTCTCCCCTACACAATCAAAATCTACCCTCCTGTAACTTAAGCCCATTAGATATGGTCCTGCTCTTTCGGACTTCAGGGAATAAGGGAAAGCTTCCTTCCATCCTTCCTCCTCAGGATTGTTTTGCAGAGTTCAGACTCTCTTTGTTGTCATCATCTGAACCTGTTGCAATTTGCCTATTTAAAGCATGAAGCACATAACTGGACACACACGCTACTCCAGACAAAGTTTGATTACCGTAGAATAAAATGGAACAATTACTTCTCATGACATGGAAACGTTGGTTCTATTAATGCAGCCTAAATCATATTAACCTTTTAAATTCATGTTCAGCCTGTGGTCAGCTGCAGTCCCAAGCTGCTTTTCATATGTGCTACTGCCAAGCCAGGTATCCTCCATCCCACATCTGTGCAGTTGATTTTTTTTTTTTTTTTAAGTACAGAATTTTGGTCGTCTGGGGCCCCCTCGGATCCCAATCCCATCGCTCCTCCCCTGGATAGCCCTGATCGGCTGCCCAGGTTTAAAGTGAGGTGGGAGGACAAGTGCACGACTCCTACCCCACTCTCTGCTCATCTGGGGCTCTGTGCTGCTGGCAGCAGCTCCCAGGCTTCTGGCAGCCATCTTTGTCATAGAGCCAGAGGGAAGGCAGTGTGGAGCTTCCCTAATGCACCACGCTGCTCGTGCTGTGCATTGTGGGATGCCTGGTGGCCCTGGCTTGTTGAGTTCACCGCTGTGCTGCTCATGTGGGTGAATGGGTGGTGGAGCCCTGATGGAGAAATGGTCATCTAAGGAAAGGCAGGTGGGCCCCCTTCCTTCCCCCCAGCCCACCCCCTTCTGGTCATGTGGACAAACTCACTATGTGGCAGTGCAAATCTGAATGTGGCATGCTGCAGAATGTATTGCCATGTGCTGTATGTATTTAATGGGATATGTGCAATTGACATCTTTGCAATGTATTTGTGTGCTACAGGACGTGTCATTGTGTGATGGTGTTTGTGTGTGGCCTGTTACTTGTGCAGGAATCTGGCAAGGGTTCTCCTTATTTATTTATTTTATTTATGGTTACATTTATATACCGCCTTTCATTAAAACAATCCCAAGATGGTTTACACAAAAATTAAAAACAAGACTATAAAGAATGACACAATTAAAATATTAAGCTAAAATATAAAACAAATCTGATTAAAAAGATTTAAAATGCAAGCATAAAAACTGTAAAAAAAATACGAAGAAGCAGCAGTAGAGACAATCATGTAAAAGCCTGGGTAAAAAGCCAAGATTTAACACACTTTCTAAAAACTGTGATGGAGACCAAGAAGCGAATAGCCACCAGGAGGGCATTCCAGAGTCCGGGGGCAGCAACAGAGAAGGCCCTGTCTCCTATACAAGTAAAGGTGGATTCCCTAGCTTAAGGATGGGATGGGGGGAGCGAAAGGGTACTTTTTGCCTTTAACTTTCAGGTGGTGGTGGCAGCGGAAGCCCCCCAACCTCTCTTCTGGAATCCCAAATGAGAGCTTGGAACAGCTGTAGTCTGGTTCATGTCTCTGTACACACATGGAGGCCATTTTTGTGGCCTCCTAATGGCAAATGGCCTCCGGAGGCCATTTGCATCACCACGTAATTTGCAGGGTGATGCAAATTGCCTCTGCATCACAAAGATTGCCTCCATGTGTGCGCAGAGCCCTGAATCAGGCCGCAGCAAGCACAGGCTGTCATTCAGGAGGCTGGCGGGGTGTTTGGAGGAGCCCCCACCACTGATGTCTCCATCGTGGCCTTGGCTGCCATCTGAAAGTTAAAGGTTAAAAGTACCCTTTCACTCACCACCCCCCTGCATTACTTGTAAAAGGGAATCCTGACCAGATTCCCCTTTACAAGTCTACCCACCAAGTTGGCCTGTGAACCAGTTCTGCCTGGTTCGATGGCTAGGCTGGACTCAGTTCAGCCAAGACCGAGACCAAACTGGCAAAACTGGTTCCATGCACATCCCTAGTGTCCTGCAACTCAGATTTGTGTGTGGTGTATTGCTGTATGTTGTGTAATGCATTTGTGTGCTGAGGTGCACGTTGGCAATGAATAGCTCTCATTTATTAAATTGTGAGATGTCACACAAACCTATACTGAATAGTAATAGGCAGACTTGTTTAATGTAATCAGTTCTAGAAAGTAAATGATTTGCCTTGCTTAGAGGCAAGCAAGTTTGACTTTTGGGTTTTGCATTCTGCTTCATGCAGGATGTGGCAGTGACTGTTACTGTGCACATCCATATTTATGCAACAAACAGTGATAGGAAGCAAAGTATCAGGCTTCCAGTATGCTAAATTTTAAAAAAAACAACCACCTTTAATAATGGACAGATTTTTAAAACGCACATGAAAATAATATTTTTAAAATATGTCTGTTAATTAACTTTTAATAAAAGATATTACAATATCTTCCCAGGAACTGCATGTTTACACTGCCATGATTATTAGGTGACTTTTCTGAGTTTGGCAATGGTTTGTCCTGATTTCTGTATTTAGAAATGGTTGCCTGTGGCCAACATCCAGACTAATGCTCTGTGCATGCTGCAGAGTGAGCATGCAGCTGCTGCTTTCCCAACTAAAGCAGCATGGATACTCATGTGTGGGAGAGGTGATTTTCACTGATTGACTCTTCTCTGAAGCACTATCCACTACAATAGTCTCCTCCCCTCATGCACAAGTGTGCATGCTGCCTTACTTGGGAATGCAGCAGCTGCATACTCCCTTCCTTTGCTGTATGCATGCAGCATTTGTCTGGATGTTGGTCCGTATCTTTGTCATGTGACAAAATATTGGTTCCTTTATGAAAAGTAATTAGAAATAAGGAGAAATTGGTGTGTGTGTGTGTGTGTGTGTGTGTGTGTGTGTGTGTGTGTGTGTTAGGATGAAGCTAGTCATATAACCCTAAAGCATTGCCATACTTTTCCTTCCACAGACTTTCAGGATGTTCACGTGATGATATTTGTTGGGTTTGGTTTCTTGATGACCTTTCTGAAGAAATATAGCTTCACCAGTGTTGGTATCAACATGCTCATTGCTGCCTTGGGTCTCCAGTGGGGCATCCTCCTACAGGGATTTTGGCATATGGATTCCAACAACATTCACGTTAACACGGAGAGGTAATGGTAGCATTTTGACAAGCACCCATCACTTTGGAGGTTCAGGATTAGCTTTTCAGCAGCTTCCTCCAAAGCTCATTAGCTTTCATAAAGAGTCCTGTGACAACCTGAGGGCTAAAAATATTTTGGAGGCAATAAAACAACAACAACAATAATATGTGTTAATAAATCAGATGCATGGTGGTATCTAAGTTGGCTGGCATATCCCACTTCGTGCATCTGATAAAATGCACCAGATGATCAGTTGTTTGGCGGGTTGGGGCTCGCTGAGGCAGAATATGCCAGGATTGTGCACTGCTGCCTCCCTGCCTGTCTTCCTTTCTGTCTGCCTGCCAATCCCTAGCTCTTCTGGGCAGTGGACACAGGAAGTCCAAAGGGGCAGAGGTAGAGGGCACTGTCAAGCAGTGAGAGTTACCTCGCTGCCTATGCATGCTGCCTGAGCTTGCTGCCACCTCCTTGCTGGTGCTCCAAGAGTTGTCCTGACTTCAGCGGCTGCTCACCACTTCAGCCAGGTTTGTCTCTCAAGAACACTGTGTGAAACCAAAGGGCGTGTGTATGTGTGTGTTTATAGAAGCACTAGATTATTATTATTATTTCTTGTTTACACAGTCAGACAGGTGTTATTGACTGGTTTGTTTTATCAAGACATTGAGTCCTTCCCAAGGACCTGGGATGGCTGAATTTTATTGTCAGTTGTTATAGATATCGCCGCAGAATATAAGCTGTTCCCAGTAAAGCTGCTTTTTGTAATTGGCTGATGGTGATTTCTGTGGCCCCTATGGTGTTGAGGTGCTCTTCAAGGTCTTTTGGAACTGCACCCAGGGCGCCAATTACCACTGGGATTATTTTGGTCTTTTTCTGCCACAGCCTTTCAATTTCAATTTGTAAATCTTTGTATTTGGTGATTTTTTCTATTTCTTTTTCTTCTATTCTGCTATCCCCTGGTATTGCTATGTCAATTATTTTGACTTGTTTTTCTTTCTTCTCGACTACAGTTATATCTGGTGTATTGTGTGGCAGATGTTTGTCTGTTTGTAGTTGGAAGTCCCATAATATTTTTACATCTTCATTTCCGACCACTTTTTTCAATTTGATGGTCCCACCAATTTTTGGCTACAGGTAGCTTGTATTTTTTGCAGATGTTCCAGTGTATCATCCCTGCTACCTTGTCATGCCTTTGTTTGTAGTCAGTCTGTGCAATCTTTTTACAACAGCTGATTAGATGGTCCACTGTTTCATCTGCTTCTTTACAAAGGTGGCACTTGCTGTTTGTGGTTGATTTTTCGACTTTTGCTCTTATTGCATTTGTTCTTAGTGACTGTTCTTGCACAGCCAGTATTAAACCCTCTGTTTCTTTCTTCAAGTTGCCATTCTTAAGCCATTGCCAGGTCTTGCTGATGTCTGATTTTCCACTTATATTGTGCAAATATTGACCATGCAGGGGCTTATTTCTCCATTTTTCTGCTTGGTTCTTGACTTGTTCTTTCTTGTAGGCCTGCTTTCTTTCATTGGTCTTGAATAGTTTCGCGTTATTGACCACTTTAAGTGCATCTTCTTCACTATCATTGATATATTCTTCAAGGCCTCTTTTCTCCTCCTCTACTGTTCGATGGACTTGCAGCATTCCTCTTCCACTTGAGCTGCGAAGGAGGTATAGCCTATCTACATGACTGCGGGGGTGCAGAGCATGATTGATGGTCATGATTTTCCTGGTCTTACGATCCAGCGTCTCTAGCTCTGCCTGGGTCCAGTCTATTATTCCTGCACTGTATCTGATAACAGGTATAGCCCAGGTGTTTATGGCTTGTATGGTGTTCCCACCATTGAGTTTGGACTTGAGGATTTTTCTAACTCTCCTGATGTATTCACTTCCCATTTTTCTTTTAACTTCAGTGTGTGCGATGCTATCAGCCTGGAGAATGCCCAAGTATTTGTAATGTTCTTTCTCTTCCAGGTTCTTGATCTTGCTTCCATTGGGTAGTTCTTCTTCTTCTTCTTCTTCTTCTTCTTCTTCTTCTTATTATTATTATTATTATTATTATTATTATTATTATTATTACATGTATATCCCGCTCTTCCTCCAAGGAGCCCAGAGCGGTGTACTACATACTTAGGTTTCTCCTCACAACAACCCTGTGAAGTAGGTTAGGCTGAGAGAGAAGTGACTGGCCCAGAGTCACCCAGCTAGTATCATGGCTGAATGGGGATTTGAACTCAGGTCTCTCTGGTCCTAGTCCAGCACTCTAGCCAATGTCTAGCCTAGTCCAGCACTCTAGATGCACTAATAAATTCTACAGTGAGGTATGTGTGCTCAAGAATGTGTGAAACCATGGTGTGTGTGTGTGTGTGTGTGTGTGTGTGTGTGTGTGTGTCTACAGACAGGGAGGCTGTTTATTTTGCAAGGGTGGGGGGGCATAAGCCCATTAGGTCCAGGATCCAAATTTACCCTGCTCCAACAGTTAGCCAATTATTTCTTTTAGAATGATAGATAGTTCCAAAGCTACATTTACTCAACTCCATTTCCATCCACAAATCTTGCTACTATTGCATTCTCTATTGCTGCATTTCACCCTTGTTTCAACAAGAACGAAGCTAAAAAATCAGGTTTAGATTTATTACGGTTCCATACCGTGATGTTTTCAAATAAGGTTCTTCCCCACCCCCACCCCCCGCTTAATAGTAGCTATGTTTCTTATCCAAAGTCATGCATTTCTCCTGTGGGCTGGATGCACATCTAGAAACTCAGTCCCTAAAACCAAACCCTTTAATGTGTCCTCATTTTAGTGTTCCTGTCTGACTTCCAAAGCTACCCAGAGTCACCTGGTTCCAGAGCTAACTTTCACACAGAATCAAGTGAAACCCATTGCTTTTAAGGGATCTGTGTCGCACCAAAAGTTGTTAACAGCATTTTGTATGTCTTCAGAAAACATTGGAGAGTAACTGGACTCCCATTATTTTCCCAGCTCCAAATTGCACATGTCAGTCCAAATATAATTGGGTTGTATTTCAGCATTGTAAAAACACTGAATTCAGTAAATAAAAGTAAAATATATCAATGAAACAACTGCAGTTAGAATGAATTTCACTGGCAGCATATATGTAAACTGAATTGCTAGGGGTTCTAGCAGTGACTATAATTATTTTTAGTGCAAAAAATACACAACAGTTAGTCAGTTGCTGCAAGAAAAATTATGGGTAGCTGCGTTGGCCCATTAGAAAAAACAGAAAAGCAAAAGAGGTTAATAGGTTTTAAGACTGCATAAAACCTCCTGTACTTCATCTTAAACTGTTACACACTGCAGAGCTAGAGGACCTTGCCTCATGCCCTACTTAGTCTCTTCCCCTCACACTTTGTTTTGCTTAACAAAAGCCTGTTTGTGAGTTCTGAAGAATACAAAGGCTTTTCCACCACACACAATGTGATATTTTACTTTCTCCAGCAATTATCCTATTTTGGCTTTTGTATGCAGTCCTTGCTAGGAATCCAGGTATCTTTCCTCAAGGGGGTGCTGTTGTCAATGAGTTGTGCTGAATTCAGTGTCTTTGCTAAATGGTGGCAAGTCCTGTTCTGGGACAGCATCTGAAAACACAAGGGCTCTTCTGTGTTGGCGTTCTGGTCCAGGTGGAAGAGCTTTTTATTCTGGAAGACTGTTAACTACCCCATATCTGAATTGGTGCTCCTGGATCTTTGAAGCTTTTGTTTGCCTCTGGATTGTGACTTTTCTTTTTTCCTTGCTGTGCTTGTTTTAAACTATTTGGATATTTTTCTTGTTCTTTTTATTGATATGCTGAGGCCATAGTGGTCTATTGCACATTACCTTCAGTTCCTCATATTGAGGCAAAAATGCAGCATAAAAGTCCTTTTCATTATTTATTTTGTTTATGGATTCATACTTTCATGAAAGTTATAGCCCAAGAAGCTATAACTTTAGTGAATACATAATTAATTAATTAATCAAAGCAATGATTATTTGTTTGTTCATGGTTTCCCATTCATCAAGATCTCCAACCCAATGGTATGAGGCACAGTTGAGCAGTGTAACAAGGTCATCTCACCTGTTGTTTGTGTGAGGAAGAGAGGGACAAGAGACACAGAGTGGTTGTAGTTCTGGGACATCTAGTTTGTGTTAGAAGTGAGAATTCTAAAGCATTGCTCTTAGCACCACAGCAACCTCTTCTGGCCACTAGAGGCATGAGGAGTTAGGTTAATAGATCTCTCTTGGTAAGTAAAAAGTCCATTAGAATTGTTCAGTTGCTGTCATTCCAGGACATCTAGGAAGAGGATTTTAATGTTTCTCCTCAAACCCCTCAGTGGTTTGGCCCTCAGAGTGACTTACATCCAGTTTCCATCTGGTCCCCATTCAAGTAGAGTATAGGGCCAAAACTATTTAGCTTCTGCTGCGGAACAGGATCACGTTAGGGGTATGCATAAAACTGGTTCAGGCAGTTCGGTTCAAATTCGAACTGAACTGCCAGTCTGCGAGCAGGTTTAATCGAACTGGCCAGCAGTCCGGTCCATTCGGTTGACCCGGATTGAGAGCTGTGCTTGTAAGGGGAATCCAGTAAGGATTCCCCTTTGCAATCAAAGGGGTGGGAGAATCTTTTAAAAGTGTTGACTGGGGGGCCGCGAGAGGGCACCTTACCAGCTTCATCAGTGGCTGTGGTGCAGTGGTGGAAGTGCAGCAGCAGCAGCTCCCCTAAACCCCGCCAGTGCTCCCCCTAGCAGTGCGGGCCGGTGGCAGCTTTGTCCCAGACTCTGCACATCCACAGTGGCTGGAACCGGGCTGGCAGTGGTCTGCGCTGCTGAATGGGGGAGTACCGGCGGGGTTTAGAGGAGCCGCATCGCTGCAGCTGATGACAACGAAGCCAGTAAGCTTCCCTCAAACCACCACCCCCAGACGCCCTTGGAACACTTTTAAAAGATTCCCCCACTCTTTTGCTTCTAAATGGGAATCCTCACTGGTTTCCCATTTACAAACATAGCCCTTGAACTGGGTTGAACTGGTTCATATTGGACTGGGCCCAGTCTGTTTCAAACTTGGAAAGGCCACCTTTTTTTTTAATTAGGCTGGTCACGTTTGAGTTCGAACTGGTTGAATCAGGCCAGTTTGAATCGAACCCAGTTCAATTTGAACCAGTTCAGCAAACCCCTACATAGGAACATAGGAAGTCCATTGGTCTATCTAGCTCAGTATTGTCTTCATAGACTGGCAGCGGCTTCTCCAAGGTTGCAGGCAGGAATCTCTCTCAGCCCTGTCTTGAAGATGCTAGGGAGGAAACTTGAAACCTTCTGCAGCAACATCCACCTCTAAGGGGAATATCTTACAGTGCTCACATGTGGTCTCCCATTCAAATGTAACCAGAGCAGGCACTGCTTAGCTAGGGGGATAAATCATGCTTGCTACCACAAGACCAGCTCTCCTCTCACGTGCATTTATTTCATTTTCTGGTCCCTAGTGCATAATAACCTCATAGTATTATTTTAAACTGTATTTTGTTTTTGTTTTTCCCATTTCACATTGAAAGTATGATCAGTGCAGACTTCAGCACAGCTACAGTCCTGATCTCATTTGGAGCTGTCCTGGGGAGAACAAGTCCAGTCCAGATGCTGATAATGACCATTCTGGAAATCACCCTCTTTGCAGTCAATGAACACATTGTTTTTAAAATATTCAAGGTACAAATTTTCAGTAATATATGAATTGAGGAAGAAAAACTATTTTATCCACATCAAAATGCTCCTATGTTGTAGGAGAAGCCTATTAAATAAATAAATAAATAAATAAATAAATAAATAAATAAATAAATAACTATGTCACTTTTTAATTTTAATTTTCATTTTGTTTTGTTTCATTAATAAAGACGGCAATTACCTCCTCTGCTTCTGCTTTGCTCTTGTGGAATATCTTGACCTCCATGCTGCATAGAAAGGGCAGCTTCACACATTATAAAGAACTCACCTTCAACAGAATGGCTAGAGCCCCAAGAATGCACACACACCCTACTTCTGGTGTCTGAAAGGACATGTCGAGATTGGGTGTGTTGTACAAACCTGCCATTCTTAGCCTATTCTATACTACTTACAGTCCGGAACCCAACATCTGTAACTAAGATCTAACCTGAGGGATAGAAGGGTTCCAGACTGCAAGTAGGGTAGAATATGCCAGAACTGGTGGAGCTGTATGACACATCAATGTTGACACATTCCTTCCAGCACTGGAAGGAGGGCACCCAGGCATTCTTGGGGTTCCAGCCACTCATCCAAATTTCAGGTTAAGCGTGATGTGTGAAGCTGTTCAAAGATTCTCTTTGTAAGGGAGACACATGACTTTATAACTTTTTAAACACACTAACCATTTATTCTGTCATCAATCTCTTTACTATGAACAGTCTTCCCCGAGTCAAAAAAACAAAACTGAAGAATGATTTTATTTTTTAATTCTTTATAGTTGCAAATGATTGATTCACAATTAAATCAGTAGATACAAGATTAACAAAGAATACATCTCTACAAGACAGTAGAGAGAGGTAAATACGGTTAAATTGCATATCAGATTAAACAGAGTTCCTAGGTAAATTAAATATTAAAATTGAATTGAAAATTCTGAGGCTTAAAATTATTGCCCAGGAATTATTATTACAAAAAGGAACTGTTGTACTAAGTAGATGTTATTTCTTGGAAGTAAAATTTGAGAATATAGTTTGAGAGCCAAAATGAGAAAGAAGCCTACATTTCCTCATAGCAAAAACAGTGTACAGTTAGTGTAACAATTACAATTGTTAAAATGGCTGTCTCCAGATGAGGCTAAATGTGACATTAGAGCGTTCATTTTTTCCTAAGGTTGAATAGCAGCTGTTGGGATTGGGACTGATCAGGATTGGGACTGTGGCATGCAGAGAGGGATATTTAACCCCTTCCCCTTGCACATGATCCCAACAAAAATCACTCCCTCAAGCAGAGGCTTAGCTAGCCCGCTGGCAGCCTGTGTGTGGCCGCGGTGGGCGCCCGATAGCCCCGCCCCCTGTGTCTGACATCAAACGCAGGGGATAGCCACACCCCCGCGTCTGACATCAGATGTGGGAGGCGTGGTCTGGCTCCCGAACGGAGCCTTGAGGCTCCGTTCGGGAGAAGCAGCTTAACTGCTGAAGGGGCCATGCAGCCCCTTCGGCAGTTAAGCAAAGGCTGGTGCTGCGTTTGCAGTGCAGCCCAGGAGCGGCTCTTCCCTGCAGGGAAGAGCCGCTTCTGGGCTGCGTTGCAAACGCAGCACCAGTCTTAGCTCCTGAAGGGGCCGGGCGGCCCCTTCAGGAGCTAGTTAGGCAGGTGCTGCGTTCGCAGCACCAGCCAGGAGCAACTCTTCCCTGCCTTTGCAGAGAAGAGCCGCTCCTGGCTGGCGCTACGAACGCAGCACGAGCCTTTGTTTAGCTCTCGAAGGGGCCGCGCAGCCCCTGCTCGGGAGCTAAACTCCCGCCCCCGCGTCTGACATCAGATGCAGGGGGCATGTCAGGGCCGTGAATGGCGGCTCCTGATTTGGCACGGCACGGGTTCTTTGAACCCATTTGCCCAATTATAGCTACGCCCCTGCCCTCAAGGCTGCTATGAACCTTGGGAGGGAGGCTTCCATAGGCACCAATGGAAGCTTTTTGCCCCGGGTTAATAGCAGGTTCAGGAGATAATTACATACCCTCTTCCTGTGTGCCATGGCCCCAGTCCTAAAGCAAAAACTAAGTCCTGAATTACCATTGCTGTACCCCGCATTTACTGAAAAGCTTCTCCATATAGATTCATTACTTGTCCCCATATTCCCTCCGTGTTTCCCCAGAACATTCATTTTTCTCCCAGATCACCCCAATATAATTTTCCCTCCAAAAATTCATTTCTCCCTAAGCACTAATTTCCCACCACATCCCCTCTTACAAAATATCATTTCTCCACATTCCACTGCAAATTAACTTGTTTTCCCATCTACAAATGTGTTCCCCCAGATCCATTTTCCCACTGCATACCCAAGGGGGGGGGAATCCCTGTTTTTCAAGGAATGTGTGAGCTGACTCAGTTTGAACTGTGGTTCTGATAGAAGCGGCCCTGTTCGACTGGTCCGAGTTCAAATTGGACTGGCCCCAGTTTGAACCAGACTGATCTGGCCTGGTTTGGGGGCCTAAAATTGCCTCTGGACCTGCGCGGAGTCCAAAAATGGGTTGGAAAAGGAACAAACCAGGCCACCGCTGGATCAGGCTACTTTAAGGGATTTTGGCGAGAATGGGGTGGAGCCATTGCCCCTGCCACTCCCCCCCTGTGGCCACTACCTATCCTTTTTTTGCATACAACTGATTCCCATCCTGCCCCCTTTTCCCTAGATAAGCCCCCCTTTTGGCAAAGGGGAATAATCTACTGGCAAAGGGGAATTCTCCCCGAATTCCCCTTTACCAGTAGACCCCTGAGTTGGTCCGGTGGCTGAACCAGACCAGGTCTAGTTTGACTTGGGCTGGGTCGATTCTAACTGAACCAGCAAAACCGGTTCCATGCACACCCCTATATTTTTCCACTCACGGCTCTATCTTCCCTCTGCTCTCCCAGCTCCCTCTACAGTTTAAAGAGTGAGAAGTACAGTACAAAAATACAAACTTTAAAAATAGACAGCTGCTATCCTCCTCAGTGAATCAGCTTGCCTCCACTACTTTCTGCCTCCTCTACCATGTGACCCTCTGGCATCCTCTTTAGGAGCAGGGAGGAAACAACTGCTATAAAAGCCTTTTTTTAACACCTACATTGTTGCACTGGCACTGTCATTAGAGCCTCAGAGCCTCAAAAACACCTTATTTATGAAGTCAGAAGTCCTCTGCATACAACAGTGGTTTTTATTGATTTTTCTTCCTTGAGATGATAATTGGGATTGTTACTTTTTTCTTTTTCTTTTTGCCTTTAAAGGCTGTTTACATAAGAAATTGCAATGGACTATCAAAGCTAATCCTGTCATTTTGCAGGCTGTTGATATTGGAGCTTCCATGACTATTCATGCTTTTGGAGCCTACTTTGGTCTGGCTGCAGCCCGAGTCCTATACCGCCCAGGTCTGAAAGATGGACATGAAAATGAAGGTTCTGTCTACCAGTCAGACATATTTGCTATGATTGGTGAGCAAGAGGCTTCTTCTCTACTATGGGGCAATTTTAATAACTACTTCTGTGGAATAGTACCATACCATGAGGGTGGTCAACAAAATCTCCCTGGCCCCTGATAAGCAGCATCATACTGACTGTGTATGCTTTTTCTGCATGGTCAATTTTTAAAACCAATTGTGTGAGGAAAAACAGGTAATTTGACCTTTACAAAAGAGCTGTAAAGGTCCAAGTTAATCATGTTTAACTCGTATGGGTTTGGATAGGAGGGTTTTAAGTAGAGGTATGCCGAACCAGGTTCAATTCGAACCAGCCCGGTAAGACAGGTTCGGATTTGAACTGGACTGGCCTCAGAAAAAATGAAGCCAGTCCATGTTTGAATTGGACCAGGCCCATTCTGATACGGACTGGATCAACCCAGTTCGAGGATATCTTCTTGTACAGAGGAATCCAATGAAGATTCCCCTTTACAAGCAAAGTGGAATCTTCTAAACACTGGCTCCTTTAAACCCCACTGGCACTCCCCATCAACAGAGCAGGCTGGCGGCAGCCTGGCTTTGGCCTTGGCACATGGTCACATGTTTACATGGTCATGCAAATGGCTTACGCGCATGCTGGGAGGAGCACCAGTGGGGTTTAGAGGAGTCACTGACCTCCCCGCTGCTGCCGAAGCCAGTAAGGTGCCCTCTCACCACCCTTGGCCACCCTTAGAAGCCATTTAAAGGTAGTATTCCCCTTTGCTTGTGAAAGGGGAATCCTCACCAGATTCCCCTTTTACAACCAAGCCCCTCAAACTAAGCCAATCCAGTTCAACCAAATGGACTGGACCGCTAGCCAGTTCAACCAAATTAGCTCACTGATTGGTGGTTTGGTTCAAATTTGGTTCAAATTTGTAATGAACCACCCAAACCAGTTCCGTAAACACCCCTAGTGCTTTACTACTTCAACAAAAGTTCTCAAAGTGGTTTACGAGAGAGAGAGAGAGAGAGAGAGAGAGAGAGAGAGAGAGAGAGAGAGAGAGATTCCCTGTCCCCCCAAGGCTCCCAGTCTAAAAACAATCACAAGGGAGACACCAGCAATAGCCATTGGAAGGATACTGTGCTAGGGTTGCATAATTACAGTTGCTCTCCCATGGCTAAAATGTCAGAGAATCACCATTTTAAAAGGTACCCCTTGGCTCAGTTCAGGGGACCTCTTCCTTTGATATCTGTGGGACGTCACAGTGCTTAACTTTGCCTGCATGATACCCTAAATGAGAATCCAGCACTTAATAAGTGCTGCCATAGAAAGTTTGTTTCTGATTTGTTATTCTTTTACATCTTGGTGATGTATCAAACATTAAAAGGGCAATTCAGAAACAGCCGTGAATAACTTATCACCTTTAATATCTCTAAAAAATGCCTTTACAATTTAAAAATTACGCAGAATGTTTAAATTTGTAACAAAAGCAATAGCTGACCTTCAGCTGTCTCAGTATACCCAGCATACCAAGCTGTTTCTGCTGCAATATCAGGAGCCCTTAGAAATTCTATATTTCCCAAAAGCTGTTTTGGCCTGGCATGCTGCTATGCTATGCCGCGTGCCAGGCATCTGAAAGAGGAGGGGAAGAAAACCCTCTCTGTTGTGGTTTCCTGCCATTGCCAAATTTAAAGAGAAGCACTGGTGGTAAGTAGGGTAGGAGGGAAGGGTGAGGGGGTTGGGTAGTCAGTGGGGCATGACCTTACAAACACACACACACACACACACACACACACACACACACACACACACACACACAAGTTTAATGGCATTATGTGCTTTCTGATATTTATACAGGTACCCTTTTCTTGTGGCTGTTTTGGCCCAGTTTTAACTCAGCAATTGCAGAGCCAGGAGAAGCTCAGCAAAGAGCAATCATCAACACATACTTCTCTTTGGCAGCCTGCACACTCACAGTATTTGCCATCTCTAGCCTGGTTGAATGCAAAGGCAAACTGAACATGGTAAGCTTCATCTTAAGCTCCAGTCATTCATTCAGTCTATATATTTCTATCAAACCTAACAGGAGTTCTTTATATAAGGACTGACAGGACTTCTTAGAAGCTTCATATACAGTTGTAGCATTATACCCTCCAAGTCAGGAGCTGCATAGACTTAAGTGAATTGGCTAAATATGCCTAGGTTCAAGCCAGTCCTCTCCAGTCAGAAGGATGTCAAATAGCAAAACGAATAATATTGTGCAGTGTGAACCATTACCAATAAAGGGCAGATTGTTGAAGGATTGTAACTCAGTGGCATTTGTTTATATAAGATCCCAGGTTGCATCTCCAATAAATGAATCTCAAGTAATAGCACTAGGACAAACCTTTGCCTGAAGACATGGGCATCTGTTGACTGGTTTAGCTCTATCTATCCATCTACCTGTCTATTAGGGCTGAGGATTACAGCAAACTGCTAATCATTTTCATTGGAAACAATCTGGAAGAAAAATGTCTCCAGTATCAGGAGTCAATTTACTACAATTCCAATGTATTCATATCTGTATTGTATTGGATATTATCAGATGGTTGTGGGGGCATGCCTTTTAATAAAGAGCTGGCTTCTGAGAAGAAAGGGGCTGCCTTCGAAACATTTCAAATTCCCATTTTCCTTTCCTGGTCAAGCCCTACAATACACCAGGAAAGGAAGCAATGCCATGACATTTCCTCCTTTTCTGGGTGTATTACTGGAAAAGGTGTGCACAAACCAAAAATTGCTGTTTGGCTTGAATTCAAATCAAATTTGAGCGGAACCGTGTACTGCTGAACCGGTTCGGTTGAACCGACAGGTCGGTCCAGTTCGGCAGATCAGGTGGCTAATATACCTGTGAAAGGGAATCCTGTGAGGACTCCTCTTTACAAGTACAGGGGTGGGGCACCCTGGCAATTGTAAGGGGTGACAAGGAAGGTAGTAAGATCTTTACCTGGCCAGTGTGGCTGCTGGCATGGCTGCCGCTGTGGCTGCTCACCCTCCTTGGTCCAAGCACATGCTTTGCCTTCTTTAGGAAACCACCTGCATGGTGGCAGAGAGGTTCTGGACTCCACAGATGTGTGGAGGCCATTTGCATGGCATCCGCACATGTGTGGATGTCAGGATTTCTCCACTGCTGTGTGGGTGGTTTCCTTAAATGCACTTGGGGCTGTGCCAAGAAGGGTGAGTGGTGACACCGGCAGTTGCAACAGCTGGGTAAGGATCTTACTACATCCCTCGCTGCCCCTGCCCAGCAGCTTGTTCCTTGCCGGACTGGTTCACCCGAACCGGGCCTAGTTCAGTCTGCGATCGAACCTCCAAACTGGCCTGGTTTGAGGCAAACCAGTTCGGTAACAAATTGTTTGTGCATACCCCTAATTACTGGGAAACAAATGGCTACATCCTGTAACTATAGCATGCAACCATTTCCCCCCATTAATGCACCAGGAACAAGATGCAGCATCATGACATTGCTTCCTTTCCTGGGGCATTCTGGGGTGATACCAGGAAAGGGAAGGTGGCAATTTGAAATGCTACTTTTGCGGCTACCCGGAAGGCAGCTAATTTATTCACAGAAGCTGGCTTGTCATTTAAAAAAAAAAAAGATCCCTTCCCAATGCATCTTGCTTATACCAGTTTTCAGCTCAGTGCAATCCTGGCCACACATACCCTGCATTGTTAACATGATGTGAGAATGGCCAGATGGGAATTGTCCAATAATTCAGCCCACATACAGCCCTACTGTCTATTTATTGCAAATATTTTTATCCCATTGTTACAAATATCTGTATTCCCGGCAGCTGCCAACATTAGAATTGCTCTAACAACAACAACAAATGACAACAACAACAACACAACACAAAAGCAGTAGCTGTGGCACAATCAAGTAAAAATACATAAGGCTCTGGGATTTTGAAAAGCCTACAAGATCACGCTAAAAAGCCTGGCAAAGAAAAAAGGTTTTCATATGACAGAACACATAAAAAGACAGAAAGGTTGGCATCAGCGAGCCTCCCTAAAGGTAGTGCCCACATTTTACATAGTCCCCTGTAGATCCAAGCAATATGCACACACACACACACACACACACACACACACACACACAGCTGTGTTCTACTCAAAAGCACGTAGGCACTGCTTGCAGAGGCGGGGCTCCTCTAAGTAATGCCTACTAAGCACAGCACTACCATTGTTCTGATTCGGTTCCCATTGGGCAAGATGGAAGCAGTGCTGGGACAGCAATGACCATGTGCTTAGCAGACACAGAGGAACCCACGCTTCTGCAACCAGCATGAGCATGCAGATTTGAACAGATTCCAGCAGTGTGCATGCACATCGCTTGAATCTATGGTGGACTGCACAATATGTGAAACAGTTTTCATATGCTTCCCTTGCCCAGAGTTATAAGATGCCATCTCTAGCATGTCCTTTATTTCTGTATTCCTTATGCCATTTTTGCAAATGGACCTCCATTGCCTCAATAGAGAGCCATGTTCTGAATGTAGCATCAGTCAATTATAGGCAAGGCAAATTGGTCTTTCGGTTGTACTGGTTTCATCTCATGTCGATATGTTATGCCCCACACAGATACACATTCAAAATGCTACCTTAGCAGGAGGAGTTGCTGTAGGTTCCTGTGCGGACTTGGAAATCTTACCCTGTGGCGCTATGTTAATTGGCAGTATTGCTGGAATCATCTCAGTTGTTGGATTCAAATACTTGACTGTGAGTTTTGTGGGGTGGGGGCAGGGTGCATTGGAAATATGAATTACTCTGAAGCCCTGTTTTTCTACTACTTGTTGCATACTATACTGACTGTGTGTATACGTGTATTTAATTTATGTGAGTATGTTAGTGTACCCAAGATCAGAATTAGTGTGATTATTTATTATTACTGTGGCACATATTGCAAACATTCTCCTCCTTTTTACAAGGCGACCAAAGCAAATGGTATGGGAAAAGTTCAGCAGGATTGATTCTGATTATTCTGGTAGCTTAGCTGTTGCCTACTAAGTTCAAGCTTTGCTCCTATCTATACAAGGGCATTCTTGAGAAACAATCAGAAGAGGCAACACAATACTGAATATTTAAGGGAACGCTTTCTTCTGCATGAACCCCACCGCCCACTGAGATCTGCTGGAGAGGTCCATCTGCAGCTGCCACCGGCTCGTCTGGTGGCCACTCAGGGATGGGCCTTCTCCGCTGCTGCCCCGAGGCTTTGGAATGCGCTCCCTAGTGAAATAAGAGCCTCCCCATCTCTGACAGCTTTTTAAAAACACATTTCTTCACCCAGGCTTTTAATTAATGTTATTTTAATAGTTTTAATGGTTTTAATGGTGTTTTAAAATATTATTTTAAAAATTTTTAATTGTTGTAATGTGTGTGTGTCCCCCTCCCCCCCTTTTTTGTCTTAATGAATGTTTTACTTTGTTTTTATTCTGTTGTAAACCGCCCAGAGACGTAAGTTTTGGGTGGTATAAAAATGTTTTAATACATAAATAATAAATAAAAATATTTCTACAGCTCCAGTCTTACTGTAACTGGAATAGTTCTAGCAAAATTGACAAAACAACCAGACTATTAATATCAAGAAATGTGAACATTGATTTGTCTCAACATAAAAGTTTTATGTCCATCACTTGACAAAGTTATTTTTGAAACAGAGGTTCATTGGGTCACTTTAGTGTATGTGGATGTTTTTACTATCAACTTGGTTATAGTCTTCATGTACTCTGTTCTTGACATGCAGTCCATTGCATATCCATGGACAGTCCACTTTATCATTCATATGGTTATATCTATTGTGGCACCAATGGCTGGTATGACCATTGATTGTATTATGCATATTTAATTGATTCAAATTGTATATATTTCACAATATAGTAATTTCTATCTTATTGTGGTCTTTCTCAATCTATTGGTTATTTTAGGAGGGACGCTTTTTGGCTTTTTTGTGATATATTTAGATCCCAGTACAATACATATCCCACTCTAGATCACATTGAAAGTCATACTGACTTCTTCATGTTGATGATCTGCCTGATCATTCAGTAAGCACACAGACATACAACCTTCAGTTCTGTGTGTCTACCAGTATGAGGCAGAACAAGCATCTTTTTCTTCTTAGATCTCAGGAAAACAAGTCAGGTACCCACGTCACAAGGAACCCACATATCATAATGGGTAGGTTCACACATCATAAAGAACCCGCAGTTCGGCTGTTCTGCTGGTTCTCTGAGCACCTACACAACTTCCAGTGTTGGGGAGGATATGCCGATGTGACAACCCATCCATGTCAGCATATTCTAGCCTACTTGTGGTATGGAACCATCTGTCCTTCACTTCAAATCTTAGATGCAGATGTTGGGTTCCATACTGCAAATAGGGTAGAATATGCCCACATTGGTGGGTTTCCACATCATGCCCAATGTCAGCATATCCTTCCCAGCACTGGAAGCTGGACTCAGGCACACACTCGGGGAACTGGCAGCCTGGTCGAACCACTGGTTCACTTTGATGTGTGAACCCGCCCATCCTGCTGTCATTCCTCTGCAGGATTGCAGCCTCAAATCAGCTTTTAATGCAGATCATGTTGCTGAATGTCCTTTATACACTGCATAATACAGCTTCCATAATGTAGAAACAACAATGAAAATAAGTCATTTTCTTTTGAAAGCTCATTTTAAAGTGGCAGATTCTCAGAAATAACTTCCCCTTCCTTCTAGCCATTTCTTGCCTCCAGGATGAATATTCAGGACACTTGTGGAGTCCATAACCTGCATGGCTTACCTGGAGTTCTGGGGGGCATTGGAAGCATCATTGCAGCTGCTCTACTGAAAAAGTGAGTTTCACAAATGATTTCCTTAGGCACAGAATATCTGACAGTTTTTAAGGTCGTGCTCACGACCAGCCAAAGCAGAATATGAGCAGGGAAACCCAGGTAGCAAGGCTGATGTGGAGGCATAGAACCCACTCCTACCTTGCTGCTCCAGAGCAGGGCTACCCAGATATTTTACCTAGGCTTTAACCAAGGTTAAAGTCACACCACCCCCATGTTACCACCCAGCCCCAATTGTGTGTGCGATCAGGGCTGTTTGCAGCAGCTCCCAGCAGCCTGGCTCGAAAGGCCACCTGTAAAGTGGCCAGGAAGCTGGGAGCTTCTGCACTGATGGGGGGAGCCTCTACACTGCCTGTGCAATGCATTATTTATTTTATTTATTTATTGTTACATTTTATATCCCGCTCTTCCTCCAAGAAGCCCAGAGGGGTGTACTACATACTTAGGTTAGGGGACACTTCCTCCTCCAGATCCCCTTCAGAACGCCACCACTACGCTGAACATGTGGGTGTGTGTGGCACAGTAGTGTCCAGATGAGCCCAAGCTTGTGTGGGGGAAGGCTAGTTGTGTCCTGTCTTCTCCCACAGCCCTCCCCAACCCCAGCCTCTTGGATCGTCTGAACGATCCTTTTGTCTGTTGGTGAAACAGTATTTTTGATTAGGTGGTAATTAAAAGAATTCTTGGATTCTTTGCCTTTTGTCAAGACATAAATTAGGTTGTAATCTATGTCTTGACAAAAGACAAAGAATCCAAGAATGAAAGGAAGATTTTGTTGTTGTTTCTGATTAACTTTTGGGGATGTCTGCTGATTTTCTAGCCTAGTCCTTTGGTCTGCCACACAGCAGTAAAACATGGATTTGACATGGACCAATAAGGATGGCAAGAGAACAGGAGCTGGATCCATTTGCTGAACTTGCATAACGGCAGCCATCATTCTGTGCTTCAGATAAAGGGGTGGCAAGGAAATTCCCCCAGAGGGCACAGCTGGATTAAGGCGGGGGCTTGAGTGGCACTTGCCCCCAGGCCATCCTTCACAAAGAGCCCATGGCTGCCTGAAGTCCTGAGCTTAAATGACAACTAATTGTTTTGCAATCTAGGCAAGCCCAGCCCTGTGTTACATCCCATCCCCCTGAAATCACTCCAGCAGCAGCTGCATCATGTGTGCCTTGCCACTTACGGTGCTGGGAAGCCAGGAAGCTGCAAATGTGTGCCTTCCCCCTTGCTGCTTAAGAGTGGAGGAAGGGAGATGACGCTTGTGTCTGGGCTGAGCCAACCGGCTTGCTATTTTGGCCAGGGAGGGAGAGACTGAACCAACCAAACGGTCCACCAGCGTGTGTGAGAACAAGCCTGCCTGCCTGTCCAATGTCTGAGGTTGAGTGGACTTGCACACTGCTGCCTCCGCCAAGTGGAAGGAGGGAGAGGAGAGAGAGACCCAGGCAAGAGACTGCCTGCTGCTATTCTTGACTGTCTGGGAATGGTCAGCAGGCTTTTCCTGGCTTTTGTTGAGCTGACCGTCCCTTGCTTCTGTACCTCTCCGAGCTGCCTGACTGAAGTTTTTGCAGCTATTACTGCTGCTTGCCTCTGCCTCTTAGGAAATTTCCCTGCTGCTGTAGTAGGCAGATCATGGGAAGTGTGCAGGTTGGTGGTGGTGGTTAAAGTATCAACTGCAACTAGATCAGTAATTTCCCCATAATTGGAGGAAAGGAATATTCAAACATGAAACCCTCTCCCCACTTGAAATGATGAGTAACATCACAAAGCCTGAGGAAAGGGCCACAAATCATTAAGGGAACACTCATAGCTGTGGAGAATGGTACAACCACAGTGCATGTTTTTTCCTCCGACCATGAAATGTGGAGGGATGTTTTTTTTTTAATGAAACTCCTACATGCAGTAATTACCACAGTGTGTTATTTTGTTGCACATAGAAGCGGACATACATAACAAATTCCATCCAGCAGAGTTGAAAGAGATGCAATGTGTGCTTTATTTCTCTCTCTTATAGCCTACAGCCTGCGATTCAGGCTGCTGCTCTGGGATGCACCCTTGCAATTGCTATGGTAGGAGGAGCTGTCACAGGTGAGTAAAATAAAGCTCTTATCAATTTCATCTCAGAAATGTGCTAGTTGTATTCTACAAAATGTGTGAGATGATAGATAGATTGTTTTGAAATGATAAACTCTGCACCCCCACAAAAAATCTGATAAGATCCAATCTGATCTGATAAGTATTGGAATCTGATTGAGGTACCCCTAAAGATATTGAATATTGTATCATTGTCGGATTTCTGATTAGAAATCAAAATTGGAAATTCTGTTTCACATTGAAGTTAATAGGAAAGGGGGTGGGGTGGAATCCTAAGTCAGGAATGGCTGGGCAGTGGGCTCTGAAATTGGGCACAGTTTCAATACAGGATGACAGGACTCTGTGTATTTAATTTGAAGCAAATCAGTGCATGTAATGATATTTAATGAATTTTTGGGGAAATATTTTAAAAAATCTAAAAGTGCTATAAACAGCTTGCTTCAAGGCATAACGTCCCAAAAAATGCAGGAAAGTCCCTCCCTCTGACTATTATTCCACCTTCATGTGGAGGAATCTGTCCTTTGCCTATATGTAAAAGGGAACACACCCCACTTTTCTGCTTCCTATTTTATATTTCCACAATGGTTTCAATGGTTTCAGCAGAAATCTTTGAAAAATTGCACCAAATGTAGTGCATGATGACAGGACACTTTACTCAATCATATTAGAATTATTTCCTATACTTCTGATAATGTCAATATAGTTCCAATATTATCAGAATTCTGATATTGCATAGGCCCAAACTGTTAACAAATGTAGAAGATTACCTTTTAAAACATACACTGATTGTAATCCTAAATACACATAATAGGGATAAAGCCCCACTGAGCTCAGTTGAACCCCACTGCCCATTGAGATCATCAGGAGAGTTCCGTCTGCAGTTGCCACCAGCTCGTTTGGTGGCTGCTAGGGGACAGACCTTCTCTGCTGCTGCCCCAGAGTTTTGGAATGTGCTCCCTGCTGAAATAAGAGCCTCCCCATCTCCGACAACTTTTAAAAGGTCTTTAAAGACACACCTATTCACCCAGGCTTTTAATTAAATATTGTTTTAACAGCTTTATCATTCTTTTAAAATGTTGTTTTAAAAATTTAAATTGTTGTAATGTTTTAACTTTTACTATGTCATTTATTTTGTTTTAACTACTGTTTTAAGTTTTTTTCTGACATTTATTTTAACTGTTTTAGCTTTTTGTTTGTTTGTTGTAAACCACCCAGAGATTTGGGTGGTATAGACGTGTGTTAAATAAATAAATAAATAAAATTGGACTTAATTCTGACAACACATGCTTAGGATTGCACCGTTGGTAGATAATCATTAGATCTTATTTGAATCTAGGAAAAGGAAGGAGTGTTTACATCCCCCTTTTTTAAAATTGGAAAAAAATATACAAAACTTTCATATAAATTAAGAAGAACATAAGAACAGCCCTGCTGGATCAAGCACAAGGCCTATCTAATCCAGCATACTCTTTCAAACTGTGGCCCACCAGATGCCTCTGGGTATGTGCATGCCCTCTCTCCTGCTTTTGCTCCCCTGCAAATGGTATTGAAAGAGGCATAGTGCCTCTGAGGCTGGAGGTGACTCACAGCCACCAGGCTAGTAGCTATTGATAGACCTGTCCTCCATAAATTTGTCTAAGCCCCTTTTAAAGCCATCCAAGCTGATGGACGTCACCACACCCCATGGCAAATAATTCCATAGATTAATTATGCACTGTGTGCAGAAGTACTTCCTCTTGTCTGTACTAAATTTCCTGGCCTTCAGATTCATGGAATGACCCCTGGTTCTAGTATTGTATGTGTGAGAGAGAAATTTATCTCTATTCATCCTCTCCACTCCATGCATAATTTTATATACCTCAATCATATCTCTCTTTAGTCACCTCTTTTCCAAGGTAAATAGCCTCAGATGCTGTAGCCTAGCCTCATAAGGAAGGTGCTCCAGGCCCCTGATCATCTTATTTTCCCTATTCTGCATCTTTTCTAGTTCTACAATATTCTTCTTAAGATATGGTGACCAAAGCTGTACACAGTACTCCAGATGTGGCCGCACAATAGATTTGTATAAGAGCATTATAATATTAGCAGTTTTATTTTCAATTCCCTTCCTAATGATCCCTAACATGGAATTAGCCTTTTTCACAGCTGCCGTGCACTGAGATGACACTTTCAATGAGCTGTTCACCATGACCCCAAGATCTCTCTCCTAGTCATTCACCGACAGCTCAAATCCCATCAGCATAAATGTGAAGCTGGGTTTTTTTGCCCCAATATTCCTTTCTTTTACATTTGCTTACATCAAACCTCATTTGCCATTTTGTCACCCACTCCCTCCAGTTTGGAGAGATCTTTTTGCAGCTCCTCACAATCGGTTATGGATTTCACTACCCTAAATAGTTTAGTGTCATAGATCTGGACACTTCGCTGCTTACCCCAACTATTAGATCACTTACGAACAAGTTAAAGAACACTGGTACCAGTTCCAGTCCCTGAGGGAACGCACTTCCTACCTACCTCCATTGTGAAAACTGTCCATTTATTTCTATCCTCTATTTCCTGTCCTTCAACCAGTTACTGATCCACACGTGAACCTGTCCCCTCATTCCCTGGCTGCTAAGTTTACTCAAAAGCCTTTGGTGGAGAACTTTGTCAAAAGCTTTTTGGAAGTCCAAGTATACTATATTAACCATATCACCTTTATCCACATGCCTGTTGACACTCTCAAAGAACTACAAAAGGTTCGTGAGGCAAGACTTGTCCTTGCAGAAGCCATGCTGGTTCTCCTTCAGCAAGGCCTTTTCTTCTATATGTTTAACAATCTTGTCCTTAAGTATGCTTTCTATCAATTTACTTGGCATTGAAGTTAAGCTGATTGGCCTGTAATTTCCTAGATCCCTTTTTGAAAATGGGAGTTACATTGGCTACTTTCCAGTCCTCTAGTACAAAGTCTTATTGTAAGGACAAGTTACAAATTTGTGCTAGGAGATCAGCAATTTATTTATTATTTATTTGATTTATTTGATTTCTATACTGCCATTCCAAAAATGGCTCAGGGTGGTTTACATTAAAACAAAAACAAAATCAATTAGCTATTAAAATCAAAAACTGTAAAAACAACATAAAACCATTATTAAAACAATTAAAACAGTTTGAAAACCCTGGAAAACCAGGCCAAACAGATAGGTCTTAAGGGCTCTCCTGAAGGTCAATAATGAACTCAGATTACGGATTTCTGCCAGGAGTGCATTCCACAGCCCAGGAGCAGCTAGAGAGAAGGCCTGCCTCTGAGTTGCCACCAGAAGTGTTGGTGGCAACTGAAGACGGACCTCCTCAGATGACCTTAACGTGCAGTGGGGATTGTGCAGAAGAAGGCACTCGCTAAGATAACTTGGACCTAAGCTGTTCAGGGCTTTAAAGGTAATAACCAGCACTTTGTATTTTGCCCGGAAACATATCGGCAGCCAGTGCAACTGTTTCAAAAGAGGCATAATACGATCTCTCTGGCTTGCCCCAGAGACCAATCTGGCTGCCGCATTTTGAACTAACTGAAGTTTCCGAACTATGTAAAAGGCAGCCCCACGTAGGGCGCATTGCAGTAGTCAAGCCTGGAGGTTATCAACTAATGCAGCACTGTTTTGAGATTGTCCTCTTCAAGGAGTGGACGCAGCTGTCGAATCAGCCGAAGCTGATAGAAAGCACTCCTGGCCATAGCCTCCACCTGAGATACCAGGGTGAGGCCTGGGTTCTTCCGTACTTCCAAGCTCCGTGCCTGCTTCTTCCAGGGGAGTGCAACCCCATCCAGCACAGGAAGGTCTAACTCATCCCTCAGATTCTGAGCCCCTACAATGAGCATCTCCGTCTTGCTTGGATTCAGTTTCTATTTGTTATCTCTCATCCAGGCCATTACTGCCTGTAGGCAGGCATTTAGGGAATGAATGCCATTTTCTGATGATGAAGATGAAAAGGAGAAGTAGATTTTGGTGTCATCAGCATATTGATAACACCCAGCACTGAATCTCCTGATGACCTCACCCAGCAGTTTCATGTAGATATTAGAAAGCATTGGTGACAGAATGGAGCCCTGAGGGACTCTATATAACAGCTCCTGTTTTGAGGACCAGCTGTGACCAAGCTCCACCATCTGGAATCTACCTACGAGGTAGGAGCACAACAACTGCAAAGCAGTGCTTCCTATCCCCAACTCCCCCTTCCTTAAATAGCCACTCCTCTCACAAGAGACACCTGGGGCAACCTGGTACAGTGATTGCAGGCAGATGTTAGGGGTTATATTTCAAATTTCAGATGTTAGGGATCAAATTTCAAATTTCACATTTGAGTTCTTCAAAGCTCTTAGGTGGATGCCATCTGGCCCTGGCAATTAGTTAATTTTTAGTTTTTCAAGACAGTTTAGAACATCTTCCCTTGTCACCTCAAATTGGCCCAGTTCTTCAGCCGCTAAACCTGAAAAGCTCGATTCCAGAGAGGGTAAATGATCAGTATAGTCTGCATGAAGACAGATTCAAAGAACTCATTCAGCCTCTCTGCAATCTCGTTATCCTCTATAATAATCCCTTTCATGCTCTCATCATCTAAGCATCCAACTGCTTCCCTGGCAGGTTTTCTACTTCTGATATATTTAAACTTTCTTTTTAGATTGTGAGCCCTTTGGGGACAGGGATCCATCTTATATTTATTTATTATTTCTCTGTGTAAACCGGCCTGAGCCATTTTTGGAAGGGCGGTATAGAAATTGAATTAATAATAATAATTGTTATTATTATTATAAAAAACCTGGAAGAGAAAGAACATTACAAATACTTGGGCATTCTCCAGGCTGATAACATCACACACACTGAAGTTAAAAGAAAAATTGCAAGTGAATACATCAGGAGAGTTAGAAAAATCCTCAAGTCCAAACTCAATGACCATACAAGCCATGAACACCTGGGCTATACCTGTTATCAGATACAGTGCAGGAATAATAGACTGGACCCAGGCAGAGCTAGAGACGCTAGATCATAAGACCAGGAAAATCATGACCATCAATCATGCTCTGCACCCCCGCAGTGATGTTGATAGGCTATACCTCCCTCGCAGCTGAGGTGGAAGAGGAAAGCTGCAAGTCCATCTAACAGTAGAGGAGGAGAAAAGAGGCCTTGAAGAATATATCAAGGACAGTGAAGAAGATGCACTTCAAATGGTCGATAACGAGAAACTATTCAATACCAATGAAACAAAGCAGGCCTACAAGAAAGAACAAGTCAAGAACCGAGCAGAAAAATGGAAAAATAAGCCACTGCATGGTCAATATTTGCACAATATAAGTGGGAAATCAGACATCAGCAAGACCTGGCAATGGCTTAAGAATGGCAACTTGAAGAAAGAAACAGAGGGTTTAATACTGGCTGCGCAAGAACAGGCACTAAGAACAAATGCAATAAGAGCAAAAGTAGAAAAGTCAACAACAAACAGCAAGTTTCGCCTTTGTAAAGAAGCAGATGAAACAGTGGACCACCTAATCAGCTGTTGTAAAAAGATCACACAGACTGACTAACAGACAAGCATCTGACAAAACAGACAAACATCTGCCACACAATACACCAGATATAACTGTAGTCGAGAACAAAGAAAAACAAGTTAAAATAAATGACATAGCAATACCAGGGAACCAGAATAGAAGAAAAAGAAATAGAAAAAATCACAAAATACAAAGATTTACAAATTGAAATTGAAAGGCTGTGGCAGAAAAAGACCAAAATCATCCCAGTGGTAATTGGCGCCCTGGGTGCAGTTCCAAAAGACCTTGAAGAGCACCTCAGCAATGTAGGGGCCACAGAAATCACCATCAGCCAATTACAAAATGCAGCTTTACTGGGAACAGCCTATATTCTGCAACGATATCTATAACAACAGCAACAACACTGACAATAAAATTCAGCCATCCCAGGTCCTTGGGAAGGACTCGATGTCTGGATAAAACAAACCAGTCAATAACACCTGTCTGACTGTGTAAATAAATAATTAATAATAATAATAATAATAAACAAGTTTTTGTTATTCCCCTTGATACTTCTAGCTATATGCTGCTCAAACGCTCTTTTCGAATCCCTTATTGTCTCCTTGCATTTCCTTCGCCAGAGTTTATGTTCCTTTCTGTTCTCTTCATTTGGGCAGGACTTCCATTTTCTGAAGGAAGTCTTCTTCCCTTTTATAGGTTCCCTGACTCTACTTATTAGCCACGCTGGCGTTAAAGATATGCACAGAACCGCAGAGCTGCGGTCCGGCACTGGGGTGGGGGTTCCTTTAAGTGTGTGGGGGGGAGGGTTTCTGCTTTCTCCCCGCGGAGATGTGACGCGCGTGCATGAGGTGCACACGTGCAAAAGGCTTTCTGAAGTCTTTTGCTGCTGAGAGGGGGAAGGGGTGGTAGGGAAGTATTCCGCCACCCCAAATGCTTGCAAAACAACACACGCCGGCGGGGGGAAAGTGGCAGGAGGGGTAAGTACACCCTCCCCCCACCCTTAAAGGAACACCCCCCTGCGGCATCAAACCGCGAACCGCCCAATGCTCGGACCTGTCCGGAGGCCTCATTCTATGGCCTCCGGACCGGTCTGTGCACATCACTAGCTGGTGTCCTCCTGAACTTGGTGGTACCTTTCCAGCTTCTTGGTTTACATTTCAACTGTGCTTCTAGTATTGTGGTTTTAATTAAGTTCCATGCTTTCTGGAGTGATTTGACCCTCCAGACTTTCCCTTTCAACTTCCTTTTTACCAGCATTTCTGAGAAGTTTCCTCCTCTGAAGTCCAACACATCTGTGTTAGACTTCCTTGACAATTCTCCACTTGCATATATGCTGAATTGGATCACACTATTGTCACTGTTACCCAATGGTTCTGCAAATCTGACATCTCCCACCAGGTCCTGGGCACCACTCAGGATTAAGTCCAAGGTCGCCATCTCTCTGGTTGGTTCCACGACTAATTGTTCTACGACACAGTCATTTAACATGTCTAGAAATGTGACCTCTCTTTCATTACCTGAATATGAATTTACCCAGTCTATGTGTGGTAGTTGAAGTCACCCATTATTACTGCCCTGTCTGTTTGACGCCTCTCTTATTTGCTTCACCAACTCCTGGTCATTCTCCGCATTTTGATCTGGAGGGCGATAGCACGTCCCTAGTAACACATTTCCTTTCAGTCCTCATAATGTTAACCATAATGATTATCTGTGTTTTCATTAGTAAGCAAGCACTCCAGCTCAGCCATCTTTGCTTGGAGGTTTCTGGCATTGGTATATAGACACCTGTACACCGAGTCTCTCACCTGGTGTTGGCATGTGCTATCCCCCTTACCAGCCTTCGACCTGTTTGGCAAGCTGTCATGTGTTTCCTTCTGCTCAATTCCTGGCTCTACTCTTCCCCCTTCTGGTTTATCCGAAACATGTGCACCCCTGGGGATTTTGCTGGCTGAACCAGATACCTCCCACTTCCTGCTGGGAATCCCCCGGGCATCATTTTAAAAACTGCTCTGTGACCTTCTTGATTTTAAGCACCAGCAGTCTGGTTCCATATTGGTTCAAGTGGAGCCTATACTTTTTGTACAGGCTTCACTTGCCCCAAAATATATCCCAGTGTCTAATCTAAACCCTCAGCACCACCCTTTAATCCACACATTGTGACCCCTAGGCTCCACCTGTCTCGTTATCCCTGCGCATGGAACAGGTAGCATTTCAGAGAATGCTACCCTAGGGGCCCTGGACTTCAATATGCTACCTAGCAGTGTAAATTGGGCTTCCAGGACCTCCCAACTGTATTTCCCAATATAATTTGTTCCAATGTGTACCATGACAGCTGACTCCTAACTGCCTAACAGCCTATCTAGACACAGTGTGACATCTGCAGCCTTCGAACCAGGCAGGCAGGTCACCGTGCGGTCTACACGTGGGTCACAGACACATCTCTCTATTTCCCTAATAATCAAATCATCCACTTCTAGGAGGCCCCCACCCCCTGAAGGAGTATCCTCTGTGCAAGAGGATATGGGCACATCACACAAGGAAAGGGTCCCTGCTAAGGGAGAGTTTCCCTCTTCCTCAGACTGATGTCCTCCATCCCTGAGATCTTCACTCTCCATGATAGCAGAAGTGCTGTCAACCTGGGAGTAGGATGCCTCTATCACATCCCTGCAGGTCTCATCCACACACCTATCTGCCTTCCCGAGCTTCTCCAGGTCAGCCACTTTTGCTTCGAGAGAACGAACTTTTCCCTGAGAACCACGAGCTCTTTGCACTGAGCAAACACCCACAACTTCTGCTCCTCAGGCAGATGGTCATATACGCAACACTCTATGCAATACATTAACAGGGCTGTCCTTAGAGAGCCCTGGCTGGTGCAGGGCCCAGGGCAAATCAGCCAGTGCGAGGCCCCTTCCAGTTAATTGTAATGGGGGTTAAAAGAGCGGGGCCCGGGGCCATGCCCTAAGGACAGCCCGGAAGCACCCCCTCCCCTGCTGGCATTCTACCTTCATAACTGGTTTGATTGGCTATTTAGTGTTGGAGTTTTCATCTCCAACATTTAGAGTATGTAGGGCTTGTTCACTTGAAGCTATGTACTGGGTGCAGTTGTCAGCTAATTAAAGGTTTTAAGTTTGTCCTCCAAGAAAATTACAAAAGTCGGGTAGTACTTATTCTTGCGCTGGTTGTATCCTCTGTGATGAAGCCTTTAATTAATGTTTATGTGATGTAATGTTTAAGCCTATGTTGTGTTGTGTTGCATTGTGTTGTGTCATGTATTATTGTCAGGGGTCCGCCGAAGATCCCCTGGACCCACCTGTTTCCAGGAGCAGATCGGCACTTCCGATGGGACTGTGAAGTCTCACGAGATTACCCGTGAGATTCCACGGGCATATATAGGCAGGCAGGCCCATGATGAGGGTCCAGATGGGCAAGGGCTGCGCTGCTGAAGGGAGCTCTAGGAGTCAGAAGTCTGCCATTGGGGGACATGACCGGCTGTGAAAGGAAGCAACCCCGGCAGCCTAACTCTGAGGCCAAGCCTGACCTGCTCCCCGCTTGGTGAATTGCCCCGCCCAAGCCAAGGGCTTTACAGTTATGTTATGTTATGTTATGTTATGTTATGTTATGTTATGTTATGTTATGTTATGTTATGTTATGTTATGTTATGTTTAAGCCTTTAATGTTATGAGACCACTTTTACAGATTTAGAGCTGTGTGTAAAAGTGAAGCCAGAGTGCCAATTCAGAAGATAACTGGAGTGTTATTCCATTCCCACATAGTCACATTCAAAGCAGCCCTAAATGTGCAACTTAAATACTATTTTAAAGTAGTAGTTATTTAAATTATGTGTTTATGGGTGATTTGGATGTGTGTGTCCCCTGCCCCCAATATCACCCTGTAGTGACAGAAGGGTGCGCCATGTGTAGGAGGAGATGTGCATGCATATGCTTCTCCTTACCTGAACCAGTCCAAAGATAGCGACTGACATTCTTATTAATTGTGTGGAGGCACAATGTACAAAGCGCTTCCACAGTGTTTAGTTAGCCATAGTCACACTGTGCATGCAGAGAAAACAATTTTGACTAGTCCCCCCCACCCAGAGTGCTTCCTGTGACCCAGAAATAGGTGCCTGCAGGCTTCACAACCCTCAAGTGCCTATTTCAGGGTCACAGGGAGTACTGCCAAGGGTGGGGGGCGTGGTGAAAATGATTCCTCTGCATGTGCAGTGCAACACTCTGCACCATTTGTAAGTCATTCACAGACGCCTCCAATATTCTGTTATTGTTGGTTTATATCAATTCTGTTACCAAGGGTTTGCTCACTTATAAACAACTATTGTGTTTTCTCCTCCATGATACAGGATTAATTCTAAAGTTGCCTTTCTTGGGACAGCCACCAGATCAGAACTGCTATGATGACACAGTGTATTGGGAGGTAGGACATAATCAAGTAGCAGATAGGACAAACACATTGTTTTTCTTTCATGATATCAGAAATTTCAATACAGCACAATTAAAGGTCAATACTGGGTGGTCAGTACCAATTTTTGCTGCTGGTTCATCTCTAGTCCAATCAATATAGCTTCCAGTTTCTTCTTAGATGGGCCTACTTCATCATGTCCTTTCAAGTGTTTTCTCTTGCCAATGGGAATCCTGGAACATAGCTGCCTGTCTCCACAGTTTCCAAAGGGGAACTTTCCCCCTCTCCATGAATTCTTTCATGGTGCTTGGTGGCCTCACTGAAGTCAATGAAACTGTCCACATGGAGATGTATACAATGGACAAAAGATGCTGCTTTGGCAAAGAACTGATCATTGACACAATATTTTATGACTGTCTCCTTATAGGAACAAAAGTAATTTGAACATTAAAGATACTCAGGATTCTTTCCTTTGTTCCCTTATGTTCCTTTAATTTTTCATGAAAATCTTAGAAAGTCAACACTACTATTATGACTCAACAAGTATGGACTCACACAAAAAATGTTGCAGTATATTTCTGATGTGCATGTATTTCATTAGCTCCACTCACCTGGTTGTCTGTTAATTGCTCTCTGAGTTCATGAACATTCTGCTCCATTTGGTTACATTAGGGCAGTAGCGGTGGATGGATGGTTCATTTATGTTTTTTTCTTCTTCAGAATTTTCTAAACCAATATATCTGCTGGTTACCTAAAGTCTGCTGGGAACTTCCTCTCACTGAAGTGGGTGCTTCAGTTACGCGTCCATACGGATCATAATATTTCCAGCATTTTTGGAAATAAATATAAGATGTATTGGGGGTTGAAGGCTAAAATCACATTGCCAATAACAAGGGATTAGGATTAACATGATGGCTTTCAAAAGATACTTTCTTTGGGAGGTTACTGACATTGCAGACCATTTTCTCTAAACCATTTTCTCTAAAGGGCTGAGCCCTGGGATGGGTGGCTCAAGGATTAGAGTTTGTCACAGGCAGCTGGTAAGAGCAGTGAAATGCAGGATTGCTGAATGGCTCATTGCACTAGAAGCAATAAAATGCATTGCCCAAGGGAGAAATGTTTCTGAGGTACTACTACTACTAATGAAGCATTAAATACCACTTTTCAACCAAAGTTCTCTTTGGTTGGAAAAATTCTCTTTGGTTGACACAAGAGAACTAGGCACAAACTTCATATGAGGAGAAAGCAGGCGAAATGTCATCTAATCAGATCAACTTTTTTCCCCCTAGGTTCCCACTGAAGAGGTGTCTTATCACCAGGGGGATCACTACAAAATCAGTACTGAAACATAAAAGGAACTTCTCAACATTCGCTCTTGTTCAGGGACTTAGCTACCATTGAACAAGGGGATGGGGGATAAATGTCCCTTGGCCCCTGGGGGGGTGCACACCAGCTGTGTAGCAACTTGCTCTTTGATCCCCCCTTGTACCCCACTGAAGAAGGGTAGGGGCAGGGGCCCATCTTCACTTTTTGTCTCAGGGCCCACTACTCCAACCTTGCTATGTTCCTGCTCTTGTTTTCCATTTCTGATTAAATATCCTGACCATACGTTGTTCCTCTATTAGCTTACTGCAAGAATACTTCAACAAAATGTCATGAGATAATTCAAGTATTCTGACTATTGTATGCAAAGTTATTTTACAGAAAACAATACAAATCATCTTAATAAATGTGCTTCAAATGTGATTACAGCCTGGAGTTTGAAAGGAAGTTTATTTATAAGAAACATGCTGACAACAACAACATGACAAATATTAATATGCTGCTTTTCAGCAAAATAAATTCTAAAGTGGATTTCATAGACATACATACATACATAAAAATGGCTCCCTGTCCCCAAAGGGCTCAAAATCTAGAAGAAACATAAGATAGTCACTAACAACAGCTACTGGAGGGATGGTGTGCTGGAGATGGATAGGGCCAGTTTCTTTCCCCATGTTAAATAAAGAAAATCACCACTTTAAAAGGTGCCTCTTTGCTCAGTTAGCAGGGGACTCAGATGAGTCACTGTGACTTCAAAACCCAACCAATAACCTACTGGATTCTTTTCTCTCCCTGGCGTTCTCTCTGTGAATTAGAACCCCCATTTCATCCATAAAAATCATGCATAGAAGCCATTGGAAAGTGTCTATTGTTTCAAACCCAGACAAGTACTGTGGATATAAATGGTCTTAAATGCTCTCCTCAGCATTTTTGCCACCCAATTTGCAGATAGTGAACAGGGAAAGCATTTCAGGTATTGGGGTTGGGGAGGGTGCAGAAAGGGGTGAAATGTGACAGCAGCAGCAGCAGCAGCAGTTTTCCTGCTGGCTGCTGACTGACGGGAGGCTGTCAGAATGCCCTTAGGAATACATGGGAAACAAGACTATCGGCTGACAGCCAGTGGCTGCTAAGACAACCACTGCTGCTGCCACCGCCAGGAAAGTAGTGATAGTGGTAAAGGAGGAGGAGGAAGCTGGAGAGAAGATAAGCCAGAATTTGCTCAACCTTTTGGTCTGGTCCCCCCCGCCCCCCAAGTTCTCAAGGGATGATTTTGGAGCCAGTCCTAACTACAGGGTGACTGAAGAGATTGTGTTACGGAATATGGGCTCTGGTTCCACGTTCACATCTAACAAGGATTAATAACCATCACACACAGACTAGGCATGAAACAGAGAAAACGAGAGTAGGGATGTGCGAACTGGTTCTAGATAGAACCACCCTGGCTTGAGCCTCCATTTGGTGTAAGAGACTGCCATCCCTTTAATGACACTTGCATCACTTGGAGCGATTGGCTGTGCTGCAGATCCCCTGATTGGCCAGATATGTCTGGCCCTTTGAGTGGCTTTGAAAGTGTGTCACTCAGGGACACCTGTCACCCCATTGGCCAGGGGGGAGGGACAAGAGGGGGTGCTCCAAGGAGGGTTATTCAAAGTATATTTAAAGACCACCACGTGGCTTGGAATCTCTGTCTATGCTGCTTGTGTCTGTAGAGTGCATAAATTTTTTGTGTATGTAGTGAGTGAATGCATGGTAGGGCCTTAATCCTCCCATCTGCTTGTTGCCCAGCCAGCTAGCCTGTCTTCAGGCCTCTGGCCCATTTCCCCCCAATTTTTACCCTTTTTTCTGGCTGCCTTTCATTTTAAAAGGATTTTAAAAATTCATTTAAATTTTATTTCTGATAATTGAAGCAGCGGCTTCCTTCCAATTTTTCTTTTGGAAGCACGCTGTCTGTCTGGGCCTCTTTCTTATTTAAATTAGCAATATTTAAGTGTTTTATTTCCTGGCTGGCTGTAGTGTGCTTAAATTTTTGTGTGTGGAGTGAGTGAGTGCGTGGTGGGGCCCTAATCCTTCCTCCTGCTTGTTGCCCAGCCAACTAGCCTGGCTTCAGATGGGGATTAGATTCTTTGATCCAACACATGTGGTTTCTCTGATGTCAATAGTGTTGGATTATCTGATGGCACATAGATTCTACACAGGGCTCCATTATGTTGAATCTATCTGACATCGAATAATCTAATCCCCACTATTCCTATGGGAGAAATAATAAAACTTTTAAAAAATCTTTTAAAAATCATTAGGGGCTTCTAATCTGAGTCGAATCACGGGCCAGTGCTAACAGTTCAGAACCTGAACTGGTAGAACCAGTTCAGGTTCAGTTCTAAACAGAACCAAACCACAAAAACCAGTTTTGTGCATATCCCTAAAAGAGCGCAAGACATGTTTGTAAGGAGTAAATAGCCCAGTTACATTGCCATCTGCTCTTTGACTGATACTGACAGGATAAGGACATGATATTGATTTTGCTGGCTGGATCGCTTTCTCTCTCCTCCCTGTGCCTCCCACCAACAGACTTGTGCTTTGCTCCTAACATGGAGCAGACAAAGTGCACAAGTCATGGGAGAACATGGGAGAAAAAGTGAGCCAGCTAGCGAAGCAGCAGCAATAAGCAGAGCCCTCCACTCCACGCTAGACACTCCATTCTTGCCTCCATTCCTGCTGCTGCCACTGATGTGCCCGGCAGATAAGGCTGCTGGGAAATGGGGGAGGTGGCCCTGAAGAAGGAGGAAGGCCTGGCCCGCCACTGATGCTGGCATCCACATCGGGGGCTGGGCCAGCATCAGGGAGTGGGTCGATGGCTTCTTGGCTTCGCTTTGAGCTGCAGAAGCCCTTGAACTGGTGCTGGCATGGAGGGTGAATAAACCCTCACTTAGAACTCGCACACAGGCTCTTCAAGTAGTGCGACTTTTTGCTGTCTGGGAGGATCCATAACTGTCACCTCAAATGTCAGCCTGTGCTCAAACTGCAGTGCTCAAATTGTAGGGGGAAAGGTAGGAAACCCTTTATAAAATCCACAAGCCCCATCTCCTGACTCCCCCAGTTTTAGCCAAACCAAGCTTCCCCTCACCTTTTAAAGAAGTTGCTAAAAGGACCAGCAAAAAAGATAAGCTGGCTGGGCCTCTCTGTGATGTGTGCACTGTTGCCATTGCATAACAGTAAAATGGTGCAATATGACCTTTGAACTTTGGTGCTGGAGAAGACTTCAGAGGAGACCATGGACAGCCAGGAAAACAAACAAATGGATCATAGAACAAATCAATCCAGGATTCTTAAAATGAAAGGAAAGGAAAGAAGGAAAAGAGAGTTGAAGGAAAGGAAAGAAGAGGGCAACCAGCAGCAAGGTGGATGGACTCGATTACGACAGCAATGAATGCACCACTGAGACAACTTAAAGGCCAAGTTGAAGTCAGATCATCCTGGAGAGAATCTATCTATGTGGTCGCTAAGAGTCGACACCAACTTGATGGCACTTAATCAATCAATCAATCAATGACCCAGACAGAGAGCAAACACCAGACGGGTGGAGTACTAGTAGAGGGAGATAAGAAGAGGCCAAAATTAGCCATCTGGCAGCAGCCCTGGGACCGCACTGGAACTCTTTGAATACAAGCAACCAATTCTGTGCTTTGTATTGGAGAGTGAGTCTAGCCTTTCCCTCAAATACCTCCCCTCCCTCCACAGTCCTAGCAGACTTTAAGGCCAGCAATGTTTCCAAGTTAAGGAACCCCAGAAAGAATTCGCTGAGCCACAAAGCTTCTCAGGCTGGCCTGGAAGTCCCTTTGATTGCTGTACATACCTACAGGTGCTCGCCAGGTGTCTACCCTAAGTTTCAAGAGAACCACGTTGCTCCTACCAGTTGTGACCAGGGAGGCTATCTAAGAGAAACAGTGTGAGGCAGGCAAAAAAGAACCCTTGAACTTGCCAGTCCACAAGGCCCCAAAAGTTCCTATCCAGCCCCCAAAAGGATGACCAACAAAGCCACACTGCACTCTAGGGTGGGTGGTTTGGCGGACGAATGGCCGCTGGGAGAGAGCTGGTGCAAAGCGCACTACTTGGTTCCGCTGCCCTGCCACCTTCCAGGCAGTCACAGCCATCTTTCCCCCACCCCCACTGCATACTGACAAAGGGGCAGGGCAAACCTGGCACACCCAGGGAAGGGTTGGGCTATTGGCCACAATCTCTAGACTGGTTGATAAATAGGAAATTCCTTACAGTAGTAGAGAATATTTGTAAAGGGTTTGATGTTGGAAGAGTTCCCAGGAAGCTCAGGAATACAATTACCAGATTGTGGGGAGGGAATCAGTGAAGCCATTCAGACCAGCAGAAAACAGGGTTACCCCCTGAAAGCAGATAGAACTCTATTTTTACCTCATAGCAAACAGACGGGCACATGCTGCAGACCCAGCACGGAGAGTGAGGGACACATGATTAGCATTTTGAGGTTCCCTCCAGCCCCAGGTAGCATTGTTGGTCCTCCAGCCACACTCACGACGAGCAGTTCCCTGAGTGGACGGGGCAAGCACGTGACCCAAGGAGACCACTCAGAGGGCTCCAAGCTGCAGTCCCGCTCTGCTGCTCCCTGATTGGTAGCCTCAGGTAACCCTTTCCTGGCAACTGCAGCACTGTCAAAGGCACTGAACTCCGTCCCCATGCCCCAAACACCCTGCTCACAACAAGGCAGGAGAGAGAAGAGAGCCGCTGCAGCTGCCGCTGCCAGCAGAGGAAAAGCCCACATGAACACACACAAACCCCAACACACACACCCCAGATCCAGGAGGGACACAGCAGATGCCCCCTAGAGCAGCTGCCAGATGCCCCACAACTAGCCCAGGCACTAAGCTGGTGGCAAGGGCAATGAGATGTGTCTCCGACCACCCCTGTCCAGTTGCCCCCCCTGATCACAGTGGACGGGTAGACAAGCAGGCAATGGGGAGTGTGCACCTGCCCTCCTTGCCACATGTGCCACCACCCCCTTCACTCTTGCTGTGGCAGCCCCCATCGCCCCATCCCACCGTACAACAGCATGGTTTGGGAAGGGGGAACCTGCCCCGCCCCCTCACCCTCCCTGCAGCTGTGGCCTCCATGCCACCCCCCCATCCCACTGTATAGTGTGTGTAGACGGTAAGAACCCCCCTTGCCCCCCCCCACTGCCGCCGTAGCCAAGTGGCGACTCTGCCTCCCCATCAATCTGCCACTCCCTGGCAGCCTCCCAAATAACAGGGAAGTCAATCTGCAACCCATTTTGGTCCTCTGCGCGTGCACAGAGGCCACTCACGTTACCAGGCGAGTGGGTGTAGGAGCTGCTCTGCCCCCTGTGGCCACTGCAAGCCCCCCCCCCCCCCCCCCCGCCACCACCGCCATTGCCATCACGAGGCCGAAACACTTTGCATGCATCCCAGTCACCATGTGCGCCCTCCGCCTCCGTGAGCAGGCCCGGCTGCTGCTCCCTATCCTGCCTTTCCCTGGATTCTGAGCCGGGCAGGGACTTGATTCTTGGGCTGCTCCCTCAGCACCTCTGCTAAGCGCACCTCTAGCCCGATTCCCTTTGAACTGGCTCCCAGCAACAGCAGCTACAGCAGCAACACTCCCCCCCACCACAGGCACCAGGAAGGGGAGAGCAGCAGCCCCATCACCTGTGCAGTTTCCACCTGGATAGAGCAAGGGTGCTGGGGATCTGAATTTGGGTCTCCCCAGTCCTAGTCCAGCACCCTAACCACTACACCACGCTGCAGGCAAGGGCAGCTGCAGGCAAGAGGAGGGACGCTCCTGCTCTTGCTCAGTGACTTGCAGGGGACAGGAAGGAGCACAAAAATCCCCATTCAGCCATGAGACTTGCTGGATGACTCTGGGCCAGTCACTTCACTCTCAGCCTGACCTACTTCACAGGGTTGTGGTGAGGAGGAACTTGAGTATGTAGTACACCGCTCTGGGCACCTTGGAGGAGGAGTGGGATATTCTATATTATTAATTCTTCTAGACAGGCCATGCGGGGCAGCTGGAAAGCAGTTTGACAGTTGGATGGGGGCGGGGGGGGGTGCTGTGAAACAGCAGGGAGCTCGGAGGCTGGGGGCAGCTTCGGGAGCTGGACAGTTGGCTCTGAGGGCTGCGGGCGGCAGGGAGCAGGGAGCTCTGAGGCTGTCAGGCGAGCAGGCGACAGTCCCTGGGGGGAGACTTGCAGGGGGTAAGCGGGTGTGGTGAGAGTGAGCAGGAGCGTTGCGGGAGTGGTGAGAGACTTGCGGGGGGCGAGAGTGAGCAGGAGCATTGCGAGAGTGGCGAGAGACTTGCGGGGGGCGAGAGTGAGCAGGAGCATTGCGAGAGTGGCGAGAGACTTGCGGGGGGCGAGAGTGAGCAGGAGCGTTGCGGGAGCGGCGAGAGACTTGCAGGGGCGTGCGCGGGGGGAGAGTGAGCAGGAGCATTGCGGGAGTGGCGAGAGACTTGCGGGGGGCAAGAGTGAGCAGGAGCGTTGTGGGAGTGGCGAGAGACTTGCGGGGGGCGAGAGTGAGCAGGAGCGTTGCGGGAGCGGCGAGAGACTTGCAGGGGCGCGCGCGGGGGGAGAGTGAGCAGGAGCATTGCGAGAGTGGCGAGAGACTTGCGGGGGGCAAGAGTGAGCAGGAGCGTTGCGGGAGTGGCGAGAGACTTGCGGGGGCCAAGAGTGAGCAGGAGCGTTGCGGGAGTGGCGAGAGACTTGCGGGGGGCGAGCAGGGGGAGAGTGAGCAGGAGCGTTGCGGGAGTGGCGAGAGACTTGCGGGGGGCAAGAGTGAGCAGGAGCGTTGTGGGAGTGGCGAGAGACTTGCGGGGGTAAGAGTGAGCAGGAGCGTTGCGGGAGTGGCGAGAGACTTGCGGGGGGCGAGAGTGAGCAAGAGCGTTGCGAGAGTGGCGAGAGACTTGCGGGGAGTGAGAGTGAGCAGGAGCGTTGCGAGAGTGGCGAGAGACTTGCGGGGGCGCGCGCGGGGGGGAGAGTGAGCAGGAGCATTGCGGGAGTGGCGAGAGACTTGCGGGGGGCGAGAGTGAGCAGGAGCGTTGCGGGAGTGGTGAGAGACTTGCGGGGGGCAAGAGTGAGCAGGAGCGTTGCGGGAGTGGCGAGAGACTTGCGGGGGCCAAGAGTGAGCAGGAGCGTTGCGGGAGTGGCGAGAGACTTGCGGGGGGCGAGCGGGGGGAGAGTGAGCAGGAGCGTTGCGAGAGTGGTGAGAGACTTGCGGGGAGTGAGAGTGAGCAGGAGCGTTGCGAGAGTGGCGAGAGACTTGCGGGGGGGGAGGAGAGTGAGCAGGAGCGTTGTGGGAGTGGCGAGAGACTTGCGGGGGGTAAGAGTGAGCAGGAGCATTGCGGGAGTGGCGAGAGACTTGCGGGGGGCAAGAGTGAGCAGGAGCGTTGCGAGAGTGGCGAGAGACTTGCAGGGAGTGAGAGTGAGCAGGAGCGTTGAGAGAGTGGCGAGAGACTTGCGGGGGGCGAGAGTGAGCAGGAGCATTGCGAGAGTGGCGAGAGACTTGTGGGGGCGCGCGCAGGGGGAGAGTGAGCAGGAGCGTTGCGGGAGTGGCGAGAGACTTGCGTGGGGCGAGAGTGAGCAGGAGCATTGCGGGAGTGGCGAGAGACTTGCGGGGGGCGAGAGTGAGCAGGAGCGTTGCGGGAGTGGCGAGAGACTTGCGGGGGGCGAGAGTGAGCAGGAGCGTTGCGGGAGTGGCGAGAGACTTGCGGGGGGCGAGAGTGAGCAGGAGCGTTGCGGGAGTGGCGAGAGACTTGCGGGGGGCGAGAGTGAGCAGGAGCGTTGCGGGAGTGGCGAGAGACTTGCGGGGGGCGAGCAGGGGGGGCGAAAGTGAGCGAGAGCATTGCAGGGGTGGCCAGAGCGAGGAAGAGTGTTGTGGGGGTGCAATGCCACAGGCTCAGTGCAAGACCACACAGTCAGATGCTCTGTGCAGGGTCAGCTAGTAAAATGTAAAATCAATGAATAGTATGGCATATGTCTGTGCAACTATTCCCCTTAGGGGATAGGGCTGCTATAGGAAGAAGGATTTGAGCTCCCTGCCTGGCACCTGCAGGTCGGGCTGAGCGGGAATCCTGCCTGAGAGCCTCGGGAAGCCACTGCCAGTCTGTGTATTGACAGTACTAAGCTGGATGGACTAATGGTCTGACTCAGTGGAAGACAGCTTCCTATGTTCATATTTTCAATTGGGCTCATTTGCAAGGTGCCCGTCACTTTAAGAAAGTTGGAGCGAGTGCTGCTGAGAGCTGTGGCTGGCCAGTCTTTTCCCAAACATTCTGCTTGCCTTGCAGGGCACTCTGGTATCCTGGCTCTATGGTATCCCGGTGAAGAGGAGGGGAGGGAGCCTCAAGGAGCGTAGCACAGCAGTCCCGTGGCTCCACAGGAGCACTGGGAGGGGGTAGGCAACCTCACCTGCTTGCTGAACCTGGTTTTAGAGGAGGGGCTGGGAACTGGGTGACCCTCTTTTGACAGAGCTCTGTTTGGGAGCATACTGAGGTTCCACACGGTAGTGCTGACCCCGCCACTTTCGGACCTCAAGCCCTGTTTTTGCTGGTCGTGAGAATAGCTTCATTGACTAGCTGCAGTTCAACTCAATCTTATTTGTCAGTGCCATTATTTCTAATTAACTAATTTCTAATTAATTAATTACAATTATAAATAATAATAAATAATTATTATGTTAATTCTAATTAATAATTAACTAATCCTGAGAGCTAGGAGTCAAGGGTGTTTAAGACTGTTTTGCAATGTTTTCTTTGTAAAAGCAGGCACCACCCACTCAGCTATAACCCTGAGCAACACTGCCCTTGAGCAGACTGGATTGCAAATTGCATTTTTTAATTCCTATTGAAAACTGCTTATTGAAATGGATTGGATTAATCCCATTTCCATGTTGTTCCTGTTTGTCTTTACAATTATGTACCTTTTGAAAATGGGAGGTTTCTGGAATAGCAGGAACAATAAACATTTTCCACCAGGACCTAGACCTCTACCAATCATCGGAAACCTCCACATAATGGATATGAAGAAGCCCTACACAACAATGTTAAAGGTAAAGCTTTGTGTTCTTTCCATGGGTGTGCAAATGTCACAGTGCTATATTGGTCAGAGAGCTCAGAGAGTAGTCATCTTAACCCATTCCAAATGCCAACTAGAGAATAGCTGGAGAGAAGGGGGTGGGGGAAGGGGGAGGTGAGGGAAACCATCCATTGAATGGAACGATTTAAATGATCCACTAGAGACAATACCTGGACATAATCCATAGTTCAGATGGACCTGTAGAACAGAGAGGGATAGGAGTGCAGTGGCCAGCCATGCCCCTGTGCCAGAACATTCCATGATCCCCCACTGCGGATCTCCCCTATTTCAGAGTTTATGTGCAGCATTTGAGATCACAGAAGGGAAATATCCCGTGGTTCCACTCTTGCCTCTGCAGACAAGTCCTGAACACTGGGATAATGGTGGGGGGAGGGGGCTAGTTAGAGAAGCAGACTGGTGCAGAGATGTGGCTAGCCAGTGGAGTCCTATCACTCTCTCCTCCACACATTCAGGCTGAATATCCAAATAGGGTACCTGTCTAATACAATGGTGTGAAAGATTTGCACTGTCCATTTCCATTGGCAGACATCACTCTTCACTCCAGAAGGTGAACCAAGCTCAATATCAAGTCAGTCCATGGAGTGGACTTGAAAGAAGTTAGATATCTTAGGGTGTAGCAGCTTGTGCTGCAGCTACTGGGCATTTTTGCAATTATTTTTTAAATAAAACTAGAATGTTTATACTTCTACATTTCATAATTTTACCAAAGATAGCTAATGACATTTTACATTATACATTTCATGTTCTTAGTGCAAAAAAAAAAAAAAGACTTGATTTTTAACTGTGTTGCATATATTACATTTTCACTTATGACTATATATTTTATATATTTCATATGTTTTGCATATATTTCATTTTCACCTATTTCATTTTCCCTATGACTTCACAACCTCAAAAAATGTGATATGTCTAGGAGGTAGATCCAAGTGGGAAACACTCTGCTGCTCCAAGGTGCATAGTTTTGAATTTGCTTTCAATCCTCTTGCCAGCAAGATAGATATGCATCATATCAAGCCAGCATATGTCATTTGTACATTACATATTCCAACCATGTCAAAATCACAAAGCAAGAACTCAGAGTACATAATTCAAGCAGCTGAGCCCAACCAAAGACTACACAGAATGTCACATATATAACACACGTATTTGCAACAGAGTTGTGATGAGATGACCTTTCACACCTGATGTATCCCTGGTGGGTAGAAAAAGCTCAGCCATCAAGAGTGAGGCTCCTGATGAGCCACACATGACATGCATGCATTACATACCTTCAGCAGAATAGAGGAAGAGAAGAAAGGTGTCATCTTTGGACTCCTATTCTAAGGACTAGAGCTGGGAGGGACAAGGCTGGGAAGTGAATATACCTTTAACAGAGAAACCTTAGCATTACCTGAGTGCACAACTGTCCAGAAGCATTAGAACTCCTCCAATTCCTCTTCTTCCCTAGACCTTTGCTGAGGAAGGTCAAATGTAAATGTCTTCTTTCTGTTCAAATGAATGAACTGTGCTTTGACTTCTAGAGATGGATTGGTGTCCCATTTCTCTATCACAAGAGGAAATCCTCAGAATGCTCACAGACCTATTCAGACTGCTACCACTACTACAAACATTTATATACTGCTCCTACAGCTACCCCATGCCTACGTGCCTTTTTTTTTTTTTTAAACCCTACGTGCCGGGTGTCTGTGTGGCCAAGGGGTGGCTGCTGGGGTGGGGCCGAACCGAGTAGTCAACCTCCTCCTCCTCCCCCTCCCCCTCCCCCGGCAGCGGCAATGAGGGGAGTGACCGCTGGGCACATCTTCTCTGCCCAGCGGTTGCTGTGAACTGCGAGGTGCACCTGCGCAGTTCAGAAAAAGATCGTTGCAAGCCTGTGACATCACAGTTTGTTATCCCTCATCCAGCCAATTACTACCTCTAGGCAGGCATTTAGGGAAGTTATGCCATTTCCTGATTGGGGTGACATGGAGAAATAGATTTGGGTGTATCAGCATATTAATAATACCCTGCACCAGTGTTCCTTCTAAATTTTGTCTTGTGTATGCAAAATGAGTTTTGTTCTGCGCGGCAGTATCAAGGCAGCAGGTGCACGTGCATTATGATGTGCCACTCTAGATATCACACACACACAAACACGCATGTGCAATATAAAAATAAAAGAAATCAAGTCTTGTGGGGGTGGGAAGTTAGAGCGGGGATGCATGGGAGGTATTTCCTTATGTGTTAAGATTTTTTAAAAGCACGTCTGTTAAAAAGAAGGGGACTAATTCAGCTAATATTCAACTAAGAAGTAAACATTATTTTGAACTAATAAGTAAACATTTGAAATTATATCTTGGGTGTTGGGGGGGATTCTGTATTGTTTCCATGGTGCCATACCAGTGGCAGCACCCAATACTTATCATTTGTAAATAAATTTATAAATATTATAAGTTATTAGCGAAATTCGTACCTCAGCCTTTTGGGGTTCTCTGAGAGGATTTGAAAAGGTACTTAAGTCAAGTCAGTCAAGAAAGGTTCAGAAAGATTCAGCAGCAGCAGCAATGAATGAATTGCTCTGCCATGCAGTCCTTCTTCCATTACTAGCCCTCTCCCAGCTGTTTCCCCCTCAAGTTTCTTGCCCCGCAGTCTCATGAGGTCACCACCACAAGATTACCATCAGTTTTTTTTAAAAAAATCACCCTTTGTCAGTGTGTTTGTGCTTTGCCCCTTTACACTTTAGTCAGCCCCACAACAGCTTCTTCCCGCTCCTCCTGCAGCAGGGAGCCTCCATGACTACAGCAAGCATGCTTGCGCCCTGGCTCCTGCCATTAGCAAAGCGCAGGCATCCTGCCGTCATTTGTAGTAGGGCTGTTGCTGAGGCCTGCCTGAGTGGGGAAACGGCTCTCTCACTTGCAGGAGGGAGTCGGCGATCTCCCTGATCTTGCCATGGCAAGAGCCCAGGCAGCAGTGGCTGGCAATGGCAAACAGTTGTGGGGGGGGGGGATCAGCAGCTGTGAGAGGGGGAAAGAGGCAGTGGTGATGGGGGAGTAGCGAAAGCTGCATAGCAAAGCATCAGACAATACAGAAAAAGAGAATAAAGTGGAATATGTCTTTTAGAAAGCCTAAAGCAGTGATTTAACATCAATAATTAGAATTCTAAAATTCACTCAGAAAATTAATCTCCCCACCATGATGCCTTCTGCATATCTCCATGCATGTGTAAAACATTACTTCAGCCACAGCAATTCAGACAGGCACATTGTAAACAACAGGGATGTGCAAACATGTTCAACGCCAAACCGGTTTGGTTCAACCATTTGGGGTCAAACCAAACCACTCCCTGTTTGGTCCGACCCCAGTCTAAACACCCCAACTGTTCAGGGGCTTCGTTAATTTTTTTACTTTTTATTTTTAAACGGGCCTCCATATTTCTGCACGGCGGCCATTTTTTATGCTGCTGTGCATGTGCAAATAGCCTCTGTAAGGCCTGGCATGAACCTCTGAGGTTCACCAAAGTGGTCATTTTGGATGCCACTGCGCAAGCACAGATGGCTTCTATGAGGTCCTGGGTCATGCCAGGCCTTGCAGAGGCCATTTGTGCATGTGCGGCGACAGCCAAAATGGCCACTGCACAGAAATACGGAGGCCCGAATGGGCCGAAAAACTGGCCGAACGGGTTAGAGGGGGTCAGTATGGAGACTGGAGGTGGGAGGGGGAACCTCTGTGGAACCTCAGGCCGCCCTAAGGAACTCTCCTGGAGTGGAGAAGATTTTTTTAAAAAAATTGTTCTTTTTAAAAAATCACGAACCTCTGGACTGAACCGGGGGGGGGGGGGTTCCGAGGGGGTGCCGGACCAAACTGGTCCTGTCAGGTTTGAGTCTAGTCCAGACTCGAACCAAACCGGGCCAGCCAGTTCCGTGCACATCCCTAGTAAACAAGCTAGAATTGCCATGCTGGCTCTTCCTGCTCGTCGTGCAGCAGGGAGCCTCCCTGACTACAGCAGGCTTGCATTCACCCTGGCCCCTGCCATTCGCAAAGTGCAGTTTCCTCCATCAATTGTAGCGACACATCCAGAGCGGGGGAAACAGCTCTTGCTGCGTCCAGAATGGGTGGAACGGCTTTGCTTGCAGGAGGGAGCTGATCTCCCCATGGCAAGAGACCACACAGTGGTGGTTGGCGGCAGCAGCAAACAGGCAGCGAGGGGAGAGGCAGCAGTTGGGGGGAGCAGCAACTGTGCAGCAGCAATGGGGAGGGGGAAGGCAGCAATGGGAAGGGGATTGGGGCCCATGGCAAAATCAACCAGAGATTTCAGTAGTATGAAACTAGTACCGTATTTTACGGACTATAAGACGCTACAGACTATAGGACGCACCTTAATTTTAATCCAGTTTTTCAGGGTTTTAACATATTAAACTGTTATCAACTGTACCGAAAAGTCCTGCTACCGGTAGCGCCAGGAAAGGACTCTCAGCCTTGCTTCAGTTTGTTCTCCTTTCTTCTTGCCTCAGATAAGTCCTCTTTCAATTGCTGCTACTCCACTCCTTGTTTTCTCTTCAACCTGCTTCTGACTCTATTAAAAAACAACAACACCTCTTTCGTTTCCCAGCTCTCCGCTCCTCACCAGTATGCACATACCAGATGAGGGAGCTCTGCTTTCTTAATTCTTTTCACTTTCTTCACTCCTGCTAGCTCCAGGAAAGGACTTTCAGCCTTGCTTCAGTTTGTTCTCCTCGCCTCAGATAAGTCCTCTTTCAATTGTTGGTACTCCACTCCTAGTTTTCTCTTCAACCTGCTTCTGACTCTATTTAAAAAAAAAAACACCACCCTCTTTCGTTTTCCAGCGCTCCGCTTCTCATCAGTATGCACATACCAGAGGAGGGAGCGGCTACCACTTCGGCTTTCTTAATTCTTTACACTTTTTTCAGCTGAATATGCTTGCAGAAAGTAAAACAGAAAGCTGAAAACAATGGTGTTGCTGGTGGTGATGTAATTGCACGATCGGGGAGTTCACAGGCCTAGCGGCGGAGGGTGAGCTGGAGCGGCAGTCCCCAGGCTGCACAGAGTTAATAGCATCATTTAGCATTGTTTGCTGGGAGATACCCCCCCCCTCGGGCAGGCTTGCGAGTAAAAGACGCGCCTGAATTTTGGTGGCTATTTTTCGAGTGAAAAAATGCGTCTTATAGTCCGTAAAATACGGTATATAGTCTAACATGCCTAATAGACCCATTCAAAGTCTAATAGACCCATTCAAAACTGAAATTTAGGCCAACAACCAGTACTAGTGCTGCTATATGCAGATGACACAACAATTCTCTTCTTTACATAGATAGGCTTGTACAGCCATTCAAAAATTTCAGAAGATGGAAAGCTGACTCTAATAGAGAGTGTGTCAGTTAGTTTATATAAAAAATGAAGAGGGGAGGGGTCAAATGCAACCCAGTCTCACTCCCCACTGAACAGGTATCCTCTGTGTTAAATGGCCTGTGTTAAATGGTACTGTATTTCATCATAAGTCAGTTGATATCATGTAGCATACGTATAAGGGCCAAGAGGCGATGGTCTATGGAAGAGACCTCCAATTTCCACCATAGTCTGTCCCTAGCTATCGAATTAAATGCCACTTTAAAATCCACGAATGCTACAAACAGGGCACCCTTTGGCCAGGCACAGTATTTGTTGATAAGACATTGCAGAATCAAGCACTGATCCACCATAAAGCACCCTTCTCTGACCCCTGCCTGTTCTTCAGTAATTATTCCCTCATTGTCCATCTACTCTCTAAGCTTGCCACATAAATGTCTGCTTTCCACTTGTTGCAGCCAAAATCTCTTCCAGTTAAATATGGATTGATGTGGGAGAAAAAACAATCCCTTGAATTGATGTGGGAGTAAAAAAAAAAATTCCTCTTCACTCTCTTGGGGGGGTGGGTAGCATTGTAGTAAGAGTAAAGGGTCCTGTCATCCGGGCTAATTCTTGCATTAAAATCTCCCCCTAGTACTACACAAGCCTCAGAATGCATTATTAAGGCATCAGCAATACATTTCTAAAATAGATCCCACGGTTTGAAGCTGTCAGCTCACTTTGCCTCATGGATGAGCAACCCCTGTAGTCAAAGCAATCCACTGCCCTGTGTGTTCCTTATCTACATTCTAAGCACTACACCAGCGTGGTTAGAGTGCTGGACTAGGACCGGGAAGACCTGAGTTCAAATCTCAACTCAGCCATGATACCTGCTGGGTGACTCTGGGCCAGTCACTTCTCTCTCAGCCTAACCTACTTCACAGGGTTGTTGTGAAGAGAAACTTATGTATGTAGTACACCACTCTGGGCTCGTTGGAGGAAGAGCGGGATATAAAATGTAAAATGATGATGATGATGATGATGATGATGATGAAGGTGAGAGCTATGCCAGAGGTCCAGCCATACTGGACAGGTCTCACCAGAGGAGCCAGACAAAGAGTGCCTCTCCCATCAACAATATGGTGAGACGTAACTTTAATAAATCTATACCGGATCGGTCGTCGCCCGGGTCAACAAGGACCATGCCAGGTGCTGTAGTCCCTGGACATCTGGTGGCAAGTGGGCAACAGGACTCAGGATCTTCAGTTGAGCAACCAGGGCTGGAGACTGCACGGTTACTGGAAGAAACGTCGCTTAACCGAAAAATATATTCGAAAAACGCCAACAAAGAAATAATGATCTGCTATTACAAGTCTAGTCCAACTAGAAGAGGTTATTTAAAAAGAATGTACCAAATTTGGAAAGAGAAGCATCCAGATACAGAAATAACAGAACAAAGGCTAGCAGACCAGAGAAGATTCATAATAAGAAATAAAGTATTCACAGGAGTTGAGCTGGAAGACTGAAAAGAGCAACACAGGCTCAAGATATGGAAGAAGAATTACCACCAACTGAAGAAGTTGCTCAGGCGCAGGTGGAGGAGGTGTCAGAAATCGAGGATGCCACTGTTGCTGAACTGTTTCAAAATCAAAACCAGGCAACCGCCCCTTTGCCTTCACCTCAAAAACCCAAATGCCATTTAACAGAAAAGCAACAAGAACTAAAGCAAAAAATAACTGAGCACATGAACCAAACAACCACCAGAGTTTGACTTCCAGCTCTAAAAACAGTTGCCAAAAAACAACTTGCTCAGGCATTAAAAGATGTCAATGCTGCACTTGCAGAAATAACAACCAATAATTTGCAAGAAACAAACCAACTAATGTACAGTGCAGCAACATTGCACCCCCAGGCCCCCAATGAAGACAGGACACCATTAGTTGGAGTAAATAAGGCCCACTTTATTATTGTACATAGGTAACAACACTTGCAACGAGGTCCCAATACACTAGAGTGCGGGTACTACTCTCGCGTGGTGGCCCTTCCTAATGAAGAGCACCCCACCCCAGGGCGAAGGGCCGGGTCCTGATTTGGCCAGGCTCCAAGTCCTGGCCTCCTCTCACCGCGGGGGTCTACCCCGCCGAGGGGTGGTGGTGGTCCGCCACACCCCCAACTCAAGCCGTCAAAGCTCTGAGCCGGTGAGTCGCGCCCACCCCCCGAGTGGGGGCCATTCCCAACCTTACGGGCCGTCAAAGCCCTGAAAGGCTGTTCCTTGACCCCCCCTCACCCAACTGGCCCTCCAGCCAAACACCGATCCCTGAATCTACCTACCCAACACCCGCACTCTCCTGCAAAGTGACCAACCAATTCTCAATGCCTACCTGCCACCCGGTGACCATAGGTAACGATGGCTACCTATGGCCCAGCTCCTAAGCCTCAGTGAGAAGTAGGCGAAAAAAGGCCGTGCCCCAGCCAATCTGGCACGACCCAAAAAATTCCTACTTGGCCCCCGTAGGCTACTGGCTATCCCTCACTGAGTACCGGGAGGGTGGGTGGGTGCCCGGCAGAAGAGAGACTGCTTCTGCGATGGCTGCCGGGCTACACTGTTTCCCCGGCCCCCTCCTGATTGGACAGTCCCTCGTCACATGGAGGGGGCCAAGATGGCGCTTCCGTGCCTGCTTCTTCGCGCCGGGCGCACAACCCCGCCCCCCACCTCACACGGAGGCGAGAAGCGGCATTGCACCCCCAGGCCCCCAATGAAGACAGGACACCATTAGTTGGAGTAAATAAGGGCCACTTTATTATTGTACATAGGTAACGACACTTGCAACGAGGTCCCAATACACTAGAGTGCAAGTACTACTCTCGCGTGGTGGCCCTTCCTAATGAAGAGCACCCCACCCCAGGGCGAAGGGCCGGGTCCTGATTTGGCCAGGCTCCAAGTCCTGGCCTCCTCTCACCGCGGGGGTCTACCCCGCCGAGGGGGGGTGGTGGTACGCCACACCCCCAACCCAAGCTGTCAAAGCTCTGAGCCGGTGAGTCGCGCCCACCCCCCGAGTGGGGGCCATTCCCAACCTTACGGGCCGTCAAAGCCCTGAAAGGCTGTTCCTTGACCCCCCCTCACCCAACTGGCCCTCCAGCCAAACACCGATCCCTGAATCTACCTACCCAACACCCGCACTCTCCTGCCACAGAAGTGGGGCAAACCTCTGTTTAGCCCCGCTTTCCCCACCCAGCTAGCACCTCTTGGAGACCACGTTGCAAGTCCCAGAGGAACACCTCGTTCCCCTGGTCAGAGAGATGGACTCTGTCCCCTCTATACAGGGTCGCATCCTGCACTCGTATGTCAGGGTGCTGTATTACTGTCCCCCCTAAGGCGGTAATAGCTCTTCCAACCGCCTTATTGACTTTTTTACGTGCCCTATTGAAGCACAGGGGGCCCCCTTGGCCCCTCCAGCGTGTCCTTGGGAGCAGGTTAGACCAGACCAACTGCATCTCAGGCCACCGGGCCGCCAGGCCCTGGAAATCCTTGATTGCCTGCAGGCTCAGGGCCCTGCCTTGCAACAAACCCAAGTCGTTGCCTCCCAGGTGTACCACCAAAATGTGTGGTGCCCCCTTTGCCGTGATGTACTCATCTAGAAGTGGAAGGAAAAGGTCCCACAGCATTCCTCGGCGGCCCATCCACTCCACTTCTGCCGCTCCTGCCAGACCCAACTGGGTACCCAAGCTGATCTGCCGAGCTCGCCGACTAGCCCAGAACACATAGCTGTGCCCATAGATGAGTATCCGCAAAGGGAAAGGAGGTGCCTGACAGTCTGCAAGACAAAATTGGGTGTTACTTTTTGTGGGCCATCACTTCGGCAGTGGGTGTATGTAGCGGCGACATGCGGATGAACGCCACCTCCCCAAAGCCCGGATCCGCTTTTCCGTCAGCCCCGCGGCTGCCGCTGAAGATGCTGCCCCTATCCGAAAGGAGTGGGTGCCATAAACCCGCGGGTCCAGGCCTGCTCTCCTCAAAGCCTCTTTGACCAGAGCCCAGAACTGGAAGCGCGTCAAGGGCGTAGCATCCGCATGACGGAACAACTGGCCTTCTCCCTCCCCACACACCGCCATGTAATCCCTCATGGCCCTCACCGGGCACAGGCCCTCATTAGTCCCCTCTGCCAGGGTGATGGTGGCTCCCTTGCCCTTCTGGTCGGTCTTAGCCCGCCTCAGGTGCAACTCCACCTTGTCCCTCTCTACCCGGGCATCCCCCCACTGCAGGGCCCGCGCTGATGTATCAGACCTGGAGGAGGCGACCAGCTCACTGATTCGCAGGGCACCGAAGAAGGCCACGAGGCAGGAAGCCCTGAGCAACCGTACCTCAAAGTTGGAAAAACAAATATCGTTAAAAAGTGGGAGCACCTGTTGCAATGTTGTTGGCGCCAGTGGGACCCTCGTATCTGGTTGAGAGGGGTTTACTCGCGCCCATCCCTCGAGCATTCTGCGCACCCGGAAGTCAGCGGTGGAGTCCGCAAACCCCTTCATTTTTGCCTGGAAAGCCAGTGCTGCCAACTTACCCCCAATGGACCCCGTGGCCAAGCCCCTCCCATGTAAATGTGTGCTATAGCACATTATGTGCTCAACTGGGATGGGCCATAGGTCCTCCAGCCCTGTGTCAACCCTAAATGCATGAAACTCACGGATAGCCGACGCATAGCGCACTCTTGTGCTAGGTGCTAGGGATAGGCGAATGGCCTCCTCTGCCTCTAGAATCCAAGGTTCCATAGGTGGAGTGGAAAAACTTCGGGAAGCTCCCTGGCTGCTGGGGCGAGAGTTCGAAAGCGCTCCTCCTGCATCCGAGAGAGCGCATCCGCAATGCTGTTATCCAGCCCCGGCACGTGCCGTGCGGTGAAAAGAATGTTGTGGCGCAGGCATTGCAGCATGAAGCAGCGAACCAAGTGCATCACCCGAGGACTCCTGGAAGTCCCCGAGTTGATCACCTGCACTGTGGCCATGTTATCACACCAGAACTGGACAGCCCTATCTTCAAAATCCCTGGCCCAGATGTGCACAGCGACCACTATCGGGAAGAACTCGAGGAATGTCATATCTCGTGTCACTCCCCTTTCTTCCCAGTCTGGGGGCCACCTGGAAGTGCACCACCATCCCCGGAAGAAAAGCCCAAAACCGTGCCCCCCTGCTGCATCGGACTGGACTTGAAGCTCTGCTTCTAGTAGAAATTTGGACCGCCACAGGGAAATGCCATTGAAGTCCTTCAAGAACTCCACCCACATCCTAGCGTCTTCCCTAAGCTCATGTGTCACACGCACCCGGTGATGTGGGGCCCGAAGCCCCTTAGTAGCATCACAGAGTCTCCGAAGGAAGGCGCGGCCGGGTGCAATCACCCTGCATGCGAAGTTCAAGTGTCCCACTATGACCTGTAGGTCCCTCAATGTGACCTTCCTGGTGTCCAGCAGCTGCCGCAGGCGCTGCTCGAGAGCAAGGACCTTCTCTGGTGGCAAGCGGCAGCACTGAGCCACTGTATCTATTTCAATTCCGAGGAAGGCCAGCCGGGTGGTTGGACCCTCTGTTTTTTCCGGCGCCAATGGAACGCCCAGTTCCTTTGCCAGCCCCTAAAATGTGTCCATTAGATATTTGCAGGTCGATAAAGACCCTGGGCAACAAAAAAGAAAGTCATCTAAATAATGCACTACTGAGGCGAGCCCCGCCCTCTCCCGGACTGCCCATTCCAAAAAACAACTGAAACGCTCAAAGGCAGAACAGGAGATGGAACAGCCCATGGGCAGGGCCCTATCAATATAGTAGCCGCCTTCAAAAGCAAAACCCAGGAGGTCGAAGTCATCTGGATGGACTGGAAGGAGCCTGAAGGCTGACTTGATATCACACTTCCCCATCAACGCGCCCTTGCCCTGCTCTCGAACCATCTCCACTGCTGCCTCAAAAGTTGTGTACTTAACAGAACACAGCTGGTGAGGTATGGCATCATTAACTGATCCGCCAGCAGGGAAGGAAAGGTGATGGATCAAACGGTATTCCCCTTTTGCCTTCTTAGGCACCACCCCCAGAGGGGAAACCCTAAAGCTGGGCAAGGGCGGCCGAGAGAAGGGGCCTAGCACCCTCCCTTCCTGTACTTCTTTGTCAATTTTTGCCCTTACAACCTGCTCCAACCCCTTAACTGAACGCAAATTTTCTGCCCAGGAACTAACCCTGGGACCCTGATAAGGTATCCGAAAACCCCTTTGAAACCCTTCCCCCAGATAGTCCCTATCCTGCACTATTGGGTATTGTTGCAGCAGCTGCAACAACGGACCCAGCCTTATGGGGCTAGGTCCCTTTTGCCGGAGCGGGGCTACCACCTTTTCTGGCGGCAGGCCCATCTTTGGGGCCGGTCCGGGGCCAGCAGCCCTTTGGACAGAAGTCAAATGAGTGAGCGCCTCCGCAAATGGTGCATGCGTGTCGAAAACGACATGGGCGGCGCGAGCAAGTCCCTGTTGATGCAAATTCCCAGCAAGGCTGACGAAACTGTCCCGCCACACCAGGCATCTGGCCCTTGGCGGGTGTGGCAGCAGATTTTACTATGAAGTGTCCACTGTCAGAGAATTCCCCACCCCCAGGTCGGTTGGGGCCCATGATCCTCATCCAGAGTTGTTGGTGCTGACAATCCCACGGGAGCTCCAGGTTCATGGCTGAGTGTTGCCTAAAGGCCTCGTCGTAGCGAGCCCACGCGGGCCCACTGTACTCCGAGAATGCGTGGTATATGATGTCCAAATACTTCACCATAGATGCTCCCCGCGCTGGCTGTTTCTGTAACACCACCCCCATGTACACCATGTACCCGGCCAGCCAGTTAGACCAGTTACGGTCAACTGTTTTGTACCTGATTCTTTCTCTGTCCCTCCGGTCCCCTTTCTCCCCCTCTCTGGGTTCTGTTTCCCGAAACAGTAATGAGAACATATCAACAAATTCGTTCCTCCATATCTTTTCTTTTGTGGCGAGCAACAAGTGATCGCCCAGGGGCAGGGACACCTCCCCCTGTGGGTAATGGTCAATCTTATCATTTGTAGCCACTGTTTCTTTGCCCTCAGATAACCGTCCTGGGTCTGCACTGGCCACCTTACCGCTCTGCCACTTCTGCTCCCAGGGTGTGAGCTGCTGCTGTCGTGTGGATGGTTCTGGTTCTGCCTTCTTCTCAGGTTCTGCCTTCTTCTCAGGTGCCCCACCTGTCCCTGAGACTGGGGGTGCTGAGTAACCTAGCCCTACTGGCCATGCTGGCATCCCCCCCCCCCACACGCTAGCCAGGTGCCCCGCCCAGGGTGGATAGCACCATCCCCAATCAGACTCACCAAAAGACCCGACATCTGCATCCAAGGCGTTCCGGCTGGCATTCTCCATTGCTCCAGTTGCCTCCCCTTCGCCACTCTCCAGTGCATCCAGCCTCGCCTCAATGGACTGTAAAAGTTGCAGCTGCTTATTAGGTTGGTTCCCCGCTTTTCTCGCACCCTGCTTTCCAACCGCCTTGGACCCCTCCCCTCGAGTAGCTTTCTTCCTGGACTCCAATGCCTCTAAGTGAGACAAGATCCTCGCCATTACCAGCTGCCCTTCATCCTCTGATCCCGAGGAGGGGTCGGGTTCCCTGGGCCGTGCTTGAGGCCGCTTAGGGGCCGGGGCCTTCCCCTTTCCCTTCTCCTTGCCGGGCCCTTTCCTTGATGGCATGACTCAGCAGGCCTGGCAGGATCCCTTGAAGAGGCTGCAACTGATGCCCCACCCAATGGGTGGAAGCGATTGAGGGAGGCCTCTCTCTCTCTCTTTTTAATTTGTTTTTATTTTATTTAATGGCAGCAAATATATCGCAACTGAAGGACCATGTGCTCACATGTAGTCACCCCTTCAAATGCAAACCAAGGCAGACCCTGCTCAGCAAAGGAAGCAATTCCTGCTTGTACCACAAGACCAGTCCTCCTAAACGTTCCACTGGCCTAGAGTATAAGGTATTAAGGCCTCTCCCTCTCACTTCACTTATTTATTATTTATCTATTTATTTCTTCTAATTTATTTTGTTTTAACTCATTGGGAGCAAATATATAGCACAACTGAAGGACCATTAACTGGGAAAAACAAAACAAAACCCTTGCCTTGGAGTGCTCACATGTAGTCACCCATTAAAATACAAACCAGGGCAGACCCTGCTTAGCAAAGGGGACTATCCATGCTTGCTACCACAAGACAATTTTTAAAAATAATAATAATAAACTGCCAGACAAGCTTTGGTTGTGGGCCAGGCTCCTTACACTGGGTAGCCCTCTGCTTGTTATCCAAGCTTTTACTGCTTCAGTCCTTCTGCGAAGTACTCATCCCTCGGTATCCCCAAGTAAGCTATCCAATACACTAACACTCCCACATCAACTTAACCATCAGTTGGTTGGGTCCCCAATTAATCGATCAATCCAATATAATAATGCTTGAACATCAACTCCCTCAGAACTCCCCAAGCTATGAAATGACCTCAAAAAGGGCATTCCCCCATGAAAGAAGCCCCCTTCCCCATTCCTCAAACTATGCAAAGAAAAAAGACCAAGCCCCGTATATCACCCTAGGCCTCCGAGAAAGGCCTTTGTCTGCTTGGTCCCCCGGCGCTCTGGCTGCTGAGAATCAAGCTGCTCCCTTCCTGCTGCAACGTATGCGAAGGCTGTTGATCCCTTCCTGCTGCTGCTGCTCCCACTAACAGCCAAGAGAAAAAAGCCCTGAGCACGACCGGCTTGCACGTGGCTGAGCTCTTCTTCCTCTCTGGCCCCAGGAACAAACAGCAACCGTTTGCGATCGGCCTGGGCTGTGGCCGATCGCAGCTGCCGCTCCCACCAACTACCGGCCGAGAGGAAGAGCCCTGAGCCCGACCGGCTTGCACGTGGCCGAGCTCTTCTTCCTCTCTGGCCCCAGGAACAAACAGCAACCGTTTGCGATCGACCTGGGCTGTGGCCGATCGCAGCTGCTGCTCCCACCAACTACCGGCCGAGAGGAAGAGCCCTGAGCCTGACCGGCTTGCACGTGGCCGAGCTCTTCTTCCTCTCTGGTCCCAGGAGCGAACGGCGCTCGCTCCTCCTCCTTGCCCGGCAGAAGAGAGACTGCTTCTGCGATGGCTGCCGGGCTACACTGTTTCCCCGGCCCCCTCCTGATTGGACAGTCCCTCGTCACATGGAGAGGGCCAAGATAGCGCTTCCGTGCCTGCTTCTTCGCGCCGGGCGCACAACCCTGCCCCCCGCCTCACACGGAGGCGAGAAGCGGCAATAACAACACAAGAGCTCGGATATAAGATCAGTGGACCTGTAAAAAAGGAACGCAGTACATCACCTAAGTAGAAGATTAGATTAGAAAATAAAATCTCCAGGCTTAGATCAGATGCTAGTAAACTGAAAGATATGAAAGACAAGAAGCTGAAGAATGAAAACACCAAACAGTATCTGATCCAAAAATACCACCTAGATTCAAGGAAAATTAGAGAAGTCCTGGAAATAATAGCAGCAAATAACAGCAGTGTCAAAGAAGATTAGCAGATATGAAGCCAGAATTACACAACACAGGCAGAATCTCCAATTCCAGTCGAATCAGAGACGTTTCTACCAAAGTATAGAAGAAGAAACTGCAAGAAACATAGAAACACCAAATAAAGAAGGAACAGTGCAGTTATGGGGGAAATTATGGGACAATCTAATAGATTATAATAAAAAAGCAGGCTGGATGAAAGAGGTCAAAAAATGTAACCAACAAATGCAAGATCTAATAATAACACCAGAATTAATAAGTGAAAGAGCAAAGAAAATTAAAAATTGGACTTCACCAGGCAACGATGAAATGCATGGCTTTTGGCTTAAACACCTAACAAGCCTTCATAAACAACTATCAAAACAGTTCAATCATCTTTTGGAAGGAGGTGATATTGAACAATGGCTAACAACTGGGAACACTTATCTCATCATGAAAGACCCAGCAAAAGGTGCAGTTCCAAGTAATTATAAACCGTTAACCTGCCTGCCAACCATGTTCAAATTATTAACTGGAATAATAGCAGATGAAGTGATGCAACACTTATTAACTAAAAAACAGCTTCCATTTGAACAAAAAGGAAATTGCCCGAACACCAGAGGCACAAAAGACCAGCTGCTGATTGACAAAATTATTTTAGAAAATTGCAAGAGAAGAAAAACCAATCTAAGTGTTGCATGGATTGACTACAAGAAAGCCTTCGATTCATTGCCTCACACATGGATACTAAAATGTTTAGAAACAACTGGTGTCAGCAAAAACATTCAGAAATTTATATTTAAAAAAAAGCAATGAGCATGTGGAGTACACAGTTAACAATCATTGGCGAGAAACTTGGACAGGTTAGCATTAGAAGAGGCATTTTCCAAGGGGACTCACTATCCCCTCTGTTGTTTGTAATCATCATGATCCCACTTTCACAAATACTAAACAAAACAGGCCTCGGATACCAGACATCTAAAACATCATGTAAAATCAACCATCTGCTGTACATGGATGATCTGAAGTTGTATGGAAAGTCCCAGTCAGAAATCGAATCACTGCTAAACACTGTCCATATATTCAGTAGTGATATAGCAATGGAGTTTGGACTAGACAAGTGTGCTGCATTAATAATGAACAGAGGAAAAATAAGAAGAACAGAGGAATAGAACTGCCCAATGGAAGCAAGATCGAGAACCTGGAAGATTAAGAACATTACAAATAATTAGGCATTCTCCAGGCTGATAACATCGCACACACTGAAATTAAAAGAAAAATTGGAAGTGAATACATCAGGAGAGTTAGAAAAATCCTCAAGTCCAAACTCAATGGTGGGAACACCATACAAGCCATAAACGCCTGGGCTATGCATGTTATCAGATACACTGCAGGAATAATAGACTGGTCCCAGGCAGAGCTAGAGATGCTAGATCGTAAGACCAGGAAAATAATGACTATCAATCCTGCTCTGCACCCCCGCAGTGATGTCGATAGGCTATACCTCCCTCGCAGCTCAGTTGGAAGAGGATTTTTAAAATTATTAATATTATTATTATTATTATTATTATTATTATTATTATTATTAATTAAAACTTTTATACCGCCCTTCCAAAAGGCTGAGGGCAGTTTACATTAAAACACCAATTAAAAAGAGCCCCTGGTGGTGCAGTGGTAAAACTGCTGCCCTGTAACCAGAAGGTTACAAGTTCGATCCTGACCAGGGGCTCAAGGTTGACTCAGCCTTCCATCCTTCCGAGGTCGGTAAAATGAGTACCCAGAATGTTGGGGGCAATATGCTAAAATCATTGTAAACCGCTTAGAGAGCTCCGGCTATAGAGCGGTATATAAATGTAAGTGCTATTGCTATTGCTATAGCTAAATCAATTAATAATTAAAACAAAAAATTATAAAACATAAAACAATGATTAAGAATTAAAAACATCATAAAACAACAATTAAACAATCAGAACAATTTAAAAACAAGTTTTAAAAAGCTGAGGAATGCTGCAAGTCCATCAAACAGTAAAGGAGGAGAAAAGAGGCCTTGCAGAATATATCAAGGACAGTGAAGAAGATGCACTTCAAATGGTCAATAACAAGAAACTATTCAACACTAATGAAACAAAGCAAGCCTACAAGAAAGAACAAGTCAAGAACCGAGCAGAAAAATGGAAAAATAAGCCCCTGCATGGTCAATATTTGCACAATATAAGTGGAAAATCAGACATCACCAAGGCCTGGCAATGGCTTAAGAATGGCAACTTGAAGAAAGAAACAGAGGGTTTAATACTGGCTGCGCAAGAACAGGCACTAAGAACAAATGCAATAAGAGCAAAAGTGGAAAAATCAACAACAAACAGCAAGTGCCACCTTTGTAAAGAAGCAGATGAAACAGTGGACCACCTAATCAGCTGTTGTAAAAAGATCACACAGACTGACTACAAACAAAGGCATGACAAGGTAGCAGGGATGATACATTGGAACATCTGCAAAAAATACAAGCTACCTGTAGCCAAAGATTGGTGGGAGCAGAAAATGAAGATGTAAAAATCTTATGGGACTTCCGACTACAAACAGACAAATACCTGCCACACAATACACCAGATAGAACTGTAGTCAAGAAGAAAGAAAAACAAGTTAAAATAATCGACATAGCAATGCCAGGGGATAGCAGAATAGAAGAAAAAATAGAAAAAATCACAAAATACAAAGATCTACAAATTGAAATTGAAAGGCTGTGGCAGAAAAAGACCAAAGTAATCCCAGTGGTAATTGGCGCCCTGGGTGCAGTTCCAAAATACCCTGAAGAGCACCTCAACACCATAGGGGCCACAGAAATCACCATCAGCCAATAACAAAAAGCAACTTTACTGGGAACAACCTATATTCTGCAACGATATCTATTACAACAGCAACAACATTGACAATAGAATTCAGGCATCCGAGGTCCTTGGGAAGGACTCGATGTCTGGATAAAACAAACCAGTCAATAACACCTGTCTGACTCTGTAAATAAATAAAGAAATAAATATAATAATAATAATATTTCGGGTGCTGTATGTGCAATCTCTCTCTCTCTCTCTCTCTCTCTCTTCCTCAAATTTGTACACCGCCCCAAACTTTCTTTCCCCCCCTCAAATTCAATTTTTATTAATTTTTAAGAATAATAACCATTAACAATCATAATAAACACAAATGGACTTCCCGCGCACCCCCCTTCGTGAAATAACAACTATAAAGTTTAGCCTTATTATAATATTAATAAAAAACACAAATTTAAACCTTTAAAATAAAATAAAAAGAACCATTAATCTACCCAACCTGCATTTCAAATTTCAAATCCTGCTGTGAGATCAATAGTAGGAAAATAATTCTTTAAATACAACAAAAAAGGTCTCCAATCTTCCTTGAAACGTTCTAAGCTCTGATCTCTTATCAATGTTGTAAGTTTTGCCATCTCTGCATATTCCAAAGTTTTTATCAGCCAATCTTCTTTGGAAGGCAGTTCATTACTCTTCCATTTCTGTGCATATATTATTCTGGCCGCCGTAGATGCATACATGAAAAGAGTTAAGTTATTTGTAGAAATTACTCCTTGTGTTATTCCTAGCAGGAAGGATTCTGGCTTCTTAGGAAATGTCACTTTAAATATTTTCTTTAATTCATTATATATCATGTCCCAATAGGCCTTAGCCTTCCCACAGGTCCACCACATATGGAAAAAAGTACCTTCCGTGTGCCCACACTTCCAACATTTGTTTGAAACATTTTTATATATTAACTAGTATTTTTAAGGGCGCTAAAATAACGGGCGCTAGTACCCTTTTTTTTTTGTTTCTTTTATTCCTTTTCCCTCTCTCTCACCCTCCTTTCCTTCCTTCCCCCCCCCCTTTCTCTCTCTCTCTCTTTCATTCCTTCCTTTTCTCTCCCTCTTCCACTCTTCCTTTCCTTACTTTCTTCCCTTTCCCTCTCCCTCTCTCTCCTTTCCTTCCTTTCTTCCACCTCTTCTCACTCCCATTTTTCTGTTTTCTTTCTCTTTTCCTCCTTTCTTTAACGGGCTCGCTCTTTGGGGCTGGCTGCTCCTCCCTCCCTCCTGTTTTTGGTTTTTTTTTTTTCCTTCTCCCTCACTCCTTTCTCCTTTTTTCCCCTTCTTCCTTCCTTCATTACTTCTCTCTTTCTTTCTTTTCCTCTCTCCCTCCTTGTTTCCCTTTTCCCTCCCTTCTCTCTCTTTTCTCTCCTTCCTTCTTTCCTTCTTTCTGTCTTTCTATTGTCCTGTCTCCCTCCCTCCCTCACTTCTCTCCCTCTCTCTCTGTCTGTCTTTGCCTTCCTCCCTCAGTCCTCCTGATCCCCTCCCGATCCCCCTGCTGCCGCCTCTTCCTTCTCCATAGTCTGTTCTGCACCCGCCGTTTTTCTCCTCTCTGTGGTGGGTGCTAGAAGGAGGAGGAGCCCACCCGGGAGTAGCTCTCTCTCGGAGCTGCACGCTTCAACGTCAGTCTGCCTGATGCGCTTCCTCCTTTCGGGCGCGCTTTTAGCTCCTCCGGCCGTTGCCTGCTCCAGGGACCTCCATGGCCGGCCGTGGTGGGTTCCCTCTCTCCCCACCGCCCACTTCCTCCTCCAACGCTGCTGCCCATCGTCACCCCGCCGGTCCTTTTTCCCCCGCCTGGCTTCGCCTCCCGTTCCCTCCATCTCTGGCGGGGCCGAGTGTGGCTGCTGCCACCAGTGGGCCCAGTCAGCCGCCAGCGGGCCAGTCCCAGTCCTCTCCCCGCCGCCGCCATTGGCCCCAGTCGCCCTGCAGCGGCCACCGCTGCCAGAGGCTGCCAGCGGGCTCAGTTCCCCCGGCGCCAGCGGGCCCAGTCTCGCAGCCGCTTGGCTGTACCCACCGCCTCTGCCTCTGCCCTCCCCGATCCCAGCTTCTCCCTCCCCATAGTTCCTTCTTGGCCCGCTGCTCCCTCAACATGGCCGCCGTGTCCCTGCGGCCATATCTTTCTCGGGTGTTCTGGGCATGCGCTCTGCGCATGCCCAGAATGCCCGAGAAAGACACGGGCAGGGACACGGGATCAGGCTCAAGCTCTTTATTATAGAGGATGCCAGTTTTTTTGGTGTCAGATACCATCTGTACATCATTTTATAATAATTTTCCTTCAAAGCATAACAAGCAGTAAATTTTAAATCACTCTTCCATAACTTTTCCCAAGCTGCCATTTCTATATTATGTCCAACATCTTGAGCCCACTTTATCATAGTTGTTTTAACTACTTCCTCTCTTGTCTCCTCTAAAAGTAACATTTTATACATTTTAGAAATCAGTTTTTCATCATCTTGGCATAATTCCTTCTCGAAATCCGAAATCTGATCTTCAAATCCAACTTTAAGGTCTTTCTTATAAATCTCATTTAACTGATAGTACTGAAACCAATCTCTAACCAAGTTTTGTATTTCAGTTAAGCTTTTAACTTACAATCCTTTCCATGAAAATACAACAAATCTCTGTAAGTACCCCAACACATCTGCATGTTTACTTCTTTACGCGAAAAAGCTTCGATCGGGGATATCCATAACGGAGTTTTTGGTTCTAACCAGTTTTTATATTTTAACCATACCCTCATTAAAATCCTTCTTACATAATGATTCAAAAAGTCTTTATGTATTTTACTTTTTTCATACCATAAGTAAGCATGCCATCCAAACCTTCTATCAAATCCCTCCAGATCAAGAACTCTGGGGTTTCTCAGTGTTATCCATTCCTTTAACCATGTCAAACAAACAGCTTCAAAATACAACCTTAAGTCTGGCAAGGTAAGACCACCTCTTTCCTTTGCATCTGTTAAGTTCTTAAAGTTTATTCTTGGTCTTTTCCCCTGCCAAACAAACTTAGTTATATCCTTCTGCCATTGCCTAAAACAAGTCAAATTATTAATTATAGGGATAGTGTGAAAGAGAAATAACATTTTAGGTAAAACATTCATCTTCACCACTGAGATTCTTCCCATTAAAGATAAATTCATTTTAGACCATCTTTGCAAATCATTTTTCACTGAGTTCCATGTTTTAACATAATTATTGGCAAACAACAAAGAGTTATTATTTGATAACCAAACTCCCAAATATTTCACGTTCTTCTCCACTCTTAACTCACTTATTTCAAAGAATCTGTCTTTAGTTTTCTGATCTATATTTTTAGTCAAGACCTTGGTTTTAGTCTTATTTATATAAAATCCAGCCAGCTGACCAAATTGTTGTATCTTATCCAAAAGTCTTTCAATCTTGTCCATTGGATTTTCTAAAAATAGCACAACATCATCTGCAAAGGCTCTCAACTTATAGTCTTGTTTCCCAATTTTGGGACCATGTAATTCATCATCTTCTCTAATACTTCTACAAAGCACTTCTAAAACCAATATAAAAAGCAATGGGGAAAGTGGACAACCTTGTCTAGTCCCTTTTTGTATTACAGAATTATCTGATGATTCCCCATTTGCAATAATCTTAGCGTATTGTTCCGAGTAAATAGTTTTAATTGCTCTAATAAAGTTATTGCCAGCAGTTATTTCCTCTAATAGTCCCCACATAAATTGCCATGAAATGTTATCAAAAGCTTTCTCTGCATCCAAAAAAATCATCGCTATCTGTTTATCATTATGTTTTTCGTAATACTCCAATACATTCAAAACTGTTCTAACATTGTCTCTCAATTGTCTCTTTGGCAAAAAGCCAGCTTGATCTTCATGAATGAAATCTCTTAATACAACTTTTATTCTTCTTGCCAAAACAGCAGCAAAAAGTTTATAATCATTATTTAAAAGTGAAATTGGTCTATAATTTTTAACTAATGTTAGATCTTGATCTGCCTTGGGGATTATTTCAATATTTGCATACTTCCACGAATCTGGAATAATCCCTTTTTGTAAAATGTCATTCATAGTCCATTGAAGAGGTTGTAAAATTTGATCTTTAAATAGTTTATAGTACAAGGCTGACAATCCATCAGGCCCAGGGGCCTTGTTGGATTTAGCTTGATTTATTGCTTCTGTTACTTCCATAAGTGTTATTGGAGCATTCATAATTTCTATCTGTTGCTGAGAAAGTTTTGGAATATTTTTGGTTCTAAGAAACTGCTCTATTTTTTTTTTGTCTTCTACTGTTTTACCTTTATATAATTCTGAGTAATATTTGAAAAATTCCATTCTTATCTCCTTTCCATTATAAGAGAGCCCATTTTTTGTAATGGGCTTTTGGATATAAAATTTTTCTTCCTCTCAAATCTAATTTTCCAAGCTAACAACTTGCCTGGTTTATTTGCAAACTCAAATGATCTTTGCTTAACATATTTCAAATTCTGTTCAAGTTCATTTGCTAGTAACATAGAAACTTGTTGTTGTAAGATCTTGATAGGTTGAGAAACCTTCTTCTTATCTTTAGCCAATAGCAGTCCCCTTTCCTTTTTGGAGATCTGCATCAATAATGCCTCTTTTTTCAATCCTCTTTGCTTTGTAAAATATGCATTTTGCTGTATGAAAAAACCTCTCATAACCGCTTTACTTGCATCCCAGAAAATTTTGTTATCCATTCCTTGATTTAGATTCAGTTCAAAGTAGTCCTTTAACTTCTTTTTAGCTTTCTCGACCACGTCTGCTTTTTTCAAGAGGTATTCATTCAGTCTCCACCGAAATGAAGTCACTCCTTCTTTCTTCCATGCAAAACAAATTGGATTATGATCTGAAAATGTCCTAGGTAAAATGTCCATTCTTTTCATATGAGATGTAATAGCTTTAGATGTCCAAACCATATCTATCCTTGAGTGTGATTGATGTCTTTAGGAAAAGTAGGTATATTCTTTTGCATTAGAATTTTTAATTCTCCATAAATCATAAAGATCCATATGTTCTACTAAGTCAAAGAATGCTTTAGGAAGTTTACCTTGTAAGTTCCTATCCGGTAAATCCGGTAAATCGGATTTTCTATCCAGAGATGTCAAAACAACTCCATTAAAATCTCCCAGTACAATCAGATTAACATTCAATAAATCTGCCATCTTTTGATCCAAATAGCTATAAAATTCAACTTTCTTTTCATTGGGGGCATTCCAATTATCACCGTTTTGATTCCGGAAATTAAAATTTCCAACGCTAATACCCTACCTTCTTCATCTTTAAAAATCAATTTAGGTTCAAATTGCTGTTTGACATAAAATACTACTCCTCTTTTTTTTTTTCTTGTCTAAAGAAACAAATTCTTGTCCCAGGGCCTTACTGACCAAAAATTTTTTATCTTGTTTTCTAATATGAGTCTCTTGTAGACACACAATGTCCAAATTTTGTTTTTTAAGAAAGTGAAAAACCTTATTTCTTTTAATTTTTGAATTCAACCCATTTACATTCCAAGAAAAAATTCTATAAGTATGTTTGTAATCCATATGAACTAATTTAGATTATGTGTTTATGGAGCAGGGTGCTCAGAGGCTAAGTCTTTTTTGTATTTCCGCCAAAATTCTTGTGCTTTGAGGAGCTCAGTGAATCTGTTCTTCTTGCTCTTGTAGAAAAAGGAGAGTCCCTCTGGTAATTCCCATCTGAAACGTTTTCCATTGGCATTTAATGCATCAGTCAAAAATTTGTAATCCTTGCGTTTTCTTAAAATTCTAGCTGGAATTTCCTTCAAAAAATTTATCTGGAGAGCTTGAATTGTTAAAGCTATGGTAAAATGAGCCTGGATGATTCGCTCAGCTATTGATTTAGTAGTGAATTGTACTAAACAGTCTTTAATTAGTTTATTTCTTATAGCAAAGTCTGAGTTTAGACAAAAAGCTATCTCAATCTGAGCCTCCATCTCTGCAGCTGTGATTCCCAAAAGTGATGCAAGTTCCTCTCCAAGTAGTTTCTTAATATTCTGGTTAGGAGTTTCTGGAATACCCCTAAACCTTAAAAATCTCTCTTTTTGTCTTAATTCCAACAAAGCCATTTGATCTAATAATTTTTCTTTATCCTCTTTCAGTGATCCCACATCCTTCTCTAAAGCTTCAACCCTTAATTTAAATTCTTTATTATCCTGTGCTAGTTTCTTGACAGTTTCATCAATATTTGAAGTTTTGTTATTTGTTATTGCAATCTCTCTCTCTCTCTCTCTCTCTCTCTCTCTCTCTCTCTCTTCCTCAAATTTGTACACCACCTCAAACTTTCATCTCTTGTCTTGTGTAGTAGTTTCCACAGGAAGGGATGCATCAGTTGGTCTGGCACTTTCATGCAGTTAGAAGAAATCATCAAGTGTGCCAGGTTAGCTGATGACATTTAAACATGCCACCCTGAGGATCTCAGAAATGCAAAATCTGTTTCTTGCACATCCCTAGCTCTTATCTCTAGGAGGGAAGCTTAGACTGCCACTGAGTGCACTGGTATGTACTGAACAACCTCATTTCAATTAGCATGAGCAGTTATCACTTGACTCTCTGGTCTTTACGTTTACATAAGTTCACATCTGGTTGTAGTCTCATGAGGGATGATTTGCATCAGGTTACTCCATCCTCAGCATATAGGGCGGGACATGATGATCAGAACTGGTTTTTATGTTTTCTTTTGTTGAATTCCAGTTGTCAAAACAGTATGGCTCCATCTTCAGTGTCCAAATGGGACTCAAGAAAGTGGTAGTACTGACAGGATATGAGACGGTCAAGGAGGCATTGGTGAACCAGGCAGATGCATTTGCTGAGAGGCCCTCCAACCCGATGCTTGACAAAATTTCCAAGGGCCATGGTGAGGTCCTTCCTTCTGCATAGGAGTCTGTGTTGCTTGCAGTCATGAACAGGAATGGAAAAATCAAGATGCCCACAACAAGTTATTGTGTACATTTAGTTCCCCCTTAGGTCCCCCGCCTTTTTTTGGCATTCTGTAGAATTGTGGGTATAACTGTAGCCTGAGAGTAACTTTGCAGTTTTTCAAACAGCTTGTACAGAAAGATATCTCTCTGCAACAGTGGCAGCATTCTTACAATGATGGGAATCCAGATTAAATAATTACCCAGGATCGCTAAGCCTACAGAGCTGATTGTGAGAAACCAGAATTTCCAGACAATCCTGGTCAAACTACTGTGTTAAATTGCATTTAGCCAGGACAGGTCACCAGGATCTGATCTCTGGGATCTGTCCTGGTTAAATGTGGCTTAACCACCGCTGTTTGACCAGGATTGTCCCGGAAATCCACAAATCAGACTTTTCCCATCAGTTGCTAAACCTACTTGGGAGCTACACATGGTTACCAATGAAATCAAGGGGATACACTTGCATAAATCAAACCAGAGATTGTTCTGGGCAAATGCTTCTCAGAGGCTAAGCAGATCTGAGTCTGGTTGGTGCCTGCATAGGAGACCTCTAGGCAGGGCTATAGCCATGTTTGCGTAGGCCCTGGGATGGGACAAAAGGTGGAGATTGGCCTTGCCCCTTCACCTTTTTCTTCAGAGAGGAGTGAAAGGGGGAGGGCAAAAAGCAAGCTGTCTAAACCACTAAACCACTGTCTAAAGCCCACCAAACCCCCCTCCTTCAGGTGCCCAGGGACATTTGCTCCTCCATTGTTCAATTGTAGACACATCGCTGCACCTGAGAGCCTTAGGAATGCTACCCTGACTTCCATGTGGGAAAGGTGGCATCTGAATATAATCGAAAGAACTTAGAATGATCTGACATTCAATGTTGCTCCCCTACCTTTTAATCAGGTCTCGTTTTTGCTCGTGGTGAAAACTGGAAAGTCATGAGGCGGTTTACATTGACCACGTTACGGGACTATGGGATGGGCAAGAGGACTATTGAAGACAAAATTGTTGAAGAGTGCCGTTTCCTAATAAGGAAATTTGAGACTTATGAAGGTAGGTTGGTGTTTCCTTCTGGCACTCGAGAGCAGAATTATGTTCCAATAATTTAAAGTTGCAGATAATGTTTTCTCACATATCCCCAATGCAAAGAAATGTAACTCTCAAGGTTTCCTGGGGAGAAGTAATGACTATTAAAGTAGTTTATGTCAGTAGTGTGCAGATGTATCTCAAGGGTACCTGTGACATTTAAACAATTACTAGCAGTTCTTAGCCAAAACAACCCCAAATACACCAACAATAAAGTCATTCACACATTGAGCCGGGTCTCATGATTGGTGAGACCCGGTTTGGTGAGATGAGCGAGGAGAGTGGGCTAAGTCCGCTCACCCTGCAGACGATCTGGGCAGGAGCCGGGCGATCCGGGCGAGATCAGGGTGAGATCTGGGTGACGGAGTCGGCAGGGGCTGGGGGGAGCGGGGGCCGATTGCCCCCCGGAAGCTCCAGCATGCCCTGCACGAGCGCACAGGGCATGTTGGCGAGACCCCCGGAGCCGGTAGGTGGCTTTTCACCTCCCCTCCGGGGGTCTCCTCATGAGTAGCCACGGCGCGGAGCCACGGCGCGGCTACTCACAATTTTTAAACCCAGGTTTGCAGAGTGCTCGTTCTGCAAACCTGGTTTTAGGGCAGGGGTACTTATGCAGGTTACCCGCCTAGGAACCACAGGGCTGATTCACACAATGGGGCGAAATCAAGCTAGCCTCCGCTAGCCCGATTTCACCCCATTGTGTGAATAGCCTCATTGTGTTGTACATGTGTCTAAATGGTTTCATATGAATGGTTCTACAAGCATTCATGTTAACAATCAACATGGGGACTTGTCCCCTCAAAAACGAACACATCACTTCTAAATGTGTGAATAACTGTGCACAGGTTAACAATTCTGTGTGAAGTGTATACAAACTGTATGCACATTGAACACAAAGTATGGATTGGACTGATTTCTAAGACAAAGGGAGACTAAACATAGACAGGATGACATGGGGATCTTAAGACCGTGAAGAGTAACTTTCATAGTGATACTATTTCCATAATGTGTATTTCCTCTAAATAGTTCTGTTTCATTTTAATATCTTGCACAGGAAAACCATTTGAAATTAAGACAATCATGAATGCTTCTGTTTCCAATATTATTGTGTCCATATTACTTGGCAAGCGATTTGAATATGAAGACCCCACATTCTTAAGACTGCTGCAGTTGATCAATGAAAATATCCAGCTTTTGGGAACTCCCTCAGTTCTGGTAACCAATAGTTAATTTTAAACTTGCTAAAACACTTGGCTGTAATTCCAGAGCATGACGAGTAGGTAGGGCTGTGCATATTTTGTGCATTCCACAGAATAACTTTGTATCTTGTATATTCCATGTGTTACTGGCGGTGTCATGGTTCCGTGGTAAAGCGTATGCTTTGCGTGCAAAGGGTTAATTTCCAACTTGCAAGTGAAACAATCTCAGCTCTGCTGCCTGTGTGATACAACCCTGAGTTCTCGAAGAGCTGAGACTGGTCAGATCATACAGCCTAGGTGAACCTGTGATCTGATTCAATATAAGGCAGCTTCATGAATCATGTGTTCCTATGATTCACTGAATAAACACAGAACCCAATGGCTGGTACAAAACCAATTGTTCCAAGGAACTTGCTCATTCAATTTTGTAGGGAAATCATGTGCTAGTCACCCCACAACTGTACCACTGCAGAACAGAGAAGAGTACGCATATGTTGGATGCTTCCCCTATGTAAAAACCTCATGTAAAAATGGTCTCACATGAGAGAGAGAGAAAGCTTCTAGCCTATTCTTCACCCCACCCACCCAGGCTTGAGGAATGTTCTATTGCACACCTTGTTTTCCTGTCACAAAATTCCCCTCCTCCACTCTCTAGTCCTCAGTTTCAAAAGACTGAAAACATGCTGAAGGTTCAGAAAAGAAACACAGCTTTTAGGAGGGCTTCAGATGGTTCAAGAGAAGAACGTCACTGCCTTCAGTAGTTACTCATCCCACTGCTATAGGGAGAGGCTATAATTCAGTGAAAGAACCTATGCTTTCCATGCAGATGATCCCAGCTTCAGTCCCTTGCATCTCCAGATAGGGCACGACACTCAGTCAGGATAGAGAATATGGAGCGAAATGAACCTGGCACCTTCCTATAAACTTGTCATTCATTGCTTCAATATTTAGATTTGTCATGTCATGCCCTGCTAACTTGGCAAAGAGGCACCTTTTAACGTGGTGATTCTCTTTATTTAGAAGGGGGAGAGTAACTGGCCCTATTCACCCCAGCACAGTACCTCCAGTGACTGTTGCTGGTGTGTATCTTATGTTTCTTTTTAGTTTGTGAGCCCTTTGGGGACAGGGAGCCATCTTACTTATTCATTATTTCTCTGTGTAAACTGCCCTGAGCCACTTTTGGAAGGGCGGTATAGAAATTGACAACAAAATTCAGCCATCCCAGGTCCCAGTATAAAACAAACCAGTCAATAACACCTGTCTGACTCTGTAAATAAATAAATAAATAATAGAAATAGAAAAAATAACAAAATGAAAAGATCTACAAATTGAAATTGAAAGGCTGTGACAGAAAAGACCAAAGTAATCCCAGTAGTAATTGGCGCTCTAGGTGCAATTCCAAAAGACCTTGAAGAGCACCTCAACACCATAGGGGCCACTAAAATCACCATCAGCCAATAACAGAAAGCAGCACTGCGGGAAACAGCCTATATTCTGCAATGATATCTATAATAATAACAGCAACAACATTGATGATAAAATTCAGCCATCCCAGGTCCTTGGGAAGGACTCGATGTCTGGATAAAACCAACCAGTCAATAACACCTGCCTGACTATGTAAACAAGAAATAATAATGTTCAAACTTAAAAGCAAGTGTGCACTGACAAATTGATGAGTTATTTCCCTTTCCCTGACTCCATTTTCTGTCAAACTGTTTCCCACAAAAAGGATATTTGTTCCTTGAGACAGATTATATTCTGCTTTGTGCATAATCTCCATAGCCTTCTGTCCACAAACCTCTTTTCCTTCTCCAATTATTCTTTTAAAAATCTTAAGATTCCAGAAATCTTGTTCTTTGAAAAGGAGGATTTTGGGCATGAACATAAATTTCATGAGAGAGGCAGCATGGTGTAGTGGTTAGAGTGCTGGACTAGGACCGGGGAGACCCGAATTGAAATCCCCATTCAGCCATGAGACTAGCTGAGTGACTCTGGGCCAGTCAGTCACTTCTCTCTCAGCCTAACCTACTGTACTTCACAGGGTTGTTGTGAAAGAGAAACTCAAGTATGTAGTACACTCCTCTGGGCTCCTTGGAGGAAGATTCGGCTATAAATGTATTACTAAACAAAACAGGCCTCGGATACCAAACATCTAAAACATCAAGTCAAATCAACCATCTGCTGTACATGGATGATCTGAAGTTCTATGGAAAGTCCAAGTCAGAAATCGAATCACTGCTAAACACTGTCCGTATATTCAGTAGCGATATAGCAGTGGAGTTTGGACTAGACAAGTGTGCTGCATTAATAATGAACAGAGAGAAAATAAGAAAAACAGAAGGAATAGAACTGCCCAATGGAAGCAAGATCAAGAACCTGGAAGAGAAAGAACATTACAAATACTTGGGCATTCTCCAGGCTGATAACATCGCACAGACTGAAGTTAAAAGAAAAATTGGAAGTGAATACATCAGGAGAGTTAGAAAAATCCTCAAGTCCAAACTCAATGGCGTGAACACCATACAAGCCATAAACACCTGGGCTATAGCTGTTATCAGATACACTGCAGGAATAATAGACTGGACCCAGGCAGAGCTAGAGATGCTAGACCGTAAGACCAGGAAAATCATGACCATCAATCATGCTCTGCACCCCCGCAGTCATGTAGATAGGCTATACCTCCCTTGCAGCTCAGGTGGAAGAGGAATGCTGCAAGTCCATCAAACAGTAGAGGAGGAGAAAAGAGTCCTTGAAGAATATATCAAGGACGGTGAAGAAGATGCACTTCAAATGGTCAATAACGCGAAACTATTCAACACCAATGAAACAAAGCAGGCCTACAAGAAAGAACAAGTCAAGAACTGAGCAGAAAAATGGAAAAAGAAGCCCCTGCATGGTCAATATTTGCACAATATAAGTGGAAAGTCAGACATTATCAAGACCTGGCAATGGCTTAAGAATGGCAACTTGAAGAAAGAAACAGAGGGTTTAGTACTGGCTGTGCAAGAACAGGCACGAAGAACAAATGCAATAAGAGGAAAAGTCAAAAAATCCACAACAAACAGCAAGTGCTGCCTTTGTAAAGAAGCAGATGAAACCGTGGACCACCTAATCAGCTGTTGTAAAAAGATCGCACAGACTGACTACAACCAACGGCATGACAAGGTAGCAGGGATGATACACTGGAACATCTGCAAAAAATACAAGCTAACTGTAGCCAAGAATCGGTGGGACCATAAAATTGAAAAAGTCGAAGAAAATGAAGATGTAAAAATATTATGGGACTTCCGACTACAAACAGACAAACATCTGCCACACAATACACCAGATATCACTGTAGTCGAGAAGAAAGAAAAACAAGTCAAAATAATCGACATAGCAATACCAGGGGATAGCAGAATAGAAGAAAAAGAAATAGAAAAAACCACCAAATACAAAGCATGTGCGCAAAAGCCTTCCTAGAAGCCATTTGCAGCCCAGCCGGCAAAGGGGAAGGGGACGGCAGGGAGTTCTCCTGCCGACCTCTTGCAATGGGCAGAAATTTAGCAAGAAGGGGGCGGCAGGGGTCTTCTTGGGGGCTGCAGGGGGCTTGAAGGGGGCGGCCACCAGCCGAGCGGGGCTTTATGGGGGCGGCAGGGACTGGGAGCTATCCTGCCGCCCCATTCTGTATACAAAAGGAGGAGCTGCGCCGCGCCGAGCAGGGAGTCAAGCGGGCGGCAGGGAGATATCCTGCCGCCCAATTGCTCAAAAAAATACGGTGCCTTTGTTGGAAGGGGTAAGTAAAGCCCCCCTATCTTTATTGGAATACCCCACCCCATCTTCCCGAACCAAAACCACCCCGTGTCCGGACTGGTCTGGAGGCCTTTAGAATGGCCTCCGAACCGGTCCGTGCACATAACTATTACTCAAAATAGATTTTATTTGAAACCAAAATAACCATGGTAGTTGATAACCTATCTTGTACTCAATCTGTTCCCTATTAAATAACCCATCCCAATGATAAAAAATCTCTAAATCTGCATCACCTATATTTCCTGAATAAATCCATCTGAGTCGACATATATTTATTACCAGGGTCAACATAAATCTTCAAGAGTGTTAATGGGGAGATAGTTCCCATCAACTCCTTATATCTTTTCCTCCATATCAGGAACATAGCTTTAGTAAATAAATGATTAATATTGACTATCTTTGGGGGGGAAATGTACAAAAAGGAACTTGTATTGAAAAACCATCTGCCTCTTGTGCATTCCCTATTTGGACCCACTGTTTAGTTGAATCTTCTAGTATAAATGGTATCATATGTCCAAGGTGTGCTGCTTGATAATATAGTCTTAAATTTGGAATTCCCCAGCCTCCCTTTTTCTGTGGTCTGTATACAATCTTCCGATTAATCCGCAATTTCTTAGAGCTTAGCCTCTAATGAACATTCACAAAACAAAGTTTCAGGTGTATTAAGTAATCCTTCAGGGTCGTTATTTATTCTTCTCTAGAATATGAACAAAGCTATTTTGATAAAATTGCTTTGAGATGTCCACCTGGTAACATCATGTACTGTTGAACCCTCTTAATATATCTTGTTCTTTGTCCTTCTTTTCAGCTGTATAACCTGTTTCCTGCTCTTGGCTTTCTTTCTCGAGCTCACAAGACGGTGCTTAATAACAGAGATGAATTTCAAGCCTTTGTAACTGCCACCTTCATAGAACACCTCAAAGAATTGGATGAAAATGACCAGAGAAGCTTTATTGATTCATTTCTTATCCGACAGCAAGAGGTAATGGAGACTTTTAAATATGGCATTGATTGCATTGCAGTTGTCCCATTGTGGTTTCAAAGCATGTGTGCATGATGTGGATGCACATGCTGTTCCCAAGAAATCTAAAGAAAAAGCAACCACACAAATTAGGCTAGCAAGCGTTTCCAAACATCTAGCAATCCTTAAGATAGATAGATAGATAGATAGAATTCATGTATGTAACACATTTTTATACCACCCCATAAATATACAAGTTCCTAGGTGGTTCACATGTTGCAGATAGTGGCTGATATCCTGAAGCACACATGTAAAGAGGAACATAAGAACAGCCCTGCTGGATCAGGCCCAAGGCCCATCTAGTCCAGCATCCTGTTTCCAACAGTCACCCATCAGATACCTCTAGGAAACCAACAGGCAAGAGCATGCTCTCTCTCCTGCTATTGCTCCCCTGAAACTGGTATTTAGGGGCTTCCTGCCTCTGAGACTGGAGGTGTCCTATAGCCACCAGACTAGTAGCTATTGATAGCCTGCAAACAATTCCCCCAGTTCCTCTATTATGTGTGCATTTGCACAAGTGGTAGAACTGTCCCTGTACTCTGGAAGTGATTGGGAGGAAACATATCGCTGACCCTCGGCAACATGTTTCTTCTCTTACAGTTTGCTTCTGGGGGACATATGCACTTTGGTAGTCTCTTTATATATGCACTTTGGTAGTCTGGATGTTGGCCACTGTCGCTATATGTGCAAAGGCTGCATGCATTTCAAGAAACAAATCCTGAAAATTCACTATGAGAAAGCAAGGATGCAAAGAACATCTGCTGTGCAAATATTCAGGCACAATTTCTGGAAACCATGGGCTGAAGGGCCATGGTGGGCAACATCCAGACTCAGTTAGCCATGTCCCATTGAAATTAAGGGATCATAACGAGTTTGTCACATTGGCTGACATGTTCTGCAGCATAACATGCATGGTTCTGATCATATGCAAGAACCCATGTCTCCAAAATAGGAATGCTACTGCTGGGCATGTGCTCTTTTTTTGGTAGCACATGTGTAGCTTTAGTCAGAATGTTTGTTTGTCTGTCTGTCTGTCTGTCTGTCTGTCTGTTTGTTTGTTTAACTTATTTGTATACTGCCCCAAATGCATGTCTCTGGGTGGTTTACAATAAAACCAGTACAAATTATAACCTTAAAATATTAAAACAATTTCATTTTAACACAATGTTAAAACTGTTAACTGTTAAAAACTATAAATCTAATTAAAAGCCTGGGTGAACAAAAAGTTGTCAGAGATTGTGAGGTTCTCATTTCAACAAAGAGTGTATCCCAAAGCCTTGGGGCAGCAATGGAGAAGGCTCATCCCTGAGTAGCCACCAGATGAGCCGGTGGCAACTGCAGAAGAACCTCTCAGTCTCAGTTTGTTATCCCTCATCCAGCCCATCACTGCCTTCCGGCAAGCATTTAGGGCAGTTTTGTCTTCTCCTAATGATGTTGACATGGAGAAAAACATGTGGGTGTCATTGGCACACTGATAACACCCTGCACTAAATGTCCTGATGATCTCTTGTTTCATGTAGATGTTAAACAACATTAGAGACAATATGGAGCCCTGAGGGACAGCATACAAAAGTTCAGATTCTGAAGAGGAAAAGTCTCCGAGAGACACCATCTGGAATCCACCTGAAAGATAGGAGCAGAAACACTGCAGAACAGTGCCTTCCATCCCCACAATTACCACTACCCACAATTACCTTACCCAGCCATGGAAGGTTGGAGACAGGCCTATAGTTGCTGAACTCTGAGGGAGCCAATGCAGGCTTCTTTAGAATGAATCTGATGATTGCCTTCTTGAAAAAAGGAGCCATCCTGCCCTCCCTCAGAGAATGTTGACCACAGTCTTTTAAAATCCCCATGTTTTAAGGAGGGCATTTCTAAGTTTACCTTTCTACTGTCAGAGCCGCTGCAGTGTGGCTGCTTTCCATGCCACCTAGGTAACATCTGAGGCACATGACAGAGGTCCACTCAAACATGCCTTCCTATGCCAGTGTTGCTCTGTTTTACAAGAAGGCCAATATTGACATGGGAAGAAACTGCTTTGCGTTGTACCTGTTTCGGGAGATTTCTGGACGAAACAAATCGCCCCTGTGCTAGCTGGCCAGATTTGGAACCAAAAAAATTGATACGTGCACATCCCTAAGTTTTAATTATTGCTTTTCCCCCATTCCATCTAGGAAAAGAAGAGCAATATTAATGGATACTTCCATAATGATAACCTAACAGGTGTGGTAGCAAACCTATTTACTGCCGGCACAGAGACCACTTCAACCACACTGCGCTGGGGCCTCTTGCTAATGATGAAATACCCTGACATTCAGAGTGAGTGCTTTGCCGTTGGTTGGTTGAAGGAACTGAAGGAACATAGGAAGCTGCCATTTACTGAGTCGAACCATAGGTTCATCTCGTTCAGTATTGCCTACACAGACTGGCCGTGGCTTCTTCAAGGTTACAGGTAGGAATCTCTCTCAGCCGTATCTTGGAGATGCTGCCAGGGAGGGAACTTGAAACCTTCTGCTCTTCCCAGAGTGGCTTCATCCCCTAAGGGGAATATCTGACAGTAATCACACTTCTAGTCTCCCTTTCATATGCAACCAGGGCAGACCCTGCTTAGCTAAGGGGACAAGTCATGCTTGCTACCACAAGACAAAGATGTCACCAAAATAGAATAATACAATTTAAAAGCTGGAAGGGACCTTGGAATCTAGTTCAACCCTCTAGGTCAGGAATCTACTATAGTATCTCTGGCAAATGGATGCCCAGGCTTTGTTTGAAAAACCTCCAGCGAAGGATATTTCACCACTGCACAAAGTAGCTTGTTCCACTTTTGAGCAATTCATATAGAAGAAATTCCTCCTAACACCTAACCTAAACTTGCTTCCTAAATCGGAATGAGCATGGATAGGAAGCATGATCTTGTGGTAGCAAGCATGACTTGTTCCCTTTGCTAAGCAGGCTCTGCCCTGGTTTGCATTTGAATGAGACATTGAGCCTCTTCTCACGATTAGTGAGAAGGACTAGAGGGCGGTCTGCGGGGAAGGCAGGTCAAGCTTACCTTCCCCACAATCGAATGAGTGGTGTTGGGCATGCTCCCCGCATGGCCAGATGACTCCCCATGCGACAAGGCAGTGGGGAGGTTCGGGGCCCAGCCCCTGGAACTACCAGGATGCATGGCACAAGTGCGTGGTGCATCCTGGGGACCCCCCTCCCCTCTCCAGATTCCCCACAGTGTGGCAGCCACAGCTGCCACACAAGCAAAAAAATGAACCTATGGGAGCACTCGCTCCCTTAACCTCATTTTAGAGGGTGGCTTCACAGGTGGGTTTGCCTCTGGGATCAGGCCTGATCCTGGCGGTTCACGTGGGCATGCAAAACCGGGCTGGGCTCCCTCAGCCCTGTTTTGCACACCTATGTGAACAGCCTTGGTGTGTGAGGACTATAAGTTATTCCACTCAGGAGATGGGGCTGCTCTGGGAAGAGCATTTGCAGGCTTGCATGCAGAAAGTTCCAAGTTCCCTTCCAGGCATCTCCAGGATAGGGATGAGAGAGACTCCTGCCTGTAACCTTGGAGAAGCCCCTGCCAGTCTGTGTAGACAGTACTAAGCTAGATAGACCAATGGTCTGACTCGGTATGCTTACATTTTCAAATGTCGTACCGGCACTGTGTATATTGTGCTCTCTTGTTCTCCTCCCCTATTACTGCTGCTCAGTGGAACTAAAAAAAGCATCCCTGCATGAGCTAAGATTGAAAATGCTTGACTATGAAGGACAGAACATGCTGACCATATTCGGAGTCTGAATATTCTCTGTGTGTCTCACTCCACATGAAAAAGGGGAAATCTCTTCACCACCATTAGCAGAGGCCATCTCTTCACCACTATTAGGGGAATACCTGCTATCATTTGAAAAATGTCCATTCAAAGATCAATATATTCTGAAGTCACCGCTTTTCATGAAACACCTTACCCATAGAACACTTTATGCACTCCTGACAAAGGAGGTCTAGTAGAAATGATGGCATTTCAAATGCAATAAGAGCAAAAGTCGAAAAGTCAAAAATAGGAGTTCACCATGCTTTACAGGCCTTAACTCTGCCAGCACCAAGTCTGTGGATTCCTCTGCCAAATGCCTTTGTGGGTCGTCTTAGTGGCAGAGAGCTGCAGCTGCATTAGTGACCTCTGCCTTTCCTTCCTCTAATGCAATACTTCTAGGGTCGCATCACTACCGGGTGTAGGAGCATTGCATGAAGGGTAAAACAGATGGCCAATAGTGCCCTTAACCAAGAGCGCTCCAGCTACTCCCACTGCCACTGTCACTCTTTTGGTATACCTCCAGTGTGGGGAACCTATCCATATGTGGGCTCACCTCAGTGATGGTTTGTTGGAGGCTTACTATATCTTGAATGTAATGGCAGCAGCTTGGAATACTCCATTGTGACTGCCATCCTTTCCCACCAATGTCTCAGGAGTTGGCTATGGCCCCTTGGAAGTTTCCAGCCCCTGATCAGTGCCCAAGCTGACCAGCTTCTGACAGTGAACCCAGTTCTCTCTGATGCTCAGCAACTTCCACCCAGTACTGTCCCTTTGACAGCTCTATTGACATATTGACAGCTCTACCATGGTGAACCAAAGTAAGATTGGAAAGGCAACACTGCGATTAAATCATACTGATCACCTTTGGGATGAAGTAGCCATTAAGAGTAACATCCATAGTGGTAGCATGTGGCAGGTTTGTTGGAAGAATATTTCCAAATCTCTGAATTTCATGGATCACTGAATCTACATGGGGCATTTTTGTCCGATGTTCAATCCGGGGTTGGGAAGACCCAACAACGGTTGCAATTTCCTCTTGGACTTTCCCTGAGAACATAAAATATCCTATGTTATTAATATAAGCTCCATGGTTTTCTATTTTGCACAAGTCCCTAAACAGATTAAACTCAAGGCTTATCAGTGTTATAAAACGCATATTCCCCAACTCTCAGTGATTGCTTAGTGTTGCCAGTGGTGCAATGTGGCATTTCGCCATTCACTTTGAGAAGGCAGCTCTGGGGTGCAGAAGGGGAGGCATACATGAAGCTGCCTCTCTGTATAGTTGGAGTACCATGTGGAGTATCATGCATTGTGCACTGAAGTGTGTTCCAGGTCCAAGCACTAATGCACCAACATCGTTCACCAACATCCTTTTGCAAAGAGTGGTTAGTGGCTTCAACTCACAGTACACTGCAAAAACCCAAAATGTGCTATTGTTACAATATGTCTATTTTACAAAGGTAGAGGCCCATTCCGAGCCACTGAGCCCCTGGTGGCGCAGTGGTAAAACTGCCGCCCTGTAACCAGAAGGTTACAAGTTCGATCCTGACCATTGGGCTCAAGGTTGACTCAGCCTTCCATCCTTCCGAGGTCGGTAAAATGAGTACCCAGAATGTTGGGGACAATATGCTAAATCATTGTAAACTGCTTAGAGAGCTTCCAGCTATAGAGCGGTATATAAATGTAAGTGCTATTGCTATTGCTATTCCAAATTTGCTAATTTGTCTCAGGATACTAAACTATTTTAATCCAGGATGCGTGATTTCTAAATGTGTGGAATGTGGGATGCAGAGTAGAAGTCAGCAATACGTAATTTTAAATATGAAGTACCCACGTCCCTTGGAAGAACAGCCAGGGCAGGGCGAACAACAGAGATAGCTTCACTGGCTGGCATCCCATTGCCCTAGGAATCTCCCACCCCAGTCATAGTACCGACCCACCCGAGGATGTGGCTGCTCCAAGCCTTTGGCACTTCTTGATTGCAGCCTCTTGGAAACCCTCCTGTCAGCTAAGCAGCCACGGAGTTGCCAGGCTAGAGGGACACCTCCACGCCCCACCCCACTCAGCCTGTCAAGCTGCACAGCCTTGTGAGAGAAGCTCCAAATCCCCCTCTGTCCCTTGTTCTCCCCAGACTGCAAGTGGTAGGGCCAGGGCATGGGATGACAGGAGGGGCGCTCAGTGCTTTGCTCCCCAAGAAGACAGCAACAGTCATGTATGTTCACAAGTGCAAGCACTCCAAGTGGCAACATAAGCAGGGCAACCCATCACAGCGCCAGGAGGGGAGCAAATGCCTGGGGGGGGGGAGGTGGAACCAGGGTTGGGTATAAAAGGCAGGCCCAAGCAGGGAACTTGGAGCAGCAAAGTTATATTTTTCCCCCCACAGAAAGTTTGCGAAAGCGGGTCAGCCCCTTCCCTGGGTGGGTATATTTTCTCCCTAGTCTTGCGCATGAGAAGAACTGTCTGTGAGGACTAATTGCAAATGTACAGGATGGCATCCCCGTTTTATGGAAAATGGCATGCAGCCAGGCTATGGTACATGGGGTGTCAACATCTTCTCTGGGGTGCAGGCAAGACTTCAGAGGGATTCGGGGAGAGGGAGGTACTGGAGAATCAGTTCTATTTTTTACCATCGAGAGTTGGAGGACCCACTAAAGTGAGGCCCTTTGGGTTCATTGGTGGGCTGGCAGTACTCATGAGCTTGCAGTCAGTGGGTTGGGAATTAGCCTTCTATGGGCACAGCACAGCCATATTCCCAGTAGACTGGCCCTCTTATGAGAGGGCTAGCCCACTCATCAGCAAGCTGCCAGACAGCAGATTTAGAATGGGTCTGCATGGACTGCTTTGCCAGGGTTACCCCTCTCAACATCTTCCCTGGTTATGGCGGGACAGACTCCCCAGAAGCCTCTATATGCCCCCTTCTGCATATCCCCTACTAGCAAATGTGGATTTCACTCTCCACTCCTGTAATGAAAGTGGAATTCCACTCCCCCCCCCCCGCCCTAGCCCCCAAACCTGCAGAGAATTCATGCTTGTGTGGTATATTCAGGCTGGGGGTTACTTGCTTGGGGCAGTGGTGCCATTGCTGGCATTGCGGGGCATTTAAAGGGCTTTAAATGCCCTTTCCCTACCAAGGGTTGGTAGATTACTCTGAAAATTCACGATTGCACTTGGCATGCCCCCTTTGAGATCATGGCCAAACGTGGCCACCCCGCTGAAGTGGCGATGCTTTGCCCACAGTCTGGCCATGGAGCTGGATGGGATCTGCCTTGGAGGCCTCGCAGGACAGAGGGGCTCCTCTCTCCTTCAACTGGAGTTTGGCAGGCTGCAGTTTGGTGAACATCTGTGGTGCGATTTGGAGTTCCAGATTGAAACCTCAGTCACGTTTCCCTCTGGTTAGCTGTTACGTCTGAATGCAGCCATAGTTTGGTGAGAGTGGTGAGAATGTGTTTGAGATCTTTGGCTCATTCATAAAGAATTATGTTCAGGTTTTGATGTGGAGAGACTTAATATTTAAACCCAGTTAAGTGTAAAGATCAGATTTGGTGGCACATGTGCATGCCATGTGAAATGCCATCATTTCTACTAGACCTCCTTTGTCAGGAGTGCATAAAGTGTTCTATGGGTAAGGTGTTTCATGAAAAGCGGTGACTTCAGAATATATTGATCTTTGAATTGACATTTTTCAAATGATAGCAGGTATTCCCCTAATAGTGGTGAAGAGATGGCCTCTGCTAATGGTGGTGAAGAGATTTCCCCTTTTTCATGTGGAGTGAGACACACAGAGAATATTCAGACTCCGAATATGGTCAGCATGTTCTGTCCTTCATAGTCAAGCATTTTCAATCTTAGCTCATGCAGGGATGCTTTTTTTAGTTCCACTGAGCAGCAGTAATAGGGGAGGAGAACAAGAGAGCACAATATACACAGTGCCGGTACGACATTTGAAAATGTAAGCATACCGAGTCAGACCATTGGTCTATCTAGCTTAGTACTGTCTACACAGACTGGCAGGGGCTTCTCCAAGGTTACAGGCAGGAGTCTCTCTCATCCCTATCCTGGAGATGCCTGGAAGGGAACTTGGAACTTTCTGCATGCAAGCCTGCAAATGCTCTTCCCAGAGCAGCCCCATCTCCTGAGTGGAATAACTTATAGTCCTCACACACCAAGGCTGTTCACATAGGTGTGCAAAACAGGGCTGAGGGAGCCCAGCCCGGTTTTGCATGCCCACGTGAACCGCCAGGATCAGGCCTGATCCCAGAGGCAAACCCACCTGTGAAGCCACCCTCTAAAATGAGGTTAAGGGAGCGAGTGCTCCCATAGGTTCATTTTTTTGCTTGTGTGGCAGCTGTGGCTGCCACACTGTGGGGAATCTGGAGAGGGGAGGGGGGTCCCCAGGATGCACCACGCACTTGTGCCATGCATCCTGGTAGTTCCAGGGGCTGGGCCCCGAACCTCCCCACTGCCTTGTCGCATGGGGAGTCATCTGGCCATGCGGGGAGCATGCCCAACACCACTCATTCGATTGTGGGGAAGGTAAGCTTGACCTGCCTTCCCCGCAGACCGCCCTCTAGTCCTTCTCACTAATCGTGAGAAGAGGCTCAATGTCTCATTCAAATGCAAACCAGGGCAGAGCCTGCTTAGCAAAGGGAACAAGTCATGCTTGCTACCACAAGATCATGCTTCCTATCCATGCTCATTCCGATTTAGGAAGCAAGTTTAGGTTAGGTGTTAGGAGGAATTTCTTCTATATGAATTGCTCAAAAGTGGAACAAGCTACTTTGTGCAGTGGTGAAATATCCTTCGCTGGAGGTTTTTCAAACAAAGCCTGGGCATCCATTTGCCAGAGATACTATAGTAGATTCCTGACCTAGAGGGTTGAACTAGATTCCAAGGTCCCTTCCAGCTTTTAAATTGTATTATTCTATTTTGGTGACATCTTTGTCTTGTGGTAGCAAGCATGACTTGTCCCCTTAGCTAAGCAGGGTCTGCCCTGGTTGCATATGAAAGGGAGACTAGAAGTGTGATTACTGTCAGATATTCCCCTTAGGGGATGAAGCCACTCTGGGAAGAGCAGAAGGTTTCAAGTTCCCTCCCTGGCAGCATCTCCAAGATACGGCTGAGAGAGATTCCTACCTGTAACCTTGAAGAAGCCACGGCCAGTCTGTGTAGGCAATACTGAACGAGATGAACCTATGGTTCGACTCAGTAAATGGCAGCTTCCTATGTTCCTTCAGTTCCTTCAACCAACCAACGGCAAAGCACTCACTCTGAATGTCAGGGTATTTCATCATTAGCAAGAGGCCCCAGCGCAGTGTGGTTGAAGTGGTCTCTGTGCCGGCAGTAAATAGGTTTGCTACCACACCTGTTAGGTTATCATTATGGAAGTATCCATTAATATTGCTCTTCTTTTCCTAGATGGAATGGGGGAAAAGCAATAATTAAAACTTAGGGATGTGCACGTATCAATTTTTTTGGTTCCAAATCTGGCCAGCTAGCACAGGGGCGATTTGTTTCGTCCAGAAATCTCCCGAAACAGGTACAACGCAAAGCAGTTTCTTCCCATGTCAATATTGGCCTTCTTGTAAAACAGAGCAACACTGGCATAGGAAGGCATGTTTGAGTGGACCTCTGTCATGTGCCTCAGATGTTACCTAGGTGGCATGGAAAGCAGCCACACTGCAGCGGCTCTGACAGTAGAAAGGTAAACTTAGAAATGCCCTCCTTAAAACATGGGGATTTTAAAAGACTGTGGTCAACATTCTCTGAGGGAGGGCAGGATGGCTCCTTTTTTCAAGAAGGCAATCATCAGATTCATTCTAAAGAAGCCTGCATTGGCTCCCTCAGAGTTCAGCAACTATAGGCCTGTCTCCAACCTTCCATGGCTGGGTAAGGTAATTGTGGGTAGTGGTAATTGTGGGGATGGAAGGCACTGTTCTGCAGTGTTTCTGCTCCTATCTTTCAGGTGGATTCCAGATGGTGTCTCTCGGAGACTTTTCCTCTTCAGAATCTGAACTTTTGTATGCTGTCCCTCAGGGCTCCATATTGTCTCTAATGTTGTTTAACATCTACATGAAACAAGAGATCATCAGGACATTTAGTGCAGGGTGTTATCAGTGTGCCAATGACACCCACATGTTTTTCTCCATGTCAACATCATTAGGAGAAGACAAAACTGCCCTAAATGCTTGCCGGAAGGCAGTGATGGGCTGGATGAGGGATAACAAACTGAGACTGAGAGGTTCTTCTGCAGTTGCCACCGGCTCATCTGGTGGCTACTCAGGGATGAGCCTTCTCCATTGCTGCCCCAAGGCTTTGGGATACACTCTTTGTTGAAATGAGAACCTCACAATCTCTGACAACTTTTTGTTCACCCAGGCTTTTAATTAGATTTATAGTTTTTAACAGTTAACAGTTTTAACATTGTGTTAAAATGAAATTGTTTTAATATTTTAAGGTTATAATTTGTACTGGTTTTATTGTAAACCACCCAGAGACATGCATTTGGGGCAGTATACAAATAAGTTAAACAAACAAACAGACAGACAGACAGACAGACAGACAGACAAACAAACATTCTGACTAAAGCTACACATGTGCTACCAAAAAAAGAGCACATGCCCAGCAGTAGCATTCCTATTTTGGAGACATGGGTTCTTGCATATGATCAGAACCATGCATGTTATGCTGCAGAACATGTCAGCCAATGTGACAAACTCGTTATGATCCCTTAATTTCAATGGGACATGGCTAACTGAGTCTGGATGTTGCCCACCATGGCCCTTCAGCCCATGGTTTCCAGAAATTGTGCCTGAATATTTGCACAGCAGATGTTCTTTGCATCCTTGCTTTCTCATAGTGAATTTTCAGGATTTGTTTCTTGAAATGCATGCAGCCTTTGCACATATAGCGACAGTGGCCAACATCCAGACTACCAAAGTGCATATATAAAGAGACTACCAAAGTGCATATGTCCCCCAGAAGCAAACTGTAAGAGAAGAAACATGTTGCCGAGGGTCAGCGATATGTTTCCTCCCAATCACTTCCAGAGTACAGGGACAGTTCTACCACTTGTGCAAATGCACACATAATAGAGGAACTGGGGGAATTGTTTGCAGGCTATCAATAGCTACTAGTCTGGTGGCTATAGGACACCTCCAGTCTCAGAGGCAGGAAGCCCCTAAATACCAGTTTCAGGGGAGCAATAGCAGGAGAGAGAGCATGCTCTTGCCTGTTGGTTTCCTAGAGGTATCTGATGGGTGACTGTTGGAAACAGGATGCTGGACTAGATGGGCCTTGGGCCTGATCCAGCAGGGCTGTTCTTATGTTCCTCTTTACATGTGTGCTTCAGGATATCAGCCACTATCTGCAACATGTGAACCACCTAGGAACTTGTATATTTATGGGGTGGTATAAAAATGTGTTACATACATGAATTCTATCTATCTATCTATCTATCTTAAGGATTGCTAGATGTTTGGAAACGCTTGCTAGCCTAATTTGTGTGGTTGCTTTTTCTTTAGATTTCTTGGGAACAGCATGTGCATCCACATCATGCACACATGCTTTGAAACCACAATGGGACAACTGCAATGCAATCAATGCCATATTTAAAAGTCTCCATTACCTCTTGCTGTCGGATAAGAAATGAATCAATAAAGCTTCTCTGGTCATTTTCATCCAATTCTTTGAGGTGTTCTATGAAGGTGGCAGTTACAAAGGCTTGAAATTCATCTCTGTTATTAAGCACCGTCTTGTGAGCTCGAGAAAGAAAGCCAAGAGCAGGAAACAGGTTATACAGCTGAAAAGAAGGACAAAGAACAAGATATATTAAGAGGGTTCAACAGTACATGATGTTACCAGGTGGACATCTCAAAGCAATTTTATCAAAATAGCTTTGTTCATATTCTAGAGAAGAATAAATAACGACCCTGAAGGATTACTTAATACACCTGAAACTTTGTTTTGTGAATGTTCATTAGAGGCTAAGCTCTAAGAAATTGCGGATTAATCGGAAGATTGTATACAGACCACAGAAAAAGGGAGGCTGGGGAATTCCAAATTTAAGACTATATTATCAAGCAGCACACCTTGGACATATGATACCATTTATACTAGAAGATTCAACTAAACAGTGGGTCCAAATAGGGAATGCACAAGAGGCAGATGGTTTTTCAATACAAGTTCCTTTTTGTACATTTCCCCCCCAAAGATAGTCAATATTAATCATTTATTTACTAAAGCTATGTTCCTGATATGGAGGAAAAGATATAAGGAGTTGATGGGAACTATCTCCCCATTAACACTCTTGAAGATTTATGTTGACCCTGGTAATAAATATATGTCGACTCAGATGGATTTATTCAGGAAATATAGGTGATGCAGATTTAGAGATTTTTTATCATTGGGATGGGTTATTTAATAGGGAACAGATTGAGTACAAGATAGGTTATCAACTACCATGGTTATTTTGGTTTCAAATAAAATCTATTTTGAGTAATAGTTATGTGCACGGACCGGTTCGGAGGCCATTCTAAAGGCCTCCAGACCAGTCCGGACACGGGGTGGTTTTGGTTCGGGAAGATGGGGTGGGGTATTCCAATAAAGATAGGGGGGCTTTACTTACCCCTTCCAACAAAGGCACCGTATTTTTTTGAGCAATTGGGCGGCAGGATATCTCCCTGCCGCCCGCTTGACTCCCTGCTCGGCGCGGCGCAGCTCCTCCTTTTGTATACAGAATGGGGCGGCAGGATAGCTCCCAGTCCCTGCCGCCCCCATAAAGCCCCGCTCGGCTGGTGGCCGCCCCCTTCAAGCCCCCTGCAGCCCCCAAGAAGACCCCTGCCGCCCCCTTCTTGCTAAATTTCTGCCCATTGCAAGAGGTCGGCAGGAGAACTCCCTGCCGTCCCCTTCCCCTTTGCCGGCTGGGCTGCAAATGGCTTCTAGGAAGGCTTTTGCGCACATGCTTTGTATTTGGTGGTTTTTTCTATTTCTTTTTCTTCTATTCTGCTATCCCCTGGTATTGCTATGTCGATTATTTTGACTTGTTTTTCTTTCTTCTCGACTACAGTGATATCTGGTGTATTGTGTGGCAGATGTTTGTCTGTTTGTAGTCGGAAGTCCCATAATATTTTTACATCTTCATTTTCTTCGACTTTTTCAATTTTATGGTCCCACCGATTCTTGGCTACAGTTAGCTTGTATTTTTTGCAGATGTTCCAGTGTATCATCCCTGCTACCTTGTCATGCCGTTGGTTGTAGTCAGTCTGTGCGATCTTTTTACAACAGCTGATTAGGTGGTCCACGGTTTCATCTGCTTCTTTACAAAGGCAGCACTTGCTGTTTGTTGTGGATTTTTTGACTTTTCCTCTTATTGCATTTGTTCTTCGTGCCTGTTCTTGCACAGCCAGTACTAAACCCTCTGTTTCTTTCTTCAAGTTGCCATTCTTAAGCCATTGCCAGGTCTTGATAATGTCTGACTTTCCACTTATATTGTGCAAATATTGACCATGCAGGGGCTTCTTTTTCCATTTTTCTGCTCAGTTCTTGACTTGTTCTTTCTTGTAGGCCTGCTTTGTTTCATTGGTGTTGAATAGTTTCGCGTTATTGACCATTTGAAGTGCATCTTCTTCACCGTCCTTGATATATTCTTCAAGGACTCTTTTCTCCTCCTCTACTGTTTGATGGACTTGCAGCATTCCTCTTCCACCTGAGCTGCAAGGGAGGTATAGCCTATCTACATGACTGCGGGGGTGCAGAGCATGATTGATGGTCATGATTTTCCTGGTCTTACGGTCTAGCATCTCTAGCTCTGCCTGGGTCCAGTCTATTATTCCTGCAGTGTATCTGATAACAGCTATAGCCCAGGTGTTTATGGCTTGTATGGTGTTCACGCCATTGAGTTTGGACTTGAGGATTTTTCTAACTCTCCTGATGTATTCACTTCCAATTTTTCTTTTAACTTCAGTCTGTGCGATGTTATCAGCCTGGAGAATGCCCAAGTATTTGTAATGTTCTTTCTCTTCCAGGTTCTTGATCTTGCTTCCATTGGGCAGTTCTATTCCTTCTGTTTTTCTTATTTTCTCTCTGTTCATTATTAATGCAGCACACTTGTCTAGTCCAAACTCCACTGCTATATCGCTACTGAATATACGGACAGTGTTTAGCAGTGATTCGATTTCTGACTTGGACTTTCCATAGAACTTCAGATCATCCATGTACAGCAGATGGTTGATTTGACTTGATGTTTTAGATGTTTGGTATCCGAGGCCTGTTTTGTTTAGTAATACATTTATAGCCGAATCTTCCTCCAAGGAGCCCAGAGGAGTGTACTACATACTTGAGTTTCTCTTTCACAACAACCCTGTGAAGTACAGTAGGTTAGGCTGAGAGAGAAGTGACTGACTGGCCCAGAGTCACTCAGCTAGTCTCATGGCTGAATGGGGATTTCAATTCGGGTCTCCCCGGTCCTAGTCCAGCACTCTAACCACTACACCATGCTGCCTCTCTCATGAAATTTATGTTCATGCCCAAAATCCTCCTTTTCAAAGAACAAGATTTCTGGAATCTTAAGATTTTTAAAAGAATAATTGGAGAAGGAAAAGAGGTTTGTGGACAGAAGGCTATGGAGATTATGCACAAAGCAGAATATAATCTGTCTCAAGGAACAAATATCCTTTTTGTGGGAAACAGTTTGACAGAAAATGGAGTCAGGGAAAGGGAAATAACTCATCAATTTGTCAGTGCACACTTGCTTTTAAGTTTGAACATTATTATTTCTTGTTTACATAGTCAGGCAGGTGTTATTGACTGGTTGGTTTTATCCAGACATCGAGTCCTTCCCAAGGACCTGGGATGGCTGAATTTTATCATCAATGTTGTTGCTGTTATTATTATAGATATCATTGCAGAATATAGGCTGTTTCCCGCAGTGCTGCTTTCTGTTATTGGCTGATGGTGATTTTAGTGGCCCCTATGGTGTTGAGGTGCTCTTCAAGGTCTTTTGGAATTGCACCTAGAGCGCCAATTACTACTGGGATTACTTTGGTCTTTTCTGTCACAGCCTTTCAATTTCAATTTGTAGATCTTTTCATTTTGTTATTTTTTCTATTTCTATTATTTATTTATTTATTTACAGAGTCAGACAGGTGTTATTGACTGGTTTGTTTTATACTGGGACCTGGGATGGCTGAATTTTGTTGTCAATTTCTATACCGCCCTTCCAAAAGTGGCTCAGGGCAGTTTACACAGAGAAATAATGAATAAGTAAGATGGCTCCCTGTCCCCAAAGGGCTCACAAACTAAAAAGAAACATAAGATACACACCAGCAACAGTCACTGGAGGTACTGTGCTGGGGTGAATAGGGCCAGTTACTCTCCCCCTTCTAAATAAAGAGAATCACCACGTTAAAAGGTGCCTCTTTGCCAAGTTAGCAGGGCATGACATGACAAATCTAAATATTGAAGCAATGAATGACAAGTTTATAGGAAGGTGCCAGGTTCATTTCGCTCCATATTCTCTATCCTGACTGAGTGTCGTGCCCTATCTGGAGATGCAAGGGACTGAAGCTGGGATCATCTGCATGGAAAGCATAGGTTCTTTCACTGAATTATAGCCTCTCCCTATAGCAGTGGGATGAGTAACTACTGAAGGCAGTGACGTTCTTCTCTTGAACCATCTGAAGCCCTCCTAAAAGCTGTGTTTCTTTTCTGAACCTTCAGCATGTTTTCAGTCTTTTGAAACTGAGGACTAGAGAGTGGAGGAGGGGAATTTTGTGACAGGAAAACAAGGTGTGCAATAGAACATTCCTCAAGCCTGGGTGGGTGGGGTGAAGAATAGGCTAGAAGCTTTCTCTCTCTCTCATGTGAGACCATTTTTACACGAGGTTTTTACATAGGGGAAGCATCCAACATATGCGTACTCTTCTCTGTTCTGCAGTGGTACAGTTGTGGGGTGACTAGCACATGATTTCCCTACAAAATTGAATGAGCAAGTTCCTTGGAACAATTGGTTTTGTACCAGCCATTGGGTTCTGTGTTTATTCAGTGAATCATAGGAACACATGATTCATGAAGCTGCCTTATATTGAATCAGATCACAGGTTCACCTAGGCTGTATGATCTGACCAGTCTCAGCTCTTCGAGAACTCAGGGTTGTATCACACAGGCAGCAGAGCTGAGATTGTTTCACTTGCAAGTTGGAAATTAACCCTTTGCACGCAAAGCATACGCTTTACCACGGAACCATGACACCGCCAGTAACACATGGAATATACAAGATACAAAGTTATTCTGTGGAATGCACAAAATATGCACAGCCCTACCTACTCGTCATGCTCTGGAATTACAGCCAAGTGTTTTAGCAAGTTTAAAATTAACTATTGGTTACCAGAACTGAGGGAGTTCCCAAAAGCTGGATATTTTCATTGATCAACTGCAGCAGTCTTAAGAATGTGGGGTCTTCATATTCAAATCGCTTGCCAAGTAATATGGACACAATAATATTGGAAACAGAAGCATTCATGATTGTCTTAATTTCAAATGGTTTTCCTGTGCAAGATATTAAAATGAAACAGAACTATTTAGAGGAAATACACATTATGGAAATAGTATCACTATGAAAGTTACTCTTCACGGTCTTAAGATCCCCATGTCATCCTGTCTATGTTTAGTCTCCCTTTGTCTTAGAAATCAGTCCAATCCATACTTTGTGTTCAATGTGCATACAGTTTGTATACACTTCACACAGAATTGTTAACCTGTGCACAGTTATTCACACATTTAGAAGTGATGTGTTCGTTTTTGAGGGGACAAGTCCCCATGTTGATTGTTAACATGAATGCTTGTAGAACCATTCATATGAAACCATTTAGACACATGTACAACACAATGAGGCTATTCACACAATGGGGTGAAATCGGGCTAGCGGAGGCTAGCTTGATTTCGCCCCATTGTGTGAATCAGCCCTGTGGTTCCTAGGCGGGTAACCTGCATAAGTACCCCTGCCCTAAAACCAGGTTTGCAGAACGAGCACTCTGCAAACCTGGGTTTAAAAATTGTGAGTAGCCGCGCCGTGGCTCCGCGCCGTGGCTACTCATGAGGAGACCCCCGGAGGGGAGGTGAAAAGCCACCTACCGGCTCCGGGGGTCTCGCCAACATGCCCTGTGCGCTCGTGCAGGGCATGCTGGAGCTTCCGGGGGGCAATCGGCCCCCGCTCCCCCCAGCCCCTGCCGACTCCGTCACCCAGATCTCACCCTGATCTCGCCCGGATCGCCCGGCTCCTGCCCAGATCGTCTGCAGGGTGAGCGGACTTAGCCCACTCTCCTCGCTCATCTCACCAAACCGGGTCTCACCAATCATGAGACCCGGCTCAATGTGTGAATGACTTTATTGTTGGTGTATTTGGGGTTGTTTTGGCTAAGAACTGCTAGTAATTGTTTAAATGTCACAGGTACCCTTGAGATACATCTGCACACTACTGACATAAACTACTTTAATAGTCATTACTTCTCCCCAGGAAACCTTGAGAGTTACATTTCTTTGCATTGGGGATATGTGAGAAAACATTATCTGCAACTTTAAATTATTGGAACATAATTCTGCTCTCGAGTGCCAGAAGGAAACACCAACCTACCTTCATAAGTCTCAAATTTCCTTATTAGGAAACGGCACTCTTCAACAATTTTGTCTTCAATAGTCCTCTTGCCCATCCCATAGTCCCGTAACGTGGTCAATGTAAACCGCCTCATGACTTTCCAGTTTTCACCACGAGCAAAAACGAGACCTGATTAAAAGGTAGGGGAGCAACATTGAATGTCAGATCATTCTAAGTTCTTTCGATTATATTCAGATGCCACCTTTCCCACATGGAAGTCAGGGTAGCATTCCTAAGGCTCTCAGGTGCAGCGATGTGTCTACAATTGAACAATGGAGGAGCAAATGTCCCTGGGCACCTGAAGGAGGGGGGTTTGGTGGGCTTTAGACAGTGGTTTAGTGGTTTAGACAGCTTGCTTTTTGCCCTCCCCCTTTCACTCCTCTCTGAAGAAAAAGGTGAAGGGGCAAGGCCAATCTCCACCTTTTGTCCCATCCCAGGGCCTACGCAAACATGGCTATAGCCCTGCCTAGAGGTCTCCTATGCAGGCACCAACCAGACTCAGATCTGCTTAGCCTCTGAGAAGCATTTGCCCAGAACAATCTCTGGTTTGATTTATGCAAGTGTATCCCCTTGATTTCATTGGTAACCATGTGTAGCTCCCAAGTAGGTTTAGCAACTGATGGGAAAAGTCTGATTTGTGGATTTCCGGGACAATCCTGGTCAAACAGCGGTGGTTAAGCCACATTTAACCAGGACAGATCCCAGAGATCAGATCCTGGTGACCTGTCCTGGCTAAATGCAATTTAACACAGTAGTTTGACCAGGATTGTCTGGAAATTCTGGTTTCTCACAATCAGCTCTGTAGGCTTAGCGATCCTGGGTAATTATTTAATCTGGATTCCCATCATTGTAAGAATGCTGCCACTGTTGCAGAGAGATATCTTTCTGTACAAGCTGTTTGAAAAACTGCAAAGTTACTCTCAGGCTACAGTTATACCCACAATTCTACAGAATGCCAAAAAAAGGCGGGGGACCTAAGGGGGAACTAAATGTACACAATAACTTGTTGTGGGCATCTTGATTTTTCCATTCCTGTTCATGACTGCAAGCAACACAGACTCCTATGCAGAAGGAAGGACCTCACCATGGCCCTTGGAAATTTTGTCAAGCATCGGGTTGGAGGGCCTCTCAGCAAATGCATCTGCCTGGTTCACCAATGCCTCCTTGACCGTCTCATATCCTGTCAGTACTACCACTTTCTTGAGTCCCATTTGGACACTGAAGATGGAGCCATACTGTTTTGACAACTGGAATTCAACAAAAGAAAACATAAAAACCAGTTCTGATCATCATGTCCCGCCCTATATGCTGAGGATGGAGTAACCTGATGCAAATCATCCCTCATGAGACTACAACCAGATGTGAACTTATGTAAACGTAAAGACCAGAGAGTCAAGTGATAACTGCTCATGCTAATTGAAATGAGGTTGTTCAGTACATACCAGTGCACTCAGTGGCAGTCTAAGCTTCCCTCCTAGAGATAAGAGCTAGGGATGTGCAAGAAACAGATTTTGCATTTCTGAGATCCTCAGGGTGGCATGTTTAAATGTCATCAGCTAACCTGGCACACTTGATGATTTCTTCTAACTGCATGAAAGTGCCAGACCAACTGATGCATCCCTTCCTGTGGAAACTACTACACAAGACAAGAGATGAAAGTTTGAGGTGGTGTACAAATTTGAGGAAGAGAGAGAGAGAGAGAGAGAGAGAGAGAGAGAGAGAGAGAGAGAGAGAGAGAGAGAGATTGCAATAACAAATAACAAAACTTCAAATATTGATGAAACTGTCAAGAAACTAGCACAGGATAATAAAGAATTTAAATTAAGGGTTGAAGCTTTAGAGAAGGATGTGGGATCACTGAAAGAGGATAAAGAAAAATTATTAGATCAAATGGCTTTGTTGGAATTAAGACAAAAAGAGAGATTTTTAAGGTTTAGGGGTATTCCAGAAACTCCTAACCAGAATATTAAGAAACTACTTGGAGAGGAACTTGCATCACTTTTGGGAATCACAGCTGCAGAGATGGAGGCTCAGATTGAGATAGCTTTTTGTCTAAACTCAGACTTTGCTATAAGAAATAAACTAATTAAAGACTGTTTAGTACAATTCACTACTAAATCAATAGCTGAGCGAATCATCCAGGCTCATTTTACCATAGCTTTAACAATTCAAGCTCTCCAGATAAATTTTTTGAAGGAAATTCCAGCTAGAATTTTAAGAAAACGCAAGGATTACAAATTTTTGACTGATGCATTAAATGCCAATGGAAAACGTTTCAGATGGGAATTACCAGAGGGACTCTCCTTTTTCTACAAGAGCAAGAAGAACAGATTCACTGAGCTCCTCAAAGCACAAGAATTTTGGCGGAAATACAAAAAAGACTTAGCCTCTGAGCACCCTGCTCCATAAACACATAATCTAAATTAGTTCATATGGATTACAAACATACTTATAGAATTTTTTCTTGGAATGTAAATGGGTTGAATTCAAAAATTAAAAGAAATAAGGTTTTTCACTTTCTTAAAAAACAAAATTTGGACATTGTGTGTCTACAAGAGACTCATATTAGAAAACAAGATAAAAAATTTTTGGTCAGTAAGGCCCTGGGACAAGAATTTGTTTCTTTAGACAAGAAAAAAAAAAAGAGGAGTAGTATTTTATGTCAAACAGCAATTTGAACCTAAATTGATTTTTAAAGATGAAGAAGGTAGGGTATTAGCGTTGGAAATTTTAATTTCCGGAATCAAAACGGTGATAATTGGAATGCCCCCAATGAAAAGAAAGTTGAATTTTATAGCTATTTGGATCAAAAGATGGCAGATTTATTGAATGTTAATCTGATTGTACTGGGAGATTTTAATGGAGTTGTTTTGACATCTCTGGATAGAAAATCCGATTTACCGGATTTACCGGATAGGAACTTACAAGGTAAACTTCCTAAAGCATTCTTTGACTTAGTAGAACATATGGATCTTTATGATTTATGGAGAATTAAAAATTCTAATGCAAAAGAATATACCTACTTTTCCTAAAGACATCAATCACACTCAAGGATAGATATGGTTTGGACATCTAAAGCTATTACATCTCATATGAAAAGAATGGACATTTTACCTAGGACATTTTCAGATCATAATCCAATTTGTTTTGCATGGAAGAAAGAAGGAGTGACTTCATTTCGGTGGAGACTGAATGAATACCTCTTGAAAAAAGCAGACGTGGTCGAGAAAGCTAAAAAGAAGTTAAAGGACTACTTTGAACTGAATCTAAATCAAGGAATGGATAACAAAATTTTCTGGGATGCAAGTAAAGCGGTTATGAGAGGTTTTTTCATACAGCAAAATGCATATTTTACAAAGCAAAGAGGATTGAAAAAAGAGGCATTATTGATGCAGATCTCCAAAAAGGAAAGGGGACTGCTATTGGCTAAAGATAAGAAGAAGGTTTCTCAACCTATCAAGATCTTACAACAACAAGTTTCTATGTTACTAGCAAATGAACTTGAACAGAATTTGAAATATGTTAAGCAAAGATCATTTGAGTTTGCAAATAAACCAGGCAAGTTGTTAGCTTGGAAAATTAGATTTGAGAGGAAGAAAAATTTTATATCCAAAAGCCCATTACAAAAAATGGGCTCTCTTATAATGGAAAGGAGATAAGAATGGAATTTTTCAAATATTACTCAGAATTATATAAAGGTAAAACAGTAGAAGACAAAAAAAAAATAGAGCAGTTTCTTAGAACCAAAAATATTCCAAAACTTTCTCAGCAACAGATAGAAATTATGAATGCTCCAATAACACTTATGGAAGTAACAGAAGCAATAAATCAAGCTAAATCCAACAAGGCCCCTGGGCCTGATGGATTGTCAGCCTTGTACTATAAACTATTTAAAGATCAAATTTTACAACCTCTTCAATGGACTATGAATGACATTTTACAAAAAGGGATTATTCCAGATTCGTGGAAGTATGCAAATATTGAAATAATCCCCAAGGCAGATCAAGATCTAACATTAGTTAAAAATTATAGACCAATTTCACTTTTAAATAATGATTATAAACTTTTTGCTGCTGTTTTGGCAAGAAGAATAAAAGTTGTATTAAGAGATTTCATTCATGAAGATCAAGCTGGCTTTTTGCCAAAGAGACAATTGAGAGACAATGTTAGAACAGTTTTGAATGTATTGGAGTATTACGAAAAACATAATGATAAACAGATAGCGATGATTTTTTTGGATGCAGAGAAAGCTTTTGATAACATTTCATGGCAATTTATGTGGGGACTATTAGAGGAAATAACTGCTGGCAATAACTTTATTAGAGCAATTAAAACTATTTACTCGGAACAATACGCTAAGATTATTGCAAATGGGGAATCATCAGATAATTCTGTAATACAAAAAGGGACTAGACAAGGTTGTCCACTTTCCCCATTGCTTTTTATATTGGTTTTAGAAGTGCTTTGTAGAAGTATTAGAGAAGATGATGAATTACATGGTCCCAAAATTGGGAAACAAGACTATAAGTTGAGAGCCTTTGCAGATGATGTTGTGCTATTTTTAGAAAATCCAATGGACAAGATTGAAAGACTTTTGGATAAGATACAACAATTTGGTCAGCTGGCTGGATTTTATATAAATAAGACTAAAACCAAGGTCTTGACTAAAAATATAGATCAGAAAACTAAAGACAGATTCTTTGAAATAAGTGAGTTAAGAGTGGAGAAGAACGTGAAATATTTGGGAGTTTGGTTATCAAATAATAACTCTTTGTTGTTTGCCAATAATTATGTTAAAACATGGAACTCAGTGAAAAATGATTTGCAAAGATGGTCTAAAATGAATTTATCTTTAATGGGAAGAATCTCAGTGGTGAAGATGAATGTTTTACCTAAAATGTTATTTCTCTTTCACACTATCCCTATAATTAATAATTTGACTTGTTTTAGGCAATGGCAGAAGGATATAACTAAGTTTGTTTGGCAGGGGAAAAGACCAAGAATAAACTTTAAGAACTTAACAGATGCAAAGGAAAGAGGTGGTCTTACCTTGCCAGACTTAAGGTTGTATTTTGAAGCTGTTTGTTTGACATGGTTAAAGGAATGGATAACACTGAGAAACCCCAGAGTTCTTGATCTGGAGGGATTTGATAGAAGGTTTGGATGGCATGCTTACTTATGGTATGAAAAAAGTAAAATACATAAAGACTTTTTGAATCATTATGTAAGAAGGATTTTAATGAGGGTATGGTTAAAATATAAAAACTGGTTAGAACCAAAAACTCCGTTATGGATATCCCCGATCGAAGCTTTTTCGCGTAAAGAAGTAAACATGCAGATGTGTTGGGGTACTTACAGAGATTTGTTGTATTTTCATGGAAAGGATTGTAAGTTAAAAGCTTAACTGAAATACAAAACTTGGTTAGAGATTGGTTTCAGTACTATCAGTTAAATGAGATTTATAAGAAAGACCTTAAAGTTGGATTTGAAGATCAGATTTCGGATTTCGAGAAGGAATTATGCCAAGATGATGAAAAACTGATTTCTAAAATGTATAAAATGTTACTTTTAGAGGAGACAAGAGAGGAAGTAGTTAAAACAACTATGATAAAGTGGGCTCAAGATGTTGGACATAATATAGAAATGGCAGCTTGGGAAAAGTTATGGAAGAGTGATTTAAAATTTACTGCTTGTTATGCTTTGAAGGAAAATTATTATAAAATGATGTACAGATGGTATCTGACACCAAAAAAACTGGCATCCTCTATAATAAAGAGCTTGAGCCTGATCCCGTGTCCCTGCCCGTGTCTTTCTCGGGCATTCTGGGCATGCGCAGAGCGCATGCCCAGAACACCCGAGAAAGATATGGCCGCAGGGACACGGCGGCCATGTTGAGGGAGCAGCGGGCCAAGAAGGAACTATGGGGAGGGAGAAGCTGGGATCGGGGAGGGCAGAGGCAGAGGCGGTGGGTACAGCCAAGCGGCTGCGAGACTGGGCCCGCTGGCGCCGGGGGAACTGAGCCCGCTGGCAGCCTCTGGCAGCGGTGGCCGCTGCAGGGCGACTGGGGCCAATGGCGGCGGCGGGGAGAGGACTGGGACTGGCCCGCTGGCGGCTGACTGGGCCCACTGGTGGCAGCAGCCACACTCGGCCCCGCCAGAGATGGAGGGAACGGGAGGCGAAGCCAGGCGGGGGAAAAAGGACCGGCGGGGTGACGATGGGCAGCAGCGTTGGAGGAGGAAGTGGGCGGTGGGGAGAGAGGGAACCCACCACGGCCGGCCATGGAGGTCCCTGGAGCAGGCAACGGCCGGAGGAGCTAAAAGCGCGCCCGAAAGGAGGAAGCGCATCAGGCAGACTGACGTTGAAGCGTGCAGCTCCGAGAGAGAGCTACTCCCGGGTGGGCTCCTCCTCCTTCTAGCACCCACCACAGAGAGGAGAAAAACGGCGGGTGCAGAACAGACTATGGAGAAGGAAGAGACGGCAGCAGGGGGATCGGGAGGGGATCAGGAGGACTGAGGGAGGAAGGCAAAGACAGACAGAGAGAGAGGGAGAGAAGTGAGGGAGGGAGGGAGACAGGACAATAGAAAGACAGAAAGAAGGAAAGAAGGAAGGAGAGAAAAGAGAGAGAAGGGAGGGAAAAGGGAAACAAGGAGGGAGAGAGGAAAAGAAAGAAAGAGAGAAGTAATGAAGGAAGGAAGAAGGGGAAAAAAGGAGAAAGGAGTGAGGGAGAAGGAAAAAAAAAAAACCAAAAACAGGAGGGAGGGAGGAGCAGCCAGCCCCAAAGAGCGAGCCCGTTAAAGAAAGGAGGAAAAGAGAAAGAAAACAGAAAAATGGGAGTGAGAAGAGGTGGAAGAAAGGAAGGAAAGGAGAGAGAGGGAGAGGGAAAGGGAAGAAAGTAAGGAAAGGAAGAGTGGAAGAGGGAGAGAAAAGGAAGGAATGAAAGAGAGAGAGAGAGAAAGGGGGGGGGAAGGAAGGAAAGGAGGGTGAGAGAGAGGGAAAAGGAATAAAAGAAACAAAAAAAAAAGGGTACTAGCGCCCGTTATTTTAGCGCCCTTAAAAATACTAGTTAATATATAAAAATGTTTCAAACAAATGTTGGAAGTGTGGGCACACGGAAGGTACTTTTTTCCATATGTGGTGGACCTGTGGGAAGGCTAAGGCCTATTGGGACATGATATATAATGAATTAAAGAAAATATTTAAAGTGACATTTCCTAAGAAGCCAGAATCCTTCCTGCTAGGAATAACACAAGGAGTAATTTCTACAAATAACTTAACTCTTTTCATGTATGCATCTACGGCGGCCAGAATAATATATGCACAGAAATGGAAGAGTAATGAACTGCCTTCCAAAGAAGATTGGCTGATAAAAACTTTGGAATATGCAGAGATGGCAAAACTTACAACATTGATAAGAGATCAGAGCTTAGAACGTTTCAAGGAAGATTGGAGACCTTTTTTGTTGTATTTAAAGAATTATTTTCCTACTATTGATCTCACAGCAGGATTTGAAATTTGAAATGCAGGTTGGGTAGATTAATGGTTCTTTTTATTTTATTTTAAAGGTTTAAATTTGTGTTTTTTATTAATATTATAATAAGGCTAAACTTTATAGTTGTTATTTCACGAAGGGGGGTGCGCGGGAAGTCCATTTGTGTTTATTATGATTGTTAATGGTTATTATTCTTAAAAATTAATAAAAATTGAATTTGAGGGGGGGAAAGAAAGTTTGGGGCGGTGTACAAATTTGAGGAAGAGAGAGAGAGAGAGAGAGAGAGAGATTGCACATACAGCACCCGAAATATTATTATTATTATATTTATTTCTTTATTTATTTACAGAGTCAGACAGGTGTTATTGACTGGTTTGTTTTATCCAGACATCGAGTCCTTCCCAAGGACCTCGGATGCCTGAATTCTATTGTCAATGTTGTTGCTGTTGTAATAGATATCGTTGCAGAATATAGGTTGTTCCCAGTAAAGTTGCTTTTTGTTATTGGCTGATGGTGATTTCTGTGGCCCCTATGGTGTTGAGGTGCTCTTCAGGGTATTTTGGAACTGCACCCAGGGCGCCAATTACCACTGGGATTACTTTGGTCTTTTTCTGCCACAGCCTTTCAATTTCAATTTGTAGATCTTTGTATTTTGTGATTTTTTCTATTTTTTCTTCTATTCTGCTATCCCCTGGCATTGCTATGTCGATTATTTTAACTTGTTTTTCTTTCTTCTTGACTACAGTTCTATCTGGTGTATTGTGTGGCAGGTATTTGTCTGTTTGTAGTCGGAAGTCCCATAAGATTTTTACATCTTCATTTTCTGCTCCCACCAATCTTTGGCTACAGGTAGCTTGTATTTTTTGCAGATGTTCCAATGTATCATCCCTGCTACCTTGTCATGCCTTTGTTTGTAGTCAGTCTGTGTGATCTTTTTACAACAGCTGATTAGGTGGTCCACTGTTTCATCTGCTTCTTTACAAAGGTGGCACTTGCTGTTTGTTGTTGATTTTTCCACTTTTGCTCTTATTGCATTTGTTCTTAGTGCCTGTTCTTGCGCAGCCAGTATTAAACCCTCTGTTTCTTTCTTCAAGTTGCCATTCTTAAGCCATTGCCAGGCCTTGGTGATGTCTGATTTTCCACTTATATTGTGCAAATATTGACCATGCAGGGGCTTATTTTTCCATTTTTCTGCTCGGTTCTTGACTTGTTCTTTCTTGTAGGCTTGCTTTGTTTCATTAGTGTTGAATAGTTTCTTGTTATTGACCATTTGAAGTGCATCTTCTTCACTGTCCTTGATATATTCTGCAAGGCCTCTTTTCTCCTCCTTTACTGTTTGATGGACTTGCAGCATTCCTCAGCTTTTTAAAACTTGTTTTTAAATTGTTCTGATTGTTTAATTGTTGTTTTATGATGTTTTTAATTCTTAATCATTGTTTTATGTTTTATAATTTTTTGTTTTAATTATTAATTGATTTAGCTATAGCAATAGCAATAGCACTTACATTTATATACCGCTCTATAGCCGGAGCTCTCTAAGTGGTTTACAATGATTTTAGCATATTGCCCCCAACATTCTGGGTACTCATTTTACCGACCTCGGAAGGATGGAATGCTGAGTCAACCTTGAGCCCCTGGTCAGGATCGAACTTGTAACCTTCTGGTTACAGGGCGGCAGTTTTACCACTGCGCCACCAGGGGCTCTTATGGCTTGTATGGTGTTCCCACCATTGAGTTTGGACCTGAGGATTTTTCTAACTCTCCTGATGTATTCACTTCCAATTTTTCTTTTAACTTCAGTGTGTGCGATGTTATCAGCCTGGAGAATGCCCAAGTATTTGTAATGTTCTTTCTCTTCCAGGTTCTTGATCTTGCTTCCATTGGGCAGTTCTATTCCTTCTGTTTTTCTTATTTTTCCTCTGTTCATAATTAATGCAGCACACTTGTCTAGTCCAAACTCCATTGCTATGTCGCTACTGAATATACGGACAGTGCTTAGCAGTGATTCGATTTCTGACTGGGACTTTCCACACAACTTCAGATCGTCCATGTACAGCAGATGGTTGATTTGACTTGATGTTTTAGATGTTTGGTATCCGAGGCCTGTTTTGTTTAGTATTTGTGAAAGTGGGGTCATGGCAATTACAAACAACAGAGAGGATAGTGAGTCCCCTTGGAAAATGCCTCTTCTAATGCTAACCTGTCCAAGTGTCTCGCCATTGATTGTTAACTGTGTACTCCACATGCTCATTGGTTTTTTAAATAAATTTCTGAATGTTTTTGCTGACACCATTTGTTTCTAAACATTTTAGTATCCATGTGTGAGGCAACAAATCAAAGGCTTTCTTGTCAATCCATGCAACACTTAGATTGGTTTTTCTTCTCTTGCAATTTTCTAAAGTCATTTTGTCAATCAGCAGCTGGTCTTTTGTGCCTCTGGTGTTTGCGCAATTTCCTTTCTGTTCAACTGGAAGCTGTTTGTTAGTTAATAAGTGTTGCATCACTTCATCTGCTATTATTCCAGTTAATTATTTGAACATGGTTGGCAGGCAGGTTATCAGTCTATAATTACTTGGAACTGCACCTTTTGCTGGGTCTTTCATTATGAGATGAGTTTCCCAAGTTGTTAGCCATTGTTCAATATCACCTCCTTGCAAAATGTGATTGAAGTGTTTTGATAGTTGTTTATGAAGGCTTGTTGGGTGTTTAAGCCAAAGGCAGCATTATTATTATTATTATTATTATTATTATTATTATTATTATTATTATTATTAACAAAGATATAAACAAAGAAAAACAGTAATCAAGCACAGCACATACATTGATTCTCATTTCAGTATGTATACATCCACCTGGATTCTTCCAACCAACATATCTCAGCCTCCCCTCTCCTTCTTTAATAGCTGAAAACAGATAGTTGCAAAACTAAAAAGTAACAAAATTGATATTTCTGTTATACTGTAAAATGCAGTCTACATCAAATTCTTCTATAAGGAAAAACCAAATCTCAGATGAGGTACCAAAGCCTGCAACGTATTATACTGAATAAATGGTTCCCATGTCTGAAAGAAAGAGTCTTCAGGTTTATTCTTCATATATGTAGTCGTTTCCCCCATTGATGCATATTCCCAGAGTTTGAGTTGCCAATCATCTAAAGTCGGAAACAGATTTGTTGTCCAGCAGGAAGCATAAGGGATTCTTGCCGCCGTTGTCATATATAAAGAAATTTCAGTATATTTTACTGGAATATACGGCTTAGTATATCTACTAAGTAGATATACTTAGCATATATACAATAATAGTTTGTATATAAGACCTAACATATGCTTTGAGTGCTTTGTTATGAAAATTTTGAATTCTGTCAGATCTCTCACTTCCCAACCTTGCTTCCATACTTCTTCCTGAATTATGCTGTTTATCTGTGAATATAATAGCCAGGAAGGAGTTACATTCCACTCATGACTTAAACATTGAATAGATTTCATTTTTGATCTTCCCACCATAAGACTTTGCAAGTTACAGGCTTCATCTCTTATGTTCTTCTCTATGAAAATATGTGTTTAGTATCAAAGCTATGGGCAACAATGAAGGGCTTATCCTTTTTTTAAATTTATTTATCCCATACCTTTAATAAGCTGTTCCTAATGGAATTTTTTTTTATTTCCTCATCCACTTTCTTTATATCTGTCCACAGATATCTGTGTAGGCCATTGATCATATCTGACCCTTCCATATTTGTAATCCATCCATATGGTGCCTTGATCCACTCTGCAATCCATGTTAGGCAACTGGCATGGTAATATCATTTCAAATTTGGGAGAGCCAGTCGTCCACATTCTTTTGCATCTTGCATGATCTTAAATTTCACTCTGGGTCTTTTATTCACCCAAATAAAAGAGTTGACATGTCTTTGCCACTCATTTAGTATCGTCTCTTCAATTCTTATTGGTAACATTTGACATAAGAAGTTAATCTTGGGCAAAACATTCATTTTAACTGCTGATATTCTTCCCAGCCAGGAAAGATTTAATTTTTTCCATCTGTTCAGATCAGCCAGTATATTCTTCCATAATGGTAAATAGTTGTTTTTAAATAAGTCTTTATTAACTGCCATTACATTAATGCACAAGTATTTTACTGGTTTAACACTAAACCCCTGCTAACTGGGCAAAGAGGCACCTTTTACCATGGTGATTCTCTTTATTTAGCAGGGGGAGAGTAACTGGCCCAATCCACCCCCAGCACAGTACTTCCAGTGACTGTTGCTGGTGTGTGTCCTATGTTTCTTTTTAGAATGTGAGCCCTTTGGGAAAGGGAGCCATCTTGTTTGTTTTATGTTTTATTTCTCTTTGTAAACTGCCCCGAGCCATTTTTGGAAGGGTGGTATAGAAATCTTATTATTATTAATAATAATAATAATAATAATAATAATAATAATAATAATAATCTGGAATCCTGTTCTTTTCCCCAATTCTTTCTGTTCTTCATCTTTAATATTCCATGTTACCATCTGTGTCTTGCTCTTATTCAATTTATATCCAGAAACATTCCCATATTGCTGAATTTTCTACATTACTTGGGCAAAACATTCATTTTAACCGCTGATATTCTTCCCAACCAGGAAAGATTTAATTTTTTCCATCTGTTCAGATCAGCCAGTACATTCTCCTATAATGGTAAATAGTTGTTTTTAAATAAGTCTTTATTAACTGCCATTACATTAATCCCCAAGTATTTTACTGGTTTAACACTAAACTGGAATCCTGTTCTTTCCCCCAATTCTTTCTGTTCTTCATCTTTAATATTCCATGTTACCATCTGTGTCTTGCTGTTATTCAATTTATACCCAGAAACCTTCCCAGATTGCTGAATTTTCTCCATTACATGGTTTAGTGAGACCCCTGGTTGAGTAATTGCAAGTACTACATCATCTGCATATAGGAACACAGGAAGCTGCCATATACTGAGCCAGACCATTGGTCTATCTAGCTCAGTATTGTCTTCACAGACTGGCAGCGGCTTCTCCAAGGTTGTAGGCAGGAATCTCTCTTCCCAGAGTGGCTTTATCCCCTGAGGGGAATATCTTACAGTGCTAGTCTCCCATTCTAGTCTCCCATTCATATGCAACCAGGGTGGACCCTGCTTAGCTAAGGGGACAAGTCATGCTTGCTACCACAAGACCAGTTCTCCTCTTTATCTTTTGTTATTGCCTGACAATCTTCATTCCCAATATTCTTTCCTCTTGTTGAAACTCCCACATCAATTGTTCCAAGGCCAAAATAAACAATAAAGGAGAAAGTGGACATCCTTGTCTTGTCCCTTTCGTAACAGAACATGTTTGGGATATTGCCCTGTTCACTATTACTTTCGCTGTCTGCTCCTGATAGATACTCTGAATCCAAGAAATGAAATTTGGACCACAATTCATCTTTTCCAACACCGTTAACATAAATTGCCATTCCAAATTATCAAAGGCCTTCTCGGCATCTAATAGCATTCAAAATATAAGTTAAATTATCTTTCATGTGTCTCTTTGGAACAAATGCAGTCTGATCAGAGTGTATTATGTCTGTTAAGAATCTCTTCAATCTTGCCACCAAAATAGCCACAAAAAGTTTGTAATCCACATTTAATAGTGAAATAGGTCTATGGGATTTGGGATGTGTTGGATCCTGTTCCTCTTTGTGGATCAATGTAATATAAGCTTCTTGCCATGTGTCGGGTATACTGTGACAATATTGTATCTCATTCATTGTCTGAGTCAATGGTTTAACCAATATGTCTTGAAAAGTCCTGTAATAAAATGCTGGAAATCCATCCAGGCCTGGCAATACATTTAATTTTAACCCCTGTATCGCCTTGCTAGTCTCTTCCTTTGTAATTGGTTTATTTAATATCTCTCTTTGTTGGTCTGTGAATTCTTTAGTTTGTGAATTATCTAAATATGGCTGAATCTTGTCCTTAATTGATGTTTTTGTTTTATATAATTGAGAATAGTGCTCCACAAATTGATCTGTCATCTCAATCGTAGTCGAAACAAATTCTTTGCCATTCCATATTGAAGCACTAGTCCTTCTCTCTTGCTCTTTTCTCAGTTTATACGCCAATAATTTATCTGGTTTATTACCCTTCTCAAAATATTTCTGTTTGGCAAAATTCATTTTCTTATAACTCTCTTTGGCATCCATTAAGTCTACTTGTTTCCAAAGCTCTTTCAGATTTTGTGAAATCTCATCTTTAGAATTTTGTTTGTCTCAATTCAAGCTGCTGCAATTCATTTACTAATGTTTCTTTCTGCTCTCACAGAACTTTCTTTTTGTTTGATGCCAATGAAATCAGGAGTCCTCTCATAAAAGCTTTGCTCACATCCCAAACTGAAAATAATGAGACAACCTCCATCATATTAATTTGAAAGAAACTCTCTAATTCAAATTGACATTTCTGCTTGATTTCTTCTGGTAATATCAAACTGCTATTTAATCTCCATTTTCTTGGGGAAGAGTTTTCATTTTTCAGTTTCACAATTTTCGGATTATGATCCGTGTATGCCAGTGGAGTCCCTTTCACATCTATGAGCGTGGGTAAAACTGGGTAAAACCAAGTGTGGGTAAAACAAACCTAGCACATATCAATTCTTGAATATGTCTGATGTAGTGCCAAGAAGAAGGTATATCCTTTTTCTAATGGGTTTTTGTATCTCCATGCGTCAACCAACGATAATGATGACATATAGTCTTCCACATTTCAAGGTACTTTGCCAGTACTCCTCTTATATTTTCCCAATATATCTTGAGTCATACTAAGGACTGCATTCATATCTCCAAAAATCAAAATATCTCCTTCAAAAATCTCCAACAGTCCTCCAAGGTAGTGAGATGGAAAGCAGGAGGGTTGCAGGTATTAGTAGAAAAGAGGTCCTCACGAGAAGGGTTTCTCCGTGGGTCCAGCTTCCTATGGGAGCAAGGCAAGCTGGGTGGATTGGCACAAGGACCAATTTGGGAGGTGGCACGATAAACTGAACACAGCCTATGGCCTGTGCACCATGAATCGCCCAAAGAACTAGTGATTTCAGGCTCTTTGTAGGTTGCAGGAGAGCATACGGAATGCTCAATGGAGTCCCAAGTATAGCATACGAGGGAGTAGGAAAATTGCTGGAAGGAGTCCCGAGTGGAGCACAAGAGACTGCTTGTTGCAATGGAGTCCCAAGAGAAGTAACCAAGGGAGCATTAAGTTTTCTTGCTGGGGTCTTTGGAGTCTCCAGTGCACGGGAGAGCACAATGGGCCATGGAATTAAGGATATTTATACCCGAAAACGTGCCTTGGGGGCACATTCCTCTTGCTTTGCTTTGCTGATAAGAAGTGCCAGGACAGGCCAGCATGGAATGCATTGTGTCTAAGTGTTCTTCCTGGGTGTAACAATGTGGGGATTGCCTTTTGTGTGCAAGGCAGATTGTGATGAAAATCAGAGTGTGCAGGTGCGCCAAAGAGTATCTGTGCCGGGATGGGCTCTTTAGTAATTCTATCAATAATTTCAATAGGTACACCTCTAGACCTACATCACTGACTCATCTTCTTTGTGATGGGGAGGCTATTGCCTCACTGTCTTATCTACTTTCCTTCCTGCCTGACATAATCAGCTTGTTAGCACATTGTTATCTCTTGCAAGAGGATGAGAGGAGTTAAGGCAGCTCACCCTGAGTGCAGGGTGGCCTTGAGAGTTAACTTGCTTTGTTGACTCCTGGGAATTCACCTGAGTTAGTTAATTCCTGGAGTCTGCTTAGATGGGGCTCCCGGAGGCATGCATCTTTATCCCCATTCCAATCGCCTTTGTTTGTAGCCAAGTCTAGGGGCAACTAGCCCACTACCAACTAAATGACCTGTCCCCATGTGTATCATAAATTGAGAGCTCATGTTGCTGTGAAGCATCTGAGCATATCCAAGGTGCAATCTCTAAGCCTGGGGATACAACTGCAAACAGGGAGGCTCCTGGGAGACAGGCAGAATAAAGACAGCTAGTAACAGGTGCCCCTCACATAAAAAACACCCCAGAAAACACAAATAAAGTAAATGTGTAAATGCAGTAAAAACCCTGTTAGAGCAGGTATGTATGTATGTATTTATTTTGATAGCAACCTTTTTTTTTTTTTCATCATGTTCAGCCACAGGCTCAGATAACACATGGACACAAGAGAAATATAGCAACATTTTGCTGCAGATCCATACTTGTTCATTTTTAAACTGCCCACTGCTCTGGTTTTGCAGGGAACTGAGATCATGCCATTACTGGCCTCTGTGCTGCAAGATGAGACCCAGTGGGAGAAGCCATACAAATTCTACCCGGAGCATTTTCTCGACTCTGATGGGAAATTTGTAAAGAGAGATGCATTCATGCCTTTCTCTGCAGGTAACTTCCATATTCTACATGGCCTTAACTAAGAGGGCATCCTAAGCACATTTACCTGGAAGAGCACCATCCTTGAGGACTATTGTCTGCTCTAGAAAACCGGAGTGCTTGTTGTGCTGCTCATTCAGCAACACCAAACAACTCCCTACACTCTTTGCTCTTCGCAGTTGTTGTATTCTATCTAGTAATCTTTTATGTTGTGTTGTTAAGATGTTTGTTCCAATGGGGATACTGTAGGGAGTATCAGGTTGGTGTCAAAGAGAGGGAATGGGAGAGTTTTAATTTTGTTTGGTTTATGGCCATAAATAAAATGATTCTGAGGTCACTTGAAAAAGGTACAAACAAATAAATAAAAAATAGGACACTTTGCTGTGGTTTGCAAGTCTGCTGTCCACCCCATTATTGATTCACCATCTGATAAGGATGAGGCAGCTGAACTGCTTCCTGAAAGTGTTTTACGTGTGACAGAATTGGAGCCTGCTTCTCCATATTGTCAAGTTAAACTTAATGGTCATGAAGTGGCTATGCTGTTGGCTGATACTTGTTATCCGTACACTATCATTTCCCATCTTCTTTACAAGAAACTGCATGCTACATCAGATCTGCACTTGAAGTCTTCAGTCATCCACTCATGGGGATATAGAGGTTCCCCTGTTACCATAAATGGATACTTCACTGTTGTCATGGAATACAAAGGATGTACTTCAGAAGGGAAAGTGTATATGTCAAAAAAAGGAGTCTCAATATTGGGCGGGAAGATCTACGGGCAGTGTTAAACCCCTAATAGCACGGAGCCCATCTTACAGATGATGGAGCATTCATGTGCTGATATGACTGCTGATTTCTTGGGAAATTTTGCTGATACTCCTGGAACTGCCATACATTTCATACATAAAACTCAGATGAAATCAAATGCAATATCTGTACAACACAAAATGAGGAACGTACCCAGAACATTGTGCCAGTCACTTAGAGAGGAGCTCTTAAGACTACAGCATGCTGACCTCATAGAACCTGTTGATTCATCAGAATGGTGAATTGTGCAAAATGGTTCTTGTGCAAAAATTGAACAATATACTTTGAATGTGCATAGATTTAAGAACTGTGAACTCCAGCATGGTAGTGGATTGTCATCCATTACACAATATCAATGAAGTGCTGCATACTCTGAAGGAGGTCTCAGTGTTCAGAACTTTGGACTTGTCTTTGGCCTATCATCAAATTCCTCTGCTCAAATGTTACTTGTGGGGCAGAAAATTCAGAAAAGTGAGGCCACAACCGCCCATCATCATCATCATACTTTATTTACGGTCTTTGACCAAAAAAGAAATAAAAATCTTTACATAGTTAAAAGGAAAAATATTAAAAGAAAGTCAGTTACACATAAATGGCTAGCAGCTTTTGATTAATAATAATTACACGTAAAAATAAAATAACGGCATTGGTAAGGCGTAAGTGTATAGGCATAATTTAAAATTAACAGTAAGGAATATAAAGCTGTATTCTATTCTTTTGAAGTTCTTAATCTGGTGACCACATAACAGAATTTAGTCACAACGTATGAAATAGTTGCATCTTTATCTGCTAATAAATATGCGACAGCAAGATCCTCAGGTTGTCCCCTCATATCATTTAACAGTGGGCTGATTAATTGAGATCTCAAGTTTTGGTATATTGAACACTTCAAAAGTATGTGGGCCATGGTTTCGATCGCCTCTCCACAGGGGCATTTCCGTTCTTCATATAATAGCTTCAAATTCTTCCCATACAGCATTGCAGTTGGGAAAGCATTGATCCTAGCCCTGGAGAAGGCCCATCTGAATTTACTCAAAGTGATCGTAAATAAATACGTTGCTGGGGCAAGATCCGTCTTAGCATATACTTGTTTATAAAAAGATGGTAAACAAGCCTTCTCTTCCTGGTTGTCTATATCAACTGCCCATCTGCTTTATTTCTACTTGGGGATCAAGACAAGCAACTCCAAGAATAGCCAAATGGATCACCAGGTTCATGAATTTTGATTTCCAAGTGGAATATTTTCCAGGTCTCTGGAATACAACTGCAGATTGTTTATGTCGACTTCCAATTCGATTTTGGTTGTTATAAAGGGGAGGGATATGTTGTAATCTATCTAGTAATCCTTTATGGTTTGTTGTTGAGAAGTTTGTCCCATTGGGGATCCCTTAGAGCAGGGGTGTCAAAGTGAGGCCCTCCAGCTGTTGCTGGCCTACAACTCCCATCATCCCTGGCTACTGGCCATGGTGACTGGGGATGATGGGAGTTGTAGGCCAACAACAGCTGGAGGGCTACAGTTTGACACCCCTGCCTTAGAGAGTGTGGGAGGCGGAGTCAGAGAGAGAAATTGGAAGGGAAAGGAGAAGGAGAAAATTGAGTTGTTTCTGAATAAACCTTTAGCTAAATTTAGGTAAGATTTATTTGTATTATTTGAGAGGGGAGCAGCTATAAAACAGCAGTCTCACTGGATAATAATTCACTGTTCTTCAATGATTACCATTATTCTGCTGTACCATTACCCATTATTTTATTGCTGTACTTTAATCTGTGTTTATGTTAAGTATATTTTTTATTGTTGGCTTGATCATAAATTGTTTTGGGCCACATGTCATAGGAAGCAGTTCAAAATATCATACCTCAGGATTCTCAGTGTGAGTAATGAACCCCAAGGGGTCACAAGCATCTTATAAGGGGGTCAGGCTTGTGCTGTCAGGAGGCAGGGGTCTTATTGGCATCTCCAAGGCATAGGGATGTTTAAGGGCAATGAGCGGGAGACAGGGGAACAGCTGACAACCACCCTGCTCCTCTGATGCATAGAAAGCTAAGGACAGGCATACTAGCTGTGCTTCTTTGGCTGATGGAGTGGAAGAGAGTTCCTGAGAGGAACTTTGCCCCAGCAGCCAAAGAAGCATCATTGCTTCCAGCTTTCGGTGTGTCAGAGGAGCTCAGTGGTTGTTGTCTCCTGCCTCATTGTCTGCTTCCTATCAACACCTGACCATCCTGGAGCCTTGGAGATGGTGGCCAAGGGCAGACCCCGCAGTGGCAATTCTTTGGCCAATGGGTGGAAGAAAGTTCCCTCCTGGGAGTCGAGCTCTCATAAGAGCTTGCCTCCTGAGAGGAAACTCTCTTCCACCCATTGGCCAAAGAGGCACTGCTGCTGTGTCTGCTCTCAACTTTGTCAATTTGGGTGGTAGGAAAAAAAATGTGTGGATTTTGTTGACACAAAATCAGAACATATTGTTGAAACATTTCTCTATTTCTGACTCAGATCAAGTTCCAAAATTCAGAAGAATAATTTCAAAATAGGAGCATTTTAAAAACATATTCAGACATTATGACTAGTATTCAGAAATCAAGATTAGAATCTTTACGTAACTCCCTGCTTCAACATGCGGGGGAGAGGAAGGCAGGGGCCATGTAACTTTGCATGCTATTTTAGAGGTAACAGTAGTATAAAGCTTAGAAATTCCTGTCATGCATCAATGAAATAAGCCCACAGATCCTACTTATTGTTTCAGGTCAGAGAATATGTGTAGGTGAGACCCTTGCCAAAATGGAGCTCTTCCTCTTCTTTACAAGTCTCCTGCAGAAATTCACATTCCAGCCAGCCCCAGGAACATCTAAAGAAGACCTGGATCTAACTCCTGCAGATGGGTTTACAACACCTCCAATGCCCTACAAGCTCTGTGCTGTGCCACGCTCATGAGATGCCGCTCGCTTGCGTTTCTCAGCTCCCTTGTGTCCATCATCCGCTTCTTCACACATTATGGAACCAATCAAAGCCTCAGCTTCATCAAACCTCATCTCAATACTTCCAGGAGTTATACATCTGAGCAAGCCTCACCTACATGCAATCAGGGCTGTGTGTTTGAGGTGTGTGAGCCGGCTCAAAATTGAGCCAGCTTGATCTCAAACCAGGTCAACTTGAAGGCTTGGCTCAAGAGTGGCGGAGGGGGGTAAAATGTTTTTTAAAAGCACCGCAGTGGCCTCTAGATGGTGCTGCAGCATCTGCAGAGGGATCTCAGTGGCTCACCTCCCCCTGCCGGCCTCCCCTGAGTCTCCCTGTGCTGGTTCAAACTGTTTGGGGGCCATTTTGGCTCTCTGTGTGCACATGGTGGCCATTTTTAGGGCTGCCACACATGCACACTGTCCATTTGTGTGACCCGGGTCCTGAAAATGACCAGTGTGCATGCACGGCAGCCACAAAAATGGCCACCGGGCATGTAGAGAGGGCTGGCACCTCCCCAAAATGACCCAGGGAGACTTGAGGGGGGCTGGCAGCAGGAGAGCACCCACTTCAGCACCCCCCACCCCGGGGTCACCACAGCCCTCAGCAGCAGCAAGTCATTCATTTTTAAAAACAATTTTTACGGCTCCTGCCTGCTCGAACTGGGCCCAAAATGGTTCAAATTCTAACCAAACTGGGCTCGGATCAAGTGTACACAAAACCGAACCAGATCCAGTTCAGCTCAAGTCCTATTCAATTCCAGTCAAACCGGGTTTTCCAGTTTTGTTCACACCTCTACTATGTGTATGCTCACATTCTGTGCTCTTCCTAGTATACTGTTTCTCATAGAATCATAGAGTTGGAAGGGACCTTGGAGATCTTCTAGTCTTACCACCACCACCACCCCGCTCAATGCAGGAAACTGCTGCAGCATCCCAGACAGATGGTGGTCCAGCCTCTGTTTGAAAACCTCTAGCAAAGGAGACCCCACCATTGTGGAAGGCAAACTCTTCCATTGGCAAATGGTTCTTTCATCAGGAAATTCCTCCCAATGTCTAGCCTGAATCTGCTTCCTTGTAAAGTCAACCCATTCCTTTTAGTCCTGCCCTCAAAGAGTAGCAGAGAATTAGTGTGCTACACCCTCTTTGTGGCAACCCTGAAGATATTTGAAGACAACTATCAATAGTCCCTCTGTGGGAGTCTTTGAAAGACAGCAAAGACTTGTCTGTTTCATCAGACATTCCCACATCTTATTTGCTGTGAGATGTGAGGTTTGCCATTATTTTTTACTAGTGGTATGTGTTTAGGTAAAGGTAAAGTGTGCCATCGAGTCGCTTTCAACTCCTGGCAATCACAGAGCCCTGTGGTTGTCTTTGGTAGAATACAGGAGGTGTTGACCATTGCCTCCTCCAGCGCAGTGTGAAATGATGCCTTTCAGCATCTTCCTATGTCGCTGCTGCCCAATATAGGTGTTTCCCATAATCTGGGGAACATACCAGCAGGTATTCACACCAGCAACCTTCTGCTTGTTAGTCAAACATTTCCTCGCTGTGCCACTTAAGGTGGTCTTTACTTACTGGTAAACTGCTGTTGTTTTTAATTGCTGTTTTGTAAGACACTTTGAATTTCAGGAAATAAATTATATAATGGCTACTATCCTGACAAACACTGTGCTTGCTGGGGCTGTTCACAGATCAAATCATCAGAACCAATCCAATTCCAATGAAAATGACTATGGTATTGTTAATCCAATATTAATACTAGCCCAAAGTGAATCAACCAGGTCCAAAGTGAATCAAGTGGGTCCATGCATCATCCCATAGGATTAAATGGCCCATACAAAATCATGACAAATTACAAAAACATATATTAAATATGTTATTGTAAGTCAAAATGAAATGGTATTCTAAGTGAGACCTGATTAGCACAGAATAGAGGGCAATTGATATTTTTCGCTAGACACTTTGTGTCCATTAATGCAGTCCAAGTTTGCATTATTATTTTTTAGCAGCTGCATCTCTGCTAAAGAGATGAGACACTGATGACTCATCGTCAATTTATTGTCCACTAAGACACTGAGTTTCTATTTGCACATGCTACTGTTAAGTAGGGATGTGCAAACAGGTTGAACATCGAACTGCTTCAGTTCGACATTGAACCGGTTCGGTTCGACAGATTGAGGTAAAACCAAACCACCCCCTTCCCTGGCCAAACCCAGACTCAACCCCCCCGGCCCATTCAGCAGCTTTATAATTCCATGTAGGGGGCACCAGGATGGCCCAGAGTGGATTGTGGTGGGTAGTAGTGCTCAATGGGTAGAAGGAAGCTACCACCCAGATTTCAAAGAAATCCCCGTTATGGGGCTGCTGAAATCCCAATTATCCCCCTATGTGAAAAAACATAAAGATGTGTGAACTTCAAAAAATTGTTAAATATCACCCCTTTGCCCAATTTCTTCGAAATTTGAGTGGTATCTTCCACCCATTGGGCACTACCCAATGGGTGGAAGCCAATGCCACTTCCAGGGTGCTAGCTCTAGAAATTATAGTTTCCAGAGTTAAAATGGTGATAATTGGAATTTATACACCTACTGTAATGGGGAAAAATTAGAATTCTACAAATATTTAGAACAGAAAATGGCTGAATTATTGAATGCTAATTCAGTTTTTCTGGGAGATTTTAATGGGGTCATCTCTACAACTTTGGATAGAAAATCTGATATGGCCGAAAGGAATTTACAAGGCAGGCTACCAAAAGCCTTAAAAAAAAAAAAAAGAGTAAAACAAAGGTGCTGACAAAAAATATGGACCAGAAATCCAATGACAGACTTTATGAAATAAGCGAATTGAAAGTGGAGAAGAAAATCAAATATTTGGGCATCTGGCTGACAAACAAAAATGCTTTGCTGTTTTCAAATAATTATATCAAAATATGGAATACGGTAAAAATTGATTTGCAAAGATGAATGAACTTATCTTTAATGGGAAGAATTTCAGTTGTGAAGATGAATGTTTTACCTAAAATGTTGTTTCTTTTTCAGACTATTCCTATAATTAACACGTTAACCTCTTTCAAGCAATGGCAAAAGGACATAACTAAATTTGTTTGGCAAGGGAAAAGACCAAGAATTAATTTTTTAAATTTAACAGAAGCTAAAGAGCTGGTCTTACCCTGGTGGCGCAGTGGTAAAAAACTGCCGCCCTGTAACCAGAAGGTTACAAGTTCGATCCTGACCAGGGGCTCAAGGTTGACTCAGCCTTCCATCCTTCCGAGGTCGGTAAAATGAGTACCCAGAATGTTGGGGGCAATATGCTAAATCATTGTAAACCGCTTAGAGAGCTCCGGCTATAAAGCGGTATATAAATGTAAGTGCTATTGCTATTGCTATTACCCTGCCTGATTTAAGGTTGTATTTCGATGCTGTTTGTTTGACGTGGTAAAAGGAATAGATAACATTAAGAAATCCCAGAATACTTGATCTGGAAGGATTTGATAGAAGGTTTGGTTGGCACTCTCATCTGTGGTATGATAAAAGCAAAGTGCGTAAAGACTTTCTTAATCACTATGTAAGAAGGAGTGATTAAGCAAGTGTGAGTGTGGGCAAAATATAAGTGGGAGTTAAGCGGGAGAGTGGGCAAAATATAAAAAATGGCTGGAATGTAAAACTCCATTATGGGTATCCCCGATTGAAGCCTTGGCATGTAAAGAGACCAATATGCAATCTGAATGGGGTACCTATAGGGATTTGTTATGTTTTCAAGAGAAGGGCTGTAAATTAAAAAATTAAATGAAGTACAAAACTTGGTTAGTAATTGGTTTCGGTATCATCAGCTAAATGAAATTTATAAAAAGGATCTTAAGGTTGGGTTTGTGAATCAAATGTCAACATTTGAGAAGGTCAGATAAATGTATTACACACCGTGACGGAATACATTAAAAGAGGAATGCTCAAGACATAAACTAATACCCCCAATACTTTTATATATTAGACATCTCAGAGCTAGAGTAACATTTTCACTTGATGTAACAAAGTGCATAAAAATATAATCCAAAATTCTCAAACAGAAGTATAGTTCAATAGGCACTTGGGTGTAAACAGTTCTAAACTTGTAGTCCTGATAGTCAACTGATGGAGTTCAAGACCTTTTTTTTTCTTTCAAATTTAATTTTTATTCATTTTAACAATAGTAATATTATCATTCATTACAAATACATACAAAAAAGGTAGACTTCCCGCTCACATTTCTTCGTGAATCATCAACTATAAAATTTACCCTTGCTATAATAATAATTCAAGACATAAATTCAAACCCTTACAAACATAATTAACCAACCTGCAATTTTTACTAAATTTCAAACCCTGCTGTCAAGTCCATAGTAGGAAAGAAATTCTTTAGATACAACAAGAATGGTTTCCAATCTTCTTTAAAACATTCCAAGTTTTGATCTCTTAATAGTGCTGTGAGTTTTGCCATCTCCACATATTCCAAAATTTTTATCAGCCAGTCTTCTTTTGAAGGCAGTTCACTAGTCTTCCATTTCTGTGCATATATAATTCTAGCCGCCATAGCGGCATACATAAAAAATGTTAAATTAGTTGTAGAAATTGCACCTTGTGTTACTCCCAGCAGGAAGGATTCTGGCTTCTTAGGAAATGTCATTTTAAATATTTTCTTTAATTCATTATATATCATATCCCAATAGGCTTTAGCCTTCCCACAGGTCCACCACATATGAAAAAATGTGCCTTCAAAGTGTCCACACTTCCAACATTTGTTTGAAACATTTTTATACATTAATGCCAATTTTTTTGGTGTCAGATACCATCTATACATCATTTTATAATAGTAACGTAACATGCAGTAAATTTTAAATCATTGTTCCATAACTTTTCCCAGGCTGCCATTTCTATATTACGCCCCACATCTTGAGCCCACTTTATCATAGTCGGATGGAGTTCAATACCAGTTGAATCCAACAGGGAGAAAACTTCTCATCCTGACGTAGTAATTCTTTCTCATTCTCAGTAAAGCATTCTCATTCTCAGTTTGTTAGAGGTGGAGATAATATGAGTAATTCAACCATGATGCGTTTCAGGGACCAAACAATGTACAATATCCCAAATAATGTACAGTATGAATAATGTACCATATAACAAACGATGTACCATAGTATACGAACAATGTACCATAATATTACAGATTTTCCGGAGACTGCCTTGTATTATTGTTTTTAAACAAGGATTTTCTGTTTCGTAACTGAATATTACTTCTTGAGATAATACCTAAACGGAAGAACAACACATCACATTATATGAGCTCACATCAACTTTCACATCTCTGCCAAGTGCTGTTAAACCCCCCCCCCCCAAATCCACTAAAAACACTTACCATTTGAGGTCTAAACATTATTTGAGCATTTATTATCTGAGCATATATCGCGTAACATTTGAGAAGAGCTATATGAAAATGATGAAAGATTAGTCTCTAAGATGTATAAGTTGTTGCTTTTGGAGGAGACAGGAGATGAAGTGGTTAAAACGACTGATAAAATGGGCTCAAGATGTGGGTCATAATTTAGAAATGGGTGCTTGGGAAAATTATGGAAAACTGATTTAAAGTTTACTGCATGTTATACTTTAAAAGAAGATTATTATAAGATGATGTATAGGTAGTATCTGACATCGAACAAATTAGCATTAATGTATAAAAATGTTTCAAACAAATGTTGGAAATGTGGACAATGTGAAGGAACTTTTTTCCATATGTGGTGGTCATGCTGGAAGGCAAAGGCTTTTGGGGATATGCTATATAATGAGTTGAAGAAAATCTTTAAAGAGACAAGAGGCCAGAATCCTTCCTGCTGGGAATAACTCAAGGAGAGTTCTCCAGAAGAAATTTAACATTTTTTATGTATGCAACCACGGCGGCCAGGATAGTATATGCACAGAAATGGAAAGACACTAAAATGCCCTCAAAAGAAGACTGTTTGATAAAAATTTTGGAATATGCTGAGATGGCAAAGCTTACAGCATTTATAAGAAACAAAAATTTGGAATGTTTTAAAGAAGATTGGGAACTATTTTTGCTTTATTTAAAGAATTATTTTTCCAATATGGACTTTTCATTAGGGTTTGAAATATAGTAATTAACAGCAGGTTGGGTTGGGTAAAATCGAGTAGCATTGTGAGTATGTATGTTTTGATTTATTAAAGCAACAGTTTATATGTATAGTTATTGTGCGCTGCGCAGATAGGCAAGCGGGAATTCAATAATTACTTATCTAGAATTAGATAAATGAATGTAATTTGAAATGTAAAAGCTATTGTAAAAACCAAAAAAAATTTTAAAAGCAAAAAGATGTGTGAACTTCAAAAAAATTGTTAAAAATAACCCCTTTGCCCAATTTCTTTGAAATTTGGGTGGCAGCTTCCACCCATTGGGCACTACCACCCAACCCACAGTGGCCACAAAATGAACATCTGAATCTCCAAATTTGTAATTTGAAATTCACCAGGCCTACTATGTCCTGGGCAAGGTTGGTTCCATCCTCATTGACAATTTTATACAATACCCTTCTTAAAATGACAGTGACCAGAACTGTACGTAATACTCCAAATGTGGCTGCACCATAGAGTTGTATAAGGGCCTTATAGTATTAGCATTTTAATTTTCAATCCCCTTCTTAATGATCCCTAGCATGGAATTGGCCTTTCACACTGAGTCGACACTTTCAACGAGTTGTCCACCACAACCTCAAGATCTCTCTCCTGGTCAGTCACTGACAGCTCAGATCCCATCAGCATATATGTGATGTTGGGGGGGGGGGGGTTGCCCCCAAATGCATCACTTCACACTTGTTTATATTGAACTGCATTTGTCATTTTGTCAGCCACTCTCTCCAAGTTTGGAGAGATCCTTTTGGAGCTTCTTACTATCTGTTTTGGAGTTCAATACCCTAAATAGTTTAGTGTCATCTGCAAATTTGGCCACTTGGCTGCTTACCCCAACTTCTAGATCATTTATGAACAAGTTAAAGAGCACTGCTCCCACTACAGATTGCTGGGGGACCCCACTTCTTACTTACTTCCATTGTGAAAAATGTCTATTTATTCCTACCCTCTGTTTCCTGTCTTTCGATCAGTTACCAATCCAGACATGAACCTGTCCTCTTATTCCATAACTCCTAAGTTTACTTTGGTGGGGAACTTTGTCAAAAGCTATTTGCAAATCCAAGTATACTATGTCAACTGGATCACCTTTATCCACATTCCTGTTGACACTATGAAAGAATTCCAAAGGTTTTGTGAGGCATGACTTACCCTTACAGAAGTCATGCTGTTTCTCTTTCAGCAAGGTCCATTCTTCTATGTGTTAACCAATTTTGTCCTTAAGTATGCTTTCCATAAATTTACCCTTCACAGAAGTTAAGCTAACCACCCAGTAATTTCCTGGATCCCCCCGGACCCCTTTTTGAAAATCGGAGTTACATTATCTACTTTCCAGTCCTCTGGTACAGAGCCTGACTGTAGGGACAAGTAACATATTTTTGCTAGGAGATCAGCAATTTCACATTTGGGTTCCTTCAGAAATCTTGGGTGGATGCCATCAGGCCCTGGTGAGTCGTTTTAATTTTTAGTTCCTCAACACAGTTTAGAACATCCTCTCTCATTACATCAAATTGGCCCAGTTCTTCAGCCTCCACGCCTGGGAAGCTCCGTTCTGGAGAGGGTATCTGGTCAGTGTTCTTTGTCATGAAGACAGATGCAAAGAACTCATTCAGCTTCTCTGCTGCAATCTCCTTATCCTCCTTAATAATCCCTTTCATGTCCTCATCATCTAAGGGTCCAACCACCTCCCTGGCAAGTTTTCTGCTGCTCATATATTTAAAGGAGTTTGGTTTTTTTATTCCCCTTGACACGTCTGGTTATATGCTCCTCAAACTCTCTTTTTGCATTTGTTATTGTCTCCTTGCATTTATTTTGCCAGAGTTTATGTTCCTTCCTGTTCATTTGGGCAGGACTTCCATATTCTGAAGGAAGTCTTCTTCCCTTTTATAGGTTCCCTGACTCTACTTGTTGGCCATGTTGGTGCCCTCCTGAACTTGGCAATACCTTTCCTCAGTATGCATACCAAATGAACTTCTATTATTCTGGTTTTAAATAAGTTCCATTCTTTCTGGAGTGATTTGACCCTTCTGACTTTCTCTTTCAGCTTCCTTTTTACCAGTGCTCTCATTTTGAGAAGTTTCCTCTTCTGAAGTCCAGTGCATCAGCTTTGGACTTCCTTGGCAATGCTCCACTCGCAAATAAGCTGAATTGGATCACACTATGGTCACTGCTACCCAATGATTCTAAAACTCTGACATCTTGCACCAGATCCTGGGCATCACTCAGGATTAAGTCCAAGGTCGCCATCTCTCTGATTGGTTTTGCAACTAACTGTTCTAAGGCACAGAAATTTGTCTTTGTATTGGTAATTGAAGTCACCAGTTATTACTGCTCTGTTTCTTTTTGATGCCTCTCTTTGTTTCTTCTCCAGGTCACTCTCATTGTTTTGATCCAGAGGGCGATAGCACATCCCTAATGGACATTTCCTTTCAGTCCTTGTATTATCACCCATAAGGTCACCCAGATTCCACAACAGTTCCTCAGCTGGTGTTTTCTCTGCAGGTTTTGTAAGTACACAGTCATCAGAAACCTCCCTCTCATTCTCCGATGATGAAGAAATGCATATAGTCCTACAGTAAGAGAATTGTGGATTGCCAGGAATTGGCATCTCAAAATCACTGTGTCTGGCGAGGCCAGCTCTCCTTACCTCTGAGGATGGAGTGGTGAGGGGGTCCGAGGAGGCAGCAACGGGTGGCAGCCGGGGAGAAGTGGAGGAATGACTGCCAATGGGTGGGGCTTGGCTCCAGTGGAGGAGGCGCAGAGCACAGAAAGGGCCAGAGGGGAGGCGCACAAGGATAACATCAGCAGGAGGAGGGAGGAGGGAGAGAGACATTGGCAGCAGCTGTAAAGGGTAGACAATTACAGGGAATAAAAAGAGGCAGGTACAAGGAGCAAGCAGCATGGGATGGAGAAGGCACACGGTGACGCTCAGCTCCCTCCCTGTCCCTGCTCTAAGGCTGGACCCGGTAAGCCTACCCAGGCTTGGTAAAGGGGACAGGGACATGTAGCCGGACACACATGCTGACCAATCTTCACTTGACCTGCAGCACTTAAGGTAACAATAAGATACCCAGGGTCTGTTAGTTCAGAATGACACCCACACTCATAGCAATAGCAATAGCACTTACATTTATATACCGCTTTATAGCTGGAGCTCTCTAAGCGGTTTACAATGATTTTAGCATATTGCCCCCAACATTCTGGGTACTCATTTTACCGACCTCGGAAGGATGGAAGGCTGAGTCAACCTTGAGCCCCTGGTCAGGATCGAACTTGTAACCTTCTGGTTACAGGGCGGCAGTTTTACCACTGCGCCACCAGGGGCTCATCATCATAAGTATACTCCCCACATGAACTATCGCATCGCTTGTCACACCATGAATAATGGGGTCTGCTATTCACCCATTTTTTTCTACGCAGCTTCTGTTTCACATGAGCTTCTGTTTCAGAATCGGAGGAACTCACTTTTCTGTGCTCTTGGTTCTCAGATTCCATATCTGCTTCTTGATGATCTCTGTTTTCAGATTCCATATCCACTCCTTCAGGAGATGTGCTGGAGTCCAGATCTTATCATGCTTGAGGGTGGGGAGTATTTTTTTTTTTAATTCTTATTTTTTACATTTTCTATTGCACTCTTCTTCCAATGAGCCCAGAGCAGTGTACTACATATTTAAGTTTCTCCTCAAAACAACCCTGTGAAGTATGTTAGGCTGATAGAGAAGTGACTGGCCCAGAGTCACCCAGCAAGTATCATGGCTGAATGGGGATTTGAACTCGGGGCTCCCTGGTCCTAGTCCAGCACTACACCACGCTGGCTCTGTGATATCCTAAAAATGGACAGGGCCCTACTACGTTTCAAGGATGCAAGCAGTAAAAATAGACCCACAGGGCACAGTGGTGTCCTGAACTCCACCATGGTCTCTGCAAAAGTGTAAAATGCCTCACGGTGTCTCATTTCAGCCAGTAACAATGCAAAAAATGGATGGGTGGACCCATTTCCTAGTGGTCCATAAATGTCTGAGATTGGTGCAGGGAGCCTATTCTGCACCTGTTCTGAGCATGCCTGGACGGGTTTTGTGGAAGTGTGGCCATTTCCAGATACGTCATACAGTCACACATCCTTAGGGTGGGGGATGGGGGGTTCCTCTATTAGCTCACTGCAAAAATAAAACTTCAAACAATTGTCATGAGCTAGTTCGAGTATTCTGACTATTGTATGCAGAGTTACTAGACAGAAAACAGTACAAATCTTCTGAATAAATGTGCTTCTATTGTAATCACAGCCTGGCAGCAAAGTCCTTGGAGTTTGAAAGTAGGTTTATTGATAAGAAATATGCTGAGTCACTATGACTCCAAAACCCAACCAATAACCTACTGGATTCTGTACTCTCCTTCGCAAAAGCTTGAAGTGAATTAGAACTCCCACTTCATCCACCATAGGCAAGCATATAAGCCATTGGAAAGAGTTTCAAACCCAGACAAGTACTGCAGTCATAAATGGTCTTCAATGCTCTCCTCAGCATTTTTGCCACCCAATTTGCAGACAGTGAGCATGGAAAGCATTTCAGGTATTGGGGTTGAGGAGGGTGCAGAAAGGGGTGAAAGGTGACAGCAGCAGTAGCAGTTTTCCTGCTGGCTGCTGACTGAGGCTGTCAGAATGCCCTTGGGAATACCTAGGAATACATGCTTTTTCTCCACCTCCATTGCTTCTGCTCAGTGCAGACTGGCGAAGCTGTTTCGTGTAGCTAAGACATTGCTGCACACATCTCCCCAGGTAATGGGGGAGGAACCATCCACAGCCCGTTGTGCTCAGTTTGTGTGTCACTTTGCAGATAAAGTAGCTCGCATCCATGCTGATTTGGACTCCAGAGTTTTGGCAGTTCCGGCAGATGTGCCTCTGGTACCATCTGGTCCTATTGTGTTGGATTCTTTTCAGTTGGTGCAGCCTGAGGATGTGGACAAGATCCTGGGCAGTGTGTGGGCGACATCGTGTGCTCTTGACCATTGTCCTTCATGGCTAATAAAAGCTGCCAGGGAGGGGGCAGGTAGATGGTTGGCGGTGATTATCAATGCTTCATTAAGGGAGGGCAAGATGCTATCGTGCCTCAAGGAGGCAGTGGTAAGACCACTATTTAAAAAGCCCTCCCTTGATTCCTCCAACCTGGACAACTATAGACCAGTCTCTAACCTGCCCTTTTTGGGCAAGGTGATAGAGTGTGTAGTGGTGTCCCAGCTGCAGAGGGTCTTGGATGATATGGATTATCTGGACCCTTTTCAATTTGGCTTCCGCCCTGGATATGGGTCTGAGACTGCCTTGGTCGCTCTAGTGGATGACCTATGCCGGGAACTAGACAGAGGGAGTGTGTCCCTGTTGGTTCTGCTGGACCTCTCGGTGGCTTTCAAAACCATCGACCATGGTATCCTTCTGGGCCGCCTCTCGAGTATGGGAATCAGAGGTACTGCATTGAAGTGGTTCTGGTCCTTTCTTGGAGGGAGGTCCAGAAGGTGGTGCTGGGGGACTACTGCTCGGCTCCGTGGCCATTGACCTGTGGGGTCCCGCAGTGATCGGTCTTGTCCCCCATGCTGTTTAACATCTACATGAAGCCACTGGGAGAGGTAATCCAGAGACTTGGACTGAGGTGTCAGCAATATGCGGATGACACTCAGCTCTATCTCTCCTTGTCACCTGATCCTGGGGAGGCGCTGGATGTCCTGAATCGGGGGCTGGAGGCCGTGATGGGTTGGATGTCGGCTAACAAACTGAAATTGAATCCAGACAAGACGGAGGTATTGTTGGTCAGTAGGAGAGCCAATCGGGATGAGGAGATTTTACCGGTTTTGGATGGGGTTGCACTCCCCTTGAAGGAGCAAGTACACAGCTTGGGGGTATTACTGGACCCGGCTCTGCTTTGGAAGCTCAGGTGGAGGCAGTGGCCAGATGTACATTTGCACGGCTTCGGCTGGTGCAGCTGCGTCCCTTTCTCGAGAAGGCAGATCTGGCCACAGTTACCCATGCCTTAGTCACATCAAGGCTGGATTACTGTAACGTGCTGTATGTGGGGTTGCACTTGAAGAATATCCGGAAACTGCAGCTAGTGCAAAATGCAGCAGCTAGGGTTTTATCTGGAGCTGCCTGGTGGTAGCACATCACACCCATTTTGAAAGAGCTGCACTGGCTACCAGTTTGTTTCCGGGTCCAATTCAAGGTGCTGGTTTTGACCTTTAAAGACCTTAACTGTTTGGGCCCAGGATACCTAAGGGACCGCCTGCTTCCAAGGGTTGCTGCTTGCTTAATGAAATCATCTGAGGGGGCTCTGCTGACAATGAGATAGGCTCAGTTGTCGTGCACGTGGGACAGGGCCTTCTCTGTTGCTGCCCCCAGACTCTGGAATGCTCTCCGGGTGGCTATTCGCTCCTCGGTCTCCATCACAGCTTTTAGAAAAAGTGTAAAATCTTGGCTTTTTGGTCAGGCATTTATTTGATTCTCTGCTGCTGCTTTTATGCTTTTGTTTTAAATTTTTAATCAGATTTGTTTAATTTTTTTCCACTAAATATTTTAATTGTATCTTTTTTACCATCTTGTGTTTAAACCTTTTGCTGTAAACCTCCTTGGAATTGCTTTAATGAAAGGCGGTATATAAATTTAACAATAAATAAATAAAATAAATCTGAAACAAGCATATTGGCTGACAGCCAGTGGCTGACAACACAACCACTGCCACTGAAACTAATGAGAGTGTTAAAAAAGAGAAAGAAGAGGGAAACTGGAGGGAAGATAAGCCAGAATTTGCCCAGCCTTTGGGTCTGTTCCTCTCCCTCCCCCCAAGTTCTCAGGGAGCCAGTTCTAAATATAGGGTGACTGAGGAGATTGTGTTCCTCAATATGGACTCTGGTTCCACACTCACAATTAACAAGGATTAATATCCATTACACACAGACTAGCCATGAAACAGAGAAAAAGAGAGCAGGACATGTAAGGAGTAAATAGCTCAGTTACATTGCCATTTAGGGATATGCACAAAACCAGTTTTTGTGGTTCAGTTTTAATTAAAAGTGAACATGTACCAGTTCTACCAGTTTGGGTTCTAAACTGTTAGAAATGGCCGGTGATTTGGTTCAAATAGAACCCCCTAGAACTGGGTCTCAAATGTTCTCCATAGACAATAATGGGGCTTGAACTGACCCATTATTCCCTATGGGTAGCACCCAGGGGTGCCAAAGTGGGATGTGTGGTAGGCCTCCATGGGTGCCAACTACCACCCAAGCCCCAGAGCAATCGGCCAAAGAGACTATTTTCTAATTATTTTGAATTATTTTAAAAAGTTTTTAATTTCTCCCATAGGGAACAATGGGGATTAGATTCTGTGATGTCACATAGATTCTACATAATGAATCCCTATGTAGAATCCCTCCCCCCAAGTCCTGCAATGCTGCCTCATCATGTTTCAGTAGATATTCTCCCAGTAGGGTCATCCAAGGCATGAAGGTCATCCCAGCTGCCCAGCTAAAGCAAGCAGGCACCTATAATGGGCAGCAGTGATGTAGGAAGGTGCTGCAGGCAGACGATCACTTTAGTGACAACGACAAATACAGCGCAGGAGACGGCAATGGTAAACCACTCGGGTTTTTTCAGGGAAAACCACATGGATAGACAAGATACAATGATTGTCCACGTGGTGCCGGGTGATGGGCCCCTCAGGTTGGATGGTACTCAACAAGCTACTGAGAATGAGCTGAGGAACCTTGAGAGTACCGATGGTGTTTATGACGCAGTTAGGTTAAAGCCTTTTGGACGTCTAGATGCTGGTGTTGCAATGTGGGAAAAGAAAATCCAAAGCTGCAAAGACAGAATTACAGTGGGTACGTGGAACGCAAGATAGTATAGTTTCAGGATACAGGATTAATAAAAATAAAACACAGATTATTAAATGGAATTTAGCGGAGGAGGAACAGCAATACCCGAAAGAAAAAGCAGGATTCCATATTAGTGCTAAACCGATTAAAAACCTGGGGATAAACCTAATGATTCCAATAAGAATGAAAGAAAAGACACTGGAGGAGTGACAAAGACATGTCAATCCTTTTATTTGGACCTTATTTGGGCCTAGAATTAAATTTAAGATCATGCAAGGCATAAAAGAACGTGGAGGATTAGCTGTCCCTAAAGTAAAGTTGTGCCGTCGAGTCGGTCGACTCCTGGCAACCACAGAGCCATGTTTTAGTTGTTAGAATACAGGAGGGGCTTACCACTGCCATCTCCTGCTCAGTATGAGATGATGACTTTCAGCATTTTCCTATATCCCAGTTGCCCAGCTGGGATATATATTGTATATTATCAAGCTGCCCGACCCTAACTTAAAGTTATATTATCAAGCTAGTTTTCTGACGTGAATTGTAGATTGGATCAACTCAACATATGGATGGATCATGAACATGGAAGGAGCAAGACTTTCAGATGGATTGTATTTGTCCATAAATATTTATGGACAAATACAAAAAGAACAGATGTGGATATTAAAAATCATTCTATTAGAAATAGTTTACTAAATATTTGGGACAAGTATAAAAACGAATAAGTCCGACTTTATCGCCTTTAGGTTCAATAATAAATATATATATTTTACAAAGAGGAATATATTAAGAAATTTGAACAATGGAAAGAACAGGCAAATGATTTGCAAAGTCTCGATGTTGGTAAAATAAAAATGAAATAGCTGAGAATCTTTTTTCAGACAGGACAAGTGCCCTTTCGTGGTTTCAATATTTGCAGATAAACAGTATAGTTCAGAAAGAGATACAAAAACAAGGGGGGGGGACCTTAGAGAACTGATACAATTTGAAATATTAATAACACAAAATTCAGAGCATTTATTAGGACTTATATACAAGTTGTCATTGAAGTATGACTCAGAATTGGAACAGGTAAAAGATTGCATGATTCAGTGGATGCAAAACATAAACCAAAAGATTGATATGCATCAATGGAAGTATCAATGGAAGGTGAACATTAAATTTACAGTGATGTCGGGATGCCGTGTTACCTGGTTGCTTGGGTGTCCCTGTGGAGGCTGGAGAAGGGCGTAGCATCCCTCCCCTGAGGCTTTTGTTCCCTTTAGGAGGCAGTGGGGATGAGAAGGGCCCAAGCTGGTCAGATCCCAGGGGGGTTGAGAGGGCAAGGCAGGGAGAGCTGCAGGAAACAGCTCCAGGGAGACAGCTAGGTTGGGTGTGGCAGGAAACAGGAAGCCAGGTCAGGAAGGGGGCGGGGCTGGAAGTCGGCTTGAAGCCCTGTCAGCTCTGCACTGGGGTATTTAAAGACAAGGCAGCTGGTGATGAGGGGCTGCTTCTGAGTATGGGAGCCGGGAGCTCTCCAGGAGAGGGAACTGGCTGAATGCAGCAAGCCAGGAGGAGGACTCAGGCTGTTCCCGAGGCTGACCTTTTTGGGGTTGCTCCAGTCATTCTGGAATTCAAGAAGGGCTAGGAGCCCACTTCGTCCCCTGGGAGTCTGACAAGTGAATAGCACTTTAAGAGAAAACTGATACAAAATGTATTTTTATTGGTATCTTACGCCCATGATGATTGCAAAGACAGATAATAAATCTTCTGGAAAATGATGGAAATGTATGAATCAGGCAGGAACATTCTATCATATGTGGTGGACATGCAGTAAAGCCCAGCAATTTTGGAAGACAATCCATTGTAAGATGCAACAAATCTTAAATATTAACTTTCTTTTACTACCATATTTTTTTTTTGTTAAGTATGACAAAACCTTATGTAGCGGTAAAATACACAGCACTGTCTTTATATATGATAACTGCAGCAGCTACGATTCTTTATGCTTTATATTGGAAAGTTAATTTAATTCCATCATTAGGTGAGTGGCAACTTAAGCGATGGGGAAATGCATCAATGGCTAAGATTACTTCATACATAAAGAACAAATCAGAGGATAAATTTGTTGTAACATGGGAACCGTTTATACATTATAATTCAGGACATAGTTTAACACCACATCCGAGATTTGGATTTTCTTTGTAAATAAGGCCACAAGTTTTATATTTCCAATTTTGAGGTTTATTTAGATATGTAGACATGATATTTAATTGTCATTGAGTTAGAATGAAAAAAGATGAGACATGATGGGGAAGCAGAATCCAAGCTGATGTATTCGATAACTGTGAGATGCCTTATGTGCTTTCTTTTTTCTTTTTTCTTTTTTCTTTTTGTTGTTGCTTCTTGGTTGTCTGAAAATAAAATAAAAAACAATTAAAGAAAAGAAATGCCAGGGGTTGACAGGCCTTAAAACACAACTGTCCTTTTTTGTTACAACATGAAAGAGGAAACTCTGCAGAAGCTCCACCCTCAGCTACTGCTCCCAAAACTATATGAGAGCTCCTAACATCCTGTGAAAGGAACCCTGCACAGAACAGCAGAAGCAGGGTTTACAAAATTGTGGCCTCCCCACTGCCCCAAAACAGTTGTGTCCTGGAATCCTCTCTCTGAGGAATGTGGTAACCCTAGCCAAGTGTATCATGCTACAGAAACATTCACATCTCCTTCCATCCTATAGCCCCCACACCCCTAAAAACACTTTGGAAGGAAAGGGTTGGAAGGAAAGGGTCACAGCTTTATTGAATGAATAGTAAAACATTTCAAGCATGGGGCATGGTACTCCACCCACCAATCCCCACCAGCAGCATGGGTCCATGCTAAGGTAAAGGCCACTTCTGGGCTTCCTGCTGAAATCTATTGGACGAGTGCACTGGGACTCAGAGCGATGTCCCGGAACTAAGTCCAAGGGCTGTTCTTCCTAGCCACTCAAGCAAGGTCAAGGTACAGGCTAGGAAAACTTGCCAGTCCCAAGTTGTGAAATCTTTAAGGCCAGCAATATTTTGAAGTTAAGGAACCCCAAACAGAACTCCCTGTACCGCCCACCAGGTGTCTACACGAAGTTTTAAGAGACCCACACTGCTCCTGCCGGTTGTGACCAGGAAGGCTATATAAGAGAAGGAGTGTGAGGCAGCCAAAAAAGAATCCCTGAACTTGCCCCCCCTGCTGTATTCCTATCCAGCCCCCAAAAGGACGATCAACCAAGCCACACTGCAATCTAGGGTGGGTGGGAGTGATAATGTTTGGCGGATGAATGGCAGCTGATTGAGGGCTGGCACAATGTACACTTTGGTTCTGCCTCCCGGCCGCCTCCTAGCCAATCCCAGCCAATTCTCTCCCCCACACCCGACCCCATACTCACAGAAGGACAGGGCAAATCCAGCACACCCAGGGCAGGGCAAGGCAATCGGCCGCAATCTCTAGACTGGTTGATAAATGGGAAATTCCTTACAGCAGTAGAGAATATTTGTAAAGGGTTCAATGTTGGAAGAGTCCCCAGGAAGCTCAGAAACACAAATGCCAGACTGTGTGTGTGTGTGTCTGTGTGTGTGTGTGTGTGTGTGTGTGAGACTGATTAGCTGCAGTTCAACTCAATGTAATTTCCCAATGCCATTTTATCTACCCAGAATAATTAACTAATCTTTACGGCTAGGAGTCAAGGGCATTCAAGACTCTTTTGCAATGTTTTCTTTGGAAAAGCAGGCACCACCCACTCAGCTATAACCATTAAACTGAAGGTAAACCATAAAGAGTAGACTTGAAACACGTGGGAAAGTGGAACAAATTCCTTTAGACTGGGTGGTTTAAATGATCCTCTAGAGACAATCTGAAGGCAGTGTCTAGTACAACTGGAAGGAATATAGTTGTGTCACTCAGTTCAGTTGACCAACAGTGCCCTTGATCAGACTGGATTGCAAACTGCCTTTTTAAATTCCTATTGAAAACTGCTTATTGAAATGGATTGGATTAATCCCATTTCCATATTGTTTCTTTTTGTCTTTACAATTATGTACCTTTTGAAAATGGGAGGTTTCTGGAATAGCAGGAACAATAAACATTTTCCACCAGGACCTAGACCTCTACCAATCATCGGAAACCTCCACATAATGGATATGAAGAAGCCCTACACAACAATGTTAAAGGTAAAGCTTTGTGTTCTTTCCATGGGTGTGCAAATGTCACAGTGCTATATTGGTCAGAGAGCTCAGAGAGTAGTCATCCTACCCCATTCCAACTAGAGAATAGCTGGAGAGAAGGGGGTGGGGGAAGGGGGAGGTGAGGGAAACCATCCATTGAATGGAACCATTTAAATGATCCACTAGAGACAATACCTGGACATAATCCATAGTTCAGATGGACCTGTAGAACAGAGAGGGATAGGAGTGGCCAGTCATGCCCCTGTGCCAGAACATTCCATGACCCCCCACTGCGGATCTCCCCTGTTTCAGAGTTTGTCTGCAGCATTTGAGATCACAGAAGGGAAATATCCCCAGGTTCCACTCTTGCCTCTGCAGACAAGTCCTGAACACCGGGATAATGGTGGGGGGAGGGGGCTAGTTAGAGAAGCAGACTGGTGCAGGGATCTGGCTAGCCAGTGGAGTCCTATCACTCTCTCCTCCACACATTCAAGCTGAATATCCAAATAGGGTACCTGTCTAATACAATGGTGTGAAAGATTTGCACTATCCATTTCCATTGGCAGACATCACTCTTAACTCCAGAAGGTGAACCAAGCTCAATATCAAGTCAGTCCATGGAGAGGACTTGAAGGAAGTTAGATATCTTAGGGTGTAGCAGCTTGTGTTGCAGCTACTGGGCATTTCTGTAATTATTTTTAAAATAAAACTAGAATGTTTATACTTCTATATTTCATAATTTTCCCAAAGATAACTAATGACGTTTTACATTACACATTTCATGTTCTTAGTGCAAAAATAAAAATAAAAATTAGACTTGATTTTTAACTGTATTGCATATATTACATTTTTACTTATGACTATATATTTTATATATTTTATATTAAAAAAACTTTATTTAGGTCGTAGACCAGCAATACAACAATATTAAAATAATAATGATAATAACAATAATAAGATGATAATATAAAATCAGACTACATTTATACGCATTTGGCATATTATATAACAATATTTGGCCACGATATGAATAACATCTGGATCAGGATTAGTGAGCAAATAGTTTCAATAGAAATCCTCTCCACGACCCGGAAAATTTATCAAAAGTGGGGCAATTTTATTTATATATTTTATATATATTGCATATATTTCATTTTTACCTATTTCATTTTTCCTATGACTTCACAACCTCAAAAAATGTGATATTTCTAGGAGGCAGATCGAAGAAGGAAACACTCTGCTGCTCCAAGGTGCATCTATATATATCACATCCAGAGCGGGGGAAACTTTCTGCGTCTAGAATGGGTGGAACTGCTTAGCTTGCAGGAGGGAGCTGATCTCCCCATGGCAAGAGACTACACAGTGGTGGTTGGCGGCCGCAGCAAACAGGCAGCAAGGGGAGAGGCAGCAGTTGGGGGGAGCAGCAACTGTGCAGCAGCTGTGGGGAGGGGGAAGGCAGCAATGGGAGAGGGATTGGAGGCCCATGGCAAAATCAACCAGAAAATTCAGTAGTTTGTATGAAACTAGTATATAGTCTAACATGCTAGATCTGCACCCAGACCACAACGTAAGTTCATCCGGGTGATCATTCTTAATAGACCCATTCAAAACTGAAAATTAGGCCAACAACCAGTATTAGTGCTGCTATATGCAGATGACAGAACAATTCTCTTCTTTACATAGATAGGCTTGTACAGCCGTTCAAAAATTTCAGAAGATGGAAAGCTGACTCTAATAGAGAGTCTGTCAATTAGTTTATATAAAAAATGAAGAGGGGAGGGGTCAAATGCAACCCAGTCTCACTCCCCACTGAACAGGTATCCTCTGTGTTAAATGGCCTGTGTTAAATGGTTAAATGGCCTGTGTTAAATGGTACTGTATTGCATCATAAGTCAGTTGATATCATGTAGCATACGTATAAGGGCCAAGAGGTGATGGTCTATGGAAGAGACCTCCAATTTCCACCATAGTGTCTGTCCCTAGCTATCGAATTAAATGCCACTTTAAAATGCACGAATGCTACAAACAGGGCACCCTTTGGCCAGGCACAGTATTTGTCGATAAGACATTGCAGAATCAAGCACTGATCCACCATAAAGCACCCTTCTCTGACCCCTGCCTGTTCTTCAGTAATTATTCCCTCATTGTCCATCCACTCTCTAAGCTGGCCAGATAAATGTCTGCTTTCCACTTGTTGCAGCCAAAATCTCTACCAGTTAAATATCGGACCTTTGGATTGAAGTGGGAGTAAAAAAGAAATTCCTCTTCACTCTCGGGGGGGGGGGCATTGTAGTAAGAGTAAAGGGTCCTGTCATCCGGGCTAATTCTTGCATTAAAATCTCCCACTAGTACTACACAAGCCTCAGAATGCATTATTAAGGCATCAGCAATACATTTCTAAAATAGATCCCACTGTTTGAAGCTGTCAGCTCACTTTGCCTCATGGATGAGCCACCCCTGTAGTCAAGGCAATCCACTGCCTTGTGTGTTCCTTATCTACATTCTAAGCACTACACCAGCGTGGTTAGAGTGCTGGACTAGGACCGGGAAGACCTGAGTTCAAATCTCAACTCAGCCATGATACTTGCTGGGTGACTCTGGGCCAGTCACTTCTCTCTCAGCCTAACCTACTTCACAGGGTTGTTGTGAAGAGAAACATAAGTATGTAGTACACCACTCTGGGCTCGTTGGAGGAAGAGCAGGATATAAAATGTAAAATAATAATAATAATAATAATAATAATAATAATAATAATGAAGGTGAGAGCTATGCCAGAGGTCCAGCCATACTGGACAGGTCTCACCAGAGGAGCCAGACAAAGAGTGCTTCTCCCATCAACAATATAGTGAGATGTAACTTTAATAAATCTATACCGGATCGGTCGTCGCCCGGGTCAACAAGGACCATGCCAGGTGCTATTGTCCCTGGACATCTGGTGGCAAGTGGGCAACAGGACTCAGGATCTTCAGTTGAGCAACCAGGGCTGGAGACTGCACGGTTACTGGAAGAAACGTCGCTTAACCGAAAAATATATTCGAAAATCGCCAACAAAGAAATAATGATCTGCTATTACAAGTCTAGTCCAACTAGAAGAGGTTATTTAAAAAGAATGTACCAAATTTGGAAAGAGAAGCATCCAGATACAGAAATAACAGAACAAAGGCTAGCAGACCAGAGAAGATTCATAATAAGAAATAAAGTATTCACAGGAGTTGAGCTGGAAGAACTGGAAAGAGCAACACAGGCTCAAGATATGGAAGAAGAATTACCACCAATTGAAGAAGGTGCTCAGGCACAGGTGGAGGAGGTGTTGGAAATCGAGGAAGCCACTGTTGCTGAACTGTTTCAAAATCAAAACCAGGCAACCGCCCCTTTGCCTTCACCTCAAAAACCCAAATGCTGTTTAACAGAAAAGCAACAAGAACTAAAGCAAAAAATAACTGAGCACATGAACCAAACAACCACCAGGGTTCAAATTCCAGCTCTAAAAACAGTTGCCAAAAAACAACTTGCTCAGGTATTAAAAGATGTCAATGCTGCACTTGCAGAAATAACAACCAAGAATTTGCAAGAAACAAACCAACTAATGTACAGTGCAGCAACAATAACAACACAAGAGCTCGGATATAAGACCAGTGGACCTGTAAAAAAAGAAAGCAGTACATCACCTAAGTGGAAGATTAGATTAGAAAATAAAATCTCCAAGCTTAGATCAGATGCTAGTAAATTGAAAGATATGAAAAACAAGAAGCTGAAGAATGAAAACACCAAACAGTATCTGATCCAAAAATACCACCTAGATTCAAGGAAAATTAGAGAAGTCCTGGAAAATTAGAGAAGTCCTGGAAAGCAGCAAATAACAGCAGTGTCGAAGAAGATTAGCAGATACGAAGCCAGAATTACACAACACAGGTAGAATCTCCAATTCCAGTCAAATCAGAGACGTTTCTAACAAAGCACAAAAGGAGAAACTGCAAGAAACGTCGAAACACCAAATAAAGAAGGAACAGTGCAGTTCTGGGGGAAATTATGGGACAATCCAATAGATTATAATAAATAAGCACGCTGGGTGAACGAGGTCAAAAAATGTAACCAACAAATGCAAGACCTAATAATAACACCAGAATTAATAAGTGAAAGAGCAAAGAAAATTAAGAATTGGACAGCGCCAGGAGACGATGAACTGCATGGCCTTTGGCTTAAACACCTAACAAGCCTTCATAAACAACTATCAAAACAGTTCAATCACATTATGAAAGGCGGTGATATTGAACAATGGCTAACAACTGGGAAAACTCATCTCATTATGAAAGACCCAGCAAAAGGTGCAGTTCCAAGTAATTATACACCGATAACCTGCCTGCCAACCATGTTCAAATTATTAACTGGAATAATAGCAGATGAAGTGATGCAACACTTATTAACTAACAAACAGCTTCCAGTTGAACAGAAAGGAAATTGCCCGAACACCAGTGGCACAAAAGACCAGCTGCTGATTGACAAAATGATTTTAGAAAATTGCAAGAGAAGAAAAACCAATCTAAGTGTTGCATGGATTGACTACAAGAAAGCCTTTGATTCATTGCCTCACACATGGATACTAAAATGTTGAGAAACAACTGGTGTCAGCAAAAACATTCAGAAATTTATAAATTAAAAAAAAGTAATGAGCATGTGGAGTACATAGTTGACAATCAATGGCAAGACACTTGGACAGGTTAGCATTAGAAGAGGCATTTTCCAAGGGGACTCACTATCCCCTCTGTTGTTTGTAATTGCCATGATCCCACTTTCACAAACACTAAACAAAACAGGCCTCGGATACCAAACATCTAAAACATCATGTAAAATCAACCATCTGCTGTACATGGACGATCTGAAGTTGTATGGAAAGTCCCAGACAGAAATCGAATCACTGCTAAATACTGTCCGTATATTCAGTAGCAATATAGCAATGGAGTTTGAACTAGATAAGTGTGCTGCATTAATAATGAACAGAGGAAAAACAACAAAAACAGAAGGAATAGAACTGCCCAATGGAAGCAAGATCAAGAACCTGGAAGAGAAAGAACATTACAAATACATTATCCAGGCTGATAACATTGCACATATTGAAGTTAAAAGAAAATTGGAAGTTAATACATCAGGAGAGTTAGAAAATTCCTAAAGTCCAAACTCAATGGTGGGAACACCATACAAGCCATAAACACCTGGGCTATACGTGTTATCAGATACACTGCAGGAATAATAGACGGGACCCAGGCAGAGCTAGAGACGCTAGATCGTAAGACCAGGAAAATCACTATCAATCCTGCTCTGCACCCCCGCAGTGATGTAGATAGGCTATACCTCCCTTGCAGCTCAGGTGGAAGAGGAATGCTGCAAGTCCATCAAACAGTAGAGGAGGAGAAAAGAGGTCTTGAAGAATATATCAAGGACAGTGAAGAAAATGCACTTCTAATGGTCAATAACACGAAACTATTCAACACCAATGAAAGAAAGCAGGCCTACAAGAAAGAAGAAGTCAAAAACTTAGCAGAAAAATGGAAAAAGAAGCCCCTGCATTGTCAATATTTGCACAATATAAGTGGAAAATCAGACATCACCAAGACCTGGCAATGGCTTAAGAATGGTTACTTGAAGAAAGAAACAGAGGGTTTAATATTGGCTGCACAAGAACAGGCACTAAGAACAAATGCTATAAGAGCAAAAGTCAAAAAATCCACAACAAACAGCAAGTGCTGCCTTTGTAAAGAAGCAGATGAAACAGTGGACCACCTAATCAGCTGTTGTCAAAAGATAACTACAAACAAAGGCATGACAAGGTAGCAGGGATGATACACTGGAACATCTGCAAAAAATACAAGCTACCTGTAGCCAAAGATTGGTGGGACCATAAAATTGAAAAAGTGGTAGAAAATGAAGATGTGAAAATCTTATGGGACTTCCGACTACAAACAGACAAACATCTTCCACACAATACACCAGATAGAACTGTAGTCGAGAATAAAGAAAGTCAAGTTAAAATAATCAAGAAATAGAAAAAATCACAAAATACAAAGATCTACAAATTGAAATTGAAATTGAAAAGCTGTGGCAGAAGAAGACCCAAATAATCCCAGTGATAATTGGCGCCCTAGGTGTAATTCCAAAACAACTTGAGGAGCACCTCAACACCATAGGGGCCACAGAAATCACCATCAGCCAATTACAAAAAGCAGCTTTACTGGGAACAGCCTATATTCTGTGACGATATCTATAATAACAACAAGAACAATATTGATAACAAAATTCTGACATCCCAGGTCCTTGGGAAGGACTCGATGTCTGGATAAAACAAACCAGTCAATAACACCTGTCTGACTGTGTAAATAAATAAATAAATAAATAAATATTTCAGGTGCTGCATGTGCAATCTCTCTCTCTCTCTCTCTCTCTCTCTCTCTCTCTTCCTCAAATTTGTACACGGCCCCAAACTTTCATCTCTTGTCTTGTGTAGTAGTTTCCACAGGAAGGGATGCATCAGTGGGTCTGGCACTTTCATGCAGTTAGAAGAAATCATCAAGTGTGCCAGGTTTGCTGATGACATTTAAACATGCCACCCTGAGGATCTCAGAAATGCAAAATCTGTTTCCTGCACATCCCTAGCTCTTATCTCTAGGAGGGAAGCTTAGACTGCCACTGAGTGCACTGGTATGTACTGAACAACCTCATTTCAACTAGCATGAGCAGTTATCTCTTGACTCTCTGGTCTTTACGTTTACATAAGTTCACATCTGGTTGTAGTCTCATGAGGGATGATTTGCATCAGGTTACTCCATCCTCAGCATATAGGGCGGGACATGATGATCAGAACTGGTTTTTATGTTTTCTTTTGTTGAATTCCAGTTGTCAAAACAGTATGGCTCCATCTTCAGTGTCCAAATGGGACTCAAGAAAGTGGTAGTACTGACAGGATATGAGACGGTCAAGGAGGCATTGGTGAACCAGGCAGATGCATTTGCTGAGAGGCCCTTCAACCCGATGCTTGATGAAATTTCCAAGGGCCATGGTGAGGTCCTTCCTTCTGCATAGGAGTCTGTGTTGCTTGCACTCATGAACAGGAATGGAAAATCAAGATGCCCACAACAAGTTATTGTGGACATTTAGTTCCCCCTTAGGTCCCCCACCTTTTTTTGGCATTCTGTAGAATTGTGGGTATAACTGTAGCCTGAGAGTAACTTTGCAGTTTTTCAAACAGCTTGTACAGAAAGATATCTCTCTGTAACGGTGGCAGCATTCTTACAATGATGGCAATCCAGGTTAAATAATTAACCAGGATCGCTAAGCCTACAGAGCTGATTGTGAGAAACCAGAATTTCCAGACAATCCTGGTCAAACTACTGTGTTAAATTGCATTTAGCCAGGACAGGTCACCAGGATCTGATCTCTGGGATCTGTCCTGGTTAAATGTGGCTTAACCACCGCTGTTTGACCAGGATTGTCCCGGAAATCCACAAATCAGACTTTTCCCATCAGTTGGTAAACCTACTTGGGAGCTACACATGGTTACCAATGAACTCAAGGGGATACTCTTGCATAAATCAAACCAGAGATTGTTCTGGGCAAATGCTTTCCCATGCCACCTTCACTCCCTCCTTGCCATCTAGAGCATAAGGCTTAGGGAGTTAGAGAGCAGAAAGAAGTTGCATTATATCATTTATCATAGGATCTGAAGAACCTCCAACTAGAAAAGTCTCAGAGAAATGGAGAAAGATTATGGTGACCACACTGAGTGGTTGGAGATTAAAGAATCAGCAGAAAAGATAAAAGCCCTATTCAGACATTTTTAAAAGAGAGTGAATACAGCCTTTGTGAGTACAGCCTCACAAAGTGCACTGGACGTCTTGCTGCAGTGCATCGCTCATTTATTTATTTATCATATTTATCTAGTGCCCGATATCAGTAGCAGCCGGTACAGGTGTCATGGGGGGCGGGGGAGAGTGTGGAGAGAGGCACCTTTGAGAGTAAATTAGTAGGTGCTTATCTCCATTACTGCTCCACCTGAACACTGCTTGGAGCAGTGGCACACTACCCAGCACCTCTGTGGCGGAGGATCAGCTCCACCACCTCTGCACATGTGTAGAGGCCATTTCCTGGTCACTTAAATGGCCTCCCCCAGCCGAGTGGCGGTAGTGATGCACCTAGGTAATTTTGGCATCCAGACCTGAAGACAAGAACCCCCGCCCCCATCACAAGCCCCCCCTTAAAGTATATAGTTTTTTCCAAGTTTTTATTTTTTAAGAAAAAAGAAAGAAACCTGAATTTTGGGAGGCCTCCAAATGTCCAGGAAGTCCTTCTCAGAAGCCTGCCACTGCCTGACTGTACTGATTTTTCCCCATAATTGAAGCCACCACGTGCATGGCCAGCAGGTGGGGGTGTGTGTGAGATGAGCAGCCCTCCCCGCCCCCTGTGTAGAAGCGAGGGCAGTGGGCAGAGTGGCCTGCGATGCGCGATTCCTACTGTGCAGGTGTGCCGCATGCATTCTGGAGCGCCTCACAGTTCTCAAGGGCCGCTGGGCAAGATGGACAGGCCCAGTGGCTACACCGCCTGCCACCGCTGCCACATGGGGGGAGGCCGGCTCAGCATGGCTCACTCCGTGCCCCACCCGGTGCACATGGCAGAGACAATCATGGAAAAAATCAGCAAGGCGGGGCAGGCACAGGAGGCCCCCCCCAGACATTTGGAGGCCCCACTGGACCTAGGGGGACATGGTCCAGCACCCCAAGTGCCTGGTGCCTCTGAGTGACAGAGCTGGTCCCATGCTGCAGCAGGTGCTGTGTGCTAAACTGCTGCTCTGAGCAGCTCTCGGGGCAGTGGTAGTGGAGGTATACTAATTTACTCTTCAAGGTGCCTCTCACCACACCTCCGCCAGCACCTGCACCATATACTGTATGTATGTGTGTGTGTGTGCGTGTGTGTGTGTGTGTGCGTGCGTGTGTGTGTGTGTGTGTGTGTGTGTGTGTATATATATATATATCCTGAGAGAGAGAGAGAGAGAGAGAGAGAGAGAGAGAGAGAGGTGTGTGTGTATATTCATTCATATATATATATATATATATATATATATATATATATATATATATATATATATATATATCCTGAGAGAGAGAGAAAGAGAGAGAGGTGTGTGTGTGTATATTCATATATATATATATATACACACACACACACACACACACACACACACATATATATATACACACACATACATATATATATATGAGAATATATACATATATACTGCCCAATATAAGTGGATTTATCCTATTGCCTGTTACGGGCTAAAGCAAAACAGGCTGTAATTCAGGACACTGTTAAGGAGGGCAAAACATCATACTCGCCCCCTTATTTTTCCTAGAAAGGAATGGCTGCCACAGGGGGAAACAAAGTGGTACCTAAAGGGGTATTATTGCACTGAGGGAAAACTACTCCAACACCTCTGACACTTGTAGCCCAACCTGAGCTGTAGCCCAACCTGAGCTGTAGCCCAACCTGAACTTGTAGCCCAACCTGAGAGGGACCATGAAGGAGCCACAATGTGTCTCTCGCCACAGGTCCACGTTGTGTTCTCCCTCCATTCCTCACAGTGTACAGGGCCTCCTTCCACCCATCAAAAAACATGCTACAGTAACTTCTCAGAGGCTACGCAGATCTGAGTCTGGTTGGTGCCTGCATAGTAGACCTCTTGGCAGGGCTATAGCCATGTTAGCATGGGCCCTGGGATGGGACAAAAGGTGGAGATTGGCCTTGCCCCTTCACCTTTTTCTTCAGAGAGGAGTGAAAGGGGGAGGGCAAAAAGCAAGCTGTCTAAACCACTAAACCACTAAACCACTGTCTAAAGCCCACCAAACCCCCCTCCTTCAGGTGCCCAGGGACATTTGCTCCTCCATTGTTCAATTGTAGACACATCGCTGTACCTGAGAGCCTTAGGAATGCTACCCTGACTTCCATGTGGAAAAGGTGGGATCTGAATATAATCGAAAGAACGTAGAATGATCTGACATTCAATGTTGCTCCCCTACCTTTTAATCAGGTCTCGTTTTTGCTCGTGGTGAAAACTGGAAAGTCATGAGGCGGTTTACATTAACCACGTTACGGGACTATGGGATGGGCAAGAGGACTATTGAAGACAAAATTGTTGAAGAGTGCCGTTTCCTAATAAGGAAATTTGAGACTTATGAAGGTAGGTTGGTGTTTCCTTCTGGCACTCGAGAGCAGAATTATGTTCCAATAATTTAAAGTTGCAGATAATGTTTTCTCACATATCCCCAATGCAAAGAAATGTAACTCTCAAGGTTTCCTGGGGAGAAGTAATGACTATTAAAGTAGTTTATGTCAGTAGTGTGCAGATGTATCTCAAGGGTACCTGTGACATTTAAACCAATACTAGCAGTTCTTAGCCAAAACAACCCCAAATACACCAACAATAAAGTCATTCACACATTGAGCCGGGTCTCATGATTGGTGAGACCCGGTTTGGTGAGGAGAGCGGGCTAAGTCCGCTCGCCCTGCAGACGATCTGGGCAGGAGCCGGGTGATCCGGGCGAGATCCGGGTGACGGAGTCGGCAGGGGTTGGGGGGAGCGGGGCCGATTGCCCCCCGGAAGCTCCAGCATGCCCTGCACGAGCGCACAGGGCATGCTGGTGAGACCCCCGGAGCCGGGAGGCAGCTTTTCACCTCCCCTCCGGGGGTCTCCTCATGAGTAGCCATGGTGCAGAGCCACGGCGCAGCTACTCATGATTTTAAAAACCAGGTTTGCAGAGTGCTTGCTCTGCAAACCTGGTTTTAGGGCAGGGGTACTTATGCGGGTTACCCGCCTAGGAACCACCGGGCTCGAAGCCGAGCCCAGTGATTCACACAATGGGGCGAAATCGAGCTAGCCTCCGCTAGCCCGATTTCACCCCATTGTGTGAATAGCCACATTGTACATGTGTCTAAATGGTTTCATATGAATGGTTCTACAAGCATTCATGTTAACAATCAACATGGGGACTTGTCCCCTCAAAAATGAACACATCACTTGTAAATGTGTGAATAACTGTGCACAGGTTAACAATTCTGTGTGAAGTGTATACAAACTGTATGTACATTGAACACAAAGTATGGATTGGACTGATTTCTAAGACGAAGGGAGACTAAACATAGACAGAATGACATGGAGATGTAATGTAATTTTATTTACAGTCATTGACCAAACAGAGAGTAAAAACCAGTAAACATTAAAATATATATATACATATATACAGTTTAAGATTGGGGTGATATCCCATTATACCTTTTAAAAGCAATATAACTAAACTTAGCTACAGGAATAGAAATTAAAGCATCTTTGTCTGAAAGCAGATGTTTTACAAGGTTAGCATCGGATTGATCTGCCAGTTTACATATTAGAGGAGCAATAAGGCGTTCCCTGGGATACAAATGAAGATTACAGTGGAGAAGGATATGTGCGACAGTTTCTGTATCTCCTGACCCACAACGGCAGTGTCGTTCTTCTAAAGGCACACCTTGAAACCTCCCAGCTAGAAGTGCGGATGGAAAGGAATTAACCCTTACTCTTGTGAATATCCATCGAAACTTAGAGAAAGTACTTGTCGACAGATATTTTGTGGGGAAAAGATCCATATTAGTTCTTATAGCTCTATCAAACTCTAATTTTAAAGTTGTCTATTGAGTCAAAGACGTCTCTTGTGACAAGCACATAGTCAATTGTAGATAAACTTTCCCCTCGATGAAAAGTGTATTGACCTGGGCAATCACCTGGAGCAACTCCATTTAGCAGGAATAAATCCAGGTTATTAGCCATACGGGCTAGACACAGTCCTGCAAAATTGCTCATAGTATCCAGAGAGACACGATTTGAAGAACTAAGCTCCATGTCGTTCAATGGGGGCCACTGGGAAAATTTGCCATAGAGAGAAGCGTCGTCATACCCCAATCTTGCATTACAGTCACCGGCTATAATTACCAGAACATTGGGGTATTCCTCAATTAGCCTTGAAATGTACAACTCAATCTGTTCCCATAATACCTTTGTTTGGCGATGGCAACTCTGGGTAGGGACATACAGACCAACACAGAGAAATTTAGTGTTATGAGAGGTGACCAACACTGACAAAGCCCAATCTACTGGGTAGGATAGCATTACAACCTGGCCTTTCAGACTGGCAGTTATAAGGATTGTAAGACCTCCAAGTGGTCTGCCAGCTTTCTGACTCGCAGCGGCAGGCACCGTGAAGGGAGAATAATCCAGAAATCTTAACTTGCCCATCCACCAAGTCTCTTGCATGATTATAATATCAAATGACGAAATGAAGTTTAAGAAATCACAGTCCAGCAACTTTGAACCCCAGCCGTGGATGTTCCAGGAGATTATGGTGGCAGATTGTTGATGTGGATCAGGGGCTGTGCATCAATCCTCCACAGGTCTATGAAGTAGCTTCAGTATGTCGCAGTTGTTATGTTGATTCTGCGAACCCAGACCATCATCGTCTGTAGGAAGTCTCTATTCGATTAAAGTTGGGAGGTATCAATATTGAAAAGAAGTCATCTAAGTGCGGGTCAGCTGTCAGCGGCAATCTTGGAACAGATTTATTATAATTCGAAAAATTGGTAGCAACAGTTGCCACATTGCAGTTCCCACTATAAGTCTCATCAATCTCAACGGGTTGGTTATTCCCGATTCCTAAAGATAGCTGTAATTGTTTGTCGCCATGAGGTGAAGAACAGTGTGCAGGTCGCACACTTTTTTCCGTCGCCTTCGCCTTTTCGTGATTTTCTTTAGGAGTTATGCTATTAATCTCAGTTGAAGCATCATGCATGTCCAACAACGATGAAGCTAGAGAATCGACGGTCTCCAGAGAACTCTCTATCTGGGACAACGTAACTAAATGTGAGTCTTCTAGGTCCGCCAGATGCTGATCAGAGTCTGCTGTTTCAGAGATCTTCCCGTTAAAAAGGGAATAAACTTGAGTTTGTTTGCTGGTAAATTTGGGGGCAAGTTTCTTCCTCCATTGTTTCATGCACTTTTTGACTTGAGTCAGGTATTCGTTCGCCGGAGATGTCATCGGATTCCTGGAAAATACTCTGTTTGGAAAAATTCTCCATTTGTTCAGAAATTGTTTCATCCTTATCAGGGAAGCAGGTATCAAACTGGACTCAAAGATTAAGAGTAACTTTAAAACGTCAGGATTTCGCACAGACTGTTTCTTATATAATTTTAAGTCCACAGACTCCATACAGAATCCTAACAGCTGTGCCAGGGATCTCCTTATACTAAAGGAGTCTTCCCAACGATAGTCATTGTAATGGTTCAGGATGATCGTAAGTTCACTTTGGCAGGGCTGAAAAGTATTCTCTGATTCTGATTTGTTGTAGGAATCACTCATATTCAAGATTTGATAGTCAATCTCTAGATCAGCATCTGCTGTTTGAGTATAGGCTTCTGGAGTAGTGAATTGCTTCTTTTTAGAATCAGGCATAGTCACATGACTTATCTGTGTGCTGATGTTATCCAACTTAGCTATTACTGTTGAAAACTTCTGGAAAAGATGGATTAAGGTCTCGGCCATTAAAATAGAGGTCTTTAAAGTGGGGTCTGTGGCTAAATCAGCAACTATAGATTTATCAGACATGTAGCCAGGCTGAGTTGCTCCGTTCTTATTGCCTTCTGGCAGCACTGATAGTAGTGGAGATTGGGAAACAAAATTCCTGGGAGGTGGGGAGCTTAACAGTTCCTCAAAAATACTTCTTTCTAAATCAGTTCTTTCAGTAGGATTAAATTCTATTTGTGAGTTGTGAGTTTGTAGGTTATAATTTTGGTCTGAGGTTCCATCTGTGGATTCACTAATTGATGGCCGCATTGGGAGATAGGATTCTAACTTGGTTTGCACAGACTTTGTAGTTGGTCTAGTAACAGCTTGTTTAACACTCTGCTGTTCCTTTTTCCCATTCGGTTTATTTTTGTTTTTAGTTTGTTTCTTCCTCATTGTTAAAACCCCCGTTTTCTTGCCAGATATTAATTAACAGTCAGGAATAATTGTCTGCTTGCAACAACTTAAGGGGGTTTGTTGTGCCTTTTCTGCTCCATTCCAGGCTACATAGGACGTCCTCTGCTAGAAGCCGAGGACCTCCAGAGCAGTAATTCTTCCTGTATTTTGTCAGTTATAGGTTACAACAGGAGCCTCCTGTTTTGGCAGATTGTTAAGATTAGCGAGTATTAATTCGAAGATGTTTTGCATAATTTTGTTCTCCTCCTTATGCCAGTAGTGTGCAGATGTATCTCAAGGGTACCTGTGCCATTTAAACCAATACTAGCAATTCTTAGCCAAAACAACCCCAAATACACCAACAATAAAGTCATTCACACAATGAGCCGGGTCTCATGATTGGTGAGACCCAGTTTGGTGAGGAGAGCGGGCTAAGTCTGCTCACCTTGCAGACGATCTGGGCAGGAGCCGGGCGATCCGGGCGAGATCCGGGTGACGGAGTCGGCAGGGGCTGGGGGGAGCGGGAGCCGATTGCCCCCTGGAAGCTCCAGCATGCCCTGCACGAGCGCACAGGGCATGCTGGTGAGACCCCCGGAGCCGGGAGGCGGCTTTTCACCTCCCCTCCGGGGGTCTCCTCATGAGTAGCCATGGTGCAGAGCCACGGCGCGGCTACTCATGATTTTAAAAACCAGGTTTGCAGAGTGCTTGCTCTGAAACCTGATTTTAGGGCAGGGGTACTTATGTGGGTTACCCGCCTAGGAACCACCGGGCTCGAAGCCGAGCCCAGTGATTCACACAATGGGGCGAAATCGAGCTAGCCTCCGCTAGCCCGATTTCACCCCATTGTGTGAATAACCACATTGTGTTGTACATGTGTCTAAATGGTTTCATATGAATGGTTCTACAAGCATTCATGTTAACAATCAATATGGGGACTTGTCCCCTCAAAAATGAACACATCACTTGTAAATGTGTGAATAACTGTGCACAGGTTAACAATTCTGTGTGAAGTGTATACAAACTGTATGCACATTGAACACAAAGTATGGATTGGACTGATTTCTAAGACAAAGGGAGACTAAACATAGACAGGATGACATGGGGATCTTAAGACCGTGAAGAGTAACTTTCATAGTGATACTATTTCCATAATGTGTATTTCCTCTAAATATTTCTGTTTCATTTTAATATCTTGCACAGGAAAACCATTTGAAATTAAGACAATCATGAATGCTTCTGTTTCCAATATTATTGTGTCCATATTACTTGGCAAGCGATTTGAATATGAAGACCCCACATTCTTAAGACTGCTGCAGTTGATCAATGAAAATATCCAGCTTTTGGGAACTCCCTCAGTCCTGGTAACCAATAGTTAATTTTAAACTTGCTAAAACACTTGGCTGTAATTCCAGAGCATGACGAGTAGGTAGGGCTGTGCATATTTTGTACATTCCACAGAATAACTTTGTATCTTGTATATTCCATGTGTTACTGGCGGTGTCATGGTTCCGTGGTAAACCGTATGCTTTGCGTGCAAAGGGTTAATTTCCAACTTGCAAGTGAAACAATCTCAGCTCTGCTGCCTGTGTGATACAACCCTGAGTTCTCGAAGAGCTGAGACTGGTCAGATCATACAGCCTAGGTGAACCTGTGATCTGATTCAATATAAGGCAGCTTCATGAATCATGTGTTCCTATGATTCACTGAATAAACACAGAACCCAATGGCTGGTACAAAACCAATTGTTCCAAGGAACTTGCTCATTCAATTTTGTAGGGAAATCATGTGCTAGTCACCCCACAACTGTACCACTGCAGAACAGAGGAGAGTGAGCATATGTTGGATGCTTCCCCTATGTAAAAACCTCATGTAAAAATGGTCTCACATGAGAGAGAGAGAAAGCTTCTAGCCTATTCTTCACCCCACCCACCCAGGCTTGAGGAATGTTCTATTGCACACCTTGTTTTCCTGTCACAAAATTCCCCTCCTCCACTCTCTAGTCCTCAGTTTCAAAAGACTGAAAACATGCTGAAGGTTCAGAAAAGAAGCACCACTTTTTAGGAGGGCTTCAGATGGTTCAAGAGAAGAACGTCACTGCCTTCAGTAGTTACGCATCCCACTGCTATAGGGATAGGCTTTCATTCAGTGAGAGAACCTATGCTTTCCATGCAGATGATCCCAGCTTCAGTCCCTTGCATATCCAGATAGGGCACGACACTCAGTCAGGATAGAGAATACGGAGCGAAATGAACCTGGCACCTTCCTATAAACTTGTCATTCATTGCTTCAATATTTAGATTTGTCATGTCATGCCCTGCTAACTTGGCAAAGAGGCACCTTTTAACGTGGTGATTCTCTTTATTTAGAAGGGGGAGAGTAACTGGCCCTATTCACCCCAGCACAGTACCTCCAGTAACTGTTGCTGGTGTGTATCTTATGTTTCTTTTTAGTTTGTGAGCCCTTTGGGGACAGGGAGCCATCTTACTTATTCATTATTTCTCTGTGTAAACTGCCCTGAGCCACTTTCGGAAGAGCGGTATAGAAATTGACAACAAAATTCAGCCATCCCAGGTCCCAGTATAAAACAAACCAGTCAATAACACCTGTCTGACTGTGTAAATAAATAAATAAATAATAATGATATAAATAGAATAAATAACAAAATACAAAGATCTACAAATTGAAATTGAAAGGCTGTGGCAGAAATGACCAAAGTAATCCCAGTAGTAATTGGCATCCTAGGTGCAATTCCAAAAGACTTTGAAGAGCACCTCAACACCATAGGGGCCACTAAAATCACCATCAGCCAATAACAGAAAGCAACTCTGCGGGAAACAGCCTATATTCTGCAATGATATCTATAATAATAACAGCAACAACATTGATGATAAAATTCAGCCATCCCAGGTCCTTGGGAAGGACTCGATGTCTGGATAAAACCAACCAGTCAATAACACCTGCCTGACTATGTAAACAAGAAATAATAATGTTCAAGCTTAAAAGCAAGTGTGCACTGACAAATTGATGAGTTATTTCCCTTTCCCTGACTCCATTTTCTGTCAAACTATTTCCCACAAAAAGGATATTTGTTTCTTGAGACAGATTATATTCTGCTTTGTGCATAATCTCCATAGCCTTCTGTCCACAAACCTCTTTTCCTTCTCCAATTATTCTTTTAAAAATCTTAAGATTCCAGAAATCTTGTTCTTTGAAAAGGAGGATTTTGGGCATGAACATAAATTTCATGAGAGAGCCAGCATGGTGTAGTGGTTAGAGTGCTGGACTAGGACTGGGGAGACCTGAGTTGAAATCCCCATTCAGCCATGAGACTAGCTGGGTGACTCTGGGCCAGTCACTTCTCTCTCAGCCTAACCTACTTAACACGGTCGTTGTGAAAGAGAAACTCAAGTATGTAGTACACCGCTCTGGGCTCCTTGGAGGAAGAGCCGGATATAAATGTAATAATAATAATAATAATAATAATAATAATAATAATAATAATTTAAAAAATGTAAGAAGCTGTTGTGAAGTATTTGTTCCCTTTCCTCCCTCTTTGGCCTGAACTATGCAGTGGATGTAGACAGTAGATGAAGACTGATCAGATTTCAGGATGCCAAATCAGCTTTTTTCAGCCAATGCACCAGGACTAGAGCAAAAGGTTTTTTGGTCAGCAGAATGTCTTGACCTTCCCACTTGCAGCCACGTATAATGTCTCTGCTTCTGCACTTGCAAACAGCCAGCCAGAAGGAAAGGCCTGCAGTAGACCAAAGCGGGTGTGGCTCACAGCAATCCTTCTTCGGCTGGATACACCAGCAACACTGTAACTGTTTTTGCAGTTCCTGCAGTTGCACCATTAAACTAAGAATGACATTCACTCTTATAATGGATCTTTTTCATTGCTGCCCATGGGACTACATGGTTCTTAATACATTCATTTTTATAGCTGATAAGAAGAACCCCAAACCCACCGCCACCACCCCCAGCCCCATGTAGTAGAAATCCCCCGCGTTCTCATAGACAGAGACTGGCACCAACAGTTTGAGAGAAATCAGATTTTATTGCTAGCAATTAGACTCAGCGGAATAATTTCCCAAAGGCTGAGCCCCGTTTACACTGTGGCTTCGCCTTTTGTATACATAGCAATTTACATATTGTAGATACAATTCTCATTAATAAGCACCGTCATCTTACAATTATACCAATCAGACACGAAGCTATAATTAAGCATTTTCCCCTCCTCCTCCCTCCATACAACCAAACTATTTTTCACTGCCTTACAGATTGTGGCCCTACTGCTGGCCAGAGCCTTGTTATCTAGAAATATCAGAGGGCCCCCTTTGCCTGCATTCCAGCAGGTCAGCAAGAATTATTGTGCTTTTAGCAAGTTGCAATTAGAGCAGTTTGCAGACCCTTTTAATCATTTCTTGACCACCACAAACCTGAGTCTGCCTCACCCACACTCAGAGTAACACTGCTGGATTGCAGCCTTAGCCTCTATTTTTATTTTATTTTATTTTATTTTTTATTTGCAATATGCACATAATAACATATAACAGTAACATAATAACACAGTACATTTAACAATCATGTTTACCAAACATCCCAAGAAAATCCAGAATCAAATCTAGTACTGTTAATATAACAAATATAAACTGCCCAAATACGGTGAAACTGTGGTTCTACTCTCACAGCCTGCATTAATCTGATCTTATCAGTGATATTTTCTAAAAGCGCAGTTGACCACACCTTAGTATACCATTGCTCAATTGTTAATTGATCCAAATATTTCCATTGTTGACCAATTTGTGTTTTTTCTGCCAAAATTTAAAGAATTACAAGTTCCAAATTTTTCACTTGGCCTTATTTCCTACAAACATATGTAATAACCCTAACTCTGCAGAACACTCAGTGTTTCATTTTGTTATAATTCTTATTTCTCCAAATATTTTCTGCCAAAAACAAACCACCTTCTCACAGGACCACCACATATGAAAAAATGTTCCCTTTTTCTTACACCCCCTCCGACACTGAGCAGAATAATTATGAGAGATATATGCCAATTTTACTGGCGTTAAATGCCACCGATGTAAGATCTTTCATTGTAATTCTTGTATGGAAGCAGACAGGAATCCCCCAGGCTCCCATAATGATTGCCATTTACTCTCTTCTATAGGACTTCCCAAGTCCATTTCCCAAATATCCTTCAAAACTCTTGAAGGGTCCCCTATTTCTAATTGTAACAATCAAATATAAATTTTGGAGACAATCCCCTTTGGCTGATCCTGATATGACAAAATTCCTTTTTAAAACATAAGTGATTGAGATACTGAATTTACTATCTCCTTGTTACTCAAAACAGATTTTATTTGAAACCAAAATAACCATGGTATTTGATAACCTATCTTGTACTCAGTCTGTTCCCTATTAAATAACCCCTCCCCATTTAAAAAAATCTCTAAATCTACATCACCTATATTTCCCCAATAAATCCAGCTGAGTCGACATATATTTATTACCAAGGTCAACATAAATCTTCAAGAGTGTTAATGGGGAGATAGTTCCCATCAACTCCTTATATCTTTTCCTCCATATCAGGAACATAGCTTTAGTAAATAAATGATTAATATTGACTGTCTTTGGGGGGGAAATGTACAAAAAGGAACTTGTATTGAAAAACCATCTGCCTCTTGTGCATTCCCTATTTGGACCCACTGTTTAGTTGAATCTTCTAGTATAAATGGTATCATATGTCCAAGGTGTGCTGCTTGATAATATAGTCTTAAATTTGGAATTCCCCAACCTCCCTTTTTCTGTGGTCTGTATACAATCTTCTGATTAATCCACAATTTCTTAGAGCTTAGCCTCTAATGAACATTCACAAAACAAAGTTTCAGGTGTATTAAGTAATCCTTCGGTGTCGTTATTTATTCTTCTCTAGAATATGAACAAAGCTATTTTGATAAAATTGCTTTGAGATGTCCACCTGGTAACATCATGTACTGTTGAACCCTCTTAATATATCTTGTTCTTTGTCCTTCTTTTCAGCTGTATAGCCTGTTTCCTGCTCTTGGCTTTCTTTCTGGAGCTCACAAAACGGTCCTTAATAACAGAGATGAATTTCAAGCCTTTGTAACTGCCACCTTCATAGAACACCTCAAAGAATTGGATGAAAATGACCAGAGAAGCTTTATTGATTCATTTCTTATCCGACAGCAAGAGGTAATGGAGACTTTTAAATATGGCATTGATTGCATTGCAGTTGTCCCATTGTGGTTTCAAAGCATGTGTGCATGATGTGGATGCACATGCTGTTCCCAAGAAATCTAAAGAAAAGGCAACCACACAAATTAGGCTAGCAAGCATTTCCAAACATCTAGCAATGCTTAACATACATAGATAGATAGATAGAATTTATGTATGTAACACATTTTTATACCACCCCATAAATATACAAGTTCCTAGGTGGTTCACATGTTGCAGATAGTGGCTGATATCCTGAAGCACACATGTAAAGAGGAACATAAGAACAGCCCTGCTGGATCAGGCCCAAGGCCCATCTAGTCCAGCATCCTGTTTCCAACAGTCACCCACCAGATACCTCTAGGAAACCAACAGGCAAGAGCATGCTCTCTCTCCTACTATTGCTCCCCTGAAACTGGTATTTAGGGGCTTCCTGCCTCTGAGACTGGAGGTGTCCTATAGCCACCAAACTAGTAGCCATTGATAGACTGCAAACAGTTCCCCCAGTCCCTCTATTATGTGTGCATTTGCACAAGTGGTAGAACTGTCCCTGCACTCTGGAAGTGATTGGGAGGAAACATATCGCTGACCCTCGGCAACATGTTTCTTCTCTTACATTTTTTAATCTGTAGAGAGATTACTTTTGGGGCAGATAATTCCTGTCTGTAGCTGGTCTTGGCTTAGAGCAGAGGGCAGTCCTAGATGATCCCTCGACTTTTAATCCTTGTGAATGTTGTGAGATCCTGTCAGACCTCTACTATTTGTTTTGATTTTTACTGATTCATTCTTTCACTCCATTTAATTTAGTTTTAATAGGGATGTGTGAATCGATTTGGGTTCAAAATGCTTTGTACTCACATCTACCTGTTTGGGGCAATAAGTGGACAAAACAAATCGGCTCTGTGCTAGCTGGCCAGATTCGGGTCCAAAACAAATCATTTAGATTTCGGACCTGAAAAATGAGCAGATGCAGACCTCCATTTTGTGGCAATCTCTCTTGCTGTCTCAATTTTGTGTCGGAAATGTTTTTAAAAATCCCGCCTTCCCAAGCTTCAGATTGGTGACTTACAGTGTGCAACGATTGGCTGGCGATTCCCCCCTGATTCCAGACTGGCTTTTTTCCATTCAAATCTTGTGTTGCCAGGGGTGACTGACCCCGTATTGGCTAGGGGAAGGGTCAAAGAAGGGACAAGGGTGGGAGGAGTACAAAGGAGGGATTGACTTAAAGAGGCAACCAGCCACCATTCTGCCTTTCTGCCTCATGGGAGAAGAGAGAGCCAGAGGAGCTTTGCTTTGCCATGCTTGCCTGTTGCCTGGAGTGGATTCTCTACTTTTTGTTCCTGCTTTCCTGATTGAGGAAAAGAGAAGAGAATTTTGTACTACCCCTTCCTGCTGCTAAGATAATCACTGACTGCACCTGCTGTCTGTGCATATCAATTTGGGTACAAAATGATTTGTACCCACATGTACCTGTTTTGGGAGATTTCTGGACAAAACAAATCACCCCTGTGCTAGCTGGCCAGATTTGGAACCAAAAAAATTGATACGTGCACATCCCTAAGTTTTAATTATTGCTTTCCCCCCCCATTCCATCTAGGAAAAGAAGAACAATATTAATGGATACTTCCATAATGATAACCTAATAGGTGTGGTGGCAAACCTATTTGCTGCTGGAACAGAGACCACTTCAACCACACTGCGCTGGGGCCTCTTGCTAATGATGAAATACCCTGACATTCAGAGTGAGTGCTTTGCCGTTGGTTGGTTGAAGGAACTGAAGGAACATAGGAAGCTGCCATTTACTGAGTCGAACCATAGGTTCATCTCGTTCAGTATTGTCTACACAGACTGGCCGTGGCTTCTCCAAGGTTCAGGCAGGAATCTCTCTCAGCCGTATCTTGGAGATGCCAGGGAGGGAACTTGAAACCTTCTGCTCTTCCCAGAGAGGCTTCATCCCCTAAGGGGAATATCTGACAGTAATCACACTTCTAGTCTCCCTTTCATATGCAACCAGGGCAGACCCTGCTTAGCTAAGGGGACAAGTCATGCTTGCTACCACAAGACAAAGATGTCACCAAAATAGAATAATACAATTTTAAAGCGGGAAGGGACCTTGGAATCTAGTTCAACCCTCTAGGTCAGGAATCTACTATAGTATATCTGGCAAATGGATGCCCAGGCTTTGTTTGAAAAGCTTCCAGCGAAGGATATTTCACCAACTCATATAGAAGAAATTCCTCCTAACACCTAACCTAAACTTGCTTCCTAAATCGGAATGAGCATGGATAGGAAGCATGATCTTGTGGTAGCAAGCATGACTTGTTCCCTTTGCTAAGCAGGCTCTGCCCTGGTTTGCATTTGAATGAGACATTGAGCCTCTTCTCACGATTAGTGAGAAGGACTAGAGGGCGGTCTGCGGGGAAGGCAGGTCAAGCTTACCTTCCCCACAATCGAATGAGCGGTGTTGGGCATGCTCCCCGCATGGCCAGATGATTCCCCATGCGACAAGGCAGTGGGGAGGTTCGGGGCCCAGCCCCTGGAACTACCAGGATGCACAGCACAAGTGCGTGGTGCATCCTGGGGACCCCCCTCCCCTCTCCAGATTCCCCACAGTGTGGCAGCCACAGCTGCCACACAAGCAAAAAAATGAACCTACGGGAGCACTCGCTCCCTTAACCTCATTTTATAGGGTGGCTTCACAGGTGGGTTTGCCTCTGGGATCAGGCCTGATCCTGGCGGTTCACGTGGGCATGCAAAACCAGGCTGGGCTCCCTCAGCCCTGTTTTGCACACCTATGTGAATAGCCTCCGTGTGTGAGGACTATAAGTTATTCCACTCAGGAGATGGGGCTGCTCTGGGAAGAGCATTTGCAGGCTTGCATGCAGAAAGTTCCAAGTTCCCTTCCAGGCATCTCCAGGATAGGGATGAGAGAGACTCCTGCCTGTAACCTTGGAGAAGCCCCTGCCAGTCTGTGTAGACAGTACTAAGCTAGATAGACCAATGGTCTGACTCGGTATGCTTACATTTTCAAATGTCGTACCGGCACTGTGTATATTGTGCTCTCTTGTTCTCCTCCCCTATTACTGCTGCTCAGTGGAACTAAAAAAAGCATCCCTGCATGAGCTAAGATTGAAAATGCTTGACTATGAAGGACAGAACATGCTGACCATATTCAGAGTCTGAATATTCTCTGTGTGTCTCACTCCACATGAAAAAGGGGAAATCTCTTCACCACCATTAGCAGAGGCCATCTCTTCACCACTATTAGGGGAATACCTGCTATCATTTGAAAAATGTCCATTCAAAGATCAATATATCCTGAAGTCACCGCTTTTCATGAAACACCTTACCCATAGAACACTTTATGCACTCCTGACAAAGGAGGTCTAGTAGAAATGATGGCATTTCACATGGCATGCACATGTGCCACCAAATCTGATCTTTACACTTAACTGGGTTTAAATATTAAGTCTCCCCACATCAAAACCTGAACATAATTCTTTATGAATTAGCCAAAGATCTCAAACACATTCTCACCACTCTCACCAAACTATGGCTGCATTCAGACGTAACAGCTAACCAGAGGGAAACGTGACTGAGGTTTCAATCTGGAACTCCAAAGCACACCACAGATGTTCACCAAACTGCAGCCTGCCAAACTCCAGTTTGCAAGAGAGAGGAGCCCCTCTGTCCTGCGAGGCCTCCAAGGCAGATCCCATCCAGCTCCATGGCCAGACTGTGGGCAAAGCATCGCCACTTCAGCGGGGTGGCCACGTTTGGCCATGATCTCAAAGGGGGCATGCCAAGTGCAATCGTGAATTTTCAGAGCAATCTACCAACCCTTGGTAGGGAAAGGGCATTTAAAGCCCTTTAAATGCCCCGCAATGCCAGCAATGGCACCACTGCCCCCCGGCAAGTAACCCCCAGCCTGAATATACCCACAAGCATGAATTCTCTGCTGGTCTGGGGGCTACGGCAGGGGGGAGAGTGGAATTCCACTTTCATTACAGGAGGGGAGAGTGAAATCCACATTTGCTAGTAGGGGATATGCAGAAGGGGGCATGTAGAGGCTTCTGGGGAGTCTGTCCCGCCATAACCAGGGAAGATGTTGAGAGGGGTAACCCTGGCAAAGCAGTCCATGCAGACCCATTCTAAATCTGTCTGGCAGCTTGCTGATGAGTGGGCTAGCCCTCTCATAACAGGGGTGTTGGTACCCATCATTATCACAGAGGAAGAATTGTTCCAAAAACTAGATCGATCATGATTCTGCTGGCCCTGCTCATGAGTAAGCCTGGGTTGTAAACACCCCATCCCCAAGGGAAAGTGGCTGGGCCCCATTTCCCCACACTTTCTTTGAACAAAATGGAACATATCCTAAACCTCCCCACCCTCTTCCCCTGTGCAGACTTGCATGCATCCAAAGGACATCCAGATGTTCTATTTGACCTCCAGATGTCATTGCCCAGCCAAGTGAGCAATGGAGAGGGGGGTGAGACTGGAATGGACCTTTAAAGCCAGTAGTGATCCTGGGTCCTGGTCTGTCATTGCACTGTATGCAGGTCTACAGGTGTGGGAAATCGAAGGAGAGGTGAGCCCCCATTCTCCGTCCACACCAGGACAGCGGGGTGGCTGTTCTGGGGTGATGGCAACCTGTACAAATGGGCGGGCGGGCTGGCAGTTGAAACAGTTTTGCAGCAGCTTGTCTGCAGTCACGAAGACGAGGAAAGCAGTCTCCGGGGTATCCTTCCCCATGACTCACTTGCATACAGCAACCTGGCTCTATTTAGAGCACCCATGGTCTGCCACTCTCATGAGAGAGTGGTCTGTGGGATAACAGGCTAGGTCTCCAGCATGGTGGTGGCCATTTCCCATAAAACGGGGATGCCATCCTGTACATTTGCAATTAGTCCTCACAGACAGTTCTTCTCATGAGCAAGACTAGGGAGAAAATATACCCACCCAGGGAAGGGGCTTACCCGCTTTCCCAAACTTTCTGTGGGGGAAAAAATATAACTTTGCTGCTCCAAGTTCCCTGCTTGGGCCTGCCTTTCATACCCAACCCTGGTTCCACCTGCCCCCCCCCCCAGCCATTTGCTCCTCTCCTGGCGCTGTGATGGGTTGCCCTGCTTATGTTGCCACTTGGAGTGCTTGCGCTTGTGAACATACATGACTGTTGCTGTCTTCTTGGGGAGCAAAGCACTGAGCGCCCCTCCTGTCATCCCATGCCCTGGCCCTACCACTTGCAGTCTGGGGAGAACAAGGGACAGAGGGGGATTTGGAGCTTCTCTCACAAGGCTGTGCAGCTTGACAGGCTGAGTGGGGTGGGGTGTGGCGGTGTCCCTCTAGCCTGGCAACTCCGTGGCTGCTTAGCTGACAGGAGGGTTTCCAAGAGGCTGCAATCAAGAAGTGCCAAAGGCTTGGAGCAGCCACATCCTCGGGTGGGTCGGTACTATGACTGGGGTGGGAGATTCCTAGGGCAATGGGATGCCAGCCAGTGAAGCTATCTCTGTTGTTCGCCCTGCCCTGGCTGTTCTTCCAAGGGACGTGGGTACTTCATATTTAAAATTACGTATTGCTGACTTCTACTCTGCATCCCACATTCCACACATTTAGAAATCACGCATCCTGGATTAAAATAGCTTAGTATTCTGAGACAAATTAGCAAATTTGGAATGGGCCTCTACCTTTGTAAAATAGACATACTGTAACAATAGCACATTTTGGGTTTTTGCAGTGTACTGTGAGTTGAAGCCACTAACCACTCTTTGCAAAAGGATGTTGGTGAACGATGTTGGTGCATTAGTGCTTGGACCTGGAACACACTTCAGTGCACAATGCATGATACTCCACATGGTACTCCAACTATACAGAGAGGCAGCTTCATGTATGCCTCCCCTTCTGCACCCCAGAGCTGCCTTCTCAGAGTGAATGGCGAAATGCCACATTGCACCACTGGCAACACTAAGCAATCACTGAGTTGGGGAATATGCGTTTTATAACACTGACTAGTATTTTTAAGCCTGTTTAAATAACGGGCACTAGTAGGGTTGTCCCACTCTCTCTTACCCCTCCCCCTCCCCCTGCCACACTCCTCTTTGGCTTTTCCCGACAACACCTCCTCCTCAACCGCCTTGTCCAGACCGGCACTGGGAGAGTTAGTTGTGTGGGCCGCTCGTGGGCCCGTGGCCAGACATCCCTCGCCTACGTCGCCTTCGCCACGCTGCCGGCCGGGCCGCCCCCGCCAGCAGCCTTAGTTTTCCCGCTGCGGCCGCTGCCGCCAGCGGGACCAGTCCCCCCGCCGCAGCTGCCGCCACCAGCGGAGCCAATCCTTCTGCCCGCTAGTGGGCATGGGCCAAGCCTTCCCCTCGCCTCCGCCTCCGCTGCCATGGGCAAGCTGCCGGGCCGGACCACCCCCACCTCACATCTGCGGCCGGGCCGCCTTGGTTGGCCGCCTTGGTTGGCCGGGCCCGGCTGCCACCGCCTCACGGCCTGGCACGCCGCCACCTCGCCCCCGCCTCACATCTGCGGCCATCACTGCCGCCTCTGCTCTGGCCGGGCTTTCCCTTACCTGCGGTCGGCCCGGACCCGCTGCCGCTGCCGCCTCTGCCCTCACCAGCAGTCCTCGGCCCGCCGCTCTCCTCAACTCTGCGCATGCCCAGAACGGCCGAGGAAGACACGGGCGCAGAGACACGGGCGCACACCCAAAGCTTTTATTATAGAGGGTAAGCCTAGAGTTTAATCTATTTAGGGACTTGTGCAAAATAGAAAACCATGGAGCTTATATTAATAACATGGGATATTTTATGTTCTCAGGGAAAGTCCAAGAGGAAATTGCAACCGTTGTTGGGTCTTCCCAGCCCCGGATTGAACATCGGACAAAAATGCCCTATGCAGATGCAGTGATCCATGAAATTCAGAGATTTGGAAATATTATCCCAACAAACCTGCCACATGCCACCACTGTGGATGTTACTCTTAATGGCTACTTCATCCCAAAGGTGATCAGTATGATTTAATCACAGTGTTGCCTTTCCAATCTTACTTTGGTTCACCATGGTAGAGCTGTCAATATGTCAATAGAGCTGTCAAAGGGACAGTACGGGGTGGAAGTTGCTGAGCATCAGAGAGAGCTGGATGCACTGTCAGAAGCTGGTCAGCTTGGGCACTGATCAGGGGCTGGAACCTTCCAAGAGGCCATAGCCAACGCCTGAGACATTGCTGGGAAAGGATGGCAGTCACCATGGATTATTCCAAGCTGCTGCCATTACATTCAAGGTATAGTAAGCCTCCCACAAACCATCACTGAGGTAAGCCCACACATGGATAAGTTCCCCACACTGGAGGTGTACCAAAAGAGTGGCAGTGGCAGTGGGAGTAGCTGGAGCACTCTTGGTTAAGGGCACTATTGGCCATCTGTTTTACCCTTCATGCAATGCTCCTACACCCGGTAGTGATGCGACCCTAGAAGTATTGCATTAGAGGAAGGAAAGGCAGAGGTCACTAATGCAGCTGCAGCTCTCTGCCACTAAGACGACCCACAAAGGCATTTGGCAGAGGAATCCACAGACTTGGTGCTGGCAGAGTTAAGGCCTGTAAAGCATGGTGAACTCCTATTTTTGACTTTTCGACTTTTGCTCTTATTGCATTTGTTCTTAGTGCCTGTTCTTGTGCAGCCAGTATTAAACCCTCTGTTTCTTTCTTCAAGTTGCCATTCTTAAGCCATTGCCAGGTCTTGGTGATGTCTGATTTTCCAATTATATTGTGCAAATATTGACCATGAAGTGGCTTCTTTTTCCATTTTTCTGCTCGGTTCTTGACTTGTTCTTTCTTGTAGGCCTGCTTTGTTTCATTGTTGTTGAATAGTTTCTTGTTATTGACCATTTGAAGTGCATCTTCTTCACTGTCCTTGATATATTCTTCAAGGCCTCTTTTCTCCTCCTCTACTCTTTGATGGACTTGCAGCATTCCTCTTCCACCTGAGCTGCGAGGGAGGTATAGCCTATCAACATCACTGCGGGGGTGCAGAGCATGATTGATTGTCATGATTTTCCTGGTCTTACGATCTAGCATCTCTAGCGCTGCCTGGGTCCAGTCTATTATTCCTGCATTATTATTATTATTATTACTATTGTTTACACAGTCAGACAGGTGTTATTGACTGGTTTGTTTTATCCAGACATCGAGTCCTTCCCAAGGACCTGAGATGGCTGAATTTTATTGTCAATATTGTTGCTGTTGTTATAGATATCATTGCAGAATAAATGTTGTTCCCAGTATAGCTGCTTTTTGTAATTGGCTGATGGTGATTTCTGTGGCCCCTATGGTGTTGAGTTGCTCTTCAAGGTTTTTTGGAACTGCACCCAGGGCGCCAATTACCACTGGGATTACTTTGGTCTTTTTCTGCCACAGCCTTTCAATTTCAATTTGTAGATCTTTGTATTTTGTGATTTTTTCTATTTCATCATCATCATCATCATCATCATCATCATCATCATCATCATCATCATGTTTATTTACGGTCATAGACCAATATTTACATACATAATAATACACATAATATAGTAGTAATATATACATAATATAATCAGGAACATGGACTCATCCTAATCAGCAGTTTCCCGTTTGCATAATCTGGTTTACCATCTGTTGTCTAGCCTTCTTAGCTGCCTCACAGAACTTAGCAACTTTAAATGTTACTTCCTCCTTCTGATCTGAGAGCAGATAGTTGACGTAAAATGCATCTGTATGACCAGGGAAATCAGTCAGTAATGAGGAAATATAACAAGTTCGTAAGTCCCTATAGAAGAGACAGTCCCTATAGTCCCTACAGAAGACTTTTTCTTCTATTCTGCTATCCCCTGGTATTGCTAGGTCGATTATTTTGACTTGTTTTTCTTTCTTCTCGACTACAGTGATATCTGGTGTAATTGTGTGGCAGATGTTTGTCTGTTTGTAGTCAGAAGTCCCATAATATTTTTACATCTTCATTTTTTTCAACTTTTTCAACTTTATGGTCCCACATATCTCATCCTCCCCTCTCCTTCTCTAATAGCTGAAAACAGATAGTTGCAAAACTAAAAAGTAATAAAATTGATATTCCTGCTATACTATAAAATGCAGTCTACATCAAATTCTTCTATAAGGAAAAACCAAATCTCAGATGAGGTACCAAACCCTGCAAAATATTATACTGAATAAATGGTTCCCATGTCTGAAAGAAAGAGTCTTCAGATTTATTCTTCATATATGTCGTCATTTCCCCCATTGATGCATATTCCCAGAGTTTGAGTTGCCAGTCATCTAAAGTCGGAAACAGATTTGTTGTCCAGCAGGAAGCATAAGGGATTCTTGCCGCCGTTGTCATATATAAAGAAATTTCAGTATATTTTACTGGAATATACGGCTTAGTATATCTACTAAGTAGATATACTTAGTATATATACAATAATAGTTTGTATATAAGACCTAACATATGCTTTGAGTGCTTTGTTATGAAAATTTTGAATTCTGTCAGATCTCTCACTTCCCAACATTGCTTCCATACTTCTTCCTGAATTATGCTGTTTATCTGTGAATATAATAGCCAGGAAGGAGTTACATTCCACTCATGACTTAAACATTGAATAGATTTCATTTTTGATCTTCCCACCATAAGACTTTGCAAGTTACAGGCTTCATCTCTTATGTTCTTCTCTATGAAAATATGTGTTTAGTATTGAAGCTATGGGCAACAATGAAGGGCTTTACCTTTTTATTTGTATTTATCCCATACCTTTAATAAGCTATTCCTAATGGAATTTTTTTTAATTTCTTCATCCACTTTCTTTATATCTGTTCACAGATATCTGTGTAGGCCATTGATCATATCTGACCCTTCCATATTTGTAATCCATCCATATGGTGCCTTGATCCACTCTGCAATCCATGTTAGGCAACTGGCATGGTAATATCATTTCAAATTTGGGAGAGCCAGTCGTCCACATTCTTTTGCATCTTGCATGATCTTAAATTTCACTCTGGGTCTTTTATTCACCCAAATAAAAGAGTTGACATGTCTTTGCCACTCATTTAGTATCGTCTCTTCAATTCTTATTGGTAACATTTGACATAAGAAGTTAATCTTGGGCAAAACATTCATTTTAACTGCTGATATTCTTCCCAGCCAGGAAAGATTTAATTTTTTCCATCTGTTCAGATCAGCCAGTATATTCTTCCATAATGGTAAATAGTTGTTTTTAAATAAGTCTTTATTAAATGCCATTACATTAATGCACAAGTATTTTACTGGTTTAACACTAAACCCCTGCTAACTGGGCAAAGAGGCACCTTTTACCATGGTGATTCACTTTATTTAGCAGGGGGAGAGTAACTGGCCCAATCCACCCCCAGCACAGTACTTCCAGTGACTGTTGCTGGTGTGTGTCCTATGTTTCTTTTTAGAATGTGAGCCCTTTGGGGACAGGGAGCCATCTTGTTTGTTTTATGTTTTATTTCTCTTTGTAAACTGCCCCGAGCCATTTTTGGAAGGGTGGTATAGAAATCGAATTAATAATAATAATAATAATAATAATAATAATAATAATAATAATAAACTGGAATCCTGTTCTTTCCCCCAATTCTTTCTGTTCTTCATCTTTAATATTCCATGTTACCATCTGTGTCTTGCTCTTATTCAATTTATATCCAGAAACTTTCCCATATTGCTGAATTTTCTACATTACTTGGGCAAAATATTCATTTTAACCACTGATATTCTTCCCAGCCAGGAAAGATTTAATTTTTTCCATCTGTTCAGATCAGCCAGTATATTCTCCCATAATGGTAAATAGTTGTTTTTAAATAAGTCTTTATTAACTGCCATTACATTAATCCCCAAGTATTTTACTGGTTTAACACTAAACTGGAATCCTGTTCTTTCCCCCAATTCTTTCTGTTCTTCATCTTTAATATTCCATGTTACCATCTGTGTCTTGCTGTTATTCAATTTATATCCAGATACCTTCCCATATTGCTGAATTTTCTCCATTACATGGTTTAGTGAGACCCCTGGTTGAGTAATTGCAAGTACTACATCATCTGCATATAGGAACACAGGAAGCTGCCATATACTGAGTCAGACCATTGGTCTATCTAGCTCAGTATTGTCTTCACAGACTGGCAGCGGCTTCTCCAAGGTTGTAGGCAGGAATCTCTCTCAGCCCTATCTTGGAGATGCCAGAGAGGGAATTTGAAACCTCCTGCTCTTCCCAGAGTGGCTTTATCCCCTGAGGGGAATATCTTACAGTGCTCACCTCACACATCTAGTCTCCCATTCATATGCAACCAGGGTGGACCCTGCTTAGCTAAGGGGACAAGTCATGCTTGCTACCACAAGACCAGTTCTCCTCTTTATCTTATGTTCTTGCCTGACAATCTTCATTCCCAATATTCTTTCCTCTTGTTGAAACTCCCACATCAATTGTTCCAAGGCCAAAATAAACAATAAAGGGGAAAGTGGACATCCTTGTCTTGTCCCTTTCGTAACAGAACATGTTTGGGATATTGCCCTGTTCACTATTACTTTCGCTGTCTGCTCCTGATAGATACCATGAATCCAAGAAATGAAATTCGGACCACAATTCATCTTTTCCAACACCGTTAACATAAATTGCCATTCCAAATTATCAAAGGCCTTCTCGGCATCAAGAAAGACCATTGATGCCTTATTACCTTTCAAAGTTATCTCCTCAATAGCATTCAAAATATAACTTAAATTATCTTGTGTCTCTTTGGAACAAATCCAGTCTGATCAGAATGCATTCTTTCTGTTAAGAATCTCTTCAATCTTGCCACCAAAATAGCCACAGAAAGTTTGTAATCCACATTTAATAGTGAAATAGGTCTATAGGATTCGGGATGTGTTGGATCCTGTTCCTCTTTGTGGATCAATGTAATATAAGCTTCTTGCCATGTGTCGGGTATACTGTGACAATATTGTATCTCATTCATTGTCTGAGTCAATGGTTTAACCAATATGTCTTGAAAAGTCCTGTAATAAAATGCTGGAAATCCATCCAGGCCTGGCAATTCATCTAATTTTAACCCCTGTATCGCCTCGCTAGTCTCTTCCTCTGTAATTGGTTATTTAATATCTCTTTTTGTTGGTCTGTGAATTCTTTACTTTGTGAATTGTCTAAATATGGCTGAATCTTGTCCTTAATTGAAGTTTTTGTTTTATATAATTGAGAACAGTGCTCCACAAATTGATCTGTCATCTCATTCGTAGTCGAAACAAATTCTTTGCCATTCCATATTGAAGCACTAGTCCTTCTCTCTTGCTCTTTTCTCAGTTTATACGCCAATAATTTATCTGGTTTATTACCCTTCTCAAAATATTTCTGTTTGGCAAAATTCATTTTCTTATAACTCTCTTTGGCATCCATTAAGTCTACTTGTTTACAAAGGTCTTTCAGATTTTGTGAAATCTCATCTTTAGGATTTTGTTTGTCTCAATTCAAGCTGCTGCAATTCATTTACTAATGTTTCTTTCTGCTCTCACAGAACTTTCTTTTTGTTTGATGCCAATGAAATCAGGAGTCCTCTCATAAAAGCTTTGCTTGAATCCCAAACTAAAAATAAGGAGACTACCTCCATCATATTAATGTGAAAGAAACTCTCTAATTCAAATTGACATTTCTGCTTGATTTCTTCTGGTAATATCAAACTGCTATTTAATCTCCATTTTCTTGGGGAAGAGTTTTCTTTTTTCAGTTTCACAATTTTCGGATTACGATCCGTGTATGCCAATAGAGTCCCTTCCACATCTATGAGCTTGGGTAAAACTGGGTAAAACCAAGTTTGGGTAAAACTTGGGTAAAACAAACCTAGCACATATCAGTTCTTGAATATGTCTGATGTAGTGCCAAGAAGAAGGTATATCCTTTTTCTAATGGGTTTTTGTATCTCCATGCATCAACCAACGATAATGATGACATATAGTCTTCCACATTTCAAGGTACTTTGCCAGTACTCCTCTTATATTTTCCCGATATATCTTGAGTCATACTAAGGACTGCATTCATATCTCAAAAAATCAAAATATCTCCTTCTAAAATCTTCAACAGTCCTCCAAGGAAGTGAGATGGAAAGCAGGAGGGTTGCAGGTATTAGTAGAAAAGAGGTCCTCACAAGAAGGGTTTCTCCGTGGGTCCAGCTTCCTATGGGAGCAAGGCAAGCTGGGTGGATTGGCACAAGGACCAATTTGGGAGGTGGCACGATAAACTGAACAGAGCCTATGGCATGTGCACCATGAATCGCCCAAAGAACTAGTGATTTCAGGCTCTTTGTAGGTTTTACAGGAGAGCATATGGAATGCTCAATGGAGTCCCAAGTATAGCATACAAGGAGAGTAGGAAAATTGCTGGAAAGAGTCGCAAGTGGAGCACAAGTGACCGCTTGTTGCAATGGAGTCACTGACTCATCTTCTTTGTGATGGGGAGGCTCTTGCTTCACTGTCTTATCTACTTTCCTTCCTGCTTGACATAATCAGCTTGTTAGCACGTTGTTATCTCTTGCAAGAGGATGAGAGGAGTTAAGGCAGTTCACTCTAAGTGCAGGGTGGCCTTGAGAGTTAACTTGCTTTGTTGACTCCTGGGAATTCACCTGAGTTAGTTAATTCCTGGAGTCTGCTTAGATGGGGCTCCCGGAGGTGTGCATCTTGATCCCCATTCCAATCTGCTTTGTTTGTAGCCAAATCTAGGGGCAACTAGCCCACTACCAACTAAATGACCTGTCCCCACATGTATCATAAATTGAGAGCTCATGTTGCTGTGAAGCTCCTGAGCATATCCAAGGTGCAATCTCCAAGCCTGGGGATACAACTGCAAACAGGGAGGCTCCTGGGAGACAGGCAGAATAAAGACAGCTAGTAACAAGTGCCCTTCACACAAAAAACAAAACAAAACCCAGAAAACACAAATAAAGGAAATGTGTAAATGCAGTTAAAAAAAAAACCAGTTAGAGCCGGTATTTATTTATTTATTTATTTATTTATTTATTTTGATACAACCTTTTCCTTTTTTTCATCATGCTCAGCCACAGGCTCAGATAACACATGGACACAAGAGAAACATGGCAACATTTTGCTGCAGAACCATACTTGTTCATTTTTAAACTGCCCACTGCTCTGGTTTTGCAGGGAACTGAGATCATGCCATTACTGGCCTCTGTGCTGCAAGATGAGACCCAGTGGGAGAAGCCATACAAATTCTACCCGGAGCATTTTCTCGACTCTGATGGGAAATTTGTAAAGAGGGATGCATTCATGCCTTTCTCTGCAGGTAACTTCCATATTCTACATGGCCTTAACTAAGAGGGCATCCTAAGCACATTTACCTGGAAGAGCACCATCCTTGAGGACTATTGTCTGCTCTAGAAAACCGGAGTGCTTGTTGTGCTGCTCATTCAGCAACACCAAACAACTCCCTACACTCTTTGCTCTTCGCAGTTGTTGTATTCTATCTAGTAATCTTTTATGTTGTGTTGTTAAGATGTTTGTTCCAATGGGGATACTGTAGGGAGTATCAGGTTGGTGTCAAAGAGAGGGAAAGGGAGAGTTTTAATTTTGTTTGGTTTATGGCCATAAATAAAATGATTCTGAGGTCACTTGAATAAGGTGCAAACAAATAAATAAAAAATAGGACACTTTGCTGTGGTTTGCAAGTCTGCTGTCCACCCCATTATTGATTCACCATCTGATAAGGATGAGGCAGCTGAACTGCTTCCTGAAAGTGTTTTATGTGTGATAGAATTGGAGCCTGCTTCTCCATATTGTCAAGTTAAACTTAATGGTCATGAAGTGCCAATGCTGGCTGATTCTTGTTCTCCGTACACTATCATTTCCCATCTTCTTTACAAGAAACTGCTTGCTACATCAGATCTGCACTTGAAGCCTTCACTCATCCACTCATGGGGATATAGAGGTTCCCCTGTTACCATAAATGGATACTTCACTGTTGTCATGGAATACAAAGGATGTACTTCAGAAGGGAAAGTGTATATGTCAAAAAAAGGAGTCTCAATATTGGGCTGGAAGATCTACGGGCAGTGTTAAACCCCTAATAGCACGTAGCCCATCTTACAGATGATGGAGCATTCCTGTGCTGATATGACTGCTGATTTCTTGGGAAATGTTGCTGATACTCCTGGAACTGCCATACATTTCAAACGTAAAACTCAGATGAAATCAAATGCAATATTTGTACAACACAAAATGAGGAACGTACCCAGAACATTGTGCCAGTCACTTAGAGAGGAGCTCTTAAGACTACAGCATGCTGACCTCATAGAACCTGTTGATTCATCAGAATGGGTCTCTCCCATGTTCTTGTGCAAAAATTGAACAATACACTTTGAATGTGCATAGATTTAAGAGCTGTGAACTCCAGCATGGTAGTGGATTGTCATCCATTACACAATATCAATGAAGTGCTGCATACTCTGAAGGAGGTCTCAGTGGTCAGAACTTTGGACTTGTCTTTGGCCTATCATCAAATTCCTCTGCTCAAATGTTACTTGTGGGGCAGAAAATTCAATTTACAGTGAGGCCACCACCCCCCATCTGCTTTCTTTCTACTTGGGGATCAAGACAAGCAACTCCAAGAATAGCCAAATGGATCACCAGGTTTATGAATTTTGATTTCCAAGTGGAATATTTTCCAGGTCTCCAGAATAAAACTTCAGATTGTTTATGTTGACTTCCAATTCAATTTTGGTTGTTATAAAGGGGAGGGATATGTTGTAATCTATCTAGTAATCCTTTATGGTTTGTTGTTGAGAAGTTTGTTCCATTGGGGATCCCTTAGAGCAGGGGTGTCAAAGTGAGGCCATTCAGCTGTTGCTGGCCTACAACTCCCATCATCCCTGGCTACTGGTCATGGTGACTGGGGATGATGGGAGTTGTAGGCCAACAACAGCTGTAGGGCCACAGTTTGACACACCTGCCTTAGAGAGTGTGGGAGGCGGAGTCAGAGAGAAAAAATTGGAAGGGAAAGGAGAAGGAGAAGATTGAGTTGTTTCTGAATAAACCTTTAGCTAAATTTAGGTAAGATTTATTTGTATTTGTGAGGGGAGCAGCTATAAAACAGCAGTCTTACTGGATAATAATTCACTGTTCTTGGATGATTACCATTATTCTACTGTACCATTACCCACTATTTTATTGCTGTACTTTAATCTGTGTTTATGTTAAGTATATTTTTTATTGTTGGCTTGATCATAAATTGTTTTGGGCCACATGTCATAGGAAGCAGTTCAAAATATCATACCTCAGGATTCTCAGTGTGAGTAATGAACCCTAAGGGGTCACAAGCATCTTATAAGGGGGTCAGGCATGAGCTGTCAGGAGGCAGGGTTCTTATTGACATCTCCAAGGCATAGGGATGTTTAAGGGCAATGAGCGGGAGACAGGGGAACAGCTGACAACCACCCTGCTCCTCTGATGCATAGAAAGCTAAGGACAGGCATACTAGCTGTGCTTCTTTGGCTGATGGAGTGTAATAGAGTTACTGAGAGGAACTTTGCCCCAGCAGCCAAAGAAGCATCACTGCTTCCAGCTTTGGGTGTGTCAGAGGAGCTGAGTGGTTGTTGTCTCCTGTCTCATTGTCTTCTTCCTATCACCACCTGACCATCCTGGAGCCTTGGAGATGGTGGCCAAGGGCAGACCCAGCAGTGGCAATTCTTTGGACAATGGGTGGAAGAAAGTTCCCTCCTGGGAGTCGAGCTCTCATAAGAGCTTGCGTCCTGAGAGGGAACTCTCTTCCACCCATTGGCCAAAGAGGCACTGCTGCTGTGTCTGCTCTCAACTTTGTCAATTTGGGTGGTAGGGGAAAAAATTGTGTGGATTTTGATGACACAAAATCAGAACATATTGTTGAAACATTGATCTATTTCTGACTCAGATCAAGTTCCAAAATTCAGAAGAATAATTTCAAAATAGGAGCATTTTAAAAACATATTCAGACATTATGACTAGTATTCATAAATCAGGATTAGAATCTTTACGTAACTCCCTGCTTGAACATGCGGGGGAGAGGGAGCCCGGGGCCGTGTAAATTTGCATGCTATTTTAGAGGTAACAGTATTATAAAGCTTACAAAGTCCTGTCATACATAAATGAAATAAGCCCACTTTCCCTGATCCTACTTACTGTTTCAGGTCGGAGAATATGTGTAGGTGAGACCCTTGCCAAAATGGAGCTCTTCCTCTTCTTTGCAAGTCTCCTGCAGAAATTCACATTCCAGCCAGCCCCAGGAACATCTAAAGAAGACCTGGATCTAACTCCTGCAGATGGGTTTACAACACCTCCAATGCCCTACAAGCTCTGTGCTGTGCCACGCTCATGAGATGCCGCTCGCTTGCATTTCTCAGCTCCCTTGTGTCCATCGTCCGCTTCTTCACACATTATGGAACCAATAAAAGCCTCAGGTTCATCAAACCTCATCTCAATACCTCCCGGTGTTATACATCTGAGCAAGCCTCACCTACATGCAATCAGGGCTGTGTGTTTGAGGTGTGTGAGCCGGCTCAAAATTGAGCCAGCTTGGTCTCAAACCAGGTCAACTTGAAGGCTTGGCTCAAGAGTGGCGGAGGGGGGTAAAAATGTTTTTGAAAAGCACTGCAGTGGCCTCTAGATGGTGCTGCAGGATCTGTAGAGGGATCTCAGTGGCTCACCGTGCTGGTTCAAACTGTTTGGGGGCCATTTTGGCTCTCTGTGTGCACATGGTGGCCATTTTTAAGGGCTGCCACATATGCACACTGTCCATTTGTGTGACCCGGGTCCTGAAAATGGCCAGTGTGCATGCACGGCGGCCACAAAAATGGCCACCGGGCATGTAGAGAGGGCTGAATATTCCCCAAAATGACCCAGGGAGACTTGAGGGGGGCTGGCAGGAGGAGAGCACCCACTTCAGCACCCACCCTCGGGGTCACCACAGCCCTCAGCAGCAGCAAGTCATTCATTTTTAAAAACAATTTTTACGGCTCCTGCCTGCTCGAACTGGGCCCAAAACGGTTCAGATTCTAACCAAACTGGGCTCGGATCCAGTGTACACAAAACCGAACCAGATCCAGTTCAGCTCAAGTCCTATTCAATTCCAGTCAAACCGGGTTTTCCAGTTTAGTTCACACCTCTCCTATGTGTATGCTCACATTCTGTGCTCTTCCTAGTATACTGTTTCTCATAGAATCATAGAGTTGGAAGGGACCTTGGAGATCTTCTAGTCTTACCACCACCACCACCCCGCTCAATGCAGAAAACTGCTACAGCATCCCAGACAGATGGTGGTCCAGCCTCTGTTTGAAAACCTCTAGCAAAGGAGACCCCACCATTGTGGAAGGCAAACTCTTCCATTGGCAAATGGTTCTTTCATCAGGAAATTCCTCCCAATGTCTAGCCTGAATGTGCTTCCTTGTAAAGTCAACCCATTCCTTTTAGTCCTGCCCTCAAAGAGTAGCAGAGAATAAGTCTGCTCCACCCTCTTTGTGGCAACCCTGAAGATATTTGAAGACAACTATCAATTGTCCCTCTGTGGGAGTCTTTGAAAGACAGCAAAGACTTGTCTGTTTCATCAGACATTCCCACATCTTATTTGCTGTGAGATGTGAGGTTTGCCATTATTTTTGACTAGTGGTATGTGTTTAGGTAAAGGTTAAGTGTGCCATCGAGTCACTTTCGACTCCTGGCAATCACAGAGCCCTGTGGTTGTCTTTGGTAGAATACAGGAGGTGTTGACCATTGCCTCCTCCAGCGCAGTGTGAAATGATGCCTTTCAGCATCTTCCTATGTCGCTGCTGCCCAATATAGGTGTTTCCCATAATCTGGGGAACATACCAGCGGGCATTCAAACCAGCAACCTTCTGCTTGTTAGTCAAACATTTCCTCGCTGCGCCACTTAAGGTGGTCTTTACTTACTGGTAAACTGCTGTTGTTTTTATTTGCTGTTTTGTAAGACACTTTGAATTTCAAGAAATAAATTATATAGTGGCTACTATCCTGACAAACACTGTGCTTGCTGGGGCTGTTCACAGATCAAATCATCAGAACCAATCCAATTCCAATGAAAATGACTATGGTATTGTTAATCCAATATTAATACTAGCCCAAAGTGAATCAACCAGGTCCAAAGTGAATCAAGTGGGTCCATGCATCATCCCATAGGATTAAATGGCCCATACAAAATCATGACAAATTACCAAAACATATATTAAATATGTTATTTTAAGTCAAAATGGAATGGTATTCTAAGTGAGACCTGATTAGCACAGAATAGAGGGCAATTGATATTTTTCGCTAGACACTTTGTGTCCATTAATGCAGTCCAAGTTTGCATTATTATTTTTTAGCAGCTGCATCTCTGCTAAAGAGATGAGACACTGATGACTCATAGTCGATTTATTGTCCACTAAGACACTGAGTTTCTATTTGCACATGCTGCTGTTAAGTAGGGATGTGCAAACAGGTTGAACATCGAACTGCTTCAGTTCGACATTGAACCGGTTCGGTTTGACAGTTTGAGGTCAAACCAAACCACCCCCTGCCCTGACCAAACCCAGACTCAACCCCCCTGGCCCATTCAGCAGCTTCATAATTCCATGTGGGGGGCACCAGGATGGCCGAGAGTGGATTGTGGTGGGTAGTAGTGCTCAATGGGTAGAAGGAAGCTACCACCCAGATTTCAAAGAAATCCCCATTATGGGGCTGCTGAAATCCCAATTATCCCCCTATGTGAAATAACGTAAAGATGTGTGAACTTCAAAAAATTGTTAAATATCTCCCCTTTGCCCAATTTCTTTGAAATTTGGGTGGTAGCTTCCACCCATTGGGCACTACCCAAAGGGTGGAAGCCAATGGCACTTCCAGGGTGCTAGCTCTAGAAATTATAGTTTCCAGAGTTAAAACAGTGATAATTGGAATTTATACACCTACTGTAATGGGGAAAAATTAGAATTCTACAAATATTTAGAACAGAAAATGGCTGAATTATTGAATGCTAATTTAGTTTTTCTGGGAGATTTTAATGGGGACATCTCTACAACTTTGGATAGAAAATGTGATATGGCCGAAAGGAATTTAGAAGGCAGGCTACCAATAGCCTTTTTAAAAAAAATAAGAGTAAAGCAAAGGTGCTGACAAAAAATATGGACCAGAAATCCAATGACAGACTTTATGAAATAAGCGAATTGAAAGTGGAGAAGAAAATCAAATATTTGGGCATCTGGCTGACAAACAAAAATGCTTTGTTGTTTTCAAATAATTATATCAAAATATGGAATACGGTAAAAATTGATTTGCAAAGATGGACTAGAATGAACTTCTCTTTAATGGGAAGAATTTCAGTTGTGAAGATGAATGTTTTACCTAAAATGTTGTTTCTTTTTCAGACTATTCCTATAATTAACATGTTAACCTCTTTCAACAATGGCATAAGGACATAACCAAATTTGTTTGGCAAGGGAAAAGACCAAGAATTAAATTTAAAAATTTAACAGAAGCTAAAGAGGTGGTCTTACCCTGCCTGATTTAAGGTTGTATTTCGATGCTGTTTGTTTGACGTGGTTAAAAGAATGGATAACATTAAGAAATCCCAGAATACTTGATCTGGAAGGATTTGAAAGAAGGTTTGGTCGGCACTCATATCTGTGGTATGATAAAAGCAAAGTGCATAAAGACTTTCTTAATCACTATGTAAGAAGGAGTGATTAAGCAAGTGTGAGTGTGGGCAAAATATAAGTGGGAGTTATAAATATAAGTGGGAGTTAAAATATAAGTGGGAGTTAAGCGGGAGTGTGGGCAAAATATAAAAAATAGCTGGAATGTAAAACTCCATTATGGGTATCCCCGATTGAAGCTTTGGCACGTAAAGAGACCAATATGCAATCTGAATGGGGTACCCATAGGGATTTGTTATGTTTTCAAGAGAAGGGCTGTAAATTAAAAAAATTAAATGAAGTACAAAACTTGGTTAGTAATTGGTTTCAGTATCATCAGCTAAATGAAATTTATAAAAAGGATCTTAAGGTTGGGTTTGTGGATCAAATGTCAACATTTGAGAAGGTCAGATAAATGTATTACACACCGTGACGGAATACATTAAAAGAGGAATGCTCAAGACATAAACTAATACCCCCAATACTTTTATATATTAGACATCTCAGAGCTAGAGTAACATTTACATTTGATGTAACAAAGTGCATAAAAATATAATCCAAAATTCTCAAACAGAAGTATAGTTCAATAGGCACTTGGTTGTAAACAGTTCTGAACTTGTAGTCCTGATAGTCAACTGATGGAGTTCAATACCAGTTGAATCCAACAGGGAGAAAACGTCTCATCCTGACGTAGTAATTCTTTCTCATTCTCAGTAAAGCATTCTCATTCTCAGTTTGTTAGAGGTGGAGATAATATGAGTAATTCAACCATGATGCGTTTCAGGGACCAAACAATGTACAATATCCCAAATAATGTACAGTATGAATAATGTACCGTTTAACAAACGATGTACCATAGTATACGAACAATGTACCATAATATTACAGATTTTCCGGAGACTGCCTTGTATTATTGTTTTTAAACAAGGATTTTCTGTTTCGTAACTGAATATTACTTCTTCAGATAACACCTAAACGGAAGAACAACACATCACATTATATGTTGTTGTTGTTGTTTATTTACGATCTTAGATCAAACATCAATATACACAGAATATACACAGTAAAAAGAAAATAATGGAAACAAAATCTAAAATGTCATCAAATATATAAAATCAGGAATCTTTGACAGTAACCGATTGCTGTGCTCTAGCTTCTCTTAGTTTGGTCAATGTATAACAAAATTTAGCAACCGCCAGGGATATTGTTGGGTCCCTGTCTTCTAATAAGCATATAAGCATTGTCTCCACTGAGTGGCTTTGGAGATCTTTCAGATACTGAGATAAAAATAAATCTCTTTCATCTGTATAAAGTGGGCAATGTAACAGTGAATGCGCCAGTGTTTCGGGAGCAGCTCCGCAAAGGCATAGTCTCTCCTCATAGGGTTTTCTCTCAAATTTCCCTACTAGCATCGCTGAGGGTAAAGCATTCAAGCGAGCTCTTGTAAACGCCCAGCGCAGCTTTGGTGAATAGATTGTATAGAAATAAGAGGCTGTGACCCAGTCTTTCTTAGTGCTTAGGAATTGTAGCGGCCTATTTACGGAGGCCCTTTCCTCCTGGAAATTTATGTCCCTAAGCCTTTGTTTAACTAGGGATCTTGCTGTTGACTCGCCCTGTTCTAACAATTGTACTGGGCAGAAGCCCATCTTCCGGAGTCTTTCCTCAACCATCATACACCAACGGGGTTGTGGGGTAGCGGCAAGGAGATGAGGTATAAGTCCTGCCGGGTAAAGATAAGTCTTAATCCAATACAGAATTATGAGCAGCCAGGCCCTGGTCTCCAATTTCCATAGCCCAATCTCCAGCCGTATTAAGGAGTTCGGGACACATTTTGGTACCCCCAATAGTGATCTCAGAAAGCCCGATTGTACTTTTTCTAAAGCTTGTAAGTCTTTTGGTGGTCTAACCTGAATCCCATATAGCAGCTGAGGCATCACTTTAGCCTGAAAGGCTTTATTAGCTGCCGGAATATAGCCACCACCTTGTGCCCAGAAAAATTTCCTGATTGCCATGGAAGATCGAATGGCATTCAATTTAGCGGCACTGGTGTGCGTAGAGGTACCACCATTAAACTGAAACACCACCCCCAGGTATCTGTAAGACTTCACCTGCTCCACTCTGGCACCAGCTATGGACCATCTAAAAACCCGTTGCTTCTTTGCAAATCCCACGATTTTAGTTTTGGTCTAGTTAATTTCCAGAAATTCCTCATTGCAGAACAAACTCAAGCATTCTAACGCTCTTTTTAGACCAACTCTGGTCTGTGACAATAAGGCTGTGTCATCTGCATACATCAGGATAGGTAAACACCTGTCCCCTATCTTTGGCGCATGAGTTTCAACTTGCCGTAGATGGGTGATTAGACCGTTTACATAGAAATTGAAAAGAGCTGGGGCTAGTATGCATCCCTGCCGGACCCCCCTTTCTACAGGGATCTTTCTGGATAATTGGCCATTGTGGTCACATTTTACTCTCAGACTCGTGTTCTCGTAGAGTTTATATATTAGAGATAGCAATCTCTTGTCGATAGAAGAGTTTGCAAATTTCTCCCACAGAGCATCCCTGGATATTGAGTCAAAGGCACTCTTAAAGTCTATAAAGGCAACATATAACGGCGCCTTTCTGCCCTCAACGTATTTCTCTATTAAACTCTGGAGGGCCAAACAGTGATCCATCACAGATCTTCCTTTTCTGAACCCCGCTTGTTCTTGTTCTAGAATGTTTTCTTTCTCCATCCAGTCCAACAATTTTGAGTTTAGATGTTTAGCGTATAGCTTACCAATTACGCTTAATAGACTTATGGGTCTATAATTTGACGGGTCATCAGACGGGCCTTTTTTGTGAATTGGAACGACAATGGCCTGTCCCCAGCCATTGGGCATATTTGTTGTTCGGTCTATATGAGTGAATATGGAGGCTAAGAGCGGAGCCCACCAGCTAACATTGGCCCTTAAGAAATCAGGGGGAATGTAGTCTTCACCTGGAGATTTGCCTCTCTTTAGCTGTCCAATCAGATTCTCCACTTCTTCAGTGGTAACTGGAGGCCATACAGGCAATTCCTCCGGGGGGATGCTGGGCCGAGATGGAAAGGTTAAGTGTGCTTGTGGGGCAGCATAGATTTTGGTGAAATGATTTACCCATCTTTCCTCTGGCACTGGAATTTGTCTGGGGAACGAATTAACCCCGGATACTGAGCGCCAAAAACTGGCTTCATTCTTTTTATTAAGGGCCGTTATAAGTTCTGACCATTGTCTTTCTTTCAGGGCCTCCTTTTTGGCTTTAATCAGAGACTTGTAACTTCCCTTATATTGTTTGAATTTCGTGTCTAGAGATAAGGTATTATTTATTTTGCGGTCAGCCAAGAGTTGTAACAGTACTTTTTTCGCCTTTTTACAGTCCTGGTCAAACCAGGGTTTGTTATAAGATATGTGTGAGGCGGCCCTGACCCTGGCTTGAGTGCCTCTGACCAGAAAAGGGATAAGTAGGGAAATCAAGGCTTCGTAATTGACAATCACTTCAGTCTGAGACACCAACGCCCCTTCGGGGGCAGGTTCTTCACACCGTTTAATGCAAACTAGGGTTATTTTTTTGTGCTCCTCCATCCCCACTTCTGAATAACACCAGCTCGTGAGTCTAGCCTCCAACTCTGGGGACCACTTAATTCTCTGGGCCAAAACAGGGGGTTTCATCTCTGGGTCATCCCTGCGGTTGAGTGAGGGTTCTATGACCCCCTCATTGATTAGCCGGCAAGTGACCCTCAGAGGGAAATGGTCACTCTCTGGTCTTGGGATAACCTTCAGCTCTATTATTTTGTCTATCAGCCCTCTAGATACCATTACATAATCTATTATCGAGCGTTTTGTACTGAGAAAAAAGGTAAATTGGCCAGGGCAGTCTCCATTGACAGCTCCATTAAGAATATGGAGATCTAGTTTGTTAGCCAGCTGTATCAGCAGCCTGCCAGTAAAGTTACTGCCCTGGTCTAGCAGGATACGCGTTGATGCAAGAGGTGAATCTTCTGGTGTCAAGTGGGGCATATCCCCAATACCTGAGTCTTCAAGCGCATTGATTCTGGCATTACAGTCGCCCCCTATCATTATTGCTGCCCTCGGATAGTCCATCATCAGCTGCATGAGGTATCTTTCCAAGTCACCCCAGTGGGACTTACTATGTATTCTGAGACGTGAAATAGGCATATACAGATTGACAATAATAATTTGTGTTTCATGTGTGCGAAGCAGGACTGCCATCGCGATATTAGAGCAACAAGGGAGAGCCAAGGTTTCTGCTCTTAGCCCATAGGAGATACCTATTGCAAGCCCCCCCATGTTTCTGCCTCCTTTGGTGCTCCGGGAAGCAGGAGCCAAAAAAAATTTATAATTGGGAACATCGAAGTTGTCAGTCCTCCAGGTCTCTTGTAGGAGGAACACCTCGTGTTTAGCAATAAAGGCAAATAGCTCGAGGTCCTGATCCTTTTGTAGCCAACCGCCGACATTCCATGAAAGTAATTTTATGGTTTGGGTTGCATGGCTAGCCTGTGAATGTCACTTTTCCCCCTGATCAGTCAGGTTCACCACCATAGGTGAATAAGATGGACTGATCTGAGTTCTATTTTCCGTCTCTGCAATCTCTGCTGCCAATGACTTGGGGGGGACTTCGTTGCGATGAGCAATTAATGTCTCAAACAGGGGTTTTGAGTCTATTTCCAGTACCACTGGAGTTCTCTCCTCCGCACAAAGGGCATCATTTTGTATACATGTCTCTATTCGAGATGAGTGCGCCGGAGAATCATCGGTTGATACATCAATCCAGGTATCCCAAGGGAGTGAAGTGTTTGATAAGTGGAGGCTGAGGGAATAAGGAGGCTTCTGAGTCGGGTTCTCATCCAGCTGTAGATCCAATGCAAGTGTATTACTGTGTTGTACCAGAGCAAGATCTTCCTCTATTGGGGCTACACCTGTCTTACTCTCCTTGTCAGCACTGGGATTATCAACTTTGTTGGTTACTTGGGGCTTTATTTTAAACGGAGCTGTGGGTTCCACCCTTGTGTGGGAAAACTGTAGGCAGTCATTAGTGTTCTTTGGACTTACTCGGTTCACCATGGTATCTGCCACGCGTTGGATCCTGGGAGAGCCAGGAGGGATTTCTGAAGTATTCGCTTCCAGCCCCCAATCTTTCTTGATTCCTCTATATGCTGCAAGTATGTCCTTTATATTACCTGCATGTCTGAGTGAGACAGGGCTCTGCTTTTTGTTACTTTTCTTTATCTTTCTCCAGCTCTCAGGCAGTAAGCCTGGGCCTTCTGCCAAACTCCTTTTGGCCAGGAGCCCAGCCCTTGCTGTATGGTCTATGGAATGTCCAAGGTCAGAATTTGCAGCAACAGGTGCTGATTTGACCTTAACCCCTTGTATGCCAGGGAATAGAGGGACAGGCTCTGAGTCAGCGAAGACTCTAATTGGGAAAATCCCACAGGCATTTAACTGTCTGGACCTGTACATAAGTTTTGTTGGAACTCCAGGTGTATTAAACTTGATCATTATCCTTTTGTAAAAACTACAGCAAGGGAGCCAATACACAGAGTTCACCTCAGCAGATGAGAGAGAGACATTAAGAAGTGTTCTCAGGGCTGCCAGAACCCCCTGCCTATCCTGCCATAAAAATCTTCTTGGGCTCCCCCAATCAATACAGAGCACAATGTTTTTAGATTGTAGCACCCTGGGATTTTTCGTTTCCAAATGGGGTCCAGCATTTCGAATTTGCTGGTTAGCTAAAGACAGTTCCTCCTTCTGGTTCAAATTGCTTTGGACTAGAGTAGTTCTGTCTCTCCTTTTATAGTCCTCTAATATCTTCCCCATTGACTCCTCTAATGACCCTAGCTTATATTCAATATTTTGCAGAGAGCCCAAAAGGGAAATAAGTGTTTCCATTGTAATAAAAGTGTGATTTGCAAATAGCTTACAAAATTCTCTTTGCTCAGAGTCTGCTTGATGTTCTGGCTCAACGGAGTCCGGCATCAGTAGCGGCTCCCCTTGACATTCTTCCAGCGAATCGTCCTTCTGTTTTTGTAAAGTTTCCAGAGGATCAAAGTTGTTTTTTATTGGAAAGGACTTTGTAACCATTTCCAGGTCCTTTGTTGTCATAAAACTGTCCATTTTCTGTTGTTTTTTCCCTTTCTGTTGTTTATCTGCTTGGTCTGGTGAAGAACGAGGTCGTTTCTTATTCTTGTTTTTGCTTCCCATCTTGTTAGTTGTACCGCAGCCACAGATAGAAGAAAAATGCAGCTTGTAACGACCCGGGAGAGAAAAAGCAAAAATCTCAAAAATCTCAAGAATCCAGCGTTAACACAGCAATATAATTACAGCCAACTGTCAACTAACAGGGAGGGTTCATCAAATAATCTAAAAACCCTTAATTAAAGCCATTAAAAGTGGCGATAAAAACTTAAAATCAGAGAGCGATTCTAAAAGGCAGCTGCCTCCGCCGCCACCTTAACTAGGTCAATTTCTCTCTTCAGATAATATCTAAACGGAAGAACAACACATCACATTATATGAGCTCCCATCAACTTTCACTTCTCTGCCAAGTGCTCTTCCCCACACACAAATCCACTAAAAACACTTAGCATTTGAGGTCTAAACATTATGTGAGCATATATTATCTGAGCCTATATCGTGTAACATTTGAGAAGAGCTATGTGAAAATGATGAAAGATTAGTCTCTAAGATGTATGTTGTTGCTTTTGGAGGAGACAGGAGATGAAGTGGTTAAAACGACTATGATAAAATGGTCTCAAGATGTGGGTCATAATATAGATATGGCAGTTTGGGAAAAATTATTGAAAATGGATTTAAAGTTTACTGCATGTTATACTTTAAAAGAAAAATATTATAAGATGATGTATAGGTAGTATCTGACATCGAACAAATTAGCATTAATGTATAAAAATGTTTCAAACAAATGCTGGAAATGTGGACAATGTGAAGGAACTTTTTTCCATATGTGGTGGTCATGCTGGAAGGCAAAGGCTTTTGGGGATATGATATATAATGAGTTGAAGAAAATCTTTGAAGAGACAAGAGGCCAGAATCCTTCCTGCTGGGAATAACTCAAGGAGAGTTCTCCAGAAGAAATTTAACATTTTTTATGTATGCAACCACGGCGGCCAGGATAGTATATGCACAGAAATGGAAAGACACTAAAATGCCCTCAAAAGAAGACTGGTTGATAAAAATTTTGGAATATGCTGAGATGGCAAAGCTTACAGCACTTATAAGAAATGAAAATTTGGAATGTTTTAAAGAAGATTGGGAAGTATTTTTGCTTTATTTAAAGAATTATTTTTACAATATGGACCTTTCATTAGGGTTTGAAATATAGTAATAACAGCACGTTGGGTTGGATAAATTGAGTAGCATTGTGAGTATGTATGTTTTGATTTATTAAAGCAACAGTTTATATGTATAGTTATTGTGAACTGCGCAGATAGGCAAGCGGGAAGTCAATAATTACTTACGTAGAATTAGATAAATGAATGTAATTTGAAATGTAAAAGCTATTGTAAAAACCAATAAAAATTTAAAAAGCAAAAAGATGTGTGAACTTCAAAAATTGTTAAAAATAACCCCTTTGCCCAATTTCTTTGAAATTTGGGTGGCAGCTTCCACCCATTGGGCACTACCACCCAACCCACTGTGGCCACAAAATGAATGTCTGAATCTCCAGATTTGTAATTTGTAATTCACCAGGCCCACTATGTCCTGGGCAAGGTTGGTTCCATCCTCATTGACAATTTTATACAATACCCTTCTTAAGATGACAGTGACCAGAACTGTACATAATACTCAAAATGCGGCTGCACCATAGATTTGTATAAGGGCCTTATAGTATTAGCATTTTAATTTTAAATCCCCTTCCTAATGATCCCTAGCATGGAATTGGCCTTTTCACACTGAGTCGACACTTTCAACGAGTTGTCCACCACAACCTCAAGATCTCTCTCCTGGTCAGTCACTGACAGCTCAGATCCCATCAGCATATATGTGATGCTGGGTGTGGGGTTTTTTGCCCCAAAATGCATCACTTCACACTTGTTTACATTGAACTGCATTTGTCATTTTGTCAGCCACTCATCTGTTTTGGATTTTACTACCCTAAATAGTTTAGTGCCATCTGCAAATTTGGCCACTTGGCTGCTTACCCCAACTTCTAGATCATTTATGCACAAGTTAAAGAGCACTGCTCCCACTACAGATTGCTGGGGGACCCCACTTCTTACTTATTTCCATTGTGAAAAATGTCTATTCATTCCTACCCTCTGTTTCCTGTCTTTCAATCAGTTACCAATCCAGACATGAACCTGTCCTCTTATTCCATAACTCCTAAGTTTACTTTGGTGGGGAACTTTGTCAAAAGCTATTTGCAAATCCAAGTATACTATGTCAACTGGATCACCTTTATCCACATTCCTGTTGACACTATGAAAGAATTCCAAAGGTTTTGTGAGGCATGACTTACCCTTACAGAAGTCATGCTGTTTCTCTTTTAGCAAGGTCCATTCTTCTATGTGTTTACCAATTTTGTCCTGTTAAGTATGCTTTCCATAAATTTACCCTTCACAGAAGTTAAGCTAACCAACCACCCTGTAATTTTATGGATCCCCCGGACCCCTTTTTGAAAATCGGAGTTACATTATCTACTTTCCAGTCCTCTGGTATAGAGCCTGACTGTAGGGACAAGTAACATATTTTTGCTAGGAGATCAGCAATTTCACATTTGAGTTCCTTCAGAAATCTTGGGTGGATGCCATCCGGCCCTGGTGATTTGTTATAATTTTTAGTTCCTCAACACAGTTTAGAAATCCTCTCTCATTACATCAAATTGGCCCAGTTCTTCAGCCTCCACACCTGGGAAGCTTCGTTCTGGAGAGGGTATCTGGTCAGTGTTCTTTGTCATGAAGACAGATGCAAAGAACTCATTCAGCTTCTCTGCTGCAATCTCCTTATCCTCCCTAATAATCCCTTTCATGTCCTCATCATCTAAGGGTCCAACCACCTCCCTGGCAAGTTTTCTGCTGCTCATATATTTAAAGGAGTTTTTTTTAAAAAAATTCCCCTTTACACGTCTGGTTATATGCTCCTCAAACTCTCTTTTTGCATTCGTTATTGTCTCCTTGCATTTATTTTGCCAGAGTTTATGTTCCTTCCTGTTCATTTGGGCAGGACTTCCATTTCCTGAAGGAAGTCTTCTTCCCTTTTATAGGTTCCCTGACTCTACTTGTTGGCCATGTTGGTGTCCTCCTGAACTTGGCAATACTTTCCTCAGTATGCATTCCAAATGAACTTCTATTATTCTGGTTTTAAATAAGTTCCATTCTTTCTGGAGAGATTTGACCCTTCTGACTTTCTCTTTCAGCTTCCTTTTTACCAGTCCTCTCATTTTTTAGAAGTTTCCTCTTCTGAAGTCCAGCGCATCAGCTTTGGACTTCCTTGGCAATGCTCCACTTGCATATAAGCTGAATTGGATCATACTATGGTCACTGCTACCCAATGGTGCTAAAACTCTGACATCTCGCACCAGATCCTGGGCATCACTCAGGATTAAGTCCAAGGTCGCCATCTCTCTGATTGGTTTTGCAACTAACTGTTCTAAGGCACAGAAATTTGGCTTCTTTTTCACTACCTGAATGTGAATTCACCTAGTCTTTGTATTGGTAATTGAAGTCACCAGTTATTACTGCTTTGTTTCTCTTTGATGCCTCTCTTAGTTTCTTCTCCAGGTCACTCTCATTGTTTTGATCCAGAGGGCAATAGCATATCCCTAATGGACATTTCCTTTCAGTCCTTGTAGTGTCACCCATAAGGTCACCCAGATTCCACAACAGTTCCTCAGCTGGTGTTTTCTCTGCAGGTTTTGTAAGTACACAGTCATCAGAAACCTCCCTCTCATTCTCCGATGATGAAGAAATGCATATAGTCCTACAGTAAGAGAATTGTGGATTGCCAGGAATTGGCATCTCAAAATCACTGTGTCCGGCGAGGCCAGCTCTCCTTATCTCCAAGGATGGAGTGGTGAGGGGGTCCGAGGAGGCAGCAACGGGTGGCAGCCGGGGAGAAGTGGAGGAATGACTGCCAATGGGTGGGGCTTGGCTGCAGTGGAGGAGGCGCAGAGCACTGAAAGTGCCGGAGGGGAGGCGCACAAGGATAACATCAGCAGGGGGTCTGAGCAGGAGGAGGGAGGAGGGAGAGAGACATTGGCAGCAGCTGTAAAGGGTAGACAATTACAGGGAATAAAAAGAGGCAGGTACAAGGAGCAAGCAGCATGGGATGGAGAAGGCACATGATGACGCTCAACTCCCTCCCTGTCCCTGCTCTGAGGCTGGACCCGGTAAGCCTAGCCGGACACACATGCTGACCAATCTTCACTTGACCTGCAGCACTTAAGGTAACAATAAGATACCCAGGGTCTGTTAGTTCAGAATGACACCCACACTCATCATCATAAGTATACTCCCCACATGAACTATCGCATCGCTTGTCACACCATGAATAATGGGGTCTGCTATTCACCCATTTTTTTCTACGCAGCTTCTGTTTCACATGAGCTTCTGTTTCAGAATCAAATGAACTCACTTTTCTGTGCTCTTGGTTCTCAGATTCCATATCTGCTTCTTGATGATCTCTGTTTTCAGATTCCATATCCACTCCTTCAGGAGATGTGCTGGAGTCCAGATCTTATCATGCTTGAGGGTGGGGAGTATTTTTTTATTTTTATTCTTATTTTTTACATTTTCTATTGCACTCTTCTTCCAAGGAGCCCAGAGCAGTGTACTACATATTTAAGTTTCTCCTCACAACAACCCTGTGAAGTAGGTTAGGCTGAGAGAGAAGTGACTGGCCCAGAGTCACCCAGCAAGGCTGAATGGGGATTTGAACTCGGGGCTCCCTGGTCCTAGTCCAGCACTACACCACGCTGGCTCTGTGATATCCTAAAAATGGACAGGGCCCTACTAAGTTTCAAGGATGCAAGCAGTAAAAATAGACCCACAGGGCACAGTGGTGTCCTGAACTCCACCATGGTCTCTGCAAAAGTGTAAAATGCCTCACGGTGTCTCATTTCAGCCAGTAACAATGCAAAAAATGGATGGGTAGACCCATTTCCTAGTGGTCCATAAATGTCTGAGATTGGTGCAGGGAGCCTATTCTGCACCTCTTCTGAGCATGCCTGGACGGGTTTTCTGGAAGTGTGGCCATTTCCAGATATGTCATCCAGTCACACATCCTTGGGTTGGGGGGTGGGGGGTTTTTCTATTAGTTCACTGCAAAAATAAAACTTCAAACAATTGTCATGAACTAGTTCGAGTATTCTGACTATTGTATGCAGAGTTACTAGACAGAAAACAGTACAAATCTTCTGAATAAATGTGCTTCTAATGTAATCACAGCCTGGCAGCAAAGTCCTTGGAGTTTGAAAGTAGGTTTATTGATAAGAAACATGCTGAGTCACTATGACTCCAAAACCCAACCAATAACCTACTGGATTCTGTACTCTCCTTTGCAAAAGCTTGAAGTGAATTAGGACTCCCACTTCATCCACCATAGGCAAGCATAGAAGCCATTGGAAAGAGTTTCAAACCCAGACAAGTACTGCAGTCATAAATAGTCTTCAATGCTCTCCTCAGCATTTTTGCCACCCAATTTGCAGACAGTGAGCATGGAAAGTATTTCAGGTATTGGGGTTGAGGAGGGTGCAGAAAGGGGTGAAAGGTGACAGCAGCAGTAGCAGTTTTCCTGCTGGCTGCTGACTGAGGCTGTCAGAATGCCCTTGGGAATACCTAGGAATACATGCTTTTTCTCCACCTCCATTGCTTCTGCTCAGTGCAGACTGGCGAAGCTGTTTCGTGTAGCTAAGACATTGCTGCACACATCTCCCCAGGTAGTGGGGGAGGAACCATCCACAGCCCGTTGTGATCAGTTTGTGTGTCACTTTGCAGATAAAGTAGCTCACATCCATGCTGATTTGGACTCCAGAGTTTTGGCAGTTCCGGCAGATGTGCCTCTGGTACCATCTGGTCCTATTGTGTTGGATTCTTTTCAGTTGGTGCAGCCTGAGGATGTGGACAAGATCCTGGGCAGTGTGTGGGCGACATCGTGTGCTCTTGACCATTGTCCTTCATGGCTAATAAAAGCTGCCAGGGAGGGGGCAGGTAGATGGTTGGCGGTGATTATCAATGCTTCATTAAGGGAGGGCAAGATGCTATCGTGCCTCAAGGAGGCGGTGGTAAGACCACTATTAAAAAAGCCCTCCCTTGATTCCTCCAACCTGGACAACTATAGACCAGTCTCTAACCTGCCCTTTTTGGGCAAGGTGATAGAGTGTGTAGTGGTGTCCCAGCTGCAGAGGGTCTTGGATGATATGGATTATCTGGACCCTTTTCAATTTGGCTTCCGCCCTGGATATGGGACTGAGACTTCCTTGGTCGCTCTAGTGGATGACCTATGCCGGGAACTAGACAGAGGGAGTGTGTCCCTGTTGGTTCTGCTGGACCTCTCGGTGGCTTTCAAAACCATCGACCATGGTATCCTTCTGGGCCGCCTCTCGAGTATGGGAATCAGAGGTACTGCATTGCAGTGGTTCTGGTCCTTTCTTGGAGGGAGGTCCAGAAGGTGGTGCTGGGGGACTACTGCTCGGCTCCGTGGCCATTGACCTGTGTGGTCCCGCAGGGTTTGTCTTGTCCCCCATGCTGTTTAACATCTACATGAAGCCACTGGGAGAGGTAATCCAGAGACTTGGACTGAGGTGTCAGCAATATGCAGATGACACTCAGCTCTATCTCTCCTTGTCACCTGATCCTAGGGAGGCGCTGGATGTCCTGAATCGGGGGCTGGAGGCCGTGATGGGTTGGATGTGGGCTAACAAACTGAAATTGAATCCGGACAAGACGGAGGTAATGTTGGTCAGTAGGAGAGCCAATCGGGATAAGGAAATTTTACCGGTTTTGGATGGGGTTGCACTCCCCTTGAAGGAGCAAGTACACAGCTTGGGGGTATTACTGGACCCGGCTCTGCTTTGGAAGCTCAGGTGGAGGCAGTGGCCAGATGTACATTTGCACGGCTTCGGCTGGTGCAGCTGCGTCCCTTTCTCGAGAAGGCAGATCTGGCCACAGTTACCCACGCCTTAGTCACATCAAGGCTGGATTACTGTAACGTGCTCTATGTGGGGTTGCCCTTGAAGAATATCCGGAAACTGCAGCTAGTGCAAAATGCAGCAGCTAGGTTTTTATCTGGAGCTGCCCAGTGGGAGCACATCACACCCATTTTGAAAGAGCTGCACTGGCTACCAGTTTGTTTCCGGGTCCAATTCAATGTGCTCGTTTTGACCTTTAAAGACCTTAACTGTTTGGGCCCAGGATACCTAAGGGACCGTCTGCTCCCAAGGGTTGCTGCTCGCTTGACGAGGTCATCTGAGGGGGCTCTGCTGACAATGAGGGAGGCTCGGTTCTCGTGCACGCGGGACAGGGCCTTCTTTGTTGCTGCCCCCAGACTCTGGAATGCTCTCCCGGTGGCTATTCGCTCCTCAGTCTCCATCACAGCTTTTAGAAAAAGTGTAAAATCTTGGCTTTTTGGCCAGGCATTTATTTGATTCTCTGCTGCTGCTTTTATGCTTTTGTTTTAAATTTTTAATCAGATTTGTTTAATTTTTCCCCACTAAATATTTTAATGGTATCTTTTTTACCATCTTGTGTTTAAACTTTTTGCTGTAAACCGCCTTGGAATTGCTTTAATGAAAGGTGGTATATACATTTAACAATAAATAAATAAAATAAATCTGAAACAAGCATATTGGCTGACAGCCAGTGGCTGACAACACAACCACTGCCACTGAAACTAATGAGAGTGTTAAAAAAGAGAAAGAAGAGGGAAACTGGAGGGAAGATAAGCCAGAATTTGCCCAACCTTTGGGTCTGTTCCTCTCCCTCCCCCCAAGTTCTCAGGGAGCCAGTTCTAAATATAGGGTGACTGAGGAGATTGTGTTCCTCAATATGGACTCTGGTTCCACACTCACAATTAACAAGGATTAATATCCATTACACACAGACTAGCCATGAAACAGAGAAAAAGAGAGCAGGACATGTAAGGAGTAAATAGCTCAGTTACATTGCCATTTAGGGATATGCACAAAACCAGTTTTTGTGGTTCAGTTTTAATTAAAAGTGAACATGTACCAGTTCTACCAGTTTGGGTTCTAAACTGTTAGAAATGGCCGGTGATTTGGTTCAAATAGAACCCCCTAGAACTGGGTCTCAAATGTTCTCCATAGACAATAATGGGGCTTGAACTGACCCATTATTCCCTATGGGTAGCACCCAGGGGTGCCAAAGTGGGATGTGTGGTAGGCCTCCATGGGTGCCAACTACCACCCAAGCCCCAGAGCAATCGGCCAAAGAGACTATTTTCTAATTATTTTGAATTATTTTAAAAAGTTTTTAATTTCTCCCATAGGGAACAATGGGGATTAGATTCTGTGATGTCACATAGATTCTACATAATGAATCCCTATGTAGAATCCCTCCCCCCAAGTCCTGCAATGCTGCCTCATCATGTTTCAGTAGATATTCTCCCAGTAGGGTCATCCAAGGCGTGAAGGTCATCCCAGCTGCCCAGCTAAAGCAAGCAGGCACCTATAATGGGCAGCAGTGATGTAGGAAGGTGCTGCAGGCAGACGATCACTTTAGTGACAACGACAAATACAGCGCAGGAGAAGGCAATGGTAAACCACTGGGTTTTTTTCAGGGAAAACCACATGGATAGACAAGATACAATGATTGTCCACGTGGTGCCGGGTGATGGGCCCCTCAGGTTGGATGGTACTACTGAGAATGAGCTGAGGAACCTTGAGAGTACCGATGGTGTTTATGACGCAGTTAGGTTAAAGCCTTTTGGACGTCTAGATGCTGATGTTGCAATGTGGGAAAAGAAAATCCAAAGCTGCAAAGACAGAATTACAGTGGGTACGTGGAACGCAAGATAGTATAGTTTCAGGATACAGGATTAATAAAAATAAAACACAGATTATTAAATGGAATTTAGCGGAGGAGGAACAGCAATACCCGAAAGAAAAAGCAGGATTCCATATTAGTGCTAAACCGATTAAAAACCTGGGGATAAACCTAATGATTCCAATAAGAATGAAAGAAAAGACACTGGAGGAGTGACAAAGACATGTCAATCCTTTTATTTGGACCTTATTTGGGCCTAGAATTAAATTTAAGATCATGCAAGGCATAAAAGAACGTGGAGGATTAGCTGTCCCTAAAGTAAAGTTGTGCCGTCGAGTCGGTCGACTCCTGGCAACCACAGAGCCATGTTTTAGTTGGTAGAATACAGGAGGGGCTTACCACTGCCATCTCCTGCTCAGTATGAGATGATGACTTTCAGCATTTTCCTATATCCCAGTTGCCCAGCTGGGATATATATTGTATATTATCAAGCTGCCCGAACCTAACTTGAAGTTATATTATCAAGCTAGTTTTCTGACATGAATTCTAGATTGGATCAACGCACCATATGGATGGATCATGAACATGGAAGAAGCAGGACTTTCAGATGGATTACATAAATATTTATGGACAAATACAAAAAGAACAGATGTGGATATTAAAAATCATTCTATTAGAAATAGTTTACTAAATATTTGGGACAAGTATAAAAACGAATAAGTCCGACTTTATCGCCTTTAGGTTCAATAATAAATATATATTTTTTACAAAGAGGAATATATTAAGAAATTTGAAAAATGGAGAGAACAGGCAAATGATTTGCAAAGTCTCGATGTTGGTAAAATAAAAATGAAATAGCTGAGAATCTTTTTTCAGACAGGACAAGTGCCCTTTCGTGGTTTCAATATTTGCAGATAAACAGTATAGTTCAGAAAGAGATACAAAAACAAGGGGGGGGGACCTTAGAGAACTGATACAATTTGAAATATTAATAACACAAAATTCAGAGCATTTATTAGGACTTATATACAAGTTGTCATTGAAGTATGACTCAGAATTGGAACAGGTAAAAGATTGCATGATTCAGTGGATGCAAAACATAAACCAAAAGATTGATATGCATCAATGGAAGTATCAATGGAAGGTGAACATTAAATTTACAGTGATGTCGGGATGCCGTGTTACCTGGTTGCTTGGGTGTCCCTGTGGAGGCTGGAGAAGGGCGTAGCATCCCTCCCCTGAGGCTTTTGTTCCCTTTAGGAGGCAGTGGGGATGAGAAGGGCCCAAGCTGGTCAGATCCCAGGGGGGTTGAGAGGGCAAGGCAGGGAGAGCTGCAGGAAACAGCTCCAGGGAGACAGCTAGGTTGGGTGTGGCAGGAAACAGGAAGCCAGGTCAGGAAGGGGGCGGGGCTGGAAGTCGGCTTGAAGCCCTGTCAGCTCTGCACTGGGGTATTTAAAGACAAGGCAGCTGGTGATGAGGGGCTGCTTCTGAGTATGGGAGCCGGGAGCTCTCCAGGAGAGGGAACTGGCTGAATGCAGCAAGCCAGGAGGAGGACTCAGGCTGTTCCCGAGGCTGACCTTTTTGGGGTTGCTCCAGTCATTCTGGAATTCAAGAAGGGCTAGGAGCCCACTTCGTCCCCTGGGAGTCTGACAAGTGAATAGCACTTTAAGAGAAAACTGATACAAAATGTATTTTTATTGGTATCTTACGCCCATGATGATTGCAAAGACAGATAATAAATCTTCTGGAAAATGATGGAAATGTATGAATCAGGCAGGAACATTCTATCATATGTGGTGGACATGCAGTAAAGCCCAGCAATTTTGGAAGACAATCCATTGTAAGATGCAACAAATCTTAAATATTAACTTTCTTTTACTACCATATTTTTTTTTTGTTAAGTATGACAAAACCTTATGTAGTGGTAAAATACACAGCACTGTCTTTATATATGATAACTGCAGCAGCTACGATTCTTTATGCTTTATATTGGAAAGTTAATTTAATTCCATCATTAGGTGAGTGGCAACTTAAGCGATGGGGAAATGCATCAATGGCTAAGATTACTTCATACATAAAGAACAAATCAGAGGATAAATTTGTTGTAACATGGGAACCGTTTATACATTATAATTCAGGACATAGTTTAACACCACATCCGAGATTTGGATTTTCTTTGTAAATAAGGCCACAAGTTTTATATTTCCAATTTTGAGGTTTATTTAGATATGTAGACATGATATTTAATTGTCATTGAGTTAGAATGAAAAAAGATGAGACATGATGGGGAAGCAGAATCCAAGCTGATGTATTCGATAACTGTGAGATGCCTTATGTGCTTTCTTTTTTCTTTTTTCTTTTTTCTTTTTGTTGTTGCTTCTTGGTTGTCTGAAAATAAAATAAAAAACAATTAAAGAAAAGAAATGCCAGGGGTTGACAGGCCTTAAAACACAACTGTCCTTTTTTGTTACAACATGAAAGAGGAAACTCTGCAGAAGCTCCACCCTCAGCTACTGCTCCCAAAACTATATGAGAGCTCCTAACATCCTGTGAAAGGAACCCTGCACAGAACAGCAGAAGCAGGGTTTACAAAATTGTGGCCTCCCCACTGCCCCAAAACAGTTGTGTCCTGGAATCCTCTCTCTGAGGAATGTGGTAACCCTAGCCAAGTGTATCATGCTACAGAAACATTCACATCTCCTTCCATCCTATAGCCCCCACACCCCTAAAAACACTTTGGAAGGAAAGGGTTGGAAGGAAAGTGTCACAGCTTTATTGAATGAATAGTAAAACATTTCAAGCATGGGGCATGGTACTCCACCCACACATCCCCACCAGCAGCATGGGTCCATGCTAAGGTAAAGGCCACTTCTGGGCTTCCTGCTGAAATCTATTGGACGAGTGCACTGGGACTCAGAGCGATGTCCCGGAACTAAGTCCAAGGGCTGTTCTTCCTAGCCACTCAAGCAAGGTCAAGGTACAGGCTAGGAAAACTTGCCAGTCCCAAGTTGTGAAATCTTTAAGGCCAGCAATATTTTGAAGTTAAGGAACCCCAAACAGAACTCTCTGTACCGCCCACCAGGTGTCTACACGAAGTTTTAAGAGACCCACACTGCTCCTGCCGGTTGTGACCAGGAAGGCTATATAAGAGAAGGAGTGTGAGGCAGCCAAAAAAGAATCCCTGAACTTGCCCCCCCTGCTGTATTCCTATCCAGCCCCCAAAAGGACGATCAACCAAGCCACACTGCAATCTAGGGTGGGTGGGAGCGATAATGTTTGGCGGATGAATGGCAGCTGATTGAGGGCTGGCACAATGTACACTTTGGTTCTGCCTCCCGGCCGCCTCCTAGCCAATCCCAGCCAATTCTTTCCCCCACACCCGACCCCATATTCACAGAAGGACAGGGCAAATCCAGCACACCCAGGGCAGGGCAAGGCAATCGGCCGCAATCTCTAGACTGGTTGATAAATGGGAAATTCCTTATAGCAGTAGAGAATATTTGTAAAGGGTTCAATGTTGGAAGAGTTCCCAGGAAGCTCAGAAACACAAATGCAAGACCCCGGGTGTGTGTGTGTGTGTGTGTGTGTGTGTGTGTGTGTGTGTGTGTGAATGAGTGTGTGTCATTGATTAGCTGCATTCAACTCAATGTAATTTGCCAATGCCATTATTTCTACCCAGAATAATTAACTAATCTTTACTGTTAGGAGTCAAGGGTGTTCAAGACTGTTTTGCAATGTTTTCTTTGGAAAAGCAGGCACCACCCACTCAGCTATAACCATTAAACTGAAGGTAAACCATAAAGAGTAGACTTGAAACACTGGGGAAAGGACAGAAATTCCATGGGAAAGTGGAACAAATTCCTTTAGACTGGGTGGTTTAAATGATCCTCTAGAGACAATCTGAAGGCAGTGTCTAGTACAACTGGAAGGAATATAGCTGTGTCACTCAGTTCATTTGACCAACACTGCCCTTGATCAGACTGGACTGCAAACTGCATTTTTAAATTCCTATTGAAAACTGCTTATTGAAATGGATTGGATTAATCCCATTTCCATATTGTTTCTTTTTGTCTTTACAATTATGTACCTTTTGAAAATGGGAGGCTTCTGGAATAGCAGGAACAATAAACATTTTCCACCAGGACCTAGACCTCTACCAATCATCGGAAACCTCCACATAATGGATATGAAGAAGCCCTACACAACAATGTTAAAGGTAAAGCTTTGTGTTCTTTCCATGGGTGTGCAAATGTCACAGTGCTATATTGGACAGAGAGCTCAGAGAGTAGTCATCCTACCCCATTCCAAATGCCAACTAGAGAATAGTTGGAGAGAACGGGGTGGGGGAAGGGGGAGGTGAGGGAAACCATCCATTGAATGGAACGATTTAGACGATCCCCTAGAGACAATACCTGGACATAATCCATAGTTCAGATGGACCTGTAGAAAAGAGAGGGATAGGAGTGCAGTGGCCAGCCATGCCCCTGTGCCAGAACATTCCATGACCCCCCACTGCGGATCTCCCCTGTTTCAGAGTTTATGTGCAGCATTTGAGATCACAGAAGGGAAATATCCCCAGGTTCCACTCTTGCCTCGGCAGACAAGTCCTGAACACCGGGATAATGGTGGGGGGAGGGGCTAGTTAGAGAAGCAGACTGGTGCAGAGATGTGGCTAGCCAGTGGAGTCCTATCACTCTCTCCTCCACACGTTCAGGCTGAATATCCAAATAGGGTACCTGTCTAATACAATGGTGTGAAAGATTTGCACTGTCCATTTCCATTGGCAGACATCTCTCTTCACTCCAGAAGGTGAACCAAGCTCAATATCAAGTCAGTCCATGGAGAGGACTTGAAGGAAGTTAGATATCTTAGGGTGTAGCAGCTTGTGTTGCAGCTACTGGGCATTTCTGTAATTATTGTTTAAATAATACTAGAATGTTTATACTTCTATATTTCATAATTTTCCCAAAGATAACTAATGACATTTTACATTATACATTTCATGTTCTTAGTGCAAAAAAAAAAAAAAAATTAGACTTGATCTTTAACTGTATTGCATAAATTACATTTTCACTTATGACTATATATTTTATATATTTTATATATTTTATATGTATTGCATATATTTCATTTTTACCAATTTCATTTTTCCTATGACTTCACAACCTCAAAAAATGTGATATATCTAGGAGGTAGATCCAAGTGGGAAACACTCTGCTGCTCCAAGATGCATCTATATATATCACAGCCAGAGCGGGGGAAACTTGCTGCGTCCAGAATGGGTGGAACTGCTTTGCTTGCAGGAGGGAGCTGATTTCCCCATGGCAAGAGACCACACAGTGGTGGTTGGCGGCAGCAGCAAACAGGCAGCAAGGGGAGAGGCAGCAGTTGGGGGGAGCAGCAACTGTGCAGCAGCTGTGGGGAGGGGGAAGGCAGCAATGGGAGGGGGATTGGGGGCCCATGGCAAAATCAACCAGAGAATTCAGTAGTTTGTATGAAACTAGTATATAGTCTAAAATGCTAGATCCGCACCCAGACCACAATGTAAGTTCATCCGAGTGATCATTCTTAATAGACCCATTCAAAACTGAAAATTAGGCCAACAACCAGTACTAGTGCTGCTATATGCAGATGACACAACAATTCTCTTCTTTACATAGATAGGCTTGTACAGCCATTCAAAAATTTCAGAAGATGGAAAGCTGACTCTAATAGAGAGTCTGTCAATTAGTTTATATAAAAAATGAAGAGGGGAGGGGTCAAATGCAACCTCACTCCCCACTGAACAGGTATCCTCTGTGTTAAATGGCCTGTGTTAAATGGTACTGTTTTTCATCATAAGTCAGTTGATATCATGTAGCATATGTATAAGGGCCAAGAGGCGATGGTCTATGGAAGAGACCTCCAATTTCCACCATAGTGTCTGTCCCTAGCTATCAAATTAAATGCCACTTTAAAATCCACGAATGCTACAAACAGGGCACCCTTTGGCCAGGCACAGTATTTGTCGATAAGACATTGCAGAATCAAGCACTGATCCACCATAAAGCACCCTTCTCTGACCCCTGCCTGTTCTTCAGTAATTATTCCCTCATTGTCCATCTACTCTCTAAGCTTGCCACATAAATGTCTGCTTTCCACTTGTTGCAGCCAAAATCTCTTCCAGTTAAATATGGATTGATGTGGGAGGAAAAACAATCCCTTGAATTGATGTGGGAGTAAAAAAAAAAATTCCTCTTCACTCTCTTGGGGGGGTGGGTAGCATTGTAGTAAGAGTAAAGGGTCCTGTCATCCGGGCTAATTCTTGCATTAAAATCGCCCCCTAGTAATACATTAGAATGCATTATTAAGGCATCAGCAATACATTTCTAAAATAGATCCCACGGTTTGAAGCTGTCAGCTCACTTTGTCTCATGGATGAGCCACCCCTGTAGTCAAGGCAATCCACTGCCCTGTGTGTTCCTTATCTACATTCTAAGCACTACACCAGCGTGATTAGAGTGCTGGACTAGGACTGGGAAGACCTGAGTTCAAATCTCAACTCAGCCATGATACTTGCTGGGTGACTCTGGGCCAGTCACTTCTCTCTCAACCTAACCTACTTCACAGGGTTCTTGTGAAGAGAAACTTATGTATGTAGTACACCACTCTGGGCTCCTTGGAGGAAGAGCAGGATATAAAATGTAAAATAATAATAATGATGATGATGATGATGATGATGATGATGATGATGATGAAGGTGAGAGCTATGCCAGAGGTCCAGCAATACTGGACAGGTCTCACCAGAGGAGCCAGACAAAGAGTGCCTCTCCCATCAACAATATGGTGAGACGTAACTTTAATAAATCTATACCAGATCGGTCGTCGCCCGGGTCAACAAGGACCATGCCAGGTGCTGTAGTCCCTGGACATCTGGTGGCAAGTGGGCAACAGGACTCAGGATCTTCAGTTGAGCAACCAGGGCTGGAGACTGCAGGGTTACAGGAAGAAACGTCGCTTAACCAAAAAAAAAATAAAATACGAAAAATGCCAACAAGGAAATAATGATATGCTATTACAAGTCTAGTCCAACTAGAAGAGGTTATTTTAAAAGAATGTAGCAAATTTGGAAAGGGAATCATCCAGATACAGAAATAACAGAACAAAGGCTAGCAGACCAGAGAAAATTCATAATAAGAAATAAAGTATTCACAGGAGCTGAACTGGAAGAACTGCAAAGAGCAACACAGGCTCAAGATATGGAAGAAGAATTACAACCAATTGAAGAAGTTGCTCAGGCACAGGTGGAGGAAGTGTTGGAAATCGATGATGCCACTGTTGCTGAACTGTTTCAAAATCAAAACCAGGCAACCTCCCCTTTGCCTTCACCTCAAAAACCCGAATGCCATTTAACAGAAAAGCAACAAGAACTAAAGCAAAAAATAACTGAGCACATGAACCAAACAACTACCAGGGTTCGACTTTCATCTCTAAAAACAGTTGCCAAAAAACAACTTGCTCAGGCATTAAAAGATGTCAATGGTGTACTTGCAGAAATAACAACCAAGAATTTGCAAGAAACAAACCAACTAATGTACAGTACAGCAACAATAACAACACAAGAGCTCAGATATAAGACCAGTGGACCTGTAAAAAAGGAAAGCAGTACATCACCTAAGTGGAAGATTAGATTAAAAAATAAAATCTCCAAGCTTAGATCAGATGCTAGTAAATTGAAAGATATGAAAGACAAGAAGCTGAAGAATGAAAACACCAAACAGTATCTGATCCAAAAATACCACCTAGATTCAAGGAAAATTAGAGAAGTCCTGGAAATAATAAAGCAGCAAATAACAGCAGTGTCGAAGAAGATTAGCAGATACGAAGCCAGAATTACACAACACAGGCAGAATCTCCAATTCCCGTCGAATCAGAGACGTTTCTACCAAAGCATAGAAGGAGAAACTGCAAGAAACCTAGAAACACACAAAAAAAGAACGAACAGTGCAATTCTGGGGGAAATTATCGGACAATCAAATAGATTAGAATAAAAAAGCAGGCTGGGTGAAAGAGGTCAAAAAATGTAACCAACAAATGCAAGACCTAATAATAACACCAGAATTAATAAGTGAAAGAGCAAAGAAAATTAAAAATTGGACTGCGCCAGGCGGAGATGAACTGCATAGCTTTTGGCTTAAACACCTAACAAGCCTCCATAAACAACTATCAAAACACTTCAATCACATTTTGCAAGGCGGTGATATTGAACAATGCCTAACAACTGGGAAAACTCATCTCCTAATGAAAGACCCAGCAAAAGGTGCAGTTCCAAGTAATTATAGGCTGATAACCTGTCTGCCAACCATGTTCAAATTATTAACTGGAATAAGAGCAGATGAAGTGATGCAACACTTATTAACTAACTAACAACTTCCAGTTGAACAGAAAGGAAATTGCCCGAACACCAGAGGCACAAAAGACGAACTTCTGATTGAAAAAGTGATTTTAGAAAATTGCAAGAGAAGAAAAACAAATCTAAGTGTTGCATGGATTGACTACAAGAAAGCCTTTGATTCATTGCCTCACACATGGATACTAAAATGTTGAGAAACAACTGGTGCCAGCAAAAACATTCAGAAATTTACCAAAAAAAAAAGCAATGAGCATGTGGAGTACATAGTTGACAATCAATGGCGAGACACTTGGACAGGTTAGCATTAGAAGAGGCATTTTCCAAGGGGACTCACTATCCCCTCTGTTGTTTGTAATCATCATGATACCACTTTCACAAATACTAAACAAAACAGGCCTCAGATACCAATCAAACATCTAAAACTTCAAGTAAAATCAACCATCTGCTGTACATGGACGATCTGAAGTTGTATGGAGAAATCCAGTCAGAAATCGAATCACTGCTAAACACTGTCCGTATATTCAGTTGCGATATAGCAATGGAGTTTGGACTAGACAAGTGTGCTGCATTAATAATGAACAGAGGAAAAATAACAAAAACAGAAGGAATAGGACTGCCCAATGGAAGCAAGATCAAGAACCTGGAAGAGAAAGAACATTATAAATACTTGGGCATTCTCCAGGCTGGTAACATCGCACATGCTGAAGTTAAAAGAAAAATTGGAAGTGAATACATCAGGAGAGTTAGAAAAATCCTCAAGTCCAAACTCAATGGTGGGAACACCATACAAGCAATAAACACCTGGGCTATACCTTTTATCAGATACACTGCAGGAATAATAGACTGGACCCAGGCAGAGCTAGAGATGCTAGATCATAAGACCAGGAAAATAATGACTATCAATCCTGCTTTGCACCCCTGCAGTGATGCAGATAGGCTATACCTCCCTCGCAGCTCAGGTGGAAGAGGAATGCTGCAAGTCCATCAAACAGTAGAGGAGGAGAAAAGAGGCCTTGAAGAATATATCAAGGACAGTGAAGAAAATGCACTTCAAATGGTCAATAACAATAAACTATTCAACACCAATGAAAGAAAGCAGGCCTACAAGAAAGAACAAGTCAAGAACCAAGCAGAAAAATGGAAAAAGAAGCCCCTGCATGGTCAATATTTGCACAATATAAGTGGAAAATCAGACATCAGCAAGACCTGGCAATGGCTTAAGAATGGCAACTTGAAGAAAGAAACAGAGGGTTTAATACTGGCAGCGCAAGAACAGGCACTAAGAACAAATGCAATAAGAGCAAAAGTAGAAAAGTCAACAACAAACAGCAAGTGCCGCCTTTGTAAACAAGCAGATAAAACAGTGGACCACCTAATCAGCTGTTGTAAAAAGATCGCACAGACTGACTACAAACAAAGGCATGACAAGGTAGCAGGGATGATACACTGGAACATCTGCAAAAAATACAAGCTACCTGTAGCCAAACATTGGTGGGACTATAAAATTGAAAAAGTTGCCAAAAATGAAGATGTAAAAATCTTATGGGTCTTCCGACTACAAACAGACAAACATCTGCCACACAATACACCTGATAGAACTGTAGTCTGGAAGAAAGAAAAACAAGTTAAAATAATCGACATAGCAATACCAGGGGATAGCAGAATAGAAGAAAAAGAAATAGAAAAAATCACCAAATACAAAGATCTACAAATTGAAATTGAAAGGCTGTGGCAGAAAAAGACCAAAATAATCCCAGTGGTAATTGGCGCCCTGGGTGCATTTCCAAAAGACCTTGAAGAACACCTCAACACCATAGGGGCCACAGAAATCACCATCAGCCAATTACAACATTGACAGTAAAATTCAGCCATCTCACGTCCTTGGGAAGGACTCGATGTCTGGATAAAACAAACCAGTCAATAACACCTGTCTGACTGTGTAAATAAATAAATAAATAAATAAATAGATTTTTTGGATCACATACCAAACAGTATCTGATCCAAAAATACCACCTAGATTCAAGGCATATTAGAGAAGTCCTGGATATAATAAAACAGCAAATAACAGCAGTGTCAAAGAAGATTAGCAGATACGAAGCCAGAATTACACAACACAGGCAGAATCTCCAATTCCCGTCGAATCAGAGACGTTTATACCAAAGCATAGAAGGAGAAACTACAAGAAATTTAGAAATACCAAATAAAGAAGGAACAGTGCAGTTCTGGGGGAAATTATGGGCCAATCCAATAGATTATAATAAAAAAAAGCAGGCTGGGTGAAAGAGTTCGAAAAATGTAACCAACAAATGCAAGATCTAATAACAACACCAGAAATAATAAGTGAAAGAGCAAAGAAAATTAAAAATTGGACTACACCAGGCGACGATGAACTGCATGGCTTTTTGCTTAAACACCGAAGAAACCTTCATAAACAACTATCAAAACTGTTCAGTCACATTTTGCAAGGAGGTGGTATTGAACAATGGCTAACAACTGGGAAAACTCATCTCCTAATGAAAGACCAAGCAAAAGGTGCAGTTCCAAGTATTTATAGACCGATAACCTGCCTGCCAACCATGCTCAAATAATTAACTGATAGGAGAGGAGAGCTGGTCTTGTGGTAGCAAGCATGACTTGTCCCCATAGCTAAGTAGGGTCTGCCCTGGTTGCATATGAATGGGAGACTTGATGCGTGAGCACTACAAGATATTCCCCTCAGGGGATGAAGCCGCTCTAGGAAGAGAAGAAGGTTTCAAGTTCCCTCCCTGACTTCTCCAAGATAGGGCTGAGAGAGATTCCTTCCTGCAACCTTGGAGAAGCCACTTCCAGTCTGTGAAGACAATACTGAGCTAGATAGACCAATGGTCTGCCTCAGTATATGGCAGTTTCCTATGTTCCTAACTGTAGTCGAGAAGAAAGAAAAACAAGTTAAACAAGTTAAAATAATTGACATAGCAATGCCAGGGGATAGCAGAATAGAAGAAAAAGAAATAGAAAAAATCACCAAATACTAAGATCTACAAATTGAAATTGAAAGGCTGTGGCAGAAAAAGACCAAAGTAATCCCAGTGGTAATTGGCGCCCTGGGTGCAGTTCCAAAAGACCTTGAAGAGTACCTCAACTCCATAGGGGCCACAGAAATCACCATCAGCCAATAACAAAAAGCAACTTTACTGGGAACAGCTTATATTCTGCGACGATATCTATAATAACAACAGCAACAACATTAACAATAAAATTCAGGCATCCCAGGTCCTTGGGAAGGACTCGATGCCTGGATAAAACAAACCAGTCAATAACACCTGTCTGACTGTGTAAATAAATAAATAAAAATATTATTATTAATAAGAAGAAGAAGAAGAAGAAGAAGAAGAAGAAGACTGACTACAAACAAAGGCATGACAAGGTAGCAGGGATGATACCCTTGAACATCTCCAAAAAATACAAGCTACCTGTAGCCAAAGATTGGTGGGACCATAAAATTGAAAAAGTGGTAGAAAATGAAGATGCAAAAATATTATGGGACTTCCGACTACAAACAAACATCTTCCACACAATTCTCCAGATATAACTCTAGTCGAGAAGAAAGAAAAACAAGTTAAAATAATCAAGAAATAGAAAAAATCACAAAATACAAAGATCTACAAATTGAAATTGAAACTGAAAAGCTGTGGCAGAAGAAGTCCCAAATCATCCCAGTGGTAATTGGTGCCCTAGGTGCAATTCCAAAACAACTTGAAGAGCACCTCAACACCATAGAGGCCACAGAAATCACCATCAGCCAATTACAAAAAGCAGCTTAACCGGGAACTAGGGATGTGCACAAAACCAGTTCGCCCGGTTTGGTTCGGATCCGAACCGGGTCCAAACCGGACCGGGGTGGTTCGGTTTTGGTTTTGTCCGAACCACCCCCCGGTCCGGTTCGGATCCAAACCGGTTTGGATCTGAACCAAACCAGTTCAGATCTCAAAAAATAGCTAGTCTTAAAGGAGACCTTGTGTTCTACCTGCCACCCAAATTTCAAGTCGTTTGGACCTTCCTCTGGTTTTTTTCAATTTTTAAAAAAATTTCAATTTTTGCCCATAACTCCCTATGTGGAGCACTTAGGGGCAAAAAGCTGGGGTGGGTGGTAGCCACCCATGGGTTTCCTCCACCCCAACAATCCCAAGGCAATTGGTTGCTCCTAGTATTATTGGTGAATTTTTTGGGGGGGAAATTCCCATTGGCTAGAATGGTGGTTTTGCGCTGCCCCAGACCCACCTCTGTGGGGTGGCAGCACCCCCAAAGTGGGTCCGGGGCCATGGCAAAAATGGCCTCAGTCCGTCCCATCAATCTCCAGAGAGATAGGAGTGATGGTTTTCTTTATTAAGATTTTCTAAGCATTAAATAATATCTAATTGTAAGAATAGAATGTGTGTCAGTGGGTGACAGGTAAAGCCATATAGAGAGACAGTTATTTAATGCCTAGGAAATCCTAATTAAAAAACCATCACTCCTATCTCTCCGGGGATTGCCGGGAGGGACTGAGGCCATTTCTGCCATGGCCCCCCAGACCCACTTTGGGGGTGCTGCCACCCCACGGAGGCGGGTCCGGGGCTGCCCCCCAAAAAACCCCAATCTAGCCAATGGGATTTTTTCCTCTGCTTTTCAAGAAATCCACCAACAATGCTAGGGGCAACCCAACAATTGCCACCCCAGCTTTTTTGGCCCTCTCTCTGGGCACCCTAACATGTAACACCCAGTCAGTCGACCTTAATGCCTACCTACTACCACCTATCCAAGCAACTAAGATGACACTCAGAGAGACAACACCAACTCTGTCTCTGATCTAACAAAAAGGCCACTGCTGCTGCTGCCTCCCAGCAGCAGCAGTGGAGCAGCACACTAAGCACAACAGCACACACACAGAGAAGAAGCAGGAGGTGGAGCAGCAGAGCAGCAGACGTGCTGCTCTGCATGATGGGTGATGTGATGCCCAAAGAAACCACCGCCTCACTCAGTGCCTGCCACTGACTAGGCCCGACAGACAGAAGCCAGCCAACCTGCTCTGCTCTGCTCTGATGCTCCCCATGGATGATGCACACACATCTGCATCCAAACCAGACCAAGTGCGCAGAGTCAGCAGCACAGGGGGCAGTAGCCACCAGCCCAGCAGCAACAACAACAACTACTGCTACCACCACATCCAGTGTTGCTGCTACACTAACATTCCCAGTCCAGTCACGCGCGCCACAGCCTGAGCCTAGCACACAGCCAACAGCTGCTGCCAGCCAATGCCTAGCAAGCCAAGCCAACATGAGGAGAGAGCTAAGTAGACGGCGCACACACACCAACCCATCACGACGCAACTGCAAGGGGAGAGGGCACAATTACAGGCAGGAGGAGGAGGCGAGGAAATCCTAGCACAGATTTGAAAGTTTAAAATCCACCAGGACATCTTCTTCTTTCTACCACCAGCTGTAGTGTCTAGTTAGTGAGTGCTGTGCAGCTGAGCTGAGCTGAGCTGAGCTGAGGTGTGTGTGAGGATGATGGTAGTTAGTTTAGTTTCAGCAGACTGAGCATTGAGCATGGGCAATGGCATTGGCAAGCAACACAACAACACTCACCTGCTGCTGCTGGTTCTAGAAGTTGCCTCTTCTCGTCTTTTCACCTCTTCTTTGTGTGTGTGTGCAGTGAGTGCATGCCTTTTGCCTTACTTGAAAGAAATGCTTCTCTGGTCCACCACCACATATTTGCTCAGGGACACAGAGAGGCCCAAGGCAGGTGGTGGCACCAGTGTGAGTGCATGTGTGCTGCTGGTGGTGTTTGCCACCCCAGGTGTTTTGTGTGTGTATGTGTGCGCTGCTAGCTAGGAGGGGGGAGGGAGGGAGGGGAGGGGGGAGGGGAGGGGGAGGGGGGAGGGGGAGGGGGATGTAGCAGAGGGGATTGAAGGGGGAGGAGGGTCCGGCTCAGAGTTGGTCAGCCACATATTATGCACACACGTGATCACGTGTGTGCTTCGGTGGGAGAGACCAGATTCTCATCATCTTGCCAGACCGGGGTTTGGGGGCAGGTGAGGTGGGCGTGGAAGGGAGGATGGTGATGAAGAGGGAGGAGGGAGGATGGGGGGAGGGATGGAGGGAGTCACGGGGGGGAGGGAGTCTTGGAGGGGGGGAAGGAAAAAAAACATGTAGACACACAGCACAGACAGACAGACAGCACACTACAGAAAGCATCCACACACAGAGACAGTGCTAGGCATCCATTCACACAGACAGACAGACACACAACAAGAAGAGACAGACTGAGCCTGCACCACACACACACACACACACACACACACACAGACCCAATTCCCCCCCTGCATAGTTATCAATCAATATGTTGTGTTGGCAGCCAGTTCATTGCTATTCTGATGGTTTTTGTTTTTTTGGCATCAGCCAACATCAACAGTGACCACAATCAAGATGAACATAAGATGATAATAATTCATTCGTTTCATTATAAAAAATCATCAAATTATTTTCTCCATGTAAACCAAGCCCCCCCCCCCCACACACACACATGTGATTTCTGGTAACATTTTCAATGAAATCAATTCATTTGGCATTCATCATGTTGTTCTGCCTTTGTTAACTTTTTTTTTCTTTTGAACAATTTTGAGGGTTGATTTTAACATGGGGTTTTAAAGAAAAAATTATTTACATGTTTATTTACATACAAGTATTTACAATATTTACACTGCATTAGAACGTATACCCGCCGGTGCCGCTAAATCTAGTACTATTTGGGCTGTGCTACTTTGGGTGTGTGTGTGCCATGCCCACGCCAGGTCCCCAAATGCTGACAGGTGGAGATATAAGGGCCTGTGCTGCTGCTGGTCAGCATTGGGTTTCTTTTTAGGTGGGCGTGGGCATTGTAAACGTCTGGCCAGTCGCAGCACTACAACTACTACTACCAATGCATCACACTACACGCTGCGACTGGCTGGCACGGCTCAGCATCTGTCACACCAGCTCAGCTAGAGGCGGAAAGGGGGAGGGTAGGGATAAGCACAGAGGTCGAGCCAGGCAGGTGACCAACCATGGGGCAACCCACGGTAATCACTCACCCAGCTCAAACTCCAGCTTGGGGTAGCCCAACAGGGGGAGGTTCACCTTAAGGAAGACCAGCTGCTCCACCAGACCAGGGTCCAAGCGGGAGCGAGAGGGTGTCACCACGTCCCCGGCACGTGAAAACACCCGCTTGCTCTGGACACTGGGTTGGGGGGCAGGAGAGGAGGCGCACAGCAACCACCGCCAGGTCCGGCCAGACTTGGCGGTGGGTCGCCCAGACTGTGCGCAGTCCACGCCGTCTTCCTCCACAGGCTCCTCCAAGTACTGCACAATGCATTGCTCAGCACTGGAGGGGGGCCTGGCAGGTCGAGCCTCCCGTATACCAGGCATGGCGCCATAGCAGAATCGCTGAAACCACTGGGTGGATTTCAAGTCAGTAGCAACTGGCTGCTGCGATGGCACCGCCTGGGATGCCGTGCTGCTGGACTGGGAAGAGGGAGGGGAAGGGGAAGCTGACGCCGGCTGGCCACCCATGCTGTTGCTGGGTGTGGGTTGGGCGGCAGGGGCCGCCCCCGCACCACTACCAACATCCTGGTCTCTGTGGGCCCTAGCGGCCTCCTCCTCCCTAACCTTCTGTACCAGGATGCACCTCCACCTGGGCAATTCGTCTGCACTCACGGCATTGCCCTTGAGGGCTGGGTGACAGAGACAAGCGAGGACATACTCCTCCCTGTCTCCCAGCACAGCAATGAGCCACCTGTCAACCCCAGACTTCAGCCTCCCATCCAGAGCACAACCCTCTGGCGTGGTCAGAGAAATCTGGAGTTCACCCATCCGCCTTTCAAGACCCATAGCTGTGGGCAGCGCCTGGCTCAAGGGAGTGGTGTCGCCACACAAGCCATTCATGGCAAGCTGGAAGGGCTGGAGTGCCGACACCGCCTCGGACATCTGCTTCCACTCTGTGTTCGAGAGGTTGCAGACATCCAAGGACTCGTCCCTCGCCAGGGCAACAAGGGCTCTCTCCTGCTCCAACAGGCGCTGGAACAGGAGGAAGGTGGAGTTCCACCACGTCTCAACATCCATAGGGATGAGATGGCGAGGAAGCCCAAGGTCATCCTGCTTGTGGCGAAGCAGTCTCCTGGACTTCTCGCTGCAGTGGAAGTGGGCGGCCAGCTTGCGAGACTTCTCAACAAGCGTGACCATGGCAGTAACAGCACCTGTGATGGGGCGGCCCCTCTCCTGGGCCACCCTCAGCTCCTTAAGGCCGAGGCATCCCTGACGGTCAGAAGGAGCGTGTGTGCCATGCACCGTATGTTCACACAGCCCATGACTGTCTCGACAGCGGCGGTAACGTTGGCTCCATTGTCTGTGACAATGAAGCCGCGGGACAGGGGTGGACACCCGCCAATCCACTCCTCTATCTGGCAGTCGAGTACGGCCGCCACCTCCTCCCCGGTGTGCCTCGTGTCCATCGTCCTCATGTGCAGGACGGCCAACCTGTGCCGTAGCGCAGCGGGAGCCGCGCAGGACCCAGAAGCATCACCCAAGGAGGTCCCCTCACTCTCCGGTCCCCACCAGTGGGCAGTGAGAGCCAGGAAAGCAGCGTGCATCCCACTGACACTGGTCCAGAGGTCAGTCGTGAAATGCACGCTGGTGCCCGCCGAAGCCGCACGCAGCCCAGCCAACACGAGCTCCCTGCACTTGCGGTACAGGGAGGGGACCACGTTCCGGCTGAACGTGGTCCTTGAGGAGATGTGGTAATCGGGAGCCAGGTACTGGATTATCCGGTGGAAGCCGGAGTTCTCGACCACCTGAAACGGCTGGTCATCGGTGGAAATCATCTCCCCTATGAGGCGGGTGAGTTGATGATGGTCCACGCGAACAGTACGCTGGCTGCCCGACGACTGCGTCCACCGCTGGACTGGCAGTGTACCCTGCCTTTGGGCTGGCACACTGCCGCTGTCCGCCCTAGTGGCAAATGCACAAGGCGCACTAGTGCTGCCAGCCTGTCCCCTGAGACCTGGGTGGTGATGCTCAATGTGTCTCCACATGGGCGTCGTACCCAGGTGCCCAGGGTCCCTTCCACGGCTGACCTGCATCCTGCAGTGGACACAGCGGGCATGGAATGTGGCATCTTGAGGGACCTCAAAATGCGCCCATACACCACTGCCCTTGGCCTCCTGCGCCCTGGGCGCTGTCCTAGGCCGTTTCTCGTGGGGTGACTGCAGTCTGGGGGGGGGCAGCCGCCCCTGCCTGCCCACTGCTGCCACCCAACCCGCCCCTTCCACCCTCCACACCAGAGGAAGGGCCCGGCTCCACTGGCAGAGGAGAGGCGGGCCTCTCCTCCACCAGCTCGCCAGTCCGCTCCCCACCAGTGTCGGGCTTCACGAGGGGGGGCCCCACTGAGCGGTGAAAGGGCTGGGGGAAGGGGCCCCAGAGGGAGGGAGAACCTGGCTGCACAGTCCTCACCGCCCTCTACCTGCTCTTCCACATCCTCAGTCTCCTCCACCACAACAACTGGCGGTACCTCAGCAGCACCTGGTGCCGCCGAGGAGGGACCCGCCACAGCCCTAGTTCGAGTGCCCATGCCCGTGCCGCGATTGCCGGCAGCAGGCGGAGGGAAATGAATCCTGCGCACCAAACTTGTACCTGGGGCAAAGTATTCTCCAATGGGGAGGACCGGGGTGTCCTCAGGCTCCCCGCATCCTCTCTGTCTCCGAGTTTCCGCAGGCGCACCCTGCTCCTGGCCTCTCCCACGTCCTCTGCCTGGCAACCTAGCGCGAGCCCTGCCCGCCACACGGCGCTCAGACATTCTTATCTAGGAGGAGGGAGACTTTAAGAGTAAGGCCAGAAAGGGGCAAAAAAGTAATTTGGAGGGGGTTGAAAGGGGCAAAAAAACCACAATTGATTTGGAGCCAGCGGGGGGGGGGGGGAGGCTGTTTTGAAAAAGTAAGCCAATTAGGGGGGAAAGGATGGAAGACTTTTTGATATGGGGGGGAGCCAATTGAAGTGAGGGGGAGGGTGACCTTTTAAAATTTGGGTGTCAAGCCAATTGGGGGTAGATGGGTCTGGGGGAGGTTGTTTTTAAAAATTGGGGATTAAAGGGTGGACCCCTGGTGTGGGTGGCACGGGCAGTTGGGTGGAGTAGTTGTGGTGTGGGTGGCAAGTTTTTTTTTATTTTGGGGGAGAGTGGATGGGGGGAGGGCACAGCACCTACCGGGGGGGGGGGACGCAATCAAAGCTTGGGCACCTGCAGATCAAAGGAGGAATCCCTTATTTAGTGAACTGAATGGTATGGTTCTGGGGGGTGGTTTTCAAATGCTGTGGGGGGAGCATCATCACCAAACTTGCAATGCAACCTATTTATTGACTTTAAAACCAGAACACAGAACCCACCCACTGTGACTCTGCCTTCCCGAATGCCATGGCAACTTGGCAAGCAAGCAGCAACAAACACTTGATGGAAGCATGGTTGGAACATCATCAACACATATCTTTCAAAGATTACTAGAATGACCCCAGGAAGGAAACCCTTCTTTGGCAAACTGATGATGCCAGCCTATAGGAACTTTCACTGACACAAAACCCAAATTGCACTTCACTTGCACAGAGAGAGAGAAGAGAACCCACCCACTCACTCTGTCTGCCGCCCAAGGCAAGCAAGCAGGCATCAACTTGGCAGCATGAACATCATCATAGATATCTTCCGAACATAATGACCTGGGGACGGTGTGGTGGTGTGTTGGGTGACCTGTTAAAATAGCACCTCACCTGCATGCAATGCAACAACACACAGCAGCAATTTCTTCATCAAGCAACAAGACACAAGTCACAACATTACATCTCCAAGGGTCCCTCCCCACACACCCTCCTCCCCCCACACAACCCAAATGCATTTCAAAATAGGGGTGTCCCTATTTAAAACCGCCAACTAGGGAGAGAAAGGGGGCAACAAAAGGTGCACAATTGCACACGGACTAACCCCTCTTCTTCCGGTCCTTCTCCTGCCGCTCACTGCTGGTCATGGATGCGCCGCCGCCAGCCAGCCACCCTGGGCTGGGACACAACAGGGCAGCCGCACGAGGCACAGGCAACCGGGGTAGGTCAACGATGGAGGGGCAGAAGTGAGGAGACAACACTATTTGTGTCGCTCAACTCACCCCCAATCAGAGACAAATGAAATCAACCAAAAACTTTAAAAAGAAAAAAAACTGATGGCAGCCTCCAGGTGAGGTCAGAGGTAGGATACTGTGTGGCTGCAGCTGTGGGAGGAAGTGGAAGAAGTGAAGGGGATAGGGGAGCAGAGAGAAAAAGAGAGAGAGAAAAGAGGGGGGGCGAGAGACAAAGAGAAAGAGAGAAGAGAGAGAGAAGAGAGAGAGAGAGAAGAGTGCAGCAGGGAGGGGGGATTCAGGTGTGGGGGGAGGACAGCAGCAGCAGCAGTCCCAAGAGGTGGGAGCCGAGGGTGTGTTGGTTGGTTGGGGGGCTAGTGTGTGGCAAGGGGTCTGGGGTATGTAGAAGGAGTCAGGGGCAAGCAGAAGAAGAGGTGGTGGGGGCATAGGGTGTGTTGGTTGGTTGGGGGGCTAGTGTGTGGCAAGGGGTGTTGGGGGAAGGGGAGGGGGCAACAAACAGCAAAGGAGAAAGTAGAACAACTTGGGCGGGCGGGCAGCAAGGATGTGGAGAAGGCTGACTGAATGTGGGGGGAGGAACTGGGCTGGGTCTGGGGTCAGGGAGGAGTGAGGGTGGGGGGAACAGGCAGGGAGGGAGGTGGGGGGGAGCAAATAAAGTGATATATCAATCAGGGGGAACACAAGCCAAAAAGTTTAAAACCTAATATTTTTTCTAAACCAATGAATAATATAATAAAACCACCAGCAGAAAAAACTCAGGCGGGGGTGGGGGTGGGGAGGGGGAACCAAGCACAGACAGAGGCCCACTAAACCAAACAGAGACAATTAAAAAATTGCTGCAATAATATTAATAATAAGGAGTCAAGGACTGCAAAGCAAAGTCTGCACAAAAAAAGCTGAACTCGGGCGGGCAGGCAGCAGGGATGTGGAGAAGGCTGACTGAATGGGAGGGGGGAGGAACTGGGCTGGGTTTGGGGTCAGGGAGGAGTGAGGGTGGGGGGAACAGGCAGGGAGGGAGGAGGAGGGGAGCAAATAAAGCGATATATCAATCAGGGGGAACACAAGCCAAAAAGTTTAAAACCCAATATTCTTTCTAAACCAATGAATAATATAATAAAACCACCAGCAGAAAAAACTTGGGCAGGGGTGGGGGGTGGGGAGGGGGAACCAAACACAGACAGAGGCCCACTAAACCAAACAGAGACAATTAAAAAAATGCTGCAATAATATTAATAAGGACTGCAAAGCAAAGTCTGCACAAAAAAAGCTGAACTCGGGCGGGCAGCAGCAAGGGTGAGAAGGCTGGATGGGGTGGGGTGGGTGGGATGGGTTTGGTTTGGGCTTCTAGATGGGAGGGGCAAGTTAGGAGCAGGGGGGCCACAAAGAACAAGGAGCAATAATCTGAACAATCAACAACAAATGCAAAAGTTGAATACACTGAATGAAAAACCAATATCAAGCAAAAGCAAATTGGGCAATTCTCGGGGGGGGGGAGGAGGAGCACACAACCAACCACCAAAAGAGAACCAAAATTGATTATATGGGACAACAACAAAAACTGGCTATAATAACAACAGAAGCCTCTCGGGGGTGGGGGGGGTGGGGAACCAACTCAGCAGGGCAGCAGAAACAAACAAAATGCAAGTACCAGTTAACAAAAAGCAATCAAAGCAGCAAGCAAAGCAATATATAAATGAAACCAATGGAATGCAATGAAAATCAAAAAGTTGAACAAAAACAAGGCAAGGCACAAAGAGCAATTATAAACAGAACTTTTAAAGCAATGAATCAATGCAGTGGGTGGGAGTGGGGGAGGGTAGGCCCAAGGGATGAGAAGGGAGAGGAGGGGGGGAGGAAAGCAGGACAGACAAAGAAACAGGGAAATTTGGGGAAACTTTAAAAAAAGATAAAGTAAGTAAAGAGAAGAGACAGACAGAGACAGACACACTGACACAGAGAGTCACAGAGAGGGCAGGTGGACAAAAGATTAGAAGGTAGCACACAACAACAAAGAGAGACACAGGACACACAGTCAGGGACTCACAGACACCAGCAGCAAGGAGCAAGCAAAGTCTCAGTTGATCCCACAACTGCAGCCAAAGAGAAGTTTCTAGGCAAGAGGCTTGGGTTTATATAGGTTTGAAATTCCCTCCTTTTGGAGCCCCCACCTTTGCACTCCCCCCACGGCCAACAGGGTGCCAGCTCTCAACAGTACACAGCCAAGCAGCCTACCAGAGCAAAAGGACTCATTCTGGCCAATCAAGGGATCAATAACGCAGCCTATGCAATGCCTGAAAATAGACTCACAAAATGGATGCCAGGAGCTAAACTTTCAGGAATGAGCCACAAAATGGAGGACACACTTCTAACTTAAAATAAAGACTCTAGACACTCAATAGAAGGCAATGGGACATCCGAACCGGTTCGGAAAATCCAAACCGGTTCGGATCTGAACTGGCCCGGATTCGGTCTGGATCCGGACCGAAATGGGCCCGATTCGGTCCGGATTCGAACCTCCGAATCCGAAGCGGTTCGGATCCAAACCGCACATCCCGACTGGGAACAGCCTATATTCTGTGACTATATCTATAATAACAACAAGAACAGTACTGATAACAAAATTCTGACATCCCAGGTCCTTGGGAAGGACTCGATGTCTGGATAAAACAAACCAGTCAATAACACCTGTCTGACTGTGTAAATAAATAAATAAATAAAATAATAATCATATTTCAGGTGCTGCATGTGCAATCTCTCTCTATATATATCTTTCTCTTTCTTCCTCAAATTTGTACACCGCCCCAAACTTTCATCTCTTGTCTTGTGTAGTAATTTCCACAGGAAGGGATGCATCAGTTGGTCTCGCACTTTCATGCAGTTAGAAGAAATCATCAAGTGTGCCAGGTTAGCTGATGACATTTAAACATGCCAACCTGAGGATCTCAGAAATGCAAAATCTGTTTCTTGCACATCCCTAGCTCTTATCTCTAGGAGGGAAGCTTAGATTGCCACTGAGTGCACTGGTATGTACTGAACAACCTCATTTCAACTAGCATGAAAACTTATCACTTGACTCTCTGGCCTTTACGTTTACATAAGTTCACATCTGGTTGTAGTCTCATGAGGGATGATTTGCATCAGGTTACTCCATCCTCAGCATATAAGGCTCGACTTGATGATCAGAACTGGTTTTTATGTTTTCTTTTGTTGAATTCCAGTTGTCAAAACAGTATGGCTCCATCTTCAGTGTCCAAATGGGACTCAAGAAAGTGGTAGTACTGACAGGATATGAGACGGTCAAGGAGGCATTGGTGAACCAGGCAGATGCATTTGCTGAGAGGCCCTTCAACTCGATGCTTGCCAAAATTTCCAAGGGCCATGGTGAGGTCCTTCCTTCTGCATAGGAGTCTGTGTTGCTTGCACTCATGAACAGGAATGGAAAATCAAGATGCCCACAAGAAGTTATTGTGGACATTTAGTTCCCCCTTAGCTCCCCCCGCCTTTTTTTGGCATTCTGTAAAATTGTGGGTATAACTGTAGCCTGAGAGTAACTTTGCAGTTTTTCAAACAGCTTATACAGAAAGATATCTCTCTGCAACAGTGGCAGCATTCTTACAATGATGGCAATCCAGGTTAAATAATTAACCAGGATCGCTAAGCCCTACAGAGCTGATTGTGAGAAACCAGAAGTTCCAGACAATCCTGGTCAAACTACTGTGTTAAATTGCATTTAGCCAGGACAGGTCACCAGGATCTGATCTCTCGGATCTGTCCTGGTTAAATGTGGCCTAACCACCGCTGTTTGACCAGGATTGTCCCGGAAATCCACAAATCAGACTTTTCCCATCAGTTGGTAAACCTACTTGGGAGCTACACATGGTTACCAATGAACTCAAGGGGATACTCTTGCATAAATCAAACCAGAGATTGTTCTGGGCAAATGCTTTCCCATGCCACCTTCACTCCCTCCTTGCCATCTACAGCATAAGGCTTAGGGAGTTAGAGAGCAGAAAGAAGTTGCATTATATCATTTATCATAGGATCTGAAGAACCTCCAACTAGAAAAGTCTCAGAGAAATGGAGAAAGATTATGGTGACCACACTGAGTGGTTGGAGATTAAAGAATCAGCAGAAAAGATAAAAGCCCTATTCAGACATTTTTAAAAGAGAGTGAATACAGCCTTTGTGAGTACAGCCTCACAAAGTGCACTGGACGTCCTGCTGCAGTGCATCGCTCATTTATTTATTTATCATATTTATCTAGTGCCCGATATCAGTAGCAGCCGGTACAGGTGTCACGGGGGGCGGGGGAGAGTGTGGAGAGAGGCACCTTTGGGAGTAAATTAGTAGGTGCTTATCTCCATTACTGCTCCACCTGAATGCTGCTTGGAGCAGTGGCACACTGCCCAGCCCTCTGTGGTGGAGGATCAGCTCCACCACCTCTGCACATGAGTAGAGGCCATTTCCTGGCCACTCAAAAGGCCTCCCGCAGCCGAATGGCGGTAGTGATGCACCTAGGTAATTTTGGCATCCAGACCTGAAGACAAGAACCCCCGCCCCCATCACAAGCCCCCCCTCTTAAAGTATATAGTTTTTTCCAAGGTTTTTTTTTTTTAAAGAAAAAAGAAAGAAACCTGAATTTAGGGGGGCCTCCAAAAGTCCAGGAAGTCCTTCTCAGAAGCCTGCCACTGCCTGAGTGTGCTGATTTTTCCCCATAATTGCAGCCATCACGTACATGCCCAGCAGGTGGGGGGGTGAGCTGAGCAGGCCTCCCCGCCCCCCGTGTGGAAGCGAGGGCAGTGGGCAGAGTGGCCTGCGACGCTCGATTCCTACTGTGCAGGCGTGCTGCAGGCGTGCTGGAGCACCTCACAGTTCTCAAGGGCCGCTGGGCAGGACAGACAGGCCTGCCCCGCTGCCACATGGGGGGAGGCCTGCTCAGCATGGCTCACTCCGTGCCCCACCCTGTGCACATGGCAGATACTATCATGGAAAAAATCAGCAAGGCGGGGCAGGCACAGGAGCCCCCCCCCCAGACCTTTGGAGGCCCCATTGGACCAAGGGGGACATGGTCCAGCACCCCGAGCGCCAGGTGCCTCTGAGTGACAGAGCTGATCCCATGCTGCAGCAGGTGCTGTGTACTAAACTGCTGCTCTGAGCAGCTCTCGGGGCAGTGGTAGTGGAGGTATACTAATTTACTCTTAAAGGTCCCTCTCACCACACCTCCGGCAGCACCTGCACCATATATATATATCCTGAGATAGATAGATAGATAGATAGATAGATAGATAGATAGATAGATAGATACACACACACACACATATATATATACACATACATATATATATGAGAACATATACATATATACTGCCCGATATCAGTGGATTTATCCTATTGCCTGTTACGGGGTAAAGCAAAACAGGCTGTAATTCAGGACACTGTTAAGGAGGGCCAAACATCATACTCACCCCCTTATTTTTCCTAGGAATGAATGGCTGCCACAGGGGGAAACAAAGTGGTACCTAAAGGCATATTATTGCACTGAGGGAAAACTACTCCACCACCTCTGACACTTGTAGCCCAACCTGAGCTGAGAGGGACCATGAAGGAGCCACAATGTGTCTCTCGCCACAGGTCCACGTTGTGTTCTCCCTCCATTCCCCACAGTGTACAGGGCCTCCTTCCACCCATCACAAAACATGCTACAGTAACTTCTCAGAGGCTACGCAGATCTGAGTCTGGTTGGTGCCTGCATAGGAGACCTCTTGGCAGGACTATAGCCATGTTTGCGTGGGCCCTGGGATGGGACCAAAGGTGGAGATTGGCCCTTGCCCCTTCACCTTTTTCTTCAGAGAGGAGTGAAAGGGGGAGGGCAAAAAGCAAGCTGTCACCCACCCACTTAACCCCCCTCCTTCAGGTTCCCAGGGACATTTGCTCCTCCATTGTTCAATTGTAGACACATCGCTGTACCCGAGAGCCTTAGGAATGCTACCCTGACTTCCATGTGGGAAAGGTGGGATCTGAATATAATCGAAAGAACTTAGAATAATCTGACATTCAATGTTGCTCCCCTACCTCTTAATCAGGTCTCGTTTTTGCTCATGGTGAAAACTGGAAAGTCATGAGGCGGTTTACATTGACCACGTTACGGGACTATGGGATGGGCAAGAGGACTATTGAAGACAAAATTGTTGAAGAGTGCCATTTCCTAATAAGGAAATTTGAGACTTATGAAGGTAGGTTGGTGTTTCCTTCTGGCACTCGAGAGCAGAATTATGTTCCAATAATTTAAAGTTGCAGATAATGTTTTCTCACATATCCCCAACGCCAAGAAATGTAACTCTCAAGGTTTCCTGGGGAGAAGTAATGACTATTAAAGTAGTCTATGCCAGTAGTGTGCAGATGTATCTCAAGGGTACCTGTGACATTTAAACGATTACTAGCACGTCTTAGCCAAAACAACCCCAAATACACCAACAATAAAGTCATTCACACATTGAGCCGGGTCTCATGATTGGTGAGATCCAGTTTGGTGAGATGAGCGAGGAGTCCGCTCGCCCTGCAGACGATCTGGGCAGGAGCTGGCGATCTGGGCGAGACCTGGGTGACGGAGTCGGCAGGGGCTGGAGGGAGAGGGGGCCGATTGCTCTCCGGAAGCTCCAGCATGCCCTGCACGAGCACACAGGGCATGCTGGTGAGATCCCCGGAGCCGGGAGGCGGCTTTTCACCTCCCCTCCGGGGGTCTCCTCATGAGTAGCCACGGTGCGGAGCCACGGCGCGGCTACTCACGATCTTTAAAACCAGGTTTGCAGAGTGCTCGTTCTGCAAACCTGGTTTTAGGGCAGGGCTACTTATGCAGGTTACCTGCCTAGGAACCACAGGGCTGATTCACACAATGGGGCGAAATCAAGCTAGCCTCCACTAGCCCGATTTCACCCCATTGTGTGAATAGCCTCATTGTGTTGTACATGTTTCTAAATGTTTTCATATGAATGGTTCTACAAGCATTCATGTTAACAATCAACATGGGGACTTCTCCCCTCAAAAACGAACACATCACTTCTAAATGTGTGAATAACTGTGCACAGGTTAACAATTCTGTGTGAAGTGTATACAAACTGTATGCACATTGAACACAAAGTATGGATTGGACTGATTTCTAAGACGAAGGGAGACTAAACATAGACAGGATGACATGGGGATCTTAAGACCGTGAAGAGTAACTTTCATAGTGATACTATTTCCATAATGTGTATTTCCTCTAAATATTTCTGTTTCATTTTAATATCTTGCACAGGAAAACCATTTGAAATTAAGACAATCATGAATGCTTCTGTTTCCAATATTATTGTGTCCATATTACTTGGCAAGCGATTTGAATATGAAGACCCCACATTCTTAAGACTGCTGCAGTTGATCAATGAAAATATCCAGCTTTTGGGAACTCCCTCAGTCCTGGTAACCAATAGTTAATTTTAAACTTGCTAAAACACTTGGCTGTAATTCCAGAGCATGACGAGTAGGTAGGGCTGTGCATATTTTGTGCATTCCACAGAATAACTTTGTATCTTGTATATTCCATGTGTTACAGGAGGTGTCATGGTTCCGTGGTAAAGCGTATGCTTTGCGTGCAAAGGGTTAATTTCCAACTTGCAAGTGAAACAATCTCAGCTCTGCTGCCCGTGTGATACAACCCTGAGTTCTCGAAGAGCTGAGACTGGTCAGATCATACAGCCTAGGTGAACCTGTGATCTGATTCAATATAAGGCAGCTTCATGAATCATGTGTTCCCATGATTCACTGAATAAACACAGAACCCCGTGGCTGGTACAAAACCAATTGTTCCAAGGAACTTGCTCATTCAATTTTGTAGGGAAATCATGTGCTAGTCACCCCACAACTGTACCACTGCAGAACAGAGGAGAGTGAGCATATGTTGGATGCTTCCCCTATGTAAAAACCTCATGTAAAAATGGTCTCACATGAGAGAGAGAGAGAGCATCTAGCCTATTCTTCACCCCACCCACCCAGGCTTGCACACCTTGTTTCCCTGTCACAAAATTCCCCTCCTCCACTCTCTAGTCCTCAGTTTCAAAAGACTGAAAACATGCTGAAGGTTCAGAAAAGAAGTACAGCTTTTAGGAGGGCTTCAGATGGTTCAAGAGAAGAATGTCACTGCCTTCAGTAGTTACTCATCCCACTGCTATAGGGAGAGTCTATCATTCAGTGAGAGAACCTATGCTTTCCATGCAGATGATCCCAGCTTCAGTCCCTTGCATCTACAGATAGGGCACGACACTCAGTCAGGATAGAGAATACGGAGTGAAATGAACCTGGCACCTTCCTATAAACTTGTCATTCATGGCTTCAATATTTAGATTTGTCATGTAATGCCCTGCTAACTTGGCGAAGAGGCACCTTTTAACGTGGTGATTCTCTTTATTTAGAAGGGGGAGAGTAACTGGCCCTATTCACCCCAGCACAGTACCTCCAGTGACTGTTGCTGGTGTGTATCTTATGTTTCTTTTTAGTTTGTGAGCCCTTTGGGGACAGGGAGCCATCTTAGTTATTCATTATTTCTCTGTGTAAACTGCCCTTAGCCACTTTTGGAAGGGCGGTATAGAAATTGAATAAATTAATAATAATAATAATAATAATAATAATAATAATAATAATAATTGGGAAGGACTCGATGTCTGTATAAAACAAACCAGTCAATAACACCTGTCTTACTGTGTAAATAAATAAATAAATAAATAATAGAAATAGAAATAGAAAAAATAACAAAACACAAAGATCTACAAATTGAAATTGAAAGGCTGTGGCATAAAAAGGCCAAAATAATCCCAGTGGTAATTGGCACCCTGAGTGCAATTCCAAAAGACCTTGAAGAGCAACTCAACGCCATAGGGGCCACCGAAATCACTATCAGCCAATTACAAAAAGCAACTTTACCGGAAACAGCCTATATTCTGCAACGATATCTATAATAATAACGGCAACAACATTGATGATAAAATTCAGCCATCCCAGGTCCTTGGGAAGGACTCGATGTCTGGATAAAACCAACCAGTCAATAACACCTGCCTGACTATGTAAACAAGAAATAATAATGTTCAAGCTTAAAAGCAAGTGTTCACTGACAAATTGATGAGTTATTTCCCTTTCCCTGACTCCATTTTCTGTCAAACTATTTCCCACAAAAAGGATATTTGTTCCTTGAGACAGATTATATTCTGCTTTGTGCATAATCTCCATAGCCTTCTGTCCACAAACCTCTTTTCCTTCTCCAATTATTCTTTTAAAAATCTTAAGATTCCAGAAGTCTTGTTCTTTGAAAAGGAGGATTTTGGGCATGAACATAAATTTCATGAGAGAGCCAGCATGGTGTAGTGGTTAGAGTGCTGGACTAGGACCGGGGAGACCCGAGTTGAAATCCCCATTCAGCCATGAAACTAGCTGAGTGACTCTGGGCCAGTCACTTCTCTCTCAGCCTAACCTACTTCACAGGGTTGTTGTTAAAGAGAAACTCAAGTATGTAGTACACCGCTCTGGGCTCCTTGGAGGAAGAGCGGGATATAAATGTAATAATAATAATAATGATAATGATAATAATAATAATAATAAATGTAAGAAGCTGTTGTGAAGTATTTGTTCCCTTTCCTCCCTCTTTGGCCTGAACTATGCAGTGGATGTAGACAGTAGATGAAGACTGATCAGATTTCAGGATGCCAAATCAACTTTTTTCAGCCAATGCACCAGGGCTAAAGCAAAAGGTTTTTTGGTCAGCAGAATGTCTTGACCTTCCCACTTGCAGCCACGTATAATGTCGCTGCTTCTGCACTTGCAAACAGCCAGCCAGAAGGAAAGGCCTGCAGTAGACCAAAGTGGGTGTGGCTCACAGCAATCCTTCTTCGGCTGGATACACCAGCAACACTGTAACTGTCTTTGCAGTTCCTGCAGTTGCACCATTAATCTAAGAATGACATTCACTCTTATAATGGATCTTTTTCATTGCTGCCCATGGGACTACATGGTTCTTAATACATTCATTTTTATAGCTGATAAGAAGAACCCCAACCCCACCGCCGCCACCACCACCACACTCAGAGTAACACTGCTGGATTGCAGCCTTAGCCTCTATTTTTATTTTATTTTATTTATTTTTTATTTTTTATTTTTTATTTGCAATATGCACATAATAACATATAACAGTAACATAATAACACAGTACATTTAACAATCATGTTTACCAAACATCCCAAGAAAATCCAGAATCAAATCTAGTACTGTTAATATAACAAATATAAACTGCCCAAATACGGTGAAACTGTGGTTCTACTCTCACAGCCTGCATTAATCTGATCTTATCAGTGATATTTTCTAAAAGCGCAGTTGACCACACCTTAGTATACCATTGCTCAATTGTTAATTGATCCAAATATTTCCATTGTTGAACAATTTGTGTTTTTTCTGCCAAAATTTAAAGAATTACCAGTTCCAAATTTTTCACTTGGCCTTATTTCCTACAAAAATATGTAATAACCCTAATTCTGGAGAACACTCAGTGTTTCATTTTGTTATAATTCTTATTTCTCCAAATATTTTCTACCAAAAACAAACCACCTTCTCACAGGACCACCACATATGAAAAAATGTTCCCTTTTTCTTACACCCCCTGTAACACTGAGCAGAATAATTATGAGAGATATATGCTAATTTTACTGGCGTTAAATGCCACCGATGTAAGATCTTCCATTGTAATTCTTGTATGGAAGCAGACAGGAATCCCCCAGACTTCCATAATGATTGCCATTTACTCTCTTCTATAGGACTTCCCAAGTCCATTTCCCAAAAATCATTCAAAACTCTTGGAGGGTCCCCGATTTCTAATTGTAACAATCAAATATAAATTTTGGAGACAATCCCCTTTGGCTGATCCTGATACAACAAAATTCCTTTTAAAAACATAAGTGATTGAGATACTGAATTTACTATCTCCTTATTACTCAAAATAGATTTTATTTGAAACCAAAATAACCATGGTATTTGATAACCTATCTTGTACTCAATCTGTTCCCTATTAAATAACCCATCCCCATTATAAAAAATCTCTAAATCTACATCACCTATATTTCCCCAATAAATCCAGCTGAGTCAACATATATTTATTACCAAGGTCAACATAAATCTTCAAGAGTGTTAATGGGGAGATAGTTCCCATCAACTCCTTATATCTTTTCCTCCATATCAGGAACATAGCTTTAGTAAATAAATGATTAATCTTGACTATCTTTGGGGGGGAAATGTACAAAAAGGAACTTGTATTGAAAAACCATCTGCCTCTTGTGCATTCCCTATTTGGACCCACTGTTTAGTTGAATCTTCTAGTATAAATGGTATCATATGTCCAAGGTGTGCTGCTTGATAATATAGTCTTAAATTTGGAATTCCCCAACCTTCCTTTTTCTGTGGTCTGTATACAATCTTCCGATTAATCCGCAATTTCTTAGAGCTTAGCCTCTAATGAACATTCACAAAACAAAGTTTCAGGTGTATTAAGTAATCCTTCAGTGTCGTTATTTATTCTTCTCTAGAATATGAACAAAGCTATTTTGATAAAATTGCTTTGAGATGTCCACCTGGTAACATCATGTACTGTTGAACCCTCTTAATATATCTTGTTCTTTGTCTTTCTTTTCAGCTGTATAACCTGTTTCCTGCTCTTGGCTTTCTTTCTGGAGCTCACAAGACGCTCCTTAATAACAGAGATGAATTTCAAGCCTTTGTAACTGCCACCTTCATAGAACACCTCAAAGATTTGGATGAAAATGACCAGAGAAGCTTTATTGATTCATTTCTTATCCGACAGCAAGAGGTAATGGAGACTTTTAAATATGGCATTGATTGCATTGCAGTTGTCTCATTGTGGTTTCAAAGCATGTGTGCATGATGTGGATGCACATGCTGTTCCCAAGAAATCTAAAGAAAAAGCAACCACACAAATTAGGCTAGCAAGCATTTCCAAACATCTAGCAATCCTTAACATAGATAGATAGATAGATAGATAGATAGATAGATAGATAGATAGATAGATAGATAGATAGATAGAATTTATGTATGGAACACATTTTATACCACCCCATAAATATACAAGTTCCTAGGTGGTTCACATGTTGCAGATAGTGATGTGCCTAAATACACTTTTCTGGGTTCTTGTCTGGGTCCTTATATTAAGAATAACCAGACACAGGAGAAACTTTTATAAGGCTTTTATTAGCTCTACTGCAGTCACTCAGAGCTGGTGCCAACCGATTCATACCTTGTTGGGACCCTGAATTACAATTTCAATAGGTCTTTATACCTTAGCATAGTGCTTACACAGCTCGAATAAACACCTGTCACACAACAATGAGAAAACAGGATATGTCTTATCAACATGAGCCACAGACTTCTGTTTCCTAACTTAAGACATCACTTTATCTTTACAAAGTTCTAAACTTCTGCTAACGTAAACACATTAGCTAAGCACTTACACAATTTTCACCTTTTGTGGATTCAAATACATCAGTCCCCCCTTTCATTTGATTATACCCTGAAACGTCAGGTTGATTAAGATGAGAATACAGCATTGTAGGATTCTACTGAATCCGTGTAGGAGATTAAAAAAAAGAAAAACATATAGGCAACAATTGAATACTACAGCAAAATAAAACACACAATATTACAATACCTATAATTACTACAAATAAACTTCTAAGCCAACTAAGATCAGGTAACCAATTTGTTAACCATTTCCATAAATCTAAAGGCTCTTGATGTGCAATATTATGAAGAACTTGCAAAGTTTGTTTCAAAATACAAAACTGTTTTCAACCATTTCTTTGTTTTTGTTAACATAATAACAAAAATTTTCTCCAATCACAAGAAATATTAATTATTGCCTTCTTCAATTCTGCTACTCCTAAGGTGGGGATTATGATTCTCCACGCTTGTTGGAACCCAGTATTTCTTTTCACTATTGGATTTTCCAGCGTCTCCTTCTCTTCCCTTTTTAACCAGTGGACAAAACTGCTCAACTCGAGTTAACCACCCCCCTTACACTTGCATTTATTTATTTATTTATTTATTTATTTTTGCATTTATATACCGCCTTTCGTTAAAAAGATAACCCCAAGGCGGTTTACAAAAGTTAAAAACATACAATAAAAAGACAATAAAAACATCATGTTAAAAATATAAAAACATAAAAACAGGCATAAAAACAATACAACAAATACAACAAATAAAAACACAAAGAAGCTGCAGTAGAAAACGATCATGTAAAAGCCTGGGTAAAAAGCCAAGTCTTTAAAAGCTTTCTAAAGCCGTGATGGAGTCCGAGGAATGAATGGCCACTGGGAGAGCATTCCAGAGTCTGGGGGCAGCAACAGAGAAGGCCCTGTCCCGAGTGCACGACAGCCGGGCCTCCCTCATTGTCGGCACCCGGAGCAGGGCCCCCTCAGATGTCCTTGTCAAGCGGGCAGCAACCCGTGGGAGCAGGTGGTCCCTCAGATACCCCGGGCCCAAACCGTTTAGGGCTTTAAAGGTCAAAACCAGCACCTTGAATTGGACCCGGAAACGAACCAGCAGCCAGTGCAGCTCTTTCAAAATGGGGGTGATATGTTCCCAACGGGCAGCTCCGGATAAAACCCTCGCTGCCGCGTTTTGCACTAGCTGCAGTTTCCGGATATTCTTCAAGGGCAGCCCCACGTAGAGCGCGTTACAGTAATCCAGCCGCGACGTGACTAAGGCGTGGGTAACCGTGGCCAGGTAGAGGTAGCAGGTAAAACAAACATGGGTAGAGGTAGCAGGTAAAACAAACAACTCAGCAGACAAGCATACACAGTCATGATTACAAATTTTCCCATGGTTCAATCTCCTTTTGCCCTTTAGAACAGAGTCTTTAACCCGTTGAGGGGGTTCAACTTCTCACTGTTCTGGGGTCTCCTTCTTAGCAGGGTCTTGGTTACCCTGGCCATCCTCTGTCTCAGGCTTCTCCTTTTCCTCCGCTTCCTCTGGAAACCGGACTCTGGTATGATGGATCCAACTCTTTTGACCTGCTGTTAGCTATCAGGCATTTTTCCTCTACCACAGGATAGCAACAGATGGGCGCACTGTCACCATTGGGCTGGACTGGAAACACAAATGGAGACCTCCCTCATGCAGTTGTTGCTGATGGTGGACTGCTGGTCCTTCTTCTGGGTCAGGGTTGATGTCCTCTGGAGACCCCCTTTGGATTCTTCCCTTACACTTGACCATTGTTTGGGTGACTAACAGAACCTGGAGAGGACCCTGCTTACTGAGAGAAAAAGATGGGCATACAAGACATCAATTCCTTCCTCCCTGAAGGGACAGTATCCTGGAATCAGAATGGGCTAACCAACATTCCCCAAAAGTGGAAGGTCACAACCTTCCTTAGGTCTAGTTATCAAGGCCAGCAACACAAGTAAAACCTGAGGCCACTCCAAATTGGTCATTTGGCATTATTTTTATTATTATTTCCACTTATGTTTTTGTTTCCCTGCTTGCCCTTGCTTCCCAAAGTCCAAAACAGGGGATAATGTCCTCATTTGGGGCTTATAGCAATTGTTGTGGCTGTGTTATAGGAAGGGAAGGCTCCACCCGATGAGCAATCCTGGGCAGGAGGCAAAAAGCCATAGAAGTCAAAAGAAATGATGTTCACGTTCACCCCCCTTGTGGGTTGGTGACTTTTAAACTCTGGCAGATCAAACATAATCTTATCACTCAAAAGGCCACACATAAACTCCAGCACTTGAATTTCACAAAGTCTTTTTGTGTGGAACTGCTGATCAAATCCTGCTCCCCTGTCGCCTCATACAGTCTCTTTTATCTACCTCTTCTTTCAAGATATCCAGAGTGATGTACTACATACTTATGTTTCTTCTCACAACAACCCTTCAAAGCAGGCCAGGTCGTTTAAGTGGCTGGCTCAGTGTCACCCAGCAAGTGTCATGTGTTGAATGAGGATTTTGAACTCGGGTCTCCCCGGTCCTAGTCCAGCACTCTAACCACTATACCACACTGGCTCTCAGCATACTTACAGACTTCTGTTAGGGCAATCAATCTCCATCCAGTGTATCTGACTCCATAAAAGGGTGATTCGTCAGTGTTCCAGCTCTCCGTCTTCAGCCTCATCACTAGCAAGCTTGGTAGGGCAACAATATCCTCATAAAAACCTATAAAAGAAACAGTCCTTGCCCCAAACAAAAATACTATACCTCGTTGAAATTGGATTAAATATCTTTCGCGAGGTCTAAAGTCTCATGAAACAAACAGGCTTCTGTGGTAAAATATGTTATCAGAAAAATTGTCCATAATCTTGCAGCGGGGTGAAGCCTGTGATAAATACAAGTTATTATCAAGTCTCTAATCAGGAACTGTGAAAACAAAGTATGTGTTTAACAGTAGCACACAGAAAGCTAGATCCTTTTAAAGCTGGGAAGTCCTTCAGGTGAAAGCAAACTGGTACCTGGGAACTCCCTGACACTTGGTATGATTGGCTACGGGAGTGGCATCTGGATTTCAAAAGTTCTTTGCAGAGGCAAAGCAGGGCTGGTTGTGAAAAAATTTCAAATTTAAGCCTTTGACCATTTTATAGTGGCTCTCAGTGTACATGGTAACAAAAATATTACAAAGATATAGAAACCCCTAGTATTTACAACTCATTTTATCAGCTTGTGTTTACAACTCTTTTTATCCATTTCACTTAAAACCTTTCTTTTCTCTTTCTCACTCTCCCACAATTTACTGACATCCCTTCATACCATAAAAAGCTTAAGCAAGGTTAACTGTAGGGGGGAAAGAATCTAAGAGCCCCTCCTGTACAAAGGTGGGTGTGAGACTGGGAAGGTGCTACAGTTCCCCTCTTTTCTTGCTAATAAGTTGTCTAATGCCCAACAAAAGTAGTTTCATTCCATAAATGATTACATGCAATAAGTATTATTACATGATCCTCATAACCAAAATTTTCCTACACATTGTGAAAAATTACCCAATTTATCCAATTTATCCAATACAGTTTTTGCTCTATAATATCCTTGTATACTTGAATTCCACATTCCCGTGCTATAACAACAGAAACATGTAAACATTAAAATGCATCTTTCTCCATGGAGTCATAATTGCCTCCTGTCCATGTATTTCAAATAGAGCATGAACATATCGAAGCCACCAATTTACTGAGCATTGTTTTCTTATCATACATAATACAAAACAAAGCAGGATTATCTTTCCCGGATTCACCTGAAAAATAAATCACAAGGTTTCGCATGTGCACAGATCACACAATTGATCTGGGGGGAGTTCATTCTCTTTGCAGGGTATCCATATGCCTTGGCTTTTATAGAGACTCCCTCTTTCTCATTACTTTATCAATAACTGAACAGACTGATGACAATACCAAAACCCAAAATAAACAAGAGATCAATTTAAAGGGGTTCAGCTGAGTTACAACATTTGGGACCTTAGAATCCATTTCTAATTTTCTACTACTATTATGAATAATCACTGAGATATGCAACATCTTTATGCATGAACATTGCTAATCCAGTATTTCTGGTTCTACCTGTAGACAGTTCAAGAGTTAATTCGCCCTATTTCAACTTTAAGAGAAACACAATCATTTACAGAAGAATTATTCAGTATATGACCAAGGTGTTACCCATCTTCAGAGCATAAAAGCTCCTTTTTGCCTCCTCCTGAAAGTGCTTTCAAAGAACACAACCCCATACAAAAAGTTACAAACAAAAATCCTGAGTGTTTACAGAAAGCGGCCATAAACATACCCTGCACAGTATTAAACTATTCCCTGCAGCTAATTTTCTTACATTTAATCTTAATGGTGTAATATGCTTTAAAAACTCTTGATAACAAGCTCAATGAATTAGAGTAGGTTGCAAACTGGGGTTCTCAACTAGCTTTTCCTGTGACTGGCTGATATCTAACTAGAAGTTTGGCTGGGTTCCCAAAGATTTTATTAAAACAGGGGAAGAGGAAAAGACTCCTACTTTCCCCAAGACTCACATACCATGAATAAAGCATAGGAATTACACGTTTTACATTTAGCTACAATAAGAAGGAACACGGTGGTCAAAACTCCCTTTTCTTTCCAATTTTCCAAAACCATATACACCTTAAACGTGTCTAAAACCCGCATTCAAGAGTCAATAGAATAAACAGCTGCCCACTGTAAACTGCATGTGTTATGCAAAGCAAAAGGATGCCCGTGTTTGCCCACAAGCACACTTAAGTCTTAGCACAGGGCAGCCTATGAGTAATTGAATGCTACAGGCTTTTTCCTCCGCCTGTCTGAGACCATTTTAACTCGTATCTTTGCGCTTAACCCTTCATATAAGTTATACATTTTTTCAAATCTGGTCCCCCCCCCCTTTTTTTTCTTTCTTTTTCCTTTTCTTTTTGTTAGGACAGAACAAATGACACAACACCAAGACAAAACACACTCTTAAATGGTAAAACCTTACACATTCTGCTCTTCATATGAAACAATCTCTCTATCTCTCTCCATACTTCCCAAGACAGAGTCCTTTGTCCTCTTTCTCAAACAAGTAAAAGGGTTTCTCATAATTTGGAAATGCTAGTGTAGGTGCAGAAACTAATAAAGATTCCAAGTTTACCCAAGCATCTCATGCCTTTTCTGTCCAAGACAGATTGTGGGGTTGCATAGTTAGATCATGCAACGGTTGAGCTATTTGGCTACAACCAGGAATCCATTGTCTACAAAAACCATCCATGCCAAGTAAAGAACATAACTCCTTATCAGTAGTGGTATGCCTCATTCCCACAGTCGTATACATTCTCTTTGGCAATAAGCTCTTAGCATCTTGTGACAACAGGAGTTCGATATAATTTACTTCAGATTTGACCCACCGAGCCTTCGGCTTTGAGGCTTTTCAAACCTGCTCGTGCCAAATGGGTCAAAAGAGAAACAGTGAAGTACTCGTTGGCCTTTTTATCCACTGTAGCCAAAAACAGATCATCAATAAACTGCAATAAGAATAATCTTGGGCAGAATATGGTGTTGGGGTATCCATGATATCTGTATTAGTAAAGGGAACATGTATCAATCAGGGACCCATTTAATCAACAGACATCATTAATCCCATAGGAGTTAAACCACATTGTTTACACATTTCAGGTTTTTGCCCACAAACTCCTAAAACCACCAGCATATTCATATTCAGAAAATTTTCCCATATTTGTACAAAAACATAACAAAGCTAAAAACACATTATAATCCAAATTACCTTCTGCAGGCGACCTTCTTTTATCCTCCAACTCATATTGTGGCCAAACATTTTGACAAAGAAACACAAGGCGTTTTGAACGCAAATCACTCCACAACATAACTTTAAAATTCTTTAACAAACATCCTAATGAAGAGGGACCCTTAGGCTTACTCTGCCCTTTACCCATTGCTTTTACTAATTCTGGCGAGATGTATCTCCCAGATTTCTCTTATCTATGGCTCTCACTGGTCCTGGCGAGACGTATCTCCCAGGTTACCTTGGCCCTTACTGGTTCTGGCGAGACGTATCTCCCAGTTTTCACTCATGTAAGGTAGTACGTACTGTTTAAGCCAGCCTTTTTCACTTCACACAAATGGTCCCATCACAGCCTGTTTCTCCTTTTATTTTGGATGTTGAGACATCAGATCGACGATCACCAGGTACAAGATAGCAGTCCTCCCTTCAAATAGCAAGGGTGCGTGCTGGACTCCACTTCGTCCTGGATCGTTGGCCGTCTGCCTCTACTCGAGCCCCACGTTCTTTGGGCGCCAATTGATGTGCCTAAATACACTTTTCTGGGTTCTTGTCTGGGTCCTTATATTAAGAATAACCAGACACAGGAGAAACTTTTATAAGGCTTTTATTAGCTCTACTGCAGTCACTCAGAGCTGGTGCCAACCGATTCATACCTTGTTGGGACCCTGAATTACAATTTCAATAGGTCTTTATACCTTAGCATAGTGCTTACACAGCTCAAATAAACATCTGTCACACAAAAATGAGAAAACAGGATATGCCTTATCAACATGAGCCACAGACTTCTGTTTCCTAACTTAAGATATCACTTTATCTTTACAAAGTTCTAAACTTCCGCTAACGTAAACACATTAGCTAAGCACTTACACAATTTTCACCTTTTGTTGATTCAAATACATCAATTGTGGCTGATATCCTGAAGCACACATGTAAAGAGGAACATAAGAACAGCCATGCTGGATCAGGCCCAAGGCCCATCTAGTCCAGCATCCTGTTTCCAACAGTCACCCACCAGATACCTCTAGGAAACCAGGCAAGAGCATGCTCTCTCTCCTGCTATTGCTCCCCTGAAACTGGTATTTAGGGGCTTCCTGCCTCTGAGACTGGAGGAGTCCTATAGCCACCAGACTAGTAGCCATTGATAGCCTGCAAACAATTCCCCCAGTCCCTCTATTATGTGTGCATTTGCACAAGTGGTAGAACTGTCCCTGCACTCTGGAAGTGATTGGGAGGAAACATATCACTGACCCTCGGCAACATGTTTCTTCTCTTACAGTTTGCTTCTGGGGGACATATGCACTTTGGTAGTCTCTTTACATATGCACTTTGGTAGTCTGGATGTTGGCCACTGTCGCTATATGTGCAAAGGCTGCATGCATTTCAAGAAACAAATCCTGCAAATTCAGTATGAGAAAGCAAGGATGAAAACAACATCTGCTGTGCAAATATTATTCAATTTGATCTGTCAATCACATTTCCTTTTCAGGCACAATTTCTGGAAACCATGGGCTGAAGGGCCATGGTGGGCAACATCCAGACTCAGTTAGCCATGTCCCATTGAAATTAAGGGATCATAAGTAGTTTGTCACATTGGCTGACATGTTCTGCAGCATAACATGCATGGTTCTGATCATATGCAAGAACCCATGTCTCCAAAATAGGAATGCTACTGCTGGGCATGTGCTCTTTTTTTGGTAGCACATGTGTAGCTTTAGTCAGAATGTTTGTTTGTTTGTTTGTTTGTTTGTTTAACTTATTTGTATACTGCCCCAAATGCATGTCTCTGGGTGGTTTACAATAAAACCAGTACAAATTATAACATTAAAACAATTTCATTTTAACACAATGTTAAAACTGTTAACTGTTAAAAACTGTAAATCTAAATAAAAGCCTGGGTGAACAAAAAGTTGTCAGAGATTGTGAGGTTCTCATTTCAACAAAAAGTGCATTCCAAAGCCTTGGGGCAGCAATGGAGAAGGCTCATCCCTGAGTAGCCACCAGATGAGCTGGTGGCAACTGCAGAAGAACCTCTCAGTCTCAGTTTGTTATCCCTCATCCAGCCCATCACTGCCTTCAGGCAGGCATTTAGGGCAGTTTTGCCTTCTTCCAATGATGTTGACATGGAGAAAAACATGTGGGTGTCATTGGCACACTGATAACACCCTGCACTAAATCACCTGATGATCTCTCCAGTTGTTTCATGTAGATGTTAAACAACATTGGAGACAATATGGAGCCCTGAGGGACACCATACAAAAGTTCAGATTCTGAAGAGGAAAAGTCTCCAAGAGACACCATCTGGAATCCACCTAAAAGATAGGAGCAGAAACACTGCAGAACAGTGCCTTCCATCCCCACAATTACCACTACCCACAATTACCTTACCCAGCCATGGAAGGTTGGAGACAGGCCTATAGTTGCTGAACTCTGAGGGAGCCAATGCAGGCTTCTTTAGAATGAATCTGATGATTGCCTTCTTGAAACAAGGAGCCATCCTGCCCTCCCTCAGAGAATGTTGACCACAGTCTTTTAAAATCCCCATGTTTTAAGGAGGGCATTTCTAAGTTTACCTTTCTACTGTCAGAGCCGCTGCAGTGTGGCTGCTTTCCATGCCACCTAGGTAACATCTGAGGCACATGACAGGGGTCCACTCAAACATGCCTTCCTATGCCAGTGTTGCTCTGTTTTACAAGAAGGCTAATATTGACATGGGAAGAAGCTGCTTTGCGTTTTCCTCACTCGCAGTCTGGAGCTCCGGGCGCTGCGGTGGCTTTTGCACTAAAAAGGCAACATCAGGAACAATGGAAGTGAGTGAACTTGACCCAATGGACATTTGACCAAGACAGATATTCTAACATTCAGAAAGACATCAGTATTACTACGCAATAGTACTTACAAATCATAATACAAAGAGGTTTCACATGATAGTATCTGTCAGATTTTTTGTTTTGTTTCACCCCTTCCTGCTGCTAAGATAATCACTGACTGCACCTGCTGTCTGTGCATATCAATTTGGGTACAAAATGATTTGTACCCACATGTACCTGTTTCGGGAGATTTCTGGACAAAACAAATCGCCCCTGTGCTAGCTGGCCAGATTTGGAACCAAAAAAATTGATACGTGCACATCCCTAAGTTTTAATTATTGCTTTCCCCCCACATTCCATCTAGGAAAAGAAGAACAATATTAATGGATACTTCCATAATGATAACCTAATAGGTGTGGTGGGAAACCTATTTGCTGCTGGAACAGAGACCACTTCAACCACACTGCGCTGGGGCCTCTTGCTAATGATGAAATACCCTGACATTCAGAGTGAGTGCTTTGCCGTTGGTTGGTTGAAGGAACTGAAGGAACATAGGAAGCTGCCATTTACTGAGTCGAACCATAGGTTCATCTCGTTCAGTATTGTCTACACAGACTGGCCGTGGCTTCTCCAAGGTACAGGCAGGAATCTCTCTCAGCCCTATCTTGGAGATGCCAGGGAGGGAACTTGAAACCTTCTGCTCTTCCCAGAGTGGCTTCATCCCCTGAGGGGAATATCTGACAGTAATCACACTTCTAGTCTCCCTTTCATATGCAACCAGGGCAGACCCTGCTTAGCTAAGGGGACAAGTCATGCTTGCTACCACAAGACAAAGATGTCACCAAAATAGAATAATACAATTTTAAAGCGGGAAGGGACGTTGGAATCTAGTTCAACCCTCTAGGTCAGGAATCTACTATAGTATCTCTGGCAAATGGATGCCCAGGCTTTGTTTGAAAAACCTCCAGCGAAGGATATTTCACCACTGCACAAAGTAGCTTGTTCCACTTTTGAGCAACTCATATAGAAGAAATTCCTCCTAACACCTAACCTAAACTTGCTTCCTAAATCGGAATGAGCATGGATAGGAAGCATGATCTTGTGGTAGCAAGCATGACTTGTTCCCTTTGCTAAGCAGGCTCTGCCCTGGTTTGCATTTGAATGAGACATTGAGTCTCTTCTCACGATTAGTGAGAAGGACTAGAGGGCAGTCTGCGGGGAAGGCAGGTCAAGCTTACCTTCCCCACAATCGAATGAGCGGTGTTGGGCATGCTCCCCGCATGGCCAGATGACTCCCCATGCGACAAGGCAGTGGGGAGGTTCGGGGCCCAGCCCCTGGAACTACCAGGATGCACGGCACAATTGCGTGGTGCATCCTGGGGACCCCCCTCCCCTCTCCAGATTCCCCACAGTGTGGCAGCCACAGCTGCCACACAAGCAAAAAAATGAACCTACGGGAGCACTCGCTCCCTTAACCTCATTTTAGAGGGTGGCTTCACAGGCGTGTTTGCCACTGGGATAAGGCCTGATCCTGGTGGTTCACGTGGGCATGCAAAACCGGGCTGGGCTCCCTCAGCCCTGTTTTGCACACCTATGTGAATAGCCTCAGTGTGTGAGGACTGTAAGTTATTCCACTCAGGAGATGGGGCTGCTCTGGGAAGAGCATTTGCAGGCTTGCATGCAGAAAGTTCCAAGTTCCCTTCCAGGCATCTCCAGGATAGGGATGAGAGAGACTCCTGCCTGTAACCTTGGAGAAGCCCCTGCCAGTCTATGTAGACAGTACTAAGCTAGATAGACCAATGGTCTGACTCGGTATGCTTACATTTTCAAATGTCGTACCGGCACTGTGTATATTGTGCTCTCTTGTTCTCCTCCCCTATTATTGCTGCTCAGTGGAACTAAAAAAAGCATCCCTGCATGAGCTAAGATTGAAAATGCTTGACTATGAAGGACAGAACATGCTGACCATATTCAGAGTCTGAATATTCTCTGTGTGTCTCACTCCACATGAAAAAGGGGAAATCTCTTCACCACCATTAGCAGAGGCCATCTCTTCAGCACTATTACGGGAATACCTGCTATCATTTGAAAAATGTCAATTCAAAGATCAATATATTCTGAAGTCACCGCTTTTCATGAAACACCTTACCCATAGAACACTTTATGCACTCCTGACAAAGGAGGTCTAGTAGAAATGATGGCATTTCACATGGCTTGCACATGTGCCACCAAATCTGATCTTTACACTTAACTGGGTTTAAATATTAAGTCTCCCCACATCAAAACCTGAACATAATTCTTTATGAACAAGTGAATTTTGACCCGTTGAATAACGGGCGCTAGTAACGGCGCTCCTGGCCCCCCGCCGCCATTCCCCCTCCCTCCGCCGTCCGCCCCCCCTACCTTTAAGGGCCAAATCGGCCCAGGCAATTGCCCCCACCAGGCCGGGGAGACGGAGGCCGGGACCGGGGGCGGAGCGGAGGCCATGTAACTTTTTTTTTAAATGCTCCCGCAGCCGACGCCGCCGACCGCCCACCCTCCCTCCCAGCTGCCGAGTCCCCCTTACCCTGACCGACTGCTGACGGCCAAAGGCAGCCCTTAATTTAAGAGGCAGAGAGGAGCTCGCAAGCAGAGCTCCTCTCTGTGCAAAGCCTCTTGCCGAACTGCCGCTTTGGGCGCTTGCGTCCCTTGCGCCCAAAGCGGCAGTTCGGCAAGAGGCTTTGCACAGAGAGGAGCTCTGCTTGCGAGCTCCTCTCTGCCTCTTAAATTCAGGGCAGTCTTCGGCCGTCAGCAGTCGGCCAGGGTAAGGGGGACTCGGCAGCTGGGAGGGAGGGTGGGCGGTCGGCGGCTTCAGCCGCGTGAGCATTTTTTTAAAAAGTTACATGGCCTCCACTCTGCCCCCAGCCTCCGTCCATTTTGGCCGAGGCGGCGGCTCTGCCGCCGCCTCGGTCACTTTCCCCCGCCGCCGCTTCTCCAGCTTCTTTGGGGCAGCCACTTCTGGCCACCCAAGATGGCTGCCTGGTGCCGGCGATCGTGTCTCCCTTGCCCTGTTCTGGACATGCGCTTCGTGCATGCCCAGAACAGGGCAGAGAGGCACGGACACACGCTTGGTGTCCGTCCACGGACGGACACCAAGCGTTTTATTAGAGAGGATGAGCCAAAGATCTCAAACACATTCTCACCACTCTCACCAAACTATGGCTGCATTCAGACGTAACAGCTAACCTGAGGGAAACGTGACTGAGGTTTCAATCTGGAACTCCAAATCGCACCACAGATGTTCACCAAACTGCAGCCTGCCAAACTCCGGTTGCAGGAGAGAGGAGCCCCTCTGTCCTGCGAGGCCTCCAAGGCAGATCCCAGCCAGCTCCATGGCCAGACTGTGGGCAAAGCATCGCCACATCAGCGGGGTGGCCACGTTTGGCCATGATCTCAAAGGGGGCATGCCAAGTGAAATCGTGAATTTTCAGAGCAATCTACCAACCCTTGGTAGGGAAAGGGCATTTAAAGCCCTTTAAATGCCCCGCAATGCCAGCAATGGCACCACTGCCCCCCACAAGTAACCCCCAGCCTGAATGTACCACACAAGCATGAATTCTCTGCAGGTTTGGGGGCTAGGGCGGGGGGGGGAGTGGAATTCCACTTTCATTACAGGAGGGGAGAGTGAAATCCACATTTGCTAGTAAGGGATATGCAGAAGGGGGCATGTAGAGGCTTCTGGGGAGCCTGTCCCGCCATAACCAGGGAAGATGTTGAGAGGGGTAACCCTGGCAAAGCAGTCCATGCAGACCCATTCTAAATCTGCTGTCTGGCAGCTTGCTGATGAGTTGGCTAGCCCTCTCATAAGATGGCCAGTCTACTGGGAATATGGCTGTGCTGTGCCCATAGAAGGCTAATTCCCAACCCACTGACTGCAAGCTCATGAGTACAGCCAGCCCACCAATGAACCCAAAGGGCCCCACTTTAGTGGGTCCTCCAACTCTCGATGGTAAAAAATAGAACTGATTCTCGAGTACCTCCCTCTCCCCGAATCCCTCTGGAGTCTTGCCTGCACCCCAGAGAAGATATTGACACCCCATGTACCATAGCCTGGCAGCATGCGTAGCCGTGGGGTGGGCCAACAAGACACACATTAACACAAATTCAAAAAGCCCTTGGTCCTCTGTCTTTGCGCCTTATGCAGGTAAGAGGCACAGGGAATCACAGGAGAGTGTACTTTCTTCTTCTCCCCCAACCCTAGGACAGCGGGGTTGATTGCAGGGGCCGCAAGCGAGAGTGCACCTGTGTACAGGTGTGGATGGTCAAGCGGGGGCAGGTTTCCATGGCAACTTGGCCACTGTCCCCAGGATCAGGAAAGCAGTCTCTGGGATAGCCCTGCCCACCACTTCCCAACACACAGCAGCACAGCACAGCTCTACTTAGAACACCCATGGACTGACACTCTTGTGAGTGGGCACAGTCAGCATGGGCATTGGTACCCATCATTATCACAGAGGAAGAATTGTTCCAAAAACTAGATCAATCATGATTCTGCTGGCCCTGCTCATGAGTAAGCCTGGGTTGTAAACACCCCATCCCCAAGGGAAAGTGGCTGGGCCCCATTTCCCCACACTTTCTTTGAACAAAATGGAACATATCCTAAACCTCCCCACCCTCTTCCCCTTGCATGCATCCAAAGGACATCCAGATGTTCTGTTTGACCTCCAGATGTCATTGCCCGGCCAAGTGAGCAATGGAGAGGGGGGTGAGACTGGAATGGACCTTTAAAGCCAGTAGTGATCCTGGGTCCTGGTCTGTCATTGCACTGTATGCAGGACTGCAAGTGTGACAAATCAAAGGAGAGGTGAGCCCCCATTCTCCGTCCACAGCAGGACAGCGAGGTGGCTGTTCTGGGGTGATGGCAACATGTACATATGGGCGGGTGGGCTGGCATAGGGCACAGTTTTTCAGCAGCTTGTCTGCAGTCACGAAGAAGAGGAAAGCAGTCTCCGGGGTATCCTTCCCCATGGCTCACTTGCATACAGCAACCTGGCTCTATTTAGAGCACCCATGGTCTGCCACTCTCATGAGAGAGTGGTCTTTGGGAAAACAGGCTAGGTCTCCAGCATGGTGGTGGCCATTTCCCATAAAACGGGATGCCATCCTGTACATTTGCAATTAGTCCTCACAGACAGTTCTTCTCATGCGCAAGACTAGGGAGAAAATATACCCACCCAGGGAAGGGGCTTACCCGCTTTCCCAAACTTTCTGTGGGGGAAAAAATATAACTTTGCTGCTCCATGTTCCCTGCTTGGGTCTGCCTTTCATACTAGTGGTGTGCATGGTCCGGATACCCCGCGGTTCGGCACGGGGGGGGAGTTTCTCTTTAAGGGGGGTGGTAGTACTCCCCCCCGCCGCTCTTCCCCCTCCGGCGCTGGCGGTTTCCAAAACGTTCTTGGGGCGGCAGAGTTCCTCTCTGCCGCCCCTGCCCCCGTCTTTGTCCTTGCTAGCGTAAAAGTAAACAGAGCTGGTGGCGCGCATGCGCCCTTTGCAGCACGTGCGCTTGTCCTCGCTGCTGGCACGCGCGCAGCGCATACGTCATGCTCCGCGCATGTGCCAGCAATGGGGAGGAGCGTGCGCGCCACAAAGGGCACATGCGCGCCACCAGCTCTGTTTAATTTTACGCTATCAAGGACAACGACAGGGGCAGGGGCGGCAGGGAGGAACTCTGCCACCCCAGAACGTTTTGGAGGGGGGGAAGCAGCGGGGGAGGGTACTACCACCACCACCCTTAAAGAGAAACTCCCCCCCAGCCGAACCAAAAGGCGGGGTGAACTCCTATTTCATACCAAACCCTGGTTCCACCCGCCCCCCCTAGCCGTTTGCTCCCCTCCTGGTGCTGTGATGGGTTGCCCTGCTTATGTTGCCACTTGGAGTGCTTGCGCTTGTGAACATACATGACTGTTGCTGTCTTCTTGGGGAGCAAAGCACTGAGCGCCCCTCCTGTCATCCCATGCCCTGGCCCTACCACTTGCAGTCTGGGGAGAACAAGGGACAGAGGGGGATTTGGAGCTTCTCTCACAAGGCTGTGCAGCTTGACAGGCTGAGTGGGGTGGGGCGTGGCAGTGTCCCTCTAGCCTGGCAACTCCGTGGCTGCTTAGCTGACAGGAGGGTTTCCAAGAGGCTGCAATCAAGAAGTGCCAAAGACTTGGAGCAGCCACATCCTCGGGTGGGTCGGTACTATGACTGGGGTGGGAGATTCCTAGGGCAATGGGATGCCAACCAGTGAAGCTATCTCTGTTGTTCGCCCTGCCCTGGCTGTTCTTCCAAGGGACGTGGGTACTTCATATTTAAAATTACGTATTGCTGACTTCTACTCTGCATCCCACATTCCACACATTTAGAAATCACGCATCCTGGATTAAAATAGCTTAGTATTCTGAGACAAATTAGCAAATTTGGAATGGGCCTCTACCTTTGTAAAATAGACATATTGTAACAATAGCACATTTTGGGTTTTTGCAGTGTACTGTGAGTTGAAGCCACTAACCACTCTTTGCAAAAGGATGTTGGTGAACGATGTTGGTGCATTAGTGCTTGGACCTGGAACACACTTCAGTGCACAATGCATGATACTCCACATGGTACTCCAACTATACAGAGAGGCAGCTTCATGTATGCCTCCCCTTCTGCACCCCAGAGCTGCCTTCCCAAGGTGAATGGCGAAATGCCACATTGCACCACTGGTAAAACTAAGCAATCACTGAGAGTTGGGGAATATGCGTTTTATAACACTGATAAGCCTTGAGTTTAATCTGTTTAGGGACTTGTGCAAAATAGAAAACCATGGAGCTTATATTAATAACATAGGATATTTTATGTTCTCAGGGAAAGTCCAAGAGGAAATTGCAACCGTTGTTGGGTCTTCCCAACCCCGGATTGAACATCGGACAAAAATGCCCTATGCAGATGCAGTGATCCATGAAATTCAGAGATTTGGAAATATTCTTCCAACAAACCTGCCACATGCTACCACTATGGATGTTACTCTTAATGGCTACTTCATCCCAAAGGTGATCAGTATGATTTAATCGCAGTGCTGCCTTTCCAATCTTACTTTGGTTCACCATGGTAGAGCTGTCAATATGTCAATAGAGCTGTCAAAGGGACAGTACTGGGTGGAAGTTGCTGAGCATCAGAGAGAACTGGGTTCACTGTCAGAAGCTGGTCAGCTTGGGCACTGATCAGGGGCTGGAAACTTCCAAGGGGCCATAGCCAACTCCTGAGACATTGGTGGGAAAGGATGGCAGTCACAATGGAGTATTCCAAGCTGCTGCCATTACATTCAAGATATAGTAAGCCTCCAACAAACCATCACTGAGGTAAGCCCACATATGGATAGGTTCCCCACACTGGAGGTATACCAAAAGAGTGACAGTGGCAGTGGGAGTAGCTGGAGCGCTCTTGGTTAAGTGCACTGTTGGCCACCTGTTTTACCCTTCATGCAACGCTCCTACACCTGGTGGTGATGCGACCCTAGAAGCATTGCATTAGAGGAAGGAAAGATGGAGGTCACTAACGCAGCTGCAGCTCTCTGCCGCTAAGACGACCCACAAAGGCATTTGGCAGAGGAAACCACAGACTTGGTGCTGGCAGAGTTAAGGCCTGTTAAGCATGGTGAACTCCTATTTTCGACCTTTCGACTTTTGCTCTTATTGCATTTGTTCTTTGTGCCTGTTCTTGCACAGCCAGTATTAAACCCTCTGTTTCTTTCTTCAAGTTGCCATTCTTAAGCCATTGCCAGGTCTTGGTGATGTCTGATTTTCCAGTTATATAGTGCAAATATTGACCATGCAGTGGCTTCTTTTTCCATTTTTCTGCTCGGTTCTTGACTTGTTCTTTCTTGTAAGCCTGCTTTGTTTCATTGGTGTTGCATAGTTTCTCGTTATTGACCATTTGAAGTGCATCTTCTTCACTGTCCTTTATATATTCTTCAAGACCTCTTTTCTCCTCCTCTAATGTTTGATGGACTTGCAGCATTCCTCTTCCACCTGAGCTGCGAGGGAGGTATAGCCTATCTACATCACTGCGGGGGTGCAGAGCATGATTGATGGTCATGATTTTCCTGGTCTTACGATCCAGCGTCTCTAGTTCTGCCTGGGTCCAGGCTATTATTCCTGCAGTGTATCTGATAACAGGTATAGCCCAGGTGTTTATAGCAATAGCAATAGCAATAGCACTTACATTTATATACCGCTCTATAGCCAGAGCTCTCTAAGTGGTTTACAATGATTTTAGCATATTGCCCCCAACATTCTGGGTACTCATTTTACCGACCTCGGAAGGATGGAAGGCTGAGTCAACCTTGAGCCCCTGGTCAGGATCGAACTTGTAACCTTCTGGTTACAGGGCGGCAGTTTTACCACTGTGCCACCAGGGGCTCTTATGGCTTGTATGGTGTTCCCACCATTGAGTTTGGACTTGAGGATTTTTCTAACTCTCCTGATGTATTCGCTTCCAATTTTTCTTTTAACTTCAGTGTGTGCGATGTTATCAGCCTGGAGAATGCCCAAGTATTTGTAATGTTCTTTCTCTTCCAGGTTCTTGATCTTGCTTCCATTGGGCAGTTCTATTCCTTCTGTTCTTCTTATTTTTCCTCTATTCATAATTAATGCAGCACACTTGTCTAGTCCAAACTCCATTGCTATATCACTACTGAATATACGGACAGTGCTTAGCAGTGATTCGATTTCTGACTTGGACTTTCCATACAACTTCAGATCGTCCATGTACAGCAGATGGTTGATTTGACTTGATGTTTTAGATGTTTGGTATCCGAGGCCTGTTTTGTTTAGTATTTGTGAAAGTGGGGTCATGGCAATTACAAACAACAGAGGGGAAAGTGAGTCCCCTTGGAAAATGCCTCTTCTAATGCTAACCTGTCCAAGTGTCTCGCCATTGATTGTTAACTGTGGACTCCACATGCTCATTGGTTTTTTAAATAAATTTCTGAATGTTTTTGCTGACACCATTTGTTTCTAAACATTTTAGTATCCATGTGTGAGGCAACGAATCAAAGGCTTTCTTGTAGTCAATCCATGCAACACTTAGATTTGTTTTTCTTCTCTTGCAATTTTCTAAAGTCATTTTGTCAATCAGCAGCTGGTCTTTTGTGCCTCTGGTGTTGGGGCAACTTCCTTTCTGTTCAACTGGAAGCTGTTTGTTAGTTAATAAGTGTTGCATCACTTCATCTGCTATTATTCCAGTTAATAATTTGAACATGGTTGGCAGGCAGGTTATCAGTCTATAATTACTTGGAACTGCACCTTTTGCTGGGTCTTTCATTATGAGATAAGTTTTCCCAGTTGTTAGCCATTGTTCAATATCACCTCCTTGCAAAATGTGATTGAAATGTTTTGATAGTTGTTTATGAAGGCTTGTTGGGTGTTTAAGCCAAAAGCATCATTATTATTATTATTATTATTATTATTATTATTATTATTATTATTATTATTATTATTATTAACAAAGATATAAACAAAGAAAAACCGTAATCAAGCACAGCACATACATTGATTCTCATTTCAATATGTATACTTCTACCTGGATTCTTCCAACCAACATATCTCATCCTCCCCTCTCCTTCTCTAATAGCTGAAAACAGATAGTTGCAAAACTAAAAAGTAACAAAATTGATATTCCTGCTATACTGTAAAATGCAGTCTACATCAAATTCGTCTATAAGGAAAAACCAAATCTCAGATGAGGTACCAAAGCCTGCAACGTATTATACTGAATAAATGGTTCCCATGTCTAAAAGAAAGAGTCTTCAGGTTTATTCTTCATATATGTCGTAATTTCCCCCATTGATGCATATTCCCAGAGTTTGAGTTGCCAATCATCTAAAGTTGGAAACAGATTTGTTGTCCAGCAGGAAGCATAGGGGATACTTGCCGCCGTTGTCATATATAAAGAAAGTTCAGTATATTTTACTGGAATATACGGCTTTGTTTATCTACTAAGTAGATATACTTATTATATATGCAATAATAGTTTGTATATAAGACCTAACATATGCTTTGAGTGCTTTGTTATGAAAATTTTGAATTCTGTCAGATCTCTCACTTTCCCACCTTGCTTCCATACTTCTTCCTGAATTATGCTGTTTATCTGTGAATATAATAGCCAGGAAGGAGTTTCATTCCGCTCATGACTTAAACATTGAATAGATTTCATTTTTGATCTTCCCACCATAAGACTTTGCAAGTTACAGGCTTCATCTCTTATGTTCTTCTCTATGAAAATATGTGTTTAGTATCGAAGCTATGGGCAACAATGAAGGGCTTATCCTTTTTTTGTATTTATCCCATACCTTTAATAAGCTATTCCTAATGGAATGGTTTTTTATTTCCTCATCCACTTTCTTTATATCTGTCCACAGATATCTATGTAGGCCATTGATCATATCTGACTCTACCATATTTGTAATCCATCCATATGGTGCCTTGATCCACTCTGCAATCCATGTTAGGCAACTGGCATGGTAATATCATTTCAAATTTGGGAGAGCCAGTCGTCCACATTCTTTTGCATCTTGCATGATCTTAAATTTCACTCTGGGTCTTTTATTCACCCAAATAAAAGAGTTGACATGTCTTTGCCACTCATTTAGTATCGTCTCTTTAATTCTTATTGGTAACATTTGACATAAGAAGTTAATCTTGGGCACAAAACATTCATTTTAACTGCTGATATTCTTCCCAGCCAGGAAAGATTTAATTTTTTCCATCTCTTCAGATCAGCCAGTATATTCTTCCTTAATGGTAAATAGTTGTTTTTAAATAAGTCTTTATTAACTGCCATTACATCAATCCCCAAGTATTTTACTGGTTTAACACTAAACTGGAATCCTGTTCTTTCCCCCAATTCTTTCTGTTCTTCATCTTTAATATTCCATGTTACCATCTGTGTCTTGCTCTTATTCAATTTATATCCAGAAACCCTCCCATATTGCTGAATTTTCTCCATTACATGGTTTAGTGAGACCCCTGGTTGAGTAATTGTAAGTACTACATCATCTGCATATAGCAACACAGGAAGCTGCCATATACTGAGTCAGACCATTGGTCTATCTAGCTCAGTATTGTCTTCACAGACTGGCAGCAGCTTCTCCAAGGTTGTAGACAGGAATCTCTCTCAGCCCTATCTTGGAGATGCCAGAGAGGGAATTTGAAACCTCCTGCTCTTCCCAGAGTGGCTTTATCCCCTGAGGGGAATATCTTACAGTGCTCACACATCTAGTCTCCCATTCATATGCAACCAGGGTGGACCCTGCTTAGCTAAGGGGACAAGTCATGCTTGCTACCACAAGACCAGTTCTCCTCTTTATCTTTTGTTATTGCCTGACAATCTTCATTCCCAATATTCTTTCCTCTTCTTGAAACTCCCACATCAATTGTTCCAAGGCCAAAATAAACAATAAAGGGGAAAGTGGACATCCTTTTCTTGTCCCTTTCGTAACAGTACGTGTTTGGGATATTGCCCTGTTCACTATTACTTTCGCTGTCTGGTCCTGATAGATACTCTGAATCCAAGAAATGAAATTTGGACCACAATTCATCTTTTCCAACACCGTTAACATAAATTGCCATTCCAAATTATCAAAGGCCTTCTCGGCATCAAGAAAGACCATTGCTGCCTTATTACCTTTCAAAGTTATCTCCTCAATAGCCTTCAAAATATAACTTAAGTTATCTTTCATGTGTCTCTTTGGAACAAATCCAGTCTGATCAGAATGTATTATGTCTGTTAAGAATCTCTTCAATCTTGCCACCAAAATAGCCACAAAACCTTTGTAATCCACATTTAATAGTGAAATAGGTCTATAGGATTCGGGATGTGTTGGATCCTGTTCCTCTTTATGGATCAATGTAATATACGCTTCTTGCCATGTGTCGGGTATACTGTGACAATATTGTATCTCATTCATTGTCTGAGTCAATGGTTTAACCAATATGTCTTGAAAAGTCCTGTAATAAAATGCTGGAAATCCATCCAGGCCTGGCAATTCATCTAATTTTAACCCCTGTATCGCCTCGCTAGTCTCTTCCTCTGTAATTGGTTTATTTAATATCTCTTTTTGTTGGTCTGTGAATTCTTTACTTTGTGAATTGTCTAAATATGGCTGAATCTTGTCCTTAATTGATGTTTTTGTTTTATATAATTGAGAACAGTGCTCCACAAATTGATCTGTCATCTCATTCGTAGTCAAAACAAATTCTTTTCCATTCCATATTGAATCAATAGTCCTTCTCTCTTGCTCTTTTCTCAGTTTATATGCCAATAATTTATCTGGTTTATTACCCTTCTCAAAATATTTCTGTTTGGCAAAATTCATTTTCTTATAAGTCTCTTTAGCATCCATTAAGTCTACTTGTTTCCAAAGCTCTTTCAGATTTTGTGAAATCTCATCTTTAGGATTTTGTTTGTCTCAATTCAAGCTGCTGCAATTCATTTACTAATGTTTCTTTCTGATCTCACAGAACTTTCTTTTTGTTTGATGCCAATGAAATCAGGAGTCCTCTCATAAAAGCTTTGCTCGCATCCCAAACTGAAAATAATGAGACAACCTCCATCATTTTAATTTGAAACTCTCTAATTCAAATTGACATTTCTGCTTGATTTCTTCTGGTAATATCAAACTGCTATTTAATCTCCATTTTCTTGGGGAAGAGTTTTCTTTTTTCAGTTTCACATTTTTCGGATTATGATCTGTGTATGCCAATGGAGTCCCTTCCACATCTATGAGCTTGGGTAAAACTGGGTAAAACAAACCTAGCACATATCAATTCTTGAATATGTCTGATGTAGTGCCAAGAAGAAGGTATATCCTTTTTCTAATGGGTTTTGTATCTCCATGCATCAACCAACGATAATGATGACATATAGTCTTCCACATTTCAAGGTACTTTGTCAGTGCTCCTCTTATATTTTCCCAATATATCTTGAGTCATACTAAGGACTGCATTCATATCTCCAAAAATCAAAATATCTCCTTCTAAAATCTCCAACAGTCCTCTAAGGTAGTGAGATGGAAAGCAGGAGGGTTGCAGGTATTAGTAGAAAAGAGGTCCTCACAAGAAGGGTTTCTCCGTGGGTCCAGCTTCCTATGGGAGCAAGGCAAGCTGGGTGGATTGGCACAAGGACCAATTTGGGAGATGGCATGATAAACTGAACACAGCCTATGGCCTGTGCACCATGCATCGCCCAAAGAACTAGTGATTTCAGGCTCTTTGTAGGTTGCAGGAGAGCATATGGAATGCTCAATGAAGTCCCAAGTATAACATACAAGGAGAGTAGGAAAATTGCTGGAAAGAGTCCCAAGTGGAGCACAAGAGACCGCTTGTTGCAATGGAGTCCCAAGAGAAGTAACCAAGGGAGCATTAAGTTTTCTTGCTGCGGTCTTTGGAGTCTCCAGTGCACGGGAGAGCACAATGGGCCATGGAATTAAGGATATTTATACCCAAAAACGTGCCTTGGGGGCACATTCCTATTGCTTTGCTTTGCTGATAAGAAGTGCCAGGACAGGCCAGCATAGAATGCATTGTGTCTAAGTGTTCTTCCTGGGTGTAACAATGTGGGGATTGCCTTTTGTGTGCAAGGCAGATTGTGATGAAAATCAGAGTGTGCAGCTGCACCAAAGAGTATCTGTGCTGGGATGGGCTCTTTAGTAATTCTATCAATAATTTCAATAGGTACACCTCTAGACCTACGTCACTGACTCATCTTCTTTGTGATGGGGAGGCTATTGCTTCACTGTCTTATCTACTTTCCTTCCTGCTTGACATAATCGGCTTGTTAGCAGGTTGATATCTCTTGCAAGAGGATGAGAGGAGTTAAGGCAGTTCCCTCTGAGTGCAGGGTGGCCTTGAGAGTTAACTTGCTTTGTTGACTCCTGGGAATTCACCTGAGTTAGTTAATTCCTGGAGTCTGCTTAGATGGGGCTCCAGGAGGCATGAATCTTTATCCCCATTCCAATCGGCTTTGTTTGTAGCCAAATCTAGGGGCAACTAGCCCACTACCAACTAAATGACCTGTCCCCATGTGTATCATAAATTGAGAGCTCATGTTGCTGTGAAGCATCTGAGCATATCCAAGGTGCAATCTCCAAGCCTGGGGATACAACTGCAAACAGGGAGGCTCCTGGGAGACAGGCAGAATAAAGACAGCTAGTAACAAGTGCCCCTCACCCAAACCCCCCCCCCAGAAAACAGAAATAAAGGAAATGTCTAAATGCAGTAAAAACCCTGTTAGAGCAGGTATTTGTTTGTTTGTTTGTTTGTTTGTTTGTTTGTTTAGATAGCAACCTTTCCCTTTTTTTCATCATGCTCAGCCACAGGCTCAGATAACACATGGACACAAGAGAAACATGGCAATATTTTGCTACAGATCCATACTGGTTCATAATTAAACTGCTCATTGCTCTGGTTTTTCAGGGAACTGAGATCATGCCATTACTGGCCTCTGTGCTGCAAGATGAGACCCAGTGGGAGAAGCCATACAAATTCTACCCAGAGCATTTTCTTGACTCTGAAGGGAAATTTGTAAAGAGGGATGCATTCATGCCATTCTCTGCAGGTAACTTCCATATTCTACATGGCCTTCACTAAGAGGGCATCCTAAGCACATTTACCTGGAAGAGCACCATCCTTGAGGACCATTGTCCACTCTAGAAAACCGGAGTGCTTGTTGTGCTGGTCATTCACCACCAAACAACTCCCTACACTCTTTGCTCTTCGCAGTTGTTGTATTCTATCTAGTAATCTTTTATGTTGTGTTGTTAAGATGTTTGTTCCAATGGGGATACTGTAGGGAGTATCAGGTTGGTGTCAAAGAGAGGGAATGGGAGAGTTTTAATTTTGTTTGGTTTATGACCATAAATAAAATGATTCTGAGGTCACTTGAAAAAGGTGCAAATAAATAAATAAGAAATAGGACACTTTGCTATGGTTTGCAAGTCCGCTGTCCACCCCATTATTGATTCACCATCTGATAAGGATGAGGCAGCTGAACTGCTTCCTGAAAGTGTTTTACGTGTGACAGAATTGGAGCCTGCTTCTCCATATTGTCAAGTTAAACTTAATGGTCATGAAGTGGCTATGCTGTTGGCTGATACTTGTTATCCGTACACTATCATTTCCCATCTTCTTTACAAGAAACTGCATGCTACATCAGATCTGCACTTGAAGTCTTCAGTCATCCACTCATGGGGATATAGAGGTTCCCCTGTTACCATAAATGGATACTTCACTGTTGTCATGGAATACAAAGGATGTACTTCAGAAGGGAAAGTGTATATGTCAAAAAAAGGAGTCTCAATATTGGGCTGGAAGATCTATGGGCAGTGTTAAACCCCTAACAGCACGGAGCCCATCTTACAGATGATGGAGCATTCATATGCTGATATGACTGCTGATTACTTGGGAAATGTTGCTGATACTCCTGGAACTGCCATACATTTCAAACATAAAACTCGGATGAAATCAAATGCAATATCTGTACAACACAAAATGAGGAACGTACCCAGAACATTGTGCCAGTCACTTAGAGAGGAGCTCTTAAGACTACAGCATGCTGACCTCATAGAACCTGTTGATTTATCAGAATGGGTCTCTCCCATGTTCTTGTGCAAAAATTGAACAATACACTTTGAATGTGCATAGATTTAAGAGCTGTGAACTCCAGCATGGTAGTGGATTGTCATCCATTACACAATATCAGTGAAGTGCTGCATACTTTGAAGGAGGTCTCAGTGGTCAGAACTTTGGACTTGTCTTTGGCCTATCATCAAATTCCTCTGCTCAAATGTTACTTGTGGGGCAGAAAATTCAATTTACAGTGAGGCCACCACCCCCCATCTGCTTTATTTCTACTTGGGGATCAAGACAAGCAACTCCAAGAATAGCCAAATGGATCACCAGGTTTATGAATTTTGATTTCCAAGTGGAATATTTTCCAGGTCTCCGGAATACAACTTCAGATTGTTTATGTTGACTTCCAATTCAATTTTGGTTGTTATAAAGGGGAGGGATATGTTGTAATCTATCTAGTAATCCTTTATGGTTTGTTGTTGAGAAGTTTGTCCCATTGGGGATCCCTTAGAGCAGGGGTGTCAAACTGAGGCCCTCCAGCTGTTGCTGGCCTACAACTCCCATCATCCCTGGCTACTGGTCATGGTGACTGGGGATGATGGGAGTTGTAGGCCAACAACAGCTGGAGGGCCACAGTTTTACACCCCTGCCTTAGAGAGTGTGGGAGGCGGAGTCAGAGAGAAAAAATTGGAAGGGAAAAGAGAAGGAGAAAATTGAGTTGTTTCTGAATAAACCTTTAGCTAAATTTATGTAAGATTTAATTGTATTTGTGAGGGGAGCAGCTATAAAACAGCAGTCTTGCTGGATAAAAATTCACTGTTCTTGAATGATTACCATTATTCTACTGTACCGTTACCCATTATTTTATTGCTGTACTTTAATCTGTGTTTATGTTAAGTATATTTTTTATTGTTGGCTTGATCATAAATTGTTTTGGGCCACATGTCATAGGAAGCAGTTCAAAATATCATACCTCAGGATTCTCAGTGTGAGTAATGAACCCCAAGGGGTCACAAGCATCTTATAAGGGGGTCAGGCATGAGCTGTCAGGAGGCAGGGTTCTTATTGACATCTCCAAGGCATAGGGATATTTAAGGGCAATGAGCGGGAGACAGGGGAACAGCTGACAACCACCCTGCTCCTCTGGTGCATAGAAAGCTAAGGACAGGCATACTAGCTGTGCTTCTTTGGCTGATGGAGTGGAAGAGAGTTACTGAGAGGAACTTTGCCCCAGCAGCCAAAGAAGCATCATTGCTTCCAGCTTTCGGTGTGTCAGAGGAGTTGAGTGGTTGTTGTCTCCTGTCTCATTGTCTGCTTCTATCACCACCTGACCATCCTGGAGCCTTGGAGATGGTGGCCAAGGGCAGACCCAGCAGTGGCAATTCTTTGGACAATGGGTGGAAGAAAGTTCCCTCCTGGGAGTCGAGCTCTCATAAGAGCTTGCCTCCTGAGAGGAAACTCTCTTCCACCCATTGGCCAAAGAGGCACTGCTGCTGTGTCTGCTCTCAACTTTGTCAATTTGGGTGGTAGAAAAAAAAAAGTGTGGATTTTGATGACACAAAATCAGAACATATTGTTGAAACATTGATCTATTTCTGACTCAGATCAAGTTCCAAAATTCAGAAGAATAATTTCAAAATAGGAGCATTTTAAATACATATTCAGACATTATGACTAGTATTTAGAAATCAGGATTAGAATCTTTACATAACTCCCTGATTCAACATGCAGGGGAGAGGAAGGCAGGGGCCGTGTAACTTTGCATTCTATTTTAGAGGTAACAGTATTATAAAGCTTACAAAGCCCTGTCATACATAAATGAAATAAGCCCACTTTCCCTGATCCTACTTATTGTTTCAGGTCGGAGAATATGTGTAGGCGAGACCCTTGCCAAAATGGAGCTCTTCCTCTTCTTTACAAGTCTCCTGCAGAAATTCACATTCCAGCCAGCCCCAGGAACATCTAAAGAAGACCTGGATCTAACTCCTGCAGATGGGTTTACAACACCTCCAATGCCCTACAAGCTCTGTGCTGTGCCACGCTCATGAGATGCCGCTCGCTTGCATTTCTTAGCTCCCTTGTGTCCATCGTCCGCTTCTTCACACATTATGGAACCAATCAAAGCCTCAGGTTCATCAAACCTCATCTCAATACCTCCCGGTGTTATACATCTGAGCAAGCCTCACCTACATGCAATCAGGGCTGTGTGTTTGAGGTGTGTGAGCCGGCTCAAAATTGAGCCAGCTTGATCTCAAACCAGGTCAACTTGAAGGCTTGGCTCAAGAGTGGCAGAGGGGGGTAAAATGTTTTTTTTAAGTACCGCAGTGGCCTCTAGATGGTGCTGCAGCATCTGCAGAGGCATCTCAGTGGCTCCCCTCCCCCTGCCGGCCTCCCCTGAGTCTCCCCGTGCTGGTTCAAACTGTTTGGGGGCCATTTTGGCTCTCTGTGTGCACATGGTGGCCATTTTTAGGGCTGCCACACATGCACACTGTCCATTTGTGTGACCCGGGTCCTGAAAATGGCCAGTGTGCATGCAGGCGGCCACAAAAATGGCCACCGGGCATGTAGAGAGGGCTGGAACCTCCCCAAAATGACCCAGGGAGACTTGAGGGAGGCTGGCAGGAGGAGAGGGACCTGCCGGAGGCCCCACTGCAGCACCTCCCCCCCCCCCGGGGTCACCACAGCCCTCAGCAGCAGCAAGTCATTCATTTTTAAAAACAATTTTTACGGCTCCTGCCTGCTCGAACTGGGCCCAAAACGGTTCAGATTCTAACCAAACTGGGCTCGGATCAAGTGTACACAAAACTGAACCAGATCCAGTTCAGCTCAAGTCCTATTCAATTCCAGTCAAACCGGGTTTTCCAGTTTTGTTCACACCTCTACTATGTGTATGCTCACATTCTGTGCTCTTCCTAGTATACTGTTTCTCATAGAATCATAGAGTTGGAAGGGACCTTGGAGATCTTCTAGTCTTATCACCACCACCACCCCGTTCAATGCAGGAAACTGCTACAGCATCCCAGACTGATGGTGGTCCAGCCTCTGTTTGCAAACCTCTAGCAAAGGAGACCCCACCATTGTGGAAGGCAAACTCTTCCATTGGCAAATAGTTCTTTTCATCAGGAAATTCCTCCCAATGTCTAGCCTGAATGTGCTTCCTTGTAAAGTCAACCCATTCCCTTTAGTCCTGCCCTCAAAGAGTAGCAGAGAATAAGTCTGCTCCACCCTCTTTGTGGCAACCCTGAAGATATTTGAAGACAACTATCAATTGTCCCTCTGTGGGAGTCTTTGAAAGACAGCAAAGACTTGTCTGTTTCATCAGACATTCCCACATCTTATTTGCTGTGAGATGTGAGGTTTGCCATTATTTTTGACCAGTGGTATGTGTTTAGGTAAAAGTAAAGTGTGCCATCGAGTCGCTTTCGACTCCTGGCAATCACAGAGCCCTGTGGTTGTCTTTGGTAGAATACAGGAGGGGTTGACCATTGCCTCCTCCTGCGCAGTTTGAAATGATGCCTTTCAGCATCTTCCTATGTCGCTGCTGCCCAATATAGGTGTTTCCCATAATCTGGGGAACATACCAGCGGGCATTCAAACCAGCAACCTTCTGCTTGTTAGTCAAACATTTCCTCGCTGCGCCACTTAAGGTGGTCTTTACTTACTGTTAAACTGCTGTTGTTTTTAATTGCTGTTTTGTAAGACACTTTGAATTTCAGGAAATAAATTATATAGTGGCTACTATCCTGACAAACACTGTGCTTGCTGGGGCTGTTCACAGATCATCAGAACCAATCCAATTCCAATGAAAATGACTATGGTATTGTTAATCCAATATTAATACTAGCCCAAAGTGAATCAGCCAGGTCCAAAGTGAATCAAGTGGGTCCATGCATCATCCCATAGGATTAAATGGCCCATACAAAATCATGACAAGTTACCAAAACATATATTAAATATGTTATTGTAAGTCAAAATGGAATGGTATTCTAAGTGAGACCTGATTAGCACAGAATAGAGGGCAATTGATATTTTTCGCTAGACTCTTTGTGTCCATTAATGCAGTCCAAGTTTGCATTATTATTTTTTTGCAGCTGCATCTCTGCTAAAGAGATGAGACACTGATGGCTCATCGTTGATTTATTGTCCACAAAGACACTGAGTTTCTATTTGCACATGCTGCTGTTAAGTAGGGATGTGCAAACAGGTTGAACATCGAACTGCTTCATTTCGACATTGAACCGGTTCGGTTTGACAGTTTGAGGTCAAACCAAACCACCCCCTGCCCTGGCCAACCCAAGACTCAACCCCCCCGGCCCATTCAGCAGCTTTATAATTCCATGTGGGGGGCACCAGGATGGTCCAGGGTCGATTGTGGTGGGTAGTAGTGCTCAGTGGGTGGAAGGAAGCTACCACCCAGATTTCAAAGAAATCCCCCTTATGGGGCTGCTGAAATCCCAATTATCCCCCTATGTGAAATAACGTAAAGATGTGTGAACTTCAAAAAATTGTTAAATATCACCCCTTAGCCCAATTTCTTTGAAATTTGGGTGGTAGCTTCCACCCATTGGGCACTACCCAATGGGTGGAAGCCAATGCCACTTCCAGGGTGCTAGCTCTGGAAATTATAGTTTCCAGAGTTAAAACAATGATAATTGGAATTTATACACCTAATGGAATAAAAATTAGAATTCTACAAATATTTAGAACAGAAAATGGCTGAATTATTGAATGCTAATTTAGTTTTACTGGGAGATTTTAATGGGGACATCTCTACAACTTTAGATAGAAAATGTGATATGGCCGAAAGGAATTTAGAAGGCAGGCTACCAATAGCCTTTTTAAAAAAAATAAGAGTAAAGCAAAGGTGCTGACAAAAAATATGGACCAGAAATCCAATGACAGACTTTATGAAATAAGCGAATTGAAAGTGGAGAAGAAAATCAAATATTTGGGCATCTGGCTGACAAACAAAAATGCTTTGTTGTTTTCAAATAATTATATCAAAATATGGAATACGGTAAAAATTGATTTGCAAAGATGGACTAGAATTAACTTCTCTTTAATGGGAAGATTTTCAGTTGTGAAGATGAATGTTTTACCTAAAATGTTGTTTCTTTTTCAGACTATTCCTATAATTAACACGTTAACCTCTTTCAAGCAATGGCATAAGGACATAACTAAATTTGTTTGGCAAGGGAAAAGACCAAGAATTCATTTTTTAAATTTAACAGAAGCTAAAGAGCTGGTCTTACCCTGCCTGATTTAAGGTTGTATTTCGATGCTGTTTGTTTGACGTGGTAAAAGGAATGGATAACATTAAGAAATCCCAGAATACTTGATCTGGAAGGATTTGATAGAAGGTTTGGTTGGCACTCTCATCTGTGGTATGATAAAAGCAAAGTGCGTAAAGACTTTCTTAATCACTATGTAAGAAGGAGTGATTAAGCAAGTGTGAGTGTGGGCAAAATATAAGTGGGAGTTAAGCGGGAGAGTGGGCAAAATATAAAAAATGGCTGGAATGTAAAACTCCATTATGGGTATCCCCGATTGAAGCCTTGGCACGTAAAGAGACCAATATGCAATCTGAATGGGGTACCTATAGGGATTTGTTATGTTTTCAAGAGAAGGGCTGTAAATTAAAAAATTAAATGAAGTACAAAACTTGGTTAGTAATTGGTTTCGGTATCATCAGCTAAATGAAATTTATAAAAAGGATCTTAAGGTTGGGTTTGTGGATCAAATGTCAACATTTGAGAAGGTCAGATAAATGTATTACACACCGTGACGGAATACATTAAAAGAGGAATGCTCAAGACATAAACTAATACCCCCAATACTTTTATATATTAGACATCTCAGAGCTAGAGTAACATTTTCACTTGATGTAACAAAGTGCATAAAAATATAATCCAAAATTCTCAAACAGAAGTATAGTTCAATAGGCACTTGGGTGTAAACAGTACTAAACTTGTAGTCCTGATAGTCAACTGATGGAGTTCAATACCAATTGAATCCAATAGGGAGAAAACCTCTCATCCTGACGTAGTAATTCATTCTCATTCTCAGTTTGTTAGAGGTGGAGATAATATGAGTAATTCAACCATGATGCGTTTCAGGGACCAAACAATGTACAATATCCCAAATAATGTACAGTATGAATAATGTACCGTTTAACAAACGATGTACCATAGTATACGAACAATGTACCATAATATTACAGATTTTCCGGAGACTGCCTTGTATTATTGTTTTTAAACAAGGATTTTCTGTTTCGTAACTGAATATTACTTCTTCAGATAATACCTAAACGGAAGAACAACATATCACATTATATGAGCTCCCATCAACTTTCACATCTCTGCCAAGGGCTGTTCTCCCCACACAAATCCACTAAAAACACTTAGCATTTGAGGTCTAAACATTATCTGAGCATATATTGCGTAACATTTGAGAAGAGCTATGTGAAAATGATGAAAGATTAATCTCTAAGATGTATGTTGTTGCTTTTGGAGGAGGCAGGAGATGAAGTGGTTAAAACGACTGATAAAATGGGCTCAAGATGTGGGTCATAATATAGATATGGCATCTTGGGAAAAATTATGGAAAATGGATTTAAAGTTTACTGCATGTTATACTTTAAAAGAAAAATATTATAAGATGATGTGTAGGTAGTATCTGACACTGAAAAAATTAGCATTAATGTATAATAATGTTCCAAACAAATGTTGGAAATGTGGACATTGTGAAGGAACTTTTTTCCATATGTGGTGGTCATGCTGGAAGGCAAGGGCTTTTTGGGATATGATATATAATGAGTTGAAGAAAATCTTTAAAGAGACATTTCTTAAGAGGCCAGAATCCTTCCTGCTGGGAATAACTCAAGGAGAGTTCTCCAGAAGAAATTTAACATTTTTTATGTATGCAACCACGGCGGCCAGGATAGTATATGCACAGAAATGGAAAGACACTAAAATGCCCTCAAAAGAAGACTGGTTGATAAAAATTTTTGGAATATGCTGAGATGGCAAAGCTTACAGCACTTATAAGAAATGAAAATTTGGAATGTTTTAAAGAAGATTGGGAACTATTTTTGCTTTACTTAAAGAATTATTTTTCTAATATGGACTTTTCACTAGGGTTTGAAATATAGTAATAACAGCAGGTTGGGTTGGGTAAAATAGAGTAGCATTGTGAGTATGTATGTTTTGAATTATTAGAGCAACAGTTTATATGTATAGTTATTGTGAACTGCGCAGAGAGGCAAGCAGGAAGTCAATAATTACTTATGTAGAATTAGATAAATGAATGTAATTTGAAATGTAAAAGCTATTGTAAAAACCAATAAAAATTTAAAAAGCAAAAAGATGTGTGAACTTCAAAAAATTGTTAAAAATAACTCCTTTGCCCAATTTCTTTGAAATTTGGGTGGCAACTTCCACCCATTGGTCACTACCACCCAACCCACTGTGGCCACAAAACGAACGTCTCAATCTCCAAATTTTTTCATGTCTGAATCTGGGTGATTTGTTTTGTACCTGAATCTGGGCAACTGAGGACAAGGGCAATTTGTTCTGTCTACAAATCACCCGAATCAGCTAGATTTGAGTATAAATCATTTTGTACCTGAATCAATTCACATATCCCTAGTTCTCACTGTAATTCATCATCACTTCAGTGATGATAGCCCTGTAGGGATATGTGCCGCTACTCTGGCTGACAAGCTGGTCTCCCAGAGTTACATCCACTTGACTGAACATGGCAACAATAGGGTAATTCACCAGGCCCACTATGTCCTGGGCAAGGTTGGTTCCATCCTCATTGACAATTTTATACAATACCCTTCTTAAGATGACAGTGACCAGAACTGTACATAATACTCCAAATGTGGCTGCACCATAGATTTGTATAAGGGCCTTATAGTATTAGCATTTTAATTTTCAATCCCCTTCCTAATGATCCCTAGCATGGAATAGGCCTTTTCACACTGAGTCAACACTTTCAACGAGTTGTCCACCACGACCTCAAGATCTCTCTCCTGGTCAGTCACTGGCAGCTCAGAAATTATCAGCATATATGTGATGTTGGGCGTGGGGGTTTTTGCCCCAAAATGCATCACTTCACACTTGTTTACATTGAACTGCATTTGTCATTTTGTCAGCCACTCTCTCCAAGTTTGGAGAGATCCTTTTGGAGCTTCTTACTATCTGTTTTGGATTTTGCTGGTCTTTTTGGGTTCCCATTTGCTGGCCAGTGGGGCTCTCTGTTGTTAGGGATAAACGTCTTCTGCTGGGGCGGGTGCCCTGTTTGGGTGGTGCTACAGCTGGGTGGTTGTTTCCACTTGGGGTTGGGAGCTGCCTTTCGGGGTGTTGGCCATAGCTGGGTGGTTTGGCTTTCTTAGAGAGATAGAAGTCATTACTCTGGTTGCTGGTCTTTTTGGGTTCCCATCTAAGAGAGATAGGAGTCATTACTCTGGTTGCTGGTCTTTTTGGGTTCCCAGCTAAGAGGGATAGAAGTCATTACTCTGGTTGTTGGTCTTTTTGGGTTCCCAGCTAAGAGGGATAGGAGTCATTACTCTGGTTGCTGGCTTTTTGGGTTCCCATTTGCGGGCCAGCAGGGCTCTCTGTTGTTAGTTAAGGCCCCTGAGGGTTTCCACAGGGGCGGGAGGAGGAATTTTTCTCTGTTCCATAGCCTTTTATTGTTTAACCTTATCATTAAGGGCAGGAGTGGTTTACAAAGCCCAGAAAGGCAAAAGAAAAGAAAGGGGGGCAACCGCTCAGACAGCCCAAGCGGCCTGCACCCCCGCCTTCTTCTTCTGAGGAAAATGATGAAGAGATGGTTCTCATCAGAGGCCTGATTAATAGGATGGACGCTCTCGAGAAAGCTAAGGCTGTCCCTTCTGACAAGGGTGCTGGCCCTTCTGGGGTGGTTGTGCCCACCAAGGTTCCTCGTCGCACGCATGGTACCTCCAGGACCCAGTTACTAAAGTCTCTTTCCAACAGGCTAGAAGCACTTGAAAAGAGTGGGGGCCCTGCAGGCCCAGTTCCTCCCACAGAGCCTTTGGATCCAGGAATGCCTCCAGTGCCAGTTGATTCGGTTCCAGTGCTGCCTTCGCCTGCGGCTCCTCTGCCTACATTGCCAGTAGATCAGCCTCCTTCGGACCCAACCACCCCGATGGCGCCAGGTGAGCCTGCAGCACCAACACCTCCCGGCGGCACCGGCCAGTGGCCTTCCGTTCCCTGGCCGATGCCTGCCACGGGCGGCTGGGGACCAGCCCCGTTTTGGTCCCCTTACACACAACCTTGAGCCCCTGGTGGCGCAGTGGTAAAACTGCCGCCCTGTAACCAGAAGGTTACAAGTTCGATCCTGACCAGGGGCTCAAGGTTGACTCAGCCTTCCATCCTTCCGAGGTCGGTAAAATGAGTACCCAGAATGTTGGGGACAATATGCTAAATCATTGTAAACCGCTTAGAGAGCTCCGGCTATAGAGCGGTATATAAATGTAAGTGAAAATGTAAGTGAAAAACCATGGGGGTTGGGTCTTCCAATAGGCTTTCCAGGGGTCACAGCAGGTCTTCAAGGAGCAGCTGAGCAGGTCTGGCTGGGCAATAGGCCCGCTCCTGGTCCCTTAGCAGGGCCAGCGGGTGCGATGCCACCGGCGCCCACTAGTTTGGGTGTCAGACAGGTTTTTACCCTATGGGAATCTTACCCTCTCTACAACGTGCTCCCTATGGTGGCATGGGGCTGCCTTTGGGCGACCATTTACTCCCGGCTACCCGGGAAAAGATTTTAAAAGGCGAATATGTTGATATATTCAGTCTCCTATTTTGGGAGCCAGAAGTCAAGCATAAGGAGGGCGAATCGTGTAAGGAACACGAGGCAACTAAGCGCAAACCAGTCGAGAAGACATGGAATAATTGGTTGTCAGGCTTCACTATTTTTATGGGAGTAATAGTGCAGGCGCAGCTGGCTAGGGGTCCAGCGCTCTTAAAGTATATGGACATCATTCACAGGGTGGTTTCTGACTTTGCGGGCTCCTCCTGGATGCGCTACGACGAAAGTTTCCACATGCGGGCTGCCTTGGATCCCACCTTACCGTGGGATACTCCCCTGCAGGAGCTTTGGCTGGTGCTTATGTAACCGGCTCGCCCCGTGGAAGGGGATCGGTCGGATAGTGGACATTTGCTCTCCAGGCCGCATGGGATCTCACCAGTCTCAGTGGCAGGCCAGCAGTGGGTTCAACCCCACATGGTCTGCTGGGAATATAACAATGGTGGTCGGTGTTTGAGGGCGTTGTGCCGATTCAAGCACGCATGCAGGCTTTGCGGTGCCAAGCACCCGAGCTCCACATGCCCCAGAGCCAGGGTCAGGAGTCCCGGCTCAAAGTTTAGGCCTGGCAGCAACATGAAAGGAGGCCCCCCTCCGCCCCCTGCGGGTAAAGGGTCCCAGCCCCATCAGGCTTGATGTGCTTGGGCACCTACTGAGGACCTACCCCGATAGAATTGGGCATTCATTTGGCCAAAGAAAAGACAGAAGGGCCAGTCACGTGTCTTTCCTTCTTAGGGATTGAGTTGGACAGGGTGGCGGGTTGCTCAAGGATGCCACAAACAAAGCTGGAGGTCCTCTTGGACCTCGTTAGGGCTTTGGGGCGTGCCCATAAGGCTACATTAAGGGAGCCTCAGGTAGTAGCAGGGCACCTTAACTTCGCATGCAGAGTGGTGGCCTCGGGGCGGGCCTTTTTGCGGCGTCTCCGCAATCTGATGGCCGGGCTACGGGCCCCTCATCACAGGGTTAGGATTACAGAGGGAGTTAGGGCTGATATGGCGGTATGGGAGTCCTTTTTGTTGGACTTCAATGGGGTTTCTTTTTGGAGGAGCGAGCAGCTCCTCGAGGCCGACTTGCAGGTCCACAGAGATGCTGCTGGGGGGATGGGCTTCAGGGTCTATTTTAGGGGCCGCTGGTGCGCTGCCCGTTGGCCAGTAGAATGGGCACAGCGGGGGGTGACCAGGGACTTGACATTCCTGGAATTGACTGGAATTGTTCCCTATAGTAGTGGCAATGCATCTCTGGGCGGACGAGTTTTCTAACTCGTCAGTCCGGTTTTGGTGTGATAACCAGGCTGTGGTTCAAGTCATTAATACTCAGACGTCCCACTCCTGGAGGGTTATGGGTCTCGTTAGGGTCTTCGTGCTGCAGTGCCTGCGGGCCAATATTTTGTTTCAGTCTCGCCACGTGCCAGGGATTTGGAACAATATTGCTGATGCCCTGTCTTGTTTTCAGTTGAACAGGTTCAGGGAGTTAGCACCCGAATCAGCACTGCACCCGGAGCCTATGCCTGCCTTTCTGTGGCATCTTGGCAGGTAGAAGCCCAGCTTGCCATAGCGGCTTCACTGGCGCCCAGCACCAGGGCGAGTTATACTTTCAAGATTGAGGCTTTTTCCCTTTTTCGGAGGCCGGAGGCCTGGCGGAGGTTTGGCCGGTACCGGTTAGTCACTTGCAGCAGTTCCTGGTGCTCCTCCATAGGGCGGGGCATGCTGCGTCTACCTTAGGTGGTTATTTGTCCGCTTTGGCATTTGAGGCCCAAGCTAGGGGGGTCGAAGATTACTCTGGTGACCCCCGGGTTAGACGTATGTTGGAGGGTTGGTCTAGAGAGAGTCCGGCTGGTGTTGACACTAGATGCCCATTTACCTTGGATTTGATATCTGCCCTGCTTGGGCAGTTGCCAGGCTGTTGCAGGGCCCCCTGGGAAGTACCGCTTTTTCGGGCAGCAGTACTGGTTGCCTTTTTTGGCGCCTTCTGGCCCGGTGAGTTATTGCCAAAAACCAAGGGTTCCCCCAGGGACAGTTGCCTGCAGTTTTCAGACCTGTCCTTTTGGGACGGAGAGGCACGTTTGCTTCGACGCTGTTCTAAAACTGACCAAAAGGGTAAGGGGCAGGTCGTCCACCTGGCGGCTGCCAGCAATTCTTCACTTTGTCCGGTGACTGCCTTACGGCAGTTCCTGGATTTAGGATCCTTCCCTGGGGGCTGTTTGTTTGTGCATGAGGATCGGGGGCCCCTTACCCAATATCAATTTCTGGCCGTTATTCGGAAGGCCTTGATTGCAGCCAGGGTCCCGGTGGAGGGACTTACCTTGCATTCATTTCAGATCGGGGCTGCCACCACTGCTACTCGCATGGGATTGCGGGAGGACGTTGTCCAGAGGATAGTGCAATGGAAATCCACAGCAGTCAGGCGATACGTGCGCTGAATGGGTGTATGTAGTGGTACTGATACACTGTTTTTCTTGGCAGGTGCTGGGGAGAGTAGCGGCTCCCGTTCGGGTCCTGGTGTGTGGCCATTCTTTGGTCTTTTGGGCCTTCAAGCAGACCAGCACCTCCCACTGGGGCACCCAGTTGGGATTTGGAAGAAGGGCCTCGGTTTACTGGTTGGGCATGTGGGGTATGCTGTGCAGCCAGCTGCTCCCTGCTATCCAAGACCATTTAGCTAGGTTTCCCGAGCCTGATATTACTGTTCTCCATTTGGGTGAAAACAATCTAGGCAGGCAGACTGGCCTCTCTATTGTTCAGCAAGCCTCTTCCAATCTAGCGATCTTGCAGGTTCGGATACCTGGGGTTCGCATACTGTGGGTTAATTCGCTGCAATGCAGGGTATGGCAGGGGGTTCAGAACGTGCTGGGCATCGAGAAAGCTCAGTGTAAATCTTCCGCTGGCATAGGGAAACTGGTGAGGGCAGCTGGGGGCGAGGTTCTGCTACAGCCTGGTCTGTCTGCCCATTCTCCTGAATTGTTTCGCCCTGATGGAGTTCACCTTTCCGAGGTGGGATGTGACCTGTACCAGGGCAACATTCGGAAGGGGCTTGCTGAGTTTGTGGAGAGGTGTGGGGCAGAGAGGTCAAGCTAGGCTAACCTCCCTGGGTGGCAGTAACAGTGCGGGTGGGGTGTTAATTTGAGGGATAAAACATCAGTGAGCACCCTTGGATATTTAAGAGGTGGATTGGTCAATCGCTCCTTTGTGGTCTGTGCGGCACAGGGAGAACCGATTGCCATGAAACGGACTTAAGGACTTCACCAACCTTTGGGCTGAGCAGTCCAGGGGGTGGGGTGAAGACCTTGAAGTGTCCAGATCCCCTCTTACGAAAGGGGGGTATGGCTTTGAAGGAATCGGGCCGGGTATACCTGCCAGTTTCCCGAGCCAGGGTGTGTTGCCCAGTAGGGCGCTGGGTAGGACCTCAGAGTCCTAACCTGGTCCTAGTAGGCCCGCACTGTTCTCGAAGGGTGATTAATCACCTGGTTTTCCAGTCCGCCATGTCTTGTTGATTCATTTAATAGAGTTGTGGCCCTTTCACCCATATTAAGTCTACGTGTCTTCTTGGGCTGGGATCTGGGGACAATGTCTATTTATTCCTACCCTCTGTTTCCTGTCTTTCAATCAGTTACCAATCCATACATGAACCTGTCCTCTTATTCCATAGCTCCTAAGTTTACTTTGGTGGGGAAATTTGTCAAAAGCTATTTGCAAATCCAAGTATACTAAGTCAACCGGATCACCTTTAACCACATTCCTGTTGACACTATGAAAGAATTCCAAAGGTTTTGTGAGGCATGACTTACCCTTACAGAAGTCATGCTGTTTCTCTTTCAGCAAGGTCCATTCTTCTATGTGTTTACCAATTTTGTCCTTAAGTATGCTTTCCACAAATTTACCCTTCACAGAAGTTAAGCTAACCACCCTGTAATTTCCTGGATCCCCCCGGACCCCTTTTTGAAAATCGGAGTTACATTATCTACTTTCCAGTCCTCTGGTACAAAGCCTGACTGTAGGGCCGACTGTAGGGACAAGTAACATATATGTTACTTGTCCCTACATATATGACTGTAGGGACAAGTAACATATTTTTGCTAGGAGATCAGCAATTTCACATTTGAGTTCCTTCAGAATCTTGGGTGGATGCCATCCGGCCCTGGTGATTTGTTTTAATTTTTAGTTCCTCAACACAGTTTAGAACATCCTCTCTCATCACATCAAATTGGCCCAGTTCTTCAGCCTCCACGCCTGGGAAGCTCCGTTCTGGAGAGGGTATCTGGTCAGTGTTCTTTGTCATGAAGACAGATGCAAAGAACTCATTCAGCTTCTCTGCAATCTCCTTATCCTCCTTAATAATCCCTTTCATGTCCTCATCATCTAAGGGTCCAACCACCTCCCTGGCAAGTTTTCTGCTGCTCATATATTTAAAGGAGTTTTTTAAAATTCCCCTTGGCACGTCTAGTTATATGCTCCTCAAACTCTCTTTTTGCATGGTGTCCTCCTGAACTTGGCAATACCTTTCCTCAGTATGCATTCCAAATGAACTTCTATTATTGTGACTTTAAATAAGTTCCATTCTTTCTGGAGTGATTTGACCCTTCTGACTTTCTCTTTCAGCTTCCTTTTTCCCAGTCCTCTCATTTTTGAGAAGTTTCCTCTTCTGAAGTCCAGCGCATCAGTTTTGGACTTCCTTGGCAATGCTCCACTCGCATAGAAGCTGAATTGGATCATACTATGGTCACTGCTACCCAATGGTTCTAAAACTCTGACATCTCGCACCAGATCCTGGGCATCACTCAGGATTAAGTCCAAGGTCGCCATCTCTCTGATTGGTTTTGCAACTAACTGTTCTAAGGCACAGAAATTTGGCCTCTTTTTCACTACCTGAATGTGAATTCACCTAGTGTTTGTATTGGTAATTGAAGTCACCAGTTATTACTGCTCTGTTTCTCTTTGATGCCTCTCTTAGTTTCTTCTCCAGGTCACTCTCATTGTTTTGATCCAGAGGGCGATAGCATATCCCTAATGGACATTTCCTTTCAGTCCTTGTATTGTCACCCATAAGATCACCCAGATTCCACAACAGTTCCTCAGCTGGTGTTTTCTCTGCAGGTTTTGTAAGTACACAGTCATCAGAAACCTCCCTCTCATTCTCCGATGATGAAGAAATGCATATAGTCCTACAGTAAGAGAATTGTGGATTGCCAGGAATTGGCATCTCAAAATCACTGTGTCCGGCGAGGCCAGCTCTCCTTACCTCCAAGGATGGAGTGGTGAGGGGGTCTGAGGAGGCAGCAACGGGTGGCAGCCAAGGAGAAGTGGAGGAATGACTGCCAATGGGTGGGGCTTGGCTCCAGTGGAGGAGGCGCAGAGCACAGAAAGGGCCGGAGGGGAGGCGCACAAGGATAACATCAGCAGGAGGTCTGAGCAGGAGGAGGGAGGAGGGAGAGAGACATTGGCAGCAGCTGTAAAGGGTAGACAATTACAGGGAATAAAAAGAGGCAGGTACAAGGAGCAAGTAGCGTGGGATGGAGAAGGCACACGGTGACGCTCAGCTCCCTCCCTGTCCCTGCTCTGAGGCTGGACCCGGTAAGCCTACCCAGGCTTGGTAAAGGGGACAGGGACATGTAGCCGGACACACACACTGACCAATCTTCACTTGACCTGCAGCACTTAAGGTAACAATAAGATACCCAGGGTCCGTTAGTTCAGAATGACACCCACACTCATCATCATACGTATACTCCCCACATCGCTTGTCACACCATGAATAATAGGGTCTGCTATTCACCCATTTTTTTCTACGCAGCTTCTGTTTCACATGAGCTTCTGTTTCAGAATTGGATGAACTCACTTTTCTGTGCTCTTGGTTCTCAGATTCCATATCTGCTTCTTGATGATCTCTGTTTTCAGATTCCATATCCACTCCTTCAGGAGATGTGCTGGAGTCCAGATCATGCTTGAGGGTGGGGAGTATTTTTTTTCCTTTTTCTTATTTTTTACATTTTCTATTGCACTCTTCTTCCAAGGAGCCCAGAGCAGTGTACTACATACTTAAGTTTCTCCTCACAACAACCCTGTGAAGTAGGTTAGGCTGAGAGAGAAGTGACTGGCCCAGAGTCACCCAGCAAGTATCATGGCTGAATGGGGATTTGAACTCGGGGCTCCCTGGTCCTAGTCCAGCACTACACCACGCTGGCTCTGTGATATCCTAAAAATGGACAGGGCCCTACTAAGTTTCAAGGATGCAAGCAGTAAAAATAGACCCACAGGGCACAGTGGTGTCCTGAACTCCACCATGGTCTCTGCAAAAGTGTAAAATGCCTCACGGTGTCTCATTTCAGCCAGTAACAATGCAAAAAATGGATGGGTGGACCCATTTCCTAGTGGTCCATAAATGTCTGAGATTGGTGCAGGGAGCCTATTCTGCACCTCTTCTGAGCATGCCTGGACAGGTTTTGTGGAAGTGTGGCCATTTCCAGATACGTCATCCAGTCACACATCCTTGGGGTGGGGGGAGGGGAGTTCTCAGCCCCAGAAGGTTAACATATACTAAAATTTGAATGATGCAGAGCAGATTAGCATGGCCCCTAAACTTATAAGCTTTGCCTCTGTGTGTGTGTGACTGACATTTAACACCACCCAGACAAAGAACCTCTTTTTGGTATATCAGTTACATCATCTAGGTTATGTAACCATGGCTATATAAAGACAAAGTTCCACCCAGGTATTTTGGTAAAACTGCTCCTAATCTTCAATGTCCTCCTTATGTCTTTACATTCTGATTCAGCACAGAAAGCTGAAAAGCAGACAGCGCCAGAGAGGGCTCAAGGAAGAGAGTCAAGCAACCGCTGCAGAAAACAGCTGCAAAGATCTCCCTCCCCCTTCCCCTGTTCCAATATCTAGACCAACTGATGTTAGAAAAATCCTTTACAGGAGAAGACTTGTAGGCTGTTCAATTAGGGAAGAGTTCATGGTCCTGATAATCAATTTTCAGTCTTTCTGCAATACAAGAGTGAACTCAGGAGGACTTGGCAACTCTCCTCTTTGTACGATGTATGATTTACTAGAGTAACCTTGCAGCTGATCCAGAGGGTTTGGCCTTTGGTTGGAAGCCAAGAGAGTTTAAACCTGTTTTGCAAAGTTGTATTTGAAGGCGTGGACACCGTGTATCCAGTTAAATATTAGGAATAGATTTGAATAGCTGAAGAGGAAAAAGAATTCTGTAGGAAGGAGAACACAATCTATTAAACTGGATCTTCAAATGCTATTCCTAGGCAGCATCTGATACAACTATTTGAAAGATTTGTGTGCCTCAGTTCCATTGACAGACACTGTTCTTGAACAGACTAGAATCCTATTTTCATTATAATCACTACCGAAAACTGCTTATTGAAAGGAAATGGATTGGCTTGATCCTATTTCGATATTGTTCCTGTCTGTCTTTACAACTGTATTTCTTTTTAAAATGGGCAGTTTATGGAATTCCAGCAATAAAGGTTTTCCACCAGGACCTAGACCTCTACCATTCATTGGTAATCTGCACATCATGGATCTGAAGAGACCTCACACTACAATGTTAAAGGTAAAGCTTTCTATTCTTTTCACAGCAGTGCAGATGTCACAGTGCTGTATTGGTCAGAGAAATGTCAACCTGTCCCATTACAAGTGAAGGCTGCAAGGTGTGAAATAACAAAACAAAGGACATACACTGTATTCTTGTTGCTTATTTGATTATTTTTAATTGTAAACCACCCAGAGACGCTAGTTTGGGGCGGTATAGAAATATTTTAAGTAATTAATTAATTAATTGAAATTATTTGCATACTGCATTCAACAGTAAGCGCAGTGCAGAGAGGCTGAAGGAGATGGGACCAATGAGCAGGCAATGAGTTGAGAAGCAGGGACCAGAGAGGAGGAATTGCCGTAGGAGGACCAAGTAACCTGTCAAATCTATGGTTTTTGTAATAAGCTATAAGGCTCACCTATTGGGAACCAGAAGATACAAACAGATAGCTTGTGTTTGGGTGAAACCTGAGCAATTAGATTTACTGGGCATATTTGCTTCTTCTTGTAGGTCAATTTTGTTGGTTTGCTGGGTAAAATGTGGGATTACCAACTATTGCCAAAGCCCAAGAGAAAGAAAGACAGGAAATTCACAAAACTGATGGCATGCCAACAGAATCTGTTTCACTTGCGGCCTCACAACAGAAAGCAATTCTGTTTAGGAAACTACAAGGGAGCTCTAGAGGCTGAGGGTTAAAATGGAGATGGGTCTGAACAGGTTTTAAAGGAGTGTCATGATTACCACTGAAAGAACAAAATGGCTGTTTTGTGTTGCGGAAATTGGGGGGGCGGGGGGCATGCTGAGAAAGACCTAACCTTCCCCCACCCTGTTCAACAATGAATTGAGCAGGATGGGGGCCCCCTCCAACTGTTTTCAGTGGGGAAAGAGGCATTCTGGTAGTAACGATGCCTCTTAAAAGCACATTCAAAACATGTTCCGTTGAACTGTGAGGTATATGCGTGAAATATTCAGTGAAGTTATTTAAAGTACATAAAATGACCTTCTTGCAGAAGAGATATTGTATGATGTTGTAATACCGTGATTAATTAAAGCCAAAATCGTTTGGTTTACAAGGATATTAAAGCAGTGTGACTGCTCCAATTGAAATCCAATAGCCCATGATGTTCATGTCATGAGAGCATGAGATCTGAGATATTGTACTGCTCTACAATATCATTACCATGGGAGTACCATTTGACTAGGTCCTAGATGCTCCAATCCTGTGTAGGCTGGCGGAAACAGAAAAAGCCGGGGACTATTACAATGTTTATGAAGAATTTGGTAATATATGCCTCTGAGCATATGCCTCTGAGCATATGGTGAGTACAGTTACCTCAGCAGTGGTACCTCAGTAGGCAACTACAATCAGCACAACTAGAAAAACAGAACGGTCCAAACCTGTTTAAGCACCATTTTGGATTCCAAAATGGTGCTCTACTGGCCGCTGCACATGCGCAGCAGCCATTTCCATGGTGTTACTGACCATGCAAATGGTGATCACCAACAAAATGGTGCTCAGAACAGAGTCAGAGCATTCCACCTTGGAATAGGGATGTGCAAAAAGGTTTGACATTGAACGTGTTCAGTTTGGTTCAACTGTTCGGGGTCAAATCGAACCATCCCCTGTTTGGTCCAACCCTGGACCGAACACCCCCCGACTGTTTGGGAGCTTTGTGAATTTTTTTGTTTTTAATTTTTTTTAAAAAAAAAAATTTACTTACCCCCTTCAGGGGAATTGTTGGAGTTGGTGTGTGTTGGGGGGGGGGCGAGTCTGTGGAAGTTCTCCCTCGGCTGGCTCTTCGGCTCATTCGGCCTTCCCCCTCCTGTACCGTGGCCATTTTGGAGGCCGCCGCACCTGCACAATTGGCCTCTGTGTGACCCAGGCCATGCATAGGCCAATTGCGCAGGCATGGCAGCCTCCAAAATGGCCACCACACCAGTGGGGGAAGGCCTGAACAGGCCAAAGAGCCGGCCGAACGGCTGGTGGCATCATGAAGGGAGGCTGGCGGGGGTGAGGGGGAACCTTTGCAGACCCCCCTGCCACCTCCAGGAAGTCCCCCAAAGGGGGTAAGTTTAAAAAATTGTTTGCGGACCTCCCCCGGACCAAACCGAACTGGGGGGGGGGTTGAGGGGATGCCAGACCAAACTGGCCCTGTCCGATTCGGGTCCAGTCCAGACTCTGGTTCGAGACCAGCTAGTTCCGTGCACACCCCTAGCTTGGAACAGGTTTCCTTTTTAGGGGTGTTTTGTTCCAAACTTGGAACAGCCTGTTTTGAGGTGGAACGTTCCAACCTCAGAATGTTCTACACACACACCCTCCCATGGCATGATGACCTTGGCCCATCAAATGTCCTCACTTTTTTTTAGTTCAGTTGTTGCAGCCACACTCATGCCTGTAAATCAAAGGGGATTTGCCTTAACTACATTTTCTCACTTTTAAGATGGAGAATCCCATATGCACCATACTTAATACAAGTATTTGAAGTACAAGGAAAGGGGCAGGGGACTGCTTTAGCATTGCCAGGCATAATACAGAGGCAGGCAAGAGTGCTTAGGTTTCAAACAAGTCATATTTATATTTGACAAACATGGCAAATACAGTATAGCAAGCTGCAAGACCAGAGTGGAGGGGAACAAAATCATTCCTAAATGAGATGTTCAAATGGGCTGGCATGGATGACCAGGCAAAATGGTACAAAATAATACAATTCAATAAACACTGACATCATAGTCAAGTATAGAAGCATCACAAATACACCATTAAAAATAGAAGGCACAGATTAATGGAGTCTTCTGTAAGGGATGGTTTACGTCTAGAGACTCCTTGCTCAGCATAAAGGACTGGATTGATGACCAGAATGATAACCAGAACTATAGATCTCATTTTCCTTTTGTTGAATTCCAGTTGTCAAAAGTGTATGGCCCTGTCTTCAGCATCCAAATGGGGCTCCAGAAAATAGTAGTGCTGACAGGATACGAGACGGTCAAGGAGGCTTTGGTGACCCAAGCAGATGGATTTGCAGAGAGGCCCATCATCCCAATGTTTGAAGATATTGGCAAGGGCTTTGGTGAGGTCCTTTCGTCTCACAGGAGTCATTCTACCTTGCAACTCTGGAACCACAGCAGTAGAGAGTTCATGTCAAAGGTTACCCCCAGAGAACTTGTGTTTTGGGCAGTATGAAAATATGCTAAATAAAATAATAAAATAAGATAGGCAAAGGCAATTTTTCCAGTCAATATAACTGGGGTGGATTATAATATGGCCACTGAGCCACATTTATTGTTCACCTGGAAAAATCAAGCACTTGAGAAATTCAAGAAGGTTTCCTTTGCTAACTTAACTTTCTCTATAATATTGTAAAGGCAGTAACTATCAGATACCAAGAGGCCCAAGCTAGAGTATCACAGAGGACACAACTGCAATTTTGCAAAAATGAGCAAATCAGCATGGTGGGGGACTGGGTGGTACATGGGACCAGTACTCTGTTGGCAGGCAAGGAGGCCAGACAAAAGCTGCAAAAGAGAAGCATAGGAGACCATTGATTATAGGTAGAGCCAATGACTGATAGAGACAATTGTGGTGAGGGATACAGCCCTTCATCATATGAGAATTTCCCCTTGGGGTTCGTTGAGCCTCTCACATGAAGAAACAGATTTAACTTTAGCACTACACTCGCAATAGACCTCTCAGTCCCTTGTTCTCTTGTAATGGATCCACTAATTGTGTAGCTGGGGGATGTGGGGGAGAAGGGTATTGTTATACTCCCATTAACAATATGGGGAGGAGGGGCAGACAGGGTTCCCATTGAGTGCTATGGGACCAAGTAAACAGGTTGCACTTGGAGACACAGTTAAGAGGAACAATATATGGCCCCCACCCCAAACACTGGCATCACTACGAACTGAATTAGTTTCAAGTCCTATGGTAACCACAAGTGTATCCTTCTATACTTTCTCCCATGTGCATAAACTCTTGAGCCAAGGATCAAAAACCTTTGGTTTAAGTGAAGTGTTAAGGTGCTTATACATCCATTCATGCATTAAGAAGCATGACATTTAGTAGTTAAGACACCCACCTTAACTTCCATGGCATATAAACATTAAATATGTTTCACAGTCTCACATACTGAGGTGATAAATGACTAGGCCAGACAACTGAAATGGTGGTAAAAGGGCAAAGAGCAGAAAACCTTAGCCAGGGAAAGAAAGAAAGGCTGTTCCTGTGACTCTATAATTAGCTGGCCTAGAAAAAAAGTAAGGCACCACACTTTGGGACAACACTGTAGTGGGGACAAACATATCCCAAAGAAGAAGGAAGGAGAGCCAGGGGAAGAATGACCTTGGAATGCCTTGCTTGCCTGCTTGGAATGCCTCGCTTGCTTCCCCCTCTGTTCTCCCCTAATAAGAATAACAATAGTAACAATGAATAAAAAACTTCGTTCGCTGCCCCATACAAATTGTTCCCTGGGTGGCTCACAATTCAGGATTAAAACATACAAAAAAACAAGTAACACATCAAATCACAAAAAGGGAGAACAGAAAATACAAAATACAATACAAAGCAGTTTAAAAATAGCTTTTAAAATTAGTTAAAAAATCAAATCAGATCTGAAAACCAGAATTTAAAAGGCCCTGGTGAACAAAAAGGTCTTTACTTGGCATCTAAAAGAACAAAGTGATGAAGCCAGGCAAATCTCACTGGAGAGTCTATTCTATAAGCGGGGTGCAACCACTGAAAAGGCCCTCTTCCTAGTAGCCACCTGCCTTGCTTCATTTGGCAGGGACACCCGGAGTGGCATCCTTCAGCTGACTGCTCCTCCTGCTGAAAAGACTGCTTATGATAGCTACAGGTCTGTTCCAGTGATTCTATCATTAGCTGCCCTAGAAAAAGTGAGGCACTACACTTTGGTACAACTTTGTAGTAGGGACAAACAAAGAAGAAGGAGGGAGAGCAGCACCAGGGGAAGAGTGATCAGTGTTTCAAGGTATCCCTGGAATGCCTCGCCTGCCTCCACCTCTGCCGTCCCTCCTTCAGTTGGCTGCTCCTGCTGCCTGCCTGCCTGCCTGTCCACCACCACCACCACCATCCATCCACCTGCTCCTCCTCCTCCACCTCCACCTTCTCCTCCCCCATCCACTGCCCACTGCCTCTTGCCAGTCCACATAGGCTGCCTCTCTTCTAACTACACCATTGAACAGCACCAAATGGAACTGAAAAAAGGGGTCAAACACCCCAAAAGTACTGAAAAAAAGACTATACTTATGTGTCAAAAAAACCCCCACTCCAGGTCCCATTATCCCTCCTAAAACAACTTCAACAACTCATCCTAGTGGTTGGTTTGTTGGTTGGTTGGTTGGTTGGTAGCAGATATTATGCACAGAGAAACCAAAAACCACTTTTGTCTCTGAGAATGAGCGAGTGTGTTTAAAATGCATTCGATGAAATGAGACCTATTTTATTATTTATATACACACACATACCAAAATACTTGAGGTCACATTATTCTGCCTAACACAGTTTGAACAAATTAGCTCTCCCTCAGAAAAGATTGTGGCTTCTAGGGATGTGCACGGAACCACGGCTGGGCGGTTCGAAAGCGATGGGGGTGCTGCTTTATTTTATTATTATTGTTTTGTTTTGTTTTTACATTTTATATCCCGCTCTTCCTCCAAGGAGCCCAGAGCGGTGTACTACATACTTGAGTTTCTCTTTCACTACAACCCTGTGAAGTAGGTGAGGCTGAGAGAGAAGTGACTGGCCCGGAGTCACCCAGCTAGTTTCATGGCTGAATGGGGATTTGAACTCGGGTCTCCCCGGTCCTAGTTCAACACTCTAACCACTACACCACGCTGGCTCTCTATAAAAGTAACTTACAATGCAACCTGATAATTATTATTACATTGATATCCCATTCATCTTCCAAGGAGCCCATGGTTATGTTTCTCCTCACAACAACCCTGTGAGGTAGGTTAGGCTGAGGAGATATGTGATTGGCCCAGAGTCACCCAGTGAGTTTCATGGCTGAATGGGGATTTAAACTCAGGTCTTCCCATTCCTAGTCCAACACTCTAACCACTACATCACACTGCGCGTTAAAGGTGGGGGGAGGGTGCACTAACCCCTCCCGCCACTTTCCCCCTGCTGGTGTCAGTTTTTCAAAAAGCCCATTGGGGCAGCAGCGTACCTCTCTGCTGCCTCGTTACTCTCTTCAGCCAGAAGTGGCCAGAAGTACCAGGCACACAGGTGACTGGAAGTACCGGGCACGCAGGCGCCCGTCGTGTGCGTGCGCATGCACGCAACGGGTGCACATGCACCCAGTACTTCCAACCACTTCCGTCTGAGGAGGGCAATGGGGCAGCAGGGAGGTATGCTGCCGCCCCGAAGGTTTTTACCAGCAACAAGCACCAGCGGGGGGAAAGAGGCAGACGGGGTAAGTGCACCCTCCCCCGTCACCCCCCCGCGTCAAACTTTGAACTTCGACCCCCCCTCCCCAGTGTTCGAACCTGTTCGGAGGCCCATAAAAGCGCCACCCCCCCGCGGCAAACTTTGAACTTCGACCCCCCCTCCCCAGTGTTCGAACCTGTTCGGAGGCCCATAAAAGGTCCTCCGAACAGGTTTGTGCACATCCCTAGTGGCTTCTGCTCTCTCTCTCTCTCTCTCTCTCTCTCTCTCTCTCTCTCTCTCTCTCTCTCTCTCTCCAGTAATTTTGGGGTTCATCTCCTTTTGTTCTGTCACACTCTGTCTGTCCACCACCCCTAAATGCAGATGGCCACAATGAAGAGTAACTACAGATTTGATGTCTTCCTGGAGACCACAGAGAGGGATATGGTGTGTGTGTATATATATACACACACACACACACACACACACACACACCCTCAGGTTTGCTATGATATAAAGATCTTCTTTCCATATATAACCTGTACTTCATAACTTCAAACCTTGCTCCCCTTGTCTTCAGGTGTTATCTTTTCTCATGGTGAGAACTGGAAAGTGATGCGGCGTTTCACTTTAACCACATTACGGGACTATGGAATGGGCAAGAGGACTATAGAAGACAAAATTGTTGAGGAGTGCAGTTTCCTGATAAAGAAACTTGAATCTTATGAAGGTGGGTTGGTGTTTCTGTCTCCAAATTGGAAGTATTGTGTGTATCAAAAATATGACATCCACCTACCCAACTGCAGTGTGAAGTCGTTCAGTCCAGACGTTTTAATCATTATTATTCTCCACTTTTCAACAAAAAAAGTTCCTCAAAAAGATTGGAGAAAATGTTTCCCATCCCAGAAGGACTCACACTCTCAAAATCGTCTTCAAACTCAAATTACAACCTACTTCTCTGAAATGTGTAGAATGTATTTTAGCACCACTTTCTAAAATAAATGCCATCTGAACAGTCTAACAACTGATATAATGTTCTTTCTATCATCTATATTATTATCCAAATATGTGTGTGTTTTAGGAAAACCAGTTGAGACCACTAGAATTATGAATGCTGCTACTGCCAATATTATTGTGTCCATATTACTTGACAAGCGATATGAATATGAAGATTCCACATTTTTAAGATTACTACAGATGGCCAATGAAAATATCCGGCTTGCGGGAACCCCCTCAGTCATGGTAATCTATTTTATTAAATTAAAAATAGCGAATGGGTTATAATTCCAGTCTATGCAGTATGATCAGGGCTGAATGCTTTGCTTTTCACAGAATATATGTGTATTCCATGTGTTTTGTCTCTTCCAGCGAGATTCTTCCGCCCTTGTTGTAGGTCATAAATACAAAGTTGGGTTAACAACAGGCTGTGCACCGTCATCTGCAGGGAGGGGGGTGCATAGCAAAACAAAACTTGCAAATACAAATATTAGCAATTCCAATGTTTGGTGGATTACTGCGAGAGTCAGTACAGAGTTTGGGTCGGGAGGGTTTAATTTTGTGTCTCACCGGCATCCCCTCCTTTGGTCTCTCCCTGTGTCTGAGCATCCACAGGGCCCTGGAAGTCCTGCATTCCAACTCCTTCCAATGGGTCCTGCAGTGGCCTTCCTCTGACTTCCACACCTGCACCCACCACCTCATCTTGGCAGCCCAGGCCTGAGGTAGAGATTCTCACAGCACTTTCCACCCCCACTTTAGGTTTGAGTTTTCATGGGAAGCTGCAGGTAGGGGCTGTGGGACCTTGCATCGCCTTCCTTCGCCCACCCCCACCCCCGCATCCAGGGAGAGACTTGAAGGTCAGGATCCTAGTTTATGAAGGAGTGTTCCTCCTGTATTTTGTCTTGGCCGTGTCCTTGCATGGAGGGGGCATTGCTACAGCAGCAGAGGGGCCTTGCCCCATGCCAATAAGTGGCTACAAATTTTGGCCAGCTATGGGTGAAATGCATTGGGGTTGATGACAGGCGGAATGTGGCTAGCACAGGGTTTCCAGAGCTGTGTTCAGAAAGATCCCCCTGGACAGGGCACCTGAGTGGTGTTTTGGGAGTCGAGCTCTGACACTCCTTCTGCAGCACCCTCTGTGTTTCCATGGATGTACCTGGGGGCGTTTCTGCCACTACCAGGTCCTGCTGTGGTACAATCAAATGACCCTGCAACAGGAGGGGTTGGGGTGGCCAGGCATGTAGGGCCCTTGCATGAGGGTACATCGGTTGCGGAGGAGCAAACGCTTGCAGCTGGTTGGAGAGCTGCTCAATGGCCACAGACATGCACTCAAGGTGCTTTGTATACCTGTTGAAGCACTGCCGCGCTGCCATATCGTTGCATTCTATGGCACCCGCCACCTCCCTCACAGTCTCCTCCTGGGCAGCAACAACATGCTAAACTGTATTTTTGTAGGCGCCCACTGCCCTATTCATGGCCGCCTCAAATACATGCTGGTCCTCCGCTCACCATTCCCCCTACCTCACTTCAAGCTCTCGAAGCACCTCACTGGTAGCCTGCACAGTCTCCCTGTGCTGGGCTACCAGGTCCTTGGCAAGCTGCAAGCTATGAATCTTCCTCCTGTTTCTCAGCTGGGCCATCCGTGTAGCATTGCTTCTGCGGGTAGGTAGCTCCTTGGGGGGAATCACGCAACAGGAGAGGCTCTGCTGGCTGCTGCTCGGGTGGGGGTCAGTGCTCACTCGGGGTCCTCCCTCCTTGGTGTGGCTGGGGGGGGGAGTGTAGAACAAGACATTAACTCCTAATGCTCACGACACCAATGCCTGGAGGACAAGGCCCCCCAGTGACACACACCCACTATCTTGGCATGCCAAGAAGGGGATTCACTCTTGGCTGCACGTCCCTCCCTCCATGAGTATGTTGGGAGAAAGAAACCCCATAACCCTTGGTGGAAATCATGCACCACCCACCACTGCCCACCACCCCACACCTTGAAAACAGAGTAACACCATCATATACTCATCTGTGCCACCTCAGCCAAGGCCCCCGGTCCAGCTTATCTGGCTCCTCAAACCATTGCTGCAGTTGACAGGCCAGCTCTAAGTAGGCTGCATCCAAAATCTCATGTCCCTGCAACATGCCAGTGAGATTGTCCTTTATCCCAGTCTCATCCACAGTGACCAATTCAGAGTCTCTTTGGAAAGACAGAGGGACTCTGAGTTAGGGATGTGCAAACAGGTTCGACGTCAAACATGTTCGATGTTGAACCTGTTCAGTTCGACCATTTGGGGTCGAACCAAACCATCCCTGTTCGGTCCAACCCCAGAACAAAAAACCCCTGACTGTTCAGGGGTTTGGGGATATATTTTTTTAATGGTTAGATTAGATTTTAATCATGCCACAGGTAGGGATGAGCGAATCGATTCGGGTACAAGTAGGGATGTGCAAATTGATTTGGGTACAAATCGATTTGTACCCGAATCTAGCTGATTCAGGTGCTTTGGAGACAAAACAAATCACCTCTGTGGTCCTTTGGCTAGATTGGGTTACAAATTGAATCGCGCCTGATTCAGTTCGAATCTATTCAAGCTTCTGATCCCTCCTATTAATTCCCCCAAATTCCCAGCTTTACTTTAAAAAAAAAAAAAAAAAGCTAAGCTTTGTAGAAGTGTAGTTATGGAGCAAAATGTGTGGTCACTATTTTTCAAGTGTTTGGATTCTTTGGTGTATAATAACTTTCCTTCAATGAATCCCTATGAGGATTCATTACACATATCCATTTCTTCTATTCATTTTGACTGTCTTTTGTACAGTGCCAACTGCAAACTGCCATGTGCCAACTATACCCCATTCCAACCTGCAAGGCAGTGGGGCACTACTCAGTTTATGTTTTAGGATTTCCCCCCCAAGTGTTTAGGCTCTTTGGTGTCTAATAAACCTTCCTCATAATGAATCCCTATGAGGACTCATTACACACCAAAGAGTCTAAACACCTCAAAAATTCCTAAAATATAAACTGAGTACCCAGTGGCTTGTAGATTGTGGGGTAGTTGGAACATGGGATGCCACTAATTCCCAACCCCCACCTGCAAAGCAGCGGCGTCGAAATGAACAGAAGAAATGAAGGTGTGTAATGAAGATACCAAAGAATCTAAACACTTTAAAATACCTTAAAAAATAAACAGAGTACCCCAGTGTGTGTGGGGGGAGGGGTTAGTTGACACATGGCAGTTGACAGTTGGCACTGTCCAAAGATAATCAAAATGAATAGAAGAAACAAAGGCGTATAATGAATCATTATAGGGATTCATTATGAGGAAATATTATTAGACACCAAAGAATCTAAACATTTCAATATTCCTAAAAATTAAAATGAGTACCCTGTTGCCTTGCAGGTGGGGGCGGGGTGTAGTTGGCACATGGCAGTTGACAGTTGGCACTGTCCAGTGACAGTCAAAATGAATAGAAGAAATGAAGGTGTGCAATGAATCCTCATAGGGATTCATTATGAGGAAAAGTTATTATACACCAAAGAATCCAAACACTTGAAAAATAATGACTGCACATTTTGCTCCATAACTCCACTTCTACAAGGGCTAGAGCTTAGGTTTTTTTAAAAAATATGAAATCTGGGGATCGTGTTAGGGTTAGGATATGGCAACTTTGAATCCCCATTGTTTCCTATGGCAGAAATGTTCAAAATCAGAAAAAACTAAAAAAATTCATTAAATATCAACCAAGTGTCCCACTGCCTTGATATCTGGGTGGTAGGTGGTACCCATGGGGAACCTACCCACAACCCAAATTTGGTGCCCCTAGGACCTTGTTAAGTGGTATGAATCAGGCTGAATCCAAATCAGATCAAAGCAAATACAAATCGAATCTGGGGTGACTTGGAGGGGGTGGATCTGGATACAAAACAAATCGGGGTGGTTTGGGCACAAATCAAATTTAAAAAAATTGATTTGTTCACATCCCTACTGTTAGGGGTGATTTGTGGAAAAAACAAATTGCTCCTGTGCTAGCTGGCCAGATGGTTCAAAACAAATTGCCCAGTTTCTGGACCTGAAAGATTTGTAGATTCAGACCTCCATTTTGTGGTGATGTTGCCTGGAGTGGATTCTCTACTTTTTGTTCCTGCTTTCCTGATTGAGGAAAAGAGAAGAGAATTTTGTTTCACCCCCTTCCTGCTCAGGGGTGTAACTACTATTAGGCAAGGGGAGGCGGCTGCCTGGGGGCCCCCACACCTCGAGGGGGCCCCCAGAGGCAAGTCACATGACTATATATTGTGAAGTAAGTGTGTGTGTGTGTGTGTGTGTGTGTGTGTGTGTGTGTGTGAGGGGCCCATTTTAAAATTTTGTCTCTGGGCCCACTCCAGCCTTGTTACGCCCCTGTTCCTCCTAATAAGGTAATCACTGACTGTGCCTGCTGTCTTTGCATATTGATTTAGGTACAAAATGATTTGTATCCACCTGTACCTGTTTCAGGAGATTTGTGGACAAAAAAAATCACCCCTGTGCTAGCTGGCCTGATTTGGACCCAAAACAAATCAAGAGTGATTTGATTTGAGTACAATTTGATTCAAAAAAATAGATTTGTGCACATCCCTAGCCGCAGGTTCACAGCGGCTATTATCTAAGTCTTATACCCTGCAGCTGTAGATTTCATAACTCTACAGTGTTTTATTTGCTTCAGTTTTATAAACTGTTATTGCTTTTATATTATGCCATATACCCTCTTGTATTGTTTTATACCAGTCTAGAACCATAATAAAGATGATTGATTGATTGATTGATTGATTGATTGATTGATTGATTGATAGTGCTTCCTGCCCATCCATAGGATTTCCTCACCAAGGAGTTTCACCCTCTTTCACTTGGTTTGGAGCTGGTTGTTGATGCAGGCCGCTTAGATGTTTTTGGCTAATGTGATCCTAAGGTGCATAAGTTTTATAAGCAGAATGATTAATCGTTGGCAATGCCTGCTTGTATTTCTCTTGACACACACCACTTCTTGTGTATGATATGTTTCATTGTGTGTTTTTATCTTGTGTAGTAGACCCATACTAACTAGGCAAAGAGTCACCTTTTTAATGTGGTGGTTCTCTTTATTTAGCAGGGAGAGAGTAACTGGCCAGATCAACCCCCAGTACAGTACTTCCAGTGACTGTTGCTGGTGTCTATCTTATGTTTCTTTTTATATTGTGAGCCCTTTGGATCGATCTTATTTATTTATTATTTCTCTGGGTAAACTGCTTTGGAAACTTTTGTTGAAAAGCGGTATATAAATATTTGTTGTTGTTGCAGTGATGAGATCTGCCCAGAGAGCAATTTGATTTGGTATGGGTAAGAAATAAAGTTCATTGTGATCATTAATACCCAGTGCTTGTATACAAATGGGTAAGACGCAGTGGGTGGGAGATGTGGGTGTTCTCCCATGGTGGCTCTCTGCAAGAGGGCCCTTGCTGTGGGTGGGTGCTTGAGAGCATGTCCCAATGAGAGATAATAATAATCTTTATTACGGTCGTTGACCAGCACAAGTTGTAAAACAGTAATACTATACAGTAAATGCAATATGAGGAAAGTGTTGCAGTATTACGGGGATTAAAATTGATGTAGCATTAAGACTGAGGGGGAGGGAATCTAAAAATACAAAATTTTAAAACATGATATAAAACACAAACAGAATAGATAAAATGCATGTAAGCTAAAAAGGACTCAGCCAAACACTTTGTTTCAGTCAAAAAGCAGTATAAAATCAGAACAAATTTAAAAGAGGGGATAATCAGCATTCTATGGGGTCCTGCTCAGCACAGAGTCACTGAAAATGCTAGTAAAATACTAGTGAAATAGATTAAAATAAAAGGGCAGCTTGTTCCTGCTTATTGAACAATTACAACTCCAAACACAGCTCAGCTCCCAATCTGGGAGGAGATATACAATTCAGGGGCTCTATAAAGTGTTAGCATTGAATTAGCTACTTTTAAGCTGGCAATACCTATCCCCACATGCCCAGCTACAACTAGCCAAGATATGAGTACAAATTGCTCTGGCATTGTGTCGTTTATTTGTCCATTTTTAGGCTCTTCCGAAAGCGAAGGGCTGCACTGCAAAATTTGGCTACCTGTCTAGTGGAAGAGGAATTACTTCCTTCCAGGAGCCTGGCAGTCATCTGAGGTAGATCGAGACCTGGGAATTTGACTGTCAGAGGGTGAATGAAATGCAGGTCTCTGTAGAGCAGGCATTCCAATAGTACATGGGTAACTGTTTCAACTTGACCCTCGCCGCATGGGCAAAGCCTCTCCCCATAGGGGATCCCTCTGTATCGTCCCTCTAAAAGGGCTGAAGGCAAGGCATTACATCTTGCCAAGGTGAAAGCTTTTCTAAGAGGGGGCACCTCCAGGGCAGTAAGATAGGGTGCTGGGGCCAAGCAATACCTAACTGATTCTTGGCACTGAAAATCAGGTACCCTTGCCATGTCTGTCTGTCTCTCAATATCCTCAATTCTCTGTTTGATGGACTTCCTAGCTGTCTCCAAACTTTGCGTGAGCAGGGCGGACTGATCGAGGCCCAAAGAAGTCATCTTTTGGTTCAGTGAACGCTTCCAAGTCGACTGGTATGAGTCCGCTAAGACTAGGCGGCTCAGCCCTATCTCTGAGGAATGGACTCTCAGCCAATAAAACAGCGCCATTTGCCAACATCTGGCCTCAACTCTAACGAGGCCCGCCTCCAGTCTGAGCCTCACATTGGAGGTGCATTTAGGGGTTTGAAATAATGCTCTCAGAAACTTGGACTGCACCACTTCTAAGGGGAACAGATCTGTATAGGGACCCAATTGGGCACCGTATAATAACTGTGCCAATGGTTTCACCTGAAAAAGTTTTATGGCCGCGGGGATAAGATGCCCACCCCTGGATCTATAGAACTGCAGAATAGCTCGGGCGCTGTTTTGAGCGGCCTGGGCCACGTGCAAGGCATGGGCTCGTCTTGAACCAGATGAGTGAACAGCTACCCCCAAATATACAAAGTTTTGGACCTGCTCTATCCTTTGTCCATCAATTTTCCAGACCCGTCTCTTGGGTCTCCTAGCAAAGGAGAGCACCTTTGTTTTCTGGTAGTTGATACTCAGACGTTCAGTCTTACAGTAGACTGCCAGTGCCCCTAAGGCCCTCCTAAGCCCAACTGGGGTTCTAGCCAAAATGGCCGCATCATCTGCATACAGTAGCACTGAGATACTTCTTCCAGCTAGCTTCGGAGGATGGAATTCACAACTATCTAGCTGGGTCACCATATCATTGATGTATAAATTAAACAGCAGGGGCGCCAGCACGCATCCTTGCCGGACCCCCTTTCCAATTGGAATAGCTCTAGTTAATCCTCCTTGCGGGTTGTACCTAATCCTCATGCTTGGTGATGTGTGTAAAGCTCTAATTAGGGCTAGGAGTCGCCGATCAATAGAGGAAACTCTCAGTTTATCCCAGAGCCTGTCCCGAGGGATTGAATCAAAAGCGAACCTAAGATCGACAAAGGCAACATGCAAGGACTGAGCGTATTTCTGTGCTAGATGATGCAGAACAAAACAATGGCCTACAGTAGACCTCCCTTCTCTAAACCCCGCTTGCTCATCTGCGAGAATGTTGTCCTGAGCCATCCAGTCCCTCAGCTTCCCATAGAGGTGTTTAGCATAAAGCTTACTAACTGTACTCAGAAGACTAATCAGCCGATAGTTGCCTGGGTCGCTTCTGCACCCCTTCTTGTAGATTGGTACAATGATGGCCAGGCCCCAGTCTTTCGGTATACACCCTGAGCTATCAATAGCAGTAAACAGCGATGCAAGCACCGGCGCCCACCAGTCTATATTAGACAAGAACAGCTCTGGCGGGACCAAGTCCGCGCCAGGGGCCTTGCCAGGCTTCAATTGATGTATTAAGTCAGAGACTTCTGCTATAGAAACGGGCGGCCAGTCTGGTAGTGGCTCCTCATTGAAAATGAAGGGGCCTGAAAGGGTCCCTTCCTCCCAGAACAATTTTCGAAAATGCCTCTCCCAGAGCTCTGGATGTATGTGAGCATCAGGCGTTAGATATCTTCCGAGGGGAATCCCTGCCACAGCTCGCCAGAAAAGGGACTGCTGTCTTGATTGAATTGAGTGCAATAACAGATCCCAGGAAGATTTCATATAGATTCGCTTTTTCTGTTTAATCAGCTGTTTATATTGCTTTTTCTGGAGCAATAGTTCTTGGGCTGATGTTGCAATAGGATCTAGCTTATAGGATTGGTATCTTTCTAAAAGATGGTGTCTGCACTCCACACACTCTTGGTCAAACCATGGTTTAGAAGGTCTCCATTGACCTTTGGGGGATTCGCGCTGTTTATAAATGAGATGTTTCTGCAGTTCCAAGGTAATGGAGTTATAAACTTGTATAGTTTGAACCGGGTCCAAGGAGTCAAGCATATCTTGGCTCAACTTCTGTAAATGTTGCGACTGAAGAAGAGTGGAGATTGTCTGAGCCAAAGACTGAGACCATCTGGTACGACAGCAGTTTTCCTTTATCTTCATAGCAGGGACTGACTCCAGCTGTTTGAGGCCCGGCAGGTTTTGCAGGAGCAGAGTAACTGGATGGTGATCACTTTCCACTTGTGGGACCACCTCCAGACTAGGGGAGTACTGGGCCAGGCACCTCGAGATAATAAAATAGTCAATGGCACTCGCTCTCCTCCCTGCCCAGAATGTCAACTCTGCCGGATGGTCATTATCTACTGAGCCATTTAAAACGAATAAGTCTAAACCATAGGTCATTTGAGCCAAACAATATCCGCTCAGATTTGAGACGTTATCCTTAGAGAGGCGCGGGTACGGGAGCACGTACTCTTCCCAAATAGGGGGACTTCTCTTATGTCGTGCATAAAGAAATTCATCACTGGGGCCCATTCTTGCGTTAAAGTCACCTCCCAAAATTATACTTGCATTGGGAGATTCCTCTGTAAGGGCAAGGATGTACCCTTCCAACTTTCCCCAAGTGTCCTTAATTTCCTGGGCCCTACCTTTCGGTGGGAGATATACATTGACTATCAGCACTACAGTCTGATTATGAGCAACTTCCACAGTCAGTGCTATGTTATCCAAAGAAGAAACCCATTTTGCTGAGGCCCATAGCTTGGTTGAAATAAAAGTCCCGAGTCCTCCGCTGGGTCTGCCCTTTTTCTTGCTCTTGGCAGCCGGTAAAGAAAATATGTAAAAGCCGTTAAGTACCGGGTCAGAGAGTGCCCAGGTTTCTTGCATCAATATGATGTCAAAACTGTCCAGAAAACTCAAACATGAAGGGTCCTTGGATCTAGCTTCCCAGCCCCCTACGTTCCAGTATACCAGAACAAGCCCGTGCTGGTCAGCCTACCTTCATTGAGTGGATGGGGCCTCTTTGCCCCTGGAAATGACCTGGGTCAATGTTTCTTGGCCTGTTTCTAGGGAGGGGATCTCTTGCTTTTCCTGCGGGACCGTTGGATTGAAATCTATATGAGGAGCTGGGGTTTGTATTGGAACAATAAGGGTATTTGTGTTCATTGTAGCAACTTGGGATTCCAAGGAGGTGCTTTTAGTTGAAGAATCTGGGGTGTTAGGGCAATCTTGTCCTGACTTCAAGAGTGGCATAGCAGCTGCAAAGTGGGGATCAGCCAGTAAATTAAACCACCGATCTTTCTTAGGGGAAATTTCTGGCTGTTTAAATGCTTCTGCAAGGTGTGCCAAAAGTGGGAGATCTGTCTTAATTAGTTCCAGCTCTTGCTGCAGGTCCACCCCCATCTGGCCCTGTGAAAAGGGCATGTAGTTACTAGTCTTAATTGGTGAGGAGGAGAGAAAATCTATCTTTTTATCTAACCTCTCCTCAGATTTTGCACCCCATCCCCTTTTTCAGGGGGCTGGGAGTGCAGTGGGGTCCATAGCTCTTTAAAACTACAAGCAGGCCTCACTGTTGCCGGGCAAAGCTGGCAGTCGAGGGGAGAAAGAAAGTCATGGGTGGAACGTATTCTCCATGCACTGGCCACTGAAGGCTTCAGCGTTCATATTGCTGGCATGCTCTCAGGCAGTTCTAGGAGTTAAAGTTGGGAGCTTAACTGCGGTTCGGGACGAGTCTGCTTTTGGCCATAACGCTTTGGTGGCATAACCACAGTTATCGGGGGTGAACCATTGAGAAAACCTCAGGTCCCAGTTGGAGTTTGTTGGGGCAAACTGGAGTTAACCTTAGACCCTTAACAGAGGTTTTCCAAGTTCGGGCATACTACAGTTAAAAACTCTGTTAGCTTTAACTGCAGTTAGACTGTAGTCTAAGTGACATGTTTACTGTGTGATTAAAAGTTATATATTCTAAGCAGCAGCCATGAGGGGGGCCCAATCCAGCTTGGAACCATGATGTGGGAATGAGTGGGGACTTAAATCTTTCCCTCACCATGGTCTTACTATATCCTTTTCTCCCATATTTTATTATTTTCAGCTATATAACCTGTTTCCTACTCTTGGCTACTTTTTACGAGCACACAAGACTGTCATTAATAACAAAGATGAATTTAATGCCTTTATAACTGCCACCTTCATTGAACGTCTCAAAGAACTGGATGAAAATGACCAAAGAAGCTTAATTGATGCATTTCTTACTCGACAGCAAGAGGTAATGAAGTCTTTTAAAGATGCCATCAATGCAGATGCAATTCTGCAAATTTACCATGAGCAAACAAATATGCAAATGACATCTGCCGGGCAAAATATTATCCAATTTGAGCTGTCAAGTAGTCTTCTTTTGTATACACAATGTCTGCATAGTACCAAGGACAAAATAGTATATTCAGGGTTCCCAGTCATTCTTGGTTGGAATATTGTGCGAAACTGGAATGATGGCCAGTTTGTTCCTCTTGGACCTCAGTGTAGTATGAATCCAACATTCTTATGGATGCATTGCACAACATTTTGTTGTTGTTTTTTTGGCCCATCATTTCATGGCCAAGATTAACATTCTAATGAGATATTTAAATTTTCTTTTAAAAATCAGTTTGACAAGCAGGAGGTTGGGGGTTATGTTCATGTTGCAATGTAATGTCTGCTCAGTTGCACAAGAGCACTCCTGCACAGTCACAAAAATTGTGCTAACACTGTTGTGTGCAACTCTGTAGAACTGGAAAAGATGCAGAAGAGAGTAAGCAAGATGATCAGGGGACTGGAGCACCTTCCTTATGGGCCAAGGCTTCAGCATCTGGGGCTCTTTAGTTTGGAAAAGAGGTGACTACAGGGCGACATGATAGAGGTGTATAAAATTATGCATGGAGTAGAGAGAGTGGACAGGGAGAAATTTTTCTCCCTCTTCTCACAACACTAGAACCAGAGGTCATCCCATGAAATTGAAGGGCAGGAATTTTAGGACCAACAAAAGGAAGTACTTTTTCACACAGCGTGTAATTAATCTCTGGGATTCTCTGCCACAGGAAGAGAGCTCCATAGCTTGGATGGTTTTAAAAGGAGCTTAGACAAATTCACAGAGGACAGGTCTATCAATGGTGGTGGCTATCATAGTCTGGTGGCTATGGACCACCTCCAGCCTCAGAGGCAAGATGCCTCTAAATACCAGTTGCAGAGGAGCAGCTGCAGCAGGAGAGGGCATGCCTCTCCTGTGTTTGTTTAGTTTTTGTATTTGCACAAAAGTGTTCTTGCGCACCTGCATGGATGTTATATTTTAAAGTGTGCATAATTTTGCACAATCAGTGAATCACAGTCATCTTTTTCATGAGGCATCTTATTTGATTTTTTCTTCTGCCTGTGGCATACTCAAGTATATATAACATGTATGTAGAGAGTTCAGCAGGTTGTGTGGATATTTTGTGTTTGTGTGTTACTGGTTCTTGAATAAAGCAGAGAGCTGTCCTGGATTACTTTTTAACTCTTTCCATCCTGTGAATGTCATGAAATGTTCTCGCAGTCCTTGGATATTTATTTTGGGGTTTGCATGTGTATTTTCTCAAACAATACATTTAATTTTAATTATTTATTTTTCCTCCACTAGGAGGAGAAGAAGAACAAGACTAATGGATATTTCCATACTGAAAACCTAAAATCTCTTGTTGCTAACCTATTTGCTGCTGGCATGGATACCACTGCAAGCACACTGCTCTGGGGCCTATTGTTAATGATGAAGTATCCTGAAATTCAAAGTGAGTGCTTTGCATTTAGTTGGTTCCTAATATTCCATGCTATCGTGGTGCCAATACATAGCAACTGGAACAACTAAGTGAATCGAAGAATTAACATCCATAACTCTGGATGTTACCAGAATGAGCAGGGACAAGAAGCAGAACTTGAGCTGCACTTCCTGCTTTTGCTCAGTTGATGCTGAGGAACTCAGCAGAGGGGAGTTGTGTAACATCTGGAGTTTTCACACTCAGCAAATATTGTGCATTTTCTTATGTTGCACAAGCAACACTGTGGGTATTGTGCCCTCCCCTCCCTTACCTATTACTGCTAGAAGAATCTCTGCATAATTCCAGATGAAGGTGCTTGCCTGATGAGAGACAGAGGATTCCCAACTATGTTGTGAATGAAAATGTTTACTCTGCTTTTCGCTCCACATTAAAACAGAGGTCATCTTTTCACCAGCATCAGGGAAATTCCTTCTATGGCTTGGAAATGTAAACTCAGAAGTCAACACACTTCTGGTCTGGATGGAATTGTTTGTGTTGGCCTTGCATTTATTGTACAGAAGGCTTAGTAGCAAAAAGCAGAAATACGAAGCATTATGTACCACTAAATCTACACAACAGGCTTGCCTTTAAATGTTATGTCTTCCCACACATCAAAGCCTGAAAAGAATATTCTGCAAATGAACCAAAGCTCTCTAACAAAGAATTCTTAGCATTCTCACAAATGTAGTACAACAGAATCCCAAACAGAGCAAAGCCAGTTTAAAATAAATATTTGTTTAGCGGTGATTCATACAGGACTTTATTTCCTAAGCTTGTATGTGTCCTCTGGTGCAGAGGCGTAACTATAGGGGGGCAGGGGGGGCACGTGCCCCGGGCGCCATCTTTTTTGGTCACATGGGGGGCGCCGCCATGACAAAAAAAATTTTTTAAATTTTTTTAAATTTTTTGTTAATGCAGATGTTTCCTGCTCAGTGCAGCAGCGCTGCAGCAGTCAAGGGAGCGCGTCAGCGCCCCCTCCCCCACGAGCAGTCCCTTCCGCGCCACCTGCGCCCCTCCCCATTGCTTTGCTGGCGCCTGGCGGCCAGTCAGTGGCCTGGCTTGGCGGCGGCGGCGGGCGCTTGTGAGGAAAAACCTAAGTATAATGTAGTATGTTGGGGGCGCGGGGGGCGCCATTTCAATGCTTACCCTGGGCGCCGTTTTCCCTAGTTACGCCTCTGCTCTGGTGTTCCTCCTGCTACTTTCATTTTCCCAAGTGACATTTATACGTAGGACCTTGTTTCACTTTGTGGCATCTCTGTATCCAACATTGACTGAAAGGAATGCTCCACTTATGAACTGCTGCCTTTTGCTCTCTGTCCCATATTCAACACAGTAAAAGTGACATAGTCCAGACTCAAATAGTTTCAGCATCTTGAGTCAATGTAACAATTTTTGTACTGGATCTCTGCCTTCTTTAAAAATTGATGTAGCATTTTCCCTTGCTTTTGCCGTGTGTTGTGAGTTTAAGTCACTAGTCACTCTTTATAAAGGGATGTTTCTGACAGATTTTGATGTATTCGTGCTTAGATCCAGAACCCACTTACTTATTTATTTACTTAATTATTTATTTGAAATATTTATACCCCACCCCTCCAGTACACTACTGCTCAGGGCGGCTCACAACATTTACAAAATAGTTACAATATAAAATCAGACAGAAAAAAATTACCAAATTACGCTAAACAAGTTAAAAATCCAAGCTAAAACCACAATCAGAATTACAGATTTTAAAATTTCAAATTAAAAGTTATTTTTAAAAAAACTAAAAACTAAGAGTTGTTGCAATTCTTCAATGGGAGAGGCAGCTTCACATATGATTTTCCTTTTGCACAGAAGAGCTGCCTTCTCAAGGTGAATGGGGATGTGTCATTGCACACTCAGTAACCCCACAAAATCACTGAGTCAGGGATTGAGTTTGACAACAACATGCCTCAGTGTTTCGTGTCACCAGGTACTAATACAAACTCTAAAACCATGGAGTTTATATTAATTGAATAGAATGTTTCATCTTCTCAGGGAAAGTCCAAGAAGAAATTAGAACAGTTGTTGGGTCATCTCAACCACGGACTGAACACCGAACAAAGATGCCCTATACGGACGCAGTGATCCATGAGCTGCAGAGGTTTGCCAGTATTGTCCCAGCAAACCTGCCACATGCAACCACTGTGGATGTTACCCTTAAAGGCTACTTCATCCCAAAGGTGATCAGACTGACTGAGCTGCAGTGTTGCCTTTCCCGTCTTGCTTCAGTTGACCAGATACCCTCAGCTGTAGCAGAAACATCCAGTTGCTACAAATGCTACAATATGGGCAAATTATATTATTTGTACTCCAATGTGCACAGCAGCGTCTACTTTTTAGAAGTTGTTGATCCTGATGCTCAACAATGAAATCCCCTGCTAAGTGAACAAAGAGGCACCTTTTAAAAGTGGTGGTTCTCTTTATTTTGCAAGGGGGGAGCAACTTGGCCTATCCATCTAGGGATGTGCGAGCTGGCTCAATTTGAACCATAGTTTGAACTGAGCTGGCACAGATTGGGCAGTCTGAGTTCGAGCCAGACCACACCAGGTTCTAAGAAGAGAGCTGGTCTTAGGGAAGAGAGCTGGTCTTGTGGTAGCAAGCAAGACTTTTCCCCTTAAGCTAAGCAGGGTCCACCCTTGTTGCATATGAAAGGGAGACTAGAAGTGTGAGCACTGTTAAGATGTTCCCCATAGGGGATGGAGCCGCTCTGGGAAGAGCATCTAGGCTCCAAGTTCCTTCCCTGGCATCATCTCCAAGACAGGGCTGAGAGAGATTCCTGCCTGCAACCTCGGAGAAGCCGCTGCCAGTCTGTGTAGACAATACTGAGTGAGATGGACCAATGGTCTGACTCAGTGTATGGCAGCTTCCTATGTTCCTAAGAACTGGTTTGCAGACCGGTTCGGGAGTATACTTGTAAAGGGGGATTTGGTGATGATTCCCCTTTACAAGTAAAGGCGGGTTCCCTAGCCCAAGGAAGGCAGGGGAGAGAAAGGGTACTTTTAACTTTCAGGTGGTGGGGATGGTGGAGGCAGCCACAGTGGCCTCAGTGGTGGCCGAGACATCAGTGCTGTGATGGGGCTCTTCCAATCCCCCACCCCCAATGGCCTCCTAAATGACAACCCGGGCCTGTCTTCAGACCTCTGTGGATGCGCGGAGGCCATTTCGTGACCTCTGTCCATGGTGACATGGAGGTCATGCACAGAGGTCATGAAATTGGCCTCCGTGTATGTGCAGAGGCCTGAACCGGGCTGTCATTTGCCCAGGCTGTCATTTGGGAGGCCGGTGAGGGGCGGGGATTGGAGGTCTCCATAGTGGCCACCTCTGCCATCCCCACTGGCATTAAAGATTAAAAGTACCTCCCCCATTTACAAGGGACTGCCCTTTACCTGTAAGGGGGAATCCTTGCCAGATTCCTCTTTACAAGTATACTCCCCAAGCTGGCACCTGAACTGAAGACCAGGCTGGGTTGGTTTGAATCTGGTCCAGATTCAAACCAAACTGGTCAAACCACTTCAGTGCACACCCCTATATCCATCCCCAGCACAACATCCCTCCGTGTCTGTTGCTGGTTTCTTTATAGATTGTGGGTCCTTTGGGGATAGAGATCTGCCCCCCCCCATGTATACCGCTTTGGGAACTTTTGTTGAAAAGCAGCATATAAATATTTGTCGTATTTGTTAAAAGTCCTATTGATTTTAATGAGAAAAAGACAAACAACTGCTTAAAGCTCTCATTGTCCTTTTTTTTTTTTTGTTTCTTGTGCACCAATTATTTGAGAGGGTACTTAAAGAACCACATCATAGCCTTGTGCTTAATTATAAAGAATTCATTCCTCTGGCATTGCAGGGAACTCATGTCCTTCCATTGCTGATCTCTGTGCTGAAAGATGAGACCCAGTGGGAGAAGCCATACAAATTCTACCCGGAGCATTTTCTCGACTCTGAAGGGAAATTTGTAAAGAGGGATGCATTCATGCCTTTCTCTGCAGGTAACTTCCATATTCTACATGGCCTTGACTCAGAGGGCATCCTAAGCACATTTACCTGGAAGAGCACCATCCTCAGGGTTGGTATACTCTAGTATAACAAGCGCCAGAATGCTTGTTGCGCTGGTCATTCAGCACTACCAAACAACTCCCTACACACGTTGCTTTTGGTAGTCTCACTAGATAATCAATCACTGTTTTTGAATGATTACCACTATTCTGCTGTACCATTATCCATTTATTTTATTGCTGTATTTTAATCTTTTTTTTAGGTTCAGATTTTTTAATGCATTGTTTTGGGACACATTAAGCAGTGTAAAATGTCATTCAAGAAAGAAATAAGCCCAATTTCCATGTTCCTTCCAGGTCGGAGAATATGTGCAGGTGAGACCCTTGCCAAAATGGAGCTCTTCCTCTTCTTTACAAGTCTCCTGCAAAGATTCACCTTCCAGCCGGCCCCAGGAATATCTAAAGAAGACCTGGACCTTACTCCTGCGATTGGGATTGTAACACCTCCAGTGTCCTTCAAGCTGTGTGCTCTGCCACATTCATAAGACTCTTGCTTTTCTTAACCCCCTTGTGTCCATTGTCAGTCTTTCCCATGCTGTCTTGCCTGTCAAGGACAGTTTGGTGAAATAGTCTCTTGAGAAACTGGCCCATGCTTTGTTAAAAACCTTTGTGCCCCACATGCCATGCCTCTAATTCTCATAAACCAGATTTTGCCTCTGCCTAAAACAGAGGCATACCTGAACTTAGAAAATACGACCTTGTGCCACTTATTGCACGAGGAAAGCCACCAAGTCTGTGTATCCTGCTTTCTTGTATTCATACATGCACTAAAGATGTATTTGAACCAATAAAAGTACCGGGTTCATCAGACCTCTGACTACCTCCAAATGAGATACATGCAGTTAGGGAGCTTGGTAGCAAACAATGCAGGAAATATGAAGGTGTAAATGTTATAGATCACCCAGAAGGGGAAAGAGCAGAATTAGGAAACAAGCAGGCAGATACTTAAGAACATAAGAACAGCCCTCCTGGATCAGGCACAAGGCCCATCTAGTCCAGCATCCTGTTTCACACAGTGGCCCAGCAGATGCCTCTGGGGAGCATACAGGCAAGAGGTATGTACATGCCCTCTCTCCTGCTGTTGTTCCCCTGTAACTGGTATTGAGAGGCATTGTGCCTCTGAGGCTGCAGGTGACCCACAGCCATCAGACTAGCAGCCAGTGATAGACCTGTCCTCCATGAATTTGTCTAAGCCCCTTTTAAAGCCAAACAAGCTGGTGGCCATCACCACATCCCATGGCAAAGAATTCCATAGATTAATTATGTGCTGTGTGAAAAAGTACTTCTTCTTGTCGGTCCTAAATTTCCCAACCTTCAGTTTCATGGGGTGACTCCTGGTTCTAGTGTTGTGAGAGAGGGAGAAAAATTTATCTCTGTCCACCCTCTCCACTCCATGCATAATTTTATAACTGCAATCATGTCTCCCCTTAGTCGTCTCTTTTCCAAGGTAAAGCACCCCAGATGCTGTAGCTTAGCATCTTAAGGAAGGTGCTCCAGGCCCCTGATCATTTTGGTTGCCCTCCTCTGCACCTTTTCCAGTTCTACAATATCCTTCTTAAGATACAGTGACCAAACCTGTATGCATTACTCCAAATGTGGCTGCACCACAGATTTGTATAAGGGCATTATAATATTAGCATTTTTATTTTCAGTCCCCTTCCTCATGATTCCTAGCATGGAATTAGCCTTTTTCACAGCTGCCACACATTGAGTCGACACTTTGTGCTGTCCGTTACGACCCCAAGATCCCTCTCCTGGTCAGTCACCGACAGCTCAGCTCCCATCAGCGTATATGTGAAGTTGAGGTTCTTTGATCCAATGTGCATCACATTACACTTGCTTACACTGAACCACATTTGCTATTTTGTTGCCCACTCCCTCAGTTTGGAGAGATCTTTTTGGAGTTCTTCACAAACTGTTGTGGATTTCACTACCCTAAATAGTTTAGTGTCATCTGCAAATTTGAACATTTCACTGCTTATCCCCACTTCTAGATCATTTATGAACAAGTTAAAGAGCACTGGTCCCAGTGCTGATCCCTGGGGGACCCCAATTCCTACCTACCCCCATGGTGAAAGCTGTCCATTTACTCCTACTTTCTGTTTCCTGTCCTTCAACCAGTTCCTGTCCTTCAACCGATCCACACATGAACCTACCCCCTTATTCCATAACTGCTAAGTTTACTCAAGAGCCTTCCGTGGGGAACTTTGTCAAAAGTTTTTTGGAAGCCCAACTATACTATGCCAACTGGGTCACCTTTATCCACATGACTGTTGACACTTACTCAAAGTGACAATAGGCACTTACTCATGATAGCCAGTCAAAGGCCAAAATTGAAATAGCATGCACTTATATCAGGAAAGGGACATAACACATAGGTGTTCATATGCCAGTGCCAGCAGCAGCCAAGACGGGGGAAATTGGTGTGTTTGGCCACAAATGGAAACATAGCTATACCATAAACCTGATAGGACAGTGAGAACCTGTGGGATACAGTCATTCCTGGATACAAATGCTTTAGAAAGGACAGGGAGTGGAGCATTTGTGAAGGAGTGACACTGAATCCAATAAACGAAGAAAGTCAGGAGGACCAGTCTCCTCCACTGAAATACTGTGGGTGTTCATATCAGTCCTGGAAAGAAATGTATTATTAGGAACATGCTACCACCTTCCTGGATTAAGTCCAGATTCACTTTTCCTCTACTCTGTTCCATGCTCTTCTCTATTCCTCTGCTCTCTTCTACAGCACAGTCATTTAGGGCAGAAGTTCCCAACCATTTTAAGAACAAGAACAACTCTTCTGTCAAAAAACTTCAGCTCATGTACCCCCATAAAGATTTTTAAATTTTCACACACACACACACACACACACACACACACACACACTTACACACATTTATGAGAAAGGCTATTATGGTCACTGGTCCACATACACACTAAGTTATTCATGAATATTCCCATTGAAAACACTGCTGTTGGTCTGTATGTAATGTTAAGAGGTCTGTGGGAAGCGTGTTAGCTAGTACCCTCCATGACTATGTCTTGGCTCAAGTGGGGGAAATTAACATCAAATGGGTAAAGAGCCATTAACAGCAATAAAAATATCTTAAGAGCTGTGCAGGAAGTGGCCATAATGTGGATGCACCGGAATGGAGACGTAACTTTGAAAACAGAGTTGTTTTATTAAGAGGTAATAGGGGTACAGGAACTTAAAAAATTATTTGGTTACGCACATTACCAAGATGTAATACTAGGAAGGTGGATAGAGGTTTGAGGGCAAAAAGGGAGAAAGAAAGAGGAAAGCTGCTTGTCATATCTATCTAGACCTCACTGTGGGTATCCTTCTCTCTGGGGAGCTCAAGCACAGAGCAAGCTCTTTGGCACAAGCGGGAAGCAGGTGGTATTATGTCTGATGGCAAAGTGCATGCAGTACGGATGTGCACAAAACTGGATTTGCTGGTTTGGCTTGAATCTGAAACGGATTCAAGGTGGCCTGGCCTGGCTCATTTTGGCCCAGTCGTACCAGACCCAGTTCAGGTAAAAACTGAGCTGATTCAACTGGCTCGAAACTATACTGGTATAGAGGAATCCAGTGAGGATTCCCTCACCTGCTATACCCCTGCTAACTTGGCAAAGAGGCACCTTTTAACGTGGTGATTCTCTTTATTGAGCAGGGGGAGAGTAACTGGCCCTATCCACCCCCAGCAGAGTACCTCAAATGACTGTTGCTGGTGTCTATCTTATGTTTCTTTTTAGATTGTGAGCCCTTCGGGGACAGGGATCCATCTTATTTGTTTGTTATTTCTCCGTATAAACCACCCTGAGCTATTTTTGGAAGTGCAGTATAGAAATCAAATGAATGAATGAATGAATGAATGAATGAATGAATGAATGAATGATTCCCCTTTACCAGTACAGGGGCAGGGGCTATTTTAAGTATGGAGGGGGTGGGGGGGCAGAGAGTGCATACTTACAGTTATAAGCAGAGGCTGCAGGGGGTGGGAGGGGTGGCGGTGGCACGCATGGAGGTCACTAAATTGCCATTTTAGTGTGCAGAGGCCCAAAACGGGCTTGAACCTGGCTGCCACAGGCAGGCTACTCAGGGGGAGGCAGGGGGAGGGAGTGCCACTGCCCCCACAGCCACCGCAGCCACGGGTTTTAACTGTAAGTACACATTCACTCCCCTCATGGCCCCCCCCCCACGCATTTCAAGGTTCTATGCATGAGTGGCTGCTATTAGAGTTACCTCCATGCATGTGCAGAGGCCATTTGTGTCAAAATGCAAATCATGTGGTGTTGCAAATGGCCTCTGCGCATGCGCGGATGTCACTGTATTGGCAGCTCTGTGTGTGCAGAGGCCCGAAACAGACCACAGACTGCTGGCTTGTCATTTGGCAGACCAGCGGGGGTGTGGAAGGACCTCCTGCCATCTCTGCCATCCCTGCCACCATGGTTGTCACCACTGGTAGCTTGTTGTTAAAGGTAATTACTGCCACCACCACCCTTGCATTTACCATCGTGAAAGTCCTTTACTTATAAAGGGGAATCCTTGCCAGATTCCTCTTTACAATTATACCTGCCGAGCCCGTCAAGCTGGCTCACAAGGTGTCTTGATGGCTGGACCGGACTGGACCAGGCTTGATTGAGCCTGAGCTTGAGCCTCCTGGGGTGGCTCAAATCTGGTCCAGATTCGAGCTGAACTGGGAAAACCAATTCCATGCACAACCCTAGTGCAGGCCACAATATGTGGAATAACAAAACATAAGGCACATACTGTATTCTTGTTTCTTAAATTATTTGCAATTGCTGTGTTGCTTCATTTTCTAACAGCTAATAAGCTCAGTGTGGAGAGGACACAGTAGCTGGATGGTTGAAGGAGAAGGCACGGAACAAGCAATGAACTGATGTGCAGAGACCAGAGTGTGGGCTGCTGAAGTAGACTCAAATATATTTGCCAATTCTGTGGTTTTTCTAGTAAGCTGTAAAGCTTACCTGTTGGGAATCAGAAGATCAAACAGCTATTTGGGGCTTAGTTAAATGAAAACTTGTAATTGCATAGTGGCATGCAATTGTAATTCATGGAACAGCACACCTATGAATGCTGGTTATTAGAAATGAACATTGGTGACGTTCAGAACAGAAGCACCCTTTCCCCCAGACTTCAGGACAGAAGTCCAGGTCCCCCACAAACTCTAGGACCCCTAAATCCTTCTTTAAATATCTCAGGTGTTGGCCACACCATGCTGCCATCCCGAACTACACTGGGTGGTTGAACGCAACTGAGGTGAGGGTGGCAGCTGATGCTGTGGCCACCTGCAGCCCACCTGATCTCCTCCCATTGTGCGCACCTGGGGGTTGAGGGCTGAGCATGAGCTACATGAGCTACATAGCAATAGCAATAGCACTTACATTTATATACCGCTTTATAGCCAAAGCTCTCTAAGCGGTTTACAATGATTTAGCATATTGCCCCCAACATTCTGGGTACTCATTTTACCGACCTCGGAAGGATGGAAGGCTGAGTCAACCTTGAGCCCCTGGTCAGGATCAAACTTGTAACCTTCTGGTTACAGGGCGGCAGTTTTACCACTGCGCCACCAGGGGCTCTACATGTGTGGCCTGCCTGATCTCCTCCTTGTCTGTGCGGCTGTGCCGGGCGTGCCAGGCCTGGCTGTAAGCAGCATGCCAAACTGCTTCTGCTCAGCCATAGCAGCATGCAACTGCTTGCCTGCACACATGACAATGTCACACAAGCTGTGTGTGAGAGAGGCACAGAGCAAACAGGCAAGGCGAGTCTGGGGGTGCTCTTTGGGACAGGCAAGAGGCAGGTTGCCAGCCATAGTCAGCCACTGACTCTCCTTTCTTGCTCAAGGAGGACCAGAGGAGCCAAACTGCACCACCAGGGGCCATGGCCACAGGGAGTGGTTGCATCTGGCTTGAGTGGGGAGGCAGCAGCGTGGCAGCTCACCAGTCATGATTGCAGTTCATGAGCGCAGAGCCAATGCGTGCCTTCCTTGCTAGGCGAACTTTACACACAGAGATACACACCAGACCACCAACACAACATGAGACAGAACAACAGGTAAACTCAGTGCTGCTGTGGATTGGTCTTGGAGAGGAGGGGGAGGAGAGAGAGAGAGAGAGAGAGAGAGAATGATTCACAACTTTTTTGAATCTGTTAAAAAAAATAGATTCCGTAGAAAGAGAGGAGAGAGGGGTGAAAGAAAGGGATGGGAATATGTTAAATTGTGTGTTGAAATGTTTCTGCTAATACATATTTGCCTAAATATACTTGTTCTACATCTTAACATTCTTGTGAGTTCAGTGGCTGTTTGGGAACAGCAAGAACCCATGTGTTTAAAATACTGTGTGTGCCACGGTGTGTGTGTGTGTGTGTGTGTGTGTGTGTGTGTGTGTGTGTGTGTAGGGGGGTGATGATTATCTTGCAGTGGGGGTGGGGGGGAGGAAGATTTTTTAGGTACAGGCTCCAAAATTACCTAGCTATGTCTCTGGTTCAGAGACCCTTTCCTCCAATGAATCTCATGTTGGAGCTAGGACCCTGGCAGCACCAGTTCTCAGCTGCAATGTCTCATAGTGACCACTGGTGGAGGGGTAGGGTCATGGATAAAAGTGCTGGACTTGTTCTTCCTCTTTGTTCTTCCAGTGTTAGTCTCCATTTTGTCTCTCCAGAGATGGCTGTTTGAGAAACTGCAGGGTCAGAACTATAACGGTACAACCACGTGCTTTGAACACAGGTTGTTAGTCACCCCTGTTGTCAGCAGAATGTCTTGACCTTCCCATTTTCAGCCACGTATAATGTCGCTGCTTCTGCGCTTGCAAACAGCCAGCCAGAAGGAAAGGCCTGCAGTAGACCAAAGCCGGTGAGGCTCACAGCAATCCTTCTTTGGCTGGTTACACCAGCATCACGGTAATTGTTTTTGCAGTTGTACCATTAAACGAAGAATGACATTGGCTAGAAGGCACACTCACACTTAAAGTGGATCTTTTGTGCCCCCACCCAACCACACACAGAGTAACACTGCTGGATTGCAGCCTTAGCCTCCAATGAACACTCACAAAACAAAGTTTCAGGTGTATTACACAATCCTTCATTGTCACTGGAGCTAGGAGGCACTTTGAAGGTGAAGGAGACATTGGGAGGTGCGTGTTCATTTCTTATCTCCCCCTTTCCCTTCTGGGTGGGAGACTTGACTGCAGGCTTTGATTTGCTTGAGGCTCCCTCTCCCACACCTTTCCTCCTTGGCAGCTCCTTGGCTATTCTGCCTTCCTTAATTTGCTCAGATACTGGGCAGCTGGGCCACCTCTGCCCCATTAGTGGGTGGTAAGCTTCTGTGGGCAGGGCTTTTCCAACTTTTGGCCCTTAAAAGGGAAGGCAATAATGGGTGTACGACCTCCAGCGCAGCTCACTGGCAGGTATGCCACCTGCAGGCAGCCACCAAAGTTGTCCACCAAAGGGGGCTGGCCTTTAGAGGCAGGCTTCTGGGGTGGGACTGAGGCCTGAGGCCTATTTATTTATTTTCTTGGACTCCTTCCCTATTGTACAAGTCTCTCTTTTATTACAGCTTTCTGTCAGGGCTCTTGTACAGGTGGAGGAATAGGGGGTGCTTCTGGGGCAGCTATTACAGTAGTGGTGAGGAATAGAAGATTTGGCATTAGCAGGATCTTTGTTAGGGGAAGAGAAACCAAAAATTTCATAGCTGTTTCCCCTTCTGGCTGTCCTGTCAGCTCTCAGCTCTTGGTTAGTAATTCCAACCAATGTTCTCTGTAGCAAGGATTCCCAGATGTTGTTGACTACAACTCCCATAATACTCAGCCAAAGACCATGGCAGCTGGGGATGCTGGGAGCCATAGTCAACAATATCTGGGAATCCCTCTTGAGGGAACACTGGTTCCAACCAGCCTCAGAACCTGATCTTGCTCCTTTGCAATGCCAGGTCAGTTCAAATGAAGACCGAAATAATCCATGATTTGATCATGGATGAGGAAGCAAACTTGGCTTATGTAACCTGGCTGGGGGAGGCTCGTGGCCCAGTATGGGCTCAGCTCCTCCCTGCTGGATACTCAGTGGTGGAGCAGGTTAGTGGAAGGGGGCGGGGTGGAGTGGTTGTGATCCATCAGAGTAACATCTCCCTGATCAGGATTTCTGTGAGACAATTGGAACATATTGAGCATGTTTATTTTGGCCTGGGAACTCAGGATATATTGGGAATTCTGTTGGTATAGCGAGCACCTTGTTGCCAAGTGGAGTCCCTAACGGAGCTGGTTGCGAAGCTCGTGATGGAGTTGCCCAGGCTTTTGGTGTTGAATGACTTCCGTGTTCACTTTGGGGTTAGCTTGTCTGGTGCAGTTCAGGAGTTCTTGGCAGCCATGACAACTATGGGCCTAGCTCAGCTGATCATGGGGCCAACACACACTGCTAGTAGCATCCTCGATTTGGTCTTTTGCTCAGATCAAGGTGCTGCTTTGTGGGTGGAGTCTCCTAGAGTGTTTCCATTGTCATGGACAGACCACCATCTGGTTAAGGTTGGTTTCATGGCCACATCCCAACTCTTCAGGGGTGCAAGACCTATTAGGATGGTCTGCCCAAAAAGGGCTGGTTCTGCCAGTGATTCTGTTGATGCCATGGTGGAAACCTGGAATAGGAAGTTTACCAGGGCAGTAGACACTATTGCCCCTAAGCATCTTCTCCACTCTCCTTCAAAACGAACTCCATGGTATACTGAACAGCTACAAAAGCTGACACAGCAAGGGAGAAGACTAGAGCATAAGTGGAGGAAGACTTGACTTGAATCCGATAAGATGCAGCATAAAGCCCATTTGAAGGTTTATTTTGTGGCAATATGTGCAGCGAAGAAGCAATTATATTCTGCACGTATTGCATCTGCAAGTTCACGTACAGTGGAGTTGTTCAGCGTTTTGATGGGATTGGCTCAGGTTACCTCTTCTCTGAACATAAATATGGGTTTCTCATTATCCTGCTGTGATGCTTTTAACAACTTTTTTGCGGATAAAGTATCTCGCATTCGATCCGACTTGGACTCCCAAACATCTTAGAGGTGTTCGGCCTACCACTTGTCCTTTAGATCCATGCCCAACATGGCTTATAACATCTAGAAGGGAGGTTGTTAGAGATGCCCTAGTTGACATCATAAATGCCTCACTGAGGGAGGGCAGGATGCCTCCATGTTTGAAGGAGGCAATTGTGAGACCTTTGCTTAAGAAGCCTGTCCACAAGCCCTCGGTGATGGATAATTATAGGCCAGAGTCCAATCTCCCTTGGGTGGGCAAGGTGGTGGTGATCAACTCCAGGCAGTTTTGGATGATACTGATTATCTAGATCAGTGTTTCTCAAACTTGGGTCCTCAGGTGTTATTGGACTTCAACTCCCATAATCCCCAACCAAAGGCCACTGAGGCTGGGGATTATGGGAGTTGAAGTCCAATAACACCTGAGGACCCAAGTTTGAGAATCCCTGATCTAGATCCATTTCATACTGGCTTTATTGCAGGCTATGGGGTGGAGAGACAGCCTTGGTCGGCCTGATGGATGATCTCTACCAAGGAATGGACAGAGGGAATGTGACTCTGTTGGTTCTTTTGGACCTTTCTGTGGCTTTCGATACTATTGACCATGGTATCCTTCTGGATCACTTGGGGGATTTGGGAATAGGTGGCACTGCTTTGCAGTGGTTCTGTTCCTATTTCTCTGGTAGATTCCAGATGGTGTCACTCAGAGATAGTTGCATCCTGAAATGAGAGCTATTGCATGGTATCTCTCAGGGCTCCATCCTATCTCCGATGCTTTTTAATATCTACATGAAACCGCTGGGTGAGATCATCAGGGGATTTGGAGCAGGGTGTTATCAATATGCTGATGACACACATATCTATTTCTCCGTGGCATCATAATCAAGGAATGGCATACCTCACCTAAGGCCTCCCTACAGGCAGTAATGGACTGGATGAGGGATAATAATGAAGCTGAAACCAAGCAAGCCAGAGGTACTCATGGTAAGGGTCATACTTTGTGGGATATGATAGATGGGTTTGGGATGGGTTTGCACTCCCTGTGAAGGAACAGTTACATATCATGGGAGTGCTTCTGGACCTAGACCTCACTCTGGTTTTCTCAGGTTGAGGCTATGGCCAGGAGCACTTTCTATCAACCAGTTGATACAACAGCTATGTCCGTTCCTTCAAGATAGTGATCTCAGAATGATGGTGCACTCTCTGGTAACCTCTAGGCTTGACTACTGCAATGAGCGCTATGTGGGGCTGCCTTTGTATGTCGTACGGAAACTTCAGTTGGTTCAAAATGCAGCAGCTAGTTTGGTCTCTGGGGTGTCTCAGAGAGGCCATATTATGCCTGTTTTAAAGCAACTGCATTGGCTGCCAATAGGTTTTCAGGCAAAATACAAAATGCTGGTAATTACCTTTAAAGCCCTAAATGGCTTAGGACCGGGTTACCTGGGAGAGTACCTTCTTCTGCATGATACCCACCAAACATTAGGATCATCAAGAGAGGTCCATCTCCATATACCGCCAGATCATGTGGCAGTGACTTGGGAGCGGGCCTTCTCTATAGTCACCCCTGGGCTGTGGAATGCGCTCCCCATAGACATTAATGGCTTAACATCTTTACCAGTCTTTTTAAAAGCCCTTAAGACACACTTTTAAAGTCAGGCTTTTAGTAATCTCCGAATGTTTTAAATTCTTAATTGCTGTTTAAATTTTTTTTAATTGCTGTAATCTCTGAATGTTTTAAAACATTTAATTGTTGTTTAATAGTTAGTTGGTTTTATTCTGTTTATATTGTGTTTATTTTTGTATAATAAAAATACAGTATATAAATTAAATAAATAAAATTAAAATAATAGATAATTGTTATTCTCTGTAATATGAACAAAGGTATTTTGATAAAAGTGCTTTCAGATGTTCACCTGGTAACATCATGTACTGTTGAACCCTATTAATATCTCTTTTTCTTTGTCATATTTTAGTATTTTCAGCTGTATAACTGCTTTTAGCTTCCTGTTGGGTGCTCACAAGACTGTTTTTACTAACAGAAATGAAATGCAAGCATTTATAACTGCCACCTCCAGAGAACATCTCAAAGAACTGGATGAAAATGACCAGAAAAGCTTAATTGATACATTTCTTAACCGAAAGCAAGAGGTAATAGAGTCTTTTCAATAAGCCATTTTCATTGCAGGTGCAGTTGTCACACTGTGGTTTTGAAGCATGTTTGCACACTGTTCCCAATCAATCTAAAGAAAAAACAACCAAACAAACTAGGCTAGCAAGTGTTTCAAAACGTCTAGCTGTCCTAAATGTTTATTTATTTATTTATAGATCACCTGAACAAAAATTAGGTGATCAAAAAATTGAAATAATTTCATAGGATAAAAATGATGAAACAGTATAAATGAATTTCAGCTAAAAGCCTGAGAATACTAGGTGTGTGTATTGTGGGTCTTTCTATAAGAAATCAGAGATGGAGATGCTCTTGTTTCTACAAGGAGCACATTCCAAAGCCCCAGGGCAGCCACAAAGAAGGCCCAGTCCCGAGTCACCACCCAGCAAGCCAGAGGCAACCGTAACCAGACCTCCCTAGAGCTTAGTAGGTGGCTGGGTCCATGGCAATATCATAGTTCATGATCTTTACCATGTGATTGGCCTGATAGGTTGCAAATCTCCAGATATACAGTACATACTCTAGCAGCTATTCAGAATGTGGATCTAGTACGATGGACCTGATGGGAATTGTTCATAGGAACATAGGAACATAGGAAACTGCCATAAACTGAGTCAGACCATTGGTCTATCTAGCTCAGTATTGTCTTCACAGACTGGCAGCCGCTTCTCCAAGGTTGCAGGCAGGAATCTCTCTCAGCCCTATCTTGGAGAAGCCAGGGAGAGAACTTGAAACCTTCTGCTCTTCCCAGAGCAGCTTCATTCCCTGAGGGGAATATCTTGCAGTGCTCACACATCAAGTCTCCCACATATGCAACCAGGGCAGACCCTGCTTAGCTATGGGGACAAGTCATGTTTGCTACCACAAGACCAGCTCTCCTCTCCTTCATCACCAAGCGTCCATGGTTGGAGGCATATCCATCATGACTAGTAGGTGTACATCTTAATGGGTGAGAGTTAATAATAATCTGGACTTTAATGACCCCTACTGAAGGTTTTTAGACTTTATTTCTTACAGTGTGTTTTGTGTTCATAAAACGCTGTAGGGTTTTTTCACTTCTGAAACGGAAGATAAAATATCTTAAAGTTGTGCCGTTGAGTCTCTGTCGACTCCTGGCAACCACAGAGCCCTGTGGTTTTCTTTGGTAGAATACAGGAGGGGTTTACCATTGCCTCCTCCCACACAATGTGAGACGATGCCTTTCAGCATCTTATATCGATGCTGCCCGATATAGCTGTTTCCCATAGTCTGGGAAACATACAAGCAGGGATTCAAACCACCAACCTCTTGCTTGCTAGGCAAATCATTTCCCCACTGTGCCAGGGGGGAATATTACATGGAACCAAGAAGACAAGGATTGAAGAATAGAACAATATCGGACCTCTGAAAAGTATAAGCATGCATATGTATTCAGTACTTGGTTTGGGCCCCTTTTGCTTTTGCAATTACTTTTTGGAGTACCCTTTTGCAATTACTGCCTCAATGCGGCGTGGCATGGATGCTATCAGCCTGTGGCACTGATGAGGTATTATGGAAGACCAGGATGCTTCATTAGCGGCCTTCAGCTCTTCTGCATTGTTTGGTCTCATGTCTCTCATCCTTCTCTTGGCAATGCCCCATAGATTCTCTATGGGGTCAGGTCAGGCGAGTTTGCTGGCCAATCAAGCACAGTACACTGTATACTTTTCAGAGGTCCGATATTGTTCTATTCTTCAATCCTTGTCTTCTTGGTTCCATGTAATATTCTAATTTTCTGAGATTGTGGATTTGGGGTTTTCATGAGCTGTACGCCATGATCATCACAATTATAACAAATTAAGGCTTGACTTATCTCGCTTTGCATGTAATGCGTCTGTCTCATATATCAGTTTCACCTTTTAATTTGCATTACTGAAATTAATGGACTTTTGCATGATATTCTAATTTTCCGAGTTTCACCTGTATCTGATGCAGCATTAACTAAGAGAGCATCCTAAGCAGTGTTCATTCTGTGTGCAGAATGAGTTTTGTTCTGGGTAGTTTGTGCACACATGCATTCAGAATGGGGCTTTCCTGATTCAACCTGAGCGGGATCCAAAATTAACTGAGCAGACATTAAAAAAAATTGTGAGTGCAGGCATGTGTGCACACCTTAGAGGGAACACTAATCCTAAGCACATTCACCTAGAATAGCACCATCCTTAGGGACCATTGCCCATGCTAGAAAACTGGAGTTCTTGTGCATGTCATTCTGCATCACAAGATGACTTCCTACACTATAGGAAGTGATTTCTATAGAGACAATAAGGAGAACACTATAGTCAGCATCAGGGTTTCTTAACCTTGGGCCCTCAGATGTTGTTGGACTACAACTCCCATAATCCCCAAGCAAAGGCCATTTCAGCTGAGGATTCTGGGAGGTGTAATCTAACAACATCTGGGGGCCCAATGTTAAGAAACCCTGGTCAGCTTAATAGAATGATTCGCACTGCGAATGCAGTATTTTTTGAAGGATTACCACCATTATCCTGCTATATCATTAATCATTATTGTATTGCTGTACTTTAGTCAGTTTTTACTTTCAGGATTTTTTATTATTGTCTTTATCATGAATTGTTTTGGTCTGTAATTGACAGACCCCAATATTCCAGATTTTTCAGACAGCGTTCACAGAACCAGAAGTTTGACCATTTTTCTTTTTTTCCCCTACTTTTGATTGTTGTCCCAAGCATACGTTGTATGACCTTGGGAAGAAAAATCACTTTCTGTGTCCCCAAAGGTGTTTTGTGTAGCAATGGACCAACTTTATTTTGTTGTCCATCACCTTCCATATCCCAAGAGCTGCGTATTTTGTGTTGTGAAAAATTATTTTAGCAACTTTTGTGACCATTTGCTTTTTGCCTTGATTTTCCATATAATCACTTAATCCAGACTGATCTTCCCTCCAATTACTACAGAAGATTGAGGTTTGTTGTGAAATGTAATAAGCCCAGTTTCCCCTCTTCCCGCTTATTGTTTTAGGTCGGAGAGCATGTGCAGGTGAGACACTTGCCAGAGCACAGCTCTTCCTGTTCTTTACAAGTCTACTGCAGAGATTCACCTTCCAGTCACTCCCAGGAACATCTAAAGATGACCTGAATCTTACCCCTATTACTGGGATGACAACACGTCCAAAGGCCTACAAGTTCTGTGCTGTGCCACGCTCATAAGAGTTCTTTAAAAAAAAATTGGCAGGTAATTCACCCTCCTAGCACAAACATTCCATATACATTTACTGTTGAATCATATTCGTCCTACATGAAATGCATCGCAAATGATATCTGCCTCCCACCTCATAAATGGACCCTTTCCATTTGCCTATATTTTGATTCTAAGTTGCAACAATTCAGCTTAGAACAAGGTGCATTTCAGTGGCATCTCTGTGCTGAATTGTTAGGGCCAGTGTACTTTGCTCCTTTGTTCAGGACTTCCATGTGTCGTTAACACCTGGCTATGCTCGGTTTTCTCCTGGATGTATAAACAGTATGGTGCTTTGCTATATCTACAATCTGTGTTTGGTGAATATAACAGATGGAAATCTGATAATGTAAGAACTATTTTTCTTGCATTAAATTATCCTATTTTTGTGCTAGACCTTGAGGCTCTTCTCACAATCCGTCTTCTCACAAGCAGCAGTCTGCTCTGGGCGGCCACAGCGGCAGCCCACACAACTGCCAGCTCTGTCACGGAGCCAGGCGGGCTGGGGAGTTCGGGGGCTCTGCGCCCCCGGAAGCTCCAGCATGCCCTGCATGAGTGCGCAGGACATGCTGGAGAGACCCCCGAGCTGGGAGGCTGCTTTTCAGCCTCCTGGTCAGGGTCCTGGTTGGCCTCCTGGTCAGAAAAGCCTCCTGCTTTTCAGCCTCCTGGTCGCACCTCGGCTACTCACGATTTTTAAAACCGGGTTTGCAGAGTGCTCACTCCCCAAATCCGGTTTAAGGGGCAGGCTGCCTAAGGGGCTAGCCGCTTGTAAACCACTGGGCTTGTCTGCGAGCCCGGTGGCTTACACGAGCAGCAAAAATCGGGCTAGGCTCGCTTAGCCCAATTTTTGCTGCTCATGGGAATAGCCTCTTTGTGTTAGAATAGTGGGCAAGCTCTGATCTAAGTCAAGACTCAGCAAAGCCTGAAATTAATACTCTGTAAAGTGGCATTTACCTTGAAATCTTTGAGCCACAACCCCACTGACTAAAGCTTGGTCTACCCAACCAACATAGCTAATGAGAAAACTGATAGAGAAAAGCACCTGACTGAATGCTTCTAGGTACTGAAGGTGTGAAAAGCTCACTGCACATAAAAATATTCTACCCCAACATTCTCGATGCTAGTTTCCTTTCTGTAATAATTGGTTTTCTTGCACGGTGAGTGGTCAAACATGCGCGTGCACACACACACACCATCATCTTTATTATCTGCAGTCTCAAGTGATACAGTTTGGAAACCTTTACCATCTCACCTGTTTTTGTAGTCCAGGCCTGAGCTGAGATATCACAAAAGCCTGAAAGGTAAATGGAAGGCAGAGAGAAACTGGCAGTAGGGGAAAGGACCGAACAGAGAGAGGGTCAGATTGTCAGCTGTGAGGACAAAAAACCAAAAAAAAAAAAAAAAAAAAAGTTGTTCTGGTAAGAACTAATCTGCCTACATTCCTTTCACTATAATCTTAATTGATAATTACCATCTTCACAAGTTAACCCACTCCAGCCTTAGACATTCATGCATTTGCCATGTTGAATCAGGGTGAATGTCATCATTACAAACTACGCATTTGAGCTGTCCCTATGTGTATGTCTTTAAGGCTATTCCCACGATCAGGTGAAATCGGGTTAGGGGAGCCTAGCCTGATTTCGCCTGACCATGAGAACCACCGGGTTCTCAGGCAAGCCCGGTTGCCTCCAAGCAGTTAACCCGCTTAAGTAGCCCTCCCCTAAGCCCAGGTTAGCGGAGCGAGCGTTCTGCTAACCAGGTCTCTATGATCATGAGTTGCCATGAGTAGATCCCTGACTGGGAGGCTTAAAAACAGCCTCCCCGCTCGGGGGTCTCTCCAGCATGCCCTGCGTACTCGCGCAGGGCATGCTGGAGCTTCCAGGGGCTGCGTGGCTCCTGAACTCCTCAGCCCCCACCAGCAGGCAGTCGTGTGGGTTGCCAGTTTGGCCGCTTGGAGCAGACTGACTGCTTGTCTGCGGGTAGAGCAGGCTTAGCCCACTCTCCTCGCAAACCCCATCCAGGTTCTTCTCACCGATCGTGAGAAGAGCCTCCTTATGTTACACCTGTAGCAAATTTGGTTCAAATCACTTAGGTGGTTCACAAGGTGGCCCACTTACTCTTCAAACTGCCTCAAACCCATCTGCCATATTGAATCGGGTTGGATATCATTACAAACTACACCATTGAGGTGTTCTTATTGTAGGGGAAGAATGGCAGTTCAGTCCCCAAATAGCAGAGCAAAACCAGTTTGGGGAGAATTCAGCCAAGCAAGAGGTCTGGAGACAGTTCTTTAAGTTTGAAGAACAATAAGGATTTATTTAGAAGTTACAAAAGGATAGGAAAGCTGAGCTTAAGGCTGAAAGGGGAGAAAGACTAAACAGCCATCTCTGGAGAGACAAAAAGGAGACTAACTCTGGAAGAACATAGAGCGGAGGGGTCCAGCACTCCAATCCATGACCCTAAAAAAAAACCCAGTGGTCACTATGGGACAGTGCAGCTGAGAGCTGATGCTGCCAGGGTCCTAGCTCCAACACCTATGAGATGTAGTAAGGTGTGCACTCACTACAACTGTACCAAATTTGGTTCAAATCGGTTAGGAAGTTCACAAGTTAGCCAACTTGCATGTCAAATGTTTATGCATCCGCCATATTGAATCAGGGTGGATGACATCATCACAAACTACCTCGTTGAGGTGTCCCTATATCCCCCTACAACTGTACCCATAAAGAAAGTAGGCTAAAAATCTGAGGGCAGGGAGTACAGCAGAGAGAAATCCAAGGAAAGAAGGATGGAGAAAATAGTGGCCTAAGATGATGACTGAGGGAGGCCATAGGGGCTAATACACAGTGTGGCAAAATGCAGGCAATTAAACTCTTCCACTCATGCTGCTGTACCTTAAACACTACTTGTGGGGTTGCAGAACAAGGCTGATCTACAATTTCACAGTTGCAGTTGTGAAATACTACTTTCAAAGGAAATAATAGAGGTACATGGAAAATCGACTTTCCAAATATGCCTTCTGCTTCCTCAGAGGAGTTTACACTACCTTCTGATGACTGGAATTGTTAAGAGAAAAATTGAGAGGGCAATGGAGCTAGGACGTTTCTAGCTTTCAGAAAATGAGTCAAAATGTTCTTTTAAAAATTGTCTGGAGAGTAAATCTTTGTCTCTGAAATTTCTGTCTTATGTCTATGTTAGAAATTTGGTATTCGTATTGCTTTTTATTTTGTTTTAATCGGATAGTTTTGATGTTTTATTATTGTAAGAGGCTTGTGGGCTTGGTTGGAGGAGAAATACAAAAAACACATAGATTAAACTCAAGCAAGCAAGCAACTAACTAAATAAAATGGTACACAACTCTGTTCAGGGAAGTACCTCAACATGCATGTATGTGCTGTTTCTACCAAGGAATGTGCAAACAAAACACATCTGTATTTAAAACAAATCAACTGAAATAAATCTTTAAATGATATTTTGTGGGTTTTCACTTGTACATTGGAATCCTTAGAACAGTCCAATGCAGGGGTGCAGATCCCTCATATGCATATGAAGAGATCCTCATTTTACTGAACTCCATAGCCCAATGCAGACATTATACTGTATGAGTGTACAAATGTCTGTACAGCCGTACACTTGTTTGTGTGAATGACTGTACCTGTGTTCATTTTACAAATGAACCTGGATACAGGCCCTTCAAATGCATGGTACAGATAGGAAGTGTACTTCTGTACCTGAGTTCAATATAACATGTGAATGTTATATAACATGTGAATGACTGAACCTGTGTACACTGTACACTCGTATGAGTGTTGAATGTAACATGTGAATGGGCTTCATAAAGAGTTCTCATTTTAATTAACTCCCCTGCAAAATGTATTTTTCTCCCCTCTAAGTGTCTTTCCTCCCCCTCAAAAAAATTTAAGTGAGGAGTTTGCTCTTTAAACGTTTTCTCTATCAGCACCTCTGGGCTAACACTATGGAAATGCAGTTAAACACGTTTATTTTATTTGTGTTTCCCATTTTGCACATATTTAATATCTGAATATCATTAAGGCAAGCAGCTCAAACAAAAAATTAAATTATGAATAGCATACACACCTCAAATGAGTGTGTACTAGAGATGTGCGTTTGGAATGTTCCACCTCGAAATGAACCGTTTTGAGTAATTTGAGCTCGGATAAGAATGCCCCTTAAATGAAGGACCTGTCCTGAGCTTGGAATGGAGTAACTCGGCTTCAATTTGGATTGTGCCAAGTGATTCCAAGCGCCATTTTGTAATCCAAAATGGCACACTTCTGTCCTCTACGCACATGTGGCAGCCATTTGCATCGTGGTGCAGATTATGCAAATGGCTGCCGTGCGTGCACAGAAGCCAGAAGAGTGCCATTATGGAATCCCAAATGGTTCTCAGAATGTTCAATTCAGAATGGGGTCGTTCCAATGGAACAACCAGCTCAGCAGAATTTGTGTTCTGTTCTGAGCTCGGAACAGAACCCAAAATTCATTTCGTGCACACCTCTAGTGTGTACTAAATCAGTATTAGAGAGACACGGTTGTGTATGTAATATATTTGATTACATCTCTGAAGGTTTGGGATGCAAGGTCCACTCCTGTTTATCTTGACTTCACATCCAGAGGACAAATGAATGTACTCTACAATCTATGCTTGTAGATGTCATAATCACATCAGGCTTTATGAGCAAAGGCAGGTATTTAGCTGTTTAATAATAGACCTCAGTCCAACTGTAATCATAGTCAACTAGTCACATATAACAATGGGCATGCAGATGCTCAACCCCATTCACATTCAAAGCTACATTCAATCATCTTGGATAAACTCCGCGATGTGGATGCCTTTGACCTTTCTGATGTAAGTCATACCAATGCCTGAAAATGATTTAATACATTTATATCCCAGCTTTTGTAAGCCATCCCAAAGTGACGAACAAAATTAAGATTACACACTGCACAAAGCATTACACCAGACCAATACAAAATGATAACAAACACAAGCGACAGCAAACAGGTTTGGGGAACCTGCTGGTTACAAAGGTCTGCAGAGGAGGGGACAGGAATAGGTGAAAATTGCCCTTCCCCACTATATGCAGGTGAAAGTGTTCTGCTCATTCACATTATAGTATGGATGCTGCCCAAGAATTGTATCATGACAACAGTAGTAATAATCTGATGAACAATAGATGACTAGTTTTGGGCCTGCTGATGAAAAAATGAAGAAAATACATAAAAATGCATATCTGCTTGTGAGAGAGGATCCATGTATACACAAGATCAGTTTCACTTTGATTAAATAAACTGAAATGGCTATGACCCCATGATTTCTTAATTACCAACAAACATTACTATTCAAGCAAATAATAGTGCATATTCAGATACCAATTATCATAATTCCCTCTAATAGTGAACTGTGGTGGTTGAGTGCCTATCAGGTTGGATGCATACAGGTGTAGGAGTTCACCCCAGAAGTTTCTACAACAGTTTAGGTCTTTTTATCCATCAGAAAGAATGCCACCATGATCGTTAACTGTTCACTAAACTACAAATGAGGTGTGGGTAAAAAATGTAAAGGTGTGTGGATAAGTCTAACAAACTGACAGTGCAAAAACTGGGCATTCATGCTCTTCAGCAAAGTTATTGATGGTATATTGTCCTCCAGAACATTGCCTTGAGCTGGGAAGCCCCTATTATGTAACTTCTTAGCTAGGATTGTTGCAATTAGGCGGTTGTATCCTTTCCTACGGTGTTCAGGTAAGGTATAACCATGAATCATAGTAGCAAACTGGTCTGTCAGACCCCAGGAGATGGGATGTCCATCTTCATCCAGAATGCATACACTAGGGAAACAGCAAATGAGGTTGGCGAGGTATTTCCGACACTGTTCACTGCCTCCTCGGGACCATGTCTCATTCAGCAGGCTGGCATGGGACACATCAAGGGAAACCAGGTTTGGTGCAGGATCCAGCCTAAAAGATAGTCCTCCATTTTAATTGTAATGTAACAAAAAAACACAACAGGTTGCTTACCTGTAACTGATGATCAGGTAGTGCCCTGTTGACATTTATAAGTATGCACCTGCACAGGACCTCACGGATGGATTTGATAGCTCCTTGTGGCGTCCGTGTTCTGGTCCGCATGCTCAGCGTATCCATTGATCTCATGGTTAGGGTGCCATTTTGTTGGTTCCTGGATGACCACCACAACTGCATGGCTTGGCAGAAGGTTTTCACACTTATCACAGTGAGTTTGAAGGAGATTGGTCCACTTTTTAAAAAGTGCAATAACTGCCTTGCTTTATGGCAGAACATTACAAAATGTGCAGGAATTGAAGCCCACCCCCCATGAAGCATGCCACGTTTGGAGGAAACTTTTCCTTGCAGTGGTACCCCTACCCTTTCCCACTCCATATCTAAGCAATGCATTATTAACCATTGTTCACTCTAACTCCAGTTGTAACCCTAATGTCATATCATATGAAATGTCCACAAAACAAAAGGTAGAGAAGGGCAGGCAAGCAGAGATGATAAAGGAATATTTTTCCCTTGCCAGAAGCACTGTGATCAGAAGACAAGAAATTTACATCAGTGACATGATGAACTGCTGACAGCCAGCTTGACCAAAAATCTTCCCCTTCCACCCTCAAAATCTTCCAAATAAGGCATTTCACTTTGGCAACACTGTTTTGCTTTCAGAAGCCCTCAAACCACACTTTGTAATTCCAACTATTCCAGCATGAATTTCAATATAATGAAAGCCTATTCCAATATTTCCAACACAATAGAAGCTAATTACAGCTGTGTTGGATTAAATCGGACATATTCCAACATAGCCATTATTGGATCCAAGATGACACACAGCCCTGCCTACAACCCTTGCACTGCTTTGCCCTCACCCCTACTCAGGTCCTATACTCCTGTCATTCTGCTTTCTTTTCCTAACTTACATACTGTATATGGTACATGTATATACATGCATGTCTCCGCTCCCTTATCTCTCACCATAGATGGTAGTCAGGAATTTTTGACTCCACTACCCTGTCTCAGAGATGAATTCCACACTTTGGGAACTGCTGAATTAAGTCTATCTCCATGTCCAATCCCTAACTGGCAGCGGGGGGCTGGGGATGAGCAGAACTGCTGTGCGGCTATTAAAATAATAGCTATTATTAAATAGTACTTCTAATAATAAGTGCTTAGCATACATTGAGGTGCATGGGTCTGCTCCAGTAAATAGGACATAAATTTTAACATGGAAAGTGGCACTGGCATAACAGTGCTAGCACAAATAAATTCCCCTACAGTCTCCTTGCTGAAGTCCCCTGAAAATCCATTCCTGAGGTTCAAAAGGGAGTGTAAGATATGGTGTGGGTGGAAGGGTGGAATTCCTGGAAACTGAGCAGAGGCTCCCAAAGATTTCTCCATGAGGTTTCTACGGATTCCCCCCTTCCTATAACCACTAGCCCTCATCAGTCTCACACTGTTGCTGAGGCTAAATCAATGCTCAGGAATGGCCTTTGGGGGGACTTGAGGGGCTGCAGTGAAGATGATAGGCCAGATAACATGTCTTGCACTAGTCCTGTTACACTGCTCCAGATCAGGGATTCTCAACCTTGGGTCCCCAGATGTTATTGGACTTCAACTCCCATAATCCCTAGCCCCAGTGGCCTTTGGTTGGGGATTATGGGAGTTGAAGTCCAATAACATCTGGGGACACAACACTGAGAATCCCTGCTCTAGATGCTACCATATACATTTATGATAAAGAGTTCAGTCTGGCATTTCCATGAATGATTTGGAAGTTCTCCCCTTATTAACATTTAAATCACAGTGTGATTTGCGGAAACCCTCCATATAGATTAGAATGAATAGTAATGATGTCACTGGAAGCTCTTTATCACAGTTCAAGAGGCCAAAAACTCACTGAAGCTCTTCTCATAATCAGTGAGAAGAGCTTCTGGTGGATCTGTGGGGAGAGCGGGCTTAGCCCACTCTCCTCGCAGATGAGCAGCCTCCAAACCTTGGGCGGCCGAATCAGATGCCCACACAACTGCAGGCTCTGTCACAGAGCCAGTGGAGGCTGTGAGGATCGGGGGCCGCCCGGCCTCCAGAAGTTCCAGGATGTCCCACGCAAGTGTATGGGGCATTCTGGAGAGACCCCCGATGCTGGGAGGCTGGCTGCATGAGAGCACTAATACAAAGAGGCAAGAAAGCAGCACACTGGGGTCAGGGTGAGGAATCTTTGAATAAAATGCAGGTTCTATATCCATCCCAATTAATTCACTATTTTGGCATTTATTTAAGAGCAGCAGTGCTATGGAGAATAGCCATTTGAGTTGACATACAGAAGTTTAACATCTGGAAGAGCATCAGGATTTGGATGGATAACCATTTGGAAAAGAGACTCCTTCACATCTACTTGGCTGGGTACAGCAACAGCTATGGAAGCTTTATATAATCCATCCTGCAGCCCTGTGTACATAAAAATAAACATTTTGCTTTTTAAACACAAGAGGAAAGGAAATATTAAGTTTAAGTTTGATTGGCTTAAGTCTAGCCAAACCAGTAAGTCACAATTAAGGATGTATCCTGGGAAGTTGCATTAGCCTTCTCAATACACTTTTGACTTCTTTGGCAATTTCTCCACAACCCATGCCACTCACTTTGAATCTTTAGTTCATCTTTAGTTATTATTTTAGTAGCTATCCTAGTAACAGCATGCATCTACCCCTGAATCATCCAAACTAAATATGAAAGCTAATTTGATTTGTGAGAAGACATCTTGGGGGCATTTACCAAACAAAGGGCTGAAAGAATTAAACAAAATAATTGTACAAGACATTTGTATACATTTTCATCGGCTGACACATCATCATATTACCAGATCCCTTCGTAAAATACCAGCCTTGAAAATATGACGGCAAAAGTTACCAGAACTCAGTCATTTTATTAGCCCATCTATCTATACAAACCTATGGCAGTCGTTTGTGGTCTAAAAAGTGGGGTGTGGTGGAAAACCAGTTATTAAGCTTTTCGCCAGGTTGCCTGAGGACAATTTTTATCACAGCTGCCAGGCAAGGATGTATTTAGAAGACTGCACTTCTATCACACTGTACTACAGTGTGATAGAACAAGCAGGTTGGCAGATAACAATGTTGCTGAACTGACAAATCCCTATTTAGTTTCTCTTTTACTTGCAACATCAATTTTGTAATGTCTTGTGACTATTCCATTCAACAGACTGCCCACTTTTGAGCAAATCCAAAGCAAAAGGCTCCATAGTAACACAATCAATGTGGTCTCTTCTAGACCATAATCTTACATCCAAACACTTTTAGAAGATCTAGTTTCAAAAGAGAAAACTAATGGGTACCTAAACATTGTTTCCCAGCAGGAGAATGGAAGTACATTGTTGGAATTTTCAAGCCTGCTCTGCCAGCTCTTTTCACAAACCTCCATTATTTCAGGAAAATCTTTCTTCAGAACTCAGTGACAGTATTTGTGCCTCCTTGTTTCCATGGCTCAGTGAATAACAAGCTGTAAATTACCCTGTATTTGGAAAACTTGTTCCCAGTTTATGGTTTCTGGGTTCTCCAGTAATGCCTGGTATGCTTGCAGGTCTTTATAGAAAACAGCATAGGCATTGGTAAAATAATCCAGGTCATCACTTTCAGCCTAGATTGAAAAAATAACAAACAAGCCTTCATTCAGTTCACTTTACACACATTTATTTCATTTCATTTCATTTCATTTCTATACCACCTCATCCAGGAGCATTGGGCGGTGCACAAGTTAAAAACAAACACAAACACCATTTAAAACAAACTGCTTAAAACAACATAAAAACAAATTTAAAACAGTTCAAAGTCATTTAAAACCAGTTAAAAATACTTAAGAACAATGTAAAAACCTTGGCAGACCAGGCCTTTAGGGCTCTCTTGAAGGCCAACAATGAGCCCAAACTATAGATATCTGCCGGGAGTAGATATTCCACAGGCCCAGAAAAGCTACAAAGATGGCTTGCTTCTGAGTTGCCACAAGATGTGCCAGTGGTAACTGCAGATGAATCCCTCTGGATGACCTCAATGTGCAACGGGGATCATACAGAAGGTGGCACTCTCTAAGGTAGCCTGGACCTAAGTCATTAGGGGCTTTAAAGGTGATTACCAGCACTTTGTATTTTGCCTGGAAACATATTGACAGCCAATGCAGCTGTTTGAGAACAGGCATAATATGGTCTTTCCAGGTTACACCAGAGACCAATCTGGCTGCCTCATTTTGAACTAACTGAAGTTTCTGAACTATGTACAAAGGCAGCCCCATGTAGAGCACATTGTGATAGTCAAGCTTGGAGGTTACCAGCTGATGCACCACTGTTTTGAGATCATTGTCTTCCAGGAATTGATGCAGCAGTTGACTCAACCGAAGTTGATGGAAAGTGCTCCTGGCCATAGGCTCCACCTGGGATACCAGGGTGAGGCCTGGATCCAAGAGCACTCCCAAGCTGCGAACCTGTTCCTTCGAGAGGAGTATAACCCCATCCTGCACAGGAAGATCTAACTCATCCTTCAAATTCCAATCCTCCACAATGAGCACCTCGGTCTTGCTTGGATTCAGCTTCAATTTGTTGTCCCTCATCCTGTCTGTAGGCAGGCATTTAGGGAATGAATGCCCTTTCAAGAGGAGGAGGAGGAGGAGGAGGAGGAATAGATTTGGGTGTCATCAGCATACTGATAACACCCTGCATCAAATCTCTGATGACCTCACCCAGCAGTAAAGCATTGGTGACAGGATGGAGCTCTGAGGGACTCCATACAATAGGTCCTGTTTCGAAGAGCAACCATCACCAAGCTCCACTATCAGGAATCTGCCAGAGAGATAGGAGTGGAACCACTGCAAAGCAGTGTCTCCTATCCCCAACTCACCAGAGGCGTATCTAGGGAAAATAGCACCTAGGGCAAGCACTGAAATTGCGCCCCCCCAAAAACATCTGACACCCATATTTCAGATAACTGACTGTTCTCAACTTCCCCCCAACATTATTATTAATGTTGGCTGACATTCTCATTTCATGCAAAAAGACCTAGCCTGCCAAGCCCCGCTGCAACTAATGAAGCAGCTTTGTGAAACCTCTCCATGTGCTAATATTATTATTATTACATTTATATGCCGCTCTTCCTCCAAGGAGCCCAGAGCAATGTACTACATACTTAAGTTTCTCCTCACAACAACCCTGTGAGGTAGGTTAGGCTGAGAGAGAAGTGACTGGCCCAGAGTCACCCAGCAAGTCTCATGGCTGAATGGGGATTTGAACTCAGGTCTCCCCGGTCCAAGTCCAGCACTCTAACCACTACACCATGCTGGCTCTAATGAAGATCCTCCAGCACAATTAAAATCACAGCCAGTGGCTGAAGAGGAAACACAAAACAATAGCATCTTTCTAGATGTGCATATTATTTTGGTGTTGCAACCAGCTTTTGTTCAGGTCTAATGTTAAAATCCTTCACATTTCAAATGGCCCTTGACAGCCCAAAGTATTGTCAGCAACTTACATGCTCCAATTTCAGAGTGCAAGAACACATCCTTTTGCAATCCTCTCCACCCCCACCCCACCCACATTTCTAGATTATTAGAGTAACACTTAATATCAACCAATCAATAAAATTAAATCAAATTAAAGTGAAATTAATTAAAAATGAATGTAATCAAAATTTAACTTTTGACATTCTGGCAGGCCAAGAATAATTTAAATTAATATGAAATAAATTTAATTAAAATTCAATCTAATAAAATAAATACAAGACAATCTGTACAAAATACATTATAAAATGCATTGTTCTCCCTATCCATCTTTGCCAAATCATCATCACACTGAACTTGGAGCACTTGTAAGGAAAAAAAATAGAGACATTTTTCTCATAATTTTGGATAAGATTACACTTTGATCAGAAGGGGGAAGGGGAAAGAAAGAGGAATAGGATGGGGTAGGAGGCTTCGCTGGGGGTGGGGAGAGATGGTGCAGGCTTTGAGAGGAGCCACTCCGTTCCGGCAAACCTTTGTGCTTTTCCTTAAAAATTGCTTCCACCGTGGCAGAGGGATGGCTGGGGGCGAGCATCTGGCTTGGGTGGGAAAGAGAGAGAGAGAGAGAGATACAGAGCAAGAGAAACGGAGACGGCAGCTTCGGAAAGAGAGTGACAGCGCAATAGAGAGAAGGAGGGAAATGGAAAAGGCTTGTTGGGAAAGAGAGAGCGCAAGCGAGATACAGAGAAAGAGGGAAATGGAAGAGGAGGCTTGGGAAAGAGAGTGAGCGCAGTGCCGGTGCATTTTTGTGTGTAGCTATTTTGAATGCATTTTGTGCCGAAAGATGTAATATAAAACTCTGCAGAATGTTTACTCAGAAGTAAGACTCATTGAATTCATTGGCACTTACTCCCAGGTAAGCGTGTGCATAGCACTGCAGCCTTAATTTTTGAATATAATGCAGCCTTATGCAAGCTTCCTCAGGTGGAGCTGGGCTTACTCCTAAGTAAGGGTGCATAGGATCACAGCAGCCCCAGTATCTTCCCTCTCCAAGCGAGGCTGCTCATTAGTGGCTCTTCACATCTTCAGTATGATATAAATAACATACTCGGGTGAGGCGGAGACATTGAGTGCAGGGGCATATCTAGGGTAGGGCAGGCAGGGCACGTGCCCTGGGCGCCACTTGAAGGGGGGCGCAAATTCTTAATTTTTTTTTTAAATGGCCACCAAAAACAAAATGGCCACTGCAAATGCTCAAATGGCCTCTGTGAGGCCCTAGGCCATGCCAGGCCTCACAGAGGCCATGCCAGGCCTCACAGAGCATGCACGGTGGCCATTTTGTTTTCAGCAGCCATTTTAAAAAAACACACAATTATTTTAAAAAATGGCCACAGCACATGCTCAAATGGTCTCTGCAAGGCCCTAGAGGCCAGCGGGGGGAGGGGGAACCTTTGCAGATGCCCCCCTCCCACAGCCTATAGGAAGCGCCCCAAAGGGGCTACAGGTTTAAAAAAATTAATTTAATATAATATAAGTCACTGTACACATATTCAGTTTGGCACTATGTACAGAGAATCAGGGCTTGTGAATACAAAGCTGAAGCTTATGAGCTAGGATTGTATTCATTTGCTCTTACTCTGCTTCTTATGATAAGTGAGTTAAATGTGGTGTCTTAACAATATGGCTATTAATGGTGAGTGTGTCTTTGAATCAGTGTGAAATCCTTAGTATTAAGGCCCACTGGGAGTTTCTTGCTCTCTTTCTCTCATTTTAACTGTCTTTCTGGAATACTAGAATATATTCCAAGCAGTGACACAGTTTACTTTGCATATCCTTTAATTATTTTCAGAGTATCTGGGGAAAGTCAAATTCTCCATTTACTTTTAAAACTTGTGTAACAGTGATGCTACAATGCATAGTAGATAATTAGATAGGCACTTCTGTTTAGTTTTCCAAGTACACCTCCACATAGTATTTGGGTATTTCATGAGCCCCAGCATACTGAAATTTGTAGTTTCCCAGCATTTTTTGGTCTGGCTACGTCCACTGCTAAATAGTTTTTGAAATATTAAAAGATTAATGAGCTTGACTTATATTTTTCAGCTGATATTATAGTAAAGTTATCTAAAAGATGGGTGTCAGATGCTTGGACAGGGGGTGCAATTTCAGTGCTTGCTCTAGGTGCTATTTTCCCTAGATACACCTCTGATTGAGTGGGAACTGCAGTTAATTGTCTTTTGCAGCTAATTATTAATTTCTAAGCAGCTACTCCTTCCCACCCTAACCTCTGCCTTTGGAAAGATCTAATTTTCCTGTCTCTTGTTTTGACACTTTGAATCCAGGTCTGTGTGCTGGGGAGAGTTCATAAAACTCTTATTTCATTGTTAAATCAACATATCCATTGCATGTCTTTTCCCTGATGGTATATTGTGTGAGTCCTTAGAGTTGAAAAAGAGCCATTGATTCCCAACCGTGAATGAGCCGGCATGACGACTCAACTTTCACCTGCCTCCTCAGTCAGTTAGGAATGTATCGAAAATGCAAGCAGAAAACACGTTAAATTAACTGTTGGCTAATTTCCCTGGCCTCCCTCCGCTGTAATCCCCCCTCCCCTTGTCAGTTTGACCCTCAGAAATTACCCTATATTGCAAGTTTCAAAGTACAGTGCTTAATGATTTGAAACCGTGACTAAACGTTTCTCTTCCAAGCCCTCAGTCAGAGAAGCCCTTTTGCTCAGGTTTCCAAAGAGCGGGAGGCTGCAGCCAGAGGGGTTCCCGCTGGCGCGAGACAGAGAGAAGGAGGGAAATGGAGATGGCTTGTTGAGGAAGAGAGAGAGCGAGATACAGAGGAGGAGGCTTGGGGAAAAGAGCGAGCGCGTGGCACGCAGGAGAGAAGGAGGAAATGGAGGAGGCTTGTTGGGAAAGAGAGTGAGCCTGCAAAACAGAACTTGCCTTGAGAGAAACCAGCTGGCTGGTTAGTTCCCTCACGGAGAGAGACACTGCAGGCTGCATGCATGTGCACGTGCCTTCTGGGCAACAACACCTTCCCTTCGAAGACGCCTGGGCAGTCTATTGCGGGCGGAGGACAGCTGCCTGGGTCGCAATGCGCCCCACGCCGCCACCCACCCACTCTATCTTCCTCATTAGTCCTTCTGGCATTTGTGGCCGCCACCCCGCCTGGACTAGCAAGCAAGGGCAGTCTATTGCATCCACCAAGGACAGCTGCCTGGGTCGCAATGCACCCTGCACCGCCGCCACTGACTCTGCCTTCCTCCTTCCTGCATGTGTGGCCCCCGCCTGGACTAGCAAGGGCGGTCTATTGCGGCTGCCAGCTGCCTGGGACTGGGTCGTAATGCACCCCTCTCTGCTGCCGCTGCCAGCTCTGCCTTCTTACTTCCTCCTGCATGTGTGTCCCCCAGACTAGCATGCAAACCACGTGACATGGTTGATCCCCACACCACGAGGCGCTAGCCAATGGGAGAGAGCTGAGTGCCCGCTGGAGATCTCTCTCGCAACTCGTGCCGAGGGTGGTCGGGGGCAGGGTGTGGCGCTGGCGGCAGCAGTGAGAGCAACTGGCGGGCGGGTGGGCCCCTCGATGGGGGGGGGAGGAATTTTTAAAAAAAAATTGAGATGGCGGGACAGGCGGGCGGGGCATGGCAGGCACTTTTGCGCCCTTTTCAAATGGCGCCTAGGGCACGTGCCCTGCCAGCCCCGCCCTGATTATGTCCCTGCAACTCCCCCAGGCGATCCAGGATACCATGGTTGGTGGTATCGAACACTGCAGAGAAATCCAAAAGAACCAAGCCTCTCTCTGTCAATTGCTTGGTAAAGGTCATCCATCAGGCTGACCAAGGTCGTCTCAACCCCATAGACTGCTCTCAACCAGTTTGAAATGGGTCTAGATAATCAGTTCCCTCCAAAGCTGCATGGAGCTGGTTAGCCACCACTCTCTCAATCACCTTGCCCAACTTTGGGAGCTTGGAGACCAACCTATAACTATCTATCACTGAGGAATCTAAGGAAGGCTTCTTAAGAAGTGGTCTAATCATTACCTCCTTCAAACAAGGAGGCATCCTACCCTCCCTCAGGCATCACAGATTGAAACTAATACTGCAAGAGGGATTTCTGGACACAACTGTCATAGACATTGCAAAAACAGTGGAGTCAAAGTCTGCCCGAATACAGAGATTTTGTCCACAAAGAACCCAATAACAGCATTACAGTAGAACATAGTCTCCTGTTGTCCATTGATTGTGGGAACCACCAGGCCTGAAGGCGAGCCCAGTGCTCCCAAGGCAGCTAGCCCACCTAAAACACCCTCCCCCTAAATGAGGTTAATGGAGCAAGCACTCCATTAACCTCATTTAGTTGTTCGTGAGTTGTTAGTGAGGCCACACATGAGTAGACTCCCGGCCAGGAGGCTCAGGGGTCTCTCCAGGATGCTCCGCACAGGACAGCCTGAGACTTCTGGGGGCCGTGCAGCCCCTGATCCCCGCAGCCCCTACCGGCTCCGTGACGCAGCCAGCAGTCATGTGGGCAGCCAATCCAGCCACCCGAGGCTCCGCCGTTGATCGCATGCAAGGAGAGTGGGCTAAGCCTGCTCTCCCCACAGACCTCATTGAGGCGCTTCACAGCAATCGTGTGAAGCGCCTCAATGACTCCTAGTGCCATCAGGACTGCAGTTCAGCAGAGGAAATTGCAGGCAGCTCCAGCTGGGACATGCACATGACAGCCTAAAATAATCTTCTCTTCCTACGGAATCAAGAGACACTAGAGGGACAGTCTGGTGCTACTGTTTGAGATCAAGCTCCCAGATCTGCTGCATTCTCTCAGTCTGGACAACTTGTTGGTGAGGAAGGCCACTAGGTTCTCCCTTGTGCTGCCAGACTACCACTCTTCAGCCTGCCTGCTACCCAATTGACTTCTGCCCATCTACTCTCTGCCTACCTGGCCTTTGGCTTGAGACCATGACAAAAATCTACACAGTGCAAGGGATAGTGATAACCAAAATACTTGACTGCTCTGGATAAAAATCTTCATTATTGTTGCCAAGGATATATGAGTGCAGTTTGATCCTTGAACAAGCTTTCTGCTCATGGCTCCCTTCGGCAATATTGTGCTTCCCTCCCCACCATTAGCGATGAGCTTGATATGCAGGTTAGGGATGTGCATGAGCTGGCTTGGCACCTCTTCTGGGAGGAGCCGGACCAGCCCAGGCACCGGCATTTGAGCTGGTTCAGGGCAGGGAGCAGTTCCCTTAAGGAGCCAGTAAGGAGCTCCTTACCTGCTTGCCCCACCCTGCCACTTTTCTGGGTGTGGTACCTGATCCCCTACCGGCCATGTGGGGCTGTGGCGCTGTTCCCTGCAGCCTCCACATGCCATGTGGAGGTTGCAGGGAACAGCACCACAGTCCCACACAGCTGGCTGGGGACTGGGCACCATGACCGGAAAAAGCAGCAGGGCAGGGACGAGCAGTTAAAGAACTCCTTACTGGCTCCTAAAGGGAACTGCTCCCTGCCCTGCCAGCCCGTGCACAAGCTGTTTGTGCACATCTCTAGTGCAGGTCCCACTAAGAATGGATAAAAGGAGATAAAAAGTCACACAACCCATGAAGAAAATGTGTACAGGCTGGAAATATGCAGGCTTTATAGCCTCTCTACTCATTTGAGATGTTATTTCAGGTTTTGGCAGGGGGCAGAATTTCAGGAGGGAGGGGAAGACTCACAACAAATATCCTAGTCTTCCTGAATAAATTCAAGATTAACAGGAGAGCAGCTGTGCACCTCGAGAGCATTTGTTGAGGGTACATTTTACGCCTCACCAGAGATAATACGTGTGCATGTGTACCTCTCTCTTCCGGCGAGTTATGACAGCTTTGAATTCTGGCCATGAATCCACCACCACTTCCTTCTTGAAGGGGTTTCCTCTGTTTATATTCAGCACAGCTCCATAAACCTTCCAGGCAGAAAGACAAACTATTGTAGAGCTCGATACGTTTGTTAAAAACTACAATTTCTTTGCTCTGTCTCATTTAGTTAAGGATCACCCAACAAAGACTACTTCCCTTAAATTCAAAATCAGGGTGCCTAAAAGGACTGGATTCTTCTCCTCCCTGCCCCACACATGCTTTTCCAAAGCACATTTACAGAAAGCAGTGAGGATGTTACTGGAACTAGCCAGTGGTATAGGGCAGGAGGAGCAAGACATTTGTCCCTTTCCATTGCCGGCAACCTGGCAGTTTCTTTGCAAGCTAGTGACTCATATGTTGACATCATGATGGTCGCTATTGCTGCTCCCTATCCAGTTGGCTTAGGAACACAGGTGGGGGTCCCTTGTTTGGGCTAAAAGCAGAATGGAGGAGCCAGCAGCAGGCCATCTACTCCTCCCCCTGCTTAAATACTCAGGAAGTGCAGCTCAGAGAGGTAAAACCCAAAAGGAAGGCAGCACCAGTTTCCCTAACCAACAAGAAGGCGCTTCAGAAACTGTTTATTGAAGCTTTCCAGAAAGCAATGTTACTTTATTTATTTATTACAGGGATTTATATCCTGCCTTTCCATTCTACTATAATGCCCAAGGCAGCTAAAAGTGGTTGAAACTGGGCACTATGTTATATCAGGATAAAACAGCAGTTAATCAAAATGATTTATTTAAAAAACAACAGATGCCAGTAGGCTCTGTCAGCTGGCCCTTTAATGAATGTCTCAGTATCCCTTCCTAGGAGAGAGCAACCATTTCTTGTGTTTGAGTTAAATACTAGCTTCACTCCATTGGAAAGCCTTAATTAGGCAGAAAGTGATGCTGCTCTGCTCCTCCTGTGTCAATTGTTTGTTTGTTTGTTTGTTTTTCTGTACCGCCTGATATGTACATCACATCTCTAGGCGGTGGACAAAGGGCTGCCAGGTCTCTCAGCTCTCCTGCTTCTGTTTGTCTTTTTTATGGTTGTTTGTTGGTGTTTTATGGTTTTTACTGTTTAGCTGATTTTAAGGTTTTAAATGTGATTTTTATGGAGTTTTATTGAATTTTAACTTTTGTAAACTGCCTTGGGATGCCTTATGATGCCTGGGAAATACCTGTTTGAAACCCTGGAAAATCACCGTCAATCATTGTATTCAATATTGTATTAGAGGGACCAGTGGTCTGACTCAGTCCAACTTCATATGTTCATAGAATCCTCTGACATCCAGTTAATTCTATGCACAAGTGGGACCTCTGACAAAAATATTTCAGTGCATTCCCAGGTGTGTGTTTTACATTAGTCCTTGAATGCAAGCCAATTCATTCTCTCCCCCTCCCCACCAGCCTTCCTTTTCCTATGTTTTTTCCTACCAATACCCTGACATTCTGTCTCAACTGCTAGCTAGCTATTTATTTATTTCATTTATATACCGCCCTACATAAAATCTCAGGGCAGTTTACAAACCAATCAAACAAAACCTAAAAATCATAAACACAGATTTACAAGCGCTCTCAACCAGAGTTTAACTAGAAGGGTCACAGAGTCTGCCCAACTTCTTTTTTTTCCTCCTACCTGGGGATAAAAATGATTGCTGCTATGGCAAACAATAGAAAAATCCAGAATTGTAGCATAGTTCTGGCTGGGCAGCAATATCGTGTCCCCTCCCCCAGTTAGAGTTAGCTGGAAAGTTGGGAGTTCCCTCTTTACAAATCAGGAGATGAACTTAACATGACCCAGAAGGTCATACAGGTCCTGGAAGCTAAAAATACTATTTGGGGGTGGGGTGGGGGTGAGTGAGTGACAGAGAGGAAAAGTCCCCTCCCCATTTAGTGTACAACGTCTCTACTACACACCTAGGCACTCTCCTAAATATGTAGAGACCACTGCCCGATCTTTGGGTGGCCTTATTTTGCATCCAGATTGATAGCGAACTCCAGTGGTTGAGTGCCTATTAGAGGGAACAGAAAGGGACCTGCAGCAGAATGCTGCAGTGTATAGGTGGAGTGCAAATGTTATTTGACCCTGTGGCTGAGCGTGGCGAAAAAACAAGTGAGCAGCCAAAACAGGAGCTCCTGCTCTAGCGTGGGTTTTACTTTGTATGCAACTTCCCCCTCCCCTCCCCCCGCCCAGTTTTCTGGGAGTTTTTGTGGGGCAGGGAAGACTGGTGCTTAGTTCCAGCTCCTTTTCAAAGCTGACATGCAAATAGCTGGTGAGAAAATAAGCACATTTTAGACACTTTTTCTCCTCATATTCTCTTCTTCTTTTTTCTAGGTCTTTTTGCGGTGGGGGCACTGCTGCTCAGGCCCAGCTTCTTTTCAAACCGATTCCCCCAAAGCTGTGAAGCGGCTAGTGAGAAAATAAAAGTTTTACACACCTTTTCTCCCTGAGAAGCCAAAGTGCCTGTGACCATCTTGAGGGAGTGTTCAAGTGAGAAATGTTCTGCTCTTTTTGTTCAAGCCTCCTCCCCCAGTTGCCACAGAGTTCCATTACTTCTGCCCGTGTTCTTGTCTTCACTTTTAACTGTCTGAGCTCATAAACATTTCACCCCTTTTACTAACATGGGGACGGTTTGGGACCCCCTTAGGTTTTTAGCTTCTTCCTTTTTTCCCTTTTTAAAAAATACTGGTACATCTGCAGGTCACCCTGAGTCTGCCAGTATCTCCCACTTGCCCGCAGGTGCTCCAGTTCTCCATCTGTAAGGATCCCAACTTTCGGCATTTTTGGTATATAGACGTATTTTAATGGAAGTTATTTATTTAAAGAAGAGTTACACAACTTTGGCCCACCAGCTGCTTTTGGACTACAACTAACATCATCTCCAGCCACAGTGGCCAACAGGCGGGGATGATGGGAGCTGGAGCCCAATATCTGCAGGAGGATCAAAGTTGTGTAGTCCTGATTTTAAAAGTATTGGGCATGTGATTAAGAAATCATGGAGCCTATTCACACGATTGTAGAAAATCGGACTAGCCTCCGCTAGCCCGATTTTCTACAATCGTGAGAACCACTGGGCTCGGCTGTGAGCCCGGTGGTTCTTGAGTGGGTAACCCGCTCAAGTAGCCCGCCCCTTAAACCGGGTTTGCGGAGCGAGTGCTCCACAAACCCAGGTTTTTTATCGTGAGTAGCCACGGTTACTCACGAATAGACCCCCGGCGGGAGGCTGAAAAGCATCCTCCCGGCTTGGGGGTCTCCCCAGTATGCCCTGCGCACTCGCGGTGATGCCACGCAGCCCCCGAACTCCCCAACCCCCACTGGCTCTGTCACGGAGCCGGCAGTCGTGTGGGCTTCCAAGCCGGCCACCCAGGGTTCCTGCCCTGCTCGTGTGCGGGGAGAGCGGGCTTACCCTGCTCCTGCCCGCTCACTCTTACAAACCAGGTCTCACTGATCGTGGGACCCGGCTCATGGTGTTCTATAATTTGTAGTTTATTTAATGCAAAATATAACTGATCTTTAGTATACACAGGTCCTCTTACACAAGCAGGCATGATTATTAGTTGCCATTTTTAACAACTTTCATTTTCAAAATCACAGCCAAAACTGGGCCTTCCATTTTTCATCAGATTCTTTTCATTGAAAATTTTGGACAGCACTAGACTAAGTCTTATGTGAGACAGATGCTTCAAATTGCTCATGGGGTAAGAGGGAGACAACAATAATTGTCACCTATTTAGTCGTCAGGCCTGACCATGTAGGGTCCCCCAAACTGGATGTTAACCCTTGTGCTAGCTATAATCATATTGTATTGGTTAGCTGCAGTTGCATTGTGCAGTTTAAATTTTGTTAGCCACATTGGGGATGCCAGTGAAAAGGTGGGAAGTGGATTTACTGTTTTAAAATAGTATTCAGACCTGGGTGGGACTTGGAAGAGTCTGCCCACATTCCCCAAAAGCCTTGATTGCATTCATCTACAGAGCAAGTCTAACAAATTCAGAGCTAATGCAAAAAGTGGTGCTCCTCAGTTCTAAATTCAATCTCTAATAGTTCATGAACTTTCAGGGCCACAGTAAGAGCCCAAGTAAGCAGTCCGGATGAAGCAAGCCTGCCCCTGTTGCTCCACTTTCTTCTTCATGTCAAGTATTCGAATACACTTGTACCAACTGACTGGCATTACCTTAAGGGATTCAGGGAAGTTCTTCATTAGCATATATTCCAGCATCTGCAGCTTTGTAGAACAGTTCAAAACCAGCATCTTCCTTAAAGCATTTAATTGCAACCTAGGGACAGACAGAGATAGGTCCAGAGGGAACAGCATGGGAAGTGAGATCATGTTTGGAAGGAAATTTTATTTCAGGGCACTGGGAAAATGGAAACTGAAACATACTTCGAGAGATCAGTCCTCTTCAGTGCTTTTATATTAAAGAGTTTTGGGGTTCGCATTTTCTTTTGAAAACAACTGGATTTAATCTTTATGAGGACTTGGTATTGAAAGGCAGGATACAAATATTTTGAATAAATACATAAGTCTGGATTAAAAGCCATTGGCTGACATCCTGACGACTGAAGCGCCAATGCAACAGGAGAAGCATGGTATAGTACTGATGCTTCTGAAAAGCCCCAGACTAGTGCTGCATGGGTGCTAGTGAGTGAGTGAGAGTGTGTGTGTGTGTCTTTCCATGGAAGATTTTTGTCTCACCCGAAATATTTTTTGGGTGGCATGGGGCACTTCCATGGGGCACTTCCTGGTGCCCCAAAATTTCTCCCCACTACTGAGCCAGGAGTGTAGCTGAGTTAGTTGAACTTTTCTGAAGCATTAATGCTTGTCCTGTTGCACCAGTGCTTTGCACCGGTCAGGATGTCAGCCACTGTAATAATACTGCTATCTGAGCAAAGAGGCACTTGTAAGAGTGGCAATTCTCTTATATTTAACCAAGGATAGGGAGAGCAACTGGCCCTATTCAACCGCAGAGCATCCCTCCAGCAGTTGTTGAAACCTTATGTTTCTTTTTAGATTGTGAGCCCCTTTGGGACAGAGAACCAACTTTATTTACAAATTGTTGTTTTTCTATGTAAACCATTTTGAGAACTTTTGTTGAAAGCTGTGCAAATATATGTACTAATTTTACAGTATTACAGCAAAATTACAGTATTTTAATGTATTACAGTAATGTAATAATACTGTAATCTAAAGGTAAAGTGTGTCGTCGAGTCGGTGTCAACTCCTGGAGACCACAGAGTCTTGTGGTTTTTCTTTGGTATAATACAGAAAGGGTTTACCATTGCCATCTCCTACGCAGTATGAGATGATGCCTTTCAGCATCTTCCTATATCGCTGTTGCCCGATATAGGTGTTTCCCATAGTCTGGGAAACATACCATTGGGGATTTGAACCGCAAGCCTCTGGCTTGCTAGTCAAGTCATTTCCCTGCTGCACCGTTATGTGGATGCAATACTGTAATCTAGATCATGGATTCTCAATGTTGGGTCCCCAGATGTTTTTGGACCTCAACTCCCAAAATCCCCAGGCCAGTGGCCTTTGGTTGGGGATTCTGGGAGTTGAAGTCCTACGACATCTGGGGACACAACGTTGAGAATCCTTGATCTAGATTCTGTGTATTCCCTGTCTATTCTATACAGAATCACATTCCTCAAGCTTTTGAAAATCTCATCTGCTAAAACAGGCGGCTTTAAAATTTGTGAGGAAAAATTGACCATAGCTTTACATACCACAAAATGTACAAGCACCCTTTGGACTGGATTACCTGCAGCTGCAAATCAAGTTTTGGTTGCCACCACCTGCAGTTCCAAGCACATCCTTGTTGCCAGACCCATGCATGGATTCATAACTCCATTTCTTTCTTCCACCATCCACTTCAAACCTTACATCTTTTAAGTCTTATTTATCTAGAGATCTTGTTAGTTCCTTCTTCAAGAAAATATCCAAAGTGGTATACAAAAATAAAACTAGAATATTTTACTTTGAAGAACAAAACAGTAGCAATGATACCCATTTCCAATGAAGCTCAACATAGCCCTCCAGCAATACTTGTAAAAAACTGTTCCCAAATAAGAAGTTGCAACTTGCTGCCCAAGTACAACGATGGTACCTGGTGTACTTCTCAGAGTAGTGACTTTCATACAGTAAGTGTCACGACCTTGAAAGCACTGGTTCATGCTCTCCAATTCTAACTTCAGGAAAAAATAGTACACCCAGGCTGCCTCAGTCTATGATTGAAGAGAACATGGTTGTACGTATAGGAGGAGGCACTGTCAAAGTGAGCAGTGCAGAGATTATGTTACCCAGTTGTAGAATTCAAAGCTCTTCTGCCAATGGGGCATACAGGAAAAGGAAATTTCAGAAATATTCAGGTCCTAAATCAATAAAAGCTTTATGGTTCAAAACAATACTTTTAACTGAATCTGACAATATGACATCTGAATTAGAGGATAATTAAGTATGGAATGGAGAATATCGAATACATGAAGCTCTTTGAACAGAACATACAGATATCGCAATATAAAACTGAATTAACATAACTTTCGAATATAGATCACATACCTGATGTTGAGTTTACAGCTTCTTGTTCAGTTTTAGGATACAGTAGCAGTTAAATATGAACGTGTTTGACTACAGAGCAAAAATAGCCACACCTTTGGAGAAGGAGTGGCTTAGAATGCAGGCTTTAAAAACTGAGCTGTAAAAGACAGAGAAACTCAAGGTAAGTTCTACAAATTTCTTTACTGTTCATGAGACATTTGATATTACTGTATCAATTCCCACAAGAGATCACATTTCCCCATCCTTTATATCAGAACTGTTATTGAGGAATTATTAAACAATATAATGGTTTATTTATACTTAGAACTTAAGCACTGTTATGAAAAATGGTCAAATTGCACACATAGGGAAACATTGTGGGAAGCCAGAGACCTCTGTGCCCTTAACACATCTCAATTTATCAGGTATTTGGAATCCTATTTTCTTTGTTCAAAAACTTGGATTCTCCCCCTAAAATTTCCCTCACAGTTTTGTTAGGGCCTGACTGATTCTGTTATATACAGAGACTTAATGGATTATTATTCACTTACATGTTTAAAGTGGGGAAGGCTTTTGGTGCCTTGAGAGGACATATACAAGAAGTGTATAGAGATTGTCTTGTGCAAGTAAAGGAATCATGCAAAATGATCCCGGGTTTTTTTTAATCATTTGCCTTGGTAGTTCAAAGCAGGTTTTCAAAGATCTATGCTATTTGGTTTATGAATGTTTACAAGTTCAAATATAGGAACAGGGAAATCACATAATATTTTCAAACAATGAGCAAGAAATATTTTTCCTCCTATCACATCTTAGCATACCCTACAGGAAACATTATGTACGTTGTTTTCGCTAGCAACCTACATCAAGAAAAGACACAGACTTACTGTCCTATTTATTTTAGTATTCCAAATCTCTACCATAAATCTAAACTCACTATCACAAAAATAAGAACACACAAATCAGATCATCAAATGAGGTTTCTGTTTAATATTATATGTAGGAAAACATGGCTGATTTAGAATCTGATTAAAGCAACCATTTGAGAAGGTTTCAAGCATCAGATTATACTGATGAACATGCTTCCTGAAACACAGATCAAGCTACAGCTAGAAATATAGTATTCTAGCTGAAGCTTCCAAGCTCCCATCCATAGCAACCACACAGATGTTTTTTGTTCTCTGTGGGTCATAGACTAGAGTCGATTTCCCTCATTAAAAGAGAAACAACAACTTGTAAACAAAATGGATAAGAAAACTCACTGGAAGCCCAGTGCCAAAGCAACACTTTCAGAAAAGCAATTTGTCTGTCTTTTTGAGAAGGTGTGACAAAACAAATATGAACAAATTCATGTCCGGGACAATACATCCATCTTTTCTTTTTCCAAAACTAAATTACTACACAACTAATGTAATAAGGAGTACACAACTCCAAGATATGAAATGTGCACCTTACTCTTAAGCCTAAAATGAACCAGGTGTGATTCTTGTTATTGAACAGTAATAAAAGAATCATGCACAACTTGCACAAAGGAAAAATTCAATCCTTTAATTACAAGTTCCTCCCACCTTTAGGTATCAGTTCCAAAACCCATGAGATCCAATTTTACTTGAAAAGAAGGCAACTATACATAGATAAAATCTGATTTGTAATCCAACAACAAAGATATCTCCTATTTCTCCTTTTAAAAGTAGGAAGAAAACACAAGTAGTTTGCAGGCCTTGCCATTAGGTGTGAATGAAAAGCTTTAGTTACTGGCTGACAAGATGAAGAAAATAATTAAAAGTTCAAGTTTGTCCCTTTAATTTCAACAGGCTAACATGTTTGCACTTACACCAACTGAGAACTATGTATTGGTTTTACTTGCTACGTTTGAATTATGTGGCTAAATAGAGCAGTGTTGTAACCCAGCCAAATCTGCCTAGTTTCCATAAGAACAGCCCTTCTGGATCAGGCTCAAGGCTCATCTAGTCCAGCATCCTGTCTCACACAGTGGCCCACCAGATGCTGCTGGAAGCCTACAGGCAGGAGTTGAGGGCATGCTGTTGCTCCCCTGCAGCTGGTATTGGCTCGAGGTGGCCTATAGCCCTCATACCAGTAGCCGTTGACAAACCTCTTCTCCATTAAGTTGTCCAAATCCCTCCAGGTCCAAAAGCCATCCAGGTTGTTGGTTACCACCACATCTTGAAGCAGATTATGCTTCAAGTTGATTATGTGTTCTATGAAAAAGTACTTCTGATTATTAGACCTAAATTTCCTGGCAATCAATTTCATAGGATGACCCCTGGTTCTAGTGTTATGAGAGAGGGAGAAGAATTTCTCTCTATCCACTTTCTCCACACTATGCATGATTTTATAGACCTCTATCATCTCTCCCCTCAGTCTTTTTTCTAAACTAAATAGCCCCAGGTATTGTAGCCTTGCCTCAGAAGGAAGGTGCTCTGGGCCCCTGATCATCTTGGTTGCCCTCTTCTGCACCTTTTCCAAGTTCTACAATGTACTTCTTTAGATGTGGTGACCAGAATTGTATGTAGTACTCCAGGTGTGGCTGCACCATAGTTTTGTATAAGGGCATTATATTAGCAGTTTTATTTTCAATCCCCTTCCTAATGATCCCTAGCATGAAATTCACAGCTGCCGGACATTGAGTCGACACTTTCAACGAGCTGCCAACCAAAACCCTAAGATCCCTCTCCTGGTCAGATCCCATCCGTGTATATGTGAAGTTGGGGTTTTTCATCCCAATGTGCATCACTTTACACTCACCAACACTGAATCGAATATGCCCCTTTGTCACCCACTCACCCAGTTTGGAGAGATCTTTTTGGAGCTCCTCACAATCTGTTTTGGATTTCACTACCCTGAATAGTTTGGTGTCTTCTGCACATTTGGCCACCAAATATGATGTATTTAAAGAAGTTTTTGTTATTTCCCTCCCTTATTGTCACCTTGCATTTCTTTTGCCAGAGTTTGTGTTCCTTTCTGTTCTCTTGGTTTGGACAGGCCTTTCAATTTCTGAAGGAAGTCTTCTTCCCTTTTATGGCTCCCTTGACTTTACCTTTTAGCCATGCTGGCATCCTCCTTGCCTTGGTGGTACCTTTCCATCTTTTTGGTATACATTCTAACTGGGCTTCTAGTATTGTGGTTTTGAGTAAACTCCATGCATTCTGGAGAGATGTGACTCTCCTGATTTTCCCTTTCAGTTTTCTTTCACTAAACTCCTCATTTTGGAGAAGTTTCCTCTTCTGAAATTCAAAGTATCTGTGTTAGACTTCTTTGGCATCGGCGATTTTCTCTCCGCATGTATGCTGAATTTGATTGCACTATAGTCACTGTTCCCCAAGGGGTCGATGACACTGACATCACGTACCAGGTCCTGGGTGCCACTCAGGATTAAGTCCAAGGTCACCTTCTCTCTGGTTCGTTACATGACCAACTGTTCTAGGGCACAGTCATTCTGCATATCTAGAAATTTGTCCTCTTTGTCATTACTTGAATGTGAATTTACCCAGTCTATGTGTGGGCAATTGAAGTCACCCATTACAATTGCCCTGCCTTTCCTTGACACCACCCTGGTTTCTTTCTGTAACTCCCAGTCATTGTCAGTGTTTTGATCCGGAGGATAGTAGCACGTCCCCAGTAGTACATTTCCTTTCAGGCCTTGTATTGTCACCCACAGGGTTTCTGTGGAGGACTCCAGTCCACCTAAGTTTTCCAGCTTGTTAGATTATATCCCTTCTTTAACATATAGTGGTACTCCACCTCCAAGACACCCCTCCCTGTCCTTTCTATAGAGTTTGTATCCAGGAATAACAGTGTCCCACCTGTTCTCACTGTTCCACCATGTTTTTGTTATGTCCACTATATCTATTTCTTCTTTAGCAACCAAGGATGCCAGCTCACCCATCTTGGCTCGGAGGCTTCTGGCATTGGCATATAAGAACCTATACACTGAATCTCTTACCAGGTGTATGCTATGTTTCATTTGGTCCTTTGATCTCTTAGACAAACTAGAACAGCCTTCTGTCTGCTCTTTATGTGGTTCTACTCTGTCCCTTAGAAACATAGGAAGCTGCCACATACTGAGTCAGACCACTGTTCTATCTAGCTCAGTATTGTCTTCACAGACTGGCAGCAGCTTCTCCAAGATTGCAGGCAGGAATCTCTCTCAGCTCTATCTTGGAGAAGCCAGGGAGGGAACTTGAGACCTTCTGCTCTTCCCAAAGCAGCTCCATCCCCTAAGGAGAGTATCTTATAGTGTTCATACTTCTAGTTTGTCTTTCATATGCAACCAGGGCAGACCCTGCTTAGCTAAGGGGACAAGTCATGCTTGCTACCACAAGACCAGTTCTCCTCTCCTAAACCAGCTCTCCTTTCCTTCTGTTTTATCTGTAAATTTTATACTCTCGCACCTTAAGGGATGGCATTTGCCGAACTGGATACTGCCCAGCTCCTGTCGGCTATTCCCTAGGCGTCATTTTAAAAGCTGTTCTGAAATCTTTTTGATTTTAAGCACCAGCAGTCTGGTTCCATCTTGGTTCAAGTGTAGCCCGTCTCTTTTGTACAGGCTTTGCTTGCTCCCAAATGTATTCCAGTGCCTAACAAATCTAAACCCCTCCTTCTGGCACCAAGATCTCATCCACACATTGAGACTCCTCAGCTCTGCCTGTCTCACTGAACCTGCATGTGGAACAGGTAGCATTTCTGAGAATGCTACCCTGGGGGTCCTGGACTACAAGATGCTACCTATTAGCCTAAATTTAGTATCCAGGACCTCCTGACTACATTTCCCCATATCATTGGCGCCGATGTGCACCATGACAGCTGGCTCCTCCCCAGCACTGCCTAACAGCCTATCTAGAAGCCACGTAATGTCCACAACCTTTGCACCAGGCAGTCAAGTCACTGTGAGGTCAACATGTGGGCCACAGACCCATCTCTCTAAATCTCTAATGATTGAATCGCCCACTGAGGCCCCCACCCACCAGAGGAGTATCCCCTGTATGAGAGGATATGGGCTCATCATCCACGGAAGGGGTCCCTTCTAAGTTAGCACTTCATCCTTCCCCAAGACCGTCATTCTCCCTGACAGCAGAGGAGCTATCCACCTTGGCGTGATATGTCTGTATCATGTCCCTGAAGCTCTCGTCTAAATGCCTCTCTGAGCTTCTCCAGATCCACAACCTTGATCTCGAGGGAACAAACTTGTTCCCTGAAAACTAGGAGCTCCTTGCACCGAGCACACACTCATGACTTTTGCCCATGGAGCAAATAGTTTGCTAGGTGCCTCCACCTCCATTGTAAACATATTTCAAGAGAGGCCACAAGATGCCACATAAGAGAACTAGTGGCTACTTTGTTCCCACTAGTGTAAGTTATTTTTGTGCAGCATAACTATACAGCAACAACAAAAAGAGTTGCAGGCAACGTTGCTCCTACACTAGCAATAGTGCTAGTGGGAAGGCATCACTTTGACCATCAGATCAATGTCAGAACTTTCGCATCAGATCCTATTAGCTACTATATGCTTGAATGTACTACAAATGGACCATAGGATGACTTAAGTACAGACATGTCAGATTCAGTGACTTGCAGCAAGGCATAGCTCTCAGTACACTGCGCTCTATGTGGGGCTGCCTTTGTACGTAGTCCAGAAGCTGCAGTTGGTTCAGAATGCGGCAGCCAGGTTGGTCTCTGGGTCATCTAGGAGACACCATATTACTCCTGTGTTGAAGGAACTACACTGGCTGCCGATACATTTCTGGGCAAAATACAAGGTGCTGGTTATTAGCTATAAAGCCCAAAACAGCTTAGGCTCTGGGTTTTTAAGAGAACGTCTTCTTCGCCATGAGCCCCATCAACTGTTAAGATCATCTGGAGAGGTTCGTTTGTGGTGCTGCCAATTCATTTGGCAGCTACTCGGGAACAGGCCTTCTCCGTTGCTGCCCCTGGACTCTGGAATGCACTCTCTATTGAAATAAGAGCCTCCCCATTTCTGGCAACTTTTAAAAAGGCACTGAGGACACATTTATTCATCCAAGCTTTTAATTAGATGTATAGTTTTAATATTTTTAATATTAAAAATATTTTTAAATGTTTTCAGTGTTTTAAACGATTGTAATTGTTAATTGATTTGATGTTTTAAATGATTTTAATTGTAAACCGCCCAGAAACGCGGTATAGAAATGTTTTAAATAAAAACAAACAAAGCCTTATGTTTAAGCCATTTTATTTGGTTCTCTGAAAAATACATGAAGTCTGAAAATTTAGATCTTCTAAGTAGGTACAGTTCTTTCATGGGAAACTAGGCTCTTGCCATCTTTGCATCCCCAGAATTGCAGAATATTACACCAAGCAATCAAACATACTGCAATAAAGGGAAACCCACATTATGCAAGTTCAGATACCAAAGTGACAAACAGAAAATATATTTTCAGGTAGAGGCTGAAACATGCCTCCAATCATGTAACAAATTGCAGCACATGGACGCACACACACGCGAAAAATGCAGGAATGCAATCTGGAAAGAACGTTATAAGAGAAGCATAGTCACCATGTTCTAAAAAATTGGTTAACACACATTATTATGTAGCCTTCCTTACATATGTCCATGCAGAATAAGACAATATGGGATATGGGTTGTGTCTCTGTTCTTCAGTAGGCAGCTTTCATGTACTAACTCACTTGATTCAGGAGTCCACCTTTTTACACGCCTTTTCAAGAGAAATCTTCATCTCTTCTGATTGCAGAATGGTATTCAAATTCTTAAGAATACTTTCTTGGTTTTGAATCTTCAGAATCTGCTCCTACAGAATGTGAAAAGGTAGAAAGCCTAAGAATACAAAGAAATAAAAACAATTTCTAACAAAATATTAGATAGTTCAAGGAGCAAGGAGAGATAAGGGCATGAAAGAGGAGCAGGCCTTCAGACCCAGCTGGAAATAGGAGGTGCCATTTAATCATTGCTTATGCGATTCAGAAGAAATGTGCACATGTATTCTTCAGGAATAGACCAGTCACATAAGATTTGTTCTTATTGTGCAATGACATAAAAGAGATGTTCAGAAGCAACCTCAGCAAGTCTTCAAAACCTGTTTCTTGTCCTCTGCTTACCTGAAACATGGGTGCTTTTATACTTTGTTTCGGGAGCTCAGGAAGAGCAAGGTCATCACTGTCATTTCTCTGGAGTAACTAGAGGCGAAGAGAGATAAAATATTGACCAACATGCTGATTACTGCTGCACTTGTGCAACCAGGTTGCACCAGTGCAAGGAGATTGTGTAGCTGCCATGAAGTTACATGGATTCTCAAAACTGTATAGCCCTTTAACACATGAGGCACGCCACACCTGTTGTGCAAGCACAACACTCATTTGGAATGTTTGCTCCAGACTTAAGGCAACTAGCTAGTGCAACAGCCTTGCCCAAATGCAGTGAAAGAATGCCAACCACTGAATATTATTTCAGGCTCTAGGAAGAAAATTCTATCTCATTCTCTCCCTTTAGATCCTTGTTTATTTTCCTTAATTATTTGAAAACTATTTTCAATTTAAACAAAAAGAATACTACTGCCTAGCAATGTTTTTAAATGCACATCCTTCCCAGATGGGTATATCAAAGAGGAAGAATGTCTCAAGATGTATTTCCCCTCTTCCTTGAACCTATGGAGAATCCAGGGGCAAACCAGATTCCTTTTTACAGTCTCAAAACTCCAACCCTATTTCCAAGGTACCTCACTTGCTGTTTCTTCCTCTGCTGCCAACTCCCGTTTTAATTCCTGTATTTTGTTGTGGAGACTCTGAATATTCTGCTCTCTAAGCTCTGCTGCTTGCACGGCTTTGTCTATTTCTTCCTGGGTTGAAAAAGAAAGGACAAGCGGAGGAATGTATTTTAAAGCAAGAAACCATCTGTTTAGCTCACATTCTGCCAGGATTAAGTGAGCTACCATTGTTACATACTAGACAGAAAGCTGATACAGCTCCAATATTACACAACTTTCCATGTTTCTACTTTATACAAAGACTGCAAAGATATCTCTTCTATTTGAAGATAAGAAAGACTTGTATGTTAATGCAACATGACTTACAACATGAAATCAGGAATCCAAGGGAGCAAGTTTACAATGACTAGATACTGGCCCATATGGTGCACAAGGCAACACTGGCATTCCTGGTTGGCTGGTACTGTAGCACATGCAGAAGACAGTCCTGGGTGTTGTGGAAGAACAGAGTGGTACAACTACTTAAAACAGCATGCCTGCACTTTCATAGTGCTAATTACACTGGAAACAATATAAGTTTCCCTGCGCAAGTGCAGGGGTGCTGTTTTCAGTAGCTGCACAATACGGCATTGGCTGCCTTCTATGTGCACAGCAGCACCAGCCAGCCAGGCATGCCAGCACTGCCTTGTGCATCAGGTGGGTCAATGACTCATGTTGGTCCTTTGTGGAAACAAACAGGTTGCTTACCTGTAACTTATGATCTGGATGGGGTCCATTGTAGCCATAAGAAATGGGTTCTGCGCCTGCGCAGGGACCTCGCGGGCTGATTAATTAGCTCCTCTTGACGCCCCCACCGCCTGCACGTGCTGTGTCTTGTCCGTTAAGATTGGTGGTTGGGGCGCCTCCTTTCAGTTTCTTGCAGACCGCCCATATGGACGATCCACAAGATAAACAGTCTCAATGTCCACCTACTGACTCTGCAGCGGGGATGGTTTGGGAGGGACTTATGGCTACAATGGACCCCATCCAGATCGTAAGTTACAGGTAAACAACCTGTTTATCTGGATGAGGTCCATTGTATCCATAAGAAATGGGTGATTAGCAAGCTTCCCCCTTAAGGAGGTGGGTGAAGACGACCCTTGGCCTATGCTAATACCCTCTTTAGAACAGTTCTCCCAAAATTCGCCTCCCGCGCCATTCTCAAATCTATAGCATAATGCTTGACGAATGGTAGCTGGGAAGACCATGTGGCTGTCATGCAGATATCTGACATCTTGATGCCCGACAGATGGGCTGCTGATGTTGCATACGCCCTCGTAGAATGGGCTCGCACCGTCTTGGGCGGTGTCACCTTCTGACATTTATAAGCATAAAAGATAAGCTCCACAAGCCAATGTGCTAAGCGTTGCCGAGATATTGGGCGGCCTTTACACTGTCCCTTATACGAGATGAAGAGCTTCCTACTCTTCCGGAAAGCATGAGTCCAATCCAGGTAATATAGAAGCGCCCTCCTCACATCTAACGTGTGTAGTGCCTTCTCCAAATCTGTCTCCGCATCCTGAAAGAAGGTTGGCAGGATTATCTCCTGATTCAAATGAAACTCCGTCATCACCTTTGTGCGGAAATGTGGATCAAGCCGCATCACAACTTTGTGAGGATAGAACTGCATGTAAGGCTTATCCATACGCAGAGCTGTCAATTCGCTTACACGCTTAGCCGTTGTGATTGCTATCAAGAAAGCAGTTTTTAATGACAGAAGTTTAATGGGTATCGTTGCCAAAGGCTCAAATGGAGGTTCTGTAAGAGCCGACAACACCAAAGACAAACTCCACTGTTCCATAGGGTAATGTACAGGCGGGTACAAGTTGTTAAGGCCCTTTAAGAAGCGCTTACACTCCGGGTGGGAAAACACCGTGGAGTCATCCCAACCCCTGTGCTTCGCTGAAATGGCCACCAGATGTAGTTTAATAGAGACGTTTGCCAGGCCCTTCAACTTCAGCGAAGTCAGGTACATCAACACCTCTCATGGAGAAGCGCACAAAGGTTTGATCCCCTTCGCTCTCATGTAAGCTTGATAGCGCTTCCACTTACAAACGTAATTACGCCTTGTTGACTCACGTCTACTATTTAAGAGAATATTCTTCAAAACCCTATTTTCCAGGCAGTTATCTTCAGCACCTGGATCTCCGGATGTAACACTTTTCCTTGCTCTCTGTGCAACAGGTCCGCCTTTTGCGGGAGCCTGCGGAAATTGCCCCCCGACAACTGCAGCAGCGGGGCAAACCACGGCTGACGCGGCCACCAAGGAGTTAGAAGGATGCAACTCGATCTGTCTCTCATCACCCGTGCTACTGTGCAACCCAACAGAGGTAGCAGCGGAAACAGATACAGCAGCCCCACATTCCAGGTGTGTCGAAATGCATCCCCTAGGGAGCCCTGGCCCATGCCCGCACGAGAACAGTAGTTGACACACTTTTTGTTGGCAAGAGTTGCAAACAAGTCTATTGAGGGGACCCCCCCAGTCCTTGAACACCTGCCCGAGGTATACAGTCTTTATCTCCCACTCGTGCCTTTGGCCATAGTCCGTGATCCTGCTCAGGTCGTCGGCCAAGCAATTGTCTACCCCCCATATGTGGATTGCCATCGGGTAGACTGAGTGCTGAACGCACCAATTCCAAATATTTTGGGCTAGCAGACACAACGTTAAGGAGACTGTCCCCCCGGTGATTGTGGTAGGCGATAGCCGTCGTGTTGTCCAGTTGTAGTTGCACTGTCTGCCCAGTGACCATGGGCTGGAATGCCTTGAGGGCTAGGAACACTGCCATCAGCTCTAAATAGTTGATGTGCTGCTGAGTTTGCGGTAGTTTCCAAGTCCCCTGGATGCAGTGCCCCATACAGTGCGCCCCCCATCCTGTTAAGGACGCATCGTAGTCACCTGGCACATTGGAACTTGCGCCACGAACCCCACACCTCGAACCAGGTTGCGCTCCTCCCTCCACCAGTGCAGACTCTTTAACACCACTGGTGACATGGTCAAGCGCATGTTCTGACTGTCCACATTGGGGCAAAAATTGCTGAGAAACCACAGCTGTAGTGTGCGCATGTGTAAACGTGTATATTGCACCATCGTTGTACATGACACCATCAGTCCCAGGAGCCGTTGAATCTGCACAGCAGGTTGCATTGGGGTTTGCACAAATTGCTGGACGAGCAATTGTATCTGGCAAATGCGTTCCAATGGCAAAAAAGCTCTTTGCAAGCTCAAATCGAGTACTGCCCCGATGAAGCTCACCTGAGTCATTGGCTCGAGATGCGACTTCTTCCAATTGATGCTGATTCCAAGGTCCTCCAACAGGTCCACCACCTGTTGAATTTGCCTCTTTAAGTGCTCCCTGTCGCGATTGATCAAAAGTCAATTGTCTAAATACGGGTAAATCATTATCCCTTGAGTCCTTAGGTAGGCCACCACAACTGCCATCACCTTCGTAAATACCCGGGGTGCTGTTGACAGACCAAACAGGAGCACCGTGTATTGAAATATCTGACTTCCTACAGTAAACCTGAGGGACTTCCAGTAATTCTCTTGGATGCCGATATGGAAGTAGGCATCCTTTAAATCTAGTGTAGCTGCCCACGTCCCGTGTATCAACAGGGGAAGGATAGACTGCAGGGTAATCATTCTGAATTTCCTGGTCACGATGTAACAGTTGAGAGCCCTCAAGTCCATTATAGCTCGGATCCCGCCATCTCTCTTCGAGATCTGGAAGTAGCGGGAATAAAAGCCCGTCAGTCTGTTCGCCCACTGCACAGGTGTTATCGCTTGCTTCTCCAACAACACCTTGACCTCCGTCTGAAGAATTTCTGTGGCTGGCGTGAATGTCAGCCCTAAAAATGGAGGCTTGGTCTCGAATTCCAACGCATATCCTGTCTGCACTATACGCAAGACCCACCCATCTGATGTTATATTGTGCCTGTCGATGTCGATGCCAACTCACAAGCCTGCCCGGTCAATGTCGAAGCTGGATCCCCCACCATCGATGCCGTAGCCAATGTCGAGGTTGGAGCCAATGTCGAGGTCGTAACGGACTCATCCGAGTCACCTTCAAAAGCTTGAGCAGACACTGGGGACGGGGTACGATGCACTCTCAACTCATGTGCAGCGCCCTTAGCCCTATCTTCCCCTCGACAGTCTCGATCCTTGTGTCTCTTTTTCTTCGACACCTCCTTAGGTCTCTTGAAAACAGCAGACTCTTTAGTGCCCGGTAAAGCGGTTTTAGCCTGCTGCTGTGCAGTTCCACTAGTACCCAGTTCTGGGGAGCTCGATGTCGACCGAGCGCTTGACATCGATCGAGTGCCCGACATCGAAGGGGAGTCCGGGGAAGCGCCCGGCCGGGGCGTCAGCGGGCGGAGAGCCTCATCATATAGAGCCGCCCCGAGATGTAGCACCCTATTTTGCCTCATTTGTTTTGAGAACGAACAGCAAACCTTACAAGTCGCCGTATTATGCTCTTCCCCCAGGCACACTAAACAAGCGTCGTGATGATCCGTCGACAGTAGTTTGGCTCGGCATTTAATACACCGTTTGAAGGTTTTTTTCACCTCCATACTTGCCAAATCAGATGGTTGTAAGAATAAGCAATGTCCGAGTTCCGTTCCACGTCACAACAAGAAGGCAAACAATCTTTCTCCAAGTTTGTCCGTTTAGAATTAAACAATGCCAAGTTCCGTTCCAAGGTCAAGCCAATAAAACAAGTAATCTAGCAACCAAGTAGTCCGTTTAGAAGAATGCGTAAACCAGTTCAGTCCAAGTATCAAGCCAATAGTTTCCAAACTGAGGAGCAACAGCTATGAGGTCTGATCGCTTTGGCGGTCAAAGAGAAACTGAAAGGAGGCGCCCCAACCGCCAATCTGGCGGTAGGGGCGTCGAGAGGAGCTAATTAATCAGCCCGCGAGGTCCCTGCGCAGGCGCAGAACCCATTTCTTATGGATACAATGGACCTCATCCAGATCTGTTTGTTATGAAGTTTATGACAGTTATTTTCTCCTCTCCTATTTCAGAGAATGCAAAGGATAAAAAGAACAAGAACTATCAGCAGGAGACCACATCCTCTTCTTCATGGAATGGATGCTTCTTTCACCAATATTCATCATTTATTCACTGACAGCATCCCATACAGACATTCAAGATTCACCCTCCATTCCTTCCTCACCTCCAGTTCTGCCAAACCTTCTTCCAAAGCTGCAGACTTTTTTTTCTCCTCTGCTAGAATCCTATGTATTTTCTCCAGGCTCTTCAACTTCTCCACAGGAACTCTTAGGGTCTCAAAACGTTTGAGAAGCCTTGATCAAAATGATAAACAAATTACCACTTTACTTTATGAGCAATAGGAATAATTATATTTATATGTGCACTTTTATATCACCTTTTCGACAAGCAACTGGCCACAAAGTCAATATGCAAAGTTATTAACATTATGCCAGGCCTAATGCAACTCACTTAGCACTAGTGGCTTTATTACAAATGTTATATTCACAAAACAATTTGGATTAAATTGACATTAGAGACATCTTCCCCTATGGCCCATCCCAGTCTCTCAGATTGACTCAGCATACTCTTAATATGACCAATGCATCCATTTAGAACACCACATACACCAAGGGAAGCATTTAAGTGGTTGCCCAAAACTGTGGGACTTCTTTCAAAGGAGAAATTTTATTCCCAGTCAGGAATTAGGAGATCAGGAGGCCAAGCAACTTCTAGCTTCTCTTCATTCTAGGTTCTTTCTGAAAGATATACAAACCATTCAGGCAGGGTTCTATGATCAGTGCTGAAGCTTTATTAAGTTAATAAACAATGTAACAGCAATATAACAAGGAAGTATAATAATCACTAGTTAAAACCCAGCCATATAACCCATAAAGTGAATCACTAGTTCCATTCCCAACTACAAATATCTCCCAACAGCTCTTTAGTCACCCATTCCTGTTTAAGGTAAGACACTCTCCTGCCCCCCCACCACTCCGCCTTTTCTCTTCCTTTCTTAAGCCCAACTTACTTATTCCCAAACTTAAATTATCACCCACTGAGTGGGCTGGTTTTGTTCATTGTCAGCTTTTCTTCAGAAGTTTAAGAGTTACAGTCATTACCCGTTTCTGTTTTAAAGAACACTGTCATGGTCATTTTTACAAAAATCTGTCATCTATTGACCAATTTCTACTCTCTTTTAACCCTATTGTAACTTCAATTTCCTCCAACCTAACATCTTTGTCCCTTGGGTCAGAAACTACTTATCAGTGAGTATCATTTTATCCCTTTATTAATGCATATATCATCAAAACCTAAATACTATTTTGTAATACCTTCCCCCACTAGAAACATGCCAAAGATCAAGCTTGAGCACCATCTGAAAGTAGAGCAACATGTTTTTATCTGCACAGTCTGGTATGCATTCTAACACTTGTAATGCCTTACCTAGGTGATGTTTTTTATATAATGTTTGAATTATATTGCCTACTCAGTGAATGTAAGATCCATAAAAATTTACTAGGGACTTTGCAGTTGTTGATTTTAAGATGTTAGGGATGGGATTAAATAATAATGTATAGTAATTGGTTAATATAATGGTTTATTTGCTATTAAGGTGGTTTGAGGGGCATTAAGCCTGACTAAAAAAGGGCAGTCTTCACTCTCCTCCTGAAAGCTGAGGGAAAGGGAGCCATGCAGACCATAACAGAAAGCAAGCTCCACAACCTGGGGGCAATAACTGAGCAGGCCCTGTCCCGCATGCTCCACAAACAGGCTTCAGCAGGTGTCAGCATGTGGAGCAGAGCGCTTCCAGCCGATCTAGTCAGGTGGGTAGATTCAGCTGGGAGCAGGCGGCCCATGAGGTACCCAGGACCCAAGCCATTCAGGGCTTTAAAGGTAGTAACCAGCACCTTGAATTGTACCCAGAAACAGCCTGGGAACTAGTGCGGTGCTTCAAGGCTGGAGTAATATGTGCACTGCAAGCAGTCCAAGAAATCAATCTGGCAGCTGCATTCTGCACTATCTGTAGTTTCTGAATACTTTTCAAGGGCAGCTCCATGTAGAGTGCATTCCAATAAGGGCAGCTCCATGTAGAGTGCATTCCAATAATTCAAATGCAACATGACTAAGGCATGGATGACAGAGGCCAGATCAGCCTTTCAAGGAGGAGAGAAGCTGGTGCACCAACCAAGTTGAGCAAATGTACTCCTGGCCACTGCCACCACCTGATTTTCTAGGAGCAGTGCCAGATTCAGGAGAACCCCCAAGGAGCAAACCTGATCATTCAGAATGTTTTCATTCGTCACCTTCTTGTCTTTCATATCTTTCAATTTACTAGCATCTGATTTTATTATTATTATTATTTCTTCTTCATCTTTGTTAGCTACCCCATAACAAATTGTTCTCTGAGTGGCTCACAACACAACATTAAAACATTGAATAAAAACACATAGGGCACATCAAATTATAATACCCCACAAAAAACCCAATACAAAACAATTTAAAAACTTGTTATATCTTTAACCTCTAATATGTTGAAAAAGAGATGCCTACAGTTCCAAACAAGCCTTGCTTACTCAGTTTACTGACTATCCTAGAAACATTTTAGTTGCTTCACTTCACAGCAGTACCCCTTTTATATTACTGGGAGAGAACTGTACTGGAGGGGAGACAGAAGAGAGATTTCCAAAAAATCAATTAGATCAGGAATGACCAACTTCCGTATTCTGAGGGGCCACTATGCTCTCAAGCTAGCAATCTGGGAGCTGAAAGGATGTTTTGTCACACAAGCGGAACCCTTCATAGGTGCACTGGCTGCATAATAAAGTGGACATGAACTTGCAATAAGAACTTCACAGTTAAGGGGCACATATACTTAGAGCTGAGACACTACATATAAAGTCCCAAAGAGAGATACAACATTAAAATCTTCTCCCTCTTACAATCTGGACAGAATTTTTGTTTTCTTCATAAGTGGAGCCATGGCCAAATATTTTACTATGTGTATGATTAAGAGTAGATTGCCCGGGGTCATATAAAATGGTGCTGAGGGTCTAATCCAGCCTCCGGGCTGCCAGCTAGACATCCGTGTATTAGAATATCATTAAGGCTGCAATTCTAAGAGTACATACCAGGAAATAAACCCTATTACGCCTATAAACATACTTAGAACCATGCTGCATGAACATGTGCTTCTCTTTTATTTCTGTTGCTATTCTATAATCATTACCTTTCCTTGAGAATGTTTAGGTGCATTTCAACTTCCCTGTGATTCAATGTGTTTTCATATAAAAGAGATCTGAAAGAAGAGAGGTAAACATTATGATTTTTCCCCACTCCCATTTGGAAAAAGTAGCAGTAATTTGCTGCTACTGCTAGAAATGTCTTACGATCAATTTTATCTATTTATTTATTTATTTATTGTATTTCTATACAGCCTGATATAGAAATCTCCAGGTGGTGTACAAGTTAAAAAATATAAAACCAATAAAAATAGATAAAAACAGTCTCAATAATAAAAAAAGATATTAAAATGTAAATGTCAGTTAAAAGCCTGGGAAAACAGGTACGTCTTAAGGTTCTTCTGCCTGGAGCTGACAGGCGACCACTCGCTCAATCACCTCGCCCAAGGAAGATTAGAAACAGTTCTGTAATTAGCCAATTCTGAGGGGTCCAATGCACATTTCTTCAGATAAGGAGGTGAGTCTCACGATCAGAAATAAGCCAAGTTAGGCAAGGGTCAAGAGAACAAGTTGTGGGAGGCACAATCCTAAGCAGTTTGTCCACATCCTCAGAGTAACAAACTGAAAGTGATCCAATTAAATCCGACAAGAGGAGTTCCTGGACATGTCAACAATAGACTCTACAATAACTGTGGAGTCTAGTTCAGCACTTGTTTTGTATTGGGAATACAAGATATTGTATCCTCAAAAAAGTCATTAAAGACATCACAGTGAGTGACAGATAGTTCTAAATTCAAGGCAGAGTGGGCATGAACTAGCCCCCTCACAACCCTAGACAACCCAGCTGGACGTGAATTTGCGGAAGCAATGCTGGCAGGAAAGAACCACTTCTTAGCCACCTGCACTGCCAGAGCATAGATTTTCAAATGTGATCTGTGTTGCAATCTGTCGGATTCGTACCACTTGTGCTCTAATTGTCTACCTCGCCACTTCAGCTCCCATAGTTCTTCCAAGTACCATAGGGCTGACTTTAAAGCAGGTCGGAGGGAACTCTTAGGAGCAATTCTGTCTACTGCTCTAGTGAGTTCATTATTCCATATGTATACCAGAGCATCGACAAAATCACTAGCAGAGCCAACTTGAAACCTACTGGATCCAAGAACCTTCTTGGGCGGACCAACCTAATGGGTCCTTCATTCCTGCAGAGGTGGGTTGTGGTTGCAAGTTCTACCTTGACCAGATGGTGATCAGTCCATCACCGTGGGGAGTTGATAGGAATCTGCAGCCACAGAACACCACCCTGATCGGAGCACAAGACCAGCATCATGCGTCGGTCTAGAGACCACTTGGGATAGGCCCATAGTCGTCCTGGCCACTATCAACTCCTGAGCCGCTCCTAAAAACCCAGTCCCAAAATGGATATTGAAGTCCAACACCACCAACAACTTGGGCCACTCCAATGCCAACTCCACAACTAGGACCATCAGCTCAGGTACTCCGTTGGGCAGCGGGGTGATCGGTACACCAAAAGAAGTCCCAATCTATCCTTGGTCCCTAGACTTAGGTACACACATTCAAAATAGGCCAATTCCCTGACAGGGATCCTGGTAAGGGAAATGGTGTTTTTATAGACCACAGTCACCCCGCCCACATCCTCTCATCTGCTCCACCACGGAGCAACCTACTGGGAAAAGCTTGGACCAAACTGGGCCACTAGCCTCACCTGACCAGGTCTCTGTAATGCATACCAGGTCAATGCCTTAATCCATGATCAGGTCATGGATGATCTCAGACTTATTTGAGACCAACCTGGCATTACAAAGTAATAAGATGAGGTTCAGTAGGTTGTAGCCACTGCTCTCATAGAAATTAAATTTCTGATTTCCCTTCCCCTTTAATGGCCTGCTGACCTACCAGAGCTTGATCTTCCTCAATTCCCCACCACCACTGGAATGGCTGTCCCAGAGATGTCCCCCAACCTCCCCATCTCTGAATAACTCAATTGTCAGGAAAATGTTTTGTTGAACACTCAGTGTAATCCATTGCACAGGATATCCAAAGAATGGACTAGGCTGATGCTGGTCTTGGTTTCCTGACCTCTCTTCAGAACAGGCAAACAATATGATGGCTCATTAAAAATGACATCTCCTTGTATACCAGTTTCAAATAGATGCTGGCCGACATGATGGGTAGCCCTCCATCAACAGTAAGGACCCTCCAAGGCTGCTGCACAACTTAAAAAGCAGTCATGATGGTGTAATAATGGGGCTGCTGAATGACTTAAAATCTCTTCTGGGCAGCAGCACAGCACTCCTTGCAATGGAAGACTGTCACCTCCCTTTCATGTCCTGTTTGTGATCTTCCCCAAGGCATCTGGTTGGGCTATATGGATCTTGGTCTGGCTCAGTGAGGCAATGTTTGTGTCATTTTTTGGACCACGGGGCTCAACAATTCCCAGGTACCAACTCACTATAGCTCCTGGAAATTTAGATGCGGTGCCTGAGCAAGGCAACAGATGGAGGAATGAGCAAAGAAGGCAAGGGCAAGTTGCTCCTTCCTTCTCCCTCTCTGTTCCACCGGGGGGAGGGGCAGATTCCTCATCTTGCTTGCCTCCATCCTGCTTATGTACTCTTCTGGAAGGTGATGTACCAATGCAACCAGGAGAAATCAGGAACCAAAGTGGGGACAGCTTGCTCCGTTTCCCTCCTGGTCAGGTCAGTCCATCACTTGCCTAAGCCAAATGGATGTGATCAGGAAGACAAGGGAGCAACCTACCCACACCTTGCTTACTCACTCACTCACTCCTCCTGATAATGTCCAAGCCATCGCCTGCCTAAGCCAGATGAATGCACCTGCTTCTGCCTTGCTTGCTCACTCCTCTTCCTGCATCTGTCTGGCTCAAGTAAGCAACGGGTGGACACAACCAAGAGGAGGAATGAGGGGAAAGTGGGGATGGGTTGCTTCCTTGTCTTTCTGGTCACATCCATTTGGCTTAGGCAGGCGATGGACTGACCTGACCATGAGGAAAACAGAGCAACCTGTCCCTACTTTGCTTCCTCATTCCTCCTCCTGGTCACATCAGTCAATCACCTTAAAGAGGAGTAAACAAGCAGGGTGGAGCAAGCAAGGTGAGCAGTCTGCCCCTCTATGGAACAGAGAGTGTTGATGGGGGCAAGCAGCTAGTCCACCTCCCATGGAGCAGGGGCAGTCTGGTTCCTAGGGCCAAAGAAAATTGTCAAGGCTTGGCTCATCTAATAACTAAGGCCATACCTATCGGGGAGTAAGCCCATTAAGCTCAATGGACCTTAGTTCTAAGTTAACATGCTTAGGACTACACTCTAGACTAACACCTTTTCATTCTCAGAGATATGTTTAATTAGCTCAACATTAAAAGTTATAGCTATTGAGAAGAACAGCCTTGCTGGATCAGGCCCAAGGCCGATCTAATCCAGCATCCTGTTTCACATAGTGGCCACCAGATGCCTGGGAAACCCCCAGGCAAGAGCTGAGGGCATGCCCTCTCTCCAGCTGCTGCTCCCCAGCAACTGATATTTCGGGGCATCTTGCCTCTGAGGCTGGAAGTAACCCATAGCCATCAGACTAGCAACCATTGATAGATTTGTTCTCCGTGAACTTATCTAAGCCCTTTTAAAAGCCATCCAGGCTGATTGAGGACACAAATGAAGCTTCTTAAGGGGAAAAAATGCAGAATTGATAGACTGTTGGTACTTACATAATCAACCATTTCATCATGGATTCCAGGTGCACTTTGGCGCTCTTTGAGAGTGGCTGCCATTTTGCTCTTTGGCCTGGAGTCACCTTCACTACTTTTGTGTGTGAAGAAGTTGTTTCTGCTGGCAGAGAGCAGTAGACATGTTCATCACTGTGACATTTTTTTAGAATACTGAGTAGTACTGTATGGCATTTACTTGATACTATACAATACATAAATGATGGCAGGATCACTATATAACACAATCCTTTTTCTAAGGATTTTTACCTTTTAAGTGGCATCTGTTTTATCTTTTTCCAGCTAAAGACTTGAAATCAAATGACAAAGCACTGGATTGTATTAAATCTGTAGGGTTTATGTAACTTTCTAATCTACCGTAAATACAAGGCAGGTAAAAATACTTGGACACAATAATGTAAAAGAGACAAGATACTATGAAAACACCACTATTAAACAAAAAATGCCAAACAACTCCAGCTACTAAATTTCAACATAGATTGGTGTTTCCCAGACAGGCACGTGGGACACAAGTTCTTTTCTGAACTAAAACTGGGTGCATATTTCACTCTTACAATCAAAGATAAACATGCACTCTCTCAATCAGTTGTTGATTGCATATTAGCAGGGGGCGGGGGAATCAATGCTTCACAGAGCCCCCAATTCAACCAAGTGGCAGATACATCCAAGACAGTTGATTAATTTTGCAGGCACACTTCAACCACTCTCATGGCACACAGTTGGGGGTTTACTGGTTTAAACCAGGGGTGTAAGGTCCATTGGACAATTGTCCCTTTAATTAAAAAAAACCCCACCCACCCCCACAAAAAAAGTCCTATAAGTGGCTTGTTTCATGGCAGAACATTCAAAAATTGTCTGGAACTGAAGCCCCACTTTAGACGATCAGTTCATCCCCATATGGAAGAATCTAGGAACATGGGAAGCTGCCATATACTGAGTCAGACCATTGGTCTACCTAGCTCAGTATTGTCTTCACAGACTGGCAGCGGCTTCTCCAAGGTTGCAGGCAGGAATCTCTCTCAGCCCTATCCTATCAGCCAGGGAGGGAACGTGAAACCTTCTGCTCTTCCCAGAGCGGCTCCATCCCCTAAGGGGGAAGATCTTACAGTGCTCACACTTCTAGTCTCCCTTTCATATGCAACCAGGGTGGACCTTGCTTAGCTAAGGGGACAAGTCATGCTTGCTACCATAAGACCAGTTCTTCTCTCTGAGGAGGAATCTGATCTTTGCCTTCATTTAAAAAAAACAAACAATCCCCTTTCTGCCCCAGCCTTTAGATCACCTGGAATGACTTGGCATAGGGCTTTGGTATTGAGCAGAGATGTGTAAAACACTAAGAGAAACTGGTCATTATTTATGCAAAGATGAGGAAAATGTAAACAATGTAGTACCTTCTGGGGACTCTGTTCTCAGTTGCATCCGCTTCTTCCTGACTGCTTGTGTACCTTGCTAAAGAGAAACAAAATATGAAACAGATGCATTTGGAAATGTTTTAACAGCAATAGTTTTTAAAAAAATATACACATACAATACAGATACAATCTGGCTCACAACACATTTAAGCTGAAGTCTTTAGTGGCTTCTGTTGTTTAAACCTCTATATAGCCTTGCTCTTCCTAGTCTATTTTTCTTGTTTTAACTTTATTCTCTTCCTGGCCCCTTTGTTTCCCTAACACTAATTTTCTAATTAAAACTGCACTTCTCTGTGCTATTTCTTGTCCTTGTATTTCTCTCATACCGATCCAGATTTCACATGTTCTCTCCATACATTGGAATATTGAGTGGAGAGAAAATATCCACATATTGAGGGGATTCTCACGATCAGTGAAGAGCCATAAGGGAGGTTGCAGGGAGAACGGGCTTGCGAGCACGCGGGGCAAACTGGAGAGACCCCTCCAAGCCCGGGAGGCTACTTGCAGCCTCCCGGTGGGGGCAGTGGCGGCTGGTGACTCTTGGGATTGGGTGGGTGCCAGGCAGATGGGCAGAGCCAAAGTGGGTGGCGCAGGGGTGGAGCAAAAAAACAAAACCCAACACTAACTGCTGTGGGCATATAGGAAGTAAAAGGTAAAGTTGTGCCATTGAGTCGGTGTCGACTCCTGGCAACCACAGAGCCATGTGGTTTTCTTTTGGTAGAATACAGGAGGGGATTACCACTGCCTCCTCCCATGCAGTATGAGATGATGCCTTTCAGCATTTTCCTATATCTCTGCAGCCTGATATAGGAGTCTGGGAAACATAGCAGTGGGGATTCTAACCAGCAACCTCTTGCTCCCTAGGCAAGTTACTTCCTCACTGCGCCATTAGGTGGCTATGTCATTCCAAGAAACATACTTGTAAAAGCCTCTGCACTCAAAGACACCCATTTTCAGACAGTTATAAAAACATGCCATGAGTACATGTTTTGGCATACTTTGAAAATGTTTTGTTGGTTGTTTTTTAAAGGTTAAGAACTCTCTCTCTCTCACACACACACACCATGGGGCTTCTCTCCCATGTGCAACACACACATGGTTCATGGGGGTGGCAGGGGGAGAGAGAGCAACATGGTAGCTTGACCAAGGGGAACAAATCACACACACACACACACACACACGAACAACAAAGAGTTTACTTTCAAACAGCAAATGTTTTCCTTTCCTTCTTGGTTGGAGGGAGACCCTCAGTCCAACACAGCCAGCTACCTGGGCTGTGCAGTTCCATATAAATTCTAAGAATGGGAGGAGCACAAGACTCCAGGAGAACCAATAGGGCTGGGAGGAAAGTTAACCCTTTCTTGACTGTCTGCTCCTGCTGATCTCCAAGGCCTGCCTTGAAGAGCTTCAGGCTTCAGCGATGCCTATGCATAGGCCTCTCTGGAAGCCTGGCCCACCTGCCAACTTCTTACTATTTCAGAAATGCCTAACAGAGAGTTTTAAAATATATATCGATCATTTCCCTCTCTCATTTTACTTGTAATCTGTCTGGCTCTGTAGCTTTGGTGTATTTAAAAATGCTAAAAACAAACGAAAAACCCACCCAAACCCTCCACAAATCAAGTTGTTATTTCCACATAGTACAAGCATGAGGGGCTTATAATTATTTTTCCCATTTACAGCTTGCTCTTTCCAGGGGCAGGAGGAGCCATGCCTATTCCGCTGTCCTGCACAAAGAAATTGCTGGGTGCGGGGGGTGGGTGGGTGGGTGGCTTGGCAGTAGGGATGTGCAAGGCTCCAAACCGGTCCGGTCTGGCACGGGGGGTGGGGTGGGGTGGGGTTTGTCGCTTTAAGGGCGGGGGGGTACTTATACCCCCCCGCGCTGTGTTTTTTGATAAAGATTCTGGGGCTGCATCGTTCCTCCCTGCCGCCCCTGCCCCCGTCGTTAGCCTGCCAGTGCCAAAGTCAGTAACATGCATGCGCCCGTTCCGCCACGTGTGCGTACTTGTCACCGCTGCGCGCGCGCTCCGCAGACATCACACGTTGACGTGTGACGTCTGCGGAGCGCGCGCGGCGGCAGGTGCCCCTGCCCCTGTCGTTGCTAGTGCCGAAGTCAGTAACACACATGCTAGTGCCGAAGTTGACGTGCGACGTCTGCAGAGCGCGCGCGGCGGCAGGTGCACACGCGCGGCGGAACAGGCGCATGCGTGTTACTGACTTCAGCACTGGCAGGCTAACGACGGGGGCAGGGGCAGCAGGGAGGAATGCTGCCCTTAAAGCTACAACCCCCCTCCGTGCCGAACCGGCTCGGAACCTGACCGGTTCGGCGGCCTCCAGCGTGGCCTCCTAACCGGTTCAGGCACATCCCTACTTGGCAGGGCCCCGGAGTGCAAAACTAGGGAGGCGGGTGTAAAAAACTTCTAAGCTACCCCTTCTGTTTTATAAATAAAACTGTCTGCAGATTGCAACTATGGGAAGATTAGATTCCCAGTTTGTGAAATGATGGTTTTTAAATCATGGCAGACCTGGCAGGAAATTAGTAATTATTGCAAGTTCATGATAATAAAAGTGCAAATAAAGCATGCATTTAGCAGGGGTGACCCTTTCATGTGGTAGGGCAAAGTGGTCGCTTCAGGTACAGACCTGAGAAGAGGGGCAGGGGGCTACCTACACATTTTGTTTTGTGTTGATGAGTTCCTCAAAGGTGCCCAAACACACACAATCTGACAATTACATAAACTTAACTCACATAATCTGAGGCTCAATAAACAAAATAAATGGTCTCTCAGCAAGTTCTGCTCTCAGCACACTGCACAAGAGTGAATGGCGATTGCCCGTCTCTTCCTTCAGAAGACTAGAACAAGGACTGCTCCCGGCCACACTGATTGCTAGTCAGAGGCAGAGGAAGCTGTCAATCAGTATGATGTCTTCCTGATAGGGCTATTTGAATTCAGCCCATCTTTTGACAACAAAGGCAATCCATGGGATTGGCTCCTGCCTTATGAACACTGTTATGTGAAACTGTTTCGTGGGCTCTTATAGGTGTTTAAGGAATTTTACTACCAGTGCCCACTATATGTCAACACTGCAGGCTTGCAAGCTACAGGCAGGGAAGTGCAGGGCTGCAGTGACTGAGTCAGTCAGACCTGAAATGGTGGCGGAGGACAGAATGGCTGACAATTATTATTGTTTTTGGACCATTTTTATTAGTTTCTTTGGACATTTTGGTCTTTTTGGGGGGTGGGAATTGCCCACCCTGCCCTAAGTGAAGAGCCTCCACTGGGTGGGGGGTCTACTCGTGTGTCGCTGCATGCCTCAGCAACACACAAGCAAAAAGACGAGGTTAAGAGAGCACTCGCTCCGTTAACCTCGTCTTAGGGGAAGGGTTTTTATGAGGCTTAGCTACCGGGAGCTGCGTGGCTCCCATTGCAGCACACGGCCACACAAAAGCGGGCTAGGCCTTAGCCCACTTTTGGCCAATTGTGAAAATCGCCTGATTGTGTTCTCTCCACAACCCACTACATTGCCTTCTTGCCCAAGCCCCTGTTATCTGATTGTCAGGGAAAAAATTGACGCCACCTTGCTATATGCAGTGGAACAGGGAATTGGAAACGCAGGTCCATCCATCTTGATGGAAGGCACCTCTGTCTGCTGTCAGGGACAGAAGGGTGGAGCCCCCACCTCCACAATAACAAATCCACAACTATGCCAGGACTTAGATCATCAAAGAACTTTGGTGACTCAATTGTACTAAAACAGATTATTTCTGTGCAGTGGAAAATAGAACCTTCTTCTCCAACACCAGTTATACATGTTATGCAAGCTAACAACTTCCACAGTTCCAAACTCAAGCCCTAGAGACTATAGCAGGTCTAGTCTGATCTATTTAACACTTGCACATCAGAAGCACTAACAATACAACTTATGTGTCTATGTTCCATAAACAGTATCTTGGTGTTGTGGCAAAAATGGACATGATAAACTTTTAACTCTGCCAAAATGGTACAAGTGGTTGCAGCTTCTTCCTCACACCAACCCACCTTCCAAAAAATCCCCCCAAAAACCCACTCTGCAGACATTTTGCTACTTTTTTCAAGAACATGTAGCACTCGCAAATACCGTTATTCCTTTACTGAATTCAACAGTGATATGGTCCACTTTTTGAACAACTCCATCCTCTAGTGGTCAATCCAAGGTAACTTTACATACAGTAATTTCTCCCACCTTAGGTTTTCCCAGTATAGGCTAAAACGGTAATCTTCATTATTTTTTCAAGCAGGAGGCTACTCTGGCAGAAAACCTTTACTGCCATTTTCCAAAATGCTGATCTCTGCACAGTACTGTGCTTTTCTCAGTACTGGGAGGGTCCTTGAAGAGAGATGGAGCCTTCTCTTAAGAGCTCTAGCAGGAAAGTATTGGGAAGCACACTCTGTTCACACCTTTCAAGATGGTGAAGGGGCTCAAGAGGGCTCAATTTCCCTTAAAGGACCACCCCCACCCCCGGATTCTGGGCAGAACAAAGCACTGCACAGTGAGAACGGTTGTCTCCACATGGTCCCAGGAGGACTGTGCAGAGTACTGAGCTTCAACCAAAGTTTCACACAGGCCCAATGAACAGTTAGTAAGGGGGGCACACTTAGAGTTGATGGGGGCTGCCACCAGCCCTGGGACCTTGCAATGAAGAACATTGTGCTAAAAGGCTATTTAAAAAAAACAACACAAAAAACCCCCCTTGCATTTATGAGTATTTATAGGTAAAAAGTATCTAGCACATTTATTTATTATTGTTGACATTATATACCTTTCATTAAAGCAATCTCAAGGCATTTAATAAAACATTTATAAGCAATACAAAAACACCAGGTTGCTCACCTGTAACTACTGATCTTGTAGAGATCCGTCGACATCCATAAGAATGGGTACTGCACCTGTGCAGGAACCTCACAGTAGAATGCCGCAGCTCATCAAGATGACCGAGCCCTGCCTCCACGCCTACAGCATGCTATTTAAAGGCAGGCCATGCGCCATGTTCTTCAGTTCTTGGACAACCGCCATGGAGGATGGTAATTCTGAATCAGGTGAATTTATCATCAAAGGAGTATAGCATACACACTCAATACGCACATAGCATAGCACTACTGCAGAAGGGTGGTTCAGGAGGGTCAACGGATCTCTTACGGATCTTGACGGATCAATAGTTACAGTTGAGCAACCTGTTTATCTGGATCAAGATCCATCAAGATCCATAAGAATGGATGTTTAGCTAGCTCCCAAGAGGAGGAAGGTGCAGCAGTAGCTGTTTTAACACCCCCTTCAAAATGCTTCTCCCAAAGATCATCTCGGTAGCAAAACGCACGTCTATGGCGTAATGCTTGACAAAAGGTAACTGTGGACCAAGTTGCTGCTTTACAGATGTCCGTAAAGGTTTCCCCCAATAGATGTGAAGCTGATGAAGCATAGACATGGGTGGAGTGGGCTATGATTGCTTCAGGCAGTTACACATTTTGTGACTTGTAGGTCAGCATAATAACTCCAACTAGCCATTTGGACATTCTTTGTCTGGAAATACAGAAGCCTCTCATAGAGCCCTTGTATGCCACAAATAAACACTTGGTGGATCTGAAGTCCTTAGTGCAGTCCAGGTAATATAAAATACCCTCCACACATCCAAGGAGTGCACTGCACATTCTAAAGGTGTAGATGGATCCCTGAATAACGTAGGGAGAACAATGTTCTGGTTGAGGTAGAAGTCGGACACTACCTTGGGTAGAAAGTCTGGGACCATATGCATTAGCACTTTATCAGGATAGATTCTGGCGTATGGTGAATCAGTCCGCAGTGCTGTCAATTCACTAATGCATTTGGCTGTAGTTATGGCAAGCAAGAAGGCAGTTTTCAAGGTCACTAATTTGATAGATGCAGAACTCATTGGTTCAAATGGAGCCTTGGTTAAGCCAAAAGGACCAAGGAGATGCTCCACAGATGTGCGAATGGGTGGATACAAATTCATGAGCCCTTTCAGGAAAGCCTTACTATCTGTGTGCGAAAAGTCTTCCCATCACAGCCCAAATGTTTTGAAGAGCTACTAGATGCACCTTTAAAGATGCATTAGCCAACCCATGTGATTTTAGATTAGTCAAGTAGAGGAGCACATCCTTGATTGTGGCTTGTCTAGGTGGAAACCCATGCGTCCTTGCATAAGCTTTGAAACGAAGCCACTTACTAAGGTAATTTCGCCTGGTGGAAGACTTCCTTTGATTAAGTAGGAAATTACTCAAAAGCCGATTTGCCATGCTGTTAGACGGGAAGTGAGAACGTCTGGATGCAGGACCTTACCATGGCCTAGTATCATGAGATCTACCTCTTGTGGTAGTATCTGGTATTGGTGGGCTGACAGTTTGAATACCTGTGGAAACCATGGTTGCCTTGGCCACCATGGAGTCACCAGGATACACAATGTAGGAGCAGTCAGAAGGCGGGCAACCACTCAGCTGATCAGTGGTCATGACAGAAACATATATAGGATCTCCTGCTTCAAGTCCAACTGGAAGGCATCCCCCAGTGATCTCGGGTCGTGACCTGCCCTGGAGCAGAAACGATTGCACTTTGTGTTCCCTGAGGTGGCAAAGAGATCTATAGTTGGCGTTATCCAACTCATGAAGAGAGGTGAAATATAATCTGTCTTGATTTCCCATTCGTGTTGTTGTTGTTCTTGTTGTTGGAAATTCAACTTAAGTCATCCGCCAGGATGTTGTCCAGGCCTTTTATGTGGATGGCTATCAGGTAGACCTGATGCACCAATGCCATAGTTGTAGGCTGAGTGCACATAGCAGATGTCAGAGGCAAGAAAGACTTTGGTTGTGAGGATCTCCAGGATTGGTCCTCTTGAAAATTATAAGGTAAGCCAGGGGACCTGGTCCCCAGAGTCACCGATGCAAGAGCTGCCTCTGCAGCTGATGACTGCATGAAGCCAGATGAATGCGACAAAGATGGGCCTGCCAAATGGGCAGCAAAGACAAAGCCAGAGTGCGTTGGTCAAACGACTGAGCCATAACCGATTCCTTAGGAGTTCTCAAATCAGAAGATTGTGGAGGGAAACACTTAAATGTCAGTGTAGAACACGGGTGGGAAACCTTGGCCCTCCAGCTGTTTTTGAACTACAACTCCCATCATCCCCAGCCACAATTAGCTGGGGATGGTGGGAGTTGTAGTTAAAAAACAGCTGGAGGGCCAAGGTTCCCCACCCCTGATGTAGAAGGAGTGCTTGACTCAGAATCCGGTATGGAAAGCAAGGTGCGGGCAGTGGTAGGATCCAATAATACATCCCTGTCCCCTTTCACTTCTTCGACATTGAATGCTGGTATCGGGGCTTGGCATCGTGGAGTCACCAATCTGGATGCCGACAACACTGGAGTGTTTAAAGTGGAAAACGGAACTTGCATAGCCAGTGTTGATGGAAGTTGTGACACCGATGGAGACTTTCTGTGTCCTTTAGGCATCACTGGGTCCAAAGAGTTCAAGTGGGGGCTGGAGACAGAGCCGAGAATGAGCCCTCGATGTTGACAGTCTTGGTGTCAAAGAGCGGTCAACATAGAGAGGTTTTTCCGAAGTGGGCTGCAACTCCTTCTTTGACGCTGAGGTTTTCAATGTCGAGTGAGGGAGGTTGGTCTTGACTGCTGTTGCTAAGGATTTCAGTGGCAGGCTTTGTAGACTGGACGGGGACGGCATTCTATATTTTGTCAAGTCCACAGTCTTTGACTTCTTCGGTCATGAAGAATTTTATTTTATTTATTTATTATTTTTATTTTTTTTTATTTACATTTTATATCCCGCTCTTCCTCCAAGGAGCCCAGAGCGGTGTACTACATACTTAAGTTTCTCCTCACAACAACCCTGTGAAGTAGGTTAGGCTGAGAAAGAAGTGACTGACCCAGAGTCACCCAGCTAGTATCATGGCTGAATAGAGATTTGAACTTTGGACTCCCCGGTCCTAGTCCAGCACTCTAGCTACTACACCATGCTGGTGTGAACGTTTTTCCTTTGACATCTAATGTCCTGGTGTCAAAGTAGGAGTTAACTTTGAAGGAGCTTTTGGACTTTTAATAGTGGTTGATGTCAACCACTGTAATGGTTTCGAGGAAGTTGGCTTTGGAGTAGAAGTCAAGTCTTTAGAAGCCGATGTAGAAGTTCCTTAACACAGTGTCGAAGGGCTTAACACCTTGGCATAAATGGCGGTGTGAAGCCGCAAAGCCCATTTTTTCACATCTGTTTAGAAAATGTCAAGCATATCTTGCAAGAGGAGATATTGTGCTCCTCTCCTAAGCAAATCAGACATAGATCGTGGAGGTCTTTTGAGGGAAGCTTGGCATTACAGCCCATGCACCTCTTCAAAGTCTGTTTCTCCTCAGCCACGTTAGGGTTATCCAAATTCGTAGTTTAGGTCAATTCAAAGGTCATATTAATGCTGACAAAGTCTGGAAGCCATTCCCAAGTCAAATACCGAAATTAGCACTTCGTTTTTTAATAGATGAGCTCACATGAAGAACTTTTACCGATGAGGAGCAACAGCCCAAGGACTGAAAGGAACGGCGGTCGGAAAAGAACTGAAGAACACGGCGAACAGCCCACTTTTAAATAGCATGCAGTGTCTCCAATCCCCACAATTGAGATGCAGCCAAGAAGGCTATCATGGTATCAAACGCCACTGAGAGGTCCAGCAGAACCAACAGGGATACACTTCCCCACACAGCCCCTGGTGTAGGTAATCTACTAGAGCAGGCATCCTCAAACTGCAGCCCTCCAGATGTTGCTGAACTACAATTCCCATCATCCCAGCCACAATACATTGTAGCTGGGGGTGATGGGAATTGTAGTTCAGCAACATCTGGAGGGCCGCAGTTTGGGGATGCCTGCACTAGAGCAACCAAGGCAGTTTCAGTCCTATACCCATGATGGAAGCCAGACTGAAAGTGGTCTAGATGATCCGTATAATCCAAGACCCTCTGCAGCTGGGACACTATCACATGCTTTGTTGCCTTGCCCCAAAAGGGAAGGTTAGAAACAGGTCTGTAGTTGTCCAGTGTTTTACAGTATTCAAATAACTTCACTTATGTTACCTATCACATAGATCTGCATTATCTCCATATTACAAATTAAGGGGCTGAGACTAGAAAAAACATGTCTTACAACAACTGAGTTCATGGGAAAAGCTCACCGATTTGTAGCTTCTTCACTACTATATTACACCAGTTGTTCCCAGACTATGTCACTACATACTACAGATAGGGATCATATGATGGGATATTTCCCAAAAGAAAAAATTCCATACACATACTAAATTGGCAGGCCAGGCAAAAGGCTAAATTAGAATGCTTCTTCCTAATAACACATTTACTGTGTGAAGGAGTATTTTGTGTTGAGGAGCATTCAATAAAGGGTTGTTCCAACCTGCAGTCTGAAGTGGTACAGCTGAGACCAAGTCTTACCACCTTTCCTAAACCTGTGTGAACAAGGCCACAGACTGTATTCATCAATCATGTGTGTTTACCATTAAGGCAATGAACATCTTAATTTTTGTTAAGTGAAACCTCACTCAGTGAAACTATTCTTCTTCCCACACCTTGCCTTTCATATTACTTACTTCTCTCTCAGGGTTCCTTTTTCTTTTTTCACCTTTTCCTTTCTTTTTGCCAGAAGATTCTGGTTGATCTTGAGACGCCTTCACTTTCATGATTCCTCTTCTTAATCAAACAGAAGAAAAGTGGCACTTTGTGACTTAAATAAACAAAAATTACAAGAAATACAGAGATAATCAATTTCCAAACACCTGAGTGTGACTGAACGGGGTGGGGGGGGTGATATTTGCTTAAACAGAACATAATGCTTTATGCATTTAAATGCAGTGCTCCTTGATAGCTTTGCAAAGGAGCCATAAGCCTTAATTGTAACCTTGTGACAGTGTTCTCCACTGAAAGGCTTGGGAGCCAGTGGTGGCACCCATCAACCCTAAGTGCAGCTTCCTAACTAATTGTTAATTGTACCTGCGAGAAGCACTGGCTGAAGCTGAATGCTCTGCACAGCCTCCCAGCACCACTGTGGAGGTAACTGTTACCACTATGCAAGCTGCAATTTTACCCAGCACTGGTGGGGCTTCATTGGTCTCCAGGGTTACACACAGAGATCCTATATACCCATTTTTAAAGAACTACAGCGGCTGCCAATAAATTTCCCGGGAAAATACAAAGCATTGGTTATTACCTATAAAGCCCTAAATGGTTTGGGTCCAACACTTTCTTCTTCACAAACCACACCACCTATTAAGATCATTTGGGGAGGTTTGGCTGCAGTTGCCACCGGCTCAGTTGGTGGCAACTTGAAACTGGGCCTTTTCAAGGGTTGCCCAAGGACTCTGGAACACATTTCTTAATGAAATTAGAGCCTCCCCTCCTCTGGATGTTTTTAAGAAGGCCTGAAGACATACCCATTTAGTCAGGCTTTTAGTTTATAGTTTTAGCATTTTTATCTGTATATTAAACCATTTTTATTGTGTTAATGTTTCAATCGTTGTGTTTTTAGATTGTGAACTAGAGATGTTCACGGAACTGCAGAGGCGTGGTCCGGTGCCAGAGGGGGTCTCCCTTTAAGGGCGGGGGGGTTGCACTTACACCTCCCGCCTCTTTTCCCCCCCGGCGCTCCCTTTTTTTGAAACGATTTTTGGGCAGCAGTGTTCCTCCCTGCCGCCTCTGCCCCAGTTGTTAGCCGGAAATAACAAGCATGCATGTGCCTGCCGCCACACTCATGCTGCACACGTCGCACATTATGTGTGCACACGACGTGTGATATGTGTGACCTCCGGCACCGCCAGACTAAGATACTACGCAAAGGTATCTTAGTCACCACAAAAAAGTATCAGTGCATGTACGCAAGTTACACAAATCGCACAAACACAAAATTTGCATAAATGTTACAAAAGAGTAAGCCTGATATTTCCAATGGCTCTTCTCTTCTGTAACATCATTTGTGCATTTGCACAACTTGGCTGATGTACCCTTGTGTGGTATGTCAGCCACTGATTTCAGTGGGTCTAGTTGTCCCCTGCTCAAGATCTAATTATACAGTTGCAATTCTATGTTCACTTATGTGAAAGTAAGGTCCATTAAATAGAGTGGAGGTTATGTACAACTAAAGTTTGTAAGATCAGGCTATAAGATAGCAGTCCTACAAACATAAGCAACACGGGGAGGACAACCTTCTCCCCTTATAGCCCAAGTCCTGGGTCTTTCTTCTTCCAAATGAAGTATTTTGTACCAGGTGATTCTCCTCCTTACTCCATGAAAGTCTCTCTGGGGGTTTGTGTGATTGCCATGTGATGGAGAACAGAATGTTCTTGATTGTCTTGCTGTCCATTTTGGCTTGGGCAGCTATTCCTTGCTGCTGGAGATTTCCCCTTCCTCAAGGCCACAGATAGCATCCCTCACATGTGTACGTCCATATATACATAGCTCTAATTATACCTTCTTTGGGAAATTACTTTTTAGAAGATGTATTTCTGCATACTTTGGGCTTCCCCTCTGGGTGTGCAGAAGATTTAGGTTTGTCTGCTGATGGCCCTGCTTTGATGTTTAACCACAAACTAGAGTTGTCAACTTTTGCAGTTTAGAAACAAAGTGTTGCAGTGCATCTCCACCCCTCACAGGAGTGGTCTTGTTCAGGGCTCCAGTCAGCCTGGAACATGGGTCTTGTAGTGCTTGCAAGGGGGACCATTTTCTTTCCTACATTCTTGCAGTCCTCCTCCAATGCACTGTATAGTGCCAAAGGGCTCACAGTTGGACTGGCTGCCAGCCCTGGACCTGAGCATTTTATTGCTATATAGCTGGTAATGGGCGGTGGCGAGGAGCAACTTCATAGTATGCATCTCCCCACTGCCAAGAACTCGCGGGAGATTTGCCCAGGACTACAGCTCCCAGCATGCAAAGGGCCTCTCAACACCCGAGACTGTAAACAAAGGTGGACGCGTTGCATCCTGGCAGTCGTAGTCACAGTAAACTTAACTCTTCTCAAGCACAGTGGTGCCGCCGCCGCCACACACACCCCGGTATCATTGCTGCTACAGTGCTCCCCGCCTACCTGTCCCTGGGGCTTGAAATCTCTCGCTCCGGGACACACCGTTTTCCTCATGCGAAAGCCACAGACCAACCCATGAGTCTTCTCTGTTTCTATTTGGGTAGCCAAGCCGACAAGCAGAAGGCGTTAGGAAAACTTTCCCGCGGCTTGAATGCGCGCAAGGGCGCAGGCGCAAAACCGTGGCGCTGAGAGAGTAAGAGTGCGACTGCGCGCCTGGGAAGGGCGATAGACTGCAGACGCGCCTGCGCGAAGCGTCTTCCTCCCTTCCTCTCTCCCCGAGAGGTGCAAGTGTCGCAGGTACCGCCGAGGGTGGGTGGTGACTGACTTAGTAAGAGGACTTGGGCATCTCTCCCTTTTTTGTGAGGTTTCAGTCTCTGAGCTTCCAGCTTAAGTAAGCTCACGCTGAGGTGCCTTGTATGGTAGGTAGCCGTCTCAGTCTTGACCTCTGTGTCAACTGGGTTCTAGCTCACCCGCCCCCGCATCTGCTTGCAGTGCCGCCCTAAAGTAACAAGGGTTGCCTTTGGGCATGTGAAGAGAGCTGTGGCCTCAGTACCAAGTAACTGCAAGCAAGCCGCAGACTCACAAACACAGGGCACGGAGTTTCCAGGTTTGAGGCGGGTTATCCAAGTGGGGTCCAGCTTGAGGACGCAGGTTTTCCGTTTAAGGGCGTAATGGCCTTGCTTCACGGATCTATATACACACATACAATTATTGATACATTATGTTCAGGCTCAGAAGTATACTTCATAAGAACAGCCCTGCTGGATCAGGCCCAAAGCCTCTCTAGTCTAGCATCCTGTTTCATACAGTGGCCCACCAGATGCTTCTGAGAAGCCTACAGGCAATGCACCCTGCATTTGAGGGGAGCTTGTATCCAAGTTCATTTTTAAAGTGAGTGCACGGACCATTATTCAGAAGAAAACATGTACATGTGTATAGACTTCTGCACACATGTTAAGTATAATGTCTAAACAGGGCTACACAAATAGCTATGGAAACAGACACCTGTATACATGTTTAATGGAATGTCTGAATAGGATTTATATCTTACGCAGACTGAGACTCACAAAGATTTGAGGAGGAGGAGGAGAATGGAGCACTATACTCGCTCCTTTTCCCCCCTTAGTGGCACCTCTCTTGCAGCACTGAGCTGTTGAGGTGGGCAATCTGGCGTGAGTCCAGGTACTTCCTCCCCACCAGCACAGCAGATTATCTTTCAATAGGCTGAGGGAGAAAGTGCACTGTCTTGCTTCTAGCCTAGCACAGTGGATTACTGTTGCAATTGGACTGCCTTGATGCTTCTTACCAACCGCACACACCCTTTTCTGGTCTTGGGCCCTTTGTGCTGGCAGTTTAACTCCTGAGCAGTTACAACACTCATGACAACTCCAGTACATGACATATTTCTCACAATGGTTGGAGGAGGTGTGCATTTGTGTGCTTTAAAAAAGTGAAACTTGTGTGAGCTGTAGCTGTAATCTTAGGAAAACAGCACAAATTGGGATGAGATTAGTCTTCAGGAGTGTGATGTAGAATTTAGAATCCTACTTCTTACTTAAATGTTATATTCTATTTCTCCTATATGTATTTCTTACTTTCTCTTTGTTTTCCTCTCCAATCTCTGCATTATACTATTATCAATATTTTAGTTAAACTGAGAATCACATCTTCCTTCATCCATTTTCCTTGGCATCACCTTATTCTTGGAATTCACAGCCTCCAGATATGAAGTCCCTCTGACTCTTAAGAAGCAGCTCAAAACATATTTATTATCCCAGGCTTTCCCTAATTTTCTCTGACTTTAGGTTAATACCTCTCTTCCTCGATTGTCTCTGTTTCCCCGTTCCTTTTTCCTTGGTGTGTCAATCTATTTAGATTGTAAGACTGTACACTTGCAGGCATGGGTCTTGTCAATGAATACCCTTTTGATAACCTTTTTTTTGTTGCTGAAACATTGCACATATGAATTATAATGATAATTATTATGTATTGCTACTCCTACAAATACTACTACTTTTGTATGAAAAAACAAATCTGCCTCTTGGGCTTCTTTGAAGATTAATAAAAATCTCACTAAGTCATATTGTAATTCTGATCTCAATCCACAGACTGAATTTGACAACCACAGTAAAAAATGCTAAGAGCCAAGAATGGACTTTTGCGCCTCTGGCCCTGCTGTTACAGGAAAGAAGCAGGGCCACACTGTCATGAGCATGTCTGGCGCTCAGTGCATCAACAGGTCCTCCACCCAGAGTGGGCTGCAATGGCTAAAAAGCAGCTAAAGGGCAAGAATCCAGAAGAGTTGATATGGCACACACCAGAGGGAATTGCTATCAAACCACTATATGCTACGCGGAACACAGAGGGCTTTCCTGAGGAACTTCCTGGGGTAAAACCTTTCACTCGTGGTCCTTATCCCACCATGTATACCTACAGGCCTTGGACCATCCGCCAGTATGCTGGCTTCAGTACTGTGGAGGAGAGCAACAAATTCTACAAGGACAATATCAAGGGTAGTAGTATATAGTTTATGTTTAAATAAGGATGGGGGTACCTAGTTTATGTGCAAAAGTATTTCATGTGTAACTGAGGCTGCAGTCCTAATCATGCATACTTGAAAGTAAGTTGAGCTGGAACAAATATCATTCACTCCTAAATAACCATGGATAGGATTGGACTGCAAGGGTGCAATACTGTGCAAACTTATCTAGGAATAATAGAATTTAATGCAACTCATTTCCAAGTAAACTTGTATAGGATCAGGCATTTAGCTTCATTATAAGAGTGTTAGGAAAGTTACTGATTTTTACTGAGCCAACAGCTGGATTGTTTGGCTCTCAGAAGTGAATTGCTTATATTGAATCTGGTCTAAATTGTTTTGTAATAATAATAAACTTTGTTGGTTAGCCACCCCATAACAAACTGCTCTTTGGACGGCTCATTAAGAAATATCCAGCATTATGTTGGTTATTGTCTAAACCAGGGATCCTCAACGTTGGGTCCCTAGATGTTATTGGACTTCACCTCCCATAATCCACAGATCCAGTGGCCTTTGGTTGGGGATTATGGGAGTTGAAGTCCAATAATATCTGAAGACCCAACGTTGAGAATCCCTGGTCTAAACACTGCCAGAATAAAGTCAGACAAATAACTTCCACCTACCTCTGTCATGCAAACAAAAGCTCAGTTCAAAAGTCATTAAATAGTTTGGCCTGCCTGATTGGAGCACACTTGCCTTTTGTATGTTGAACTGTGAGGAAAATAAAAGTTTCAGGTTCATGCATTCTGTTGCCCTCAGCATAGACAATAAAGTGCTCATTGGATAGCATAAATATTCAACTGCTAGCTGGTCTCCAATTTGCCGTTCTTGGGCAAGATGCTTGAGTGGGTCGTGGCAACTCTGCTCTAGGGTTACCTGGATGAAATTTACCATCTGGGTGCCTTTCATTTTAGCACTGGTTCTGGCTCGATTCTGGGGCTGAGATTGCATTGGCCATTCTAGTGGTAGTTCGAAGGTCTGGCAGTTCGGCTGGTTCGACGGCGTTGGGTTATCTTTAAGGAGCAGGGAGGGTGCTCATACCCCTCCCCCTCCCGCCGATGCTGTGTAGAAAAATTGTTCAGCGGAGTGGCAGCGTACCTCCTTGCTGCCCTAGTGCTCATCGGACCAGAAGTACCCGGTGTGCGCATGTGCACTAGACACTTCTGGTCTGATGTGCACTGGGGCAGAAAGGAGGTATGCTACTGCCCCACGGAACCATTTTTCTGCACAGCGCTGTGGGGAAATCAGGGGGAGGCGGGTAAGAGCACCCTCCTTGCTCTTTAAAGGTAAATCCCCACCGGCCATTGTCAGTTCCATGCACATCCCTGTCTAGTGGTTGACTTACTCCGAAGGCTGGATGGGCATCTGTTCGTCCTGCTAGACCTCTCAGAGGCCTTCAGTACCATCCACCATCCCTCATGAGAGGGATTGCTCAGTGGTTGCTCTTGTACTGTGGAACTCCTGAAAAGAGTTCCAGCTGATACAGCCTTTGCTGCTATTTCGCTGGCTTGTTACAACGTTTTTATTTTGGCTGCCTTTCCCCCTCTCCCTATAGTTATTTTTTGGATGCTAGTGTTTTGATTGCTTTGGATTTCATATTGTATCTTTAGTTTGTGAGCCACCTTGAATTTTTGTCAGAAAGACAGGGTATACATTTAAAAAATAAATAGATAAATAACAGCTGGGTTCCAAGCTACTCTCATCTTTTCTCCTATTGATTTATCAGGATGATATGACAGCATTTTTTTTTTAGTTTCTCTTGTCTTTCAGTGCAGTTTAATATATTCATACACTTTGTTCCTCCTTTTCCTTTCAAACATTTACCTTTTTGTTTTATTTAGCGACACAATAATCTGTGAATATCTAAACAGCTAACATGTTTTGTGTGTGCTGGTGGCTTTTGGAAGTGTTGGTCTCCCATTTAAATAAGTTCTACTATCAAGATTTATTAGTAGAAATCACTGTTGATGTGTGTTTGGGTCACAGATCCTTTGGAATTATTCTTCCACACAAAATCTGAGTAAAAAGGTTGAAAGCACTTTGGTCTAATCCTCTTCATGGGATTCCTCACTTGATTTCCCTACAGTTTATACAGCTTATGTACTGTATTTTAATTAAAAAGGATTATATGTCATATGCTTATAATATCTTGGCTCACATATCATGCGAGGCCACATGGGCAATTCTGAATTGCAGTCGCACTTCTGCGACATACAGCCATTGGAAATAATGGCCATAGTGTCACAGAAACGTAATTTTTAAATAGGAGCAGATGAGTCCTGTTCTGCAAAATCACACAGGCACTGCTTTAGATGCCTGCAGTGGCATGGATGGTTCAGAACTGCTCGTGCTGCCTTGTGCAACTTGTGACCTATTGAGTTTATAGCATCTGATCTGGCTGAATATCATACCAGGTTTTTCTGAATCTGGGTTCTCCCTTAACCATTTTGGATCCCATACTTAAGGGGAGGGGGTATGAAACAGTACCTACAAGCCAAGGTTTGCTCATTCATAAGATCTTTCTTGGAGTGGTATACCCATCTTTTTTTTTTTTAAAGGACAATACTTCTGCAAAAATGAATGGATAATCAGAAAAGTATGAGATACAATCTGTAGCTGAATCTGTCTCTAATTAAAAATTTAAATTGATTTTATATTGCAGGTAACTCTTTTATTATTAATATCTCTTTATGGTTCTAGCTGGCCAGCAGGGTTTATCAGTTGCTTTTGATCTGGCAACTCACCGTGGGTATGATTCAGATAACCCCCGAGTTCGTGGTGATGTTGGAATGGCGGGAGTTGCCATTGATACAGTAGAAGATACCAAGATTCTTTTTGATGGAATTCCTTTGGAGAAAATGTCTGTTTCAATGACAATGAATGGAGCAGTAATTCCTGTTCTGGCTACATTCATTGTAACTGGAGAAGAACAAGGAGTACCTCAATCCAAGCTGACAGGGACTATACAGAATGATATACTGAAGGAATTCATGGTCCGAAATACATACATTTTCCCCCCAGAGCCATCAATGAGGATAATTGCTGACATCTTTCAATACACATCAAAGGTATTGTTGGCTTTAATTAATACCTGATTATTGTCATTACTGTATGTATGGAATTCAGAAGTATTGGCTGATCATAGAGCAAAGCTGTGTACTTTTTTTTTTTTTCTTGTAGCACATGCCCAAATTCAATTCTATTTCCATCAGTGGATACCATATGCAGGAGGCTGGAGCTGATGCCATTTTGGAATTAGCTTATACCATAGCTGATGGCTTGGAGTACTGTAGAACTGGACTTCAGGCTGGCCTTACCATTGATGAATTCGCACCAAGGTATGTTAATTTGGCTTCTAGATAACAACTCTAGCCTTTTAATTTCAAGCAAGCAAGAGGCCCAGATTCCAAACTGTGCTGCTAATAGACTGTATTCATATTATAGTTCAACTTTGTAGCTATTGTCACAGTGGAGGAATCTCTCAGGGTGCCATAGAAGTAAATTAGGCAAGCTGTGTCTTTGGGATTCCAAGGATGCTCCTACCCTGGTCCTTTTCTCACGTTTTCATTTAATTAATGAGAATCCAGACATTTCTCAACAACTGTTGCATTCTCAACTTTCTCTAGGTGTTGCCCAACTGTTAAAGTGCTTTTTTTTTTGGCAGTTATTTGAATTTATGCATCATAGTTGTAGCATAGTTCTTTTAATTGTGAAAATGTTACCTTTTTTGGAGATGTCCTGTGAGGTGCTATCCTGCCTGTATTTATGACTTGACTTTCCCTTCACTGTTACTTGTTCTAGAATTCCTGAATCCGATACTGTAGTGCAGGGTTTTTCAAACATGGGTCCCCAGATATTGTTAGACTACCACTGCCATCTTTCCCCACCACAGTTTATTGCAGCTGGGGATGTTGGCAGCTGCAGTCCAACAGCAGCTGGGGCCCCATGTTTGAGAACCCTTGGTGTAGTGGATTCTACTACAGTTTCAAGGCAAAATTAGTTTTGTTTCATCTTGCTTTAAAACAGCAGAACTATAGAGGTGAAATAGGAAAGCCTGACAGCTTCACTTTTGTTTAATAAAAATGTCTCGTGTGTATGCAGCCTTGTTCCAACACTGGTGTGTATACACTGCTTTTGATGAGGAGGCAAAACAAGTGAAATTAAGAAAGCTTTTCTGCCGTTACTTTTTCAACACTTCAGTTGTACACTAAAGTGGCTTGTGAAGTAATGTAAATAAAGCATGTACAAGAAATGTATTGTTTTTCTTTTTTGTTTTTGCAAACCCTGTAGTAGTTATGCTTATCCTTTGATGCCCTAATGAAATACTTCCAGGTTAAACTCCTGATATTTCCTGGATTTGTGAAGGCCTAAAGCTACTGTTAAGAAATGGTATGGGTACCAGAGGGAGGAACTGTGTTAGCAGCTACATTGCCTAGTATACATTTCTCTTCATCTTTAATGAAAAGAAATAATTTCTTCACACAGTGCAGAATTAATTTATAGTTTTCACTTCCACAAGATGTGCCGATGACCACTAGCTTAGATGGCTTTAAAAGGGGATTAGATATATGTACGGAGGACAGACCTATCCATGACTTGATGATGTATGTTACTTCCATGTTCAAATGCAGTCTGCTACTGAACACCAGTTATGAGGGGGCAAACAGAAGGGGAGGGTGTTGCTTTCAAGCCCCGCTTGTGAGCTACCCAGAGTTATCTGGTTGGCCACTGTGGAAAACAGGCTGAGGGTCCAGATGGTCCAGCAGGGCTCCTGTTCATATTCTTATGCTGGCTTGGAGGTAAAACAAACATCAGCTGGTGACTATGATGTCATTGCCTTAACAGTTGAGATCTACTTTCTTAGCAAAAGAGCCAGTTCACTTTCCGAAGCTGTTTAAGATGGTGCTGACAGAATTAATTTCAATTAATACTTTGAGATACCAGAGTACATAATGTGGAACAATGCATGTATTTTTCTAATGCTTTAAGTGTCATCCTGATAATGAAGTAAGGGACAGAAATGTTGTTGGATCATGTACTTGAGGTATATGGCTTAGCAGTTGGTGAAACCAGAGCATTGTTCATCGTTAAATAAGTGCTCAGAAAGTATTCCAAGAACCATCAGCTGGTATGAGCTTTAACTGTTGGTAGAATGAAGATAAATTAGTCACTTTTCCATCCTGTGAACCAAGTGACTGCTGTCTGAAGTGCAGAAAATGAGCAGCATGTCCACTACTGACTTCCATAATTATTGATATAAGAACCAAGCTTTGCCCTTTAGCAGCAAGCATTAATATCGGGCATGTTCTTGCCTCTTTAGTAGGCAAGTGTTTTTGTCTTCCATTCTCTCTGAGTGTGTTTTTGTCTTCCTTCCCACTTTTTCCATAGTATTATGATCTGTCTGTGTGTACTTGAGGTAAAAGAAAAGGCCAGAAAAATCTAAAACTGGTAATCTAAACCGAGAAATGTAATCAGGTTCTCACTCAAAAGTTGGGGACACAATTCCAAACCCATTATTGATCTGGTGGGTAGGTTCACAGCATGCTTTGGAAAAAGAGTACCCTGTCAACCTCTGGGCAATGAATGATGCCTATGATTAGACCATTGACTATATTAATGTAAATTTCCTGTCTGCTTACTAATCTAAAGACAAGCATGAGTATGCTTCTTTCTGTTTGGGGCCTCAGTGCATTGTTAATAGATGATGTGGTCCACAATACAATTTGTTCTTTGTTCAAACAAGAACCATGTGTTCTTCCTGCAGGCTGTCTTTCTTCTGGGGAATTGGTATGAACTTCTATATGGAAATAGCTAAACTAAGAGCTGGGAGGCGGCTTTGGGCTCACTTAATAGAGAGAATGTTTCAGCCCAAGGACACCAAATCTCTTCTCCTTAGAGCTCACTGTCAGACGTCTGGATGGTCACTGACTGAACAGGTTGGAATCTGAGTTTCAATTATTTACCACAAAAGTACTCTTTTAAAAAGTAAATATAGCAGATAGATGAATGCTCATAAGTATGCCTCTCTCATGTTAGACATAATAAAGCAGTAGGGATGTGCACAGAACCGTTTGGTGTTTCATTCTGAGTGCCAGAACGGCTCCGTGGACTGGTGTTTGAGCCGGTTTGGAGCGTGGGGGGTTCCTTTAAGGGGTGGGGGAGGCACTGCCTACCTTCCACCCCCGCCGCCCCATAATCTTCATTATTAACTTAGAGTTATACCCATCTTTCCTACAGTCTGGTGTTTAATTGATTTTTTTCGTATTTACATGTAAAAATTATATTCAAATATTTAAAACGTGTGAATTTAGGAGAAGGTAAAACCTAAGCAATACTTAATATGGCCTGAGACGTCTTGTATGAAATGGAAAGATCCTTACAGAACACATCTCTCTCAGTCCTGTTGTTTTCAATAAAAGTTAGTTTGCATTCCTTTGTGCTGGATTGCTACTTAAGCCTTATTGAATTAACAACGTTAATGGGCTATAATGTGCATTGACTGTGTGCATCGTTGCAACCCTTAATATCTAATGTAGTTAATTTGTATTAACTAAATTAACCTATCTTCATTAGTCTAAGGTAGGTTGTAGGATTCTGTCAGTCTGATTGTATTTATTTAAGTGCATGTTTCTATTTCTGATTGTATTGGATCTTCATGGGCATAATCTAATCAGTGGTGCTCTTTGTATTGGTATATCGCCAAGACAGCATGTTGCATAGCAGTATCTTCATTCCTTAAATATTCTTTCACTGTTCTGTTAGGATCCTTATAATAATATCATCCGCACTACAATTGAGGCAATGGCGGCTGTATTTGGAGGCACCCAGTCCTTGCATACAAATTCATTTGATGAAGCTTTGGGATTGCCAACTGTGAAAAGTGCTCGAATTGCCAGGAATACCCAGATTATAATACAAGAAGAGTCTGGCATTCCTAAAGTTGCCGATCCATGGGGTGGCTCATTTTTGATGGAGTCTCTCACCAATGATGTGTATGAAGCTGCTTTGAAGGTCAGTCATTCAACTGAGTGGTGGGTGAAGGAGAGTGGCACAGGGAACAAGGATGCTGAAAAGTGTGGTGGTCTTACTTGCAATTATAAATTATTATTTATAATAATTATCCTACCTGCTCTCATATACCTGTGTATAATCATTTATGTCACATTAATTGCCTGAAAGGAAAACTATATGCCTTCCAGGTTATAAAAGCTTTCTTTTCCTTTGTAAAAGCAAATTTTACTCTCCCATAGTGGAGTAGACAAAGAACTATTTTCAAGCCTGAACATAAGAAATGCCACTTAAGAAATGCTGCTTTGGAAGGAGTGTAGAGACTTAATTCTGGATTACTACAGATATCAAATCAAATTTATACTATTCATAGTCTGACTTAAGAAATTACTTAAGCACACAAATTTTAAATATAAAAGCTTTATTTATGAGCTGTTTGTGTTCTTTTCTTAACCTGACTTAAGCTATCACATAATTCATATAGAATTAGTATATTGAGAGGAAATTATTCATGCACTAACACATCAGATCTGTAAATTCCTGTTTTTTGACCTGTAGTCCATTGCAAATGTCAGTTGTGGGGAGACATTGTTGGATTCCTGACTTTGCCTGGGTGCCTAAGGCTTGGAAATGTATTACCTGTTAAATGGCTGCTTATATGCAGCTTTCTCATCCATTCCTTGTTTTGTAACTAGTTGCTTTGCCAGTAGTGGGGCTTGATAATGAGTATTTACTTTATATAATGTTTTCAGCACTATGTAATAGCCACTAAGAAGTTTCATATTTGAAATTATTAACTGTGTCCAAACTTTGTTGTCTGTGTTAGCTCATTAATGAGATTGAGGAAATGGGTGGGATGGCCAAAGCTGTAGCTGAAGGAATCCCAAAACTTCGAATTGAAGAATGTGCTGCTCGGAGACAAGCCAGGATTGATTCTGGTAAGAAAAGTTAAGAGGATGCAATTTAATGCAATCTACACTAGTTTCACTCATCAAGGCTGCAGTCCTGTATACATTTAGACAAGCATCTCATTGAAATAATTGGGCTTGTGCATGCACAATTATGTTCTGAATTTCAGCCCATCTTCTGTAACTCAAGTCCAAGATTCATATAATGAAATGAAATTAAAACAGAGAATACCGCAACAATTGCAGTGAAGAAAAGTCTATCAGTGTGTGAAATACATTCCTTAGAATTCAGAAGTGGTTTATTATGCTGCATGGGAGATGGCAGCTTGAGAAATACAAACCCGAAGCACCCCCTGAGCATGCAGAAGTAGTTGTGCAGTTCCTTGGATCCCAGTTAGTCCCCTAATTTATGTCCAACTCAGATATGCTGTGCTGTTACATGGCTTGGCATATCTGAGTTGGACATAAATTAGGGGACTAACTGGGATCCAAGGAACTGCACAACTACTTCTGCATGCTCAGGGGGGCTTTGGGTTTGTATTTCTCAAGCAGCCATTTCCCATGCAGCATAACAAGTGACTTTTGAATCTGAGGATTTGTGATTCAGACATATAGGTCTGCTGTTCCAAGTAGCGGGGGGGGGGGGCTTTAAAAATCACTGGGCATTCCCAAGATTTTTGATTTGCTCAAAGAAGCTCTTTGGATCCTTGACAATTGTCCAAAGGACAAATGCTCACCGTTATGTTTTTGCCTGGTTCTTTTGCTAATGCTGATATGAATAATAGCTCTTGGGCTGAATATACAACTGTTGTAGAGGTGTTGAATGTGTTTGAAATGACTTCAGCCTGTAGTCTACAATTTTTTTGTTTTATAACCACAACTGAAATCTCACTCTGACTCCTCCATTCTGTGTGTGTAATTAAAACTAGCAGTACAGTTCGGTGGAGCCTGCTGTGTGGAAATATTAAGGTTCACAGATGTGCATTCAGGAGCTCACATCTGCTTCTTTATTTTTCACCTTCATTTCAAGAACAGGAGTACACAGTGCTCCCCCATCACAGCCCCCTTCCCCCCACCATGAATGATCAACAAGTATGTTGTTCACATTTGTTGTCTGAGCAATATGCTAGCTGCCTGCTAAATATCAACCTCATCATGTTCAGCAAGGCTTTGTTTATTTCCTGCCAGGCTGGCTGAGGTGGAGCTGTTGGAGAACTGTGAGGATCGCTTGACTTAGGCTGAGCTCAAAAAAGCAGATAAAGATACATCCACATCAGAGATGTGGGGGAAGTATCTGATTAGTTGTGGCCCTATTTTTAATCGCTCCTGTAGCATTTTAATCAATTAATTGGTTCAATAGAGCAACATACATTTTAGGTATATGTTTCTAATGTCATTTATAACATTGCAGTTTTTATGGTTTATTTAAACCTAAATGAACATAGCTAGAATCTGAATACGTTTTGTGAAAAAAATTAACTTGAGAAAATTTCTTATTCTTGGTTGCTAAAATGTTAAACAGTTGCAAATGCTAAACTTTTTTTCCCCAGTAAGCAGTTTATGAATACATTCTAAAACATAATGTTTGTGAAATTAACAGGATCTGAAGTAATTGTTGGCGTAAATAAGTATCAGTTAGAAAAAGAAGAGACTGTTGAAGTTTTGGCAATTGATAACACTTCAGTTCGCAACAAGCAGATTGAGAAACTTAATAAGGTACGTATTCGTTTTGCAGAAGTTTTAAGAGTGCACGTTCTTCACTCCTGCTATAGCAGCTCTTCTCATGCCTACGGATGTCAGTGGAAGTTTTTTCCCCTGTCTTTGTATATTAGTAGGAATTTAAATTCTTGGAGCATTATACTTCCGCACAGAAGGGCACACCACCTGCATTTGAAGTGATCCTCCTATGGCTCTGCAGAATCCTATTGCTTCTCACCACCACCACACCCATTAGACAAGCATTCAATTCAAAAAGTCTGACTGGGACCAGCTACCATTTGGATACTTTCCTGTCTCCATTCCATCTTGCATTTGCCTTTGAGGGAGAGGCAGAAAAGCAAGGCCCCCTCCATTGGCTTGACTAGAACTAACTGCCATATAACTCCTTTTCCTTTCCCAGAACAGTCTCAATTTTTAGGAATCACAGTGGACTTTTCTGTATGAGCAAATATAGCATGCCCAAGCTGCATGTCATACTTCGCACAATAGCTGATAGTCTCCAGTCCAACACCAACAGCACAATATCCATCCACTGTGCTGATTGGAAATTATGGCCAACATCCACAACAACAAACTGATTATGGAAGGATGGTGCATTATTACAAAAAGCATGCTTGCAGCTGTGTAACAGTTGCACAACTGCAGACACCTCATTTGTTATAATAAATGCAAGAGAGGTAATGCACAATAGCGTAATTCCATAAATCCCAAGTTTTAGTGTAATTTAAAGTGTAATAGCCATAATATTGGTAATACAAGATGTATATCACAAACACTCAGTGACTGCCCACCTGATAATCCTTCCATTTTGATAGTTATTTCCCTCAGATGCTCAAAATGTATTCTTTGGCTCCATAGATAGCTTTGAATCTGAATTATAAACTAGCCTCTTTCATGAAATCACAAATATATTTGCAAATCTCTATAATGTTTTCAGGAGTTCTTTTGACAGTCACAATTGTTATTCATCAATGGATAGCATGCTTGGGCAACAGCATGATCTCAAGCCATTTCCCCTCCTCCCTGAAATTCCCTGAAAAGCTGTTCAAAGGTCTCAGGGCTGCAGGGAGAAGGTGAGAAATATGGCTTGTACTTATACTTTTGAGCAACTGCTGCTCAGGGTACTGCTCAGTATATTCCACACTGTTGATGTGGGTATGTTAATGTAGCAAATTATTCAGTGCTTGTTGTGTCTTGTGTTGCCAGTATTGAGGATATTCCACTTTCAGCTGTTTTGTATTGTTGTGTCTAGCAGGCACAACATCTTCAGTCCTTTTTACATTAAAATATAGTTGATTTACACTTAGCAGTGTTTTAACGGTCACGTTCATTATAGCTGTGTGCAAAGTGCATTTCTTTTTCTTAGGATTACAGCTGTTTCTCTTTGTTTTGTTGTGGAAATAGGCAATGTATATGTTCATTCTATAAATATTGGTTAAATATGCATTCCAGTTTTATCCCACCCATCCTTAGAGAACTCACAGTAGCTTAAAGACACATTAAAACCTTTTACATTTAAAACATAAATCATTTCTACATTCAAGTGGAAACCTCATAAATTAATGACTAGGGAGTGTGTGTGTCTGTGTGCCTGTGCGTGCATGCATGTGCATACACACTACCTTTTCTGTCCATTTGCTTTTCACTCTCATACTCTGGTATTCTCACTATTTACATACAGTACTTCTCAGATAAGCACATACCTCATAACATTCACACATACAATCTAAGAGTTAAGCATAGTTTGGTAGTGTTGTTGATCCTCCTCCATGAATAGCATCGAGCCTTATCTATCCCTTGATAAAGTGTTCTGATACTTCCCTAGTGTTTGAAATGTTCATCATAATGCCTTAACAGTAGCAGCTGAGTCAGTGACTGAGGTGGGTGCTCATTTCAATTTATTAAAACCAAGGTGCAGGTGTGAAAGACTTCTGCCTGTGTTACCCTCAATTTTATTTATTTGTCTGGTTTTGAGACATTTTGTCAAAACCACTGGTTTTTCTGCAGTCTTTGTGTTGTGTGCTTTAATTCAGTATCCTATTTATCTCTCTATAATGTTAATGGATGACTAAAGTTAAGCTCCAGGGTAGTTGTGTAGTTACCTGTGTACAGTAATTACACAGATGACCTAATGAATTATTAAGCATGCAGTAAGTTTCACTGCAGGCATCGGACATACTTTTGGATTACTTCCATTTATCTGTTGCCTAGGAATCAATTTTAAAGATTAATTCTGCCCAGACAGTTCATGAATTAAACATTGCACTTTACACAATATGTGTCCTCTTGTACACTGACTGACATTCAGGTGAAGTTACTCCTGAATGGTCCTATTGAAATTAAGTAGTCCTTTAGAGTAACTCCTTAGTAGTACTATTTAGGAACTTAGTCTGGATGTTACATTGTCAGCCAATGTAACAACATTTAAATAGTAATTACAGGATAATTATGAAAGATCAAAATAGCCTAGCCTAAATAAAGCAATTTATATAAACCAGTGTTGTAATAAAGGAAAGCTCAGTTTCCCAAGAGGCACATGCTAAAGATGAATTTTCAGCTCCCTTTCTGATCTGGTTGTAGACTTACAAAATTCAGTTGTTAAATTATGAATTAAATCTGAAGAGGGCTCATAAAGTAAGTATATGTTGATTCTGAAAAAGTCTAATCCATTTTAACGAATGTTCTATTGCTTATTTGATACTGCTAGAGGTATTATTTTTTGTGCATTTTGTTTGATTTTACCATCTTCTTGTGGCCTTTGTAGCAGGTAAAGCAACTGAGATCATAAATTACATGTTAGAATTGTTTTCCTAACATGTAGTTATACAAAATATGCCATACTTACCACACAGGGTTGTTGTGAGCATAAACACATCCTCTGAGCTCCTCAGAAGAAGAGTGGGATATGAATGTAAAAATAAACAAATACCTGTTTTTAATCAACCATTTAAAGATAATTGCAGGATGAATTGCTAGCCCCAAAAAAACTGCTTTGGGCATACTTCATCTATAAACAGAAATGCCTTGGTATGTTCTTCTTTGTCAGAAGCAGATATGATTCCATATTAGGAATCAGAAGAGCCTTGTAGGCTCATCATGTGCTTCTGAGTCTGCAATAGGATTTCCCTGACTTTTATGGGGGGTTGTTTTTTAACCATACCCTCCTGCATTGTACTTTGTTTTTGAATGTGGTAATACTGCTCAGTTCAGTGAATTATTTTCAGGCAGAAGGCGCAGAAGTCTGCTGAGTATCTGCTTGCTTCCAGAGAACAGAATCAAAAAACAATTTTTTAAATTGAGCTTAATGCCATGTTAGGCATATCAGTATTTTTTTCCCCTAAGTCCCTGGTTCATTTCTATTTAAGACATTCATTTTAAAAATGGTTTGATGACCTGCTTGGACACTTTGAGCTGCTTCAGATACATTTTTTGTGGAATAATATGGAGCACTTTTGCTTGTGGTGAAATTCTGTAAAATGAATACAAGATAACTGCTTTACTTGATAAAAAGGGTATATTTTAAAACAGTTTATTTTTTAATTTTTAAAAAGATGTTTACAAACAAAATACACATAACAGGATCAGGATGAAACAGGGAAAAATACCCCATTTAGAATGAATGGTAGAAGGGCAACAAGGAGGAACTGCATTTCCAGGGAAATGCAAAAAACTTGCGGCCTCGGTTTAAGAATCCTCTGTACTGAGGCTTTGTTGCCAGGCAAAAGCCTGTGGGTGAGCAAACCCCTCCATGTGCACCAGGATGTCTAACAGTCCTTTGCCCTGCCTGCCAATCTCTTCTGCTTTTCAAATTGTTCCCAGGGAAATATAGTCCCCAAATATAGCTGAAGTAGAGATGAGCCCTCACAACCCCTTAAAACAGGGGTGGTCAAATTTGGCCTTCCAGCTGTTGTTGGGCTACAACTCGCATCATCCCCAACCTCAGTTTATTGTGGCTGGGGTGATGGGAGTTGTAGTTCAACAACAGCTGGAGAGCCAAGTTTGCTCACCTGTGCTTAAAAGAACCGACTTGAGTGCTACTTTTTTGGTGAGAAGTTTGGTTCACATTTAGCCAAGGAAGAGAGCTGGTCTTGTGGCAGCAAGCGTGAGCTGTCCCCTTTGCTAAGTGGGGTCCATCCTGGTTTGCATCTGAATGGGAGACTACATGTGAACACTGTAAGATATTCCTCTTTAGGGATGCTGCTGCTTTGGGAAGTGCGTCTGCAGACTTGCATGCAGAAGGTTCCAAGGTTCCTCCCTGAATTCTCCAAGATAGGGCTGGGTGAGACTCCTGCCTGCAACCTTGGAGAAGCCGCTGCCCATCTGTGTAGACAGTACTGAGCTAGATGGACCAATGGCCTGACTCGGTAGAAGGTATCTTCCTGTGATCTGGGCCGTGATCCGTTGAATCCATTAGAATGGGTTCCTGTGATCTGGGCCGTGATCCGTTGAATCCATTAGAATGGGTTTTGCGCCTGCACAGAAGCCTCTCGGTGTCAAGTTCCACAGCTCCTTCTTGGCACATGCGCCACATGACCACGTGGCTATTTAGGGCAAGAGGAAGCGCAGGCACCCCAGTTCCTTTGCGACCGCCACAGAGATCAGCTCACTCGGTTTCTGCAGCTCCTGGTTCCTTTACAAATCATTTTTTCTTGGAAAGTTCTACTGTTGATCTATACGGCTATTAGACCTCAGACTGACTTTTGATGACGCTTCTGCCTTATACTTCTGTCGACGGATCGGACGGATACTCGGCATTTTGACCTTGGACTGTCTACTGACCACATTTGTGAGTAACGGCTTGATTTGCTTCCTTTGGGTTTGCTCTTGAATTTTCATCCGTTATGGACAACCCCAAGGTGAAAAAGACTTTTAAATGATGTGAAAAATGTAAAGTTAAATTGCCCTCCCAAGATGCCCATAGTCTGTGCTTGCTATGTTTGGGTGAGATGCATAACACCTCAGCATGTAAGAGTTGTCAGTCCTTCTCCAAACAAATCCAGAGAAATCATGAACTGCATTTGAGGGCTTCTATTTACAACAACGTTCTTGCTGCGCCGCCTTCTTCAAAATTGTCTCCTCAGGCGCATGGCACGAGGAACCTGGGTGCTAGCCAGTCTAAAACTTCATTGCCCACCAAGAAAACCCCACGCCTCGAAAAGGTGGGGAGACAAAATGGCAACCACAAGCGGGAAGGGAAGACGGTGGGACAAGCCTTGTCCCTACAAAGACTCTCCCATTGGCTTGTACAAACCATCTTACTAGCCTACACTCTGCAGAAAGTTCAACCTCTTAAATCCATAAAAGCACATTTGACTAGGGTTTATGGTATGTCTGCAGCTCACTTATCCGGCATATCCTTCTAAGATATCTGTAAAGCCGCCACTTGGTCTTCTGAACAACAATTTGTAAGGCACTATGCTGTTGACTTACGTTCTGTGGCGGAGGTGAATTTTGGAAGAGGTGTCCTTAAAAGAGTGTTGTAATAACTCTACTGCTTCCTCCTCCTTTATGGAGCTAACTAAACACCCATTCTAATGGATTCAATGGATCATGCCCCAGATAAACAGGTTGCTCACCTGTAACTGATGATCTGGTAGTGATCCGTTGACATCCATTAGACCCTCCCAAACCTTCCCTCCACAGTAGTACTTGCCTTTTTTAGTAGAACGTAGCTGCTACATCAGATTTCTCAACTGCTTCGACAGTCTCCAAGGAACTGGAGTGCCTGCGCTTCCTCCCACCTTAAATAGTCACGCGGTCACATGGGGTGGGGCTCAGGCGCCAAAAAGGAGCTATGAAACTTGACGCCGAGAGGCTTCCGCGCAGGCGCAGAACCCATTCTAATGGATGTCAACAGTTCACTACCAGATCATCAGTTAAAGGTGAGCAACCTGTTTTTCCTAAGGTAACCAAGAGATTGTTAAGTTCAGGATCAGTTCTGGTTTAGTAAAATCTCTTTGAACTGGGGTTTGGATTCCATTCAGCTTCCGGCTTCCCTCATGGCTTCTTTTTTTCCTTGATGTGTCTTATTAACTTGGTTGTAGAAGAGTTGGAATGATCCAAATTCCCTCTTTGTGATGATATGAAATGCTAAATAGTAATTTTAGGATATGATGCTGGGCACACTTGACAGTCAGTCTCTACGTCTGAGTAAATGTGTGTAGGATCAGGCTTCTAAAGGATTTTTTAAATACAGTGTTTTCTTAATGATAAACATTCATTAATAGTTATTTTATAACATGTCTGTGACAATCAGGGCAGGGTAGGTAGCCAATTGCAAAGGTGCTGTGGAGGCATTACCAGGGGCATATCTATGGTGGGGCAGGCAGGGCACGTGCCCCGGGCACCACTTGAAGGGGGTGCCATTTTGTAGAATTAAATTTTTTTTAAAGGCTGCCAAAAACAAAATGGCCACTGTGCATGCTCAGATGGCCTCTGTGAGGCCTTAGGCCATGCCAGGCCTTGCAGAGGTCATTTGAGCATGCACGGTGGCCATTTTGTTTTCAGCGGCCATTTTTTTAAAAAAAGATTATTTTTAAAAATGGCTACCGCACATGCTCAATTGGTCCCTGTGAGGCCCTAGAGGCCAGTGGGGGGAGGGCAGACCCCCCACAGCCTTTAGGAAGCCCCCTGAAGGGGCTACAGGTAAAAAAATTAATATAATATAAGACACTGTACACATATTCAGATTGGCACTATGTACAGAGAATCAGGGCTTGTGAATAATGAGCTGAAGTTTATGAGCCAGGATTGTATTCATTTGCTCTTACTTTGCTTCTTGTGATAAGTGAGTTAAATGTGATGTTTTAATAATATGGTTATTAATGGTGAGTTTGTCTCTGAATCAGTGTAAAATCTGTATTATTAAGGCCCACTGGGAGTTTCTTGCTCTCTTTCTCTCATTTTAACTGTCTTTCTGAAAGACTAGAATATATTCCAAGCAGTGACACAGTTTACTCTGCATATCCTTTAATTATTTTCAGAGTATCTGGGAAAAGTCAAATTCTCCATTTATTTTTAAAACTTATGTAATGGTGATGCTACAATACATAGTAGAGAATTATACAGGCACTTCTGTTTAGTTTTCCAAGTACACCTCCAGATAGTATTTGGGTATTTCATGAGCCCCAGCATACTGAAATTTGTCGTTTTCCAGCATTTTTTGGTCTGGCTACGTCCACTGCTAAATAGTTTTTTAAATATTAAAAGATTAACAAGCTTGACTTGTATTTTTGAGCTGATATTATGGTGAAGTTATCTGAAAGATGGGTGTCAGATGTTTGGACGGGGGCGCAATTTCAGTGTTTGCCCTGGGCGCTATTTTCCCTAGATACGCCTCTGGGCATTACTTCTTTATTGAGTATATAGAATAGGTATTATTGGAGCCAGCCAACTTTCCTAAATATTAGTTATGCATTCCAAACAGGTTGGTGCTTACTTTATTCGTGCTTGATTTTTTTAAAAAAACAACTGTAAGCTGAGAAACCTTCTAGGATTTGTGTTGTAATTCCTGATTGTTATATAACAAGCATCTTATTTTGTATTTCTCAAAGGTTAAAGCTTGTAGAGACGATGCAGCAGCCCAAAGTTGTCTCACTGCCCTAACAGAATGTGCTGCCACAGGCCAAGGCAATTTGCTAGCGCTGGCGGTGGAAGCAGCCCGTGCAAGGTCTGTGGGAAATGAAAATTATTGTGCATTTACCAAGTGAGGGTACTCATTTTAGATTCTGCATTGGATCTCTGGGATCTTGCTTTGTTTGTTCACAGGTAATCAGTGGAGAGAATCCTGTTCATGTCTGTAGCCCTGCCCCCCTCCCTGCAACTGACCTGTTTGAAGAGACAAATGCTGTACCTGAGGAGAAATCCACCCTGCAATTAGGAACATTGCAGGGTGGCTATGGTGTGTGGGCACATTGCTAGCTGACATACACTTCCTGCTCCCCTTACCCTCAACTCCAGTTGCTCATGCTGAACTCCTGAATAGAGCTAGAGTGTCTAAAACAGGGTTTCTCAATGTGTGGGTCCCCAGATGTTATTGGACTTCAGCTCCCATAATCCCCAGCCCCAGTGGCCTTTGGTTGGGAATTATGGGAGTTGAAGTCCAATTACATCTGGGGACCCACACGTTGAGAATCCCTGGTCTAAAACATTGGGTTTGGATATGAGAAAGCCTAGCTGAAAATTCCCATTCAGCCATGAATTTCACTGGGTGGCCTTGAGAAGTCACTATTTTTCAGTCTGTTTCCTTTATAAGGGAGACTGTTAGGCTAAATCAATGCCCTGAGATTCTTGGAGGAAGTCCAGAAAATTTAGAAGTAAAAAATAGCAGAAAATTTAGAAGTAAAAAATAAAGCTAGATTTGAGTGCCCAAGGAGAAAAGGGATGCAGAAATAGCCTTGGTATATATGCCCAAGGAGGTAAGGCCCAGCTTCCCTCTCATAATCTCCAGAAATCCTCTTCTCCGATCCACTGAGCTGAGCCCCACATGCCCTGCCTGGCTGATCCTTAATCTCTGAGGCAGTTTCCAACTGGACTGGTTACAGGGCCACGCCAGGGCTTGCTTCAGGGTATGGAGCTTTTACAAGACCCGCAACAAGTTGAGGCTGCCCGATAGGGACATAAAACAGGGTAGGTGATATGTCTGTAAATGCATAACATAAGATCCAAATGACTAAAAGAAGGAATGCTTCAAATTTTATCTTTAGTTTTCCTTCTTTTTGAAAAACTAGCTGATGCTAATTTAAAAAAAAAAAGTTGATTGGATCCTTCTCCTTTTCAGAAGGAAATGGTGATTGACATCCAGACTGAATTACTTGTGAATAGTCCCACTGAAATTAATGAGACAAGTTAGTCCCATTAACTTAGTCTAGATGTCAGCCGTCAAATCTTTTTATCTCCCCTTCAGAAAAACGTTTAAATCTGGTAATAGCTGTGTTCTTGGTATTAATAATAATAAGCAAATTTGTTAGTCACCCCATAACAAATTGTTCTCTGGCGGGCTCACAACACAGGATTAGAACATTCAATAAAAACACATAACACATTAAATAATAACAGACAAAAAGGATAAAAGAAAATACAATACAAAGCAGTTTAAAAACTCATTTTAAAATGAGTATTGTTTGATCTGTGTTTGACTGCCTGCTTCTTTACATACCTTGATTGTGCTCTTTGTTAAGTACTAATAGCAAGATATGTAGAACAACATTTTTAGTAATTGCTCCCCAGCTTTGAACATCCTTTCCAACCTAGGCCTGAAGGCTCAGCGCACAGCCAGTTCAACAGTGACGCACGAGGTTATATGTATATATCCTGTTATATCTTTCCAATCAAATTTTAAGTATCTCTGTCTCTGCCATACCTGCCTTGGCTGTTGGCATGTGATAGTGTAGATGCACAGGGGAACTATTACATATGTCACAGCATCAGTGTAGGGACTTTCACCAGACTTGGAGCATTTGAGGTGCCAGTCATATTGCCACTATAGTATAATAAAACGAACCTTAATCCATCCAGATAGCAACAATAACTTACGGAAGGTACATAGAGAACAGGAGTGGGGGCAGGGGGAGCAAAATATAACTAGATTAGGAAGAGGCTTGTATGCCTATTTGTAAGAGTTCTGTTTTTAGAAAAGAAAGGCGTCTCTTGGCTATCTAAAAGAATGTGTAGGCTTGGAGAGAACACCTGGTGACAAAAAGTGTTTCTACATAAAATTATATTTGTAAAGAAATATTAAGCAGTGATATATCGGTTTTAAAAAGAATGGCACATATTAAATTCTAAAAGGCCATATATTCTTTTTTCCTTGATTATATTTATTTTATATGTTCAAAAGCTTAAATTTGATTGGCCTAATGATAAACATGTATTTGATTGCTATGAAAATATCATACAAGCTTTTCCCCGTCTGTTGCCAGGGAAATCTGTGCTGAAATCTGTGCTGTATTTTGATATACTGGCTTCAAAGGTGAATTTAACAAATACCCACATGTATATGTTCCTCAGATGTACTGTTGGTGAAATAACAAATGCAATGAAAAAGGTGTTTGGTGAGCACAAAGCCAGTGATCGTATGGTTAGTGGTGCTTACCGTCAGGAGTTTGGAGAGAGTGATGAAATTGTTCATGCTCTTAATAGGTAAGGCATGCTGTTATATTTAAATGGCTATTTCTGTTAGATGTAAAAATTCTGCATACTGATTACCAGTGTATGTTCCATCTTTGAAAATATTTGAATCCTTAAATTCAAAAATTATCCAAGAAATCTTGTTTCTCAAATTTTGTAATTCTTGCATTTATTGTAACTGTTCTTTCCATTTTTAACTAGAGAATTACAATATTCTTCTTTTTCCAGTTTATAAGCCAATTATGTTTGTTTCATCAGTGTCATCTTTCTGAACTTCATAGACATTCTTTAAGTCAAATGATTTTATTAAAACTATAATATCATTGTACATTTCTAAAGATGTTGTTTATTGCTGTAAGTTTTTGATCTTATTTCTGAAGTAAATTGTTTTAGTCATTCCAGTTTATTCTATCCACTGTATATTTATTTTATTTTATTTATTTAACATATTTTTATATCGCCCAAACCTTCTGTCCCTGGGTAGTTTACCACAAGGAAAACAAATAACAGAAAAGGTTAAAACATTACAATAATTTTAAATTGTAAAACAATATTTTAAAACAATGTTAAAGCTATAAAAACAATATTTAATTAAAAGCCTGGGTGAACAGATGCATCTTTAAAAACTTTCTAAAAGTTGTCAGAAATGGGGAGGCTCTTATTTCAGCAGAGAGCAAATTCCAGAGCTTGGAGTGGAGAAGGCCCTTCCCTGAGTAGCCACCATACGAGCCGGTGGCAACAGCAGACGGACCTCTCCTGATAATCTCAATGGGCAGTGTGATTCTTGACAATGAAAACGTTCTCTTAAATACCAGGGCCCAAGCTGTTTAGGGCTTTATAGGTTATAACCAGTACCTTGTATTTTGCCCGGAAAATACAGCGTAGCTCTTTCAAAACAGGAGTAACATTGTCTCTCTGAGATTACCCGGAGACCAACATGACTGCTGTATTCTGGACCAACTGTAGTTTCCGGACTACATACAAGGGCAGCCCCACACTGAGTACATTGCAGTAATCCAGTCTGAAGGTTACCAGCATATGTACCACTGTTTTGAGGTCATTTATCCCAAGAAACGGATGCAGCTGGCATAACAGTCGAAGCTGATAGAAGGCACTTCTGGCCATTGCCTCAATCTGGGACACCAGGGAGAGGCTTGGATCCAGAAGCACCCCCAGACTGTGAAACATTTCCTTCCAGGGACGTATGACCCCATCCAGAACACGCAAATCAAGCTCATCTCCCGAGTTTCAACCCCACACAATGAGTAACTCCGTCTTATCTGGATTCAGTCTGTTTGTTATCCCTCATCCAGCCCATCACCACCTCCAGGCAGGCATTTAGGGAGGTTATGCCCTCTCCCAGTGATGTTGACATGGAGAAATAGATTTGGGTGTCATCAGCATATTGATAACACCGTGCACCAAATCTCCTGATGATCTCTCCCAGCAGTTACATGTAGATGTTAAACAACATCAGAGACAATGCGGAGCCCTGAGGGACACCATATAAAAGTTCAGATTTTGAAGAGCAACAGTCTCCAAGGGACACCATCTGGAACCTGCCTGAGAGGTAGGAGCGGAACCACCGCAAAGGAGTGCCTCCCACTCCCCCTGCTAGTTTAAGCCATGTCGGGCAAGGGTCAAGAGGACCGGTGGTAGGTAAAACCACTCCAATCAGCTCGCCCACGTTCTCAGGAGTCACAAACTGGAACTGATCTAACCTAACCACACGAGGAATCGCTGGACACCTCCATATCAGACACTGAAGTAATTGTGGAGTCCAAGTCTAAGTCGACCCAAATACAAGAGATTTCCCTCCACAAAGAATTTATTAAACACGTCACAGCAGGTAATCGATGGTTCCAGGTTCTGATTCAAGGGAGGAGGGGCACATGCTAGCCTTCTCACAACCCTGAACAACTCTGCCAGATGTGAACTTGCAGATGCAATATGGGCAGAAAAGAATAGCTTCTTTGCTGCACATATTGCCTGAGCATAGATCTTCAAATGCGCTCCATGTTGCAGTTTGTCAGATTTGAGTCAAGGCTTTCTCCACTTGTGCTCTAGTCATCTACCTTGCCACTTCAGCCCCCGTAGTTCTTCCATATACCAAGAAGTCAGTTTTGAAGAGGGTCAGAGAGGACGCTTAGGAGTGATCATTTCTGCCACCCTGGTGAGTGTGCTGTTCTAGTTCTCCACCAGGGCATCAACGAGATTGCCAGCAGATCAAACACTAAATCCCTCCAAGGCATTTTGAAATCCTATTGGATCCAATAACCTTCTCGGGTGGACCATACTAATAGGCTCCTAACCCCTGCAAAGGTGGGAAGTGATTGTGAGTCCAACCTTAACCAGATGGTGGTCCGTCCATGACAATGGGGAAATCACAGGAGTCCCTTTTATAGTTTTTAAATTTTGTACACTGCCTAGAAATGTATATATCAGGCGGTATAAAAATATGATAAATAAATAAGCATCTGCAGGATGAAATAAGTTGAGCAGTCCTGCCCTAAATTGTCCCTCATTTAGTTCATATGATCTCAGTTAGGTGTTGGAAGGTGTGTCAGAGGCAGTATAAATTGTTCCATATGTATACATGCACATACAAAAATATATTTCTTACGTTAGTAAATATATTTCTTATTGATGCAAGTTTTGGGCAGTATAGAAATATTTAAAATAAATAAAATAAATACTAAAGTATATGGATCAGTTTCATAAAGGTGAAGGACTTCTTGTTGTGGTCAAGTGATTTTACAAGTGTATGCTACTTACGAGAAATATATTTCTAAATATTTTTGAAAATCAGAGTTAACAAATTCATGGAGCGTGAAGGACGTAGACCACGTCTTCTAGTTGCTAAAATGGGCCAGGACGGTCATGATAGAGGAGCCAAAGTGATTGCTACAGGATTTGCTGACCTTGGATTTGATGTGGATATAGGCCCACTCTTCCAGGTATTCAGTCTTTTCAGTTAGGTGCTGATATAGGGTTGGCTCCAGATTTGCATGGGTGGAACAAAACTTGCATAAGGGATATTTCCATCCCCTGCCTCCTCCACTTAGTCCCACTTAAAAGTTGTTCCTTAGGGTCAGGGGAGGGAAGGTTCCAAGGATTTCCTCCTCCCACTGCAGCCTCTTCACACTACATTGAACATTATTTCCAAGGTTGATCCTGACCCTACCAGTGAGGAGGTAGGGCTATGAAAGATCCCTTGCATGAGCTTCATTCTACTTGCAAAAGTTTGGATTCAACCCATTGCTTAATTCATCAGTGTTTAAATATTGCCCACTTTATAAATGCTGGCAACAGGTGTATTACTTAGTTGCATGCTTTTCTCAAGGTAACTTTAAAGAGGAAATGCTTTCTAATTATTTACAAGTATTTTTTGTTATAGCCAGTTATTAAGATAATTTTTTGTGTAAATGATAGCTGTTTCCCAGTAAAAGGCTTACTATTGATCTTGTCTTATGTTGTTGTTAGAGTGGAAGGAAAACCACACAGGCATATACTGTATTACTTCTACATTTCTCTCTCCATATTAGTAGTATCTTATGGAAGATTTGTATATGGGGAAAGAGTCTCCCCACCACCACCTCATGTCATAGCCCCAGTCCAAATTGTGCCTGCACAGACATCCCATGGCTACTTTCTGAGAAAGAAAAAGAACTCTTAATCACAGAACTTACACATAATGTCTAGTTTGGCCCTTAGTATCAGACTATTGTATCTGTCCTCTGCTAATGCCAAATGTAGCAATCGTAATATATTTTGTTGAAATATGTTTACAAAATGAATCCAAGGAATGCGGGAAGCAGTGTTAAGTGGTAAATGTCAGGGGAAATTGTGAAGTGTTTTATCATTGCAATTCTCTTTATGAAAAGTTATGAATGTTTTTTATGTGGTGTTAAATTCTATATGTTTGTGCTCATTATATTCTTTGGCACCTCATTTGCTTTCTCTGCTTAGACGCCCCATGAAGTGGCCCAGCAGGCTGTAGATGCTGATGTGCATTGTGTGGGTGTGAGCACACTAGCTGCCGGTCACAAAACCCTTGTTCCTGAACTCATCAAAGAGCTAAATGCCCTTGGCCGCCCAGACATTCTTGTCATGTGTGGAGGTGTCATCCCTCCTCAGGTACTGCATGCCATCTATTGCCAATCCAAGCATACTGGGTAGATGTGAGATGACTCGGTTCCTACTTGTGTATGCCTGGGGAGGGTTTATTTTCCCCCTTGTAATTTTCTTATGTCCTATAGGCTAGTTAACACCACTGAAGAGTTTTTTGTACCATATTTAGCTACTGAAATTTGTGAGTCTTCAGCAGAAGGAGTTGTAATTGGTTTTGGAAACCTTTGTAGTTAAAGCTACTGAAGTTCACAGAACAGCCAACTTGCCGAACACCCTCCTAAATCATTATTCGGTAGTTTGTGCCAGCGTTTTGCACTGTCAAATGACAAAGCTTCCTAAAATGACAATTCACAGAACAGCCCATCTGCCAAACTAGTCACAACCTACTGTATAACTGTAACTACTTAGGAGGATGTTCTGCAGGTAGGCTGCTCTGTGAAATTCAGTAGCTTTAACTATGAAGTCTGCCAATGTGACCATAACTTATTTTAAAATACAACTTTCCAGCTTAAAAATATTCATAAACATTTTAAGAAGCAGGACGGGGGCCATTTTAATCTATGGAGGCAGATAGAACACTGAAGGAATCATTTTGTTTTCTACTTTGCACAAAGATATAAGTGAAGTATATTTATCTATCTATCTATCTGTCTCTCTATATATTTAATTCTCTTAAAAGTACCCAACGCTAATGCCATTTGTCGCAGTTCTCGCGAGAGTTTGTGAGTGAGCTCCCGATTAGTGATGGGGACAGGAGGAGAAGCGGCACGCCTGGCTGGCCAGCTGTGCAGGGGAAGCGGCCGCCACCAGGGTGGCGGGTGGCCGCCAACAAGTGGCCAGCTGAGGAGAAGTGACTGCCGCCAGGCCAGAAGTGACCGCCACCAGGCGAGCAGGCAGCCGCCAAGGAGAAGCAACCTGGCCATTGAGGGAGAACAGGCTGGGGGAGAGAACAAAATGGGGCTTGGGGAGGGGGAGAAAGAAATGAAGTTGGGGTAGGAGAGACAGGGAGAACTCTGTGCCAGGTCAACTAGTATATAATATTATTGTAACTTAATTTTTAAAAGCATGGCACTGACAGTGCTTATTCGGCCTGCTGCACTTGTGAAAAGATCCAGATCTTTTGGGTTTGGGTTGGGTAAGGAATTGCTGTTCTGGCCCACAGCTAGTGCCTCATGCTTCCCCTCCTGCACTGCCCCTAAAATTCCCTGCCTCCACTAAATTATCTTCTTGTAGTATGTGTTCTGCAGAACTTTCATTGAGGAGGTTTGATTGTATATGTTATGTCTGCTTTTCTGTCCCTTTTTTCTCAATAGGATTATGACTTTCTGTATGATTCTGGTGTTTCCAGCATATTTGGTCCAGGAACCCGGATTCCAAAGGCAGCTGTTCAGGTTCTTGGTGATATTGAGAAACGTCTAGATAAGAGGCAGCAATTTATGTAAACTACAGGCAATTAGTACAATGGTAAATCTTATAATTTCTGTTAATACAATGAGATCACCTGCTATGAAGAGAGCAATTCATATCCAGTCTGCTATAATGTTTGATACTGCCTTGTGCTTTCTAAGAAAGTGGAAAACTGCTTGCAGTATAACATGTGAGGAATACTTTATATGACAATGTGAATAAAGTCTTACCAGTAGAGACAGAAATGAAGGTCAGTGAAATAAAACCAAAAAAAACCATACTGCTTTCATATGTAATTCATATTGTTAAAGTGTTCATTGGAGCCCAAAATATTTAAATAAGACTACTAATATTGAGCAAATAGATGGCTACATTCAGTAGCATAGTTTGTTGCACCTGAGTGTTAACACTTCAGAGCCAAAAAGGGTACATTTTATTTAAATTTAGTTACCAAATCGAGTTTTGTATTGCAGGCAGAATCTTCTTTATGGTGCAAATCCACCTATTTAAAGGAAAATTAAAAGGTCTAAATGAACTGAAATTATATAGATTCATGGTGCTTTCAGACATCGTGCCTTGCACAGAGCTTGCCAATATTAACCTTGTCACATACGTATTACAGGGTAAATCTCTAGCATGTTGAAGCCCCAGGCAAAATATTTGAATGTTCCAAGGATCAAATGTTTGAAAAAGTTGCCAAATTAGATAAGATCTTGCCATGTCTCTTCCCTCCCTCCACAGCCCCTAGATTCACTGAGTTTAACAAGGTCCTAGTTCTTCATTTCTCCCTCCCATTTCCTCAACCATACCAGTCAGCCACTCTTTGGCTTATCTGTCTCTCTTTGCATGTTCATTAATTGTTTGAACTTTTACAAGTAAGGGCTGCTCATCTGCCCGTATCTTTCCCCAGGTCCACTGGACTCAGACTGCTTCTGTTGCTAGGAATCTCTGGTGTTGATCCGTGTGATTCTGTCTCTGCTGCTCTCTAGGGTTGGGGTTCTTAGTTCTTCCTGAACAGCATAGCGGTGGCAATGGCACCTCCTGCTTCATGTGGTGGGCAGAAAACCCACACCCAGGGGCGTAACTACTATTAGGCAAGGGGAGGCGGCTGCCTGGGGCCCCCCATGCCTCGAGGGGCCCCCCCGAGGCAAGTCACATGTGAAGTGTGTGTGTGGGGGGGGGCCCATTTTAAAATTTTGTCTCTGGGCCCACTCCAGCCTTGTTACGCCCCTGCCCACACCAGCTCTGTGGGGAAAATCAGAAATATGCAGGGGTGGGGGGGGACATGCTCACAAATGGGGGTGGGGACCACTTTTTTGTTCTGTATTTTTCTGAGGCTTTTTAAATGTTTTCCATTTGAAAAAATGTAAATCTGGGGAAAAACCTTTTTTTAGAGTGATGACTAAATTCTTTTAAAAGAAAGGTTTTGGCATTGTCTTTTTAGGTGCCCTTTATTCACTCAAAAAGCTTTTAAATAACTATCTTGGACAATCTACAGTACTAATCAGTTGCAATTCCTGTATACTGTAACTGTGTACAGCTCTTAAATCCTCTTGCTGCTTCATATTTCTCCATTCTCCATTCTCCATATTACAGTGTCTTCTGCAGCATTTTGACTAACCTATGTTTGAAATTATCCACACCAAATCAAGAAGCAGTATAATGTGAAAAATGAGAAAAACGTGCTTCAAACTGTGCAAGCTTTAGAGGTTAGGGAGATTAGCAAAAATTATATCTCCTTTTGCAGAAACAGGATTTCTTCTACAAACAGAAAAAGTTATTCGCATACAACTCTGTTAGATTTACTCTGTGTGATGTGGATATACAGTTCAATATTCTTATAAAATCTAGCTCAAGATCCAGATTTACTGACACCCCTGTACTGTAATATGTTAGGCAGGAAAAGATGCTCACTTTTTTCAGAGAGCTGGGACCAGTTTGAGAGAGGGATAATACCCTGTGGGTATAGACCTCATCCTGCTGTTGCCTTTGTTAAAACAAGCATTGCAGCTTTGTATATTGTCTCTTCTGCTTCTGAATTACTTATGGAAAGGAGATTATTTTAAAGTCCAGATAATAAACATTTCCTTTTGTTTATTACCATGTTAATAGTTTCTATTTTCAGCACTTATTTCCTTCTTTCCCAGCTAGCAAAAACTCAGTTATGCTTAGGTACTTTCAGAGTGCAGTACAACAGGCTGCTCTTTCATCTATAACACTGGGTATATATGTAGTGATTGTATGACTAAAACGAAAAACAGTTATATTTTTACATTTCATAAATATACCAAGCAGTGCTATTTGAAGTACTAAGAGATGCATATTGCATTTTATATTATTTAAGTAAGTTTAGATCTGATAGGAAAATAAATATTGTGTCTATTTTGAATTTTCCCCAACTTTCCAGAAATGTTCTATCTCTAGGGAAGATGGAAGAGGTCACAGCAGAGGCAAAATGGATATCAGGGCACTGCATGACTGCTGAGGTTGCTTCTTTGCTGGGGTCCTGCCTCTTTAAGCTGAAGGGAGGCACAAGAAACAATCAGACTGCATGGGCTCGGCAATGGGAATTGGGGTGGGATTGAAAACAAAGAAAGAAGAGAATGACAGGCCCACCAGACCTGTCTAATCTTCTAAAGCTATCTAAACTACAGCAGTACTACTTTTCTGAGAGTGCCAAAAATATTTTTTTCTTTTGGTCTCTGCAAACGTTTTTAAAAAGATTGTGGGGAAGGGGTCTGGGAGCATAGTGTAGGCCTGGCAGGCAGTGTGAAAGATAAGGAACTGATATTTGAGTTTGAGGTTCTGTTCAGGGCCTCAGACCCCACTTCTGCTCTGCACTTAGTATGTGGGCTTGGGTCTCGCTTCATTTGTCTCCCTCAGTCCCTCTAGTCCCACATTCTGTTTTAAACAGTAACAGTAGTAGTAGTAGTAATCTTTTTTCTTTTTTTTTGGTAGCAAAAACAGTAGCAACTCACTCAGGGCCATTAGACCTGCCTGTGAAAGCAGCACCACACATTTTTTGAAAATGCTGGTGTGTTGCTCCCTTAGAATGCAAAAATTAATAAACGTGCTTAAAATTTAGATAGTATGTCCAACATAAAAGCAGAACTTACCAAATGTGTATCAATTTGCTGTTGAATATGACTTGTGTTGAAATATGAAAGTGTTTGCTGTTGAATATGACTTGGTTCAATTATGACTTTTGTTTAAAATTGTCATTTTTTTGCAGTGGGAGCACTTCTGCTGCAAAAAAAAGCTCCAGCGGAAGTGAGGTGTGCATTCACTTCTACTTCCTGCTGGACCTTCTTGGTTGAGGGAAGAATGGGAATGACAGCGGGGGCTGGTGACTTACGAAGAAAGCAGCAACTTAAAAAGTGCTGCCATTAATTGATTACACCACAATTCGTATTTTCAGTGTGTAACACAACTTATATATCTACCCTGTTTATTATGACTTGGTGCCATCTAGTTCTGATATATACACAGGCATTCTCTATGTACATACATTATAGTTGTTCTGCTTGAGTAATAAGCTGGACATCGTCCATCCCCAGAGTTTATAGTAGTGAGGCCAAATGTTGCTATGCCCCTGCTGCTGAGATATGGCAGCATTTAAATTGTGGGCTCCACACTACTAAATATGCCCATTGCTATTTCAGCTCCACCTAAAGTTCTGGCTACCCAACCCCACTCCTAAATGTGTTTAGAATTGGAATGTAAGGCAGCTGAACCCTTCCTGTTTACTGCATAACCTTTCACACATAGGAGTTGGTTTCTGCCATGTTGCGACATACTATTCCCTTGCATGCCTTTTCCTTTTTGTCATAGTGTGCTCTGCTTGCCCAAGCCATTTTTTGTTTCTCAAGCTACTATCCTCATTGTGTTTTTCTTTTCTTTTCTTTTGCACTTCCATGTCCTGCTCAGTTTGCCTCCTTACATTCTTGTTCAATGTTTCTCTTTAAGTCAATAGTCTTCCTGAATCTGTGGTGATATCTTATGGCCATAGAGTAGCCCTTTGCGGACAGGGATCAATTTTATTTATCTTGTTTATTTGTTATTTTTCTTTGTAAACCGCCCTGAGCTATTTTTGGAAGGGCAGTATAGAAATAAAATAAATAAATAAAATAAAATAAAATAAAATAATAGTGGCCTTAAAACTGTATGGGCAGGAGAGTTGCTAGATATTTTGTGACGTTGCTAATCTTTTGCTGAGAAGACATGTATGAAAAGTGAGTAGGGCAGAATAACCCATTTATGGGTTATTCCCCCATTCAAGGTATGGAAATGTCTTTAGCAAATAAAAACAACAGGGTTTTCCTTTTATGCTGGTGACGCACATCGGCTTCTCTGTTGTGGCACCCACAGATGCTTATGCAAAGATTTCAGTATCCATGCTAAATAATAGGAAATCTGGCCAGGCATTTCCTCTTTCTTTTTCTCCATGAAAAACTTCATTCTGTAAACCTGAATGTATGTTACAACTTAAGATCAGTCCCCTAAACCTTAAAACCTGGATGAAATCTATACATTATTACTACACGCTTGTCAATTACAAAAGCTTTCAGTGTCCCAACTTGATAGGAGGTAAATGATGTTAGTCTGTTGAAACAAACAACAAAGAGTCCTGTGGAATCTTAAAGTCTAGCAGATTTATTATGACAAGCTTTTTTGGGCTGCAGCCCACGTCATCAGCTGCATGAAGTGTTACCCTGTGATGGCAGATTATACACCCACAGATGCATATCAAGAACATGAGTGTAAACAATGGAGCCAAAAGGCTATGAAATACAAGAGGTACAGTCTGTCACAATTCTATGTAAAGCTTAAATGTATTCAATTTAAGCAAAGTGACTGCTCACAAGAGCAGCAATGGACAATAACGTGGTTTTCCTAATGTAAGTCTTTATAAGGACCAAATGAAACATCACAAAGTAGCAAGCAGATTCAAGTTCACCAGAACTCTTCATCAGTCTAGGTGATCTTAACTTTGTTATATTTCTTGAACATCTTGAGTGGGAGAGATAACTTTAGTCTCCATTTCCTCCTAAACAAGTAGAACTGAACATACATAAATTCTAGTGTGGTAGCTGCATGCTGGAGCTCCTAAAGGAGTGATTAAACTGATTTTTAGGTCAGCAGCAGATTGTCCAAAGACGCTGAAATGTGTCCAAAGTGCTGGTTTCTATGATCTGTTTCTACATTTCCTTTAAAAATACAGCTGTTCTATTGCAGTGTCTGAATCGGTCCTATTATGTGAAATTATTGGTAGTGGTTTCTGTACACTTGAGAAAGTTTGCCTTCCTAAGAATTCATGTTTCCAGCAAGCACTTCAGTTGAGCTGTCCCTTCAAATCTGGCAGCTTTTACAATTTTTGTTAAATATTCTTTTAACTCCAGTAGATTTCCCTTTGTTGTTCTAGAAAGCAGCCACTTGTTGGTTGTTGAACCTTTACTAGTTTCTGTTCAGGCAGAGTAGAGTAGTCCAGGGCTTGACAAACCCTAGGCACCAGGGATCAATGGCGCCTAGAAATATAACTCTGGTACCTAGACTAGGATATTCAAAATTTTAAAATAAAATTTTGATTTGTCCCAAGCAGCCCTGTTTGTGTTCTAAGTATGTTACTTGCCAAGGGGATAAAGAGAAGCCCATTTGCCCTCCTCCTCCACAATATCGGTCACTAAGTCCACTAGTTTTGCCAAGTGTCCATTGTCTAGCTCCTACAACATGGGGCTGGCTCCTAGATCCAAAGAGAGTTTGTCAAGGCCTGGAGTAGTTCAACAAACAACAAAACACCAAAGGTATGGTTTTAATGCCATTACTACCTTTGCCAGAGTTATGACTGTTGTAGGCACTAATTTGGTCCATAGGCTGAAAGTCCTTGTTTCTTGCTGGTAAGGCTTTTTTTTTTTTTTAAGACACCATTGAAATCCTTTAAAATCCTGTGCATAGAATTTTAATGCTATAGCATAGGTGTGGCTCCCCTTGTAGAGTTTCTCTCGGAGACATCATGCACCAGACTTCAGAGCCACATTTTTAAACAAAGTAGCTGCTATTGCTTATTGATTTTGAATTTCTCCACTTTCTATTTTTCTGATGGAAGAAATATGTACATTGCCCCTGCCTGACCACATTACTGACACATGTTTGTCAATGGAATTTTTGGTGTTAAAGAAATGAACTTGCTGGGCATGGCAGCAGTGGAGCTGCTTAACTTCACGCCGGAAAGTTTTGCTGAAGGTATAATAAATGAACGGGTTGTAGGCTGTCGATGATTTAGCAAACAGACATGGTAGTAATGTAACAAAGTATGGTATAGTTTCACTGGAGTGAAATATTGACCAGAAACTAACTGCAGCATATGGAGTCCATGCACCAAGAAATCCCACACTGACAAGTACAGCCATCTGAAAAAAGAACCACCACAGTGTCAGTCTATGGCTTTTCTTGGTTTTCTCCTATAGTATGCCATTTTTTATCAAAAAGGGAAAAGGAAGAATCCATTTCTTAAAATTTAAGTGATAACATAAATGAGCAGCTTTTATAGAATGCTTCTTATTTGAGATGGTTTCTATATTGCACTATTACAGTAAAGACCAAAGCAATCTCTTCTGAAGCTAGGCATGCCTTCAGAAGTGTATAACACAAGACAATTTTAGGATCAGAAGTTAACAATATATCTTGTGTTAGATGCCAAGATCACTTATTTCATAAAAACAGTGCAATAGAATGGATTTTCTACATTAGATCTTCAGTATTTCATAGAACAGAAATATACAAGCAGCCTACTTCCTCTGTGAACCCACATATTACAAAATTCAAGTGTCTTATAGTACACATCTTTACCATGACATTAGCTAGTTGCATGTATGACATGTTGCATGTATAGTCCATGACAATAAGCATGAATCTCAGTACCAAAACATGCTGCAAGTATTCTCACATTGCTGCAAGATATGACATATGGCTTTATTTATTTATTTATTTATTTATTTATATTAAAACATTTTTATATTTTTTATATTTTATGACTTGCATGGTCATATGCATACAGGAAGGTGTGTACGCCAATCAGCCCAATCCATTGCTCCCATACGTGTAATGAAGCTTCACCCACCATTTTGAATGAACAATTAGCATGCTCTATTATGCTAGCAATGTCTGAGCCATAAAAACGCTAAGAGAGAAGGTGCTTCTATCACTCTTGAAAACAAAACACACAAAAAACAGTTGTGTACACAACAGTTACCCACCAGTGTCAACTTCTTCTCCAGCTTTCCTGCATTTGAAATCCTGTTGAAATTCTGTATCTCTTGATAGGTTTTATGAATTTTCCAGGCTATACTCAAGTAACAGATGATGATGGTCATTGCAGGCAGAAATGTGCACAGAATAAACATGCTCAAGATGAAAGAAAACCCACTGAATGAGTTGTGGAACTGGCCCCATGCTATAGTACAGGAGGTGCCAAATGGTTCTGGGCCATAATGCCCCCAACCCAGCAAAGGCAGAATGGCCCAAAGTGCTGCATAGAGCCAGATCAATGTAATGGAAACACGTATGACATTTCTGTTGATGTTATGGCCTGGAAGAAAGGACATGTGATTATATATAACAGTCAATAACATTATGCACACAATCTTGGGCAAATCTGACATACAGATTAATAAAGCATATGTGCTACATTCCAGACTAAAGCAGCATAAGCACTCATGTGGGAGGGAAGGGGGCAATATTCACTGATCTCTCTTTCCTTCTGAAGTGCTCTGTGCTACCCAAAAATAAGCCTCTGAGGGCTGTGCAGACTTTGGATATATCTTTTAGGTGCCCATATCCATATCATATTTTTAGAGCACTTCAGAGGAAAGAGGAAGATCACGGAAAATCACCCTCCACTTATGCTGTTTGAGTCTGGAATGCTGCATGCACACTTCCTTTACTGCATGCATTCTTTGTTAGTCTGGATGTCAGCCATAACTTTTTTCCAGGTACAATTTTTGAGTCTGCCAAATAAACTTACTCTAGAACATGTTTTTAAAACTATCACGTGATGAACATAAAGTTTCATAACACTGAGTGCATTTTATAAAATCTATTAAGCTTGGCATCAGGTTTTGTTCTGCCTAAAATAACATCTTAATAAGAAAGTTCCACAACTTTGTTAGACAATTTAATCCTTTCCCTGATTACCTAAAATAGGAAGGATTTTCTTAAACTTTCTAAATTCAGTTTCCTGACAGTTAAAACACATGGGGTTTGATGCAGAGATAGCCTGTACAAAAAGGGCACTACATGCAACTGATAAAATGGATCATAATTTGATGCAGATAATGTATTTGCAATGGTACCCAAAGGTGAATAGCCATTATGACAGACAGCTAATGCAGTCTAGGATATTGTGAACCACCCAGGGACTTTTTTGTATGGGGTGATAATTATATAAATGTACTAAATAAATTAATTAATAATAATAATAAATAATAAGTACTGCCCCACCGCAATCAGGCCTGATCCCAGAGGTTCTCGCATGCAGCCTAACCTAGGCTGGGCTTCCTGAGCTTGGGTGAGGGTGCACTTGAGAATAGCCTCAAAAGGTGTGCTGTATTTTAATGTTGTATTCTGCTGGTCACATTGCCTTGGCCAAATTTCTGTTCAAGACTGTCTGAAAGCAGATTTACTATTGGGTTGTATATCCTTTCTTTCTGTGAAGCACAGTAATGCTGATAATACCTTTATTCTGCTCAGCTTGTCACCTCTTTCTAGACATTTCCTTTTGAGAAGATGAAATCCTTGTGCAATTGTTGCACCCTTGCAACAGCTAAATCCTTGCTTACTTACTATTAGATTTGGCTGAGTGGGTTACAAAAAAACGGATTACCGCCATCACACATAAGGTCATCATACTGGAAACACCAAAGAAGAAACCCATCAGAGCATAATAAATGCAGGCTGCATCTCCACCCAGCCAGGCATGGTTCCAGGCAGAAGCGATGGCCAAAGGGTACATGCTGATGGCCATGCCAAGATCTGTTACTGCTAAGTTTACCGTAAGGAGCTCAGGTGACCTGAGACGAGAAGAACGCCTTATGGCCACAGCCAGGACAGCTGAATTCCCTAGAATTGTCAAGAGTGCTGAAAAAGAAAGGGAAACAGTTTGGTTTAGAAGTATTAATGATCCTTTAATAATGTATGACCCTGCAAGACCCAAATAGCATCATGGCCTGCTACTACAGTCTTCTAGAGAAGCCTTATAGGATTCCATAAAGAGCATGATAAACCTATGCAATTGTTGCAATCAGGTGTACAGTTAAGGGCCCTCAGACTAGGGATGTGCAAATTGATTTGGGTACAAATCAATTTGTACCTAAATCTAGCTGATTCGGGTGATTTGGAGACAAAACAAATCACCCCTATGGTCCTTTGGCTAGATTCGGGTACAAATCAAATCACGACTGATTCAATTTGAATCGATTAGAGTTTCGGATCCCTCCTATTAATTCCCCCAGATTCCCAGCTTTCATTTTTTTTAAAAGCTAAGCTCTAGCCCTCATAGAAGTGGAGTTATGGAGCAAAATGTGTGGTCACTATTTTTCAAGAGTTTGGATTCTTTGGTGTATAATAACTTTCACTCAATGAATCCTTATGAAGATTAATTACATACCTTCATTTCTTCTATTCATTTTGACTGTCTTTTCGACACTGCCAACTGTCAACTGCCATGTGCCAACTACACCCCACTCCCAACTGCAAGGCACTGGGGTACTACTCAGTTTAAGTTAAGTGTCTAATGGGTAGAAACTACCACCCAAATTGCATAGGAATTGGGCAAAGGGCTGATTTTTGGTGAATTGTTGAAGTTTTAGTGTCTTTGGGGCAGATTTGGGGCATAAAGTGGTATCTGGGGTGGAAGAGTGGGGTGGGTGGAAGCTACCACTCAAATTGCAGGGGGATTGGGCAAAGGGCTGATTTTTGGTGAATTGTTGAAGTTCACACATCTTTAAGGTTTTCCCCCATAAGGTATAATTGAGGTGTATTGCTTCAACGTCGGGGGGGGGGGAGGGATGGTCTAGAGCAGTGTGGGTTTGGTGGTAGTGCCCAAGGGGGGCAAGGAAGCTACCAGAATTTTTTCAAAGGATTTGGGCAGAGGGCTGATTTTTGGTGATTTGTTGAAGGTTTAAGGTTTTCACACATCTTTAAGGTTTTTCTCTATAGGGAATCATGTAAGTTTCAGCAGCCCCATAACTGCACTTGGGGATCACTGGGGTGGCCCAGAGCGAGTGGCAGTGTAGTGATCAGAGAGCCAGCCACCCCCATGAGTTTCTAACCCATGTGGTACAGGGTTCTGTTGTTTCTGAGGCGTTCTGAGTGTAGATTCTCTAGTAGCAAATGAGATTTCCAATACAAACCATAAATCCACTCTCATTTGCTATCAGAGAATCCACACTCAGAACACCTCAGAAACAACAGAACCCTGTATCCCATGGGTTAGAAACCCATGGGGGTGGCTGGCACCCTCTGTTCACTACACTGCCACTCACTCTGAGCCACCCCAGTGCCCCCCAAGTGCAGTTATGGGGCTGCTGAAACCTACATTATTTCCTATGGAGAAAAACCTTAAAGATGCATAAACTTCAACAATTCACCAAAAATCAGCCTTTTGCCCAATCCCTCTGCAATGTGGGTGGTAGCCTCCACCCATTAGATGCTACCACCCCACCCTTCTGCCCCAGATCCCACTTTATGGCCCAAATCTGCCCCAAAGACACTAAAACTTCAAAAATTCACCAAAAATCAGCCCTTTGCCCAATTCCTCTGCAATTTGGGTGGTAGCCTCCACCCATTAGGCACTACCACCCCACCTCACTCTTTTGGCCCTGGGACCCTTTTTTAAATCCAAATCGATTCAGATTCAGATTTGGATTAATTCGGACCCGAATCAAATCTGGGGTGATTCAGATGAGTCAGATTTGGACCCAAAAACAAATCAGGGGTGTTTCAGTTTGGATCCGAATCGAAACACCAAAAATCCGAATTGCACACCCCTACCTCAGACTTGCTGAAATCAATGGTCTTGAGGGCATTTGACTCCATCTTAAAATGTGGCCACTGTATTTTATTATCCATCCTCTGAGATCTCCAGTCCAGCATGTAAGTGATTTGTGTCAGAAGTTACTTTTAAAATGTTTAATTATTCTACTAGTACATGAAAAGGGAAAGAGACCTCCTGTGCTTGTAGATCTTTCCTCTTCATAGGTGGTAATGGATACCTTTCTATACGTGTGAGGTTCTGCATTCAGTGGTGCAAATACAGTTGTTATTTTTCCTGTTCTGTGCACTATGCCTGTTTGTTTCTTTCTCTGCTAGGAAAACTATTAACAGTAATCAAGTTTAGGAATCCAGAGCTGATTCATCCCCAAAAGCTATGTTGCTTCCCCCCACATTTTTGTTTTGTGACCAGTCTTGTGAAATCTCACATCTGGTGTGGACAAAAGGTGTCATTCCCTACTTAGAAGTAGGAACCTTGAAATTTTGAGTGAATCAAAATGTAGAAAGATGCACTGGACACTTCCAGTCTGACGCGCACTGGGGCGGCAACAAGGTATGCTGCTGCCCCACAAGAACGTTTTTCTGCACAGCGTTGGCAGGGGAAACGTGGGGGTAGGGCAAAAGCACCCTCCCTGCTCTTTAAAAGGTAACACACACACACTGCTGTCAAACCGGCCATCGCCACTTCCATGCACATCCCTATCTAGTGGGTGACTTACTCCAGAGGCTGGATGGGCATCTGCTTATCCTACTAGACCTCTCAGAGGCCTTCAGTACCATCCACCATGACATGTCTACTCATGAGAGGGATTGCTCAGTGGTTGCTCTTGTACTGTGGAACTCCCTCCTGAAAGAGTTCCAGCTGATACAACCTTTGTTATTTCACTGGCTTGTTACGACGTTTTTATTTTGGCTGCCTTTCCCCCTCTCCCTGTAGTTATTTTTTGGAGCCTAGTGTTTTGATTGCTTTGGATTTGATATTGTATCACTATCGTGTGAGCATTAAATTTTTGACAGAAAAGCAGGGTGTACATTTTAAAAAAATTAATATGACATGACATCTCATGTCTTTCAGTGCAGTTTCATACATTCATACACTTTATTCCTCTTTTTCCTTTCAAACATTTGACCTTTTTAAGAACATAAGAACAGCCCTCCTGGATCAGGCCCAAGGTCCATCTAGTCCAGCATCCTGTTTCACACAATAGCCCACCAGATGCCGCTGGAAGCCACAAGCAGGAATTGAGGGCATGCCTTCTCTCCTGCTGTTACTCCCCTGCAACTGGTGCTCAGAGGCATTCTGCCTTTGAGGCTGGAGGTGGCCTATAGCCCTCCAACTAGTAGCCAATGATAGACCTCTCCTCCATGAAGTTATCCAAACCCCTCTTAAAGCCATCCAGGTTGTTGGCTGTGACCACATCTTGTGGCAGAGAGTTCCACAAGTTGATTATGTGTTGTGTGAAAAAATACTTCCGTTAGTAGGTCCTAGATTTCCCTGCAATCAATTTCATGGGATGACCTCTGGCTCTAGTGTTATGTGAGAGGGAGAAGAATTTCTCTCTATCCACTTTCTCCACACCATGCATGATTTTATAGATCTCTATCATGTCTCCCCGCAGTCATCTTTTTTCTAAACTAAATAGCCCCAGGTGTTGTAGCCTTGTCTCGTAAGAAAGGTGCTCTAGGCCCCTTATCATCTTGGTTGCCCTTTCCTGCACCTTTTCCAGTTCTACAATGTCCTTTTTTAGATGTGGTGACCAGAATTGTACGCAGTACTCCAGGTGTGGCCACACCATAGTTTTGTATAAGGGCATTATAATATTAGCCGTTTTATTTTCAATCCCCTTCCTAATGATCCCTAGCATGGAATTGGCCTTTTTCACAGCTGCCGCACATTGAGTCGACACTTTCAACGAGCTGTCCACCACGACCCCAAGATCCCTCTCCTGGTCAGTCACCGACACCTCAGATCCCATCAGCATATACTTGAAGTTGGGGTTTTTCGTCCCAATGTGCAGCAATTTACACTTGCCAACACTGAACCACATCTGCCACTTTGTCACCCACTTATCTGTATTAATTTATTTAGTGATACAAGAATCTGTGAATATTTAAACAGCTAACATGTTTTGTGTGTGCAGTTCAGTTGGACTGTTCGGGGTCAAACCAAACCCCCTGTTCGGTCCGACCCTGGACCAACACCCTGCCCCCGTCCAGTTCAGGGGATTCATGAGCTTTTTTTTTTTTTTTTTTAATTAGGTTTCCCAAAAAACACCTTACCGTCTCCCAGGAAGTTGTCCGATGTGGTGGTGGGGGGTCCATGGAGGTTCCCCCTCGCCCCACCGGCCTCCCTTATTTCCAAAACCGGCTGTTCGGCCATTCAGCTGGTTTTTGACCTCTCCTGCCAGAGTGGCAGCCATTTTGGAGGCTACCATGTCTGTGCAATAGGCCTCTCCCTTGCCTGGCATGACCCCCTACCCCAAACTACTGTCTCTGGGCAGTTAACAACAACATAAAACATATTAATAATGAAAACTTAAGCAATTTAAAACCATAGTTCAGTTAAAAAGTGTGGGTGAAAATATAAGTCTTTAGAGGCTTTTTCAAGGTTGTCAGAGAGGGGAGACTTTTATTTAAGCAGGGAGTGCATTCCAGAGTCGCAGGGCAGCAACAGACAAAGCCCGTCCCTGCATAGCCACCAGATAAGTCGATGTCAACTACAGACAAGGCTCTCCAGATGATCTCAATGGACAGTGGGGCTCATGGCGAAAAAGATGTTCTCTTATATACCTAGGGCCTAAGTTGTTTAGGGCTTTATTTTGCCCAGAAACTTATCAGGAGCAGGTGTAGCTTTTTTAATATAGGAGTAATATGGTCTCTCCAATATGACCCAGAGACTAATCTAGCTGCCTCATTCTGTACCAACTGCAGTTTCTAGACTATGGATACCCCATATAAAACACATTGTGGGGGCAGTCCTACATAGTGGCAGCCCCACATAGAGCACATTGCTGTCTTCAAGTCTGGAGGTTATCAGCATATAATATGTACCACTGTTCTGTGGCCGTTTATCTCAAGAAATAGATGCAGCTGGCATATCAGCCAAAGCTGATAGAAATTACCTCTGGCCAATGCCTCAACCTGGGACACCAGGGAGAGATTTGTGTTCAAAAGCACCCTCAGACTGCATACCTATTCTTTCTGGGGAAATGTGTCCTCGTCCAGAACCCACAGATCTAAATTGCCTCCCAAGATCCAACACCACACAATAAATATCTCTGTCTTATCTGGATTCAGTCTCAGTTTGTTATCCCTCATCCAGCCCATCACTGCCTCCAGGCAGGCATTTAGGGAGGTTATGCTTTTCCTGAAGATGTTGACAAAAATAAATTTGGTTATGCCTTCTCCTGAAGATGTTGACAAAAATAGATTTGAGGAACAGATTTGGGTGTCATCAGCATACTGATAACACCGGGCACCAAATCTCCTGATGATCTCTCTCAGCAATTTCATGTAGATCTTAAAAAGCACTGGAGACATATGGGGCTCTGTGGGACACAAATACAAATAGGAAAAATATGTATATACTGCTTTTCAACCCAAGTTCCCAAAGTGGTTTACATAGATAAATATAAACAAACAAACAAAGTGGCTCCCTGTCCCCAAAGGGCTCACAGTCTAAAAAAGAAACATAAGATAGACACCAACAACAACTGTGCTGGGGATGGATAGAGCCAGTTGCTCTCTTCTTGTTCAAGAACAGGAGCAGAGGGAGGCCAGCAGCGGCCCAGTTTCTGCCGCCCGCTGCATCTGACGTCAGACACAGGGAGTGTTTAGCCACACACACCCCAAGTGTGATGTCAGACATGGGGGCGTGGTTTAGCTAGATAAATTGGCTAGCTCTGCATTCACAGCATGGCCAGAGCGAGCCGCTCTGAGCAACTCTCCCTGCCCGCTCTGGCCGTGCTGCAAACACAGCACTGGCCAATCTAACTCCGAAATGTGGCCATGGGGCCCCGTTTGGGAGCTAAATCACGCCTCCCGCATCTGATGTCAGATGTGGGGGGGGGATATCTGGGGCACGCGGCACAGCCCCTGAGTGGTGGCGATCCGCATTCTTTGAACCCATCCGCTCAATGGTGGCTCCGCCCCTGCTCACAAAAGAGAATCATCACTTTAAAAAGGTGCCTCTTTGCTCAGTTAGCAGAGGACACCATATAAAAGTTCAGATTATGAAGAGCAACAGTCTCCATTTGGAATTTGCCAGAGAGGTAGGAGCAGAGTCTCTACAAAGCAGTGCCGCCACCCCCAAAGCCTTCAGATGCTCCAGAAGAATACTATAGTTGATAGTACCAAAAGTGCTGAGAGATCAAAAAGGACCAACAGTGTCGCACTCCCTCCCTCAATTCCTAAATGGAGATCATCCATCAGGCTGACCAAGGCAGTCTCCATCCCATAGCCCGCCTGAAAACCAGTTTGAAATGGGTCTAGATAATCAGTTTCCTCCAAGACTGCCTGGTGCTGGGAGGCCACTACCCTATCAATTACCTTGCCCAGCCACAGAGGGTTGGAGACAGGCCTATAGTTCAGGCTTCTGAACTATATAGGCAGGCTTCTTCAGAAGAGGTCTAATGATTGCCTCCTTAAGACAAGGCATCCTGCCCTCCCTCAGAGAAGTGTTTATAATATCTACCAGGCCTTCTACAACCATCCCCCTGCCAAATAGTATAAGCCATGTTGGACAAGGGTCAAGAGAACAGGTGGTAGGATGCACTGTTCCAAGCAGCTTGTCCATATCCTAAGGAGTCACACATTGAAACTGACCCAGCCTAACCACATAAGAGGAATTGCTTGATACCTCCGCTTCAGACACTACAGTAATTGGGTCTGAGTCTAAGCTGGCCCAAATATGAGAGATTGTATCCATAAAGAACTCATTTAAAATGTGACAGTAGGTAATTGATGGTTCCAAATTCTGATTCAAGGGAGGAAGGGCATGTACTACCCCTCACAACCCTGAACAACTCCACCAGACATGAGCTTGTGGGTCAGCAGTCAGTCAGTCAGTCTTTATTAATACAGCCAATGGCCAGAATTACAAAAATAAAATCATTTAGAATTAACAACTTCATTCCGAATAACACCACAAATATAACAGAATTTAGCAACATTGAGTAAGTTCTCCTCTTTACAATCCTTTAAAATTAAATTTAAATAATCAGTTTCAGTTAATCCTGGAAACAGGATAAGTTGAGGTGAAATGTATTTCTTCCTAATATCACTGTAAAATTGGCAATACAAAAGAACATGAGCCATCGTCTCAACTTCTCCCGATCCACACGGACAAACACGGCAATGATAAGGAATATTTTGGAATCTCCCCTGCAGCACAGCTGTATTCAAGGCGTTACAACGGGCCAAAGTTAAAGCCCTACGAAATTTAGGTACTGTAAGAAGAGATACATATCTGGCTGGGGAATAGCTTACAGTTTCGACATTCAGGAAAACACCCCTAGGAATTAAACTCCTGTCAATCTGAGATTCCATATCGAGAATCCTTTCCTTAAGTCTTCCCCTAGCCTCCTCATAAGGCAAACTAAGGATGGCTGCAGGTGAAAATCCATAGTACTGCAATCTCGCTTCAATAGCTTCCAACCAGGCTGAGCGATAAGAATCTTGAAAAATCAATGAGACAATACCAATAGGCCTAAACATCAATTTGAGCCAATAGCTCAAAATGAAAAGCCATGCCCAGGCTTCAACTTTAATCAATCCTGCCTCAAGGCGCAGCACTACTCTGGGCACACAGCCAGGTACTTGAAAGATGTTTTTCAGAAAGGTTGATTGTATTGCCTCAACTTTCTCGAAATTGGAGTATAGCCCCAACTGAACACCATACAGTAGTTGAGCCCTTACCTTTGCATTAAATAGTTTGATGGCTGCTGGGACATACTGAGCACCTCTAGAGCGGAAAAAGGACTGGATCAAATTAGCACTTCTTCTTCCACTCTGGATAACATAATCTCTGTGCAGTAGTCGTGATCCAGTAGCAGAAAAAACAATCCCGAGATATTTGAATTGTTTCACTTGTTCAAGCTGGACTCCATTAAAAAACCAGCGATGTAAAATAGGGCGTCTTGCAAATACCACAATTTTAGTTTTGGAACAATTAACTTCCAGCAGATTCAACTTACAATAATCATCTTTACAATAATCACTTACAATAATCACTTTTTTGTGGGTCAGCAGCAGAACCGCAGCAGAACCGCCACTGAGTAATAATCACTTTTTTGTGGGTCAGCAGCAGAACCACAGCAGAACCGCCACTGAGCAGCAGCAGAACCGCCACTGAGTGAACAGGTTAAAAGAACCCAGGCCACCGCCAATCAGGAGCCATGGCTGGTGCCCCAGCCACACACCCTGTGTCTGACATCAGACATAGGGGGCCTGGCTTCACTTGCAAATGGTGTCGTGTCCCCTGTTTGAGAGCAAATACCATCCAGTGCTGCGTTTGTAGCAACTGACCCCTCTACAATCAGACCCTGTGACAGAGTGCTGAGAGGAAGCCATTTTACAGAGACCATGGAGGAGGCCAGGACTCTGTTCAGGCCTCTGGGCCGATCTTTGTTACCGGCACCCTTGAACATTAAGTCTAGGACTACTCGTTCTGCAGTCAGCAAGACTCGGGTGGGTCACCAGAGCTGCATGCTATGTGCTATATATGTTAGTATATGTGCTGAAATAATGTAAGTGCTGGTATAGTGTCAGCTGGTCTATTTTGATTGCTCTGATATTTATTCCCTTGATCAAATTTTTTGTTACTAAAGGCCGGGGTTGAAAGTAGAGTTAAGCAGGCAGTCAGGCAGCACTGGGATGGATCAACGTGGATCCCAGCACTAGGGATGTGCATGAACAGCTCGGGCAGCCACCAGTGGGGCAGGGAGCAGTTCCCTTAAAAAGCAAGTAAGCCCCTCCTTCCTCGTCCCCACCCCACCGCTTTTCCAGCAGTGGCGCCCACTCCCCAAAAGGCCACGTGGGGCTGCAGGGCTATTCCCTGAGGCCTCTGCACAGTGTCAGCATGCACATGCCGATGCCGCGTGGAGGCTGCAGGAGACAGTGCTACAGGGGCGCAGCCTTTTGGAGAACAGGCGCCGCTGCCAAAAAAAGTGGCGGAGTGGGGACAGGCAGGTAAGGAGCTGCTTACCTGCTTTGTAAGGGAACAGCTCCCTGCTCCACTAAGCCAGTTCCAGCACTGGTGCCTGAACCAGTTTGGTACTTCCCAGAGGAGGTGCCAAACTGGCTCATGCACATCCCTACCTGGGACTGCACACAAGCAGCCTAACCCAGGCTGGGCTGCCCTACCCTGGGTTAGTCTGCTTGTAAGTATAGGCTTGATTTCAGTCAAATTGGTCCTGAGTTTTTGTTTGGTTCTGTTGTGTTTTGCTGCTGTTTAACCAAAATATAATAGGTACAATAAAGATGGCTTGCTATTGAGTTCACTGAAATGCAAGTGCACTTATTCTGGATCGTGCCCACTGAATGCAGCAGAATTTAACCTAATTTGAAATACAATCTGACAAGTTTAGCATTCATTTTGTAGATCAGGGAAAATGTCAGCAAGGCGTCTTTCTCTAGGGTTAAACTGGGGTTCTCCACTTCATTTCTCTAATAAGTGGCATTATAATTCGCTAACTATTCACAGAATTGCCTGGAGTTTAATGTAGACAAAATGCAATATTTGCCAAGCCATTTATCAGAACTCTTTTTGCATCCTGTTTAATTTAACAGCTATAAGTATATCAGATAGCACTCCAAAATCCATAACTGTTTACAAGAAGCAGGCAGCAGACTCCAAGTTAAAACTGTGAAGTTCGCCTTCAGAAGGACAGTGAAAACTATGTTGTTTAGGCGAGCTTTCAATATCTTTTAAGTGGCTTCAATGGAATGTATGTTATTCTGCCATGTATGTATGTGTCTTTGTGGTGTTGGTTTGTATTAATGTACTGTAACTGTTGGTCAAAACAGACATCACTTTAAGCATGTGATTGAGATCAGGGTGCTTTTATACTCAGTAAATAGGAGCAATTTCTGCTCTCTGCAGATTGGGATCATCGCAAGGGGGAGGGAGGTTTGAACCCTCTTCCCCACCCCCCACCCCTGGCTGCTTTTTGGCTGGGAGCAGTGTTCCCACTAACAGGAGATCCCAGGTGTTGTTGACTTCAACTCCCAGCATCCCCAGCTGTGATGTCCTTTGGCTGGGAATTATGGGAGTTGTAGTCAACAACATCTGGAATCCCTTATTTAAAACTACATCCAAACAAATAACTTTTACAGCACATCCCATGCATATTTACTCAAAAATCAGTCAGCTAGTGTACCATTTTGAACAAGAGAAGTGATTCTCTCTCTATATCTCTGTTTATAAGTTTCAGCTGAAGCATGCTTTCTTGGATATGTTTCCTGCTTTCAAAATGCATCTAACAATGTATTCAACTGCTCATTTATGATATAAAACTGAACTGGGGGTCCTCCTTGATCCAGCCCTGCTCCTAGAGAGTCAGGTGGTGGCAGTGGCAAGGAGTGCCACCAGCTCTGCCCCTTACTCAAGAAAATCAGCCTGTTCTCAATTACCCATGCAAAACCATGTTTGAATGTTGGCAAAGCACTCTGTGGGACTGCCCTTTAAATGTATTCAGAAACAACAGATGGTACAGAATGTAGTTGTCTGATTGACTTCTGGAGCTGCCTACAGTGCACATATTACAACTATCTTTAAGGCACTGCACTGGCTGCCAGTCAGTTTCCAGGTGCAATTCATGGTGCTGGTTATTACTTTTAAAGCCCTAAACAATCTGGGCCCTGGGGACCTTAGAGACCACGTGTTCCCAGCTGAATCTACCCACCTGACTACATTGGCTGAGGGGGCTCTGCTCTAGGGGTGTACATGAACAGTTCATGCCAAGCCCATTCGCCAACCCATAACCCATAACCCAAACCGGAGCCGGTTTGGAGGTTCAATCATAGACTGAACTGAGGGTGATTCGGTGCATGATCAAACCGAACCGGGCCCGGTTCAAGCAAACCAGTTTGGCATGGTAAGGGGCGGCCAGGCAGGGGCAGTGAGAGAGAGGGGAAGCTGCTTTCCCTGGCCGGTGTGGCTGCCAGCACCGCCACTCAGGACTGCTTGCCCTCCCACCGTGGCCCCCATGGTGCTCTGCCCTCCTTTACCAAGCCACCACGCAATTTGCACAGCCATGCAAATGGCCACCGTGCATGTGCGGAGGCCAGAACCAAGCCACCACTGAGCCAGCGGCTCAGTAAAGGAGAGGGGAGCATGCTTGGGACGGCAAGCAGCGGCTAGTGGCAGCCGGGAGGGCGAGCAATGGCAGTGGCAATGGCAGCCACACCAGCTGGGGTAAGCAGCTTTTTCTCTCTCTCACCATCCCTTGCCCTTTGAAGAGCCTCCCACCCCCCGTACTTGTAAAGGGGGATCCTCACCAAAAGTTGGACTCACAATCACTTCCCACCTTTGCAGGGGCGAGGGACCTGTTAGGAGGGTCTGCCCAAGCAGGTTATTGGATCCAAGAGGATTTCAAGAAGCCTTAGAAGGATTTAGTGTCAGTTCTGCTGGTGATCCTGTTGATGCCCTGGGGGAGAACTGGAACAGCAAACTCACTGGGGCAGTAGACATGATTGCTCCTAAGTGTCCTCTCTGTCCCGCTTCAAAACTGGCCCCTTGGTATACGGGAGAACTACGGGGGCTGAAGCGGCAAGGTAGACAAATGGAGCACAAGTAGAGAAAGACTCGGCTTGAATCTGACAGATTGCAACATGGAGCTCATTTGAAGACCTATGCTCAGGCGATATGTGCGGCAAAGAAGCGATTTTTTTTCTGCCCGTATTGCATCCGCAAGTTCACGTCCGGTGGAGTTGTTCAGGGTTGTGAGAGAGCTCGTATGTGTCCCTCCTCCCTTGAACCAGAAACTGGAAACATTGATTACCCGTTGTGATGTGTTTAATGAATTATTTGTGGAAAAAATCTCTCATATTCAGGCCGACTTAGACTCCGTCTCCACAATTACTTCAGTGTCTGATGTGGAGGTGTCCAGCGACTCCTCTTGTGTGGTTAAGTTGGATCAGTTCCAGTTTGTGACTCCAGAGGATGTGGACGAGTTGATTGGTGCGGTGCGACCTACCACCTGTTCTCTTGACCCTTGCCTGACATGGCTTATATTATCTGGCAGGGGCGTTGTTGTAGAAGGCCTCGTAGAGATTCTGAGGGAAGGTAGGATCGCTCCTTGTCTTAAGGAGGCAATTTTTAGATCGCTTCTGAAGAAGCCTACATTGGATCCCTCAGATTTGAGCAACTGCAGGCCTGTCTCCAACCTTCCGTGGCTAGGCAAGGTAAGAGGGTGGTGGCCTCCCAGCTCCAGACAGTCCTGGAGGAAACTGATTATCTAGACCCATTTCAAACTGGCTTTTGAGCTGGCTATGGGGTGGAGACTGCCTTGGTCGGCCTGCTGGATGATCTCCAATTGGGAATTGACAGAGGAATTGTGACTCTGTTGGTCCTTTTGGACCCCTCAGCAGCTTTCGATACTATTGACCATAGTATCCTTCTGGAGTGTCTGAGTGGGTTGGGAGTTGGAGGCACTGCTTTGCAGTGGTTCCGCTCCTACCTCTCAGGCAGGTTCCAGATGGTATCCCTTGGAGACTGCTGTTCTTCAAAATCTGAACTTTTGTATGGTGTGCCTCAGGACTCTGTATTGTCTCCAATGTTGTTTAACACCTACATGAAACCTCTGGGAGAGACCATCAGGAGATTTGGTGCAGAGTGCTATCAGTATGCTGATGACACTCAAATCTATTTCTCCATGTCAACATCATCGGGAGAGGGCATAACCTCCCTAAATGCCTGCCTGGAGTCGGTGATGGTCTGGATGAGGGATAACAAACTGAGAGTGAATCCAGATAAGACGGAGGTACTCATTGTGCGGGGTCAGAACTCAAGAGACGATTTTGATCTGCCTGTTCTGGATGGGGTCACACTTCCCCAGAAGGAACAGGTACACAGTCTAGGGATGCTTCTGGATCTAAGCCTCTCCCTGGTGTCCCAGGTTAAGGCGGTGACCAGAAGTGCCTTCTAACAGCTTCAGCTGATACGCCAGCTGCGTCCGTTTCTTGAGGTGAACAACCTCAAAACAGTGGTACATCTGCTAGTAACCTCCAGACTGGATTACTGTAATGCGCTCTATGTGGGGCTGCCCTTGTACGTAGTCTGGAAACTACAGTTAGTCGAGAATGCAGCAGCCAGGGTGGTCTCTGGGTCATCTCAAAGAAACCATATAACTCCTGTACGGAAGGAGCTACACTGGCTGCCGGTATGTTTCTGGGCAAAATACAAGGTGCTGGTAATAACCTATAAAGCCCTAAACTGCTTGGGCCCTGGGTATTTAAGAGAACGCCTTCTTCATCATGAACCCCACCACCCACTGAGATCTGCTGGAGAGGTCCGTCTGCAGTTGCCACCGGCTTGCCACTCAGGGACGGGCCTTCACTGCTGCCCCAAGGCTTTAGAATGTGCTCCCTAGTGAAATAAGAGCCTTCCCATCTCTGGCAGCTTTTAAAAAAGTTTTTAAAGATGCATCTGTTCACCCAGGCTTTTAATTAATATTGTTTTAATGGTTTTAATGTTGTTTTAAAATATTCTTTTAAAATTTTTAATTTGTTGTAATGTTTTAAACTTTCCATTTTTGTTTTAACCAATGTTTTACTTTGTTTTTATTTTGTTGTAAACTGCCCAGAGATGTATGTTTTGGGCAGTATAAAAATATGTTAATAAATAAATAATAAATAAATAAGTAGTACATTGGCTGCCTGAACCAGTTCAATCAAATTGACCATAACACGGTTCAGTTCGAATAGATTTGTATTCGAACCAAACCACATTTTTTGGGTCATGCACACCCCTACTCTGTTCCGTGTACCGACACCTGCTGAAACTCATTTGTCAAACACACAGGTCAGGGGACCTTCTAAGCGATCGCTCTCAGGTTCTGGAACTCACTCTCAGATGAGATCTGCACGCCTCCCTCTCTCCCAGTCTTACAGAGGAGACTGAAGACTGCCTTTTTTATCCAGGCTTCTGGCCATTGATTATCTCCCAGCTCTTCTAAAGGCAGTACAGAAATGTAAATAATAAATAAAATGAAATGAAATTTAGACCACGTATTACATAATTAGTGTGACTGCGTAACTGTCAATACTTTTCCTGTCATGTATGAGTCAAATATGCAACTTTCCAGCTTCTAGATGCGTACTCTAATGAAAAGCAAACTAATTCATCATCATCATCACCATCATCATCGAAACCCCAAATACTATCCTCAGCCCACCTCTCCACAGGCAAAATAGCATTGCAACTAAAGACCACAGTACTAAGAGTCAAGGAACTTAATTTAAAACTACAAACAGCTTTAAGGCTGCAGACCTTACAGCAGCTAAACCACAGATCCTCTCACTATACAGCTGCAAAGCGGTGGAACTTACCTATAACCAGAAGAAATACACCTGCTCCATAATCTTCTGTTGGGTGAAGTTTGGAAATGTAGTGGTCCTCCATATCCAACTGTGGAAATGAAGAAGATTCTGAAGCAAAGAAAAACACTGTGAACAAGAGAAGCTATTCCATAGATTGGGTAACAGCCTTTCTAAGGAGCAGACAGGGAGACTGAACGCAGTTCTTGAGAATAACCTCTTTTGGATCCTGGTCTCTCCCACATGTTGTATGACAGTTAAGGAGAATGGAGCTGGACAATGTACTCCTTTTCTGGGAGAGGCACAGCATGAGAACCAGCTATAGACACAGCCTCTGCTACTGATTGGCTTATAAAATCTCCCTCCACCCTCTCCTCTCCTCCCTGTCCATTGCTTTGCTGTCTAGCTTTTTCTGTAGTACTAGCTCCCTTACACCATACTAGGTAGCTGAAAAGCAAGGAGAATTTTTAAGCATGGCGAATGTTTTAAGAGCTTTTGCTTGGTGTTTAAAGAACCCTAAGCATTGGCTTAGTAAGCATTCATTCTCCTATATCCCCTTCAATGAGGCAGCTTTGGGGCAGCCCTTAATATAATTGTTGTTTTTATATATCTGAGGTCAAATAGTTAAGAATTAAACATATTAAAAGGTAGGCTAATCTTAAAAGGTTTACAGTGCTGAGCTGACCCCAGCTGCATCATAGGAGGAAGAATGCCTAAGATTACTTGTCTGAGCAAAAGAAAGAAAGAAAGAAAGAAAGAAAGAAAGAAAGAAAGAAAGAAGGAGCATATAGGAAAGTCCCTTACTTGGTCACAAAAAGCGAACATACCTACAGGTTATAAAAATTATTGGATGTGCAGTGAATGCAACAGAGCTCCTGGAGTATAAATATGCCGGGGTACTTCCACTGTGCAGAAGAATTCTGATCTCTGGCAGTTTTCAGCTTATGTATGGAGTCATCATCAGATGCACCATGTGCCTGCAGTCCCTTGTCAAGAGGAAGTTGTCCTCATCCAGCATGCCATGCTCTGACCCTAAGATGGAGGGCTCTCTGCACTATGCCATGAACTCTGGCTATTTCCATTCTTTGAATATTTTATAAGATCCCATAACCTACGCTGAGACCAAGGGAAGGACAGAATAACAAACAAATTACTCACCTAGTGGTCCACTTTATTTATTTATTTATTTATTTATTTATTTAAAATAGTTCTGTCCCCAAGGGGCGCACCATCAGGAGCGTAGGGAGGCTGATGGCAGCCTGTGTGCGGCCGCCACCGCGGTCCCCTGGCCATGCCCCCGCATCTGATGTCAGATGCAGGGGCTGGCGAGCCACGCCCCGCGTCCAACATCAGACGCGGGGTGTGGTCTCCCTCCCAAACGGGGCCATGCAGCCCCGTTTGGAAGGGAGATTGGCCCACACTGCGTTGGGCAGCATGGGCTGGAGCAACTCTCCCTGCCTTAAAGGCAGGGAGAGCCGTTCCGGCTGTGCTGCCAATGCAGCGCAGGCCAATCTCCCTCCTAAATGGGGCCACACATGGCCCCGTTTGGGAGAGAGATCGATTGGCAGCAAGACCAAGATCAGGGAGAGTCACTGAGTCAGGGAGAGTCAGGGAGAGTCTCTCTTTACAGCATGGAGAGTCACTCCGGCTGCAGCGTGGGCCGATTTCTGTTCCAAACGGGGCCGGGACTGAAATAATGCTCCCCACGTCTGATGTCAGATTCAGGGGGCATATCTGGGGCCACGCCTATGGCCCCCGATTGGTGGCGGCCCTGGTTCTTTGAACCCATTTGCCCAATGGTGGCTCCGCCCCTGCTCACCATCTTAAAACTACTACTAATAAAAGACTCTCTGAAAGGAGGGACCAGATGGCAGTAAGTCCTCCTCAGGCTGATGGAGGGGCCATGCTGTCTTAGTTCACCCTCAGCTTCAGCCTGATTATGGTTATGTTTGAATTTCACAAATATCTGAGTTTAGCACACAATGTAATAAGTAAAATAAATTGAGTTGTAGCTACATTCATGGTGTCTGGCCACACGTTTCTGTACAAAAGACAAAGCACATCTGATTTTGCATCTAATCCTAAGTTTGCTTACATAGCAGCATATAGGATCAGCTACAAGTATTTTGTGGTCAACTATCTGCGAAGCAAAATCTGTTTTATAAACCAGAGAGGAAAAATAAGGTTATATAAGGAAAGATTTTTTCCCCAAATAGCTTCAGAAACATTTCCACATGAATATTCACAAGATTTGTAATTCTCCATGAGGAATCTGATAAACAAAAAGTATCATTCAGACAAATATTCATGTATAATGAATTTTTGAAGGGTGGCAGTTACTATCAATGGGATTGTGTATTTTGCACATTCCATGCTGAACTCTTTGACCAGCTCAAAGTCATTCCTGCAGGAAGGGCCTGAACAGCAGCCAACAACTTTACTTAATAATATCCTATATTATTAAAATATATCCTGGTTATATTGGCCATGCTCAATTAATTAAGGTAACAGTGGACAGTTTTCACAATGGAGGGAAGTAGGAAGTGGGGTCCCCCAGGGATCTGTACTGGAAACAGTGCTTTTTAATTTATTCATAAGTGATCTAGAAGCAGGGGTAAGCAGAGAAGTGGCCAAATTTGCAGATGACACCAAACTATTTAGGGTAGTGAAATCCACAACAGATTGTGAAGAGCAGCAAAAAGATCTCTTCAAACTAGGGGAGTGGGCAACAAAATGGCAAATTCAGTTCAATTTAAACAAGTGTAAAGTGATGCATATTGGGCCAAAAAAACCCAACTTCATATACGCTGATGGGATCTGAGCTGTCAGCAACTGATCAGGAGCAAGATCTTGGGGTCGTGGTGGACAGCTCATTGCAAGTGTCAACTCAGTGTGCAGCAACTGTAACAAAAGGCAAATTCCATGCTAGGGATCATTAGGAAGGGGATTGAAAATAAAAATGCTAATATTATACTGCCCGTATACAAATCTATGGTGCGGCTACATCTGGAGTACTGCTTACAGTTTTGGTCACTGTATCTTAAGAAGGATATTGTAGAACTGGAAAATGTGCAGAAGAGGGCAACGACGATGAGCATCTTCCTTATGGGGCAAGGCTACAGCATCTGGGGCTCCTTAGTCTGGAAAAGAGATGACTAAGGGGAGACATGATTGAGGTGTATAAAATTATGCATGGAGTGGAGAGGGTGGACAGAGAGAAATTTTTCTCCCTCTCTCACAACACTAGAACCAGGGGTCATCCCATGAAACTAAAGGTTGGGGAATTTAGGACCAACAAGAGGAAGTACTTTTTGACACAGCACATAGTTAATCTATGGATTTTTTTGTCGTGGGATGTGGTGATGGCCACTAGCTTAGATGGCTTTAAAAGGGGCTTAGACAAATTCATGGAAGACAGGTCTATCAATGACTACTAGTCTAGTGGCTATGGGCCATCTCCAGCCTCAGAGGCACGATGCCTCTCAATACTATTTGCAGGGGAGCAACAGCAGGAGAGAGGGCATGCACATACCTCTTGCCTGAGGGCTCCCCAGAGGCATCTGCTGGGCCACTGTGTGAAACAGGATGCTGGACTAGACAGACCTTGGGCCTTATCCAGTAGGGCTGTTCTTATGTTCTTATGTAAATAATTAAATGTATTATCCACTGAGTTAATGTGTGGATAACCCACTGTTTGAAAAATGAAGTGTAACCCTGAATGTATTACAAATTGCTAAAATAGTTTGTATGCTCTGTGTCACAACTGCATGCTTTCAGGAGTGGGATTAGGATTGGTTGTCCTTGGTACAGTTTGTGTCTCTAAATTATTTTATTTAATTTATCATATTTTTACACCGCCCAAAACTTACATCTCTGGGCGGCTTACAAGATTAGTCATAATGCTGTTTGCTTTGTCAGCGCTGTGATTCCATATGATGGAAGGACCCAACTTAAGAGAACAGATTGCACTAGACCCATGCAGGGCATTCAAACTCTGTTTCTCGGAACCCATTGCTACATTGAAAGCTTGTTGCTTAGAAGACTGGTAATGATAGACAAGTTGACCAAAAAAAAAAGGTTCGCCTGTCATTAATTGCTCTTTTGCAATAACACACAACTGCAAAAGCTGTTTGATACATTCTAGGGTGCAGTACTCTCAGTTTTTGAGGGGTAACAGCTGAGCCCAACAGGCTAGCCCAGTGCCCTGTATAAACAACATGCAGATGGCCACAGAGCAAGGTTTTTCCAACAAATGGTTGCAGAAAGAGTTTCTTGAAGATAGGAAGTTCAAAAACCACCACAGTAGATCATGTGTAGAAGGCAGGATTTGAATTTGCAATTACCTAAACTATTTCCGGAACTTCTATGGATCTAACTAGAGAGAGAGATTGTGTGGACTTCAGACTATCCTTATTTTTAGTGGTGGGAATGTATCTTACCAACAGATAGGTGCCTGGAGATTTTAATCGAGGATTGTTTCCTCAGTTTACTATCACACAATGGTATCAGGGAAAGTCAGTTGCTTCCCTAAGGAATTTTTGTCTGTTTTTGTTCTGAGAGAAGACTGCTGTGAGGCAATGGTGCCAACTTTCCTTTTGCACCACTCCAGGGGGAACGACCTGTGAAAATGAGCAGAGAAGTTTTATTTTAAAAGGAGAGAGAAAGAAATGAAAATGTAGTGGTAGAGTTCCTTATACACAACAATCCATGTAAGGATCATTATGATTATGAAAGAGAACATTTACCAGCTCAAATTAGTGAACTGTGATCAGATCTAAACTACCTTGGAAGGCCATAAATCCCCCGCTGCACCTTATTTTGAGTTAGTTGCATTCAGACCATGTTAATTCTTTGACAATGATGTTGCGGCAGTATATAAATTATGTGCTGTTGTTTCCAACACAATGGAGTAGCAATTAATTACTATTTGTTGTAATTCATTTGGCATGTGATGAATAAAAGGGTCTTTTCAGGTGACACAACCATGTGCATCCCAATTAGATATAGACCATGGTTTGTTCATTTGTTCATTCATTCATTCATTCTTTAGTTATCTACTACATTTCTATCCCACTCTTTCTCCAATACAAGGAACCCAGAGGGTGTACATGGTTATGTTTATCCTCACAAGAACTCTGTGAGGTAGGTTAGGCTAAGAGATAAGTGACTGGCCCAGAGTCACTCAGTGAGTTGCACGACCGAACAAGGATTCGTGCTCCTCCTCTCCCCCCAGTCCTAGTCCAATGCACTAACCACTACACCATTCTGGTTCCCTTGTTTACAAGGTTGGTATAGAGTAGTATTTTCAATTTGTGTTTTTAATCTAGCCTTCTTCAGATATTTTAAAATAAATAAATGCTGTATTCACATACGACATCCCAAGAGTGTGCCTAGAAGCTCCGCCCTGAGCTGACATTCTCAAGAAAACCTCATGCTCTCCACACTTAAGGTGTTTGTCCAAAACACCACCATCACACTTGCAGCATTTGCCTTTTCAAACACCTTAAGTGTGGAGCGCGCTTCCCTGACCTATGTGCCTATATGATACATGCCTGCAAATGTGTTTGTTGTGCTCACACTTTACATGTTTAGATAATGTTATAGGTGAAGAGTAAGAAGACAGATTTGTGTGTGTGTAGAGTGTTATATATCCAGTAGATTCTAACACCATGGTGCATATTAGCGCGTGTGTGTGTGTGTGTGTGTGTGTACTAAAATGCAAGAACTGGTTATACTGCATAAACTACATTGCAGAAATATGTGATGGAATTTTTTGCCATATTCATTTTCATAGCAAAGTAGCCCTTTCAAATTTAAAATTATGTACTGTATTCCCTTTGTTTTAGAAGAACAATATTAATAATTCTGTGTCTTCTTCAGCTGAAATTTTGATTTGTTTTAAAGAGTCTGTAAAATCAGCTTGTAGGAAGGTTGTGTGTTGCCATGTTGGGATTCCCACTCTTTTCCCACTCTAAAGCAGGGATTCTCACTCTTTTTAAACAAGTGTTACAAACCTTCAGCTTAGGTACCACAGATAGAGAAAGAGAGAGAAAGAGAGACCACACGAAGGTAGTAACATGATGAACCCTAGACTGAACAAATGGTAATGTAAACAATGGTTGTTCCATTGAATACTAGCAACATACAGTTGCATGTAAATTGCCAAATTGTTTTAATAACAATCTTCTTTGCAGGCAAAGGGTCCATTAACCTAAAGAACAATCTAAATTGATGTGGGAGATCCAGAACTGGATATCTCAACATTGTTTTCTTTTGCTTACTACAGACATGGGAGGGCAATTTGTACCGGGACTCAGTGCACAAGGAGAGGTTTTAACCCTTTCCCCACCACCAATTCCTCATGTAAACCAAACTCCAAGGCTAATATTAGCTCCAAGGGGAAAACATACAGATATAGCAAGAGTGGCTGGGAATGGTTAGACCCCTCTTCCCCACATTATTGTCCCAATCTAAATAAGCCTCCCATTGCTACTTTTAGTGTGCATACACCCCCCCCCCCATTTGGAGATTCATTCATGGATATATCACATCACATTTATTAGTCTGGAACAGACTGATTAGCCTGGTTCCTTATTAGTCTAGTACAGAAGAGAGCTGTTTTGCCTACTATATAGGACTAAGATACAGATTTGGCCCTGGGAAAGATGTTTATCAGAATGCACTGGGCAATTTACATTAAACACTACTCTGAAGCATTTGCCTCTCCTCTGGTGTGTGTGCGCACACACGTGCAAGTGTGCATCCCCCCCCAACTTCTATTCTATTGCAAGGGTAAGTCAACACCAGGAATAAGGAGCAAGCTACTTCTGTCCAGGCTTCCATCACTGCTGGGATCCAGAGAACCTTGTCTGCTGCCACTTGGTAAGCTTTGTGCAGCCACCAGGTTGTCTATGGTCTTGAAGTGCTGCTAAGTGGAGGGCTTCATACAGACCCTACTACAGACTATGTGTGTGAGCACTGTAAGATATTCCCCTTAGGGGACGGGGCCGCTCTGGGAAGACCTTCTTGCATGCAAGTTCCCTCCCTGCAGTATCACCAGATAGGGCTGAGAGACACTCCTGCCTGCAACTCTGGAGAAGCTGCTGCTGGTCTGGGTAGACAATACTGAGCTAAATGGACCAATGATCCAATAAAGCAGCTTCCTATGTTCACATGATTATATTGGAGGTACATGTTGGTTAGCTAGGTTATGCTTCTCACCACCCTGAGGTTGTCAGCACAATGTTCCATTCCATAAAAGCTTCCTTTCCTATACTAAGGCTGCTGTTAGTTTGGAAAACAGGTCTGACTATTTGGGAAATAAGCCAAATCTCCTGACTCCAAGTTCAGCGCCTGAGTCACAAGATTAAATTTCCTCACTGGTATCACACTGTAAGTAGTTCAAAAAGGAACAAGATAATTTACTACAGTTGCTAATGCTTTCTGTCACACTAGGGACCCTCTTTGAAAAAGTCAGGCATATACAAGAGTCTATCACATAAGCAGAAAGTGTGGTTTGTATCCTCAGAGATGACTGACTTCTCATGACCGTTCTTGTGTTGTGTCTCTGAGGAGTTGAAAAAGGGAAGGAGAAAAGCCAAGCTGAAAAGAAAACAACACCAACGATGTTGAAGAAACTTGGAGTTGGGTGGGATCAAAACCACTCAGTCAACTAGCCCAGGACTCTTATTTATCAGTGTATCATCAAACAAAGAATCAGAGGATTTTTTAGAGGTCATTAGAACTTGTATCTCAGCATGAAGTTGGGAATACATTTCCCTCTTTTTCATTTAATTCTCAGTGTGTCACACACTTCTATTTACATCTAATGCCGACAAATTTTGTTTCTATCAGACCATAACATGGTTTAGGTTTTCCAAGTGCCTATTTCAAGGGTAAGGCTGATGCAAGCTTTTTTCACCTTCATGGTGACTGGTGAAATACAAGTAGGGAACACTGGACAGCATCCAATACTCCAGATTAGGTCATGACCAAATCCCATAATTTTACATGAATGTGGGACTTCAGTTAGTCATAATTAACTACCTCATTGATTTCAATGGTTCTTTGTCATGATTAACTACCCTGGACGTTGCCCATTGTGTTAGGATACGAAATCCTTGATGCAGAATTCCTCACAGAAAAATTTCCAGGCAAAGAGCGTGCCTGTTTACGGAACTTTCCCGGGGAATCAATAATACTGATTTGCATTCCAATAGATTTTCTTTTTCTCATGAGGATTCCTGTACATAAATTCTTTCTCCATGTTGCTTTAGAAGTGCTCCTTCAGGTTATTCATTTAAGACTTTGTGCATTTTGCCGCACAAAGAGAACGTCTGCTTCACTGAGCCCATCGCCCATTGAGATCATCCGGAGAGTTCCGTCCGCAGTTGCCACCAGCAGCTCTGGTGGCTTCTTAGGGACTGGTCTTATCTGTTGCCGCCCCAAGACTTTGGAATGCGCTGATTGCTGAAAGAAAAGCCTCACCATCTCCGACAGCTTTTAAAAAGTATTTAAAGAGATGCATTTATTCGCCCAACCTTTTAAACTAGAATTGTGGTTTTGTTTTAATGATTATTTTGTGTTGTAAACTGCCCAGAGATGTGAGTTTGGGACGGTGCACAAATATAACAAACAAACTGCTAACCCACCCCCGCCCCGCCTCTTTCTCCAAGAAAACAAGTGTTTTGGAAGTGGAAGTCCATATGCTGGTTTTTTGTATTATCTAGAAGGATTTGGAAGATTTAGCCATTTCAAGATTGCACAGTGAAATGTCAACTGTTTTAATCTCCTATTTGTAAACTCCTTATTTGGAGCCAGCTTTAAAAAGAAGAACACAGAACAAAGGCGTACTAAACCCCTTCCTAAACGCCAGTCCCATATCCTTTGGTGTATGTTGAAGTAAACTCTTTCCAAAAGACGTTCTCAAAAGACGACGTAACAGGCGATCGTCAAAAAACTTGTATACTTTTGAGGGCAAGAGGAAACGGAAGTCCTTCAACTGAGCTTCAGTTACATTAATGCGCATGTACGAATGGTTAGTTGAGGCCCTGAATTGTTTTGTGGATTCATCCGCGACCACCAACCAGCACGAACTAACGCATGCGTAATTGGCCGGTCATCCGTTCAAGCCGGCGTGGCTTGAGGCTGGCTGATGTGACTTACTTAGTTATGGCGGCCGCGGAAGGGTCGTTGCAGAGCCTGGGAGGTAAGTGCAGACTAGCAAACGAGAGACTAGTCGCTTCCCCTGAGCCCTATGGCTCTCGCTTACAGTGCAAGGAGAAGGGGAGCTATAGGACCCACACACGAGATCTTGAGAGAGAGAGAGAGATCCTTCTTTCCTCCCCGTAGCCTACCTTCCTGGATTGTTGTGAGGTTGAGACGTGCCTTTGAGGGAAGGATGGCGTGTAGATGCGACAAATAAAGGTTTGTATGCAGGGCTTGGTTTGAACTACAGATCAACCCACAGAATCTGTTCTCAGTAGCCAGTCCTGGAACATACCCCGTATTGGGGGCGGGGGGGGGGCTACACACTCCTCAGCAGGAAGCAGCGGGAGCCAAATCTATCGCACCAGGGGATGGGAAGCTGGGAGGACTTTTGTGTTCCCCAAAAGCAGCAGCACGCTGCAGGGACATGCATTTTAAAAATGTGTATTTATGAAGATGCCCAGTAAATACAGCCTCTATTCTGGAAGCATAGAGAAACTTGTCCAAAGTCACAGTGAATGGCAGAGCAATGATTTGAACTGGGGGTTTCTAGTCTGAATTTTTGATCAGTTTACTACACTTAGGCTCCAGTTGATGCTCCGACCTGATGAACCTCCTCTGCCATTTTCATCCAGAACTGAGGCTCTTTTGCAGTTTCTCTTTGTTTTTTTAACATGTATTATCTATTCAAATTTTCCAACCATCATTTCATGGTTAGCTAATGATGTATAATTAACAATTGTCTTGGTCTTGTAGCAAGCATGAATTGTCACCTCTGCTAAGCAGGGTCTGTGAGCTCTGTAAGATATCCCCCTTAGGGGATGGGGCTGCTCTGGAAAGAGCACCTGGGTCCCAAGTTCCCTCTCTGGCATCTCCAAGATAGGACAAGATTTTTTTTAATTGAACCAACAAACTACCAAAGCATACAGTACGTTGCCAAGGCACAATTATATACAAAGTGGTTGTTTGTACATCATATATCTACAAAGATTTACACACAAGGATTTGGAAACCCACAGGGTTATAAAGTGTATACAAGCAGTACTGTAACTCTGGGATGGGGGATTACAAGGCACATCAGGTAATCGGGGGGTTACGTCCATTTCCATAATTTGTCCCATTGCTGTTTAGAAGAGATACACTTGTCTTTTTGCACATAACCATACAAACTTTTCCAGAAGAGATTTACTGTCTCATCCATGTAAACCTCTTGGCCGTGTCTTCTCTCCCTAATCCTATGCAGAAGCATTGCATAAATGACATACAGGTTTACTAACCTGATTACAAGAAGCGGAACGTTCCAATTCCCTGTATGAGGGCACCTGTTCTGTCCTGTTTCCTTGAAGGTTTCTTTCTGGGACCTCGAAAAGAGGTTCTATCACTCAAACCCAAGGTTAGTTCTTCCCAAGTCTGTTTTTCCAAATCAGGCCACTCTAACAACTTGCTTACTCCCTGCCACACTCTTTTGGCTACCACACACTCTTTTAAGAAATGTGAATGGGTTTCCCTGAATGTTTTGCCTAGCTCACTAGCTTTCTGTTTGCAGGTGATTTTAGGACACTTGCTAGTCCTCTGGGAGCCATGGCTTAGCCACATTAAGTGGTAGTACTTGGTGGTATAAACGCCACCTCATTTCCCATAAATGGAAAGGGACCTTTTTCTCCTGAAAGAGAACGATAGGGTGATTGGGTTGCAACAAGTACTGTGAAGTGCAGTGTTTGTAGCGTTTACGTTCTAAATCGGGTTTTAAAAAACCCACTTCTAGAATCTCTCCATAAATTGTTTTCCTTAGCTGCTTAACTGAGGAGGATCGTTTAAATAGATCCGGTTCAACCTTCCATTTTTAAAGTGTGAATAGCAAATCTCTCAAGTAGTCCGGGTGTTCTCTTTTTTAGGGGTTTGCACAGAACTGCCAACTGCGGTCCGGCACTGGGGTGGGGGGTAACTTTAAGAGCGGAGGGAGGGTTTACTTACCCCTCCCGCCGCTTTCCCGCTTGGCGCTGTAAACCTCTGTGTAATTGGGGCAGCAGGACACCTCCCTGCCGCCCCTTCCCCGACGTTACTTGCAAAAAAACCCAGTAGTCCTTTGCGCGCGCGCGTACGTCTCTGTGACATGCGCACAAAGGACTACTGGGGTTTTTTGCAAGTAACGTCGGGGAAGGGGCGGCAGGGAGGTGTCCTGCCGCCCCAATTACACAGAGGTTTACGGCGCCAAGCAGGAAAGCAGCGGGAGGGGTAAGTAAACCCTCCCTCCGCTCTTAAAGTTACCCCCCACCCCCGGACCGAACCACCCAACTCTGGACCGGTCCGGAGGCTTTTTTAATGGCCTCCAGACCGGTCCTGGCCCATCCCTACTCTTTTTAATACTTGTGTGATATTACTGTTGAAAGATCCTTTCCCCCACCATGCTATGCCCCATGCTGACTTTCGCCAACGCAGAGCGAAAAGCGAGACCCAGTTTTTTTGCAGGAGGTTGGACATATTATGGACATTCACGAAGATCCAGTTTCCAAAATTGTAGGACATGAATTCAGTTACAAAATAGGGTTGCAGGGCCTGATCCAGCAGGGCTAGGCCTCCCCACTCAACCTCCTTAAATGCTACTGCACGGGCCAAAGGGAAGGGCTAAGAGAGATTCCTGCCTGCAACCTTGGAGACCTTGGTAGGCCACTGTGTGAAACAGGATGCTGGACTAGATGGGCCTTGGGCCTGATCCAGCAGGGCTATTGTGTTCTTATGTAAGTGCTACCAGTCAGTGTAGACAATACTGAGCTAGATGGACCAAGGGTCTCACTCAGTATAAGGCAGCTTCCTATGTTCCTAACACCCATAGACTTTCTAATTAATTCATTCACAGTATCAAATAGAAAAAGAAAAGGTAAAAATCCAGCCCAAGCAAGATAAAAACCCTCAGGTATTATAGCCCACCCTATAACCATATTACAGAAGTGAGAACAGTGCAAACTGATGTTTCTCATCTATTGCAGTTTTTAAGTTGCAAAAAGACACAGTGCTATGATAGCTCCAGGGCCAGTATCCCCTTGAGGGCTAAAGGGAAATAGATCCCAGCATTGCCTGTTAACAAGCCTGTTTGTAAATATTGGCTGACAACAGATCAGTGTAATCCTTGAGAGCAAGAGCTTTTCTTCGTGTGTGTGTGTGTGTGTGTGTGTGGTCCTGCTAGCAGAGCAGATCGACTTTCAGTGATTCTCCTCCGTTGCAAAAATGTGTCCCTGACAGTCCCAAGCCTTCAGGGACATATTGTCAGAAGGCACTGGTGGCTTTAGAGGAGGGGGGGTGTTGCTGAAAATAACTCCCCCTCCCTCCCCTTGCATGGCACAGAAAAGTGCTCTTCCACAGGCACGACACTAATCTGGATGTCTGTCAGACTTTACTGGTTTAAGGCCCTTGTTGCAAAAGTGAAACCAAAGCAGAGTTGATGGAGATGATACTGGAGTTTGAAAGGTTCTGAAGTTTTCCTGTGTGGCTCAGTCAAACGACAGAGATTGCCTACAAATACATTCCAGGCTACCTCTGTTTCTTCTTTCCCCCCCAGTTCCATCCATATGCATTGTAAACCACTGAAGTACAACATAGGAATTGACTTCCTGTTATCTGGGTCAACTCTGTATTGCAGGTTTCCCCTCTTTCTATTTATTTCAGAAATCCTCCATCTTTTTTTTGACCCTGTTTTATCTAAAGCCTATATGAAGCTTAAAGGAATAGCTGATCATTTGTTTAAAAAATTCCTTTTAACAACCAAGAATCTATTGTAAGAGTTGGCTGGATGGTGCAGGAAGCATCTTGGATTCTCGAAGTGGGGGTGTCAGGATATAACCCTCATCTCTTGAATATTTTGCATATGAATATTTGTGGGGAGGGTAATGTTGTTTATGTGATTTGGTAATGTGACAAATCTTTTCACTAGTTCATCAGATACTACTTGTATGGATTGTCTCTTCATCCTTGCTATACCCTGCTTCCTATACCCTGCTGGCGGGGGCTCGGGAGTTCGCAGGCCATATGGCCCCCAGGAGTTCTAGCATGCTCTGTGCAAGCACGCAGAGCATGCTGGAGAGACCCCCGAGCGGGAAGCCTGCTTTTTAGACTCCTGGTCCGGGATCTCCTTGTGAGTTGCCACAGAGCTGCGCCGTGGCAACACACGATCCAGAAACCCCGGTTAGCAGAGTGCTTGCTCCGCTAACCTGGGCTAAGGGGAGGGCTTTGCAAGCGGGTTTACACGACCAGCAAAAATCGGGCTAGGCTCTACTAGCCCGATTTTTGTTGGTCATGAGAATCGCCTCAGTATCTTCATTAAACCTTCTCTCTTCTCCGGTAATCCTTCTATTCAGTTCCTTAAAGGAACAAGATCCCTCCCAGAGTCCAGTCTGGACTGGATAGCAAAGTTCAAGAGGTACTGAAGAGTGGATTTCAAATTCAGAGGGCAAATCTAGAATGAATTTGAATTTCATACACTAGGCAAATGGGGAAGGGAAGTGAGGCAAACTCTGTGTACGCCCAGATCTGAGTCTCTTCAGGCAGGCATGTTCAGGAGGGGCCTGAGCACCAAGTTTTGCTTTGCACCAAGTTTGGCTTTGCCATCTGACCTACAAGGTGACAGCTCTGCCTTCAGGTAAGCACTGCTGTTGCCACTATTAAAGGTGGTGGGCAAGCTTAAAGCACTATATTTCTGGGTCCCTTCAGTGATGACCTTTGGCCTCTAATAACTGCAACAGCTCAGGCTGTTGATCTTGATGTCATTATAGTGATTTGAAGAAACAATCTTGCTCATGAAAATAGCCTGTTATATGTTCAATGTTTTCAAAAAGAAGCACCACTAATTTCTTTTCTCACTTTTATCTCTAGAACCTGAAGTGCTTGAAATGTATCTCCCTATCACTGTCATTGAGTTGAGTGATAATGATTTTTTGGAAAGTGAAGATGAAGAACAGGCGACTTGGGGTGAAGATGGCTGTCTAAAACTGCATGCCAAAAGAGGCAGGAGGGCCGAAAGTGAAGATGAGAATTATCTGAGTGCTGCCCTAAAAAGGAATTATGGAGAGGAACAAACTGGGCCAGCTGGAGATGTTAAAATGAAGGAAGGTCATCAAGAAATGCCTGTTTGTGAGAACCTAAATTCAGTCCAAATGGTTTTATTTCAGAATTCGTTGGATAATTCTGAGCCCAGTCAAAATTGGGCAATGAGCCGTTTAAACCTCAGGAAGCATAATGGAATAGAAAACGAATATGTGACAATAAATCAAGTAGAGTGTGATCACAACTATCATCAAAGGATAGTGTCTCCGCTTTTGAGCACTCGGGATAAAGGTAAGGGATGATCTGGCAGATGAAGTCATACACATTATTTTGACAGTTGTGCAAGAAACAAAATTTACTGTAAATGAATTTGTTCAAGAGAGCCTGCTTATGTTAATTCTGAAGGTAGCTTCTTTTTCAGAAGTCAACAAAGTTATGCTCTCAAGTCTGCTTTATTCATAGGTGGGATGAAGGGAAGATTGGCACAATAATGCCATCTGGACACATCTAAGCCAGTGGTTCCCAACCAGGGTTCCTCCAGATGTTGCTGAATTACAACTCCCAGCATCCCCAGCTACAGTTTATTGTGGCTGGGGATGCTGGGAGTTGTAGCTCTGCAACATCTGCAGGAACTCTGGTTGGGAATCACTGATCTAAGCATTCAGTAAATGACGACTGTAAATTTAGATGTAATTCTCAGCAGGTGGAAATTAATACATTAACAAAATATAGTAGTGACCCAGCTCTTCAAGTGACAGAAAGCTGAGCAGCTCCCAGTCTGATCGGGATTAAATTGCTTGAATCTTGTCCTTATTGAAGTAGATATGTGCTAAAGTTTATCAATGAAAACAGAGATTTTCAAGTCTGGAAATAACTGTATAGTTAAGACTGGTCTGGTTTGATCCCTGTAAGCCAGGCATTACTTTCAGAGTTTGTCTATCAGCATCTACAGAGAAAGGAAGGATGAACATAAGAGGCAAAGAGAGAACCCAGCCCAGCCCAAATATGTACAAAACCTGTTACAAATGCTAACATCTTGGGTTGGACATTTGTGGCTTTGATTAGCAAGGCTTGCATCTAATATGTTATGTTCTCTGTCTGTATTTGGAATTCACCAGCATTCAGGAAAATGTTGCCTTTGTTACTAGTCTTTGTCTTTTGATGGAAACTAAGCTTACATATATGATTAGAGGGTTTAGGGTTTTGAAATAGGTACATAATGTATTGTTGTCATCTTATACAATCAACACAGCTTCTGCTTTGTTTACACATTTTGAGATGATTACATTGTATACTGTGCTTCCAAAAAGCACATTTATTAGGTAGGAGGGTGTCAGCATGACAAATTTTCAAGAGTGGAAATAGATACTCCAGTCCTTTACCTACAGATATTGTGGTGTTTTTTTTGAGGGATTCCTGCACAGGGAGAAAACTAAAGCAACTCTGAGCATTTAGGAGAGGTGAGTTACAAATTAACAAAATAAATAAAATGAAAACTTGTCCCTCTATATGTATTGGGACTGTCCTAAGATAAAAAAAATGTATTGGAGTTCTTAATTATATTGCTAGCAACTGGATATCACCTGCCATTAAATCCATTGACCATACTCTTCTGTAAATTTCCTTCAACAATATTTTGTCATGTATATGACACCCCTGATGGGGAAATGGGTATGCCTGCCGGGAACATATACTTTGTTCCAGTCAGTCCTCTCACCCAACAAAGTGATCACCTCTGGTCCTGGGATAAGCCAGGCCAAAGATAGTCCCGACAACTGGGAGAAAAAGGATTCTTCTCTCCCTCAATGTCTTTCTTATTGCAAGAATAAAATAATAACTAGAAGCAATAATCAAACATTGACCTAAGGCACATACTTAAGTAGAGGTGTTCAGTTTCAAAGGCTAAAGGTAAAGTGTGCCATGGAGTTGATTCCGACTCCTGGTGCCCACAGAGCCCTGTGGTTTTCTTTGGAAGAATACAGGAGGGGTTTACCATTGAAGAATACAGGAGGGGTTTACCATTGCCTCCTCCCGAACAGTATGAGATGATGCCTTTCAGCATCTTCCTATATCGCTGTTGCCCAATATAGTACCAGCGGGGATTCAAACCGGCAACCTTTTCAAGCATTTCCCCCGCTGCGCCACTTAAGGTGGCTAGCAAGTTCCAAATACAGAACCAAAACAAAATTCAAAGAGCAAGCTTAAAAAAAAAAAAATCTCTCTCCTAAAGGACAGGAACAGCTTGCACAAAAATCATCTTCCAAGATAGAATCCCTGTGTCAATCACTCCAGGTAAAGACCCCTCTACCTTGAGAACACTGTTCAGACTTCTGATAAACAGTTTTACGAGCACTTTTCTGCCTCCCAATTCAAAAGAAGCCAGAAGCCGATGATCTCTTTGTCATGCCTTTGTTTTGATGAGATGCTCGTCCTTGTTTTGACTGAGAAGGCCAAAGAGCTCCACAACAGCAGGTGTGCTCTGCACAAATAAGTCTTTGCGAACACTGCCCCAAATGGCCTTGCCTATGTTCAAAATGGTTCTTCTGCCAACCTGAGATTGGACACCCACCAAAATGTGAGTGCTGTCCATAACGCCCTCCTCTTGGTGGGGTCCAATCAGCACCCCACTGATTGGATCTATTTATTTCCTGTAGATCGGGATTTGCTCAGATATTTACTAAGTGCTGCAAGAGTTAGTATTCTTGTTTCCAACATCAAAACGGAAAGTTGTTGGACCTCCCTCCTGGGATAATTGGTTGATATGGGATCTTGTCATTATGATGAAATTGATTAATTTTATTTGAATGTGGGAAAGTAGACAGAAAGATGATTTTATTTTTTATTTTTTGCTTTGAATTGGAGTCTTTACCTTTAGAACAAGATAACAATCAACCTTTTTCATTGGTGTAATTTAATATAGTTGGAAATATAACTGTTCTTATATTTTTCTTCTTGGCTAATGTGAGGTATTTCTGTTTGTATTTGTGAGACAATAAAAAGTAGAATCAAGGCAAAACATCTATATAACTGCACGGATTAGAACAGCTTATGAACATTTCCAGCGTGGTGTAGTGGTTAGAGTGCTGGACCAGGACCGGGGAGACCCGAGTTCAAATCCCCATTCAGCCATGAAACTAGCTGGGTGACTCTGGGCCAGTCACTTCTCTCTCAGCCTAACCTACTTCACAGGGTTGTTGTGAAAGAGAAACTAAAGTATGTAGTGCACCGCTCTGGGCTCCTTGGAGGAAGAGCGGGATATAAATGTAAAAATAATAAAAAATAATAATAATATATCCAAACACTTGAAAGTCTCCTTGAGAAAACAGTAATCCCAACTATGCATTTCACAATCTGATTCTCAAGTTCTGTTGTCTCCACTGATTAACTTTAGCACGTATCTGCTTTAGACAAATCCAAAATGAAAGCAAGTTGAGGAACTGGGGGCGGGCAGCGGGACACCCTACTAGTATTCTGCCTGTGAAGGGGAGAGGAATAAGCAAATGGACCCTAAGGGTTTCTTGTATGAGTTACGTCTTTTCCCCCCCTTTTGTCTCTTCCTTTCTAGGTATTGCCCTTTTGGTTGCTGTATTTAATGAAAGTGACAACAGACCTAGAAAGAGTGATATCCCTGAGGATGAAATGTTTATGGTTAGCAATTCGGATTGTGATGTTGTAGATGAAAACCAACAATGTTCCTCATCTTTTGTTAATGGTGATTATTCTCTGGGAGAGTTTCCAGAAGCTGGTGGAAGTTTGACAAGGGATAATTGTGCTAACCATGAGCCAGATGCTGCTGGACATTTGGTTCACCCCCCCGTATTTGATTGCCCTGATACTTGTGATAAACAAGAAGACCTTGATGGTTCTAATGAGAATAAAGAATGTAGCCAACACCTGCAGGTAGAGCAACCAGAAGAGGCATCACTGCCAAGTAATGAGCCCAAAAGCAACACTCCAGTGATGACATCCATGAAGAAGCATGCTAAAATGATATGGGCTTGGAAATGCTTATTTTGTCATATTAAAACCACATCCTCTGTTTATCTACGAAAACACATTTATACTACACATAAGGGTAAAAAACCCCACAAGTGGAAATTTTGCTGGAGAATATTCTTTTCTTCCAGCTATAGGTTTTATATGAAAAAAATAGGTTTTATAGTAAAAAAGAGAAGGAAAAATATAAGTGATAAAGGAAGAGAAGAAAGGGGAAAGGATAAAGCAGTTGCGAAGAAAAAGAACAAGACTAAGAACATAAAGAAAACCAAGTATGGGAAATTCTTCAGCAAAATAAGAGCACCAAAGCCTTTAAAGAGCTTCTGTTGCAGAATATGTACCTTTGCTTCTCCCAATCCAAAACAATTTACACACCATATGAAGGAGCATAATGTTAGACCACCTTTTGAGTGTCCTCAGTGTGAATATACTTCTTACAATCGGTCATACATGTTCAGCCACTTGTACTGGCACGCTGGCTATTTGGTATACAGATGCGAATTCTGTGCATATTTTTCTCTGTATTTCAGTAGCATGGTAAAACACAGCTACCTGCATACAGGTGCAAGACCTTATTTCTGTGATGTCTGCCAGCTGCGGTTCACAACTTCAAGTGGCTTAATGAAACATACAAATAAACACTGCCAAGGACAGAAAGGCAATGACTTGACTATTGCTCAGAAGGGAATTCTGAGCTCTGCAAAGAAGTATATGTGTTATAAGTGCAGCAAAGTGTGTTACACACAGAAACATCTTGAATTTCATCTGAAATATCACTTAGCAGTGCAGGACTATGATAAACCATTTTCAAATGACAGTATTAAAGAACGCAAGAAGGAGGGGAAAAAAAGTTGTCAAAAGACTATGGTTCTGCATTCTTCGGACCATGAGAAAACGGTAAGCTTTCCTCAGTCAAATAAAGAGCTGAGTCCAGGAGCAGAATATGAACAGGAAGATGGCTCACAGGCGAAAAAAAACCACTGGCTAAGCAAGTCAAAACCTTTTCCAAATCCTCACGTTTGTGATCATTGTCACTTAGTGTTCCACAAAGAAGAACATTTGCTGTACCACAAAGCCACTCATTTACAAGTTCAACCAAGTCAGAATGTAACTTGTAATAACCAGGAATCAGAAGGAAATGGCAGGTTGCCTGTGATGCATCCCTCTCATGGACCAACTCTTAAACTGTTCAAGTGTCAGCAGTGTACTTATACCACTTGCTCATTCAGCAACTTGCGGGTACATTTTAGTATCCACACTGGTGAAAAACCATTTGAATGTCAAGAGTGTGAGAAATCTTTCCGACTCCGCAGCCACTTAAAAAGGCATACTTTGATGCACTTGATGAAACGTTACAAATGCAACCGGTGCTTTTTCATAGGCACAACTGTAGAAGATCTTAAACTGCACCAGGAAGCTTGCAAGGATGCAGGTTCAGCAAAAAAGAGACTTCAATCATCATCCTTAAAATATCAGACTGTGGACAAACAAAAGTGTGCAGCCAAGGGAAAACAAAACACAAGCAGTCTCATATCACAAGAAATACCTTTTCATAAATGTAAGCAATGTAATTATGCCACCTACATATTGGATCACCTAAAGAGTCACAAAAGGACACACACAGGTGAAAAGCCATACAGTTGTGATGTTTGCCAGAAGAAATTTCGCACATCGAGTCACCTGAAGCGGCACACATTTGTACATCAGGATCTGACATCCCTCCAGTGTGGCAGTTGTGACTATTCAACAGGCAACTTGGAATCCCTTAAACACCACATGGCCTCACATGCAGATATAAAACCTTCACTTAGTGGCTGGTCTCAGAAACAACCTTCTTTGCCTGTCAAAATATATAAGTGTGAAGAGTGTAGCTACACAACTATTCGAAATGAAAACTTGAAGATACACTTGCGGATACATACAGGCGAGAAGCCATGTAAATGTTCTCATTGCAGCCTAGCCTTCCGGACACTTAGCCACTTAAACCGCCACTTAGCCACACATTCAAACATACAGTGCGACAAATGTGGGTTTTCTGCCAGAAACAAGAATGCCCTGCGGAAGCACACAAAAATTCACAAGGAGAAACAAAGCCGTAAGGCTAAGAAAGTTTACAAATGCACAGAGTGTAGGCTCACATTCTATACATCACGCCTTTTGAGTGTACACCAGAAAAAACATAAGAAAATAAAAGAAAATTGAGGATTATCCTCTCGCATGAGTCGAGTCCAGAAAGTTTTTGATTTGTCCCTGCTTGACTCGGACGTGCAGTCTGTTTTGTCCCCAAATTATTTAAATGGACTGTGCCTTTATTGCATAAGAAATCTTGTTGCCAAAATGCCATAATGATTAACTTGGAATGTTGCCAGAATGCATACAGTATAAATCAATGGCTGATGAATAATGTAGAATAGCTGCTTCTGCTATTACTAGAAAGAACAAGTTCCTACTTTTAAACTAAGATGGCTGTAGCATCAGTTCATAGTCTTATCTTCCCATTTTGATAAATAGCATGGTGACTTTATATACACTGTGAAAATGAGTGGCATACACAATTCTGTGTTGATCAGAGGTTTCAGTTTGAACTTTAACTACAGCCAACAAACATTGGAGCTGACTAAGAACTTTTTGATTTGATCTGGTTTTCAAATCAAGTTCCTCTTTAGTTTCTTAGTTAATAGAAAATACTGAAAATAAGGTGGTCTGCTAACCAAAATTGGCATGACTTTGGCATTAAGAATGGTAACAGCTTACTAAACATGCAATAAGACTATTTTGAAAAAGGAAACTCAGATGCTTGCAACTGATCAGAAAATGGGAGGTTTCTATACATTCACTTAGACAAAATGCAAAGTGTTGGGATATTTTTGCGTTGGTCAGTTTGGTTGAGAATGTATGAAGAACTGTGTGTGCGTGTGTGTGTGTGTGCACTGATTAAATGCTAGTCTAGTTGGATAAGTGTGTGTGTGTGTAGCTTTTCAGTGATGGTCCCTGGGTATTAAACACTACAAATGAAGAAATATGCAAAGTGTAAAGTGCACAACAACTTGTGCTGACTGCTATACTAATGTATCTGAACATTTCACTCAAAGGTGCATTTCATTGTTACTAAAATTTACAATAATAGTTGCAATTCTCTCCTGCTGAGAATTTAGAGGCCTCGTTTTCCCTATATTTTTCCAGTAGTTTTGTGCCAGTCGATGTTTTAAACATTGCATTTCAGTGGCAATTACTCAAGATTTGAATGATAGTCTCTTGAAGAGTATTGAGCAAACTCTGATAAACTTCTTTATTTTTGTAAGAAGCAGAGTAGTACTGCTGTAAAGCTGCTTTAGGTCTATATATGTCACAAGAACTACTAATAGAAAAGATGGGTTTTGAAGGGTAGGCTTCTGGCATATTGAAGATAAGTTAGAATTCTGAATTAATAAACTTAATGTAACTGGATTAAGTCACATTCCCTCTAGACTTTATACCAAATGCTTTCAACACAGTGTTATCAAAATGCTTTATGTCAAGGGATTTTCTGTATATGTTAGAAAGTACAGAGAGGCTTGTGTCCATGTTCCATGATTACTACAAGGAAAGCTGGAACATGACTTTGCCATTTGCAAGAAATAGAAACTCCTTGATTCTTTTAATTTGTGAAGCCACAGTAGACAAAAATTTTCATCTAAATGATTTTGCTCTTTACCCGAGCCAGAGATGTCTCCTTGAACTATGCTCTGGGGCACCCTTCAAGCATAGTAAACCCTCTGAAGAAGCAAGGACAGGACATGGACTCAGCACTGCTAATCCCTCCACAATGAGAAAGGGGACTTCTGGTATCAAAATGAGTGCGGTGACATCTGTGCTGTTCTGACAGGTACTGTATATGCTTACTGCCTGCATTAAAATTAGGTTTTCCTACTGCCAGTATTCTCATTTGCAAAGGAATGGCATAAAAAGAAAATCCAAAAGCATTTAAAACAAACAAACAAAAAAAACCTTTTACATATACAAGTAATAAAACTAGCTCAGGAGAGATATGTTCTGGAAAATGAGAAAATAAAGAGCGAGTCCTTTCAGTATTAAATGGATAGTTAAATTAACATTGCCATCCAACCACTGCATTGCTTTGGAATTTGAAGCTGCCCATGTGTGGGGATTCTCGAGTTAGATTGGCAGGTAATATTTTATTGATGTGGTGAGATAGAGCACATATTTGGGACCCTTTAAAAAACCTTTATGTGATATGCTGCCACCACCAAATTCTATCCTGAATTGGGTTTCTATATCTGTTACTGGTATTGTGTCTGAGGGTAATGTGAGGAGAAAAATAAAGACTCAGTTGTAATAGTTTAAATGTTCCAAACCAAAAATAAATTGTATTTGTGTACAATATACTTCTGTGAGTGGTTTTTTTAACTATACTCTTGAGAGTCACATGTCTATTGGTGGCAGAAAAAAGTAACAGACTTAATCCAACCTACTGAACAGTCAGTAAACCAAATGTTAGACTTTAGTTTGAACTATATTATCAGGTTCTCATTTTATGCTGTCTTAATAGCAAACATTTCCTTTCAACTTTTTTAGATGACTGATTTGGATTATACATGCTTTATTTGACCTATAATTTACAGGAACCCATCCTCCCCAGCTGTACAGTCCATGTATTTCTCTACTTAAGAATTAATACACATATTGTACAGCTGGGGATGCTGACAGCTCTCACTGGATACACCATGAAATTCCAAAACTATTGATGTCTGTAGCTGGACAAAAGTGTATATTGAGTACTTTATTTGGGGTGGAGGCATTTGAAGACATCCAAACTAAGCAGCTTAATGTAGAAATGCTAGGGAAGAGAATTCTGGCTAATCTCATCAGTTATCTGTTCATTTCATATATTCCTGTGCAGTCTGGTAAAATTTAAAGCAAAATACTTGTAAAATATCTTCTAAAAAAAGAGGTGCAAAGGATTCTACAACAAAGAGGTCTCTTTATTGACTACAGAAAAGCCTTCAATTGTGTCGACCATATCAAATTATGGAATATCCTTAGGAAAATGGGTGTCCCAGAACATCTAATTGTTCTCATGAGAAACCTATACACAGGACAGGAAGCTGCAGTCCAGACAGAACATGGTGTGAAAGACTAGTTCCAGATCAGCAAAGGAGTAAGACAAGGCTGTATACTTTCTTCTTATTTATTCAACTTATATGCTGAACATATACTGATGGGAACTAGATTGGAAGAAGATGAGTGTGGTTTTAAAGTTGGAGGAAGAAACATCAATAACCTGCACTACGCTGATGACACCACTCTGCTAGCTGAGAATGCGGATGATCTGCAAGCTCTAGTAATGAAAATCAAGGAGCACAGTGAAAAAATGGGACTACAATAAATGTAAAGAAAACTAATGACAATGGGTACAGCAACCAGCTTCAGAATTGATAATGAAGACATTGAAGTGGTGGATAGCTTCTGCCTTCTAGGATTGACCATCAAAAGTAAAGGATCCAGCATTCAAGAAATATGCCACAGATTATAGCACTTGGAAGGGTTGCAATGAAGGCCTTGGTTAGGATATTTGGTTGCCATGACGTGTCTATACCTACAAAGATTAGAATTGTTCAGACAGTAGTTTTTCCCGTGACACCCTATGAAGAAGCAAGATTAAAAAGTATTGATGCTTTTGAACTTTGGTGCTGGAGAAGACTTTTGAGGATACTATGGACAGCCAGGAAAACAAACAAATGGATCATAGAACAAATCAATCCAGAATTCTCACTCGAGGCACAAACTATCATACTTTGGATACATTATGTGAAGACTCAGCTCCCTTGAGAAGTCCATAATGCTGGGGAAAGTTGAAGGAAAGACGACAACCAGCAATAAGGTGGATGGACTAGATGACGACAGCAATGAATGCACCACTGAGAGATCCTAAAGGCCAAGTTGAAGACAGATCATCCTGGAGAGAATCTATGTGGTTAGTAGGAGTCAACACTGACCTGATGGCACTTGATCGATCGATCAATCAAAATAGTATGATTGTGTGTACGTTCCTTAAAAATGCATACTTGACTGAATGCAAGCTGATGTTATGAATCTCATCAGTGAATACAAATAAAAGCATAGGCTGCCACAGGAGGGAGAAGGGACCATGATAGAGCTGACATTACATGTTTGTTTAATGTATTGAGCTGTACTACCTTCAGATGCAATAGGAAGTCTCAAGCTTTTACTTTTTATTGAACAGTATTGAACACTGTATTTAAGCAAAGGCTAATGACAAAAAGTTGTTTTCCTATGTGACAAACTGTGAATGTTAAACCTGGCCTCTAGGCTATAAAATGTGCTTCACCTATGGCTGCTCCATGCATAGACAGTGGCGCTTTCTACATGATAAGCTCTTTTGGGATGAATTATTGAAATACATAGTTGCATTGGACATCTAAATGTCTTGCAGAAACTTATGTTTCCTCTTGAGTGCTCTTGTATCAAGATGCCATCATGTCATATGATACTGCATACCCTATTTTGGGATGGACAGATAACTGTAAATGTTAAGATGTACCTATTTTAAAATTTTGCTGAATTGGCTGTGTGTGTGTTCTTTTAGAGAAGTGTAATTCTTCCATGAGACTTTGTATTAGCTTCTTAGTATGCAATTATTAGGTGTAAACTGTTGCTGATATTCATATTAGAAACTGGCAGAATTATTAATACTACATTTAAGATGGTGAACAAAAACCATGTTTCAAATAATAAAATCCACTTTCTTGCTCTTTAAACTCATTGCCAAAGACTGAAGCCACTTAAACGATTCAGTTCATCTGTTGAAATAAGAATACTTCTTTATAAATTAATTCATTCTCTCTGTAGGGCTTAAATTGTGCTTTTGTGTGTTAGGTCTGTAATATCTCCATATGGCAGAGAATAGTGATGCCTAGATTTATTAGCAAGCTTATAGCAGAGGAGAGATTTGAAGGGGGACTCCTTTCACTTAGCTGTTATGCCAGTACAGAGGCATTTGAGTCAAACAGCTGTTCATCAAGCAGAATGGAAATACAGCAAATTTTCAACTATGTTCAAAGCAAACCACATGCACCTATTTGTATGCTGCGGAGCTATACATTAAGCTAAAAAATCCAGGTGATAAATCTCCAATTGATATTCCAATAATTGTGGGCAAGATCCAGTCATCTGTTTGAAATGAATAAAACATTGACTTAAGTCATATTAATTTTAGAGGCTGACATCTGGACTAAATTACTTGATGGAGGTATTGTTGAAATTAGCCTGTGAGAGTAACTCCTGAGTAATACTACTGATTGATTTAGTCTGTAATGTGTGCCAGTGGGTCATAACGTAGACTAGATCATGCCCTGTGTTTGCAGCCTATGTTTCATTAAAAGCTAGTTCAGTAAAGTCTAGTGATAAAGCAGGGCTAGTGCTTACATTGAGCAGGTTTGAACACCTGAGCAGGATGGTGTTGAAGGGCTTCTGGCAGCAGTAGGAATTACCTGTTCAGTCAGAATAAGCTAGCAGGTAGGCATGGACTGAATAAACGTTATTGCTAGGCCAGTGGTAAAGGAAAGGGCAAGGTTATTATTTATATATATCATTTATAGAAAGAGAGGAATGGTCCTTCCCTGTGAAGTGTATTATCTAGAATGAACCAAGTTAATGTTATTGTAATAAAGGTTACGTGCAGCTGTGGACAGCTTACCACATGTGTGGTAGAAATTATTTATTACATTTATAAACCGCCCCATCCAGAGGCTCTGGGCGGTGAACAACAGCTTTTAAAAGACATAAAAACACAAATATGTGTTCTTTTTCCTTCTATGGTTACCACGCTGCTCCACTTTGCTCAATGGCTTTCCTGTTTCTTCAGAGACAGCAGTGACAAAGGCAGGATGGAGGCTTGATTCCGAAGCATGGGATATACCCGCTCAGGCTAATATCTAGAAGGCAAGTTCTAGTTTTTTGTACCCCCAAATACGAGAACCAGCATAGGCCAGTAGAGGAACTTGGATAAGGAACATTCCCGACAGTCTTCCTCCCTAAGAAGTCAGCGTAGGTGCAGTGCTTTCTTTTTAAAGCTATCTCCGGCATGGCATATTTTTAAAAATATGTATTAAAGTCTTCTACTACTAGGATAATCCCAGCAGAATTGCATTCGTTACATCATAGGGGGCGGGGGAAGACACAAGCTCTGAGGCATCTTAAATCAATATATCTATATGCTTGTAGCAGTGATAAGCAAAAGGTCATTGCTTTAGCTGCTGGTTCTCTGACAGAGATATTATATCCTTCGTGGTTTCCTTTTCAGATGTGGAAACCGCCGAAGTGAATGAGGTAAACTGTCTCGACAGTCTACAAAGATCCCGCTTCTTGGTGCTTGCAACACTGTGGCAGCTTCTCTTCCTCCGCATCTACACGCCAGCATGATTTCCCTTTCCATTCTTAGGGGAAGGCGAAGGCGCTGACCATAGAGCAAAGAGACATAGAAGGTCCGCTTTCTGGTACTTTCCTAGACCGGCTTCTCCAATCCCGAGTGCGCATGTGCCGCGCTGTCGAACACACCTTCTGCCCGATTACGCTTGCGCGGCTTCCTAACAATCTGGTGTGGCGCATTGGAAGCGACGCGGCTTTAGTGCTGCCGTTTCTCCCCTGGTCTGCTGCCTAGAGCTCGTTCCTTCCAGCCGCGAAGATGCCGCGAATTATGATTAAAGGGGGCGTGTGGCGGAACACCGAGGTAGGTGACACAGCCCGTTTCTTCTCTTCGCCCCGCGTTCGTGTCTCCGGAGGCCTCTCTCCCGCTTCACCGAGGAGGGGGTGGTGCGCATGCGCCCAAGTCTTATCGGTTTAAGGCGCCTGCGGGGCTTGAAAAGGTGGTCAGGTGTGCAGTCCGATCCTGTCGAATAGGAGTGCCTCAGACTTGGGTCCCCAGATGTTGTTGCATTTCGACTCCCATCATCTTTAGCCACACTGGCCAAAGGCCATGGGAGTTGTGGTCCAACAACATCTGGGGTCCCACGTTTGAGAATCCCCGCTCTACTTCTGAGCAACCCTGTAAATCCCAGTTTGATTCGTGGGGCTTGCTCCCGGATAAGCATGCGTAAGGCTGCAATCTCCAATACCTATTCCTGAATAAAGAGCTAGCAGTATGATCTTTTGGTCCTGAAAGCGTAAGGAGAATAAGGGCAGGGGGTGATCCTGATACCCTTCAAGTGCATTTCCTTCAGTGAAGAATGCTGCTCCAGAATACAAATTTTATATGGATTTTGCAGGAAATATTATGTATGCTTTCATGGGGTGGGGGAATGTTATATTGGAATTTGCCCTTTGTCCAGTGTTGACTATTAAGAAAACAAACATAGCAACTTCTGAAAACCTAAAGGTTTTCAGGAGGTTTAGGCTTCAATCTTATGCATACTTATTTTTTTTATTATTATTATTATTATTATTATTACATTTATATCCTGCTCTTCCTCCAAGGATCCCAGAGCCCACTGCATACTTGAGTTTCTCCTCACAACAACCCTGTGAAGTAGGTTAGGCTGAGAGAGATGTGACTGGCCCAGAGTCACCCAGCTAGTATCATGGCTGAATGGAGATTTGAACTCGGGTCTCCCCGGTCCTAGTCCAGCACTCAAACCACTGCACCACGCTGGTTCTCATGCTTACTTCTGTTTACTTCTGTTTAGAAGTAAGCCCTATTACATTGCCTGATTCCCAGCAAACATACAAAATATCAAATGGTTGAGTTCCCTTTTATGTCTAAGATGTCACTACATTATCTATAATGAAAATAAAGACAAGAAAACCACAGTATGTATTGTAGTCACATTCATTCAGATAATCTTGTATTTAAGGCATTGACATTTTAAGACTAAAGGTCTGCTTAATCCAGCATCCCATTGCTCACAGTGACCAATGAAATGTTTCTAGGAAGCCCACAAGCATGGCTGAAGGCAGTGGCCTTCTCTCATGATGACCCTTCAGCAAATGGCATTTCATGGCTCTCTAGTTGTGAACATGTCAGTTCAATGTAGTAATTGATAGGTTTGTCTTCCAAGGAATTGTCTAACTCTCTATAAACCTGTCCAAGATAGTGAATATCATCATATCTTGTGCCAGCAAATTCCACAAATTAATTATAAAGCATTTAATTCTGTGAATAAGTGCTTCCCTTTATCTGTTACAGATCTATCAATTGATTAATCTAATGCCAATTAATTTATTATTATTTATTTATTCGATTTCTATACCACCCTTCCAAAAATGGCTCAGGGTGGTTTACACAGAGAAATAACAAATAAATAAGATGGATCCCTGTCCCCAAAGGGCTCACAATCTAAAAAGAAACATCAGATAGATACCAGCAACAGTCACTGGAGTTACTGTGCTGAGGGTGGATAGGGCCAGTTACTCTCCCCCTGCTAAATAAAGAGAATCACCATGTTAAAGGGTGCCTCTTTGCCAAGTTAGCAGGGATTAATTAATTGCACTGGATGTCCTTGAGATCTAGTGACTGACAAGTAGTTCGTGACATCACTGTATTGTGAGACATAGAGATAAACTATCCATTTTCTCCATGTTATGCATAATTTCATAAACCTGTCATGATCATCCCCCCCCAATCTCCCCTCCCCGCAAAAAACTGGTTAGTATATGTGTCACATTGGAGAAAAAATAAATAAATCGTAAAGTGTGTTCTTTTAAATTAACTTTCATTGAACTTTCTTTGCTATTTTGATGTCCCTTTCTTCAGTCTGGAGAGATCCTTTTGGAGCTCTTCGTAGTCAATTTGGGTTTTCACCATTCTTTATGAATAATTTAGTGTAATCTGCAAACTTGACTACTTCACTACTCAACCTAACTCCAGATCACTGATGAACAAGAATAGTCCCAATACAAACATCTAGGGACTCTACTTCTTATTTCCTCCATTGTGAGAACAACCATTTTATCTATACTCTGTTTGACCCCTTGCCAGTCGATTAGAGGACCCATGTATTTTCCCATTACTGCTACCTTCTATATCATAACTGCTAAACCAAAGCTAAAGAGACATCTTGCTCAAGAGGCTTGATGAGGGACTTTTGAGAGAAGGTTTTTGGAAGATCAATAAATAATGCCTTTTGCTGCCTCTCAAATAACTACAAAAAGTTGGTGAGACAGGACATTTCTTTACAGAAGCTATGCTGATTCTTCCTCAACAAGACACATTCTTCTCTGTGCTCAGAAATGTGGGGTTTCCAGAAAATTATTAATTTAAAAACAATCTGGAAAATTTCCCATGTATTTCCTCCCTTTTTTGCACAAAATTTGCATTATTCTTTCTTAAAAATAAATGTTCCTGATGTGATTGATTGTGATCTGATTTGTCATATTACTTGTCCTATTTATATAGTTTTTTTAAAAATCCCATACTGTACCTCTTTTCAAGTAGCCAGGCAGTTGAACTGAAATATTTTGTGGGAGAGGAGCGAAACAATAAAAACTCATATTGTGGTTTAAATATTATACTGAAAGAAATTCAAAGCTTTGTGTGGAAAGAATTCAAAGCTTTATGTAGAAAGTAATTGTTTTCAGTGTTTTATTGTTTAACACTCAATAAAACATATGTAACTTCTCACATGGTTCCCAGGGATAATCACTTGAAAAACAATAACAACTTTGAAATGGTCAGACTTGCCTAATGTTACATTGGCAATGCACCCTTCATTGTTACTAATGAATTTTATGAAACCATGCTGGACGCTTAGACTAGCATTGTGTCTGTGTGCACGCAACAATGTGAGCCACACTAGTACTGCAGATCCACTGTGTGTCACCAAAACATGTCCATTAGTGTTGTGTTGTGTGGCCCTCGGGGACATTTGGTGATGCATGGTGGGCTTCAGAGGGAAGAGGAGCTGGTTGAAAATCAACTGGTCAAGCGACAGGGCAGTGGCAATCTGGAACTTGCACTGCTGCACATGCATAGAGTATGAAAAGAGCTGAAAGAGCTGTTATCCCTGTGTACTGAAGGTTAGGCATCCGATAATTCAAAGACATTTTGGTTAAATATATTACATTAACCATTAATAGTAATCAAATAATGCTTGAATATTTTAAATGTTTATTAGAAAAGAAAAGATAATTGTGATCTTCTAGACTACGAATACAGGTAATTCCTCATAGCTGAAAGCCAGTTCACATGCAGAGCAGTGTTTCCTCTAACAGGCATTCCCAGATGTTGTTGACTACAACTCCCATAACCCCCAAGCAAAGGCTGTTGCAGCTAGGGATTCTGGGAATTGCAGTCAACAATATCTGGGAATCCCTGTTAGAGGGAACACTGCTCTGCATGTGAACTGGCTTTCTGCTATGAGGAATTACCTGCATTCATAGTTTAGAAGATCACAATTATCTTTTCTTTTCTAATAAACATTTAAAATATTCAAGCATTATTCAATTACTATTAATGGTTAATGTAATATATTTAACCAAAATGTCTTTGAATTATCGGATGCCTAAGCTTCAGTACACAGGAATAGATAACAGCTCTTTCAGTCAAGGACCACTCATAGAATGCAGACAACCTGCTGATTTTGAGTTATCTTAATTTTCTGGATCTTGACCAGAGCAGAAGCAGAGCTCTGAACAGAATGAGGCTCTGAATTGCCTGAGAGCAATTTCGAGTCACTCCTGGCAATCAGGCACATGTTAATGGCAAGCCTGGTAGTGCTGATGTGTAGTGTTCATGTATGATGTTGTGATAGTTGCCTGCAAAGCATAGCTAGGCTGGCTGGCTGGCAACCTTATTCTTCTAATGAGACTTCAACAAGACTTGTCCAGTTGTAGGATACTAGCTGACACTAAGCACAGCCTACCATCTTTGTAAGGAGCCGATGTATGGCTCTTGTGACATCAAAGGAAGCTACAATACTGTCCTGAGGAAGCTGCATTTCCTCAGGCTTCTGCATGATCTTGAATAGGGGAACCTGCGGAAGTGCAGTTTCTGCAATTCCTGTCTCGGTGTCGGAGCTTCTTTTGAAGTTGCAAGAGCCCCTTATGAAGTGGATCCTTGTGAAGGCAGTAAACTGAGCATCATGTCAGCTGTTGTCTGTGAGGAAAGAAGGGACTTGCTGTTGTGAGGGAGGACGGGGCAGTCTCGGTAGTCATGCTCTCACGCTATGGTGTGATAAAGTTTTCTTACACAACATGGGTGAGCATCGTCAATTTCTAGCAATAGCACTGAAAGGTTTTCTCAGCTGTTGTACATTCTCTTTACTTACTGTGTCCATGAGATGAAGAAGATTGCCTTACCCTTCCTTTGAGACTCGAGATAGTTCTGGGGAAGTGCTGCAATGAATAATAATAAAAATCTCTTTTTGTTTTAAGGATGAAATTCTTAAAGCAGCTGTGATGAAATATGGGAAAAACCAATGGTCTCGTATTGCCTCTTTGTTGCACAGAAAATCGGCAAAACAGTGCAAAGCTAGATGGTATGTATTACAATATCATATCTGAGAGAAATTGTACTAATAACAGTATTTGTTGGGCCATACGTCATAACAGAGCTAAACAGCAGTACAAAATAAAATCCAAGAATAGTAATATAGGATATTATATATGTGGGGGAAATTGAATTCTTTATTAGTGGGAAACATCATAATCATCCATCCAGTATAGGCTGGCAGAGTAGTTCTAAAACTAGGGCTATGTACAGTGTGCACCAGAAATCCCTAAACTACTGCAAATTCTGAATGCAGAATAAATTGCATGAATTTGCACATAATACCTGTGTCTGTGTTTATCCCTCTCTCAAGTGTGGCTTTTTTGTATGGGCTTGGAATTTATCAAGTTCAGCTGCAGCAACTTCAGTCATCAGACAAGTTTCAAAATGGATCTTTCTGCACCACACTAATTTGAGGGAAATTGAACAAAAGTAGCTGGTTGTAACATGAATAGGGCCTGAGATGTACCTAATCATTCATATCTGTTGAGGAGGAAAACTGAGGACATGTTGTAGTTAGGTGTTTTCCACCGTAATCGGAGCCCATCCTTGACATAGGGTAATTCCGTCACGCTCTAGGAATCGACAGGAAGTTAACACAGCAGAGTTTTCCTGGAAGGTCGACTGGCCCCAGAGCCAATGGTAGCCCCTATTAACCCTAAGAGTATCTCCCTGACGAGTGTTCCCTCTAACAGGAATTCCCAGATGTTGTTGATTACAACTCCCAGAATCCCTAGCTATCATGGCTTTTGCTTGGGGATTCTGGGAGTTGTAGGGAATCTTGTAGTTCTGGGAATCTCTTTTAGAGGGAATACTGTCCCTGACTAATTATTCACTGGACCTGTGGAAGCGTCAGCTGAATACTCTGTACAGTCCCCCTGGTAGCACCCAGAAGTGACTGTTCCTACCATGCAGTGCTCTCAGCACTGGTGAGGGTCCTTTATGGGAAACAGATTCTTCTTGACACCATCTTGGAAGGTATACACTGAGTACTGGGAAGTGCAGCTCTTCTCAGCACTTTCCTCCTAGACCTCACAAGAGAGCTCTCTCTTAAGGGCCCCTGTCCCAGCACTGAGAAAAGGACACTACTGTGCGGAGTTCAGCACAATGGGAAATGCCTCTCATAGTGAAGGTTTTTTGCCAAAGTGGCTCCTGCTTGCAAAATAGTGAAGATCACTGTCATAGTTGGTTTGGGCCATGTATTGGCCTAGAGACGTAAGTTTTGGGTGGTATCAAAATATGTTAAAATAAAATAAATAATAATGCAGGTTGCATTTGAGAAGTAGCCCTTTCTTAGTACACTGCTACGTGGATAAAATAGAATGTCTTCTGATACCATCCTTCTCTGTTGTGCCAGTAGTGGTGTCATTTGTTTGTCTGCCTGCATGGTCATTTTCAATTACTTTTGTCCTCTGGCAATTGGAAATGTTCCTTGATGACATTTCATTATAATGTTGTCATCCGGCATCTTTGGATCCTGGGAATGCCAGCAGTAGTAGATGGCACAGTAAATGTTATGCTGCCCACCTCCAGTATTGCTGTCCTCTGAAACTGCTGACCAGCATCCCCACTGTCTCTTGATGATGTGTCTGCATGCTGAGCAGGCAGATGCATCCCCGCTGCTGAGAGCTTCTGGAGCCCCACTGCACAAGGGGTGGGGCGACTCTTGCAGATCTCTCCTTCTCCTGGAACTGCATTGCATCACCCAAATATATGTCCCTGAGGATTGCACAACCCCGAGGGACATATTTTCAAATGGAGCAGAGCATTTCTGGGGGAAGGAGAGATCAGCAAAAGTCATCACTCCACTTGCACAATGGAATTGGCAGAGCTCCAGAAGCTCTCTGTGGTGGGAATGCATATGCATGGTGTGTGGGCACACGGACAGTGTGGATGCCAGCCTCTTTGTTTCAAGTTATCTTTCCTTCTTCTTTTAATTATTAGTGAAAGTTTAACTATAAAACTGCAAAAGGTGAGTGTGCCATATTGTTTATATTCTCTTCTATTACACAAGGGTCAGAAATGCTGATATGAAATCTATGTAGTGATGTACTGCTAACTGAAATTGTTAACATTAAACTATCTTGAAAAAACTGTTCATTTTCATTATTGTGAAAAAGGTACGAGTGGCTCGATCCAAGTATCAAGAAGACAGAATGGTCGCGGGAAGAAGAAGAGAAGCTGTTGCATTTGGCCAAACTTATGCCAACCCAGTGGAGGACTATTGCACCAATCATTGGAAGAACAGCTGCTCAGTGCTTGGAACATTATGAATTTCTGCTGTAAGTAATTATGCACTGTAATGAATGAACAGCTTCTTCTTGGGAAGGTCTGACTAGCATTGTGTGTACCAAGAACAGCTGGCCTTTTGTGGTGGGTTCTTCTCTTATGCACTAGCAGTGTGCATGTGTTACCTTTTTTTTGTTTCAGATTTTTGCACAGGTATCAACACTGTCTCTTGATACTCTTTTCAGGGATAAGGCAGCTCAGAGAGACAATGAAGAAGAAACTGCAGATGATCCTCGCAAGCTTAAACCTGGAGAAATTGATCCAAACCCAGAAACCAAGCCAGCCAGGCCAGATCCTATTGATATGGATGAAGGTATGCTTGAGAGACCTGTTGTGAATTTGTCTCTTTGCCACTATTCTATTCCTGGACATGTTCACCATTTCTGCTTATATCAAGCATCTGTTCTTTTGTGCCTTGCCTTTAATTAAATCCTATTCAGTTTTATGTACTTAATTTTCTTCATTAAATTAATTCTATTTCTGCTTTATTTTTCTGTGTATTTTGCATATTTCCTTTTTTCTTAGACTTCAGTTCAATACTGCCCTTCCACTGCTTTCCTTTCTCTGAATGATACACATGTATTTAAGTCAACATCCTCCTTACTTTGGTTCATTAGTGTGGCTTATTTGCTAAAATGATTCTGAGCCAAACTAGTTCAGAGAAGGCATTGGGGATCTGGAGTCTGTGCTAACCTATATATTTTTCCAATTTTCATTATGCTTTTTGTTTTTTATTTCATGCTGCCAATTTTAAATGAGAAGATCGCTAATTATTATGTTCCTTTTGCAGATGAACTTGAGATGCTTTCTGAAGCGAGAGCTCGTTTGGCCAACACTCAGGGAAAGAAAGCCAAAAGAAAAGCAAGAGAGAAGCAGTTAGAAGAAGCTAGGTAGGCATCTTGGCATTTCTGCCGTTCTTGGCTAAACTGAATCTGTTTGTTGGCCAAACTCAAATTAAGGTGGTATGCTTTTAATGCTTCCCAGTGTCATGTAGGAATTTCCCAAGATCAGTTGATTGTAGACAGGTGTCTCAGTTGTCTGGTGGCAATAGTGCGGTCGCTTTCACTCTCCCTAATAACAGCCATTTTGACAGCCAACTTTGCTTTTTAGCAATTTTCTCTCACTGTGTGGCAAGTAAGTAGACACTGATGACTGGGAAGGGGACATGAATCTTTATAGAGCAATGCCATATTTTCTTTGTTTTCCCTCTTTTTTGGGTCTTATTTGCTTAAAAATTGTGATAGATTCAAGTCAGCAGTTCTGTATGTTGAAATACTAAAGCCCATCATGAAGAAAATGTCATTTAGTGGTTAGAATTTGCACTTGGATGTAGGAAACCAAAGTTCAGCTCAGTATTGGTAATGAAAGTTATAGAGTGGCCTGGAGCAAAACAGTGGCTGACATTCAGACTAAATTACTTGTCAGAAGTCCTACTGAAATTTAGTAGGTTTTAAAAGTAATTCCTGAGAAATACTCTTGAGTAATTTAGACTGGATGTCAGTGTTTAGTCATTATCTGTTGGCTGGACTAGCTCACACTAAATGCTGCAGTACACTGGAAGATTCAAATTCAAATGAAATCACTCAGCAAGAATTAGTCTTCCTCAGTCTAAAACATGGACCAGTCTTATTGGTTTCTGAAGTCTTCAGGCAGACTTTAGTTTTCCTTTCATCCTGAGAAGAAGACAAACTTCTAGGGTGTGACTAGTCAAATTAACACATTTTGAAGTCAGGAAGAAAAGTTTTCCTAAAATCAGTCAGACTCTTGGTATGAAGAAAAATATATTTAGTGAGTCTCACACAAAACCTTTTATGGACTTGGAAGTCTGTCCCAGCTAACATCTGTAGTTGTGGCAGCAGCAGTAGTAGTAAAATCAAGCACATGCTTGAACCTCTGTATTAAAGCCTTTGTGTTCTTATGAGCCCTGATTCAAAACTGATGTCTTGTTCTGTACATTATGCAACATAATATGGAATGCTTGTTGGAACTAACTTTCAGTAAACTAATATTTTACACAGTAAACCGACAACTGATGTTTCATCTAAAAGTTGTGTGTATTGTGTAGCTGGTGTAGCCATTCCTTTCACATTTAGGTTAATTTATTGTACCTCCTTAGGCGTCTTGCTGCTCTCCAGAAGAGGAGGGAACTTCGAGCTGCTGGGATTGAGATCCAGAAGAAAAGGAAAAAGAAAAGAGGAGTGGACTACAACGCTGAAATCCCATTTGAGAAGAAGCCTGCCCCAGGTTTTTATGACACATCAGAAGAAAACTATCAAGCATTGGATGCAGATTTTAGGAAATTAAGGCAACAAGACTTAGATGGGGAATTGAGATCGTAAGTTGAAACTTGATTAAAAGATTCAGATGGTTAGTATTTTTGCAAAAGAAGCATAGGACAAAGGCTTGTGGAATGTTGCCAATTGCATATATGTTATTGTATGTTAAACTTCCTTTGTCTCTTGAATTCTCCCCAAAATTAAAAATAAGAGATTCATAGTTAATGTTTAAAAACAAAATATTTCTAGCCATCACTTTTTAATGCTGATCATTACTTTTAAGGTGCTGGTCATTTTAGTTTGGAATTTAGATACCTCAAGGGCCATCTTCACTCATGTTCCTCTCTGCGTTCTCCAATTGTCATCTGAGAACTTATGTTGGGTAACTCTGAGGTGCAGTGTGCATCCATTCGGAGCAAGTTTTTTCTAACGGTGACACTGAATCTGTGAAACACCCTTCTGATAAGCAGGGCTGCTCAACTTCGACCCTCCTGCAGGTGTTGGCCTACAACTCCCATAATCCCTGGTTATTGGTCGCTGTGGCTGGAGATTATGGGAGTTGTAGTCCAAAAACAGCTGGGGGGCCTAAGTTGAGCAGGCCTGTAATAGAGGCTCAGTTGGCACCTACTCTGCCATCCTTCAGGTGTTGTGCCAAAACCTGAATATTGGAGGCTTCCATTGTGGATTGTGATTTTAATTTAGTTACCTCTTCATGATGTTTTTGTGTTACAGTATTGTGATTTCATGAATTTTGTTGTGTTTATTGTTAGACATCTTAAGCAAGAAGACATAAAGCAGAACACCCTTTTAGTAGTGCTCCACCCCCTTCTGTTTGCATGTTACATCAGTGTACAAAATAATATTGGGTATGGTGATAACAGTGTATTGAAGGAGTCAGTAAACTTATATTTATATCCGTAAAAAAGATATATATATATATGGCAGTTTCCTTTTTGGATTAATGTATTTTTATAAATGATAATGAAACTTAATATCAATTTATTTTACCAATATAACTTTAAGTAATCTACCAATGTGATAAATACTGGATTTTAAATATGTGTGTGTGTGTGTGTGTGTGTATCTGCCGATCTCTTGCTGTGCTCTGCAACATATACGCTATGCAAGTAAATCAGACCTTCCATCTCTTTCTGAATGAATTGAGTTCTGCTAATTGATTGTTGGCATTTAATTATGGCTTTTTGTTTCAAAAGGGAAAAGGAAGGAAGAGAACGGAAGAAAGACAAGCAACAACTGAAACGGAAAAAAGAATCTGATTTACCTTCAGCAATTCTTCAGACCAGCGGTGTGTCAGAGTTCACTAAAAAAAGAAGTAAGCTGGTGCTTCCAGCTCCTCAGGTAAATTGCTTGTTGCTATCGCTGTCTGATAGTTGAGAATCGGTGTAGATCCAGCTGCTTCTGTTCACATCACTGCTAATGATGCTTATGTTATGCTGTAAGAAGACGACTGGTTAGAATAACAGCTCAAATACATATTGGTGTCTTTCCCCTTAAGTGTTGCCGGATGCACATTGCCTATTGATTCCCATATTGCATATTGCCCATTGACTTTGCCGCCCCTTTTTCATGTTGCAGAACTACAGTGTGAGAATGTTTCGTCTCGTACCCACAATAACTTTGCATATTTTTGCTGGAAGTTCTATCATTTTTAGCAATACATCACCCTGCCAGACATGGGGATTATGGTTACTGCTGGAAATGGATGCAGTACTGCAAAACGAATGAAAGATATATACCTGCGCCAGATAGTTTGAAGGAGAAAAATATGGCCTTAGCAGTTGAAACTGTTGCCCATAGTTTTCTGTGTTGTTTGAATATCTGTTAAGGTTCTATAACCCAGTGTTTCAATGCTGAGGCTGGGCTCTTCATCACTGGGTGTTCCTTGACACCTTACGAATTTGGTTACACACCATTCAGTTAATGGATTTCTCCCCTGTTTAAGATTTCAGATACAGAACTTGAGGAAGTAGTAAAAGTTGGCCAAGCAAGTGAGATCGCACGTCAGACAGCAGAAGAATCTGGGATCACAAATTCTGCTTCCAGCACGCTCTTGTCAGAATACAATGTTACGAACAACAGCATTGCACTTCGAACACCCAAAACCCCAGCAGCACAGGACAGGATCCTACAGGTAAAAACCTAAATATAATACTTAATTGTAACATTATACTGGCAGCCTTCTCCTGTAGTTCTTTACTGCTTCATTCTTAATTGCAGTTCTTTGAAAGGACTAGTCTCCTACTGAGTAGAGCCAGAGGAAGGTCTGTTCCATGGCAGGTTGTTATATGACTTGGTAGGAATTGATGCACACTCTCTCTCTCTGCTTGGAGAATAGCATAGCCAGGGCAACACCAGCTGTCTCTGCCTGGTCCCAGCATGGAGAAGTTCTAGAAGGAAGGATAGATGGCAGAAGTAGTTAAGGAAAGGAGTAAGAGAGATTCTTCAGAACATGTGTTGCATGCAGGAAGTCCAAGGTTCTATCCCTGGCATCTCCAGGCAGGACTGGGAAAGACTCCTGTCTGACGCAGTGGAGAGCCTCTGCCAATCGGAGTAGACAGTGCTAAGCTAGATGGACCAGTGGTCCGACTTGGTATAAACCAGTATGCTCTCATTTCAATCAAGATGAGCCCTTCCTCTGTGCACCCTGTCCACTGCTTGGGTGGCCCAGATTTCGGGAAAGTGGTGGCAGAGACTATGGCCCTAGGCTGCTACTTTCTATGAGGAGGGAGCCCAGGGTTATTGGTGACGGAAGTTTATTTTATTTAATCACAACTCATGTTCCGTATGCTTAAACGGAATTCATATTTTTAAGCTTAAAGAAGCAAAATGCTAATTTCCCATCAAATCTGGAGAGTAGATGCTTTAGCTACTTTGGGTTCCTTTTTTAAAATGGCGCCTTGACTTCTTAGACAAATATCTGTGGTTTCAAATCCTTCTCCCAGCCCCTATATATACTTCAGTGGACAATGCTAAATGTTTCTAGTAATGAAATTGTTGACATCTGATATATTGCTATTTTTGTAGGAATTAGAATTTTGAAAATGATGATTGCTTGCATTATATCACTTTCTATACAGGAAGCTCAGAACTTGATGGCTCTTACAAATGTTGACACCCCCTTGAAAGGTGGACTTAATACTCCCCTCCATGAGAGTGACTTCTCTGGTGTAACACCTCAAAGACAAGTTGTTCAGACACCAAATACTGTGCTTTCCACACCCTTCAGGTAAGTCAGGCTACAGCCATCCCTTGCCAACCACTAGGGTTCCGTTCGGGTAAAATCTCACCATTGGCAAATTTGTGGTTGGTGAGGCATTAAAGTCTATGGGAATCGGGGTTAGGGGAACCACAGCTGCAAAAAGGGGGGAAAAATACCAAAATAATCCCAACCTCTGAGGAGTGCTTGAAAGGAGGTATGGTAGCTGTCTTCAGACATCTGGAGGGTGGTTGTGTAGAAGATGGAGTGGACTTTTTCTCTGTTGTTCCGAAGAGTGAGGCTAGAACTTGGATTGAAATTGCAAGGAAACAGTGCAGGCTAGACATTAGATGGAATTTCCTAGCAGTAACAGCAGTTTGATAGTGGAACAGTCTGCCTTATGTTGTGGTGGGCTCTTCTTCACCTCTCAGAGTTTGGACAGCCATCGGTCAGGGATGGGGCAGCAGTTTCTTGTACTGAGCAGGAGGTTGGTCTAGAAGATCTTCAAGGTCACTTCCAACTCTACCACCCTCCCCAAGCAGGTCCACATGTCTACTTCCCTGCTGGCCTTTTGGCATGCAGCCCAAAGCTGGCTTTTAAGCAAAGCCTTTGGGCTGACTTTAGAGTGACCTAAGGAACTTATTTTTGGCTCCTGTGTCTGTTTTTTGTTGCAATGTTGTTTTCTGTTTTTATTGTTTGTACAACTTTAAATTATGTTGTTGTAAGCTGCTTTAAGCATATTACGGAAAGGTGGGGTGTAAATATTTGAATGAAATAAACGTCTGAACCAGGGCGATGTCTTTTGAGTTTGTAGGCATGTGATGAGTAAAACGTTCAGGGAAATTCCTGGCGTGTTTCCATTGGCGCTTCTCACTCTTTCTGTGAGTGTCCATAATTCATGCCAAATTACCATCCCAAGTTTCCCAGTAGGTCATGCTTCCCTTCTTCTATGTTGCATTAGCAAATAAGATGACATATTTTAGTGCAGACCTTCTAATGCATCCTTCTGCTTTTCCACCGACAGCTGCTGTTATATGGCACAAAAAATAAGATTTGTTGAGCGCTGTGCATGCACACTTTTAGTAGGTGGAATGATAAGAGAAATCTACCATTGCCCAAATCTGATGTTCATAATTTTTACCAACTAATGTTCTCTGCATTCTTATTTATTAAGACCCTTGATATCAATTAACTGTAGTTGATTCCCCTTTGTTTCTGCATATGGGATATATGTTTGTAGTTGCTGACATACAAAATGGATGATAGGCTGATTCAAAACTGAATCCAAAACTGAGACTTAAGGGCAGAAAGTGTGACAGCCACATACATGAGATTTCAAGATGTACATAAGTTTGCACTGCACTGCTTCACTCAGATATGTCATACTTGAGCAAATGTATTTTTCCTAGGACTCCTTCTCATGGAGCCGAAGGCTTGACTCCTCATGGGGGAATGACTCCAAAGCCGGTCGTGGGAGTGACTCCAGGTAGAACTCCACTGCGCGATAAGCTAAACATTAATCCTGAAGAGGGAATTGCAGATTACAGCGATCCATCATATACCAAACATATGGTAGGTAGCATATGATCTTAACTTCTAGAACCCTGGTTTACTGCATAAACCAGAGCTTTCAAAAATTGTGCTTGAGACTCTTCCCAAATTGACAGAAATTCATTTGAATGTTTGCAGGTATAACTAAGTCAATACATATGTAGTGTAAGAGATCTGTGACTAGATCTCTCCCATTAAAAACAAAAATTGGTAAAGCAGCTGTTGTGTAGAAAGGGCTCTAATTATTTTTGCCAAAGTAGTAGCACCTATATTAGGCAACAGCAATATAGGAAGATGCTGAAAGGCATCATCTCATACTGTGCGGGAGGAGGCAATGGTAAACCCCTCCTGTATTCTACCAAAAGAAAACCACAGTTCTCTGTGGGCACCAGGAGTCGAAATCGACTTGACGGCACACTTTACTTCAGTAGCACTGAGAGAGTGACATTTTCCTGATCCAAATCCCCCACCCTCAGCTGCTGTTAGCCCCACCGGGTAAAAATAGAGGTACTATAGGGCATAATTTAGAGCCAGAATACTGCGCAGGAGGAAGGGTTGAAACACCCTCTCCCTATTGCTGGGACTCTGATCAGAACTGGAGCCCCTTGCCTTTGCTCTAAAGTTTATTTGGATTTTTAAACAACTTTAGGAAATTGAGTCATCTTGGCTGCATGGCAAAGATGATTCTGCAGCCATCTGTGTGTGAGGAAAGAGAAGGAAGGTGGGGATAGAGACAGTGGGATTCATAGGGAAAAGGACACAAGTATAGTTAAAAATCCACACAGGTTGGCTCATAGGGAGAAAAGAATCAGCAAAATATGGAGTTATCCCCTGCTGCTCTGCCTCTGCAGTTTTCAGTCAGCATGAGAAGTAGAGAGTTTAAAATATGGTCATGTTGGGCAGTTCACATGGTTAAACTAATGTTGCTTCTGAGAGGATCTAGAGACTCCCATGGCCTGTTCACTCCCCCATAGAGCAATTGTGTTAAACCTAGAAATTTTCTACAGTTGGCAATGCACCAGCTTGGCACAAGGCCAACATTTTCAAACCAAGTCTTAAGATTCTGCATCTCGGCTCCGTGTTAGGTTGGTGTAGTGGGTAGTCTCATGTGTAGGTATACCTCGCCCAGTGGAAATGCAGTCAGGACTTGGTTGGACTTGGAGAGGGGTTCATGCCTTCCCACATTTGCTTATATTGGCCAGCCTCGCCGTCTGCGAAATTGCCCACAGAAATCTGCTCATGGTCTATTAATACAGTATCTGTGCTCCTAATGTATCTGGGATAAAAATAAAGCCCAACTGGAAAAAGTAAAGCAGTCTTTAGTATGTCTAGTGAAACTGTTTTCAAAATCATCTGAGACATTTCATTATATGACTAGACTTCACTGAATAGGAAACCTGCCATCCCATAGAGAGAATCTTTCCTCACACATTCCTCAGGCTTCTCATTTTGGCTCCCGGTTATAAATACAGCACCTTCCGATGAACTTCTCTTCTTTACCAAGGAGAAAAACTGGGGTCCACGGAACAGGAGAGTGAAGAGAAAGCAAGACCTGCGAACAAAAAAGGTGAATAATGATAAATGTTTAAACCAGCTCTCAACAAACATCAAAATAATCAAACACAACTGTATAACACATATGAAAATACATGTAAAAATACTACAACAAAATGCCAAGTAGAATAATGAAATACAATGGAAAAATGAAAAACCAGTTTATGTAGGTTAGTTATAAGTTTATTCGGTCATTGACCAGCAAACAGTTTATGTAGGTGTCCAAACACAGTCCGAGATGTCTTCAAAAATGAGAAATTGAGAAGTACATGCAGTACTGGTGATGAGTCCTCAAATCCAAAGAGAGGAAACAAAGTACTCAGTGAAGTGATGAAGATGCATGTTGATCAAATCATGATTCCTTCATATGAAGAAAGTAAGCAACCTGCTCTGCAATGACTAGCAATGAAAGATGGTGGAAGACAAGGCACACCAGGGAAAGTCACACGACAGCCACCCCGGGATATGGAGCTGTTTCGCCAGGAGCTTCATCAGGGGCTAGTTCCCATTAGAACAAGACAAAAGTAGAAAAGCATCTCTTATATGATCAAATTTCTCAAGCATGTTAAAGCCTCAGGGTAGTCATTGCAGAGCAGGTCGCTTACTTTCTTCATATGAAGGAATCATGATTTGATCAACATGCATCTTCATCACTTCACTGAGTACTTTGTTTCCTCTCTTTGGATTTGAGGACTCATCACCAGTACTGCACGTACTTCTCAATTTCTCATTTTTGAAGACATCTCGGACTGTGTTTGGACACCTACATAAACTGGTTTTTCATTTTTCCATTGTATTTCATTATTCTACTTGGCATTTTGTTGTAGTATTTTTACATGTATTTTCATATGTGTTATACAGTTGTGTTTGATTATTTTGATGTTTGTTGAGAGCTGGTTGTTTATACATTTATCATTATTCACCTTTTTTGTTCGTGGGTCTTGCTTTCTCTTCCCTCTCTTCTTCACCAAGCAGAATTTAGCCAGCTTCTGAGACTCTAAACTCTTTTTGTATCTTTGGAAATTGTTTGTACTTTATTGCTGTCTAATTAGTTGTGACGTAAGAAGAACTTCTATGAGTATGATCATGGAAGTTAACTCCCTGATTCTGTGCATTCTCCTTTTGGATTTGGTATCCACTTGCAAACTGTTGTTTGAATATGCTTTGAGTTTGGGGCTGGAAATTCAAAGTCCCCTTATAAACTACTTTAAAGGACTTAACTATCCCCCCTCTTATTTTTACATCTCAAAAAATGCCTCCCTTTTGTGTATTAGAGGTCCATTCTTTTCCTTACTTTTGAGCAGGTGGGCTCTAATGGCAAAATTGTAGTGGGCGATAAAAAAATCACATGAATAGTCTTTCAGGTGATGCAAGACTATTATCCAGGGCTCCTGCTAGTGAATGGCTGTGACACATTTTATTTTGAGATATTAAAAAAAAACACAACTTGGATCAGTCCATTCAGGAAACCATGTTGCTATTAAAGAACTTTTCCAGGGTAGGGGTTTTTTTTGCCCATACAAGCAGTCTTGGCCTTCTCTTGGTGCATACTTATGTAGACAGACATCATGCATGATGCTACTGATCATCTCTGTGATCACTTGTAACTTTTGTTGCTGCAACCACTGTACTCACAGATATGGACTGGAACAATCTCCATAAATGTTAAGATCCTTGTCTGAATCCTAGCACAAATGATCCTTGAAAAACATCACTCAAAACCTTTCATTTTGTGTTTGGTTTACCTTTGGGGTGCTTTGTTTGGTCACTTAATGAGCCTTCTGTAAAAAGGAAAGTCAGAAATGTGAGGATTGTGGCTGTGGAGCTAGTCACAGACAGTGAAAATAATCAGGCTGACTTAACACTAGGATTATTTTGTCCCATTATTGATTTAGGAGAACAAATGCTTACATTGTATCAAACTGCTGTTAACATTCCATAGGAAAGAGAATCCCGTGAAAATCTGCGTCTGGGGCTTATGGGACTTCCTGCTCCAAAGAATGACTTTGAAATTGTCTTGCCGGAAAATGCAGAGAAGGAGCTTGAGGATCACAATGCAGATGATACATACATAGAAGATGCAGCTGATGTGGATGCTCGCAAGCAGGTAGGAATATGGAGAGGAGTGTCTGTTCCCCTCCCCCCCCACACACACACCACCACCACATTTTAGGCACCATGCTCTCATGACGGATGAGCATAACTGAGGCAATGGAAATTTAAGGAGTAACAAGAATGAAGAGTACTGCAAAGAATGCTTGCATACCATAAGCAGCACATTTTTCCATGTAAAAGATCTGAAACTGTTCATCTGGTCTGCACCAACCAAGTGCCATTTAAACCATGAGACATCTAGGCAGTAATAATGTGGCTTAATATAATACAAGTTGCTTATGGAATGCTTTAGAATTGGAAATCTAAGGTCCGTCCTCTTTGGCACTGCCTGGATGCTCTGAGACTGTCCAGACCCTCTGACATAGAGCAGTTAAGACAGTAGTATCAAGAGAAGTTGGACTTCGGTAGAGAGTCAGAGTTTGTGAAATTTCCAGGAATGTACTATATAGGAGAATGCAAATACAGCCTATACCTTTCATTTAAGCTGTGATTTTTGAGATTGGGTAGTGATTGACTTGTCATAGCCTGCATGCTTATATCTCCATAACATGTCCTTTTGGAGTGACTTGTGGGTAGCAGAAAGGGTTCTTCCTGTTTAGAGTTTGACAGATCATAATTGGAGTCAGGAAGAAGGATTTCTTTTCTTGGAGTGGATGGCTCAGCTGGTTCTGCAGTCACGTTCCTATAGTGCATCTCTGTTTGGGGGAAAGTGTTTTGGATTATGTAGGATGATCTATTGAAGAAGGCACCTTATTGTGGCATGTTAGATGATGTTTTCAGTTTCTTACAACTCTAAAACTCTCAAACCCCCCCTTTTTTTCATTTGTTGTTTTCCATCAAGACACTCTTTCATGCACAGAGCCTTGTGACCTTACCTTCTTTGTTGCTGACAAGCCTTCAGGTTTTTTGTAGCATTTGAAATAATGTCTTAAATGTCTTTCTAGGCCATTCGAGAAATTGAACGTATCAAAGCACTAAAGCGAATGCACAAAGCAGTTCAGAAAGATCTTCCAAGACCCTCTGAAGTAAGTTATTCCTAATTCTAATAAAGATAAAATATGTTTAAAGCAAGAGAGACCTTGCCCTTAGTGAAAGTGTAGAAGAATAGACATTGTAGCTATAGGATAGAAGTTGGCAACCAAATTTGGCTTCATGAGGTATGAAAAAAGATCCTTTGGCACTAGAATCTGCTAGCATGTAGGGAAAGTAAGTCCAAGAGGTGGCCCAGAATCCTTGCTCTGTTCTTAAAATAGCCTTTGAGGAAAACTAGTTGCTGATCAGGGCTGTAGTCAAGCAAGGTAAAATTTATTAAACACAGTACACCATTAATTTTTGATATTTTGTCACACTTTCTGGATATACAAGTGTATATTGGGTGCATATATGTGTTCTTGGAATGGGACCAAAATCATCAAATACAAGCAGTGTTGAGGGAGTAATCAACATGAAGGAGTTATATTCTTTGAACAAGTTGTAAATAAGGTGAGACCACTTCTACGTTTTTTTCAATTCTTGTAAATTGGACATGCTATTAATAGGAAATATGGAGAAGTCAGATCTCTCAAAAGTAGAGGAATTGCTTGTTTCCTCAGTTTACAGAGGGCTAGTAAATCAAGCATTATACTTACCTTCTGGACAATCAAGGGAGGGATCAGTGGAATATCAGGAAAAAATGGGACAGGGACAATCCCATATGATATGACAATGGTTCAAGGGTAATGGGAAGAACAATGATTTTAATACTCTTTACCAATGGTGGGCTCTGTGGGCGCCAGGAGTCGAAATTTACTTGACGGCACACTTTTACCTTACCTTTACCAATGGTAAGTGACCTCATATGAACTAAAACTGATGAATAGGCACAAGATAACTATTGGTGTTTACATTGGTGGTGTGGGTTATCTATGATAATGGGTTGTTTGTTTGGAAAAGAGTGACATTTGAACCGCCCAGGGAATTTTTGTATGGGGCGGTATATAAATGTACTTAATAAATTTGTAGTGTTTTGGAGCAGTACATCCCATGATATATATCCATATTCTTTTTGTTAATATGAAAAAGGTGTTATAAATGTAAGGCAAATAGATACTTTTTTCTGATAACATGTATTCTACTTATAACTATCGAAAGAGATCTTGCATACTTGTTTTTGTTGATGTAGATTGTGATATGGCAGAGGCTTCTCTTTAAATAGGTCTGTGTGTTTGTGTTTTGGCTTAGGTAAATGAAACAATCCTGAGACCTTTAAGTGTAGAGCCACCTCTGACCGATTTACAGAAGAGTGAAGAACTGATTAAGAAAGAGATGATCACCATGCTGCACTTTGACCTTGTGCATCACCCTTATGGAGAGCTTCCAGGGAGCAAAAAAGGAAAAGTCCCTGGATTTGGAACAAGCAGCACAGAGCACATTGTTTATCTTGAACACAATCCTTATGAGAAGTACTCAAAGGAAGATCTCAAGAAGGTATATAGAGTACATTTCTTTGCATCTGTGCTCTTAGCCTTTTACCACTGTGTAGCATAATACTATATTTTGCAAGGGAGATTTTTTCAACCCCCAAGGGATGAAGGTATAATTGTTCCAGGTCACCTAAATGGGGATAGGATATAATTTGGCAGTGAGCATGGTGACACCTAGTTAATCAGGGCAAAGAACTATAGTGCCAAAAGATTTGGGAGAGGGACAAAATGTGTCCCTATGTATTTATATGCTAGTGCTAGGATTATTTGAGCCAAGATGAGGAGCCTGGAATGCTTGGTGATGAATGAGAGGATAGATTTCATGGGTGTGTCAGAAACCCATTGGAATGGAGAATAGCAGTGGGATAGAGTTTTCTCTGGGTACGCATTCTATACGACAATATTGGTGATAGTGATACTCTGTGAGAACATCGTGCTAAAAGCATTAAGCTCATGTAGCAGATTAAAGCCTTTGTCTCAGAGCAAGCTCACGTGAGGGAAGGAAATGCTGAATCATCCCTGCTGAGCTGCCTGCTAGGCTTCTCCTAAAATTATTCTGTATTATAGGTAGGTTCAAAATGCGGCCGCCTCCTCCCCTTTTGACTACAGAGATGCTCTGGGATTGGGGTGAGATAGCCCAGAAAAAAGCTGTCTTAATTTGGCTCTTGGACGAGTACAAAAATCTTCCACATGCAAGCCTACATGTGTTGAGAAAACCGATAGCTGCTGAATGTTTGAGGTCATGTTTGCACCAGAGGAACCCCACCCACCCCCACCCCTTTTCCTGAGTTAAAAACCAACTTGGAGAACCTTGTAAAAATAAAAGAACTAAAATACAGGTTTTTTCAATTACTACAGACTGCTTTCGTCTGAGGCTTCTAGCTTTCTTAGATACACTCAACAATACTTAGTAGGTTCCAAAACTAAGTTGTCTTAGGCACGCTTAAGTGTTTATAGAGTCTTTTGCAATGCCCTAGATGGGTTGGGCATAGGCTAGTGTTTCTTATTTTAATTACGTTACAGGAAAACAATAATACGACAGTATCAGGAATATGCAAAGGACACACACCAAAGAAATATAACTTCTGTAACGCAAAGTCTCACTAAACAAACTTTTCCCTAAATTAATCTTCCCAAGCCAAAGCCCAGGCTTCCTTTCCTTGGATTCACCAAACTCTTGATGAGAATTCAAGCTTCCTGCCCTCCTGTCTTTCAAGGATCTGCAGAGTTATTCTCCTGCAGCGAGACGCCACAGCCACATGTCCTCCTGTGCACCTCCAGGCTACCTTCTCCCAACAAATAACTCCCTTCTTCCTGGCAACAGCTCTCTAGGTCCCACCCACTGGGTGTGCTGATTGGCTGAGCCCTGGAGTTCACCACCCCGTCAGTTAACACAAGGGTTTACTTCTGGTTAACAATTTAGAGGGTGGGGAGGCTGATCACTACAGGCCAACAATAACTTTTTTAAAAAATGAATGAGAAACATTCATTTAAATTTAAAATCCAGACAGGGAGGTTGTTGAACAGTTAGATGACATCTTGGTCTGTGGTTCCAAAATGTGTTGAAGTGCTCTCAGGCCATGGATCTCTACTGCAGGGTGGAGACAAACCAACATTTGTCTTCGTGTGGGAGATTGACTATGTGAATATACACTTACAACTACTGTTGGGTGGCAAGGGGATTAATGAAGGTACTTTATATATTAGGTACAGCAAGAGCATGTTGAAACTCTGGGAGTGTCACCATTTTCCTTTTCTGGCTTCCTACTGAATTTATGAGGAAGCAACGGGAGTATTTCACATTGATAACATTTCCTTCCACGCTTGAGTTAAGTCATAATTGATTCCTCCTTTCAAACAGGCAGAAGAGCTCCTGGCCCAAGAAATGGAAGTGGTGAAGCAAGGGATGGGGCATGGGGAGCTCTCAAGTGAAGCATATAACCAAGTGTGGGAAGAATGTTACAGCCAAGTATTATACCTCCCTGGACAGAATCGATACACACGAGCTAACCTGGCCAGTAAAAAAGACAGAATTGAGTCACTTGAGAAGAGACTGGAGGTTAGTATAACTCCAATCTGAATCTGGCAGTTTTTATCTAAATGAACAAATATTGTTTGTTTTGTGTAGGAGTTGGTTAAAAGAAAACAAAGATACCTTTATTCTTTACATTAGAATGTATTCTTACATTTATATCCTGCTCTTCCTCCAAGGAGCCCAGAGCAATGTACTACATACTTGAATTTCTCATCACAACAACCTTGTGGTTAGGCGGAGAGAGAAGTGACTGGCCCAGATACTAGTCACCTAGCTAGTATCATGGCTGAATGGGGATTTGAACTCGGGTCTCCCCAGTCCTAGTCCAGCACTCTAACCACTACACCACACTGGCTCTACACTACACAACACCACCTTAGGCTAGAAGCAGCAGCACTCCAATTTGAAGGCAGTGGGAGAAACAGACTTAACCGAGCATTGCTCTGGATATGTTTCCTTGCCCTTATCCCCAGTCTTGAAGCAAGCACATTATGGCAGTATGGTATAGTCACTGAATTGAATTCCACAGAGCTACAAATAATTCTGGTAAAGCATTAACTGCCAGGTTAGTGTTATGTATTCAATAAAATTAAGTACAAATTAAAACAAAATTGGATGTCAGAGTAGTCCTACTGAAATTAAAAGGACAAGTTAGGCAATATCTCACTTGTCCTTTTCATTTCAGCGGGATTACTTTTAGTCATTTTCCTTGTGTCAGCCAAGTACTTCATGGAAATGCTGCTTTATTGGGGCACTCTTCAACATGTTCCTTCTTCTTGTTCTCTCCAGTTCTGTGATTACAAGTGTTGCTCCTGATAGCTGGACAGATTAAATTATTTTTCTCCTTTAAGCTGAAGGCACAAGGGATGTACGATTTGAATTCCCCTGGTTCTCATCCATTTGGATTCTGGTCCTGTTCTCTCTGGGTTGGACCTGAAGTATTTCTTCTGTGAATGGAAAGTGCTTCTTTTTTTGCAGCAGAAATTTTCAACCATTCTCTCTCCATACTGAATGCCATCCTGTTCCAGAGAGTACCCCAACCTTCAGGAGCCGATTCTTAAGGAGCTGCATTGGCAAAAGGATTGGTCAGAATTGCTCTACCTATCCCCTTACATGAGTGGAAATGCTTTCTGTTTGCTGAAGAAATATTCAGGATCCAACATTATATGTGCTAGGGAGGTGGATATTGAATGTAGATTTTAATAGTATGTGCTTGTGAAGGACACCCAACAGTATTTTTGCAAACTTAAAATTGAGGCTGAGCAGATGACAAACTTCTCAGCATGAATTTTGATGCCACATCAATGTTTTATTTACTGTATTTTCTGGTGGAAACGCTGTGGCGCTCAGTGACTTTAAGGCACCTGCAGCCTTTAGTCCAGAACTGAGTAAAGGTGAGGGAAGGAGGTGCAGTGGCAGCAGAGCAGGACCCTCTGACCAACCATAGGCTCCGTGTGGCCGAGAGGGCCTGGAAGGAACGGAGGCGGCAGAGGAGGGGCGACACTGGAGTTGGGCCTTCCTGTCCCTGGGTTTGCATGCCCCCCCGCCCCTTTCCGTTGCCCATGGAGTGCCGTTTGTGCTCCACATGGGGGAATTTCAGCCCCTTGCTCTCCCCGCCCCCCGCAAAGGTGTTTGCTCAGGCAGGTGTGGTCAGGTTGGGCCCACAGCACGCCACGGCAATATTTAGCGGCCAGTGCAGGTGCCACAGGGGCAGGGGGAGGCACCTTTAAGTGGAAATGAGAAAGTGCTTCCCTCCCTGTATAGCCAGCCTGAAAGCTCTTCCCAGCAGCGGTGGAAGAGCAGCTCCGCCACCACTGCTGGGAAGAGTTTTCAGGCTGGCTATACAGGGAGGGAAGCACTTTCTCATTTCCACTTAAAGGTGCCTCCCCCTGCCCCTGTGGCACCTGCACTGGCCGCTAAATATTGCCGTGACGTGCTGTGGGCCCAACCTGACCACACCTGCCCGAGCAAACACCTTTGCGGGGGGCGGGGAGAGCAAGGGGCCGAAATTCCCCCATGTGGAGCACAAACGGCACTCCATGGGAAATGGAAGCGGGGGATGCTTTAGCTGTGACATTTACGCCAGTGTGGCTTTTTTGATGTGATTGTACAGCTGTTGTTCAGTGGGGTGGAATTTATGCCGATGCGGCCTTTCCCCCAGAAAATACGGTGCTCAAGTCTGTAAATCAATAAAGGGACTCCTACCAGAGTTTTTCAGAGGAAGTACGTGCTGCAGCAGCATATAAATCTATACTATTTGCATTTCAAAGTAAATTCTGCGTTGTCCTGCCTATGGCAATCATTTTTCTCATGGCTGCACTGGTATTACATTCCTCAGTAAAAAGCACAAAGTAGATATGTGGACCTAAACACTTGGGGAGTGCACTCGGAGGCACCGGTTTGCCCATGGCTGTCCAATGCATCATTACTGCTTCTTTATGAATATTGTATTGAAGAGTTTGCTCTGTGGCAGAACAGTAGCCAGAAGAAATTATTGCCGCATAAAATGTTAAACAGGCTTGGTTGCTCTGCTAAGGAGCTTTGCACTAGAAGATTAGAATGTGGTTGTATTCAGTGTTGGCCAGCAGAGGGCATTGTTGCTCTGCAGAATACTTTATGGAGGCTCATATGACAGGAAAGATGTCAACTCTTCAATACAGCATTTTTCTTACAAATAGAAATGCTGGTTGTGTCTTACATATTCACTGGCTGACATTCAGTCTCGGTTACTCAACAGTACTACTCAGGAGTTGCTCTTAACCGCAGTAGGACTACTCAGGAGTACTTTAATGTGATGTCAGCTACTATGTCATGTGGCCTTTTTATAATTGTAATATTTTCTTTTTATAAAAAAAGTTGTGTTCTAAGCACTGCATGCATTGCCTGTTAAATATACTTAGGATTTGAGGGGGGCATTCTGTAGTCTTAAGCCTAGGAACACAATTTGACCCAAGCAAATAAAAGGTAAACTACTTTAAGTGAATTTTAAATACAATTTATTTCTATGAAATTGCTAAATACTCAATTCCACTTTTTTCCTGAGGTCAATAGGAGGCTCTTGAGGTATTAATGTAAGTTGCAAGAGACCTTACTTGGAGTAAGGAAAAAATGCATGAAATTACACAGTAAAATATACCCAGTGTTTTCTCCCATCCAAAGATATATGTGGCTTATCTGTCATTAAATAGATATTAAAGATTTTAAAGAGATAACTAGCATTAATAAATAAGTCATTTTTGAATATATTTATTCCTCAATTTATACTCTACTTCTAGAGAAGGGTACCAAATAAGCCTTTAATAGCCTTTATAGCAGATGAGAAACAATTACATGAAGATGATGTTACTAGACCTCCAGATGGCAAGATTCTCTTCTGTGAAAAGAGAATGTTCACATGAACCAGTATGTTCACATGAACTAGTATATGCCTATCAGTACTAACAGTTGAGGAACGTTTCCCCCCAGTTTCTATGACATTTCATAGTGTGTCTTGCAAATGTGTGCTATACAAAAAAATATCCCTTTCATAAAACCTTAGAATACTGCATGCTGAATGAAAACTTTCTGGAGAAGTAATGCTCTACAGTACATACAATGAAATTAGGAGACCCATTTTTAAAAAAGGAGCATTGTCATTTCAGTTGGTATGTTTACATTCTGAATATCCAAAGCATAAATATCCAATGCTATAAATAACTTGTTATGTTCTATATTCCCAGTCCAATTGGCAACATCCAGACTTGGTCATGACTAAGTCCCATTGAAGTTAATGAGGCTTAAGTTATGCATAACTAACTTTCCCATTCATTTCAATGGTGCTTAATCATGACTGACTATCTGGATGCTGCCCAGTCACTTTTCCATTCCATGCACTAGAACAGGCCTGCTGAACTTCAGCCCACAACTCCCATAATCCCCGGCTATTAGCCACTGTAGCTGGGGATTATGGGAGTTGTAGTCCAAAAATAGTTGGGAGGCTCAAAGTTGAGCAGGTCTGTGCTAGAATAACTAATGGTGGAATAGGAATAGTCAGAACTAGCCTTTTCTGCACATGCCAGACTGAGCACAATGTTTGCATGCCATTTCTTGGTCTCCCTCTTAATCTACCCGTCCCTCAAGCTCCCACCCTCCCCCCCCCCTTTTTTTTTTAAGGAACCAAATCCTTTTCTTAAAATGGGCTATCATTTTATGGAATAATCTGTTTGGGTGGAATAATGATTTTTAGTATAAATAAGTTGCTATAACGAAAGCTTATATCTCATCTTGTGGCTGTGTTTGCTTTCCAGTCACAAACTGTTGGCATGGGAGATGAATGTATATATGAATATTCAAAGCTGACTTATTCCGAGTCAGACCACTGGCCCATCTAGCTCAGGATTGTGTGCCTTGACTGACTGACTAACTTTCCAGGGTTTTTGCCAGCCTGTCTTGGAGATGGCAGAAGTAGAACTTGGGGCCTTCTGCATACCATGAAACTGCAGCATTCTCACCAATCCATGGTTAGATTTCCCAACATGTTTTTTTTACTTCAGAGCATCTTGGGGGGGGGGGGCTGCCAATTTGATCCGAGAAGCAGAGCTGGGCAAGGGTAGGGGTTTAAGACTTCTCCCTCTCTCATATGGTTCCCTTAATCAAAATCATCATTTCAAAACTGTTGGACCAAATGGGGAAAAGAAGCGGGTACCCACGTAGTACCTGTCATTGTCATTGTTTCTTCTTCTTCTTCCCCCCTCCTCCCCCCACCCCGCCGTTAATAGCTTCAGGAGAGGGTGAGAGAAGGATTTGAACAGGCTAATGACACAGCGTGGGGAGTAAAGACAAAACAAAAACCTCTTTGCCCAACACCGCTTCCCTGATCAAGAGGTCTCATGGCTACTACAAAATAAAGAGAAAAATCTTTCAGAATCATTCTATTTAGGAACTTGTGAGATCAAAAGAGGGATCTTCTCTTTAAACTATAATTGCATAATAATTATAATGATACTCTGTGTGACTTGCAAGAACATACAAAACCGTAGTAGACAAACAGTTCTTGCAAAGATTTTTTGCATCTTTTAAAGCATATATCTTTTAATGTTTCTTGCAGAGAGAGCGTTTACACACACATCTCCACTCCCCCCACCCCGCCTTTTAAAAGGCAGAAATCGTGTGGAGAGTGCGTCTGTCAGGGAACAGGTCTTATCCTCTCTCTTTTTTCCGCAGGGAAAAGAAAGTGACTGACAAGAAGCCATAGTCTGCTGTCTTGTTTCTCATTCCTGTAGCTAAATTTCTTTAATGCTTGTGAGGATTTATTATTCTTGGAGGAGCTAATGTTTGAAACTGGTCTGTATTGTACAGCACCTTTTTGCAAATGCATTAGCACCTTCCTTCAGTATTCCGAAACACTCAGGAGGTGCTAGGCTTTCTAAAGGGAAGTTGGCAAAAATGTCTTGCACTAAAATGAGGTATTTGTTCATACTCTTGCTATTAGCTGAAGAGTCTTACTTAAACGGATGCAGTTTAGTCATGCATATGGCTTTGCCAACCTAGTAAGTCTGAAAGTGTGTTTGCCCTGAGCATTTGGAGTCCTATTGATTTGTGGTCCACGTGAGAATTCTACATTTCCATTGTTCCATTTCCGTTGTGGCCCTTTCTTATCTTTGTAGGAATGACTTTAGATTCATTTTTTAAGGAATGCTTCACCAAGTGGGCTGTTGGAGACAGTCTGTATCTGAGACTCCTTCACTGGTGGGAATTGTTGAGAGAGTGAAAGCCTTGTGTGCCTTTATGGCTTAGTGCAGTGAGGAGGAGAGAGGAGAAACTGAACAAAAAGTGGTTGATGGAAGACTAACTGAGAGATGGAGGTATAAGAGATCTGTAGTTGAGGAAAGAAAGTGGGATACAGCCAGATTCTGGGTTTATTATTGGGTGCTGGTTAACTGCATTTTTCAGCTCTCCAAACTCTATCACTTCTTCCATTCTAGTTTCAGTTTAAAGAATTTATTATTATTATTATTATTTTACATTTTATATCCCGCTCTTCCTCCAAGGAGCCCATACTCTAGCCACTACACCACGCTGGCTCTTAGTGTGTGTGCGTGTGTGCGCACGTGTGCGCATGCGCATGTGTATGTGTATATCTGTGTTTTTGTAGTGATATACTGTTATGATTCCTCAATCTTGTATTGTCTGTCTGTATGAATTTTAGTTGCTCACCCAAATTCATTGTGCATGCCTTTCCTATAATATCCAGAAAAGCTGTCAGGTTTGCAATGCATGTTTTGTATTGAGATAAATTAGTCAACCCTGTGTGATTAATTTAGCACTGCCACTTGGGAACTTTCATTGAAAGTACTTTTTGTTTTGTTTTGGCCTGGTTATGTTAAACAAAATTGTAAGATTTTAAAGAACTAAGGCAGTAGTTTGTCATGGATAATGCTAGTGGAGCTACCACTTTTCTTTCTCCTATATTCTAACCCTGGGTAGAATAACCCGAAAAGCTCAGGAATGGTAGGAAATAATTGAAAGTGGGATCCCCACACACACACACCTCCTGCCACTCATTTTCCTTTTGTAAAAACAAAAGAACAGCCCTGGCTTGCTACTGCTGAAACACATTACTTAGGTTTTAAGTAGGGGATGCAGACCCTGGTTTAAACATACCTCTTCAGAAGTGCCTGATATCTGAGTTTTAAAGTTGTATGAAGCTTGAACTAAAATTATGTGTGATTGGCTTAAATGTAGAGTCCACTGTTTTTAGTAGTGATTTTTGCAAATGTCGATACTGTTCCGTGATCTTTTTGTGGGGTTCTAAAGACCTGCTTGTTAACAAGGAAGAGGAAGCAAAGAGTCACTTGACAGCCTGGAAGGGAAATAATTTGAACTCTTGCCCGCTTCAACGCCCTTCCAAGGGCTGTTAGGGATGGTAGATATAAAGGGATTCCGTTTAATTTAAGGATTTGCCCCTGTGGAATAGGTGCCGTAGAAACTACCCCTCATGTTATTTTATATTATTTCTTATTTCTTATTAAAACTTGTATACCGCCCTTCCAAAAGGCTCAGGGCAGTTTACATTAAAACACCATTAAAATCAGTTAATAATTAAAACAAAAATTATAAAGGTATAAAACAATATTGTAGATTTTATAGCGATGCTCGTTTAAAACTAATTACTCCTCTTTTGGGGAAGTTTCCAGGTCACTCCAATGAATTTTGTTTAGAGTTCTTGTTATCTAACCTTTGTAAAGAGATCACTTTCAATGTGGCTAGGTTTTGCTACATTGTTTGTATTATACGCTCTAGTCTTATGTAATGTTTTTTGTTGTACAGTCTGATCTATGATCGTAATAAAGTTTATCTATCTATGTTTAAGATGCAGCTTTAATAAGTGAAATTTAAATTTTATCTGTAATATGCCTTGTGATGGTTGTAAAATAATTTTTTAAAACACCCAAGTTTCATTACAATACCTAAATGTGCTGAAATGTGCTAATGTGATCATTCACAGGTATGTTAGGTTTGCATCCAAAATCAGCCCTATTGTGGCTTTACATCTTTTTAAGATATGTGTTTATTTAAATTTATATCTCAAAAAGGATGTTAGACTAGAATATACTGTATCTTAAATGCAGTGCAGAGATTGAGATTCTGAGTTGCTATAAGACAGGGAAGCAGTTTCTCAGTCTTTCTCAATTTTTTTTCATTCCTTCTGCTCTGTGAGCCATCCCTCTAGTGGCTCTTTACTAGGCATATTATAACATTTTTCAATAAAGGATTTCAGTTTCTGGTTCTTCATAATTAATTCCTAGTCCATACTATTTTAGCCTTAAAAAAAAATCCAAAGAGTTTTCAATCATTGGTGATTACACACTGTACCATTTAAGCTCCTACCAATTCCCAATTAAAGTTTGACACTTAAAAATTCTCCCTTCAGCTGCTGTTCTTTATAAATATATTTCACCTCTCTAGCACAGTGTAATATCCTTTTACTATGGAGAAGCCAAATTCTGAAATGTTGAACTTTTACCCTTTTATTTAATTTGGCTTCTTTTGCACAATGCTTTGGTGGGGGGAGTCATCTAGACATTTTCTGTTTTTTTTAAAAAAAAACTTTAAAAAGCAAGTAATGCAAATGCCCTTCTAAATATATGCCCTCCTGTTGAATGCTGCACCTCTCCTGGGACTATATTTGGTCATGGGGGCTTAAAAGAAATCCACTGCCAGCATTAGAAGAGTTCCTTTTTAAACAAGGGTCCTTCAATGTGTGCAATCCTGCAATATTGTTGTGGGCTGTAACCATTCAGGCAGCTTTCAGCATCCTCCCCAAAGCCTCTTAATGTGTGCATTACAGATGATTGGTTGGACTGCGATGTGTTTATATAGCACTGTGCATGTGGCTCTTTAGCTCCCCAGGTCAGAGATGTGTGTGGTCCACTACTGTTTGCAGCCTTTGAGTTGAGCCTTTCTGGTTGAGCTGTTTATAGAACCGTGTCCCGATTAAAGGAATCTTAGTGTGTTAATCATATGCGTTTTATTTGATTTAATTGATTAAATGTGCATATCTTGGATCTAGGAGTTCTGTAGCAGTGTAATTGACTGTTGCAATATTATTTTAAAACACTACTTTAAAACTCCACTTTAAGAAAAGTTTTTAATATTCTGCAAAATGCTGCATAAGAGGGTTTTGCTTTTACCCTCAGATTTCCCAGCTGTGGTGGTGTTTTGGGATGTGTTTTTAACTGCTTGTGAACCACTGTGTGGAACTAAGTAAGATAGAAATACTTTAACATTTCATCTCAAAAGCTGGACATTTTCCTTCCATGGTGGTGGTAGGGTGTCTGTCTGTCTGTCTGTCTGTCTGTGTTGCACAGAAAAACGAGTTTTGATTTGCATTTGATAGAGGATCATGGATTCAGTTTTGTTTGTATTAAAACCACTCACTCAAATTTCACTTGAAATCAGGATTGTGTATGTGTGTGTGTATTCCTTCTAAAATTATGAAAACTTCAAATTTTAAAAGGTACAGTTTTACATTAGGAAAAATGTCTCATACTTACTAATTTTCATACCAAACTGTAGCCCTTTTTAGGCATTATAAAAATTGGGACACCCCAGGTTCTGATCATGTAAAGAATCTGTTCATTGGTATCACATTTGCCTCTGCAAAGATTCTTCAGCGCATATTCTCAGGGCCGCTGTACACTTGGAATGTGCTTGAAGTGTGGTTCACGCACTTCTTCAGAAAGGGTCCTGGGCATTTTTAAAAAGGAGAGCAGCTCCTTGCCTGCTCTCCAGGTGCCATGTGCAGCACGTGCTGGCTCCGTGTGGGGGGTTATTGGAATGCGTGCCACCCCAACAGGAAGCTGCATGGGGCAGTGGAGAGCAGGTAAGGCTCAGCTCGGCTCTCCTTTTTCTTAAAGTTCCTGGAACCCTTTCTGAAAAGTGCTCTGACTGCACTTTGGGCACATCCCAACTGTACACAAGTATACTAACCACCGTTTTTATAATGCCTGAGAATAAATCCACAAAAGAAGACATCTCTGACCTCAAAACGCTTAGTAAATTGTTTTACCATTTCATAGCCATATAAATCCACCACTCTGGGGCTAGGAAAAATGATGGCATACCATTAAATCAGTCAATTTTGACATGGTTGCTACAGTCCAGGCGTTATAAAACTATGCTTGCAGTATCAGTAATTCGAGACTCCACCAGTACTCAGCATTTTTGATGCAGCCAGCAAGTTCCAAATACAGAATGTTCCTCCTTTAGAACACCTCTCAGGAATCTCTAGAGATTGCATAGGTAAAATATATCCTGTTATGGTGTTGTTTATTGACAAGACTTTCTCCCTGGTAAGTTCTAATCCTATCACAATCCAGCCACATAAAGCTCAAAGATAGGAATTAAATACCATCCATATTAATTGATAGTGATTTTTTCATGGTGAACTTGCTGGACAAAATTCCACACTTCTGCAAGACAAGCCTATGTACAACTTTCTAACACAATCTATTTGTCCTAAATGCTCAGTAAAAATAAAGTGTTCTGTCTTGAGAACCTGGATTCTCTGAACTATGCATCCAGTATAATTCCTTTTAAAATGGCCTTCAGGTTCCTAATGCTACCATCCAGTATCTTCAACCCATTCTCTCTTACTGGGTTTAGACCTACCCTTCTGTTGTTGCCTATCTTCTGAAACAGCTGCTGAAAATCTGCTTTTTATTCCTTGAATAGTGGGGATAAGTGCAACTTTGAGAGTTACATATAACCTGTCTTTCCAGTGCTTAATATTAAGATTTCCCATATAACTTCCAGTGTGGGTTTGTTTACTCTTGCACCAGAGAATACAATTACTCTTAGAGTATTGCATCTCATTTGTGCCCAAATTACAGCTCACAAGAAGATTCTGTTTCAATACATTGCTGAAATGTTAGCATAATTTTGCTGCGTGCAGAATGTACATGTTGCGATTCTGTCAACAGATAAACAGAGGCCACATGACTACAGAAGCCAAGAGAGCTGCCAAGATGGAAAAAAAGATGAAGATCTTGCTTGGTGGTTATCAGTCTCGAGCAATGGGGCTCATAAAGCAATTAAATGACTTGTGGGACCAAATTGAACAAGCACATCTGGAATTGCGCACATTTGAGGAATTAAAGAAACATGAAGATGCTGCTATCCCAAGGAGACTGGAGGTAAAGTTATGAAATATTAGGGCTGTTGGCCATCTAAAAGGAAGGATAGAAAGGATGATGAAAGGGTGTGCTAAATAGTTCATTTTATAACAGGTTGTTCCCTTCATGTACATCGTTTTTGTTTTGTTGTAAAGTGGAATATTGGTGGTTTCAAGACTATATACTCTAGAGATGTGCACAAACTGTTCGGAGATCCTGTGTTCAGACCGGTTTGGCGGCAGGGGTGTGTGTGTGTACCATTTTAAGGAGCAGAGAGGGTGCCCTCCCCACCCCCTGCCCCCACCGCACGCATTGGGCACTTCTGGTTTGACACTGACCAGGGTTTCAAGAAGGTACATAGCAGCCTGGGCCAGTGGTTTTGGTGCCAATGGGTGGGTGGGGGGGCACACTTCATGCTCCTTAAAAGGTAACACACAAACACACACCAAACCGTCCGCCCAATGGTTTATGCACATCCCTAATATACTCTAATCCTGTCCATTTTAGAGTCTTCATCCTATTCTGACTTTGGTCTCTTTCTTGATTTCTCCCTACATTTGTCAACATTGGACTATGACTGCACTAACAATGGCCTTGCATGATTGGCTCATCCCCATGGTTAGTTGATTCTCTCAAAGGATCACGTCATGAAGAAATGTGGAACCACACACCCCTATGTGTGGGGGTGGGGCGGGGCAAGGGTTTTAGCATGACACAGTTAGACACTCCAGCTTGTACTGATGTGTACCATGCTCTCTTCAGTCAGATAGCTCTAGTGCATAGATATGAACTGATTTATTTTGTTATTTTAGTGTCTAAAGGAAGATGTTCAGCGGCAACAGGAGAGAGAGAAGGAACTTCAGCAGAGATTTGCAGAATTCATGCTGGACAAGGAAACTTTTCAGTCAAAATATTGATCCACATGTTTTGCATAAGCCACCACTTGTAACATGCGGCAGATACATTTCACCACCACCACCTGTGTCTTAAAAAATCAAGCACAGGCTAATTTGCTACCAAATGCTTATTTTGTTTTTGAACAGATTGTTGTACTGTGTGGTAAGGTGTACCCCCCCCCTTTCTTTTTTCTTTTTTTACAAGATAGCTGAATTCAAATCTAGCACCTATGTGATGTTCATTGGTGGATCAGGTCCATGTATGCTCACTCAACAAGTAGACACCAATCCAGAGAAAGTAAGTCATGCTAAAATCCCAGTGGAACTAATGGGGCAGTGTGGCTGTCTGGAACTCTCAAGTCAATTTAAAGGAGATTTAAGCATGCCTGAACTTCCTCTGGATCGCAGCTATGGTATATGGCAGTCAGCTCTGACAGGACTAAACATCTATTGGGAAGCAACTGAATCCAAGCCTCCCCTCCCCTCCCCTCCCCTCCACCCCACCCTCACACTCTGAGATCTGACAGTGCTGATGACTTATTTGGTGGGTGCCCAAGGGAAGAAACTTGTGTGCATTTGCAAGCACATAGCTGACAGGAATCTGTGATTCAAGACATGAGTTTTGACATTAACAGAATGAATCAGTCTGGATCTTTCTTTTAGTCACATCATCATTTGCAAATGTTACTGTTTTCTTGTGTTTCTAGTACCTTGCCATTGTTAAGATCTACAAGAAGTATACACATCCATTGTGTGTGCTACTGAGTACTGTGAATCTGGGATGTAAAGAAGTGTATTAAAGTGTGTTTGTGGAATCTGAAATTGTTCATTGGAATAGCTTTGCCAGTAACTTAGGGATTCTCTATATAAAAGTATACCTTGATGGTCAAAATGACTAGTAAGCTTACAATTGTTCATTCCAAAGGCAAAGGGCAGACTCTACTTTGCAAAGGCCCACTGTGAAATGAAAGAGAGCAACACAATGGTAAGTGAGTGTCCCCTTCTTGCTTGTGCCAAAAAACATTTGGATCCCTAACTGGCATCCTGTGTCAGTGATGCTACAGACTCTTAAATGTCCGGGTGGTGGTGGTGGTTTTTAATCTGTGACTGCAGAGAAACAAATGAATTGAGAGGTGAAATGGAAATTGAGTGTAGGGAATCATAGGAGGGTGTCAAACTCTGTTAACTTCCAAGAAATCAATCCAGTCATGGACTGTTGGATGAGAATGGTTTTGTTTTATTTATTAAGCTGTGGCTGAGGATTGGTTTTAGAATGCTGGCTGACATGCATTGCAGCATAACCTGGGCAATTCAGAACCCCCTGTGCTGCTGCAGGGCTTTCACACATGCACACACATACGGAGCTGTGCAAGAGCCTTGCCAAGAGGGCTGTTTGGGTACGACTCACCCTTGCTCAATCACAGGTCATGTGCTACTGGCATTATTCCTAATGTGAGTGGCTCACAATCTTTGATTGTTCAAGGGTCAGTCATACTGGAACAGCCTCTTGCACAAAAGCATGGGCATGTTAGAGCCTCTCAATAGGGCAGGCGGTTCCGTACTGCTCACATTACACTGTAGGGCAGGTCAGTCAGTGTCTCGACTAACAGCCTAGGAATTAACTTTGGCTGGTACATATTTGTGGGAAGATATAGGTCATATTTGTGGGATACATATAGTCCCTTGAAACCCTCTAGGACTGAGAGCATCCCAGTTGTTGATTCGTTAATAACATATTGAAATGTGTACTTTTTAATCTCTCCTATTAAATGGTAGTCAGTATTGATTAATATTGTCAACTACCTATGAGACCACCTTGACTTGACCATGTGATGAATATTTTCTCCCATGGAATAAATCATTTTGTGGTGGTTGGCTATATAACTAAACACCATAAAATATCACCAGTATTAAGAAATGGCAAAAGTGAGTGATTTCTCACATTGATTTTATTGCAGCATATGGATTTTGTTAAAACTCTCCATGCCCCTTCAGCCTTCATTATTTTCAAAATAATAATAAACACCTTGGTTGCAAAGCAATTAAAATATAGAATAATGTACCAGTAAAGAAATAGGTAGCACTCAGAGACTAACTGAAAGGGTTCTAAGATGGTTTGATATAGCATAAGCTTTTGTGTCTAAACAACTCGCTTCATCAGATGATGAGTTGTTAGTGGAGAAATGCAGGAAAGCAGGCATTTGAAATCACAGGATGGGAACACTCTAAGATTCTTAGAGGGATGGGTTAAGACACATCAAGTGTAATCCTTCTAATGCAGCAGGGAAATATAGAAGGATTTCTGGTGTAGCTCTTAATGTTGAAGAAATGGTCTGCTCCCAGGTGGTGGTGGTGATTTAATTTATATACTGCCTGACGCCAAAGGCTCTAGGCTAGTGGTTCCCAAACTGGGAGCCTCCAGATGTTGAACTACAGCTCCCCATCATCCCCAGCCACATTAAACTGTAGCTGGGGCTGATGGGAGTTGTAGTTCAGCAACATCTGGGGGCTCACAGTTTGGGAACCACTTCTCTAGGCAGTTCTTGTTTTTGTTCTAGTAGATACTCAGAATACATTGTGCTTCCCAGAAGTTCCTCTTAATATATTGAAAAACAAGAGAGGATGCACCTAGGAATTTGCTGTTAGTGTGCCTCTAGGCTCCTTTGGACATCATGTCCTACTGGCTCCCCATCCTGTTGCAAGTCTTGAACATGTATAGCCCAACCCCTGCTCCGGGTGCCCCGTCCTGAACCTCATGTTAGGGGGGTTCATGTGAACCTGCCCCCTTTATGTGATTATAAAGGATGGCACTCCTGGGGAGCAAATTGTGCATGCTTACATCCTGCAACACATGGGAAGAGCCAGTCAGAAATATGGTCCAAATGGACCCCACTGTCTTAATTTAATCACTTTTAAACTTTGCTGGTCAATGGCCGAATAAACTTCTCTCTCACACACACTTTTAAACTGCCTGGAACAGCTCTTACCGATACCTGTTCCTCTCCATTAAGGTGAAGATGAATTATTTTGTATTGGATTTTGCATGGATGAGAGTTCCAATAGTGCACTTAAATTAGCATATTAGCACCAGTGTGTGTTTGCAAACTGCCTTAATAAGGTTAAGATGAGAATGAGCATGCCCAGCAAAGTCATATTTGCTGTTAGCAATTTAGAATGGACATGTTTTCAAGGTCCCCCCACCCCACCCAAGGTGAAATCTACAGATGACTGAAATTAGGTAGTTCCTAATAGATACCAGCAGGCTTCTCAACTGAGCAGTGAACAATAGTTGATAGAAAAGAATCACCTGCATCTAGTTTAACCAAACTTAGAACATAAGGATGTTCTTTCCTCCACCACCACCCGTTCTGATTTTTAAATCCTATAGTTCTGTTTCTTTTTTTAAGGCATGGGCTCTTGGAAATCTGTCAGGCAAAAGTCAGAAGTTTTTCAGTATGTCAGCTTAGACAGGCCCTGCCTCATTAGATCATTTTAGTGTCTGCAGGGTGGAACTAAGAGTCTGATGTATTCAAATTACCTAAAGATTCCTCAAAGGAAGCAGAAATGCTTCTTTAAAATCATTTTGGCCATCACTAGCATTTATGAATTACGATGCCTGGAAATGGATGCCATAATTCTTATTTATTCAATTCATATGTTGTTTGGAATTCTTGCCAAAAATGTGTTTCAGGTAAATGCCTCTTGGGATTTTCCAGAGTATTTATTTTGCTCTATATCTTTTTCCATCCAGTACACATGTGGGGTGCATTTCTGTATGTTCATTGTTTTAGTTGCACATAATCATTTAATATGTGACTCTGTCTGTTGAGTGTGCCTAATAATTACACGAGAGACTATAATCTGTTTAAGAAAGTTCCATTCTCTGCTGGTGTAGGAGGTCATCCATTGTGGGTTATCCCCACCCACTTGCTCCACAAGGCAGGAATATGTAAATAAAGGAGATCTTTAAAAGGACCCCCTGAGGGTGGTTCCCCTCAGTTCTTTGTCCTTCCTTTGCTCCACATAGCCACGTATTTCGCCTTTGTGTCTTCTCTGTTGCTTCTACAGTTATTCTTCCAACTATCTTATTCCCTTGTATCTTTTCTCAATTCCTTATTCTTGTTACCTCCTTTAAAAAATATATTATTTCAGTTTCTTCTCCATTCTTGCCTTTGCTTCTGGACAAAGTGGGGTGAATGTACTGGTCTTCAGGGCCAAACACAGGAATAAAACCACTTTCCCACCTAAGAGCAAGTCAAGGCACACCAGCAGCTTTTGGAACTCATCAGCAAATTCTGTCACCGGCGAGCACAGGGGATGCTTCGTAGCCCGACCTGGCTTTGCTCCACCCTTGTGACCCTAGAGAGGGACCTAGCCCTGGTTCCCATTATCCCAACAGCCACCGTAGTCTGGTGGCCCACACTAGAGAGAAGGCTTCATTGTGTCCCCATCTATGAAAGTGCGTGTCTAGCCAGCCCCAGCAGCACAGGCTGCCATTACAAGAGTTCTCCCCCCCACAAACCGGCTCTGCAGCTGCCATCCTGAGGGCTGGATCGCTCTCCTGCACAGCTTTCCCCTTTGTTTCCGCAGCAGCCACATTTGGAAGAGGAGGAGCATCCCCCCCAGGCTGGAATGGACCACATAGGACAAAGCATGCAGGAGGAGAGCAAGGAGGAAGACTGGATAGACTGTAAACCAGTGAGACCAGTCCTTCCTCCAGGGGGATCGGGCCCATCACCAACGTGCCACCCCACCCCTCTCCGGACCTGCCCATCAGAGTGGATACTCAGCTCCAGAGCGTCTACACTCTGGATGGATGAATTATTAAACGATCCTCCATCAGATGTCAACAAGTTGAGATGTGAACCACTTAGATCAGGCATGTCCAAATTCAGACTAGTTCATGGTTCTGTGAACCAGTTCATTCAGTTTGGCCCAACCACATTCTGGTTTGGCAGTTCAAGGGTGGCACAGGGGTGGTGGTGGTGATGAGCAGCACCTTTAAAAGTAAGTAAGCAGGTCTTTACCTGCATGCCCACTACTCCAGGCAGTTTCCTGCTGTTGTAGCAACAGGAAGCTGCCTGGAGCAGTGGCTACACAGATAAAGATCTACTAACGTTTAAAGGTGCCGCTTGGCTCTGTCCTCGAACCACTGAATAGCTGTGTGGTTGAGCTGAACTGGAATAAACTGCTTTGTGGAAGCATGAACTGGTCTGAATTGCAAAGGGCTCAATTTTGTCCAACTCCCAGTCCAACTCCCCCAGACAAAATTCCTGACTACCCATCCTTGATGGTTGAGGATGGGGCATATCATGGATTACTGGCAGGTCTAGGAGACTTCCACCAATGGTCAATGGGTTCTTTCAGTAGTTCAGGAGGGTCACAAAATAGTTCTCCACTACCACCCAAGGTCCAGATTTCGACATCTAAAATCTTGAAGTCCACAAAAATATCTAGAGCTCCTGCAGGCCATCCAGCACCTCCTGCAAATAGAAGTCATAGAAAAGATTCCTCCTCCTCAGAGAGGTTCTGGGGTATATTCCATAATTTTTCACTGTCCCCCAAAAGAATGGGTCATTAAGAGTGATGCTGGATCTAAAATTCATCAAGAAGCTTGTGATCTGCATGAGATTCCTAATGGAAACCCTACAGTCAATAGCAGAGAGGCTCCAGAGTAGGGAGTGTGCAATTCAATTCAAGGTTAAATAGCTTCAGATCAAATTGGGCAATTCACAGATTCGACTTCAAACTGAATCACCCACAAAATAGAGGGCCTGCCTGATTCAAGGTTGAAGCGAACCACCCCCGATTTGACCTGAATCAAATAGTGTGATTCAAACACCATTTTAAGGACCGTTTTGCTGGGCGGGGGTGGAGGGCATCAAAATGGCACTTTTTCTAAGGAGAGCAATTGGAGTCTGGTACACCAGCCCTCTGCTCTCGGCTCCGCGTGTCTACTCGCCTCAGAGAAGTGGTTTGCCTGGGTAGATCAGTCCTCTGAGGAAGGCAGACATGCAAAGTCAGGAGTGGAAGGCTGATCTACCCACTGACGCCAATTAATAGACCATCTCTCCCTGGAAAAATGCCATTTTGAGGCCCATTTTCCCAGTAAAACAGGCCTCAAACTGGTGCTTGATTCACCTGAATCAAGTTGGTGATTCAAATATGATTCATTGAGACAGCCAGCCAAGTCGGCTGTTCTCAATGAATCAATTCACTGGTTCTGCGATTTGATTCGACCTCGAATCAAATAACATAATTTGATTCATGCACACTCCTGCTCCAGATGCAAGCATATCTGCATATTCCAATTAATCTCTCCAGCAGAAATCTGCTGTGTTTTTGTTACCAGAATCAACACTTATCAGTATTGGGCTCTCCCATTCAGTCTCCTCTGCAACCAGAATTTTCACCAATATCCTTGCCCTTCCGGCCACTCATCCCCGATTACAGTGAGTTCATCTGTATTATTTTTTTGATAACCTACTGCTCTGATCCCACTCCCTCCTGAGTGCCTGACAGGACCTACAGCAGACTCTCTTGTCTTGGACAATGTGGCTTTCTCATTTACAAAGAGAAGAGCCAGCTAGTTACTTCTCCATGTCAACTTCTTCAGGAGCTGGCATATTCTCCCTAAATGCCTGCCTGGAAGCAGTAATGGCCTGGATGAGGGAGAATAAACTGAAGCTGAATCCAGATAAGACGGAGGTACTTATTGTGTGGGGTCAGAACTCTAGAGGCAATTTTGATCTGCCTATTCTAGATGCGGTCACACTTCCCCGAAAGGAACAGGTCTACAGTCTGGAAGTACTTCTGGATTCACACCTCTCCCTGGTTTCTCAGGTTGAGGCGGTGGCCAGGGGTGCTTTCTATCAGCTTCGGCTGATATGCCATCTGTGCCCGTTTCTCGAGATCAGTGACCTCAAAACTGTGGTACATCTGTTGGTAACCTCCAGACTTGACTTCTGTAATGCGCTCTACGTGGGGCTGCCTTTTATGTAGTCCGGAAACTTCAGTTGGTTCAGAACGTGGCAGCCAGGTTGCTCTCTGGGTCATCTTGGAGAAACCATGGTACTCCTTTACTGATGGAGTTACACTGGCTGCCAATTGGTTTCCGGACAAAATACAAAGTGCTAGTTATAACTTATAAAGCCCAAAATGGCTTAGGCCCTGGGTATCTAAGAGAAAGTCTTCTTTGTTACTGTATGAGCCCCACTGCCCATTGAGGTCATCTGAGGAGGTCCGTCTCCAGTTACCGCCAACCCATTTGGTGGCCACACAGAGACGGGTCTTCTCAGCTGCTGCCCTGAGATTGTGGAATGCGCTCCCTGCTAAGATACGATCTTCCTCATCTCTGGTGATTTTCAAAAAACACCTGAAAACCCATCTTTTCACCCAAGCTTTCTCAGCTTCCTAAATTTGGGGGGTTTTAATTTCTGGTTTATTTTAAAATTCATAACCTGATTTCGGGGGTTTTAATCACTGTAATTGTTTAATTGTTTTAAAATGTTTTTAAATTGTTAATTGTTATGTTGTTTTTTAGTGGTTTGTTTTAATTGTAAACCGCCCTGAGCCATTTTAGAAGGGTGGTATAGAAATCAAATAAATAAATATAATAATAATAATAATAATAGTCTCAGGTCAGTATCTGCAGCATTAGAGGATAACAGACATGACAAACCACTGTTTCTTCCTCCCTCAGGATCGCATTTGGACACTATCCAGTTTAACTCTGGAAATAATGCAGAACTGATCAGCAGACCTCCTACAGCTAGCACGTCTGCTGGGCCTCATGGTAGCCTCTCTAGACTATGAACCTTGGGCCAGATTCCACCTCAAGCCCCTATACTGGGCCCTTCTACCAGCCAGAGATTGCCTGCAGAGCGACAATATCCATAGCCACCCGTTCGCCCCTCAGGGTGTCACTCTGGTGGTAATTAGTGCCTGCCAGCCTTGCTCGGTGAAAGTAATTTCTGGATCCAATTTGCATCCTATTTACAAGAGATGCCAGCCTGACAGGTTCGGGGGCACATTGTCTGACATCCGGTGCCCAGAGCAGATCCTGCACTACTGAAGATAATACAAGCTGGAGTGACAAAGGTTGCCCACCCATGCCCTAGCTAGTTCTTCTCAACACAACTAAATAAATGCCAGTTCTGTAGTTACTCAGTGGCTGGATAGGCTGCAGGAGGGCTACTCAACTGTGGCCCTCCTGCAGATGTTGGCTTACAACTGCCATCATCCCTGACTATTGGTCACTGTCACTGAGGATGCTGGGAGCTGTGGTCCAAAAACAGCAGGAGGGCTGTAGTTGAGTAGTCCTGGGCTATAGGGCATATGTTGTCAAAAATGTGTAAATGTCTTTCCTTCTCTTTGCTGCATCACACAAGCAAATGTGTCAGATGCAAGCAACTAAGCAGGAGCAACAGCAATAGAAGAGTCCATCTGCTGTTACTCAAATGCACAGGCATTCCAGCAAGAGAATGGGAATGACCAGCATAGACTTTATCAGTCATAAGAGTTCAGTCCATCTCCTTTTGAAGTGAATGACAAAACTCCCACTGATTTTAATAAAGCATTCAGTTAGGTTGGTTGTTACGCAACAACTCTTGAGCACTGAGATGTCAGAACTAAATGTGATATATGTGCGCGGAACACAATTTTGCATGTTATGTTCAAATACCAGCTCAGCCAAGGGTGGGAAGAAAATGAGACATCTTGCTTCCAGACTGAGACACGGGGATGAAAGTTGGTGTTCATGTTCAGGACCACCATTCCCTCGAAGGTGCGCGCCTGCGCACAACGCCCAAGCCCTCCGCGCAGCTTTCCCCAGAGTGCCGCTCGCTTCCTCTGTGGCTGTGGCTGCAGCTCCCTGCCCGCCCCCCACCGCCTTTCCCCATCACTGCTGAGGCTCTCTTGTGAGTGAAGGAGGGGATCATCGGTGTCCCTCTGAGAGCCCCATTCCCTGCTTCCAGGTCTGCCACTCAGGCTCTCCTCCGTCCCAAGAGCCCGAGCAGCAGGCAGAGGCGGAGGGCACCACTCAGGCTCGGCAGCAGGGAACGGGGACTGAGACCAACGATTCTCTCGGTGTGAAACAGGATGCTGGACTAGATGGGCCTTGGGCCTGATCTGGCAGGGCTGTTCTTCTGTTCTAAAATGTTCTGAAAGTGGTTTACATTGGACAGGTTAAAACATAACACGATTCCCTGTCCCCAAAGCCAACTGTCTCTACAGGATAAGAGCAAGAAAGCAAGGATGAATTCAAATTTAAATAAAACTTAGACAACAGGGAGTTAGTTATTTATTATTTATTATATTTAATAAAACAAAACTTAAATTTATTTACTATAATTTAATTTTATTACTTAATGAAAAAATATTATTTTGTTATACTACTACAACTACTGCAATATTTATATACCGCTTATAGGCCCCATTTAACCACCAGTTACTATTAAAGAAAAGAAAAGAAAGCAGATAAAGGAAATTGGCCAGCAGAGATACAAGTTTTAGACAGTATAGAAATTTAATTAATTAATTAATTAATTAAATGACACAGAATCAAATATATAATACACTTTTTCTTTCTATATTTATGGTGCTTAATAATGAATAACTAGTTTCAGTGTTGATCAATAAGCTGCAGAAGAAGAGAAGTGGGGGCAAGGGGATATAAATTTTTTTGCATTCTTTCTTCACACGTATGTGTGTGTGCGAGAGAGTGAGAGTGAGAGAGAATTATGTGCGCACACAGTCTCGAAACTGCCGCCCAGAACACAACTGTTTCCACTCGCTGATGATAAAAATTAGAGGGCAGACTGTTCAGGACACCATCCTACATTTCAAGAAGCAATGGCAGCTCACCCCACTGCCTCTGTTTTCAAGGGGGCTGTAAACCCATTTAAAGCGGATCTCCCTTAAACATTTATTGTATTAAAATTAAAACAAGACTCTTAAAAATACACAATTAAAATATTAAGCTAAAATATAAAAACATAAATGTGACTCAAACGATTTAAAATACAAGCATGAAATAACCATACAAAATACAAAGAAGCAGCAGCAGAGACAATCCTATAAAAGCCTGGGTAAAAAGCCAAGATTTCACACGCTCTCTAAAAACTGGGATGGAGACGGAGGAGCGAATAGCCTTCCAGAGTCTGAGAGCAGCAACAGAGAAGGCTCAACACTGAGTTGTCAAGGTGAAAGTTTGTACGTGTGTGGCATGATTCTGCATTAGAAGATCGAATACTTGCTCTGTCTCCATGTATTTTCAGGACAGAAGGCAAGGTGCAAGATGGGTTATATATACTGTGATATTAAAGTGAGGCCTTTAGAATATGTGAGTTACTAACCGATAAAATGATTTGTTTTTGGACTCTGCTGGCGAGGGACCCTGATTCTTTTGAATATTCCATCCGCTAAGCCATGCTGTAATAATTGGATTCAGGTTGCCTGAAATGAGAGGAAGTAGACAGCAACAGCAGTAGGAGACAAAACGGTGAGCGATCCATGAAGCGATCCCCATGTCCTTAAACACACCCTGCTGCAGACTGAATCCCAGCTAAACCTAATGCCAGCTACCTGCCAGTGGAAACATGTCAACTGAAAACCTTCATGGGCAAGAAAAGCAACCTGGATTGAGAAGAGAGAAAAATGAGAGATTCAATCGCTGGAACAGCTAAAAAGAACAAAATATTCCTGAGCTGTCTGAGCTTCCAGCTGCCTAGATGGTAAAACCACATGTAACCCAAAGTTAAGATTCTACCTGGAGCACTGATACAAAGTGCAGTGGCTTGTAGAAAACAAGGCCAAGCAATCTGTGTCACTATCTCTTAGTACTACATGGTGATTTAGTTCATTGTTAAAGGTTGCATACGGCAGCTGCAGCATTTTCTGTAAAGCACCCTGGTGGTGATGTGCCAATTACTTGGGGAAACCAGCAATACTGTGTTCCCGTTTTTTGCCTCCTCTGCCTTTGAAATCTCTACAGCTCTGGAACCAAAATCTTTGCAACGGGCAGGCATAGCACCAGCCTAGAGCCTGATGTCACTGTTCACAGCAGGAAGCAGTTTGCACATGTATTTCAAGTGTATCTTGGCATCACAAGCAAAAGTGTCTGAGGAAGTTGTTACAAGGAGACAAGTACAAAGCGAGACTATATAATCAGATACAAATGCACATGTGGAATGCTATTAAAAACCATAGATCTTGCATGAGCATTGTTGCCCAGGCAAAGGAAGGAAATGGCAACCCACCACTTTCAGGATGCATCCTCCGACATAGCAATTGCTTCCCACATAATTAATTCCAAATAGGCTCCTCCACAGATTCTCCCATTCTTCTTTCAGTAACAATAAAACTGAATTAATTAATGTTTTGAAACATTCAAAACTGAGTTGGAAGAGGCAGAAAGAAGAGTTTGCTATGACTAGCAACTGAGAAAGGACTCTTTTTTTTTTTTTGGCCTCAAGCCTCTCTCTCAAGCCAGCATCCAAACTAAGGAAGTGCTGGTGCTTCAGGAGATGCCCTGCTAACTGAGCAAAGAGACACCTTTTCAACTGATGATTTTCTTATATTTAGCCCTATCCAACCCCAGCACAGCATCCCTCCAGTGGCTGCTGCTGGTATCTGCCTTATGTTTCTTTTAAGATTGTGAGCCCTTTGGGGAGAGGGGACCATCATATCTACGCATTATTTATTTTTCTCTGTGAACCACTTTTAGAACTTTCATTGAAGAGTGGTATATAAATATTCATAGTAGTAGTAGTAGTAGTAGATGTGCCAGTGCTTCTAATGGCTTCAACTCATGCAACAGTGGTGACTGCATGGAGTTGGACCTACCCCTTTCCTGGAAGTGCTCTGTGACACACAGAAATTTGTCCCCTGGGCATCACAAAGCCATCAAGAGCGCCACTGCTTCTCACTGCTCTGGATGTTGGCTCTGACAATAGAGTCTCCATTCTCCCTTGGCTTAGCTTTGATCCCTCCCTCTGCTTCACTCCCATGTTCAACCTGCCACCTACACATGTTGTTTGGCTCCTCCTCTGCCCTTCAGGGGCAGAGGGTGTGTCAGGCTAAGCTCCCCCAAACAAGTCATCTGGGGGCTGCAGACCAAAGCAGTCCAGTGTGAAACCTGGCATAGATGAGCCATCATGAACAAACTTGAATACAGACGCGGCATCCTGCAGCATCCAGAGCAGTTCCAGGCAGTACACAGCCTGCCGTTCCAGTGCCAAAGCACTTCTTTCGCCATCAGCATTACCTGCTCCAAGCTCCATCCTTTCCCCCTTGGAGGAATGGAGAGAGATCAGCCTCAGTGCTTCAGCCTTATTGGCATCTCTGGTGGAAGAGAGCCAGGTTGGAGGAGAGCAGGCTGGCATCTGGCATGCAGGATGCTAGCTACTGGATCTCAGCGCAGTATCTGTGTCAGGAACTGTTTCTAGCTCCTATACAGCCACAACTGCAGGATCACAGTTCTCTCTTGTCACCGGCTTTTCTATCGGCGTTTGCTACAAGAGTCATTCTGGTCACGTTGTGCCCTTCCTCAAATCCCTGCACTGGCTTCCTGACCCCTATAACAGGTTTGTTTTGTTGTTACATTTTAGATCCCGCTTTTCCTCCAAGGAGCCTAGAGCAGTGTACTACATACTTAGGTTTCTCCTCACAACAACCCTGTGAAGTAGGTTAGGCTGAGAGAGAAGTGACTGGCCCAGAGTCACCCAGCAAGTCTCATGGCTGAATGGGGATTTGAACTCGGGTCTCCCCGGTCCTAGTCCAGCACTCTAACCAGTACACCATGCTGGCTTCATGCAGTTGGGTTCCCAATAGGGGTTACTTGGGCTCCCAGGGAATACTCCTGCCTTCTTATACTGCAGCCATACGATTTATTCCCCATCTGAGGATCACTAACTTGAAGCCAACACAATAAGGGAGGGCTTAACTCCTCTTCTCCTGATTGGCTGGCTATGTGCTGAAGCTCAGTGTATCCCTCCTCTCAGCCTGACTGTCAGGCTTCAGAAAATTAGTACTGAGTACTCCCATTGACCTTAGCGGATAAGTAAACTTATACAATTAATTTCAATAAGATTTTTTATGAGAGTGGATGTGAGCTAGTGACTGTAGTAGCCTTCCTTCCTGACTGTATCACTTAAATTTGTGCTTTTATGTATATGTGCACTCTCTCTCGCTCACTCGTGCTCTCCCCCCCCCCGCTCTCGTCCCTGAGCTGAAGGTTTGTGACAGAAGGGCACACTTGTTTTTGGTTTAAAGGTTGAGAACCCCTGTCCTACTACATCCAGCACAGTTCCTGGCCTTATCTTTAAAGATCTCCATTGCCTCGCCATGGCATCTTTCATTTCTCAATATGATCCTATCTGTGACTTCATGCTTGTCCAGTTATATTTCCCAGAGTGCCCAAAGAATCTCCTGTTCCCTTATAATAACCTAACAATTCTTCCTTGCTGATCCATATCCTAATAGTTTCCTCACAGAACAACTACATGGTGCTGCTTCCCCCATTGCTTCAAATCCCTTTCCTGATCTGTATATTTGGACTAGATTTATCCAATATATGTCCAGACTAATTTATTTATTTGCTTCTTTGTTTACAGTTCAATTTCTATACCGCCTTTCATAAAATATCCCAAGGTGGTTTGCAAAAAATAAAATACAATGAAACTCCATAAAAAGCACATTTAAAATATTTAAATCAGTTAAAACAGTAAAAAACATAAAACGCACACACACAGAGAGACACACACACACCCCATTAAAAACACAAACAGAAGTAGGGGAGCTGAGAGACCTGGCAGCCCCTGAGGGGTAAAAGCCTGAACAAATAAAAAGGTCTTTAGTTGTTGTTGTTGTTGTTGTTTAAAAGAACAAAACAGCCACAGATGTCAAAGAGCTGGGAGAGCATTCCAGAGCCTGGGGGCAACAACAGAGAAGGCCCTGTCCTATTTAGCTTCTCCCAATGTCGGCCCCCTCTGACAACCTTGTTGGATGAGCAGCAGCCCTTGGGAGCATGCCCAAAACTGTGATCCAGGGCCCAAACTGGGATTCACAATATGACCAGGAAACTTTTAAAAAAATCAGGTTGAACCACTATTGATTGAATCACAATCTCCATATATACCAAGCCATTTGCAAATCTGGTTCTGTGTACCAGTTAAAAAACTGTGAGTAACTGCAGCAATAACATATTACCTTAATTCACTCAAATCCAAAATGCAGTGATAGCCTCTAGTAGTTAAAGGTCTATTAAAATTAAAATTCTGTTGAAAAGTGCCAGCAAATTTCAATTTCTGTCATTGACTGGGGCTAACATGGCAATGGCATTTCAAAAACTGTGTGAATGAGCATCCAAAAGCAGGGAAACTGTGTATGGATGACCACTAAAGTGAAGGTTACTAATCTGGTCATGTATACTGTAATATTAAAGCAAAGTTATTGGCTATGTAGCTGTGGAAAATCACTGCTCTGCTCACAGCTGAGACTTCAATTTTTAAAAAAGGAGAAAAGGGGGGGGAAATCCAGTAGCTCAGTGCAGAAAGAAGAGTGCCCCCTGCTCAGTTAGTTTGTATATGACATCCTAATCTGGTTTTCCTTTCAGTCCTCCCATCAAAGCCTTGGTTGGGCCAGGCCAGGCACTGTGGAATTCCCCAGAGACCCCAGCGGAAGGTGGTATGTCCACAGTGTGGAGCTGTGATGTAGGAGGTCATGATTAATTCATGATCAACTCATCCCCTCTCATAAAAGATGGCCTTTTACTGCAGTTCGCTGCTTCAAGTGACCGAACCGCAGCACTACAGTGATTTATTTTTATAACATGGTTTGAATCGGTTTCAAACATTCTGAGTTTGCATTTTAAAATATCCATTTCCTTGCCAATGGTATATCTACATATTTGCTCAGCATACACTCTACCTAAGACTTTGATTGATGACTCTCCCCCCAAAAACCACGTTCAGAAAATGGTCTAGGACTTTAGATTTGGTTAAGCAAAAATCTCTACTGGGATTGTGGGGAGTAGTTCTCTTGTTCACACAATATTGGTTTTTTAGGGGTAGGGTGGGGTGAATCCAGTATTTGTTGAGTGTTCGTGGGGGGTCAAGTGGGAAGCATACTGGCCATTTATAAAACTATCCACAAACATAAAATATGGCATGAGAAGAAGAAACTACAAGGCACTTTTTTTTTTTGCCTAGGAAGTTACAGATGTGTTGATATGCAGCTTCTATTTCCATTTCCATCTATTGCTTACTACTGCACTTCCCTTCCCCGAAAAGGACACTGCCACATTTACTGTATGCATCATACTCAGGACCTATTAGTGCTAAAAAGAAAAAGGAAAGGAAAAAAGCATTCCATATTCTTTTATGGAAAATAACACACAATGCAGTAGAATAAGGAATGTGACACTGGAATCACTTCCTAGCGTCTGTAAAATAAAACACTTTAAAAAGCCGGATTAGGAGCACACACTGGGAGGGAAGATGTTTTTATTTATTTAACTCTTATGATGTCTGGCACATTACTTCTTCAGATTTTATGTTTCATTGTGGTGTATATATTGAACTGGATAAATCATAGGCATGCCACAAATATTTCTGAATGATGCTGCACTAACTGTTGTTCTACAATCTAAAAAATGGGAAAACCCATCTTAGGTTATTCTGGACTTATGTAAAGCAGGGAGAGCAATATGAAGTATGGCATGGGCAGGCAAGAGTCTAGAGTTACCTTTTCTCCATGGTCCCCCTCCCCCATAAGACTGACTCACCCCAGCTGCTACCTCCTGGTGAGGGTTACTTCCATTGTTGCAGCCCAACCAGCAGAAAAGTAGCTGCAGTAAATTAGTTTTGGAGAAAAACATGGGTGGTGGGGGGGGGGGACGGGTTCCTGCTTCCTGTCCTTTGAATGGCTCTGCCCTCCACTTTATATTAATTCAGCACATGTCTGCTTCCAGATTGTCTCATAGGCTGCATTTGCATATAACACACACCCACAGTTAAACAGGGCAGAAGTTGGAACTCCGTGATGTCCAAATGTGTGCAACCGTGATTTCATGCCAAAAGCGACCTGAGGTTTGCCTCACCAAACTCCAATTGGAACCTTCATTTTGTAATGAGTCTCGCCACCGTAATTTGAGGTTTTTCAGCTGCAGCATTATGTCAAAATACGGACTGTCCCATAACTGTGGTTTCGTCCACTGTCTGGAACCTTAATCAAAGACAGTGGCACAGACCTGCCCGGGATCGCACCTGCTCCATGCCTGCGGTGCTTCTCGCTGACCACCTCTCTGGCACTTGCCCTGCTCCTTGTCTCTGACTCAAGAAAATAGTTGATCAGCAACAGGGATGCTGTCAGGTCCCATCTCAAGCTTGTTGGCCTGTCATATGGCAACGTCACAAAGGAGTATCCCCTCTTCCCACTCTGCCCCTTGCCCTCTCCTCCTTGCAATCAGGATAGAAAGGGGATGGGATAACAAAACAGGCACTGTGAGCTTTGCTCTGTGAAAATGAAGCAAAAAAGATGTATGTTCACAAGCACATGCACTCAAGATGGCAACGTTAAGTAGGGCAGCCCCATTAGAGCACTGGCAAGGCAGGGCAGGGATACTCGGCATAGGGTTTGAAAGGCAGTCCCAACCAGGAATTCTTGAACGGCTAAGGTACAGTGATGTTGGGGAGGGGGAGCCCAGCCCCTTTCCCTTGGAGGTACATTTGTGGTCATGAAACCGTACTCCTGAGAAGGGCTGGGCAGCAGGATCAGTACTACCCCAGTGAAAGAAGCAATTCCTCATATGTGATGAGGATGAATAATGTTCCTGAGCTCACTCATGAGAGTATAAGGCCATGGGGTTACCGCTTCACAACTCATGAGAAGAACCTTCTGTAGGGAAAGCGGTGTTGGACAGTTTCACTAACGATGTGTGACGACATCTCCTTCTCACACAAACTGCTTTCTCGCGATCATGTCAGGCCATGGGGGCAGGAGAGCAGATGTCTTCCAGACAGATTGCTCTATACAAGCAAGCAACGGGAATGGCTACCCCAGCAATAGCTCTCCCTGTTTTGGCAACTGCCACCAAGAAGCTGTCAAAGGATGCCTTCAGCCAGCCTGCCCACCCATTTGAACATGTCCATCTTTGTTTCTGCCCGGAATGGTAACCCCACTCTCTTGGGGGTCACTGAAATTGGGGCTCCCCTCTCCTGCAATTTGCTGCAGTGGCAGATCTGCATAAGGCACAATGCTGGTTCAAACCCAGGAAATTTGAATGAGAATATAGATTCATCCCCAGTCCCAGTATTTCCCCAGTCTGCCCACCTAGCTTCAATGGTCACATGGAGCATCAAAGTCTCCTTTGGATGTGTGAAAGGCTTCCCTGAAAAGAAGGTTGCTGTACAAAAGTTCTATCATTAACCAGAGAGAGTTAGTGGGGTGCCCTTTCTTGGGTTAGCTCAACTCGTGAGTGTGCAGTCCAATGGAAGGCCACAGGTTTTGGTGAGCCTAAAGTCCTCCCCAGTAGACTGGCCCTCTCATGAAAGTGCTAGTCCCCTGGGGGCAGGAGTGTGGTTTGGTCTCCATGAACTGCTTTGCCAGGGTGAACCCTTACAAGAGCATCCTTGGTCACAGAGGGGCCAGACCCCAGGATCCGAAGTGCAATTGCAGTCAGAAGAACGGTGTGAACGGCATGTCATTTAAAGGGATTCAAATGCCCTCTCCCTGCTGAGTGCTGGTGGACCATTCTGAAAAGGCATGATTGTGCTCAGTACACCCCCTTGAAGATCATGGCTAATGGATGCCACCCTGGAGATGTGCTGATGCATTGCCCAAGTCTGGCAACATGAGCACTATGGAGCTTGCTGGGATGTGGCCTCGGTGGACCAGAGAGAGGGAGGAACTTCCCTGCCCTGAAAACTGAAGTTGCCGGACCAGGGTTGGATGAACATCTGTGATGCAATTCACTGTTAGAAAAATTAACCACAGGTCCAGCAACTTCCAGTTTCACGTTATGTGCAAATGCAGCTTTAGAATCATAGAATTGGACAGGATCTTGGATGTTTTCTGATCTACCCCACCCACACTCAACTCTTGGTTTCATTGGGCTTTACCATCAATATAGCAATAGAACAAACTGTTGCAAACTGAAAGCAAGGAAAGTTCTGGACTCTGGTCTCCTTCTCCTTCTCTGAAGGGAAATGATTGACACCATAAGATGTTGTTCTTATCATCCTGAGTAATCCTTGAAGAATCTGTGCTACAAATTTAAAATTCTCCCTTCCTCCAGGAAACTGTAATTCTGGCTGCAGCAATAGAAGCACAGCCTAGGATAGCCCAAACATACTCTATTACTACTTAGCCTGAGGGAAGAGCATTACTCTTTGGGGCTATCTTGCAACAAAAGTATATCAGTTACACACTAGAGCAGGCATCCCCAAACTGCGGCCCTCCAGATGTTGCTGAATTACAACTCCCAGCATCCCTAGACACAATTTTTTGTGGCTGGGTATGCTGGAAGTTGTAGTTCAGCAACATCTGGAGGGCCGCAGTTTGGGGATGCCTGCACTAGAGTAACTGCTATGTCTTCCTCCACAGAAAATGTACTTTGGTGAAGGTGTTGAGGATTCTTTGCTAGTGATCCTTACCCCGCCCCATCTGCCCAGAACTGGAGAAAGGTAAAAGTTTAAATTTGTAGCACAGATACATTCTTGCAGGATTATTCCGGATGACAAGTTCAGAACTGACAACTGAACAGAAGAGTTCCTGAGGAGAGCTAATGGTATCTTATTTTGTGGCTGTGTCCTGGAGGGGAAAAAAATTCAAGGCAGATGTATTGACTAGTCTGGGGCAGAGGGACCGAACTGGAGCCACCTATGTGGGATACTAGAGTTGCCAACTCTTTCAAGACAAAAAGCTGATACCCAGGTAGGCCTGGGAGGTACATAAATGGGGTTGCACATCCCGGAGTGTCAGGGCAAGGACCCAAGGGCAGAGCCACCACCCTAGGTGATGAGAAGTAGGAAGAGGCTGACCCTGTCCATCCCAGGGGCGTAACTGTAATAGGGCAAGGGGAGACAGTTGTCTGGGGGCCCACTGCCTTGGGGGACCCCCCCACCTAGACAGGTCACATGACTCCTCCAGCTGTGCACCTGCCCAGGCTTCCTTCTGTTGTAATCATTCTCCGAAATCGATGTGAGTGTTAAGACCTGGAGCTACCAGAACGGCATGTCTTTCTCTAGTACCATTAAATGACTTGCATCGTCCCCAATTTACAAAACCTTAAAAAAAATAATTTAGGATTATGTTCTATTGTGGCACATAGGTTATATTTTACTATGCTTTTTGTTACTACTATTCAGCCTCATTTAAGATTTCTTTACTTCATGAGCTGAACTTCAGTGAAGGGGCGCATTTTAAAATCTTGTCTCTGGGCCCATCCAACCTTGCTACGCCCCTGATCCATCCAAGATGTGCAGTTATTGCATGTAACTTATAAGTCTCCTAGCTCTGAACAAGGCATCCATACAGAGTACAGTCCCACACAGATCAATCAAGCACAATTTCAATGCCAATTGTGCCACAAACAGAAAGTGCTCACGCAGGTCCTCTGCATAGGCACAAACTGCATGCAAATGTAGATGTAACACACACATATATAACATTTAGAAGACATACTCAGAAATATTTGTCATGTCTACAAATAGGAAACACTCGCGGCCAAAAGTCTTTCATCCAAAGGACCATCGGTGAGTCCATGGCAGATCACCGAAAACCCCTGCAGAGCAGATAACAAAAGAAACCAAGCCAATGTGCGTGCACACTACAGATTTGTTAGATAAACACCTCACCCTTCTCTTCCTCTCACATATATTATTCATACACACATACACGCCATGAGCTTAAGTGTAAACATGACCCGCAGCTATGTGACAGACTTCCCTTGTCTGAATGTTGGTACACCACAGTATCCAAACCTTCATTACATAAGCTCACTGTTTTGTCCAATATAGTTTCTTGGCTTGGGTACTACTGTAACATTTCTATTTATTTGTATTACTAACTTTCCCAACGATTCAGATCTCTTGGAGATGATTTGGATCAATGAGGTTGGACTGAAATTCAAATTAGATATTTTGACTTTGAGGCAATATTATTTTACAAGACAAGCATCTATGCTCTGACAGTAATTTTCAGTGCCCAGTTCTGAAGTTTTATGTTACAATTGGCAGAAGGTGGATGTGGCTAAATCACAAGGAATAATACACTCCATTTCTATGGGACACATTGGTGCGAGGTTATATTTTGTCCTGTCCAAGAGATGGAGAGTATAAGGAATAGCCTGAAGTCACTGCCAGCTAAAACTAAGCATTGCTGAACAACTTTTGAAATTTGATAATATTAAACATGTTCAAAGTACCGGGCAATGCCGACAGGAACAGCTTAGCAAACTGCCCTCCATTGGCACACACAACCCCATCTGGGTGACTCCCAAGAGAGTTGCTCTATCACCACTACAGGAAGGTTATGGGCACAGAGATGGTCTCAGAGATAATTTCAGGGCCCTTCTGAGTCTCAGCAGCTGCCCAGTAAAACAGACCCTGAGCACCTAATTAAAATCAAGATTGTTCCCGTTGAAAAAGGTTCTGTATTCTTTTGCCCTGTAAACAACGTGCTCCATTTCCCCCGCTCTCCATGAAGAAGCCTGTCAAGGTGTTACAAAGAAGTCAAAGCGCTTCTAAAATGTTATGAGCAGGATTCAAAGAACTGTGCAACGAGGTCTGTTGCATGCCCAGATGGTGAGTTATGGACTTGTGTTTCTGGAAGAGCCACCTTCTGTGCCACATGGCAAATTGCTTTAGAAATAAAAGGAGTTTGTGATATGGCTTGGGGATGACATCTCAAAGTGGGCAACTCTCAAGGAAGACCCCAGGCAGGTCCAAGTCCCTGGGGGGCCCTAGGAGCTCTTTCATTTCCGGCCATTATGTGAGTCTAACCAAAGATTTATTGGAGAAAATAAAGAATTAAGCTTCCTAAGGATATTAATGCTTATGAACCTTCTCAGGATGGCATGACTATATGTTTCTGTGAGTTAAGGGGGGAAATGGAAAACTATGGCAATAGATTTGTAATAAAGTTACTATGCTGCAAGAATGTGGCAACCAATGAAAAATGAATTACACCTGAAAAGTTTGCGTCTTATTAGAATTTGGCAAGTTGCTGGCTGCTTTTATTAACAATATTTGAGCTGTACATAAAATGTATATTTTATCCCATAGATAAATTTGTAGATAACAGAGCACTGTTTTTGTTTTGTTTTTGTTATTCGAACAATTAATAGATTGATAATATTCACCCTTATGCTTTGTTTTCACTTACAAGTATGCTGTCTTGTGAGGGGCAAGCACTGTATATGCACTCAGCTATCTATTTTACTACTACTACTACTACTACTAATAATAATAATAATAATAAATAATTAACCATTAGTAATTAATCAAGAAATTAGGGTATGATTCCCTAATTCCCTAATAGTATGATTCACTTTTACACACTGTTGATTTCTGTGGTAGAGAGCACTGAAATCAATACTTTAAAGTATTTAACTTGGGTGGATTTTTTTATTTTTTTTTTTTGTAATTAGTAAAATAAAAATTCAACAGAACGATGTATATAATATTGCACTCCTCATAGACCCTTCAAGGCTACTATACTTGAACTAAGATATATTTTAAAAACTGACAGATATTAGTTTTTCCCCCCAGACGGGAGCTTTATTAAATTTCTGCTTTTGAGCAAAATCATTTGCATTTTGAGATGATGTTTTTAAAAATAACCTAGACAGAGAAATGGTTTCTTGATTTAATTGATGTAGGATTTCAGAGATGGAGTTGATATGGGGCCATGGGGGCACGCAGGGGGTTGGTCAAGGGAGGCAGTTGCCCCCCTGGATTCATGGCCTGAATCTGAATTTCTATATTCATATTTCTATATTCACATTTGTATGTATATGCTTTGCCCTAACCCCCACCCACCCAAAAAATGCCTATGAGCGCCTATGAGGCTCATATTCAAATACCCCAAATCAGTATTTAAATTCTGATGGGGATTTTAGCTCATTCAAAATTTGATCTGTTCCATTCTGAGGCAGATTTTGAATGCAGAATTCATTTCAGTGCTGTCTGAGGATGCTAACTGTTTCCTCACCAGTTCCTCTAATACAAGCTGTTAGCAGGCTGCATAAACCCGTATATCGTAACACAGTGCAGCTAGTGACATGCATTCTCCTTCCTGCATGAGCTCAATGGGGCAGTGTATGCATGTCTGTGTACATAAACTATATCTGACCTTATGGAAAGTAGTTTCTGCCACATAGGGCAAACAAGGGACATTAAACCAGTTTTTGGTTTATATTTCCCTCAGTAATATTTTCCAACAGCATACACAAAACTTTCACACACACACACACACACACACCGTTATTGTGTGTTTTGCTTTGCATTAGAACTCAACAAGTTGATTACTCCACTCCCTCAAAAAAGTGTTGGTTTAAAAATCCAGGATGAAAAGGTTTAAATTTACTTTTAGTACTTCCTATGGGAAACACCTATATTGGGCAGCAGCGATATAGGAAGCTGCTGAAAGGCATCATCTCCTACTGCGTGGGAGGAGGCAATGGTAAACCCCTCCTGTATTCTACCAAAGATAACCACAGGGCTCTGTGGGCGCCAGGAGTCGACACCGACTCGACAGCACAACTTTACTTTACTGTTGGAGGAGACTAGTGTTCCCTCTAACAGGGATTCCCATAATCCTAAACAAAAGCCATTGCAGCTGAGGATTCTGGGAGTTGTAGTCAACAACATCTGAGAATCCCTGTTAGAGGGAACACTGGGGGAGGAGCCCCCCGCTTTCTGGCTTACCTCAACCCCACTTGTATCCCAGCTAAGGAAAGGACTCCAGGTCCAATGGTACAGAGCAAGACAGAGACTTGGGGAGGGGGTGACATTTGGAAATGATGCTTGAGTGCAGACAAAGCATCTAGTGCCCCTCCTTTCTCCTGAATAAGAAAGGGCTAATAGGCCTCTGATATAATTGTCTGGGGGGAAATATAAAAGTATGAATGATTTCAGAGCCAGCCAGCCTTACACACATAATCTAGAGACCATCCCAGTACATCTAGAACCAGGGTACACAGCTCAGACATCCCAGTGGGCCAGAAACAACCATGACGATGTATGTGGGGGCCAAAGTCAATTTTCAGTGCATTGATTATTGCAGTAAAATTAATTATAAAGGTAAATATTAAAGCAATTACTAGTTGGTTATGGGTCCTTCCTTTCCCCCAGGGGCCCTCAATTTTAATCACAGATAGTGGCCAGAAAATAAGCCCTGTCCTTTCTCAGTCAGTAGACACCTGACTGTTCCAGCTCCACACAAATGCCAAATTTTGGGGATCTTGCCAATGCTGGCTACCTGGCCATCAAAAATGTCCTCGCGGGCCAGAACTGGCCCCCGGGCCTTATGTTGTGCAGGGCTGATCTAGAAACTAGTCAAGCTGCTACCACCAGCCCAGAGGTGCACCTAGGTAATTTTGGAGCCTAGACCTAAGGGCGCCCACAAGCTAAGCATCATTTCTCTCCATACACACACAGTATTTTTAACACGTGGGTTCTTGGTGGCACAAACAGCAACTGAAAGGTAAGAATATAAAACAGGTATATTTATGCAAATGTGCATCAGCAGGAACATTTCAACATGCAGCTTAAGATATTCCCATCCCAAATATTTCTTTACCCACTCCCCACTCTGTCTCTAAAGCTGAGGTCACATTTGGCTGCCCGGCGCAGCACAGGCTGGTGGCATAGCAACCACACAACCTGGGACAAACTAAAGAGGATTTGGGGGGCCCCAGGAGGTGTGAAGGCCCGGGACTTCCACCTGGAAGTCCAGAGGTAAGAGTGCCTTGGCACCAGCCAGAAAAGTTTACCATCCATTTAAGCAAATTAATCTAGAAACTGATCTAGCTTGAGTCACAGCTATTAGAAACCCTTGATCTAGCTTGAGTCACAGCTATTATATTAGATACTAGTATTTTTCAGCCCGTTAAAATAACGGGCGCTAGTGGCACTGGGTGGGGGGTACCTTTAAGAGCGGCAGGAGGGTTTACTTACCCCTCCCGCCGCTCTCTCGCTTGCCGCCGTAATTATGTGATTAATTGGGGCGGCAGGAAACCAGCCGCCCCTGCCGCCCCCCCCCCCAATTAGGGGCCAAATCGGCCCAAAGTACTGCCGCCGCCCGCCCGCCCGCCCTCCCAGCTGCCCGAGTCCTAACCTTCTAGCTGATCAGGGACCCATAATGGAAAAAGAAGGAGAGAGGAGCTCACAAACAAAGCCTCGGCCTGAACTGGTGCTTTGGGTGCAAAGGACGCCTTCCCAGGCCTATTTGGGCCCTAATCAGGTGGGGGGGAGATTTGGGCCGATTTGGCCCCTAATCAGGTGGGGGGGCGGCTGGTGTCCTGCCGCCCCAATTAATCACATAATTACGGCAGCAAGCGAGAGAGCGGTGGGAGGGCTAAGTAAACCCTCCCGCCACTCTTAAAGGTACCCCCCCACTCTTTTCTTTTCTCCCCGCCAATTTTTTTTGTTCCCCGCTGCCGCCTCTGCTCTCCCAGTTCCCCTGCTGCTGCCTTAGTCCTCCCGGTTCCCCTGCTGCCGACCCAGCCCTCCCGGTTCCCCCGCTGCTGCTTCTGTCCTCCCGGTCCCCCTGCCGCTGATCAACATGGCCGCCCGTGTCTGGGCGGCCATATCTTTCTCGGCAGTTCTGGGCATGCGCTCTGCGCATGCCCAGAACGGCCGAGAAAGACACGGACGACACGGGATCACACTTTACCTTTTTATTATAGAGGATAGTCACTTACTCAAACAAGGACAGTATTGGCCCACGTGTCTCCCACCTGGTGAGCAAAGCCAATCAGAAGTTCCCTAAACCTTTCTCAAGAAAACAAGGGTTAAGCTAATGGACTTGTTTTCCCAGGAAAGAAGGTGGGTCCCAGTCCTGGCATGGTCATGTGTTCATGCCAATCTGCTCAGTCAGTAAGTATTGGCACATGGAGAAAGGCCCTTCTGAAAGATCTTGTAAAGTGGGTGGATGATGAAGAATTTATCCTGAACTTAGTTTCTTTCTTTCTTTCTTTCTTTCTTTCTTTCTTTCTTTCTTTCTTTCTTTCTTTCTTTCTTTCTTTCTTCAATTTCTATATTGCCCTTCCAAAAATGGCTCTGGGAAGTTTACACAGAGAAATAATAAATAAATAAGATGGATCCCTGTCTCCAAAGAGCCCACAATCTAAAAAGAGACAAAAGAAAGACACCAGCAACAGTCACTGGAGGTACTGTGCTGAGGGTGGATAGGGCCAGTTTATGATGAATAGAGTAGAATTTGTTTGTTTATTGCATTTTTATAATGCCTTTCTGCCTAGACAAAGGCACCCAAAGCAGTTTACAATATTAAAACAAGGAAATTACATAAAATTAAGAAAATGTTGTCTCAGGCTGAGGACAAGAGCAGAGGCGTAACTAGGGAAAATAGCACCTAGGGCAAGCACTGAAATTGCATCCCTGTCCAAACAGGAATGATGGGACTTGTAGTCAACAATATCTGGAAATCCCTGTTAAAAGGAACACTATACCATCTAGACATGGTTGTTGATCAAAACCTGAAAACATGAGCCATCTCTGTAAAAGACTTAGAACAGTCAGGAGTTATGTGAGGATTCCAAGTGTCATTTTCTCTGTCTCATCTCATTCTTTAAAAAACATGACTTTGTCCTAGAGGATCACCTGCCCAAATAGCCACTAGCAAAATAGGGGAAGAAGAAGGTGGTGGTGTGTGTGTGTGTCTATAAATGATTCCTGCCAGCCTTTGTCTTATGATGACTGTTTGCTCATGCAGGGGTGTAACTATAATAGGGCAAGGGGAGACAGTTGTCTGGGGGCCCACTGCCTTGAGGGGGCCCCCAGAGGCAAGTCACATGACTGACTCCCCCAGCCATGCACCAGCCCAGGCTTCCTTCAGTTGTATTCATCCTCCGAAATTGATGTGAGTGTTAAGACCTGGAGCTACCAGAACAGCACGTCTTCCTCTGGTACCATTTAATGACTTGCATCGTCCACAATTTACAAAACCTTTTAAAAATTAATTTAGGATGATGTTCTATTGTGGCACATAGTTTATATATATATTTTAAAAACCCTATTTTTTTTGTTACCACTATTCAGCCTCATTTAAGATTTCTTTACTTCATGTGCTGAGCTTCAGTGAGGGGGGGCCCATTTTAAAATCTTGTCTCTGGGCCCACTCCAACCTTGCTACGCCCCTGGGCTCATGATGGGGTATATGTGCGTTCACCACACTAGTGCTTACTTTGACACCAAGAGGGAGGAGGATACATTAGTTTGCCACACTAGACAGAGGCAGTTGAAACAGGAGCAAGACAGCCAAGTTCTGCCAGGGCCAAAACCAGCCCCTGCCAGACTAAGAAATCATTGTCACAAGCAGTGTGCTTCCTGTCACAAGCAGTGTGCTGTTCTTTTATTATTGACTCTAACTCTCAGATATCCCAGTCATGGATGGAAAATTCACAGTCAATTTACAAGAGACACATTTTCTATATGGAAGTTTCTTCTGTGCAGGTGTTGTGCAGAAACCCATGTGTAGTGACCGCCAGGGGCATAGCAAGGTTGGAATGGGCCAAGATGAGATTTTAAAATGGGCCCCCAGCCCCCCAAAGTCCAGGGCCTCCACACATCCCAGGCCCCCAAGGATTTAAGTCTGATATTTCAAAATAAGTATGCTGCCTGGAAATACATTTCACTGAATACACACATGCACAATTCACAGTATATAGTGATATACATTGAGTACTATATATTTGTGCTACTTTTAATGCCTAGAACACACTAGCAATGCTAATTATTAAAATGGCCCCGTTGCTGCAGATTAGCAAAGGAGACTTTCAACCATGCAGGGTGAGCCTATGTTTGTTTTCTCAGAATTCTGAACAAATTCAGTAAAGTTTGATTCCAGGAGGTTTTTCACAGGAGGCTTTTAAAGCCCTTTAACACACATCTCCTCTGGAATGGAGGTGCTGCATTCACATGTTGGCCAGATTTACCCTGAAGTCCCTGCAAGTTATTGGGGAGCAGTTCACACACAAGAAAAATAAAATAAAATGAAATAAAATGAAATAAAATAAAATAAAATAAATAAAAGCACAACACATGCTTCACAATTATCACTCAGACTTTCTGGGTTGCAAAACAACTTGAACATAAGTGCATTTATGAATGAATGAATGAAAATAATTAAAATATACTTGTTCCAGAAGTTTTTGTAATTTTCTGCCCTGAAATAAGCCACATATAGGCCTCTTTAGATAGGTTTTGTTTTTAAAGACAACACATTTTTCAGTCTGTTTTAAATTAAATATTCAGAGACTTCTCAGTCTCGCCCCACCCCCCATATCAAAGCCCTATGGCAAGCAGATTCCTATAGGGTGGGGGGACCACAAAAAGGAATTCACAGCCTACCTGGTAAAAGCTGTGCTGGATGGTCTGGGCAGAGGGTCTGCTGCTGCTGCAGAGAACTCTGCCTGCTCCCTCCTTCCTGGCTTGCATGGCCTGCTGAGTACAGGCTTCATGGAGGCCTACTTGGAGGCCTCTCTGGAAGCCCCGCCCACCCTCCAATCAGCTGAGAGGCGGGGAGAGAAGAGCTCTGCAGGCCTTGCCGATCCTAGGCCTCACCGATCAGCTGGAGCTAGAGGCAAGTGGCTGAGGGGCCCTGGGGCTGGGCAGGTGGGCAATGGGGTGGGGGTGGCATGGCACCCCCACCTCAGTGGCACCTAGGGCATGTGCCCTGCCTGCCCCCCAGTTCCGCCTATGGACAAGAGCTTGCTAACCAGGATGCCTCCTTTCTAGGAGGAGAGCTGGTCTTGAGGTAGCAAGCATGACTTGTCCCCTTAGCTAAGCAGGGTCCACCCTGCTTGCATATGAATGGGAGACTTGATGTGTGAGCACTGGAAGATATTCCCCTCAGGGGATGGAGCCACTCAGGGAAGAGCAGAAGGTTCCAGGTTCCCTCCCTGGCATCTCCAAGATAGGGCTGAGATTCCTGCCTGAATCCTTGGAGAAGCCGCTGCCAATCTGTGAAGACAATACTGAGCTAGATAGACAAATGGTCTGACTCAGTATATGGCAGCTTCCTATGTCCCTATGTCCCTAGAATCTTTAGGCTTTATAAGGGAAAGTATGTCCTAGCCATATGCTGATGACACCCATCTGTCTCTCTGCTTTTCATTTAATACAGGTAAAGGCAAGGAAGTGCTGAACCACTTCCTGGGATCAATAATGGACTGGGGGCAGTGCCAGTGAACTGATGGTGGCACTTGACAAGACAGAGATGCTGTGGGCAGTTGCTTTGTCTGTACTGGGTATGGGTACAGAGATGGGTTCCAAGCCCATGCCCTAGTTCCAGTTAGTTGCCATTTAGGTTACTAACTGAGACCATATATAAGGAGTCCATCACTTCCAGGCTTAAACAATTTCACTGGCCCCAGTCCATTTCCAGGCCCAATTCAAAATGGTGGTCATCACCTTTAATACCTAGATGGTGTATGAACAAGCACCATAGTTTGCTCAGCTTGCTTTCATCTACTGGTCATTTGGTGTTAATGCTATTATGTTTATCTTGGTGTTGTTTTATTATTGTTAAATGTTTCTTGATCTCTATAGTTGTCTTTAACTTTGTAAACTGCCCTGAGAACTTTTTACCTGTAGGGTGGAATAGAAATATTATGAATGAATGAAATGTTAGCAGAGTTTGCCACCCAAACATGAAAAAGCCACTCATCTTAACTATAGATGTGAAAATTATGCTCAGCGGGGTCATTGTGATTAAACTGCTTCTATTTCCTCAACTATATTACTATCCTCCCCTGGAAAAAAGAAAACTAATAATAATTTGGTAAATCCTCCAAATAGTCAAGATGTAGCAGAGAGGGGCAGTGAAGAGAATTTTAAAAGAACCGTGTTCACTGGACAAGCATTGGACTTCAGAAGAGGAAACTTATCAAAAAAGAGGGGACTGGTAAAAAGAAAGCTGAAAGGGGAAGTCAGGAGGGTCAAATCACTCCAGAAAGCATGGAACCTATTCAAAAACATAATAATAGAAACTCAGTTGGAATGTATACCAAGACAGATGAAAGGTACCACCAAGTTCAGGAGGATGCCAGCATGGCTAACAAGTAGAGTCAGGAAAGCTATAAAAGGGAAGAAGACTTCCTTCAGAAAATTGAAGTCCTGCCCAAATGAAGAGAACAGAAAGAAACATAAACTCTGGCAAAAGAAATGCAAGGAGACAATAAAGGATGCAAAAAGAGAGTTTGAGGAGCATATAACTAGAAGTGTCAAGGGGCATAACAAAAACTTAGAAAACCTGACAGGGAGGCGGTTGGCCCCTTAGATGAGCAGGGTGTGAAAGCGATTATTAAGGAGGATAAGGAGAATGCAGAGATACTGAATGAGTTCTTTGCATCTGTTTTAATGGCGGAGTATACTGAACATATACCCACTCCAGAACCGAGCTTCTGAAGAACCTGGCCAATATGAGGTGACAAGAGAGGAAAACTAAACAGTTAAAACAGTTAAAACTAACTATCTTGAAAGGCTAAAAATTAACAAATCTCCAGGGCCAGATGGCGTCCACCCAAAAGTTCTGAAGGAACTCAAATGTGAAATTGCCAATCTCCTAGCAAAAATATGTAACTTGTCCCTACAATCGGGCTCTGTACCAGAAGACTGGAAAGTAGGTAATGTAACCCCGATTTTCAAAAAGGAATCCAGAGGGGATCCAGGAAATTACAGGCCAGTCAGCTTAGCTTTGGGACCGGGTAAACTGATGGAAAGCATACTTAAGGACAGAATTGTTATGTATGTATGTATGTATGTATGTATGTATGTATTTGATTTCTATACCGCCCTTCCAAAATGGCTCAGGGTGGTTTACACAAAGAAATAATAAATAAATAAGATGGATCCCTGTCCCCAAAGTCACAATCTAAAAAGAAACATAAGATAGACACCAGCAACAGTCACTGGAGGTACTGTGCTGGGGGTGGAGAGGGCCATTTATTCTCCCCCTGCTAAATAAAAGAGAATCACCATGATAAAAGGTGTCTCTTTGCCAAGTTATCAGGGGTTAAACATATAGAAGAACAGGCCTTGCTGAAGGAGAACCAGCATGGCTTCTGCAAGCACAGGTCTTGCCTCACTAAGCTATTGGAGTTCTTTGAGAGTGTCAACAGGCATGTGGATAAAGGTGATCTGGTTGACAATAGTATACTTGGATTTCCAAAAAGTTTTTGACAAAGTTCCCCATCAAAGGCTCTTGAGTAAACGTAGCAGTCATGAGATAAGGGGACAGGTTCAGTTGTGGACTGGTAACTGGTTGAAAGACAGGGAACAGAGGGTAGGTATAAATGGAGGGTTTTCACAATGGAGGGAAGTAAGGTTCCCCAGGGATCTATACTGGGATCAGTGCTCTTCAACTTATTATAAATGATCTAGATGTTGGGGTAACAAGTGAAGTGGCCAAATATGCAGATGGCAGTAAACTGATTAGGGTAGTGAAATCCACAACAGATTGTGAGGAGCTCCAAAAGGATCTCTCCAAACTGATAAAATGGGGGTGATAAAATGGCAAATGTGGTTCAATGGAAGCAAGGGTAAAGTGATGTATACTGGGGCAAAAAACTCCAACTTCACATATATACTGAGGGGTCTGAGCTGTCAGTGACTGACCAGGAGAGAGATCTTGGGGTCATGGTGGACAGCGCATTGAAAGTATCGACTCAATGTGCAGAGCTGTGTAAAAGGCAAATTCCATGCTAGGGATCATTAGGGAGGGGGTTGAAAATAAAACTGCTAATATTATAATGCCCTTATACAAATCTATGGTTTGGCCACATTTGGAGTACTGCCTACAGTTCTGGTCACTGTATCTTAAGAAGGACATTACAGAACTGGAAAAAGTGCAGAAGAGGGCAACCAAGATTATCAGGGGCCTGGAGCACCTTACTTATGAGACAAGGTTACAGCATCTGGGGTGCTTTCATTTTCATAAAAGAGGCAACTACGGGGAGACATAATGTAGGTTTATACAATTATTCATAATGCTAGAACCAGGGGTCATCCCATGAAACTGAAGGCCAGGAAATTTAGAACCAACAAAAGGAAGTAGTTTTGCACACAGTACATAATTAATCTGTGGCAGACTCGGCCATGGGATGTGGTGATTGATGGCCACTAGCTTGGATGGCTTTTAAAGGGGCTTAGACAAATTCATGTAGGACAGGTCTATCAATAGCTGCTAGCCTCAGAGGCAACATGTTGCTAAATACCCGTTGCAGGGGAGCAACAGCAAGAGAGAGTGTGTGCCCTCACCTCTTGCCTGTGGGCTTCTCAGAGGCACCTAGTGGGCCACTGTGTGAAACAGGATACTGGACTAGATAGGCCTTGGGCCTGATCCAATAGGTCATATGCTCTTATGACAGTTTTGTACTGCAGAGTGAAGCCAAATGTGTGATGGGTAAAACACAGTGAGAAGGAAGTTTTTCCATGGGGTTGTGTATAGTAGCAATACTGAATTCTTATCCACTTAAATTGTGCATACCAGCATAGGCATTAAAATGTTCCCTTCTCATTGATGAGCTTATAGGAGGCGTCGGATGTCTGTCTCTTCAAGTGAACTGCATTGCACAGGCAAAAACACAGGCAGCCCCCTTTCATATGTTCTCCAAAACTCTTAATCCTTTTGAACTTTGCAGGCACAAATGAGGCCAAGTCATTGAAATACAATCTGTCCCCTCTGTTGAAATGTTTAACAAAACAATATGTTATTCATGCTTCTTTGGGAGCAAGTTTATCTCAGCCCTTTTAACTAATGGGGTGTGTCTGTTTACAAGTGTGTATTCTTATTTGTTGCTGAGACATACTGACTACTGATAATGTATATGTGAACCTAATTATCTGTGAGCATACCAACGGCATGAGCCAGTCAATGAAATTCTTCTCAGTTACACCCCGCAAAGCGGAGTGCCATTCATGTGTTCACTACAATGAGATGGTCTGCCCAGAGGAAAATAAGATCAAGTCCTTCAAAAAAAGAGAAAAAAGCCTACAGTCAGTCTGTACTAGGGATGTGCAGAACATTCTGAGTTGGGAGGTTTCAAGCTCAAAATGGGCTGTTTCAAGTGTTCGGATTTCAGAACAGAACACTTCTTAAAAGGGGGTCTGTCCCTAGCTAGGAACGGAACAAGCCCATTTCATTTGGAACATTCCAAGTGTTCCAGATTTTTTTTAAAAAAAAAGATGGTGAGAAATTTAAGTTATGAGACAGTGTGGGGAAAGGTACCTTTAATATCACATTAATCCAAATGCTTACAGGTACATCTAAGTTTGTTTGTTTGTTTGTTTGTTTAACATATTTGTATACTGCCCTAAACCAAGGTCTCAGGGCGGTTCACAACAAAACACTAAACAAAACATTAAAATCAATTAAATGGTAAAAACAGTTTAAAACAAATCAATCAACAATCTAAAAGTTAAAAAGTTTAAAAGCCTGAGTAAAAAGATGAGTCTTCAGACACATTTTTAAAGCCGCTAGAGACGAGGAGTCTCTTATTCCCATGGAAAGCGTGTCATACTGTGCAGGAGATGGCAATCGTAAACCCCTCCTGTATTCTACCAATTACAACCACAGGCTCTGTGGTCACCAGGAGTTGACGCTGACTCGACAGCACACTTTACCTTTACCTTTACACTGTTACTGGATATCAGGCTGTTGGAGCAGGGCTGGCCAAAAAGGAGGTCCTATTTCCAGTGTATGAAGAGTTCTTCAGCCGTGTCTCCCTTTTCCCAACTACAAGGAAGGAGTAGGCTGAGAGAGAGCCATTGGTCCAAGGTCACTGAAGAGACTTAATGGTTGAGCAGAGTTTCTAGTACAGGTTTTGCCATTAGGGAGCCAGCTTGCCAATGTAAAAGGACCATAGTCACCATGGATAGTCATGGGGACTGCAGAATACATTGAGGAAGTCCTAAATACAACGTATATCTGGTCCTGTCTGGAAGCACATATGGCCAATATTTGACTGGGGCAATAAAAAATGGTTCACAGGGAGTAATCATATGCTTTTAAAGGGGATCTGTTACAACTAAGATCCAATTCAATCACGGAAGCTAGAAAGTTGTTTTGGAGGGTGTGTGTGTGTGTGGAAATGTTGTTGTAATATGACCAGTCAGTAGGTGGCACTAGCATTTGCTAACAGTGATCCTAATTGGGGGCAGAGTCCCTTCCTACTTCCTGCCTGTACTTCTCGTTGAACTTGTCTCTTCCCGTCACACAATAAAGAAGTCTTAGCCTATAATGGCTGCCTTCCTCTGAACTCTCTTGGGGGTGGGGGAGAGTAAACAAGTCCTGGAAGTATATATTTTCAAGAGCATCTAAACATTTGTCAAAATATGTTAAGTGTTTGCAAGCTGAAATGCAAACCAACACCTATGTGTTTCTTTTTCTAAATATGGGGGAAAAACAGTCCAAAAGTGATCTTTTTGATAATCCAAGCCACATAAGAAGGAGTTTTAGAATGGACATGCATGAGTACCACTTCAATGTGCACTAGCAATCCAGGAATTAGACTAGCGATGCCAGAGAAAAGGGAAGTATTTTCCATAGATGCTACACACTGGAGTTACATCAGCAGACTGTCTATCACACATTATTTGTACTGGTTTTGTACATGTAAGAACGCCGAGGAATAAAAATGACTCTGTGCACTAAAGCTACAAATATATTACTTGAGTCATTTGGTCCTCTAGCAGAACTGTTCTGACCTCTATGACAGGAATACATTTTAAATCGACCCCACATTTAAGCCCTAAGCACGTGTTACTCCTTTTCCAACTAACTTGAAAGTTATGTGATTCTTAGCTACTGGTCAGGCTGGTAGTGTCTGCCAAAAAGCTTTCAGGGAATTTCCTCACCATGTTACCAATTTTATGAGTCATATGAAAAACTGGGAAATGATTCAACCAGCTGCCTTGAGTTCACTTGAAGATTTTTACAACACCTTTGTGCCTCATGGGAGCCAGCAGAATGGGTTATTGTAACATCAGATGGTCTTGCTCCAAAGATGCTTTCTTTCTGCTACGAAATAGCTGTGAAACCTTTGCAAACAGCCAGCTCATAAAGGCACAGTGCAGAAAGCTGCCACACCTTTTCTGGCTAGATTACTGGATTTAGCTAGATGTCTAGAGATGTAGGTTTGCTGGCTATATAAGCTGGCTGATGGTTGCAGCAGCATTCAACCCTACTCCATACTGCTGTGGGATGGTGTTTGGCCTATAAACTTACAGACAAACAATACTGACACGAAACTGATTGGGATTTCAGGAGAGGGAGAAGAGGAAAATAATACTTTTTCTTCTTTCCCACTCCCCTGAGGTCTTCCCCTCTAGACTATCAGCTTTGGGGCTGACTGCCAGCCCAGACTTGAACATTTGTTGTTAGATAGTGGGGGGGTGTGGGAGACAGGTCCTGGAGAGTTGGAAATGGAAGGAGAACTTCTTTTCCTTTTCTTCCTGAAACATCCCTGCAGCATGCAGGGAGGGGTGGCTTTGTTTTTTAAAAAACTTCATAGTATGTGTCCCTCCTCCAGGATGCTTACTACTGTATAAGCTATTAGAGGTTTGAGCCGACCAATTTCCTCTTTTTCCTCCTCTTCTGTTTTCCTGTATGTATGTATGTATGTATGTATTTATTTTTATACTGCCCCAAACTTACGTCTCTGGGCAGTTTACAACTCTCTGGGTGGTTTTTATCCTTTGATAAACACCTTCTTTTAACAGACTCCATGTCTCAATGGCTGTCAACCATAAACTCAAATTGATAGACTCTCAGAGTCTGCAGAACTTGTGGTTCCTTTAAAAAAAAAAAACCCTCCCCCAGTTTTTTAAAAAAAGGCCTCTGTGAATGGGCGGAGGCTGGTGCCATGATGCCGCATGGGCGGCCTTTGTTTAAACAACAATCTGGCTGGCAATTCAGCTGGGGATGGGGGTGGCAAGCAGTGTGGAGCAGTGTCAAGCCAGGTAAGAGCTCTTGTTGCTCCCCCTGCCGCCGGCCCACTAACCATTCCATGTAGAATTGGTTCACGTTGGAGTGGATTTTTCCCAGTTTGATTGTGGACTTAACCGGCTCCGGTTCAGTTTAAGAACAAACTGCGGAACCAGCCTGGTTTGATGCAAACCGGTTCTACATTGAATGGTTCATGCACACCCCTACTCAATAAGTCCAAGAAATTCACAAAGCAGTTTTGCGTCTTTGATTTTGTCTAGTTTCATTATTTACTATTTGTCTATAGACTATTATTTGTCTAGTTTTATTATTAGACAATAGTATAATATTACTGTTACTCAAAAACATTACTGAAGCGAAATGATTACGTTTACCTCAGTTTCTGTATTCCTTCCTATATGATGGACAAACATGTTTTCAGAATCCCATCTGTACACATTAATGCAAAGGGCTTACTTTCCCCAACAGATTTGGTGCTTTGGTGGCTGCCATTTTGACAGTCTCCCCCTTGATAGTACAGATCAGTAAGAGCAGTAGCTCCTTTGTGCAGCTGCCAGCTGCCATTTTGATTTCCCCATCATGTCCCAGGCTCAGCATGTTCCAGATCATTGTAAAGGAAAATGGTGGCTGCCAGTAGGCACTCCCATTCCCACCCCCATAAATGAGCTACCACCACCTGCAAGGGTTAAAAACCAACCAACCAGAAAGACAAATCAGTTATGAAAATGAACAAAACACAAATAATTAGAAATGAAATGAATGCAAGTCCAAGTGAAATGAATGAAGGCTTAAATAACAAAAAAAATGAATGGAGTAATGAAATGAGAACAAAATTTGCATACCCTTAGGCTGCAACTGTAGGCAAGGAATGGGGGGGGGGAGTCCGCCACTCCTCTCCACAACTATGCATCTTACGTGAGTAGAAGTTCCTTTTGCTTGTGCAAGGTTCTGCTGTGTTTCTACTCGTATTTTTTTCTTCCCTCTGTACTCATAGTATATTTATTTGGGTGGTTGTTTGCTTAGTTATATATAAGTATTCTAAAAGTTTATGCTTTTCATATGTGTTGTTCATGACAATATTTTCTGGAGATTTCTTTTTAGGGATGCATTGTGCACCTCTGTTTATGAAAGTAATAGTTATGAAAGTAATGACTTTTATATTTATGTTCTTGTTTTATAGAGCCCTTGATGCTCAAAGTACACTGGGCAATTAATAGACTAATCTGGAGGCATTTGGAGAATCCCCTCTTTCTCTTTTGTTGAAAGTGTACTTAGGTTCACGACAACCTGCATCCCAGTACATGTTTTAGTCTTGAAGAGGAGTCACAAGACTCTTTGTTGTTTCTAATCTCAAATATACTACATGAATCATGATGCAAGCAAATGAACAGTGTTAACATACTAGAGGGAAGGCATGCTTAATTATCTCCACCTCTGTACGCCTCTATATTCCCATTTGTAGACAGCTCTGCCTTCTATAAAAATGTTATAAGTACTTACTGTGTAGCTGGATAATGAACACATCTACGGTATAGGTTTAGAACCATTTATAAAGATCAGCCCACTCCCGCAAACATATATTATGAATGAAAATAATTTAGAATTAGTTCATACAGTAGATTTTAAGACCAGATGGGATCATTATGGCCATTAGGCTGCCCTCTTCCCATTGTTCATAAATTATGATAAAGGAATTATGCACCATTGTTGAACTGGGGCTTTTTTGAACCTGAGAATTTGACCAAATTGTCCCATCATTTAACTTTCAGGAAATGCACAATTGTCTGCTAATGAAGATGTATGTTTAGCATTCCATTTGACAGATATAGAAAGTAAGATTCCCCAACCAGACATGAGCATTGGATTCAAGTTGTATTTGCAAGTGTGTGTTTTGAAGACCATGTCTTATGCCACCCTCCGGCCTGGTGTAATGTCTTCAAACTGACTCTGAACTCTGCTCTTTTTTGTGGGCTGATTATTTCCTGTGGATGTCTGATAAAGACTGATGTGCATGCACCTATGTGATAATGGCTTTCTGGATAGATCTATCTTTAGTGAACTGTAATCATTAAAATTCTGCACTTCACCCCTTCTCCTTCCCCACCTACCCTTAATCAAATATAAATCAAATAAATAAAATAAATAACTACCTCTGCATCACTAACTTTCCTAAAAGCTGTTAGTTTGGCTTCAGATCTGTCATGGGAAAGGTGGGTATGTTATTGTGCCAGTTTTTTAAATTATTCTACAACTCAACAAAGCAATTTGAATCCTTGTTTTATCACTGCTCAAGCTTCTCAATATTCTGTAAGACAAAGGAAAGAACAGCTAGGATGTTATTTTTTAAAAAACAACATCTTAAAATACACACGTTTGAGCATAATAATTAAAACAGGCCTTTCTAGACAGGGGTTTTATCACACCAAGAATACATTGTGCTAACATATACTAGTTATGCAGGATCCAGTTGATGTTCTCCAGATTAGTTAATCATCTACAGGAGGATCTATTTATTTATTATCTGTCTGTCTATCTACCCCATTTCTATCCCAGAATACAAACTGTAAACAAACTTTGAAAGTGGTTTGGTAACTAGTTCAGATGCTCTGAACTGGTTTTTAAGTGGTTTGGATATCTTTCATGCAGAATAATATCAAACCCATAATTGCTTTAAATCTGAAAGAAAATAACTGAAATCAATCCAGGAACATATCTGTGATGGCTGTGTAACCATGTTCCCGTATAAAATAAGTTTTTTTGCGGGGAAGGGAGAGTTATGACAAATCACTTTCTCCCCACCCTTCTCTGTAGACCCCTCCTCCTCCTCTCTGTAGTCCCCCCTCCCTCATCTCTGTAGTCTCCAAAACTAAATTTCTAACATCTGTGAAGGGGAGGGGGGGAGCGCAGGTCCACTGGAGCCATGGTTTCCCATTATGTGTGAATGCAGCAGAAACTCCAGTGCCAAAGAAACATAAGAAGCTTTGAGCCTCAATCCAAAAATCCTGCATATGCTGAGGCCTTGTTACTGGATAACAGTCTGTGGCTGGGCAAGTCTCTCCTTGAGCACCAGGAGGACTCACAGGCCCTGCCTACCACTCTCTCCTGCTCCTTCTGCCCTATGCTTCAGATGGATTACTGGGAAATATCGTTTCCCCAAACACAACTGGAGCAGAGAGGATCGCTCACCACCTCACAAAAAAAAAAAAATCTCCTGAGTGCCATTGTTCATCCATCCATCCAACAGGTTTTGAAATGTCTACCACTTTTTATGTTTAGGGATTCCATTCCAGATCAGAGTTAAAGCAACTCTGAGGTTTTAGGTTTGGGTTTAACTCTGGTTTGTTGTGGGGGACACACCATCTGAACTGCTTTTTAGTTTGGTTCTATTTCTTGCTTGTAGCCCATCTCCAGGGTGGCATATATGGGGATTTCCCATTCTATCATCACAACAATCTTATGAGGTAGGTTAGGCTGAGAGATAATGACTGAACCAAAAGTCATCCAGAGTAACCAGCATTAGCAATACTCTTGTAAGTACACTTGGTACCTTTTTCCTTTAGTGTCAACAAATGATACCTGGAGCCAAAGTTATTTGCTCAATTTTCCTTTCTATGCTTAGTGGAGGGACAAGAGCATGCCTTTCTGTATCCCCAGACTGTTGAAGCTAGGACCTTGGCAGCATCAGCCCTCAGCTTCAATGACTCATAGTGACCACTGGGGATGGGGGTTAGGGTCATAGATAAAAGTGCTGGACTCCTCCCCTCTCTATTTTCCCCCCAGGGTTAGTCTCCATTTTGTCTCTCCAAAGATGGCTGTAGTTTTTTGTTTTTGTTTTAAACCTCTCTTCAGCCATGAGCTACAGCTGAAATTAAGCTGCAGGCTTTTTCACATTTGTTTGCAACATTTTCTTTAAATAAATCCTTGTAGTTGTTCAATATTAAAGAACTGTCTCAAGACCTCTTGCTTTGCTGCTTTCTCACCAAACTGGTTTTGCTTTGCTGTTTGGGGACTGAACTGCCATTCTTCCCCTACAAAGGGTTATGGGCCCAGAAGCCAGTAGATAAAAGAGAAAAGCCTAGAGAGTTAGATAGAAAGCAAAGCAAAGAGAACAGCTTTGAAAATGGAGACAGCACAAGGATTCCAGATGATTGAAAAGTTGCAAGGTACTGAGTATGAGTTCTGGACTTTCAAGATGGAGATGCTCCTCAAGAGTTATGGAATTGGCAGTGTTCTGCACACCCAGTGGCTTGCAGATGCAGGAAAGGAGTAGAAAGAATGGGACAGAGCAGATGAAAAGGCATCAGGAATTACTTGCTTGGCAGTGAGTGACCCAATCTTAGTGTATCTAAGATACAAAGAAAATTGCAAATAAGTGGGAAACTCTGAAGGGATTATATAAAAAGAAGTCTGTGGTTTAGAAAATGCATCTAGTAAGAAAACTGAGCAATCAAAGACTAAGAGGAGGGGACAGTCTGTCCAAGCACATAAATGAAATGTTAGAAATGTCTAGGCAACTGCAAGCTCAAGAAGTAATCATGCCAGATGCAGTTTTGATAGGGTTGCTGTTGAATAGTTTGCCACATTACTTCGATAGTGTGACTAGTGCCTTGGAAGTCAAGGAGGATGCAGACTTACAATTTGTAATTAACCATCTAGAGGACTTTGATTTGTGCAGAAGGGATGATAGGCAACCAGAGGAAAGTGAAGAAAATGCATTTAGAACCTTGCAAAGAAAAAAGAAATGCTTTATTTGTGAAAGCCCCAAACACTTGCCGGTCCCAAGAATAAAGAGTTTGCAGACAAAAGGCAAGCAAAACAAAGTTGCAAAGACAGTGAGTCATCTGGGAACACAGAGTACAGAACTTTCAAGCAATCAGGACTAAAGCTAATAAGCAAAGGATATACTTTGCAAGAACAGATAAAGTTTTGGAAGCTACATCTGAGAAATGCAACAGTGGCATTTGCATTAACTCAGGTGCTACAAGCAACCTGATTAGAGAAAGGGAGAGATTTATAAACCTAGATAAAAATTGTATAATTCCTATATATTTGGCAGATGGAAAAATAATATATGCAGAAGGGAAAGGATCTGCACAGTTGCTCCGCAAACTGGAGAAAGGAGAAACCATTGGATTAACAATTGAAGAAGCTTTGTATGTGCCTACTCTAGAAACAAGTCTTATGTCTGTAAAAAATGCTACAGAAAGGTACTACAAAGTAAAATTTAAAGGAAGGCACAGTTTCATTATCCATAAACAGGGATTGCTTATGAAAGCAGTTTTACAAGAGAATGGATTGTTTGAAGTAGAATGTGTGACTGAAAAGGCCAACACTGTGAAGGAATGCACACACAAAGGATGTCTGAATTTGTGGCACAGAAGGTTAGGCCATAGAGATGCCAAAATGATACATCAGGCTGAAAAGTTTGATTTGGTAAAGGGCCTAAAAATAGCCTCCTGTGGCACTGAATCAAAGTGTGCATGCTGTATAAGAGCAAAGGCAACACGGCCTGCTTTTCTTCCACACAGAGAAACACAGCATCCTTTGGATCTGATTCAAAGTGATGTTTGTGGACTTATACAAGTTAATACATTAGGAGGGAATATGCTCTTACTTTCATTGATGACTATTCTAGATACACATATATATACCTGTAAGTAAAATGGGACAATTATGAGAAACACCAAAAGAATATGTTGCAAGAGGGAGTAATAAGTTTGGGAGAAAGCCACAGAACCTCCGCACTGACAATGGTGGTGAATACACTGGGAATGATGTTACAAGGTTCCTAAAGGAGGATGACATTGAACACCAAAAGACTGTTCCTTATACTCGGGAGGAAATGGAGTGGCACAAAGAATGAACTGGTCTTTTATGGAAATGACGAGATGCATGCTTATAGATGCTGGTTTGGCTACTAAATTTTGGGGAGAAGCAGTGATGACTGTTACTTACCTGCAAAACAGATTGCCAACAAAGGCCACAGGAACAATGCCACATGAGTTATGGCATGGTAACAAGTCCACTTTGAGTCATATAAGAGTGTTTGGATCTAAAGCATACACCCATATACCAAAAGCCCAAAGGACCAAACTCAACTGTAGATCTGAGGAAGGAATACTTGTTGGCTATTCCATAGGGTGTAAAGGATATAGGATTTTAGATCTTGCCACAGAAACAATTAAAATATGCAATGTAGCATACTTCAGTGAAAATGAAAAACGAACCACTAGTGAACTGCCAAGCTTAGAGCCCAATTTTAAGTTGGAGAAAGAATCAAGGCAATATGACCAAAAGGAAGGATCCACTCTAAGTTTTACACCTGGCAGCAATTCAGCAGAAGAGGATGCTGATGACAAACAAAGGGTGCAGCATTCAACACAACAAAATAAAGGAGTTCCACCTAAGAAACTTTCCTACATTGCAAAGGGAGAAAAGTTTCATGAACCAAGCATGTAGAAAGAAATTGATAACATACTTGCAACTGAAGCACAAAACTGGAAGGAAGCTGTGAAAGAAGAAATGGAATCATTGCACAAAAACAACACATGGACACTCACAGAGCCACCTGAGGGAAGAAAGACTGTGGGGTGCAAGTAGATTTTTAAAATTGCAGAAGGAGATGTCCAGAGTTACAAAGCGAGACTGGTGGCAAAGAGATTCTTGCAGATATATGGGGAAGATTATGAGGAGACATTTGCTCCCGTTGTTAAACACACCTCAGTATGGACACTCCTAAGCATTGCAGTAAAGAAAATGCAAGTGGATCACATAGATGTGAAAACTGCATTTCTTGATGGAGACATCAAAGAAGATGTTTATATGGAGCAGCCTCCAGGTTTTGTAGAACCTGGTAAAGAAAAACTTGTGTGTAAGCTGCAGAAACTTATTTATGGACTAAAGCAGGATGCAAGAGCCTAGAATGTCAAATTAAACCAGTTGCTAGTCAACGATAGTTTTACCCGAGGAAAGGCTGACCCTTGCCTGTACTTGAGGCTCAAAGACAACGGATGGACCTATATACTTACTTTTGTTGATGATCTGATAATTTATTATGAAAATAGAGAGGACAGCCTTGAAATAATAAAGCACCTGAACAGTGAGATAGAAGTAAAAGAATTTGGGCTTGTTTCAACTATATTGGAATACACATAGAGAGAGAAGAGGATGGAAGCTATTTGTTTAACCAGAAACAGAAAATAAATGATTTACTAGAGTATTTGGGACTTACAGAGGCCAAAGAAACAAGTACACCTATGGAAACAGGTTACTGAAAAGAGAAGGAGGAGAGTGGACTTCTGGCAGACAACAGTAAGTACAGGGCAGCGACTGGAAAACTTTTATATGTAGCTATGATAACAAGACCAGATATAGCTGCATCTGTGGGAATCTTGAGTAGAAAAGTAAGCACACCCAGCAAAGATGACTGGACTGCGGTAAAGAGACTAGGCAGGTACCAAAAAGGGACAATCCATATAAAATTAAAGTTGCCTGCTAGTAGTAGACCCAAATTAGTAGGTTATATGGATGCAGACTGGACTGAGGATCAAACAGACCAGAAGTCAATCAGTCATTATGTAATCTTCTATGGTGGTGGAGCAGTCAGTTGGCATAGCTGCAAGCAATCATTAGTTGCTCCCTCATCTACTGAGGCAGCATATGCATCTGCCACTCAAGCATGTCAAGAGGTGGCATGGCTGCACAAGCTAATGTCGGATTTCAACACAGACGAACCAAAACCCACTAAGATGTTCGAGCATAATCAAAGCTGCATCCAGATCTCACAAATGCAGAAAATTGAATTTGGAACAAAACACATTGAAACAAAATATCAATATGTGTGGAATGCACAAGAAAAGGGACTTGTAAAATTGATGTATTGTACAAGTGAGCAAATGGTAGCAGATGTGCTAACTAAGCCATTGCCCATGGATCGTTTCAAAACCTCATGAGAGAAGTTAAGACTTATAGACAGCAGCACAAGCCGTTGAGAAGGAGTGTTGGAGCTAGGACCCTGGCAGCATCAGCTCTCAGCTGCAGTGTCTCATAATGAGCACTGGAGGGTTTTAGGGTCATGGATAAAAGGGCTGGACTCCTCCCCTCTTTGTTTTTCCAATGTTAGTTTCCATTTTGTCTCTCCAGAGATGGTTCTTTGTTTTGGTCTTTCTTCAGCCATGAGCTACAGCTGAAATTAAGCTGCAGGCTTTTTCACATTTGTTTGCAACATTTTCTTTCAATAAATCCTTGTAGTTGTTCAATATTAAAGAACTGTCTCAAGACCTCTTGCTCTGCTGCTTTCTTACCAAACTGGTTTTGCTTTGCTATTTGGGGACTGAACTGCCATTCTTCCCCTACACAGACATATGCATCTGGTTGCATTTTTTTTAAACAGAATGCATATATTAAAACATTCTAATGCAATAGGCCCCAAAGGCATGGGCAGTTCCTAGACTGCCTGAAGGGCTTTGATTATGTTCTTCAGGCTTCCATGCACTGGATTTTACAGACATGCAATCTATCCAGGCATTGTCTATGGATGTTTGGTAAGGGTAAAGTGTGCCATCGAGTTGGTGTCGACTCCTGGCGACCACAGAGCCCTGTGGTTCTATCTTTGGTAGAATACAGGAGGGGTTTACCATTGCCATCTCCCGCACGGTGTGAGATGATGCCTTTCAACATCTTCCTATATAGCTGCTGCCCGATATAGGTGTTTCCCATAGTCTGGGAAACATACCAGTGGGGATTTGAACTGGCAACCTCTGCCTTGTTAGTCAAGTCATTTCCCCGCGGTGCCATTATGTGGCTGGATGTTTGGTAGGATGGTTGTATAAGGAGAAGACTGGAGTGTAAACTTCATCTGATTTGAGCCGATTTCTAATGCAAGGAATACTCTGGTGGAAGCAATGGCAAAGAAACAGCTACACTGGCAAGGACATACATAACGGATGCATGTGAAATGCAGCATTGATTTGCATTACTTTTGTAATTAGCAGAGGTGGAGCCAAGAACTGAACTAAAATCCTAGTCTATCCAAAAGAATGTGCATGACAGTCCACCCCCACCTTGTATACTTTGCGTTATTCCAGACATGAGCTAGCAAAAAAAAAAAGTCTGTGTGGCGGGGGGGGAGAGAGCCTTGAGATATCATTTACATGCTGTCTGTACACTCCGTGGACTTTTGGCTAGACTCTGGACTATACATGCCAACACATTGTGTAAAAGCTGTTATTGCAACATTTCTGGCTCAGCAGAAATCAGGAAGTACTAAAACTCTCAAAACATCACCTCTTCCAAGGGAATGTCCAACATAGTTTTGAAGACTGAATGAGCTCGGAAAATTGTCTGCACTTATTTATGGGCATATATTGACGGGTCTGTCTCTTCTGTATTTTCAGTGGACTGATCTAATAGGTTTTCTTCTTCTTCTTTTTGATTGTCTAGATAAGAGTACGGGTCACATAAAAGAAATTATGTCTAGTGGTGGAGGAAGGAAATTACATTTATGAATGAAGATAGTTACCACTCAAGTTTAAGATATGACACACTGCTATGGCAGAAGCCACCAGATGGTGCAAGAAAGCAAACAAATGTTCTGATAGAAATGTGTGAGCATATGTTTTGTCTTTGAGGAAAATGTTGGCCTATAGCCAATTTTTCTAAAGCAGGGAAAATATTAAGAAGACCTGTCTTAATGTCACTAACTGGATTTGAAGATATCATCATTATTTGTGGTCATTTCTTCTCCAGCAGTGGTGGGGATGAAGTGCCTCTGTGCATCAGGAATGCACACAGCTTCCTAAGGCTGTTGACCTGGAGTTGCAGAATAATCTTGGACAAGAATCCTGTCCTTGAAGGCTCTTCCCCATCTCCCATAAGAGACTGGAGGGAAGGAGCTGCACGGCTTGAAGCAGGGCTTGAAGCCATTGCTGTGACTGACCAACCCTACGGCCTTAATGTTTTCTACTGCCCTCATTGCAGGGTTATGTTAGACTGCATCCTGTGATGTAATGGGGTTGCTGCACACTTAAGAAACCACACAGTGAGCTGGGTCTCATGATCAGTGAGACCCGATTTGGAGGGGTGAGCGGGGAGAGCGGCTAAGCCCGCTCTCCCCGCAGACGATCACAGAGTGAGCCCTCAGCAGCCAGATCGGGCACCCTCACAATTGCCAGCTCTGTGATGGAGCTGGAGGGGGCTGGGGGGAGTGGGAGTCGCACGGGCATGCTGTGAGCGTGCAGGGCATGCTGGCAAGACCCCCGGAGCTGGGAGGTGGCTTTCTGCCTCCCCTCCAGGGGTCTCCTCATGAGTAGCCATGGCTACTCATAATCTGGAGCAGCTACTCTCTTAGCCCGATTTTTGCTGATCGTGAGAATAGCCCCAGTGTCGGACACCAGAGCTCAGACTATGATAATACATTGCAATTTATTTAATAGAGACACAAGTAAATAATTTCAAGGTTCTCTTCATTCCATATCTTCAGATTCATAGGAAAGGGTAATAGGGGGTTGTATGCTTTCAAAAGAAGTGTACATACAGTTGGGAAATAGTAAACATGTAAAAAGAAAAAGGATACAAACCCTTTAGAGCTACCACTGTAGGTTCAAACCCTGATTTATTTGGTTGTTTGTATTTATATCCCACTTTTCCTCCAAGGAGTCCAGAACTGTGTTATAGTTTATAGGGCTAAGAGATAAGTGACTGGCCCAGGTCACCCAATGTGTTTCATCGCTGAACAAGGGTTTGAATTCAGTTCTCCCCAATCCTAGTCTAACCATTACATTATGCTAGCTCTATCTCCAGAGAGCCACAGAATGCAGAAAGGGGAGGTTTGTGAACATCTTGTGGATAAGGAGATAGCAGGGCATAAGACCATGCAATCAGATTTGATGGAGTTCGTAATTTCAGTTGAGACAAAGATGCACCATGCCTTTGCTTCTCAACATGTAAAAAGGAACTCTGTCTTAACAAGGGCTTGCGAAGAACAATCAGTAAGAAAGGACTCACCAACGTTCAGCTTCAGAATCACCTTCCAAAACCAACATTCAGCCCTATATTCTTGCAACACATAAAACACAGAGGCCACATTCACACATCATCCAATGGACCAGCTGTTCCGACCCCACCACACACACACACACACTGTCCTGTCCTTCTTGCTTGAAGGACAGTCCACACAGCCAATCATGCAAGGAAAGAGGGAGGAGCTTCCTCACTCAACTCCAGTCCACTGAATGCAGCCTCCAGTGCTGTATTCAGATGCAACAGAGGCCCCGTTGAATCCTGGTTTTTAGCAGCGAAGCTTACTACAAACCGAGGGTTCAAATTGAAATCTCTAGAGCTAAACCTTGGGCCACGGAAGGGATGGGACCAGAGTTGCACATGTTTGGACATAACGGTAAGGAAATCTCAGGCCCCTGCAACTCCAGTTCCCCGTTATGTGTGAATGCGGCCAATCAGAGCCTTTTGAGCAAGGGCAGAGTTTCCTGAAGCAGGCCTAATTTAAAGCCTCCAGCTTGGAAACCCTATTTGCAACACCAAGACTAAGCCTTGGAAAAAGGGCATGCAATAATAGAAGTGGAAAATGCCTTTGAGAATGTGTGGAGTGGCTTTTTTCAGCACATCCACTGCACACGGTGGCCAATGGAAATGTTTTTCAGGCAAGTGTGAAACTCAGATAATCTCATTTTAGAAACAATGCATTGTCCTCTAGCTTATATGAAAAGGTGGGTGCAAAATAATGCAATGGTTCAGTGCAACTAAGATCTTTTCCCGAGGAATAGCTGACCACCCCCTCTCTATTAATCAGTGGGCTACAAATTTGCTGTGCCCTCTCCCAATAGACAGTGAAGACTTACATCTCCCGCTATCCTGCAGTCCCAGGTCTCTCCCACCCCATGGTATTCTTCCCTTCTCTTTCTCAATTGATTCTACTAGGCAGGTACGATGCCAAGTTCATCATCACAGGCATGCTTGCCAAGTACCTGCTGCAGCACGGATGATTACTTCCTGTAGAGAGGTTTGTCAGTTGACAAGCACCTTCCCCTCAGAGAGAGGATGACTGAATATGCAAGCTAATGCGCTTATGATTCTTTCATGTGCAGAGCTGAAACAGATGTTCAAAGATCATCCTCTGGCATGGGGGAAGTGTCTGTGAAACCTTGGATGTGAGCTTTCTTGGCACACTCTTTTCAGATGGACTAGGGGTTTCTGTAAGTGATTAGTTGCTGTCAGTTTTCAAGCACTTAATGATGTATGCCCACTGCTCACATACTAGCAGCGAATCAGAAAGCATAGACTAATTCTTTGTGTGCTTATGAGATGAGCATTACCTCTTTGTAGCCTAAATGAGTTTTCTTTCCCTCCCAGATCCTTGCAGATTTTGCACTTTAGGAGGCCCAGTAATGATTTGAACATCAATACCACTTCGAGGAAAGAATGTTGAAAGTGCTGTGCTATTGCTGGGGCACACTGATTCGGGCTAGGTAAAACTCTTTGGAAGCGTATCATGACTATTTCTATTTTCCATCCTGAGAAATGCATGTCTATGGAAATATTCATTGGCAGTTCAACACTTTCTTGATTCCACATGCACTTCCGTGATTCACTACTTTCTAAATTGTTTGGAATAATTGTGGAAGAGGGCTGATATGAATCAGGACCATAGCAGGGTGAAATGTTGAAGCCTGCCTCTCCCAATCCAATCTGATTGGGGGGCTCTCAGTGGCTGCTATTTAAGTTATTAAAAGTGAGTGTGTCAACCCCAGTTATGGGCTTAACATAACATGTAAGGCTGCCCTCAACCCTTGATGTTTGACTGCATCATGGGTTTTGTAGTCCCAAGATTCCTCAAGCACTGAGTTATGATAGATATGCATTTCATTCCAGATTGTGTTGCAGCCATGGGTTTCTAGTAACAAAGCTTGGTATGGAGTCAAGGCAATACTGCAAGAGTATAGATATTGCACTATTCAGTGGCTTCTATACTGTGCAGCCGCCCACCATTGGAAACTGGTGGTGTGTGTGCTGCCTCAGTCCATCCTGCAACTGCATTGGCATGTCTGGCAAAAGTGTGGGAGGCTCTGTCCAAATGGCGCACTGTGACAGAGCAGCTCCACTTGATTCCCAGTATTCCCAGTGGGAGTTGGGCAGAGGTGCTCTGTTGCAGCACACATACCTCCCACATCACTGTCAGGTGCCCCAACATAGTTTCAAGGTGGATGGAGGCAGCGCTCACACCACCTGTTTTCACTGGCAGCTGGCTGCACAGTATGTAAGTCGTTCTATATTATGCTTTGTTGTGTTGTGACACTAAAAACACTAAACACCTCTGTGTAAGTGTAAGTGGAGTGTAGGATTGTGCTGTTAGCCCCATATTGGGCCCAATAATTATATGGTGAACTAGGAAGAAATCTAAACAAACCCTGTATCATACCTTCACTCTTGCTTCTGTCTCCATTCTTCTGCAGTTGAGTAGGGGACAAGACTCAGTGGTATCCTTTGCATGCCTGAAGGCCAAATTCCATTTAGCAGCTTCACTTAAAGGCCTTTAGGAAGTAGGCCCAGGAAAGACTTGTGCTTGAGATACCTGAAAAGACATTGCCAGTCATAGTCGACAGTATTAAGCTACGATTTGTATTTTTCAAACTTGCCACCTTCAGGTAACCTTTCCTATATCAATTTCTCTGCCAAGGAATTCCTGCTCATCTGTCCCCTCACATTGTAGAGAATTATGGGGCATATTCTAAAGCCAATGCTCACTTCACTTGGGACACTGTTGGACCATCTTGTGAACTCAGAGGGCTAGAATACTACTCCCCTGTGGTTGTCTGCTGGAGGGGAAGATGAGAGACGATTTATTTCTGGGAAGTTCATCTGCCATAATCTTACCAGCGCTTCCAAGGGACTCTAGGGTTTCCCAGAATACAGCTGAAACCCTTTGGGGCAGAGAGTGATGGGCCTGACAGAAACAAAAGCAGCTTCTCATATCAGTTTGTGATATGTTTAATGGCATAAAACCTGTCTCTCCTTGACCAATTGGCCAATGGAGGGCCAATTTAGCTGTCTGAATGATAGATTAAAATCTCCATTGAAATCAAAGGCAAAATTGTCATTGGTTTCCATTAATTAATTGGTATGTATTAATTGGTCCAAACCCAGCACATGCCAAGCCAATCACATACAAGGGCTTAGGATAGAATTGGGCACACAAACTATATTAGGACAACACCAGACTATGATATTTTGCCTCTATCGGGACTGGCCCAAGAAAGTGACACACTCCTTACCAGTAAACATATAATAAATGTCAACTTGCTCCCCTTAATGCACCCAGATCTAAGACAGCCTTTCATGACACCCACATTTGCTACCTGAGAAAGCAATCCCACATTGTACCTTTACTGGTAGGGATGAGCCTAAACAGGCTGAGGCTCAGGAAACCGCAGGCAGGGCAGGAAGTGGTTCCCTTAAGAAGCAGGTAAGCAGGTCCTTACCTGCTCTGCTGCTTTTCTGGGAATAGCGTTTGCTCTACCAAAGGCCTCTCATGGCTGCAGCAGGGTGGCAGCCAAGCAGATAAGGACCTGCTTACCTGCTTCTTAAGGGAACTGCTCCCCGTCCTGCTGAACCAGTTCAGCCGCGGGCGCTCAGGCCGGTTCGGCGCTTCCCTAAGGAGGTGTTGAACTGTTTTGTGCACATCTCTGTTTACTGGCCATCCCTGGTTACTCTGCCATTATCAATGTTAAGAGCTGGGATATAAGGCACATTTAAGGATAATCGGCTGTGTTTTAATATAGCTTACCTTTTGTTTATATAGGTTTAAGATGTGTGTCTGACACGAACCCTTCTTCAGAGTCACAATTGACGCATGAGAGCCACACCTGTTGAACTGTGGAAGCTATCATTATCACAACATTACCCCCTTATTAATTGTGTTCTGCTGTTGTGCTTGGATGGAAATCAGTCCCACTTAGATATGAGCAGCCAGACAGCACTGAGGGGAAAGTGTTTGTGGCTGTAGACCACATATGTTAATCATGAAATTAAACAGATGGCCCATTCACTCATCAGTGAAAGTCCGCTGGGAGCTGTAAGAGAGAAAGGAGATTTCCTATGCAACATAACAATTTGGACATCATAAGGTGTAAGGTTACAAGCTTTTCTTTATCTCCCACCTGAAACTCTTAAAGGGTGACACCAGGGAATTACATCTGATCTTTGGATACTAATCTTGTTTTATGCCATTTTGATCAGTCGGTTAAGAGTTGGCAGCCAGCACAGGAGAGAATATGTAAGTGCACACCAAGCGGCACATGGACAGTCCCTGTCTGGTGACATGAATACATTGGGAGCTCGCAAATCTTCCATGTCTGGAGAAAACCTTGCTTAGGAGGATCTCTGAAGGAAAAAAAAAAAGAATACCTAAGCTCCACATTTGATCTATTGAGCCCCAGCTCAGTGTGGATGGGACAACTCTACAGCCACTAAAAGCACCACAGGAGTGCAGTCACAGAAGTGCTGCTTTTAACCTGTTTAGGGTCTATGGTGATATTTCGAAATTTCTCATTGGTCCTCTATAAAATCTATGGGCACAATCCAGTGAGAAAATCTTTTGTGATGAAGATGAAATGAACAAGAACTACATTTGTGCTATTAAGCAGCTTCTGCTTATGTCAACAAAAACCTTTAGAGGGTAGCCCTCCCATGTGCCGCTGGAGTTAAACTTTAGCGGCATGGCTCAGAATGCATATGGATAATTGAGCAAAATATAGGACTGAGAGCGGGTTCCCCATACATTCCATACATTCATACATTGCTTTGAGACAACCAGCCCCACAGTCTGTCTGTACGTGTGGAGCGCCAGGATTGATCCCAATCCCTAGTGAGGTGCATTGAGGGATGCCAGATGACTTCATCCTATGCCTCCCTGCTCTGTCACTCACAGCGGCACCGCTTGTGTGCCACTGTGAGCAGCAGAGCAAACCGAGAAGGGTGATCGTGTGCAGGGAGGAAGGCTCCCCTCCCCCACCCGCCAGAGAGGTCATGTGCATGACTCAGTGGCTCCCAAGCCACAGACATGATCTATAGGATGAGTCACAAGGGCTGTCACTAAACATATCAACATCTGCCCTACTTGTGAGTCAATAAATAGTCCATAGGATTCTTATATTAATACCAGCATGGCAGATTTCAGCACTGTTATGGAGGATTTACATGGATCCTACTGTACATTTGCTGCCTTGGTACTGTGAAACATAGATTTGGAGCACTATTGATGAAAATAAGAGAAAGTTCCCAATCACACAATAAGTTGATTAATGATACAAGTTGTGAAGGCACTGGCAGTCTGGAGAATTCATGTTCTTCAAGATGTTTAGGAGTGGATTTAGGAGTGTCACTCTTCCACCCACACCCCACAGCCCTCAAACATTATACGATTGTGATTATGGTTACCATGCTGTGAAATCCAGGTGGAACTAGTTCATTTTGCTTTCTGTAAGGTGATATGATGGTGATATGAAAATTTGAGGATGATGATGATGATGATGATATGAAAATCATATAAGATGATGATATGAAAATTTGTTACATGGATCTTAGCATCTTGAATTTATAAGCCACCATGTAATGGTGGGGAAGGATGGTGGTAAATGGAATTCACCTTGCAAAGAGGCTGGTGTCAGTCAGCACCTGTCAGGGCTGAACAGCGAATGGATGTTCCAAAGGCCTTCCAAGCCCCAGAATCTGGCTTAACCCCTAATAAATCCTCTGTGCTGCTGGCTGTGTGTCGGGGGGTGGGGGGGGTGGGGGTGCGCAGTGAGGCCAAATTAAGGACTGCAGAACTGATACAAAAAATTGCAAGGGCGGGGTTCTCACTAGTGACTTGCATTTGCCTTACTTGCATGTTCTTTGCCTAGATTCCAACAAATTTCTGGACCTATTCCTTCCAAAATCTGCTAGCAGATGGTGCTTCAGCACAAGATACTGGCTGAGGTACTCTCTGAAGCCAGTTTGAACTTCTGTGTGTATTCATTCCAATGTCTTTATCAAATAAGGACTCATTTCACTCATGCAAAGGGACTTATGAAAGTTAGGGCAAATTTATACATGTTCATCACTCAATTGATTTTATTTTTGTTCTCACAGAACAGTTTTAAAATAATTCAGTGACTTCAAGTGCTGCAAATGTGAAACAGCTGTCACAGATCAAACACCACAGATAGTGCTTCTGTGTCACCTCACATCATCTCCAACACAACATTTGCTAATAGAACCAGTTCATATATTCACCTAAAAGTCATTTGTTGAGACATCAGATGATACTCAGCCATGAAAATGCTCCAGACAAGTTTTCCTCCAGACCCTGGGAAAGATGTCCGATTCCATTGGTGGAATTATCTTTATCAGTGACTTTCACTGAAAATAGAGACTGCCTCCTCCCAGTCTATATATGGAAGTCTAAAAGGCCATTTCTCACTTTTTCAATGCAGCAGTAACACTGTAAGGATAAATGCTGGGGATTAAACACCATCTGGGTGGATGGCTAATGGCTCACAGTGCAGCTGAGAATCATTAACTCCAACTGATCATTAATCCCCAGAAAATATTCTGTGCCAATGTCGTGATTGCTGGCACACAATAAAATAGGAGAAAGGAGGGAAAGAAAGATGGTAAAGTAAATATATGGAAGGATTCATGGCAGACATGTCATTCATATTGTTTCTTGTGACTTGATCAAAGGCTACATTTTTCAGTTCTCAAAGCTCTGTAGAGATCATTGCACCTTTAAGTTTATCTCAGAGCAAGAAATCAGAGATTTGGATCATGACATATGGGATATTGGTTGATTGATTAAGTGCCGTAAAGTCAGTGTCGACTTTTAGCAACCACATAGATAGATTTTCTCCAGGATGATCTGTCTTCAATATGGGCTATACAAAAACACATTTAAAAGCAACCATAAAAAGATGTCCCTTCCCAAAGAGCCTTAAATACTCAATAATATTTCAACCAGATTAAGATTTTAGCAACATTCTCCACCCTTCTTGTAACCAGGGTGAATATGTACAGGCAGCCACTGCAAGGAAGGAAATATAGATTATTTTTCATAGCAGTTGCAGCCAAGATGGTGCATGAAACCTTTTTATCTTATCATGGTGGTTCCTACTCCAGATGCACGTCTTGCAAAAATGAAAATATAAAGTGATCCCTACGCATCCATTACAAATAAGAATGGGTCAGCAAGAACACTACATTCCCTGTGCCCACACAATTAGAAAAGGGACACAACCGAGAGAATGCCTGTCATGATGTCTTCCATGGATGTCCTGACATGGTCCCAGCACATCCTTTATCACATGGGGGTCTGTTCATCTGAATGGCAGCTCTATATGTGACCCAAATATTTGTTTCAAGTGTTGGGGTCATGTTTAAAGCTGCCATTCAGATGAACAGCCCCTGCCACATGATAAAGCTGTGGGACGTCTCCAGAAAATATAGGAACATAGGAAGCTGCCATATACTGAGTCAAACCATTGGTCTATCTAGCTCAGTATTGTCTTCACAGACTGGCAGTGGCTTCTCCAAGGCCTGTCCCCTTTCTAACTGCATGGGCAGGGAATGTATTATCTATATCAGCCCAAGGTCTTGTTTAGAGCAGGGGTTCCCATGGTACTCCAGGTGTATAACAATAAATTGTTAGCTACAATAAACGGAAGATGGGGATGATGGGAGTTGTAGTTTAGTGACCTCTGGAGTACCACTGGTTGGGAACTCCTGGTTTAGAGGATGGTTATGTCTTTGAGAAACCCTCTCTGCAAACTCTCAGGGTGTGGATAGAATAACCAAGGAGATCCACAGTTCACCTTGGAGACTGTAACACAGCCAAAGTATAAAGGCAGTCTCTCTCGCATATACAGAGTCTAGCCATTTCAAGATTTATAGCTTGAAATTAACCCTTTAGAATTACATGCAGAAGGCAATGTGTGTTTGAAAGAGAGAGCTGGTGTAGCAAAGTGGCTAAGAACCCAAGGTGCAAAGTCTTGTTTAAATCTTGCCTCTGCCATGAACTCATCGCCAGCTGGCCTCAGGCAAGTCACTCCCCTCTCAGCCCCAGCTACTAGGGATGTGCACGAATCAGGTTTTTTAAAATTCGATTTGTACCCAAATCGAATCACCCCTGGTTTGTTTTGGGTCCAAATCTGGCCAGCTAGCACAAGGGCAATTTGTTTTGTCCATAAATCTCCCAAAACAGGTAGATTGGGGTACAAATCATTTTGTACTCAAATCAGTTTGCACAGACAGCAGGCACAGGCAGTGATTCTCTCAGCAGCAGGAAGGGGGGTTAAAAAAAATGCTCTTCACTTTTCCTCAATCAGGAAAGCAGGAACAAAAAACAGAGAATCCACTCCAGGCAGCAGGCAGGCAAGATAAAGCACAGCTTTTCTCCCCCCCCCCGCTATTTCTTTCCTTCCTCCCATGGGGCAGAAAGACAGAATGGTGGCTGACTGCCTCCTTGAAAATCCCTCCTCCGAACTCCCCCCACCCGTGTCCCTTCTTTGACCCTTACCCTAGCCAATGCTGGGTCAGTCACCCCTGGCAACACAAGATATGAATGGAAACAAGCCAATCTGGAACCAAGGGGAAATTGCCAGCCAATCGTGGCACACTGTAGGTCACCAATCTGAAGCTTGGTGGGGGGAGGAGGTGGTTTAAAAAAAGTTCCTGACACAAAATGGAGACAGCAAGAGATATCGCCACAAAATGGAGGTCTGAAACTACAAATTTTTCAGGTCTGAAATCTGGGCGATTTGTTTTGGACCCAAATCTGGCCAGCTAGCCATTTGTTTTGTCCACAAATTGCCCCAAACAGGCAGATTTGGGTAAAGATCATTTTGTACCCAAATCACTTTGCACATCCCTACCAACTACAGAGGAGGATAATACTTACTGACCTTACAGGGTTGTTCTAAGGATGGCATTAAGATAATGTACATGAAGCAACCCCAAAGTACAATACAAATGCTAAGCATCAGAGAAGCCAGTGCAGACCCTGACTGGCTTGCATGATGCACCATGTTATCGAGACGTAACACTGTACTCCGGGGCTGCTGTGGACTCCTAAGGTAGCCCTGACACATTCAGTAGTAGCAGTTGTGCAAGTGGCATACCAAAGTTTACCCTATTTACCACAATGGGGCGTGCTTCTTGAGCAACCCCTGCTTCTGAACAGTGTCAGGGCTGCCCTGGGGTGCAGCGTTACATCTTGTAATGCTATGCATCATGTAAGTCCCTGGTTTGTGTGCTCTTGCAATCTATTGCTTTGCACTCATTACAGCCTCTTCTAATCCGCGTTTAAAAGCAGGGGACTGTATTGCATAGACTTCAGGAGGCGAACCTTTGATTATGATTCAAATGACACCATTCATTCTTTAGAGTTGTTTTATAGCCTAGTAGGATTTGGGCCCATTGCATTTGGGACACATGTGTACCCCGGCGTACTTTTATTCACAGAAGGCACATGGGAAATGGTGCCTGGCTATACCTTGGTTATAATGGTATATTGTGCAGCAAAGTCTGGCTTTTCCAAAAGATATGTCTCTGGGGTAGGAAACCCCAAGATAAAAGGTAAGGGTAAGGCCCTGAAGCCATTAAAGATAGCAACTTGATCTGAAGGTAAATTTAACACAAATGGAACTGCCAAGAAGTGCTTCTTCTGGTTGCTGCTGCCACTGAAAAATCTAGCACAATGCCAGGGCTAACACAGAAGCATGCACAAAGGGAAGCCACTTTGCCTTTGCCGGCTTTTGATGGTATTCATCTTTGACTGTCAATTATTTCCACGGGAGGCTGGAAGCGGCAAACTCAAAACTATCAGTTCAGAGCCTAGCCCTACAATTACAGCTCAACAGAGATTACCCGGAGAGTGCGAGAGCACAGGCACTGCAGTTGAACTTGCAAATGGAAAGAGTAAACGTGGAAGTCATAAAGCTGAATGAAGAGGCTCTGCAAGCCATTAGATCATTAAGCCGAGTGAAAAATCAGAGCGCCTGGTTGCTGCTTCCAGGCTGGGGCTGGGCTCACTTCGCTTTGGAAGCCTGATTGGATAAAGTATTTTTATTAACTTCACATTTCTCTGCTCATTTTCTCCCCCCCTGCTTTTCATATTGCTGGCTCAGAGTTCCTTTGCTCCTGAAAGTGATGTTTATTGGCCCTGGCAGGTTGCAACACCCCTGCAGGCTTCCCACAGACAAATCCCAGAGTGCAGACCACAAAACCAGAGGAGCTTCATATGTTGTTCGTGTTGGGAAATTGCTCAAGCAACTTTCCTTGTCTTTTTCTTATAGATCTGCCATAAGCATCTTCTGCCTTCCTTCAGAAGAGGCCTCGAGAAGCAACTGACTTGCAAAGATCCTTTCCAAGTACATGGGCAGAATAAAATTACCACACCCATAGGTTTTACTGTTGGTGGAGGCCGTGATACACAATAGAAAGGAAAACTCCATTAAAGAGGTCAGCCTGATGGATGGTCTCCAATTGGGAACTGACAGAGGGAGTGTGACTCTGTTGGTCCTTTTGGATCTCTTGGAAGCTTTTGATACCATTGCCCATAGTATCCTTCTGAGCGTTTGAGGGGGATGAGGGTGGGAGGCACTGCTTTAAAATGGTTCCACTCCTACCTCTTGGGCAGATTCCAGATGGTGTCGCTTGGAGATTGTTGTTCTTCAAAATGTGAACTTGTATATGGCATCCCATTCCCCAAGGGCACCATACAGTCTCCAATGTTTTTTAACATCTACACAGAACACCTGGGAGATATCATCAGGAGATTTGGAATGGGGTGTTATTAGTATGCTGATGACACCCAAATCTATTTCTCCATGTCCGTATCACCAGGAGAATACATAACCTCCCTAAATGCCTGCCTGGAGGCATTCTTCTGGTGATATTGACATGGAGAAATAGATTTGGGTGATGGTGATGGGCTGGATGAGGGATAACAAACAGACTCAATCCAGATAAGACGGAGGTACTTATTGTGCGGGGTCGGAACTTGGGAGACAATTTTGATCTGCCAGTTCTGGATGGGGTCACACTTCCCCAGAAGGAACAGGTACGTTGTCTGGGAGTGCTTCTGGATTCTAACCTCTCCCTGGTGTCCCAGGTGGCGAGAGACGGTGGCCAGAGGTACTTTCTATCAGCTTTGGCTGATACGCCAGCTGCATTAGTTTCTCAAGATAAATGACCTCACAACAGTGGTACATATGCTGGTAACCTCCAGACTTGACTACAGCAGTGTGCTCTATGTGGGGCTGCCTTTGTACATAGTCCAGAAACTGCAGTTGGTACAGAATGAGGCAGCCAGGTTGTTTTGTGAGTTATCTTGCAGAGACCATATTACTCCTCTACTAAAAGAGCTACGCTGACTACCAATACATTTCTGGGCAAAATACAAGGTGCTGCTGGTTATAACCTATTAATCCCTAAACAGCTGAGGCCCTGGGTATTTAAGAGAACAAATCCTTCACTATGAGCCCCACTGTCTAATGAGATCATCAGGAGAGGTTCATCTGCAGTTGCCACCAGCTTGTCTGGTGGCTACTCAGGAACGGGCCTTCTCCATTGCTGCCCCGAGGCTTTGGAATGCTCTCCCTGATGAAGTAAGAGCCACCCCATCTCTGACAACTTTTTAAAAGGCAGACACATTTGTTCATGCCAGCTTTTAATTAGACTTACAGTTTTTAACATTAGGTTAGATTTTAAATTATTTTAATGTTTTAACTGAGCCAGTTCAGAGATATACTGGTAAAGAGGATCTGGTGAGCATTACTCTTTACCAGTACAGGGGTAGGGGGCATTGTCCTGAGTATAAGGGGTGGGAGGGGAGTAAATCTGTACTCACAAGTACAAGCTGCATAAGCGGCCACCGGTGGGGCAGCAGCAGGAGTGCCAGCGGCTCCCCTGTTGATGAAACTGCCTCGAGGGTGCTTGGTTGGCACCCCTAGTTCGGGCAAATGTGGGGAATTTAGCTCAAAGGGGGAGACAGTTCCAATCAGCCTTAATCTGTGCAAGCATATAAACGCAAAAAGATCATCTTGAGACAGAGGTTTTAATTAACAAAAAAGAGTTTATTGAAATTTATTTTTTTTATTTATCCCTCCCACCCCATATATATATATATATATATATATATATATATATATATATATATATATATATATATATATATATATATACCGCCTTTCGTTAAAAGACAACCCCAAGGCGGTTTACAAAAGTTAAAACATACAATAAGAAGACAATAAAAACATCAAACTAAAAAGTATAAAAACATATAAAAACAGGCATAAAAACAATACAACAGATAAAAACACACAGAAGCAGCAGTAAAAATGATTATGTAAAAGCCTGGGTAAAAAGCCAAGTCTTTACAAGCTTTCTAAAAGCCATGATGGAGTCCAAGGAACAAATAGCCACTGGGAGAGCATTCCAGAGTCTAGGAGCAGCAACAGAGAAGGCCCTGTCCCGAGTGCATGACAGCCGGGCCTCTCTCATTGTCGGCACCCAGAGCAGGGCCCCCTCAGATGTCCTAGTCAAGCAGGTAGCAACCCTTGGGAGCAGGCGGTCCTTCAAATACCCCGGGCCCAAACCGTTAATTCACTAGGTGGTCCTAACGTAAATGCAATGCAAATATAAAATAGACTACTGTAAGGCACATTTAGCTTAAATTAGTTCCAAATTATATGTAAACTCTCAGGTGGGCTAGAGAGGTGCTTTAAGATAGAGGGGCAAGATTTCAGAAATAAGAGAAAGGATAGGTTCAGCCCTGAAGAAGCTGGGCAAGACGCTATATCACCTGTCCTGAAGAGGGGAACACCAAGGTGATCTGCTGGAGCTTCTCATTGCAGTCTGATGGGGTCCCGAGTGAGAAGCACTGAGATGTTTCACAGTGGGAGTCCCAGGTGGGTCCTGGAGTTAGGGATACTTATATCCCAAAACGTGCCTTGAGGGCATTTTTCTTTTGTCATACTTTGCTGTACAGGGGAGCCCAGACAACCTTTTTGGAATACATTGTGTCTGATCTTCCCTCCTGATTAGGAAGGTGTGTGAATCACCTACTGTATTCAAGGCTGATTGTGAGGACAATTGGAGTGTGAAGGTGCATCCAGAGCATCCTGTGCTAGGAAGGGCTTCCCAATAGTTCTATCAAGAGTTTCGATGGGCACCTCTTTAAAGTTATATCACTGACACATCCCTATTGTAATGGAGTCTGCTGTCTTATCTGCCTTCCCTTCCTGGCCTGAGTGATTCATTAATAACAGGTGTTATCTCTCTTGTGAGAGGAAGAGGGGAGTTTAGATTTCATTCCAAGTCCGAAATGATCGACACCTGAGTAGCTAGTTCTGGAGTCTGCTTAGCCAGGACTTTTTTCACAGAAGGAGGGAGTGTGGATCTAATCCCCTTTCCAAATTGTGAGGCTTGCAGCCAAATCTAGGGGCAACCAGTCCACTGCCAACTAAGCGACTTGTCCTGCTGCTTGTGAGAATAGCTTTATGGAGTTTGTTTGGATAATCCTTCATCCAGGGGTGTAGCTAGGGGAGAGGGGGCTCATGTTCATCCCTCTCTCGGGCGGCCCCCCAGAGTGAGGGAGACAATGAAGAAAATAGGGAGAGATGGATCTGGAGGGCCCTCAGGAGCTGGGGGCCCATGTTCTTTGAACCCTTTCATTCAATTATAGCTACGCCCCTGCCTTCATCTGCTGATCCCACCATATGCAATAAGGATTTGCACATGGTGTGGGCACAAATGTTCTTCCTCCACTCCCAGTTTTTAGAGGCACTTTTTCCTAATCGGGGGGGGGGGGCGGGCAAAATTTGGGACAAACAACCCCTTTACATGTGTTAGTGCACATGTGGACTAACTGTTCTTCCCCAGGCTATTATTGAAGGGCACTCTAGATTGTCAGAAGGGATAAGAACATCTGCGCTCACAGTGTATGCATGTCCTTATCACATGTGAGCAGACAGCAGATGAATCATCCTAACCAGCCCTTGGTGTATTCTTCCATGGTAGACTCACCACTCACATTATGCACATCTGGACACACTCACACTATTTTCCTTTTTATAAGGGTTTTAGGTATGATTGTGACCAGTGCAGAGTTCTGGATTCTACACATTAGGTAGGTAGCAAAAAATATATATTTTCATATTTAGTTCAGGCAGCCTCTCAGATATTTCTAAAGAGTTGTAAATAAAACTCTAGGATGTTAAGTCCACTGCTCAAAATTCAGCTACCTCTTAAAGGGAGTCCAAGCTAGTTTAGAGACAAGGTAGTCGTCCATGAAACAAAATGATGTTGACTTTCTACTTAGAAAACTGTTAATGTTAAGTGTTTCTGACATGGCCAGACATGGTTTGCACATCTGTAAACTCAAATGGGGTTTACATGCTCCCTCTACCACCCTGTGTTGGAAGACATGCATCATTTAAAACTCTTCAAAGTGAAAAGGTTTCTACATGGGTAACGGCATAAGGATTGTCTCTCAGGCAAGAAGCAACAAATGGCTCTGAACTAAAGGTCAAGGTAGAAAAGATCCTGGTGATTAGGGATGTGCAAACAGGTTCGAATCTGAACCAGTTCAACAGCCTGATGTCAAGCCACACACACCCCAGTTCGGCTCAACATCGGACCGACCCCCCACCCCCCGCTGTTTGGGGAGGGGGGTTTGCGAACATATTTTTTTAAAAAAATTAAAAAATTTACTTACTCCCTCTGGGGGGCTTCTCCAATGCTGCCGGGGGAGTGTGTCCCTGGAGGTTCCCCCACCCCCTAGTGGCCTCCAATATTGCTTAAATCACCTGGTTCAATGGTCTTCAGCCCTTTCCAGGCCTTTCCCCCATCACAGTGGCTATTTTTGAGGCCGCCGTGCATGCTCATTGGGCCCCTGCATGGCCTGGGTCACGATCCAGCCATGCAGGGGCCCATTGAGCATGCACAATGGCCTCCAAAATGGCCACCATGATTGGAGAAAGGCCCAGAAAAGACCGAAGATCACCCAAACTAGGTGATTTAAGCCATAAGAGAGGCCATCAGGGGGAGGAGGAACCTTCAGGGACACCCCCTGCACAGCCTCAGAGAAGCCCCCTCGTCTGGAAGGGATAAAAGCAATTTAAAAAATATATCAAAACAAGATTTGAGCCCCCGCCCCGAAGTGAATGGGGGGGTGTTGTTGAGGGGAGCAAAACCAAACTAGTCCAATCTGGTTTGAGTCTGGTTCAGACTTGAACTAAACTGGGCCAGCCGGTTTAATGCACACCTTTACTGGAGATCCATGACCAGATCATCTGACATGCCCTTCTTTTTAAAAGAACACAGGGGGACTTGGTTAATTCAAGCACCATTTTTCTTATCTCAATCTCTCCACCCCTTAAACTGCTCTTTGCCCCAATGGGGAAATCTTATGACTATCCTTGCAACATTCAGTAACACTTTAGTGGAAGAAACAGCTGAGACTGCAGGCATTATTAGGCAGTTACTAAGAAGGGGTGGTCCCAAACAGAAGGAAGAACAATCAACTTTCATCATGTGAATCTATTTCATCTATTGCCCATTTAAAAAGGACAAAACCATCAATACATACATTCAATAGACTGAACCAATTTCACACACTTTCACTTGATCACACCTTTTCACCTTTTCAACAGGATCCTTCACACTTCATGAGGATTCACAACTGATTTGTGAATCAGGAGACTCGCCCCCTGGCCGCAGCAGCACCCCTGAAGCCCTGCAATAGCATTGTCTGCCATTTGGGGGTTTAAAAAGTAAATTAAATTAAATTTTGTATACCACCTAGAGATGTACATATCAGGCTGTAGCAATCGGCCCCTCCCTTACTCTCAAGAGTGATCCAGAAGTGAATCCTGTCCTGTCCATCAGGCAGTGACCTCTAGGGATCAGCCACTCATCGCACGATGACTGCAGCCTAGGAGGCCTTGAGGCAGGAAGTGAAGGGGTTCTTTGTTGCCTCAATTGGAGCCAGGCAGGGGATGAGAGAAGATGGGTGGAAGGCTTAGTGGAGAGCAATGGAGCTTTTACTGCCTCCTGGTCAAAGCTAGCCTGCAGAATCCTCTCAGGGAAGGAAATCAGCAGATCCTTGAGAGACAGGTAGGAGCTATGATAACATGTGTTTGGAAACGCACTTATACAGTGATACTAGTTAGACCCAGTTAGCCATAGCTCAGCTCCGTTAAAATATACTCAGTGATTCTTGCTTGTTTCTCTAGATTAGCATAGCAACTGTAGGCCAGGATCTCAAATTATAATTTCACTGCCCATGACAAAGACACATTCCTTGATTTATCTTAATGTTTGTTAACTTAACTATACAACATGTAGAACTAACATGTGTCTTTATATTTACCTACCGTATCCTTGGATACCTGCTGACTTGGATCTGCAGGAATATGGAGGCCCCCAATGTAACATTGCATGGAAGGATTTAGAGGGCCTAGTGGCAGTGCAGGCATCTGTGATGGGGGTCCTCCTGGTGTGTTGGGGCCCCTTCAGGGACACACACACCCCATTTGCATTTGCCCAAGGGTGCCTTGTGCTGACACTGACCTATACTGTAGGGGAAGGGGACAAACAACCAGCATCACTTTCAGTTATTTCTTACAGATTTAAATCAGTTGTGGGTTCGACATTATTTTGCATGAAATCGATTTACATCAGGTCACAGTGTCTGAACCAGTTACCAAATTGGTTTTTAAAGTTTGTGGCCCTCATACTGAGCAGTGTCCTGGGGGCAGTTTACTCACGGCCTATGCTGCTGTGGGTATTACAAACAATTGCCTTAGTTGCACAAGAGTTTTGTTCTGCAAATGCCTAAAATGGAAATAATGGCCATATAGTGACACGTGTATGCACAAGTTTAGGCATTTGCAGACAACACCCTTGTGCAACCATGGCATTAAAAAAAATGCTCTCAGTAGCGCAATCAGTATGGAAACCACTTGGTTTATAACCACTTCCTTCATACATACAACCAAATCTTAAGTAAAGGTTTATTCGGCAACAACTCCATTTTCTCCTATTCCTTTGCCTCTCTTTTCATTTCTGACTCCTCCCCAACACTTTCTACAGGATCCCCTTGGGACAAACAAACAGGGCTGGTGTTGGGGGTTGTGGTGCCCCCTACAACCTCTAAATTGGTGCCCCCTCCCTCATCAGTATTAATGGCAGGTTATATCTCCCCCACCCACGTTTCCCAAACTCCTTTACAAACTCTCAGTTTGTTCACACAGTGATACGATTTCCCCTTCAAATCGAATGCTGTAATAAGAACATTGGCATGAAAGGGCAAATGCATAGTTGGAATAAAAACAAGAACTGAGCTGTAAATACTTAATAACATATGAACAGGCTGTCATAGTCCAAGGGTTAATGTGATCAAAGCAAACAAAATAAAAGTGAAACGAAAAACTAAATAGCCAATGACTTGTAGCTCCACCCACAATCCGTGTTCCCTCTAATTTTTTAAAACTGTGAGCAGAATGTGTTTTGTTCTGGGCAGCAGTATCAAGGCAGTGTGTGCACATTATGTGCCACTATAGATAATAAAACACATGTACGCACACGAACCCAAGAGGGAGTGGCTGTTACTAGAAACATGTCCTGCCAGTCTGACCAGGATATATGATGTGAGAGCATAAAGCAGCAAGTTTTCACAGAAGCCACTGGCAGCATACCCTTGAATCCACAACACCTGACACTTCTTGCCAGGGAGCTTGCAAAAAAAGACTTCTTTCTCTTTAGCAGGTTACATTCGATCTGCCAGGTCAAACTGTTTCCCTTAAGAAGGCCAGTGTGGTGTAGTGGTTAGAGTTCTGGACTAGGACCGGGGAGACCCAAGTTCAAATCCCCATTCAGCCATGAAACTAGCTGGGTGACTCTGGGCCAGTCACTTCTCTCTCAGCCTAACCTACTTCACAGGGTTGCTGTGAAAGAGAAACTCAAGTATGTAGTACACCGCTCTGGGCTCCTTGGAGGAAGAGCGGGATATAAATGTAATAATAATAATAATTATTATTATTATTAACCCAGCAGTTAAAATGGATACAGTAACTACTACCCAACAGCCATCAATGGCCATTCAGCAAGCACCTTCTGTTAACAAATGGTTTTAAAAGACTTGACAGAAGACCATTCTTTCATACAGAATTCTTGCAATGTTGTGAGAGAGTTTGGTCATGTCCCGTCATATTTTTTCAGGAGATGCTGCTTTTTTGGATGGATTCACTTATCCATCAAAAATATTTCAGAACTCTGTAAGGTACAGGGATTTTTCTTGCTGCTCTTCAAACTGAGTACATGGACTAAAGTGTGGCTTTGAACTTGAAATGTAGAATTGTCGTCAAGAGGGATGTGACAGCAATTTTTAGTGTATGTTCCTTAAGGAAAAGCCTTTCCTCAAGGAAAGTAAGCTTATGAGATCACCTGGCATTCTGTGTGTCCATGTGTGTCTCCCATCAATTTCACAATGCCTGCACAATATGAATCACATTTGGTAGAGTTGCAGGAACACCCCAATGGAGTAGTTTGTGATGATGTCATCCACCAATTCAAGATGGCGGACATGTGAATATTTGAGGCACAAGTGGGCTAACTTGTGAACCGCCTAACCGATTTGGACCAAAATTAGTCCATTGTAGAGATAGTGAAAGAAAGGTAGGCAGATTAGTTCTTACTAGAACAACTTGTTATATCTTTCTTAACCCCTCAAAAAAACAAAGGGGTGGTTTGAGCGGTGGTTTGTATTTGCTATGCAGGATGGATCAGGATATAGGGGCAATAATTTTTTTTCTTACTTCCACAGCTCAAAATATCTGTTATATTTATTTTGTATTCAACAAAATAGCTAATACCAGATTTGAGGCAAAAATTCTGAATGAGCAGGTAACATATCTCAAGGTTGGCAACTCTATGCTGGAGGAATGGGTGGCCTTTTTGAAACCCACAGAAACTGAAGGCAGCTAACAGCAAAACAAACAAACAAACAAACAAACAAACCCATAACCAACCACAACACAAATCAATACTAGCACAACAAAAAGAAAACAAAGCAACGACTGCAGCAAAAAAAAACCCCACAACAATTCAAAAACCACAGGCAGCAGTTTCAAATTCAGCAACGGCAGGGCAACAGAAATGTTCATATCAACCCTCTCTTGATTTATTTGATTGAGGGGGTGGGGAAGAGACCTGTACAATCAACTTCTATTTACTGTAGGAATGAATTTCAGTTATACTTGAAGACCTCTTATTAAAAAAAAACAAATCTTAAAATGTCTAAATCACCATTTCAGTCCAAAGGGGCACAGGACAACATCCAACAAGAATAATTAAACATTTCCTCCAGCCAAAGTAAAGGTAAAGTGTGTTGTCGAGTTGGTGTCAACTCCTGGCGACCACAGAACCGTGTGGTTGTCTTTGGTAGAATACAGGAGGGGTTTACCATTGTCATCTCCCGTGCAGTATGAGACGATGTCTTTCAGCATCTTCCTATATCGCTGCTGCCCAATATAGGTGTTTCCCATAGTCTGGAAAACATATCAGTGGGGATTCAAACCAGCAACCTCTGGCTTGCTAGTCAAGTCATTTCCCCACTGTGCCATCCAGTCAAACTGACCCTTAAAATTCCCTAGTGTGAGTGCCACAGCTAAGAAGATTGCCATTAATTCTAAAGTAAGTATCATTCAGTATGCCCTAGTAGTTTCATTTTCAAAGCAACCAAGTGATCATCAGTGCTTTGATGGTGTGTAAATCAAAGTTAAGTACATTATAAGCCTGCAAGTAGGAACAAACAAATATAAATGGATTTCGGCCAGAATTTCACAAGGTGGAGAAAACAGGATCAAGAATTAGTTGTCTGTTACCTCTCAAGCAACCCTGATTGATCTGCATGAATAACGGGTAGGGGCTTATCTCTCTGAGCTGCTTTGTATTTTGTTTTTACAGCTATATTTTAATTACTATCTCCATATATAATACACTATTACAAAACAATTGGAAACTGATCCTGTGCAGTTAGGCTCCGCTAAACTCGCCAAATGCAATGCACTTGGCTCTCTCAAGTTAAATTAACATATAATTAATTATCAATTATTTAATTAATTGAATAATTTGAGCATGGATCCCCCCCCCAGTCCAGTCCCTACCCAATAGCCACCCCACCGCCCCCGCCCCCCGAACTCCCACGATTGTTAAAAGTGCATGAAAGAACCAGAGCTTCGGCCGACTGTTTAACAGAGCCCAGGATACTCCACCAGGCAATAAAGTTTTTCCCTTCCCAGGGGAAGGAAGCAAGCCCCTGCCTGCCCACCTGCCCATCCGAGGTGGCACCTATCCGAGGTGGTCAAGCAGGAAGGAGGACCTGGCTGCAGGTCAAAAGTGGCTCTCTAGGGACAAAACCAACAAATTCCCTTTTTAAAAATTGGTTTGAAAGGCTTTGCGCCTTCTCTCTTCCACGCCTTCTCCCCCCCCCTTAACTTTACTCAAATGTTCAGCACAGCAGGCTGTGGGTTGCTAATCTCGCACCTTCTCTCCGCTGCTCCTTCCTGCTTCCCACCACTTCGGGCCTTCACATCACTCACACTGCACAGGCACCCTCACCTCCTCTCACTTACCCCTGGCCAGACCGAGTGAGCTGGGCTTGCCAAGCCGTGGTGGTGGCCTGGCCTGGCTTGGGCCTCATCCCCTGGCTGGTGGCAAGAGGCGATGGGTGCCCTCTGGTCTTGGGAACATGACAGCGGGAAGTGTAGGCACCCCTAGAGCGAGGGCGCCCCTGGAAGGAAGGGAATGAAAGGGGAATGACAACAGGGGAAAGGCACAGTGGAGGGATGGGAACAGCACGCGCCCTCCCAACATCAGCACCCCCCTGCGATGCAGTCCTCGCTTACCACATTGCGCCGGCCCTGCAAACAAACAAACTGCAAAAGATTACTACAGGCCAAGCAGAATCCAACATCGCTCGTGGGACATGGCACGGTTTGTGGACCACTGTCTAAACAAGAGCCAGCGAGGTTTAGTGGTTAGAGTGCTGGACTAGGACCGGGGAGACCCGAGTTCAAATCCCCATTCAGCCATGAGACTAGCTGGGTGACTCTGGGCCAGTCACTTCTCTCTCAGCCTAGCCTACTTCACAGGGTTGTTGTGAAAGAGAAACTTAAGTATGTAGTACACTCCTTGGAGGAAGAGCGGGATATAAATGTAATAATAATAATAATAATAATAATAATAATACCAGTACTTAATCAGAAAGTTTAAAAATTCAAAGATACTTTGTGGCTATTTTTCATTACTGTGTCATCAGCCGGTTGTTACAACAGAGAAATGTGGAGTTGCATATGAGGCATTCTGCATAGATTCTGGTTGAAGAAACTGTTACAAGAACCAGTTGTGAGGTGCTGGGCAAGGAGGAAAGGAATGCCTAAGGAAACCCAGGTTCCCTTGTCTTAGCTTCTGAACTAGGTCAATGTTCAAGATGACAATTGGAAAAGCAAAGGGTTTTTTTAATGCTCTTCTTTAGCACGTGACATGTCAGCAGGTATAGCGTTATTTGTTTTTATAAATATCATACTCCAGAATTAAGACCAAGGCCTGTGAGAATTCCATGTGGAATTCTACTACGGGCCAAGCAGAGTTTGGAACATTATTCTGGCTAAATGGCCATTTTTCTTTCTGTTTTACATACAGGTAGTTATTATATTTTCCTCTTGCTATATTGGGCTTCCGTCTCTTCCCTCCACTTATGTTTTTCTTTTACCTCCTTCTCTCTTTCTTGACTATTTACTTTTGTAAGCCAATTTATGTTTTTCTTCAGTTCTCTTGGGAGTTTGCCCATATTTTTAGTGTTTTAAAAATCTCTCAAACTGTCCCATTCTTTTAGTTACCTGCCATCCCATAGCACTGTCTGGGACCTGTTTCCAATTAGGTATGTTTTGTCTTTTGTTTACTAGCTATTTCTTCTCTCATATGCTGTATGGCAGCTGCTTTTTCAGCTGGGGTGGAGCTGACAGAAGCCAGAGAGAGAGACACATTTTCTTCCATTTGTATTTTTTCAAGTCAGTTGCTTATTTGTCTTTACTCATGAAATAATGTCAACAGCTACTTATGACTGTGGAATGTTTATACTTGAATGCTTACCATTTCTGGGGGCCGTAGAATAGTACATGGCACTTTAGATACTCCTTTTTACATCAAATCACATGATATACATGGCAGCTCTACGGCCACAAACACTCATTCTTCGTATCTCTTGCTGACTAAAAACTGATCTGAAATGTTCATGAAGGGATATATATGATCCTAATGGGCGGTGCGGAGGTGGAGAGATATTTTAAATGTGTGTCTATAGATTCAGGCTCCATACAGGTGTTAGTGAAATAACATGTTTATTAAACAGGGTTTATATACAGGACTCTGGCAGGGCACACAGGCTGCACAGGATTTCTCCTAGTCCAAGGGAAGAAAATGATGGGGCATCTGAAAGCATAGTTGTACTTAAGAGGACAGTGCGCAATTAATCCACTAGCCAACTTCCAGGCTAACAGTGCCCCAGCAGAAGAGCGTTTCCCCTCACATAAGGGAGAAATGACAATTTTCAGCTCTCTCCCTTTCCCCTGCAACTGCTTGTACCTCTCTAAAATATGTACCTAAGAACTCACCAACCCACAGGGACAGGGGCTGGGGGCGAATCAGCATGTGCGGGGCAGCCTTAACATTTCATATGATTACAGAATCATACCGGTTGATGACATGCAGTGTAAACAGTGTGAGTAACTGAGTTTTTTTTAAAACATGTCCAACCAGTTTGGGCATATAGTGCATTTGGTGGGGCGGGGGGGGGGGGAATAAAAATAAAACCACAACACATGACCCTTGCTTCACAGTTCTCACTCACAAAGAATACAATATTCTTTGTTTACTCCACAAGTTTTTGTAATTTTCTGCCATGCAACCAGCCACTTATAGGACATTTTTGATGGGTTTTTTAAAAATTCTAAAAAATATTTTAAACCAACAATTTGTCCAATTCAATTTCAATTAAATATACATAGCCATCTCACCCTGCCCTATATATGTGCTCAACAAGATAGCCCTATGCCAAGTCATTACAGGTGATCTAAAGGCTGGGGCAGAATGAGGGGTGCTTTACCCTTTTTTATGAAGGTAAATGGCAGATTCTTCCATATGGGCATGGAATGATGGTCTTGGTGGTGGTGGGTGGGGGCCTTCAGTTCCAGACATTTTTTGTAATTTTCTGCCATGAAACAAGTACTTGCAGGTGTTGTTCTTTTGGATGGTTTTTTTCCAATTTAAAAAATATATTAAAAATCAAGATACTGCCCAATCCATTTCAAATTAAATATTCAGAGCCTTCCCAATATGCCCCACATCTGTGCCCAGTATCAAAGCCCTATGGCAAGCCATTCCATAAATATTCAAAGGGTGGGGGATAGCCACAAAAAGGAAATCATATTATACCTCCATTACTAGGTCTGAGGAGTCTGACTGTCTTGGACAGGCACAGTCTGGGCAAGGCAGGGCCGAGGGTATGCATAGCGCTGTGGTGGGCATGGGCAGCCAGTGCCGGCCACTGCCTCCTTTCTTCCTTCCCTGTGGTCTGTAGCAGGCAGCCTGTCAGCCAGCACTGAAGAGATTCAGGCTGCAGGGAGGCCAGCAGCAAGAGGCCTCTCTGGAAGCCCCACCCACCGACCAAACATCTGAGAGGCAGCAGTGGAGAAGGAAGGAGCTGTAGCAGGGTGTGCACACTGTGCAGGGAGCTTTTCAATTCAATAGCAGGCAAGCCTGCACAGTGCTAAAAAAAAAAAAAAAGGTCAGCTCTCAGCTGTTCTGCGGGAAGAAAGATAAATGGTTGGGAATAGGAGAGAGAACAGAGCAGACTGCAGTGTGCCCAGAGTGGGGCCTGTGCCAGAGTGGGGCTCAGGGCGATCGTCCCAGTAGCCCCACCCTAAGGATGGCCATGCACTGGGACATATTTTCAAGAGGCACAGGTGGCTGCACAGGGAAGGGGGGATTACCTAAAATAACTGTGGCATGCTGGGAAGCTCTTCCACTCTTGTGTGTTTCGTCTGGATGCTTGTCATTGCAAATGCAACACACAATTGGTATTTTTGACCAATGAGAGGAAGGTTGCCAGATTGCCAGGGGGCGGGGGGAATGAGCTAATTTAATCTTGTGCTTTTAACATCAGTTTGATGTGCAGACAGCAGATGGTGAAGCTTTTTGCTGCATGGAAATAAGCATGATCATTTTACTATGTCTGTAGATTAAACTGCTGGCCAAGGAGAAGAGGCCACTAAACAAACTGGAAATTCTGTTAGGTTGCAACCAGAGAAACTAATGTATCTTTAATAACCCGACAGCCATGAAACAAAGTAGCAACCACTCAGATTATTGAGCAAAATATCCTTGAGAAAAGTAATCCATACAGTTCTTAGAGTTCTTACTTGCCAAATTGATGTAGACCTAAGAAGATGTTCCTCATTGAGGTCATGGTGCAAGGAGGAGGAGCAGGCAGCCTGATTGGACCAAGGTCATTTAGGGCTTTAGGTCATAGCCACTACTTTGAACTAAGCCTTGAAGGAAATGCCCCCACAATCCCTCACATAGGATTGCAATCCTATGCAATCCTATGTACACTTCCTATGGGCAAGCCCCCCCAGGGAACAATGGAACTTACTTCCAAGGAAACACAGACAAGATTGTGCTGTAAGCATTAATTCATATGACTATTATCTAGACCCATTTCAAACTGGCTTTAGAGCAGGCTATGGGGTTGAGTCTGCCTTGGTCGGCCTGATGGATGACCTTTACTGGGGAATCGACAGAGGGAGTGTGACTCTGCTGGTTCTTTTGGATCTCTCGGCGGTGTTCAATACCATCGACCATGGTATCCTTCTGGATCGCCTGGGGGAATTGGGGATAGGGGGCACTGCTTTGGAGTGGTTCCACTCCTATCTCTCAGGCAGATTCCAGATGGTGGAGCTTGGTGACTGTTCCTCTTTCAAACAGGAGCTATTATATGGATTCTCTCAGGGCTCCATTTTGTCACCAATGCTTTTTAATATTTACATGAAACCGCTGGGTGAGGTCATCAGGAGATTTGGTGCAGGGTGTTATCAGTATTCTGATGATGACACCCAAGTCTATTTCTCCTTATCATCATCTTCTTCATCATCATCAGGAAATGGCATTCACTCCCTAAATGCCTGCCTACGGGCAGTAATGGGCTGGATGAGGGATAACAAATTGAAGCTGAATCCAAGCAAGACGGAGGTGCTCATTGTGGGGGATCGGAGATGAGTTAGATCTTCCTGTGCTGGATGGGGTTACACTCCCCCAGAAGGAACAAATACGCAGCTTGGGAGTGCTCTTGGATCCAGGCCTCACCATGGTATCTCAAGTGGAGGCTATGGCCAGGAGCGCTTTCTATCAGCTTCGGCTGATTCGACAGCTGCATCCATTCCTTGAAGAGAACGTGGTGAAAACATCTCTAAACAGTGGTGCATCAGCTGGTAACCTCCAGGCTTGACTACTGCAACGCGCTCTACGTGGGGCTGCCTTTGTACGTAGTTCGGAAACTTCAGTTAGTCCAAAATGCGGCAGCCAGATTGGTCTCTGGGGTAACCCAGAGAGACCATATTATGCCTGTCTTAAAACAGCTGCACTGGCTGACAATGTTTCCAGGTGAAATACAAAGTGCTGGTTATTACCTTTAAAGCCCTGAACGGCTTGAGTCTGGGTTACCTTAGAGAGCGCCTTCTTCGGTATGATCCCCATCGCTCATTGAGGTCATCTGGAGAGATCCGTCTCCAGTTGCCACCGGTACATCTGGTGGCAACTTGGAACTGGGCCTTTTCTGTAGCTGCTCCTGGTCTATGGAATGCACTCTCAGCAGATATCCACAGTTTTGGCTCACTGTCGGCCTTTAAGAGAGCCCTAAAAACCTATTTATTTGGCCTGGCCTTCTAAGGCTTGTAAAGTGTTGTTGTTTTTAAAAGTATTTTAATTGGTTTTTAATTGTTTTAATCATTTTTGAATTGTTTTTATATTGTTTTAGCATTGTTTTAATTGTGGGTTTTATGTCTTTTTAAAGGTTATTGTACACCGCCCAGAGCCTCTGGATGGGGCGGTTTATAAATGTAATAAATAAATAAATAAATAAATAAATAAATAAATAAATAAATTTTTTCAGAGGGCTGATGTTGAATGAATCCATTCCCTTTTAATGGTTTATTTATATATTAACTATTACTGTTGGTTAAAAATTACATACATAAAGAGTTAAGATATAACTAAAACATATTTACCTTTAAAGAGAAGAAAAAGGCACTCAGGCTATACTCATGATCATTTCCAGGGTGGGGAGGGAGGGTAGGCAGCATGGAGCAGCATGGATCTCGGGAGGCCGGGACTCACTTTCCCAGCTTCCAGGAATCCCTCAGTGCAATGAGCACGATGCATTGGGGGATTTGCCCCAGGAGGCAGGTGCTCTAGGCACTGTGCAGCCTGAGCATACACATAACTCCAGACCTGTGGTAGGAAATGTGCTCCCACCCTTTAGCCCAGGTAAAAGCTTGGGCACAAAACTCATGGGGGAGGCAGCACCAGGATTGGCGTCAATCCCAGTGCTGCACACAAGCAGCTGTACCTACGTAGGGCTTCCCTGACTTAGGCAGGACTGCTCATGTTCACATCCTCACTGGCTGATATCCAGACTAACAACGTGTACATGAAATAAAGTTTTGAAAGTGCAACGGGATGGATTATTTTCATCAATCCCCCTTTCCCTCTGCAGCTCTCCGAGCTTCCTGAAAATATGTCCTTGAGGGTTGCTGGACAATCAGAGACATATTTTCAAAAGGCACAAAAGTTTGCAGAGGGAGGGGAAATTCGCAGATATCACCCCTCCTCCATTGCCCATGCAAAATGTTCTTCCATCCATGCCTCATTAGTCTGGATGTTGGCCATTCATAATAAAATAGCACATACGTAAAACAGCATTATAACTATTTATTTATTTATTTATTTATTTATTTATTTATTTGGAATATTTATTTAGAATATTTCCCAACAAAAATGGGTCTCAAACCAGTTGACATAAGAAAAGGAAAGAAAAAATTAGGTTCCTATCTCAAAATACTCACAATCTTAAAAAAGGAACAGAAGACACAAGCACACAGTACACTGGGAAAGACACTGTGATGGGCTGAAGAGAAGCACTTGCTCTCTGCATAAATGAAAAACCACTTTGGAATGTTGATCAAAACATTGAAACAATTTTAATACAATACACTAGGGATGTGCCCGAAGTGTAGTTTGAAGTGTGGTTTGAGCACTTTTAGGGAAATTGTACTGGGAAATTGTAACCCCTTGCATGGCACCAGCACACACATGGAATCTGCACATGTGCAGGCACCATTTGTGTGGTCAGCAACACCATGCTGATCACACAAATGGCACCCACACATGTGTGGACTGGTTATTGGGATGAGCGCCTCCCCAGTCATGCAGGGGGTTATTGGGATGTGCGCCTCCCCAGCAGGAAGCTATATGGGGTGGTGGATTTTATTTTTATTTATTTAATGTTAAATTTATATACTGCCTTTCATTAAAAACAATCACATGGTGGTTCACATAGAAAACATCAAAACAGGACTATAAAAATTACACAATTAAAATATTATGCTAAAATATAAAAACAGATCTAATTTTAAAAATTTATAATACATACATACAAATAACCATACAATATACAAAGAAGCAGTAATGGTGACAATCACATAAAAGCCTGAGTAAAAAGCCAAGTCTTCACATGCTTTCTAAAATTCATGATGGAGACCAAGGAGAGAATAGCCACCGGGAGAGCATTCCAAAGTCTGGGGGCAGCAACAGAGAAGGCCCTGTCCCACGTGCATGACAACTGAGCTTCCTTCATTGTCGGCACCCAGAGCAGAGCCCCCTCAGATGACCTCGTCAAGCGGGCAGCAACACTTGGGAGCAGGTGGTCCTTCAGGTATCCCGATCGCAAACCGTTAAGGTAAGGTAAGGACCTGCTTAAAGTTCCCAGTACAATTTCCCTAAAAGTGCTCGAACCGTGCTTCGAACTGCCCTTTGGGCATATCCCTAAAATTCACTTAACAAAAAGCATAATTACAACAGGGAAAGGGACTGCACGGACAGTGTGCTGCTTAGAGTTCCAAAACACTACAAATGATTTTCACTCCCAAAATTTATTTGCACTCTATTCTGTCATCTAACACACATATACTAAGCAATTTTCTTGGTACTATAAGGTCCCAGAGTATCACATTCTAAGGTATGGGGCATCCTTTCTTTCCCAAATTTTGGAGTGCATAGACCTTGCTACTAAAATCAAATGCAAATAGAGTTTCATTATTTTTAGGCATTAATCCTCACAAATATGACCATAAACAAAAAATCTCAGGTTCTAATGGGAGATCCACCTTTAGGATCTTATTATCATGGATATACTGTAATACATGACCAATAATTTCTTGGCAAGGAGTAGGTCTACCAATAGTGAACAAAAGCAAAGTCACTTCCTATTCGTCCACATTTCTAGCATAACTAGGGCAAAAACCTAGATCAAGTTGGAAATTACTGTCATCTAGGGGAAAACATTTATCATGATAATGACCGAACAAAAGAAATCCAAAGAACAAAATTTAACCAATTGAAGATCTTCCTCTGCAAGAGTAAAGTAGATTTGCAACTCAGAATTAGAAAGATGAAATGTTATATCTGGTCTCTCCTCCTGTATGGGTGTGAAACCTGGACCATCAAAACAGAAGCACATAGAAAACTGGAAGCCTTTGATATGCGGTGTCTCAGAAGAATACTCAAGATATACTCAAAAATACTTAAGAGTACTCAAGTCTCAGTTCAGGAAATGGGATAGATCTGCCTGTTCTGGATGGGGTTACACTCCCCCATAAGGAACAGCTTAGCAGTTTGGGAGTACTCCTGGGCCCAACCCACTCTCTGATACCTCAGGTGGAGGTGGTGGCTAGTGATGTGCATGGAACCACGGAGGTGCTGTTCGACGCCCGGGGGGGTGCCTCTTTAAGGGTGGGAGAGGGTACACTTATCCCTCCCACCACTTTTTCCATGCTGGTGCTCCATTTTTAGCAAAATCCATGGTGTGGCACCATACCTCCCTGCCACCCCTTCCCTCATTCTTGGCCAGAAGTGGCCGGAAGTATCGCCTGTGCGTGCACCTGTCACATTTGTGCACGTGATGGGCGCACAAGCTGGCGATACTTCCAGTTACTTCGAGCCAAGAATGGGGAAAGGGGCAGCAGAGAGGTACGCTGCCACCCCATGGATTTTACTAAAAATGGAGTGCCAGTGGGGGGAAAGCGGCGGGAGGGGTAAATGCACTCTTCCCCACCCTTAAAGAGACACCCCCCTGGCACTGAACCTTCAAACCAGTGCTGCCTTTGAACCGGTTCGTAGGCCTTTATAATGGCCTCCGGACCAGTTCGTGCACATCCCTAGCAGTGGCCAGGGGTGCTTTCTATCAGCTTTGGCTGGTTCACCAACTGCACCCTTCCTGGAAGGGAGTGATTTTAAGACAGCTGTGTGCACATGCTGGTAACCTCCAGGCTTGACTACTGCAATGCACTCTATGTGGGGCTGCTTTTGTACGTAGTCTGGAAGCTGCAATGGGTGCAGAATGCTGCTGCCAGATTGGTCTCTGGGATATCCCATAGAGACCATATTACTCCAATTCTTAAAGATCGACACTGGCTACCATTAGGTTTCTGGACAAAATATAAAATGTTGGTTATTACCTATAAAGCCCATAACAGCTTAGCCCATGGTATTTAAGAGAACTCCTTATTCGTTATGAATCCCTCCGCCTATTAAGATCTTAAGGGGAGGTTCATCTGAGGGTGCCACCAGCTTGTCTGGTGCTGGCTCAGAGTCGTGCCTCTTCTGTGGTTGCCCCAAGACTGTGGAATTCTCTTCCTGCTGAGATTAGAGCTTCTCCATTCTGGTTGACCTTTAGGAAACAACTGGAGAGGAGACACATCTCTTCAGCCAAGCTTTTTGGTTAGTTGGTGTTTTTATGGATATTTTAATCTGGTTTTATGTTTTAAGAACATAAGAACAGCCCTGCTGGGTCAGGCCCAAGGCCCATCTAGTCCAGCATCCTGTTTCGCACAGTCGCCCACCAGATGCTGCCGGAATTTAACTGTTAAATTCTTGGTATGTTTTATTCTTGGTTTGTTTAATGTTGTAAACCGCCTAGAGACTTTGGTAGTGGGTGGTATACAAATGTATTAAATAAATAAATAAGATTGAATGAACCAGCAGAACAACAAATGAAGAAGTACTTCAAAAAGCAAAAACACATAAACAAATTATACAGACAATCAAGAGATGCAAACTGGAGTATTGTTGACCTATCCTCAGCAGAGTAAAATATCAAATACCACAACTAATGCTAGAAGGAAAGCTAGCAGGAAAAAGTTCAAGAGGATGCAGAAGGAAGGGATGGATGGATGACCTGAACGAATGGCTAGAAATGGACACAGAAAATATAACCCACGATTCTAGGGACCACAATTAATGGCTTTTGCCAGCTGCCAACCTCCCAATCGGAGAAGGGACATGAGAGAGACCAAACAAAAAGCTAGAGAGGGAGATGGAAATCCAATATACTACCACAAGTCCACCTCCCCAGTAACTGAATTTGTGCTGATGCCGGACCAAAAAATTGGTAAGACAAAAGTTAGACAGCTAATCCAGCCTGCCTCGTTCAATGAGTCTTCAGTGAGACACTAAGGTCGGCATTCTCTCCCATGATCAAGTCCTGGATGGCAGTTGTTTTTCCACGAGTTTACCAAACATGTATCATTAGTACTTTGATGGCATGTTGAAAGGTTTGCCTTGACTGAGAGAAAAACTGGAGGAGGGGACAGCCCTTAGATACATCACCCCTCTTCCGCATCTCCTTTAGCACATGACATTACATTTAGCCTTTTTCTTCCCCAGGAGGATTAATCCCCATGCCAGAAAAAGCTCAAAATCTGTTCTTTAATCTTGAAATGGCATCTGACTTTAAATCCAGAATGTAAATTTGTAATACTTGGATACATACAAAACACACAAGATGTGGTCCAGCCAAAGTGAAATTTTAAATTTCCACTGATTTCTGTCTGACACAACATCCTCCCATTAACACCAATAGTACTTATATAGTGCTTCACCTTAGCTGGATAATCATGTCCACAAGCTACTTGAAATGAGATTTATTCTTACACTGTCTCTCTACCACCAGAGCCAGCCTTTTGGGTTGTTTCATTTCTAACAAAAACACAGATTATATTACTGCCAATTTGGTGTTTAAAATAATTGTGCTTAAATATACTTGTGCTTGACTTTAATTTTCCCTCTGAATCTTCAGCTATCAACTTCAATCAACAAACCCATTCTCGAATGCTGTCAATAGCAACTGTAGCTATGTGTGTGTGTGTTTTTAAAAACAAAACTAAAACTAAGAGGGCTATGATTGGTTTTCTATTTTAACTTTGTCAATGAGGGAGGTTACATTGAGTTCCTGATCAAGTTCCACAACCACATAAGAAAACATGAGCTTTGTACTTTTTGAAGTCTGGCAACCCCAAACCTCAGTGTTGTGTAGACTGAAGCCCTACATGCAGTTATTCCTGAGATCATCTATTTTACTTCCATTAGGCTTTCTCATGAGTAAATCTACATTGCCCTTCAAAACTCTTTAAGTCATGTCCCACTTTAACTCCCCCCCCTTATTTTTTCTTATGCCAATCAGTGTAGTTCCTCCAACTCCCAAATGACTACATGTCTCTTGCTTCCTTAAAGGTCTCCACCCAGTCTCCCTTGTGTCCCCTTATGCCTATACCCCCAGTACGTACATGAAGGGCCTCTTTCTTTTCCTTCATATCCCTCCTCAAAACTCATATTTTTTTAAAAAAACTTTTGGCTTAACCCCTTAGTATTCAGCCCCAAACAAAATAAAGCCTGATTGCCTAATTGCATTTGGTTACATTTCTCTCATTACCCTTGCCTTCCTCTCCACCCTTCCCTCCCTTCATTTTTTAGATCGTGTCTCCCCATATTCAGATTGTAAATTCCTCAGGGCACAGACTTTAGTTCTTTTTTAAAAAATTATCTACAAAAAGTGCTGTGTACCTAATTTTTGTTCCTCTGTAGAAAGTGTAATGTTCATCGCTGACAAACCAAACAATCTCTGAATAAAAACTGATCCTCTGATCCTCCTCTAGTGTGTATTCCTTAAAATCAGCAATGGTTCCATTATCCTTCATGAGTAAATACTTTAAAGCAGGATTGAATTTTGTCTTATCTTAGATATTCTTTGATCAAGAGGTTCATGACATAAAGCTGCAATCTCTAAGTTGCAGTTCTACAGTGCACATTATGAATGCCATGCTGAATTAACATTGCAGTCTTTTCTGTCTTTAAAACAAATCCAGAGGGGATCAACATTTTTTTTGCCCAAGAATATTTTTGTTCCAAAAATGAAGTTTAATCAGAATACGAAATTATATTGAGAAAATGTAGTATTCCATTCTAATGAGAAAATGATACATGATTCCTTCCCTCAACCCGCTCTCTCACCCCTTTGCCAATATACTCATCTTACTGACGTTAAAATAAATATGTATTTGAGAGTTCCTGGTTGGATGCTACATACTGACAAGCCAATCTTGTCATTCTGCTGCATTGGCTAGGAGTTGTTTCATTGTCTTTAGAGGGCTAGGAATTAACCTTTCATCTGTTACTGGAGAGGAACAGCCACTTCCAAGTTATGTAGTGTGGCTGCCATTTTGAATGCTACTGTTCACAGAACGTCTTCTGAACATGCCCCAGTCTCCCAATCATGGAAAGCTGTGCAGTCACACTTACAGCATTCGTCTTTTAATGCTGCAGTAAGCATGAAGACCAGGGCCAGGGGCGTGAATGACAGGCAAGGAGTGGAACATTTGACCTGGTTTAAGACTTGTAAGCAGGGTCAACAGACATTCTAGCCCTCTTCACAATCTTGAATGCAATAGTGTTCATAGTTACAGTGCTGGAAGCATGTAGGATGTCTGCCCAAGTGCTGTCACTCACCCCCTGGGCCAAAACACTCATGGTTATAGTAGTGTTTGTGTGAAAAGGCACCCACTGTAACCATGTTGGTTGCTGCTTCTGTGTAGGGGTGGGCCCGGCCCGGTCCGGAGGCCATTGAAAAGGCCTCCGGACTGGTCCGGACCGTTCCGGAGCTGGGTGGTTCGGTCCGGCAGTGGGGGGTCACTTTAAGAGCGGCGGGAGGGTTTACTTACCCCTCCCGCTGCTTTCCGATGTGGTGCCATAATTCGTAGTGTAATTGGGGTGGCAGGATATCTCCCTGCCACCCCTTCCCCGCTGCTCCTCTGCAAAGCACTGCAAAGCTCCCAGTAATGCTTTGCGCGCGCACGCACGTCGTGCCACGTCACTGACATGCGCACGCGCACAAAGCATTACTGGGAGCTTTGCAGCGCTTTGCAGAGGAGCAGCGGGGAAGGGGCGGCAGGGAGATATCCTGCCGCCCCAATTACACTACGAATTATGGCACCACATCGGAAAGCGGCGGGAGGGGTAAGTAAACCCTCCCGCCGCTCTTAAAGCGACCCCCCACCCCAGTGCCGGACCGCAGTGTGGAGGTTCCGTGCACATCCCTACTTCTGTGATTGGTAGCTTTGGACACCCTGTAAGCGTGAATGCTGCTGGGGTGAGTAAAGTGTGAAGAGGGCTTTTGTCCTTAGATGGTATAGTTGCCTGATGTCTTTGGAGCTTTTCCTGTATGATGTGCACAAAGTAATTTTCCTGTTTGACAGTGAAGCTGACTCTTCATGTTTCCATTAGGCATCATATATATTTGACTCTTAAGAGTCACACTACTAGGGATGCGCAAAACTGGTCCGGCAGTTCGGTTCGGAGGTTCAAGGGTTTGGGATCGAACCAAACCACCAGACAGGTCCGTGAATTTGGTCTGTGATTTTTTTTCTTTAAAAATTTTAAATTAATGATAAATACCTGTAGCCCTTTCGGGGGGCTTCCTGTAGGCCTTGGGGGGGGTCCACGAGGGTCCCCCCCCACCGGTCTCCCTCGTTACCGCCGCAGCCGGGTAAATGTAGTATTTTTGGCCCTTTCTGGCCTCCGTGCCAGGCCTCACAGAGGGCATTTGCCCATGTGCAGTGGCGGCCAAAATGGCGGCCCGAAAGGGCCAAAAATACTACATTTACCCGGCCTCGGAGGTGATGAGGGAGGCCGGCGGGGGGAGGGGGGAAACTCTCACAGACCACCACACCCCCCGTGGCCTACAGCAAGCCCCCCAAAGGGGCTACAGGTATTTATCATTAATTTTCAGGGTTTTAATTGTTCTGATAGTTTAATTGTTTTTTAAACTGTGTTTTAATTAGTGTTCATATTTATAATTGTTATTGGTTTTAATGGTTTCTGTTTTTAATTGTAAACTGCCCTGAGCCATTTTGGAAGGGTGGTATAAAAATCAATCAATCAATCAATCAATCAATCAATCAAATAAATAAATAAATAAATAAATAAAATTCACAGACCCCCACCGGACCGGACTGGGTGGGATTCGATGGGGGCTGGACCGAACTGGCCTGGTTCTGTTCGCCGAACCAGGCCAGACGGTTAGGTACACACCCCTACACACTACATCTTGTTTTGTTTGTATGCAGTCCAATATGAACAGGCACCACCTTAGGGGGGTTTTGTTTGTTTGTTTCATTTCTCCTGTTGATAGTCTAGACTGTTTTGTCATCTACTCCTTCAAAACATGCCTCCTCTAATTCAGAGGCTCTGTGAGTTTCAAACTGCTTTGCCACATTGCTGCATCCCTTTCTTTAACTTTGCATTCTCATCTAATGTGACCTGTCAGACCATGTCTGTGGCATTTTTCATGTTTATATCTGCAGAGCTTTGGTGTGTGCTTTCCTCCAGAGGAGTAGCAATCTTCCTAAGGCATTTACACAGGTACATTTGCAAATTCCCAAGAGTGCTGCCTGTAAATTCTGTATACATCTATTTGCGGATTCTAGGGTCAGCATTAAAAATACAGGTAACTGCAATTCAGTCATTTCAGCCTGTTTTGTTTTTGTTTTTTAAATTACTCACTCCACATACTAGCTTTTCCCTCAACATTTGTGTCAGAATTCCACCATAATGACAATTTTAAGAATGCTTCCGTAGTTCTCCCACAAATTCTACTTCTGTCTCTTCAGAGCTCTCTGATTGTGATTTAATTTGATCTACTCTTACACTGGGAGTTGGATATCAATCATTCTTCAACAAATGTACACACTCTTCCAAAGATCTAACACCTGGCTTTTCATGGGTTAATAGAATATTCAGACTGTAGGTGGGATGCTGTTGTATTCAGCTTAGTCACAAGTAGACCATAACTACATTGTTCTATACTAGGCTTGGGCGCATTCAGAAGATTCTGATTCTGATTCGACCAGATCCAAATGTGACAATATTGAATTTGGATTCCATGGGCTCTGGTGATATCTTATACCAGATCAAATTCTGAATTTGAATTTTGACATAAATTCAGATTCCCTCCCCCCACCCAGTGATCAATGGGGAAATCGGGCGGGGGGAGATCACCAAAAATTACTGGTTGGCCTTAAAGGGTTGAAACTCACCACACATGTGGGAATGGAGGTCAGGGCCCCCTGTAATGAATTTTAAGAGAACTGGTCAATCCCCTGACTTTTGGTGATTGCTGTACCAAAGGCTATGCATGGCTGTGACACTGTTCCCTGCAGCCTGCGGGCACCCGAGTCAGTTCAGCACTTCCCTAAGGAGGTGTCGGGCTGGTTCATGCACATTCCTCCTTGGTGTGGCCTCAAGCGTATGCTCTGCCTTCTTTAGGAAACCACCTTCCCAGCTTTGTGTCAGCTGCAGATCTAAAGAGCATTCCCTCTACCACTTCATATGAGTAACTGATAAAAATGTTGAAAAGTACCAGGCCTACAATATTGCAAGTCACTCAATATTGCAAGTCACTCAAAATTCCTCTCCAGTTTGATGAGGAGCCATTGATGAGAATTCTTTGAGTGGGTTTCCAGCCAGTTGTGCATCCATCTTATGGTTTTGTCATCTAGCCTGCATTTGACCAGTTTGCTAACCAAAATGTAATAGAGAAGTTTGTCAAAGATAAGTTTCCTGCATTAAGATAAGTTATATCCGCAGTATTCCCACAATCCACGAAGCCATTAACTTGATCAAAATAACAGAGAAGATCAGTCTGACAGGGTTTATTCCTGTCATGTTGGCTTCTATTCATCACAGATCTATAAAAGGACATTAAGGAGACATACTCCACTGCAACTCAATGTTATAAGCATCTCTCTCAAAACAAATCAAAGAATGAAAACTGCTGGATATTTAATATATACTGTTTTAAAATTATCCACATATGTACTCAAAATAATACATAAAAACTTAATCAAAATTCACATATACATACACATTAAAATGAACAATAATGTTGATACCCAGTCCATCAATATTTAAAAGCATCCAGTAGTTCTTTCAATAATTCCTTTGTTTTATAACTTCATGAGCCCCAAACTTCCAAAAGTGCACAAATGTAGAAAAGGTTCACAATAGTCTATATAGACTTCTTCTTATGCCATATGTGCTGATGTTTTAAAATCCACATCCGTCAGTCGCTTACTCCATTTCAGTGAGATGATAAAGTCAGCTCCACATTCTACAATGCATGTGTAAGCACTGCTGTCTGTACTCAGCTGCTGCTTCAGTGGGTAGTTACAGCTGTAACAGTGAGCATTCCTTTCTGTAATTAGTTGCTGCATCACAATTGCTTGTTGCTATTCTTCAGTGGCAATAAATTGCTATGGAGGTATTTCTCATACACCTTACAAAATGTATATAGGTGAATATGGAATTCATTATACAAGGATAAAAAGTGGAAAAATATAACCACTAGGCTAACAGTATAACACCCCCCAGTTTATGCTCTTTACCTGTCCTCCCAATAACATTCACACTTGCATGGAATATGTTCCTTTAACAACAGAATATAACGAATTTACAATAAAGCATCTTAACATGGAAGAAAAATCTCCCAATATACAAGCACACACCATATATACTCTCCATATATACTACACACACACACACACACACACACACACACACCCACCCCATATATATTCTCAGCATAATCTAAAAGTCTGAAATATATCCAAAAGCTCTTCTTCATTTGAAAAATTAACTAGGTCTCACCTCTCAATACAGATGCCTGCCTGCACAGCAGATATATCAGCAGTAATTCAAATCCTTGCAGAGGTAGGACTTAAATATTTAACAATCAGCCCTACCTCTGTGAGGATTTGAACTACTGCTGATATATATGTAGTGCAGGCACTATTATCTACCCTTGTACTGAAGTCCGACTTACTGGTTTGTAGTTTCCCAAATCCTTTCTTCCCTCCTTTTAAAGATCAGAACAACGTTAATCCATAGCCAATCTTGCACCTCACCCATTCTCCAGGAATTATCAAAGACAGACAGAGGTTCTGAGTGCCTCAGAAATGTCTTCTAGTACCCATTGAGACAATTCCTCTGGCCCTGGAGACTTGAATTTATCAGTTCGACAGGTGTTTCCTGACCAACTTCTTATCAACCTTGAGTTGAAATTATTATCCCTCGGCTCTCATACTTCTTTAGTGAGACTGTACACAGTTTCCCTTTCGGGAGAGGAACTCCTGGCACATCATCCAAGTTCCTGAATGCATGTTATTAATATGCCACTTTAGAACTACCTGAGGACTTGATTGTTCCAGCTAATAGTGGGGCTAGGAAAATGAGAGCATTTTCAGCACTGGTGTATACGTGCCAGTTTATCACAGAATCTCTACCCTATCACCATTCACATGTATGGGGCATGAAACAAGCCATGGAATCATGTGCTCCCTTGAAGTGGATTTGAGCTTGTCCATTATATCTAATTATGGACATGATGGCAGATGCTAAAAATCAAGCTGCAACTGGCCTCTTCTTCACTAAGATTGGAGCAGCTCTTCACTGGAGTAGCTCTTCTTCCATTAACTTCATCTCTTACTGTGCAGCATGGCAGAGCAGAACAAAAATATGTTGTTAAGAGTCAAAGACTGCCATCCACTACAGTTTAACCTGCTTAAAAGCCCAGTGACGTCAATGGCTTGATTGATTAAGTGTTGTCAAGTCGGTGTCGATTCTTAGCGACCACACAGATAGATTCTCTCCAGGATGATCTGTCTTCAGCTTGGCCTTTAAGGACTCTCAGTGGTGCATTCATTGCTGTCATAATCGAGTCGATCCACCTTGCTGGTGGTCATCCTCTTCTCTTTCCTTCAACTTTCCCCAGCATTATGGACTTCTCAAGGGAGCTGGGTCTTCACATAATGTTTCTGAAGTATGATAGTGTGAGCCTGGTCATTTGTGCCTAGAGTGAAAATTCTGGATTGCTTTGTTCTATGATCCATTTGTTTGTTTTGCTGGCTGTTCATGGTATCAGAAGACTTTTGAGGATACCATGAACAGCCAGGAAAACAAATAAATGGATCATAGAACAAAGCAATCCAGAATTTTCACTGGTGCAGAATTTTTGGTGCAGAATTTTCAGCACCAAAGTTCAAAAGCGTCAATGCTTTTTCTATCTTGTTTCTTCAAAGTCCAGCTTTCGCATCGATAGAGTGTCACAGGAAAGACCATGGTCCAAATTATTCCAATCTGTGTAGGTGTAGACACGTTGTGGCATCTAAATATCCTTTCCAAGGCCTTTATTGTGACCCTACTAAGTTCTAGGCTGCGGCGTATTTCTTGACTGCTGGATCCTTTACTGTTGATGGTCGATCCTAAAAGGCAGAAGCTGTCCACCACGTCTTCATTGGCTTAAGCACACTTAAGTCAATGGCTTAAGCACACTTAATTCTGTTGGACTGTGGTGGTCTGTTATACCAAGAACTAAGTGCTCATGCATACAGGATTACATTTAACTGATAGGTGAAATGGGAGCATTGAGATTAATGTACACAACCCATATCTGTGGCATTTGCACCAACTAGGATACTTGCTAGCAGTCCCTAGCAGTTGACTAGGCACAGAGAGAAAAATTAGCAGCGGAAGAAGCAGACAGGAGGCAGAATACCAGCAAAACATGTAATCTGTTTTCATTCATGGAAATGAGAGTACTGGGATGGTGGTGGTGGGAGGAGCCTGCTACTATCCAGATCTCATGAAAGGCAGAGAACAGTGAGACCAACAGGAGGTAAGCTATGCAGTGAACTGTAGTGAACACCGGTAGTTTTCCTCCTGTGCAATGCAGATTTGTGGCTAGTCAGTTGACTCCATAGATTTTTCTTTGAAAATAAACCTTGCCCATTTTCTTGGTACAGCTGCTACCAGTAACTGGGCATCCACCTAGTACTCCATTTATTTGGATATAGCTCTGTGATTGGAAGTGACTCTGGGCAAACGGAAGAAGAGTTTCACAGGAGCAGCCAGACTTTGTTGCAAGGCTCATTCAATTGCACTTTGCCACACTTGTGGGGAGCTGATGCTGAGCAAAGCCATATGGAACGATCATCTACGCTAATTTCTTAGCTATGGTTATTGTTAAGGCATAATAGCCTCAATTAGGAATGCATAACGTCGCAACCTCAATAAAGACAAATCGCCATTCCTAACAACATATGGTCTCTCCTCCCTTGATTGTTTAGATGTCATGGTTTATTAATTTTTTTGAGGGAATACTAAGCAGTCCATATTATTCTATTTTGGTGCCAATTCACTGCTACATGGGATGAGTGGGGATGGCAGAGTTTTGGTTTCTTGATTTCTCCAGAGCCACAATGACACGTGCTGCTAGAATGGAATCTGGACAGGAAAAAGTCAATCTGAGGTACATCTTTCAATTCATTAAAATTGGATTATTTTTTAAATTCTCTGCTCTAGGATTAGACTACTAGCAGGAGATGGCTTGACAGAAGAGTGTAATGCTCTTCATCAGCAAGCAAAAAGGTACAGTTCAATGAACGTACATTTTTTTGCCAGATAGATCGCACTGCAGACCACAGTAATCCAAGTATTCACAGATTAGACACAAAATGGGAAGTGGAGGCTCCCTTTCACTGCTTGTTACTGAATCCCATTCCTATTTTTAACAGGCTGCTTGAAACCACAGTTTGTTCCATCTTTGACCTCTCCAACAGTCTGATTTTCAAACCTCAGAAATAGCATATAACAAGGGGTCATGTCAACAGAATATTTGGGGAATATAAAACATTGTAAAAAAAATTTTTAACAGAGTATTCAGAAGATTGGTGCCTCAAAGAGTAAGGTTTTATTGGCACTAAAAAGTGGCACTAAATCTAATCTGGCACTACAAATGTGCATACACGAACAAAAATTGTGAACATTAACATTCTGCCCACCTTTATTATTTGCTGATAAAGATCCTTTCTGTAGCCTACCTGTGTAGGTATATTTGACCAAGGGGCATCCTGTTGCTAATCTTTCGTTTAAGGTTTTACATTTGCAATCCTACACTCAGTTAATCTGCTGAAATTATTTTCACTTCCACGATCACTTCCAACAGTCTAACTCTGAGCAGAATTTCAGCTTAATCATAGATTAAGAATTATCTTTCTTTCAAATGACTTGACTACCAGTATTCGGCATTTTAGAAAGGGAACAGTGCATCAAAAATCACATGTTGATTAGGTATCTCTTCAAAACCTGAATGTTCCACTCAGCATTTGATTTTATTACAATGACCTCGGTGCTTGCCCTTTTAACAAAGACAATAATTCAACTGCTGAAGTGACCTAGGAGTACTTAACAGAGATGGGTAGGTAGGTAGCCAGCCTATGGCTCACTTCACAGGGTTGTTATGAAAGAGAAACTTAAGTATGTAGTACACCGCTCCGGGCTCCTTGGAGGAAGAGCGGGACATAAATGTAATAATAATGATGATGATGATGATGATGATGATGATGATGATGATGATGTCCCATCCTTGCGATTCTGAATAATTCAAGAAGCATAAATGAATTGAGCAAATATGACTTGTGAGTAAAGAAGAATGTCACTGGTTTTTGATTAACATAAGAAGTTTATAACACCATCGTTTTCATTCTGTGTAATGTATTTTTATTAAGTATAATCCAGAATTTCATTTTATTACATAATGTAATGAAGTCTTAAGAGCAGCTATACTAGCAAATACATGTGTAGCCCAGAACACCATAGGGCACCATTTGGCACCATAGGGAAGTCTAAAAGTAAGATATCACTGTACACAGGATTGTGCTATGAAACCAACTATTGCCACAAGCAGGAAAACAGGGTCATATGAAGCAATTACACAGTAAAGAATTAGGCTGCAAGGAGACATGATTGGAGAGCCTAGGAGCAATTCATCTATAGAGCAGGCTAAAGACAATTCAGTCATCATGAAACTAGCTCCATCAAAGGGAGGGGTGAGGCACCATGGCCCTTCTATCAGCTTGGCCTTGTTGTTATGGATATCTTTCATTCCCTTCAGCTCAAATAGGATTTTTGGAAGAGAAAGACTGACCACATGAGTGGGTAAAGGGTGTGGTTAATGCCCATTTGAAGAAAGCTGTTGTAAGACCTTGTTAAAGAAGCCCTAACGTGCTGGACATTCCAGCCAGTTTCAGATATGCCATTTTTTAGCAGGTTATTTGCATGTATGGTGACCATTCAATTCCAGGTTTTGTTTGATGGTCTGTATTATCCAGAGCCATTTCAATCCATTATTTAGACAAGATTGTGGAACTGAATCAGCTTTCGTCACTGTAGTAGATGGCCTACAACAGGAACCAGACAGGCAGAGTGACTCCTGGTTTGTTCTGCTGGACTTCTCAGCAGCTTTTGATATGATTGACAATAGTATCCTTCTGGATTATCCCTCTGGAATTGGGCTTAGAGAAACTGTGCTGCTGTGGTTCTGGTCCTTCTTGGAGGGGCAGTTCCAGAAGGTGATTCTGGACATGCACCTTGGCCTTTCCTGCAGAATTCTGCTTTGTCCCTCATGCTATTTAACATGAAACTTCTGGGAGATGTTGTCCAGGAATGTGGCCCAAGGTGTCACCAGTATAGTCACGACACTCAGCTCTATCTTGCCCTTTTATCTAGTACCAAATATGAAGATTTATTGATGAGATTCTAGAATCCTACTGCAGGTTCTGCATCGACAATGGCACCCAGATCAGAATGGATTCAAGTGATTGTATCTGCAAAGTGTCTAACAAATTGGTCACAGTGGGCCACTGGGTGGTCAGAAATGCAAGCACGTTATGAGTGAGAAATATAACAATTTATGAGTGGCTATATAAGAAATCAGTAGCTTGCACACTGCACAGTGTTCCACGGCATTTTGTGCACCCCAGGGGCTGCTGTAGAACACCTGTAAAATGCTGCACCATCTGTGAGCCAGTACCTCAAAAGCCAAGACACCTGAGAAAAGAACAGGGAAGTGAGGGGCTTCTTATATCAAAGGCGGTGGGGGGGGGGGGAGATCCAGAGAAAAGCCAGTCCCTCAGCTATTGCTGCAAGAACATAATTCAAAATATGAGTTAGAGCCTTCTCATCTGACTGCAAAGAGAATAAACAAGACTGGAAAGGCTCAAGAAGATAGTTCTTAGAGAGGAAAATAAGGCAAGAGCGATCAATGTGCTTGAAAACTTCAGAAAGAAAAAAGAAGTGAAATAGGATGATAACTAGATCAGGACAAAGGATTAGAAGTTTTTGGCTTATTTGTTTTTTAAGAAGAGAAATAGAAATGATAGACTTAAAAGAAGAAGGAAAAGCTCCAGAAAAAAAAGAGAGTAATTGAAAATATGGAACAAATAAGTGTGTGTTCAGCTTTGGCTTAGATGGGAGTGTTCCGTAGCTTTGAAGAGACTCTAGCTGAGAATGGTAGACCTGGACTCCATGTGTGTGTGTAGAGAGAGAGCGCACTCCATTTGTGCATTGGATCCTTATGACCATTAAGTGACCCCTACCAACATCTTTATAGGTAACATTTGTTCCACCTTCCTAGCTGGTACATAGTTGCATGTGACACATAATAACAGTTGTCTCTATAACCATATAAGCCTTTTAAAAATATCTAACTGAACTCCCTACATTCTTTGCCTCAATTATTTCCTGTGGGAGGGAATTCCTCAGGTTGATTATATGTTTCAAGCAGAAGTATTTCCTCACATCCATTTTAAATTTGCTGCCTGTCAAACTGACTTGAGCTTTGCCCCTTTAGTTCCTGGCTGATGGGACTGGATAAAAAGGAGCATCTGGCTGGTTTTCTATAAACCAATCATTATTGTGTATCCCAGCCTTATGGGAGCGGGGGAAAGGTCCATTTATATAAACAGGAATGTCTGAGAGGGCATCCAGAATTCTGATTTCTTTTATGAAACAAAGAAATCAACAAAAATGATTTTACAGAGTCAGCATTTTCCTGTGTAACCAATAAAAGGAGGAACTTATCTCTTGCCATCATAATAAAAAAAGATTTGCCAAGGAGCCTATATTTCCTGGGAAAGGAAGAAGTGCCAGGCCACACAACTTGTGACTCACCAAGCTGAATGCACAAATCCTCCCTTCTCCATCCCATATTTGCTATGATTCTTTTTCTTCTGGTTCTTCTTTTCAATTTGTTGACTTTTGATCTTCTGTCCTTCTCCCATTGTCATCCTGTCTCACTTCTTCCTTTTCTTCCCCAGTTAAAAAGATACATGCATCATCTAAAGTGACTGAAATCAATGGAAGCATTCTGTTGGTGCCATGGCTTACTAGGAAAGAAGTCTGAGGCTAATTTTGAGGTTCAACAACAAAGTGTTAATCAGAAGGAAAGGGACATATCCTAAGGAGTCTTGAGGAATCCTTCAGTGCATCAATACACACAACTTCCTGCAGGTTGGTAATATATCCAGGAGAGGGAAGAGGAGGTTCCTGTAGTGTGCACGCTCCTGTGCAGCATACTGTTTGAACCTGCCCAAGTCTGGTTGGAAATTGGCCAACCCAACTTGTTAATTATTCCAACCTGAGATTCATAACCATGGGATGAAATTGGCTTGACAAGGTTGGTAGCAAGTCAGGTTGGCTGGCTGCCCACTGGACTTGGGTTGGTTTGGATAACATGCCACACAGGAGTGTGCTCACAGGTCACATGAACCTGCCTATAGTCTGTTTGCTGTACATGCTAAACTTCAAAGGGATATTTTCTAAGGGGCAGTTGAGAATGGAGGTCAGCCCCAATTTAGAGGGTGCAGTAGCTAGGAGTAATTAAGTTGGCAGGAATTATTTAAGCCACCACTGAGTCTTGGACAGTGTGGGGTTTCATGGGATGAAGACAGTCAGCTCACAGGTCACTGGGACTGATCACAGACCAACTGGCAAAAGTGTATGTTGGATATCACACCACAGATATTATATTCTGTTCATCCCAAACAATGAGATCTGCAAAATATACTTTGGGAAGAGACCCAGAGTTGAATGTTTACCTGAGAAGGAAATGAGTTGAAGCTATGGAGAAAATTTTATATGCTGGTAAAGGGAAGGAAACAAGACATATGGCAAATGATCTTTTGTCCAGATTGCCTGCTTGGAGAATCCAGTTTCCCCATAAGAAGGAGTGCTTTCCACATAGAGTTCCACAGATCTGGGGATAGTGGATTATAATAATCCAGATATTAGCAGAGGTTCAGATAATAGGGATTCTACTACAGCACTGTGGTGAAATAAAATCAGGTTATTTTTTCCAAATTTGAAAATAGCAGAACAAAAGGTACCCTGCTAAATCTTAATTCAATCTTCCTCCTCAATCATATTATTATAGGCCAGTGTCCAAATCTTGTCTAGTCCTCCCTGTCTCCCTTAAAGTATGCATGATAGTTAAGAAAATGTCAGAAACAGAAGACACAATTTAGTACAGATGACAATTCAGTGCACCATCAACAGGTGAAGGGTGGATAGCAGGATTGCACTTGTTGGCCCCAACCTCCACTTATTCATTGGGTCTTCTGAACAAAGCTTCTGTAAAAGTGTAAAAGCTTTACTTACATAGGCTCTAAAGGCACAATTGTGACCTCTAAAACACATTGAGGATATTCTCATGCTCACACTAATCCAGGTTAGGGAAGCCCAGCCTGGGTTAGACTACTTGTGAGAACCACCAGGATCAGGCCAAATCTTGATGGGGCAGCACTGCCTAGCCCCATTTTCAAACCTGGCTCTTAGCCAGGGTTAAGGGTTCAAGTGAACCCGGGCTCCAGGATCACATGTTCGCTGGGGCTACGTTCAGCCCCAGCAGACACAGATACGGGCTCCTAGAGCACCCGTTTCCTTGGGGAATCCCACAATGCATCGTGCATGTCACATGGTGCATTGTGGGATCTCTGGAGGCTGGGACAACATGTCCCAGTCTCCAGAGTTCTATGCTGTGCCACGCAGCCCAGATCATCTGGGAGTGTGGTCCACACTCCCAGCAACATGGCAGCAGTCATCTGGTGGTAAGGTGAGTTTAACCAGCCTTCCCCCACACCCGCCCTGCCCTCCTGGTTGTGTGAATGACCTCATTCTGTTCAGAAGACCTGAAGCTCATAGACAGTGCCAGCAGATGCAATCCTCTTCCACCACAGCATTGATTATATAGTAAATTGTCATCAACAGGAGTTTTGACTCATTAATGCAAGTGTACCAGGTCCGGAAAATTTGACCAGGGATGAACTTGACATAGAGGGAAGGATGAGAAACAAAAGTTTTCTTTTCTCACCAAACTGCTGGTTTACAATACAAGATCTGAATCACCTTTAAGGAAAGAATATAGCTATAATCCCAAACTACAAGTTATTTATTGCATCAGGAAGTCAACCACGCTTCTTCCAAATGTGGCATTTAGTCGGTGTGTATAAAGGCTCTTTCCCCCTTAGGAAAGAAGTTGTCATATTTCTAGCCCCAATTGGGGTCTGAATCAAACAAAAATGTCTCAGTTCTCCAAAGACCAAGCTGAAGAATTGACTCTGCGACACTCCGCCCCTCGAGACAGTAAAGCTCCTGGTAGGCCACCATACCTTTTGATACTTGCCATCATCAAGATATATGTGTTTAATCAGGCTCTTGACAGGTAAAGACTGTGAAAAGAGGACAGTTTGTTCTCCCAAGCTGTTCGGTCTCTAAGCCCCCTGTTTATTTTGGAAGTGAATGAATAACATTGTGCTGGGAACGGAAATTAAAAAAGCAGGGTTGTAATTTACAGTAGAGAGGAGAACAGATTTAGGGGCTTTTTTTTTCTTCATCTTTTCCCCACCTCTCTTCACTGCTCTGATTCCAAACTTCCAAAACTGCTACAGCTGAAAGAGAGTTCAAGCCTTCCTTTTGCTGGCAACAATGAAGGGGAATTCACAATTGCCAGACTCTGTATGCCTGCCAAAGGAATGAACTGCTTCAAGGCAAAAAAAATATAAAAAAATAAAAAAATAAAAAAAATCTAGACTTTATCAAAACCAAATGCCACTGGAAATCAGAATGCTATAAAACCCAGTTCAAGATGTACACTGAAATGTATCCCCAGTGACGCAAAGAAAGAGAGGGAAATAGATTCTTTAATATCATATTTAAAATAAAACAATTGCTCGGCAGCGAGGAATCCGTGTCTCTCTGGTTTTTATAAAACACTCTAATTTTTTTTCATCCAGAAGAAAACTCCCAGAAGTTTTCTTTGAAAACAGACACCAGCCCAGCACCTCCATTCCAAAGGGCTCCACGTTGCTCTAATAAGATGTGATAGGTGGTTTGGACTAGGAGGTGATCCAAGCGATGGGGGTATCATTTTATTGTGCGTTTGTGTTTCTTATGCAGCAGTTCCTCTCTCTCTCTCTCTCTCTCTCTCTCTCTCTCTCTCTCTCTCTCTCTCTCTCTCTCTCTCTCTCATAAAAAGGCTTCACCAATCTTAATATTGCTTACAGTGGAAATGCTAGCTTAATAAGAACTGGCTAGAGGAAGTGCTCATGAATTTTCAGGAAGAACAGTAGCTTAAGACATTGGCATGGTATTTAAGAAGCCTACATTCAAACCCTACTTTACTCCACTGAAATGGCTTGGCTCAGCTCTGTCGTTCTTTTCAACAACAACAAATATTTATATACCACTTTTCAACAAAAGTTTCCAAAGCAGTTTACATAGAGAAATAATAAAAAACTAGCTTAACCCGCACAGAGCATCTGCACTTTAGTACTTGATTGCTTGATTAGTACTTGATTAGAGGAGAGCTGGTCTTGTGGTAGAAAGCATGATTTGTCCCCTTAGCTAAGCAGGGTCTGCCCTGGTTGCATATGAATGGGAGACTAGAAGTGCGAGTCCTGTAAGATATTCCCCTCAGGGGATGGAGCCGCCCTGGGAAGAACAGAAGGGTCCAAGTTCCCTCCCTGGCAGCATCTCCAAGATAGGGCTGAGAGAGATTCCTGCCTGCAACCTTGGAGAAGCCGCTGCCTGTCTGTGAAGACAATACTGAGCTAGATAGACCAATGGTCTGACTCAGTATATGGCAGCTTCCTATATTCCTATTGCTCCCCTTGCCCCCTGTCACAGGCCCCCTCACCGCAGAGATCTCTCCTCCACCCTCACCTGATCCACACTCCTGCTCCTCCTCCTCCATCCGGTTGCTTCCGTCTCCCTCATCCCTCTTGGTCACTCCTTCATCCCTTTACTCCACCCCCACCCCTATCACCCCTCATGGTCACGGCTGCAGTGTTGTGGTGCCTATTGGCAAAGCTGCAGCTCCCTATCCCCAGAGACCTCCCCACCCTCACCAGAGCCCCGCTCCTGCTCGTCCCCACAGGAGCAGCAGCAGCAGTTAACCAGGCCCTTCCTCACTGCTGCCATGGCCATGGCCACTCATTCCCCTCAGGCCACTGACAGGACCAAGCCCATCTCTTGCCTGCCTCCCTCCCTCCACCAATGGCCTCGGTAGCCCCAAACAGCATCAGTGGTTGACTAGGCCCTTCTTTGCTGCCAATAGGCACCACCATGGCCACTTGTTCCCCTCAGACCACTGATAGGCTTGGGCACATCCCTTGCCCCTCCTTCTTTCTCTCTTCCCCTTCCTTCTTTTTATCTCTTTCTCTCTCCTCCACTTCCTCTTCCCTTCTGTCTTTCTTCCCCTCCCTTCTTTTTTCTTTCTTTCTCACTTTCTCTCTCCCTTCCCGAGTTAACAGATGTTGTTCATCTTGTTTCCTCATCTAATTCACACAACAGCAGCCTCCTTCTCCTGAAGGGGCTCTTTCCTCCCTCACGACCCCTTTCTTTGCAGACCCCTGCCTACTATCCTTATATATATATAGATTGCTCTCCTCTACAATCAAGAACATCTTCTGACCAGTAACAGTTACATACCAACTGTCCTTAACCATCACAAGGTCCTCCCCCCTATCTGCATATGGAATCCCACTGCTCAATCACCAGGGTCCTTCTGCTCTCACAGGTTCCTCCTCTCTACCTGCACATGGAATCCCCACTGCCCAATAGCCACGGTGCTTCTGCTCACAAACTCTCATGAGAGCTGCCACACATGGGATTAAGCATGGGTACTCCTTAGAGAATTATATATATAGATAAGATGGCTCCCTGCCCCCAAAGGGCTCACAATCTAAAAAGAAACATAAGACAAAAACCAGCAACAGACACCAGTTAAGGAGGCAGTTCTTCGTTGGTAAATAGAAATAACTAGCCAACCCTGCACAGAGCATCTGTGCGCTCTTTGGGGCCTTGGGTTACCTCTTACCCCCCCCACCTTCTGCCCCAGTCTCTGCTTCCAAGCCCTGCCCTGCTGCCTCTCCTCCCCACCGCCACTTCTGCCCCCCCTTTCTTTCCCCCCTCCTGGGCCTTGCCTCCATGTCCGGGCCCGCCGCTGCCACGGCGACCAGTCCTCCAAGGTGTGCCTCAGTCAATCAGGCGCATCCACCGCCCAGCCAATCAGCTGAGTGCTGGGACGCACATTCCAAGGCACACTCAGGAGAATTATATAGAGAGATTCTACTTTGCAATGTTGTTTCCACTGCTTGAAGAAGATGCCATATTTCACAAAATATCTGCTTTCCAAGACATGAGGACACTGCAGATTCGGTCCAGGGTCAAAGCTGGACTTTGCAGAGTTACTAGAGACAGGATGCCATTAAACAAGGATATGGAGCAGCCTGAGTTGTGCATGTTTATACAAAGGTTCCACTGAGTCTGTGGGGCTTATTCATATATAAATGTCCAGAGGCAGCCTGAGTGCTGCATGTTTACTCAGAAATAAGTCCCTCTGCGTTTGGTAGGGTTTACCCCCGAGTAAGAGGGCAGAGGATTGCAGCCTAGTTTGTACTCCTATGCACATTTATTTAGGAGTAAGTCTATTTCAACTCAGCGACTGACATACTGAGGCTATTCCCACGATGACTGGAAAGCCGGCCAAGGGAGCTTAGCCTGCTTCCAGGGATCTTGAGAACCACAGGGCTCACAGGCAAGCCCGGTGCTCCCAAGGGGGCTAGCCCTCCTAATTCCCCCTCCCCTTAAATGAGGTTAACAGAGCGAGCACTCCATTAACCTCATTTGGTTGCTCGTGTGTCGCCACAGTGCATGGTGACACACAAGTAGGCCCCTGACTGGGAGGCTGCAAGCTGCCTCATGGACTCGAGGGGTCTCTCCAGGATGCCCCTCACGCTCGCTCGATCCTCGCAGCCCCCGCCAGCTCCGTGACAGAGCTGGCAGCTGTGTGGGTGGCCAATCCAGCTGCCCAGCTACAAGCAACTGCTCATCTGCGGGGAGAGCGAGCCCTGCAGACCACATTGAGGCGCTTCACAGCAATCTGTGTGCAGTCTTAGGAGGCTGGAGCAAGAGCTCTGTCTTTGCAAGGAGTGACTAAGTGAGCAGTGTTTGAGGCTTGTTTTGAATGCTGGGCACGCAAAAGGGGAGGGGGCAATTGTTTTCCCTTCTCTTCCCTCCCTGCAAAAGCCCTTGTTGTGCCAGGAATATGTCCGAGATAGTCCCACAAGGCTGGGGGCCTCCAACGTATGATCCTCTACTGACAGCATCTGGGGGAGTGCAGGAGGAGAGCCCCAAGACGATGCTGTGTCCCAGGCCCTGGCTGGGTGACCTTGCTGCAGCCCTGACAGTCCAGACCTATATGTGTCCAGCATCACCCATTTCTTGCATAGTACAATATTGTCCCTTCAAACGTCCTGCCCCCTTTCCCATGGACAGGTGCTTCCCGCTCTCACAATGAAGTTCTTCTTCCCCACACTGCAGGGTTGCTGTGTTCGTTGTGTGCTGCTGCAGTGCTGTTGCAATGAAGTATTTGCAGAGGATGGTGCACTCACCCCTTCTCTCTGCTCTGCAGAAGCCAGGTGCTTTCACGACCTGGCTTCAAGCTACCATTCAGACAAACCCCCTCTTATTTAACAACCCCAACACCAAGAGAGCACAAACTGTGCTGAGCATTATCCGAAACAAAAAAAGGAGGACACTCACAGAGGCTGCCAGGTAGTCTCTGTTATTGTCTTTTAAGCTGTCTCCCCCAACACAAGGTGCTGGCAGCATCACCACCGCTCTTGCCAGAGTCTGGGTAATAATAGCATTTCCATCATCCATGCCTCTGAGACATGCTGTGGAGGAGAAGCGGATGGTGCAACAGGATCAGGATGTTTTGCTCTGGCTGTTCCCACTCTCATTTCCTCACCAGTCTGGTGATTCACAGGGCATTGGATTCCTAGCAGCTTCATCTATCAGCAACCCCCTTCAGAATGTCCAGATTGGCACCTTAGGAAGCTTGGTGTGAATGTTATTCCAGAGCCCTGGTAGAGCTGGGAGGTGGTGAGAGAACTCATTCATCCTGGAAATTCTTATGTCACTGTCCAAGAAAAAACAGCCACCCATTTCAGGGTTTGCTGCTGTTCATCTAGCTTTCTTTTGGCACACTGCAGCAGTGAGGTCAGAGAGCAGTATATGAACTATTTCCCCGAGCTTTCAATAAAGACTTGCAGTAGAGTCTTGACTAGGGGTGTAGCTATAATGGAGTGGATGGGTTCAAAGAACCCAGGGGCCCCAGCTCCTGAGGGCCTCCCAGCTTCACCCCTGCCTATTTTCTTCGTTATCTCCCTCACTTCGAGGGGCCGCTGGAGGGAGGGGCAAACACAGGCCCCCCACTTCCCTAGCTATGCCCAGACAGGTGTAAAACTCCGAACAGGTGTAAAAAGGCTGTATCCGATTTGAATTAGGACCCAGGTGTGGTAGGAAGACGCTTTAACCGGTTCTTCCCTGCTAATCCCCAGATGCAAATCACCTACCTGATTCATTTCCTGAGCTGTATTAGTTATCGGTTGTGTTTGATGTACACCAGGGAATCCGTGTTTGTGTGTGGGGGAGGGGGAAAGGGCTGAATAAAATCTAAGTACATCAGTTGTGCAGGAGATTGGCTTCCTGACACTGAAGTATTCAGCACCTTTAATTCTCTTTACATGAGTACTCACTTTACGTAAATACTCACTCATGTGAAGAAAAATGAACGATATGCTTGAAGTCCACAGTGTTGGCAGGGCACACTAAATATCCTTTTGTTATGGATGCCACATCTTAAGACAAAAGTTGGAACTCATCAACAGATGGTGCTATTACTCCACAACTGTGTGCAAGAACACTCTGGCATCTGCTGCTTATGGTTGTGGGGTTACTTCTGCATGATAAGGTTGCATGCTTTTGCATAATATTCTAGTCTTGGTTTTGAGTCCATTCGAGAGGTAAAGCTGCTCCCCAGGAGCTCAAACATTTTCATGATTCCTGTTCTAGGGCTCATACAATTTGAACATAAGCATGTTGTATAGAACTAACACTATTTCAATGTAAACTCCCAAGGTCACAGACACTTCTTATCAGCTAAAGGAGGAACCAATTCACTTCCCAGCTCCAACATGGAAATATGGAACCCCAGACCCAAAGCATCGCCCAAAGTTCCTTGTCCCACCTATTCTTGAAATAATTCAAAGGAAGAGATTCTACTGCCAGTGTTGTACTCCAGTGTTCACTGGTGTACACGGTGATTGTGGAGGCTATTATATCAACTGGGTGACATGTTTTAATTTCTAAAGAAAATGCCAGGCTGACATCTGTGAACACTATGTGAACATCCTCCAACCTATTCCTCTATGTGAGGGAGCAGGATGTGGTTATCCAGTGTTGGGGAATAGAATCATAGAGTTGGAGGGGATCTTTTAGGCCATCTAGGCAACCCCCTGCCCATTGCAGGAAATTGAGAGTGAAAACATCCTGTCCAGCCTCTGCTTGATGACACTAGCAAGCAAGAGCCCATCCCCAAATAATTGGACCCATTATCTGTGCTTATTACATACCTGTCCTCATTGCTACTTAAAATACTCACTTCATGATATAGACCTACATCCAGTGTGGCCTGTTGTCTTAGAAGTAGAGTGCAAGCAACTGATCACTGCTTCGACTCTTGGGGAAAGCCCCCAGGAGGATATGGTGCCCTCCCCCGAGGTATTCAAACTGAATGTCCATTGGTGGTCTCCCATATTGGCAAAGGTTTTCTCGGAAATTGACAATATGTGTACTGTTCTCCCAAATCGAAAACATGTATAATATATCCATTTTTAGAAAAGGATAATAGGCAGGAGCCTTCTAACTATCACCTGATAGTCTTTTGGATGTTTCCTCCAAATTATGTACTGGATACCTCTTAAATAAGTTGAAGAACTGGGCAGAGACAAAAAAGCTTTTCCATCCAGAGCAGGCAGGCTTTCATAAAGGTCACAGTACAACAATGAAGACCTTGATTCAAACATATACTAATGGTCATTAAAAAATTCTCTGTTTCATGTATTAACCTTATGTCAGCCTTCAATTCAATTGATAGAATTAGACTGGGGGAGAAGCTTGAGAAGACTGATATCAATGGGCAGCTTCTAGGCTGCTCATTGAACTACACTTCAATCACATAGCTGGGGGTGACACTGAGTCAACAAGGGTCTTTATCTGATGGTATTTTATTAAAGAGAGGGGTCAAACACAGCTGTTTATTGGCTCCCTTATTATTCAGTTTTTACATTAATGATTTCATTCAGGCCATGGAGTCGTAAATGGCTTACAGCAGGGATCCTCAACGTTGGGCCCCCAGATGTTAGTGGACTTCAACTCCCATAATCCCAAGTCCCAGTGGCCTTTGGTTGGGGATTATGGGAGTTGAAGTCCAACAACATCTGGGGGCCCAACGTTGAGGATCCCTGGCTTACAGCCTGCAATTGTATTCTTTGCCCGCATTAGAGGAACTTAAATCTTGGAATTGGGGTGGGGGGGAATCCATAACTGGCTTGAGTAGGATGCTAGTTGAGATGCTGGTTTGGTTCAGTCCTTGACGTTCTCACTATGGTATCCTCACTATATGAAACATAGATTTATTTTGCAGTATCTGATCAATCTCAACAGTGCACCATTGTATTGTTTTTCACATTTATCTATGTCTTATAGTATTCACCAGTGATGTAACCACAGCTTGGTATTTTAGTGTTGTCACAATTCTATGTTTATTTTATTAATTAGTTAAGGTTTTTGCCCATCCCCCTCTGTGTCTTATATTATGTGTTTGTGTTTATGTTATGTTATACTGTGTTATGACCAGTGGTTGAAACAACAAACATCCATCTTGTTACCTGCTCTCACTGTTAGAGAGGAGAGCTGGTCTTGTGGTAGCAAGCATGACTTGAGCCCCTAGCTAAGCAGGGTCTACCCTGGTAGCATATGAATGGGAGACTAGAAGTGTGAGCACTGCAAGATATTCCCCTCAGGGGATGGAGCCGCTCTGGGAAGAGCAGAAGGTTTCAAGTTCCCTCCTTGGCTTGTCCAAGATAGGGCTGAGAGAGATTCCTGCCTGCAACCTTGGAGAAGCCACTGCCAGTCTGTGAAGACAATACTGAGCTAGATAGACCAATGGTCTGACTCAGTATAAGGCAGCTTCCTATGTTCCTGTGTTCCTAAGCATCTCCTAATATTCAACCGAAATTTACTCTCCTGCCCTAGCAGAGAACAATTGTTTGTCCTCTTCCATATGACAATCCTTCAGGTATTTGAAGATGGTTACTGTGTGCCTCTCCCCTCAGTCTTCTCTTCTCCAGGCTATACATGTCCAGTTTCTTTAACCTTTCCTGATAAGCTTTGTTTTCCAGACCCCTGAGCACCTTTCTTGCACTACTTTGAATCCATTCAATTTGTCTACATCCTTTTAAAAGTGCAGCACCCAGACCTGGTGCCACACATTATTCTTGCTTATTCCAAATACAGTGCAACAGTTATTTCTCATGACTTGAAAGTTATGGTTCTATAAATGCAACCTTAAATCACATTAGCTTTTTTGTTGCTGCACCACACAGCTTGTGATTGACTACAAGTCTGGGATTCTTTTTACATGCACTCCTACCAAACCAGGTATCCCCTATTCTATATATGTGCATTTGATTCTTTTTACCTAAGTGCAGATCTTCACACTTGCTTTTGTTGAATTCCATCTTGTTAGTTTCGGTCTAGTTTTCCATTCTGTGAAGGCCATTTTGAATTTAATTCCTGTCTTCTTTGGGGAAGATTTTAGCTATCTTCCCCATTTTAGGGTCATCCAGAATGTTGGGGGCAATATGCTAAATCATTGTAAACCGCTTAGAGAGCTCCAGCTATAGAGCGGTATATAAATGTAAGTGCTATCTGCAGTTGATGAGGATTTCCTCCAGCCTTTCATCTAAGCAAGACCAACCAAAGACATTTTGCTGCTTGAGGCAAAGGACAAGAGGGTGTCCTTACATTCCAGGTGAGCAGGATGCTCTCAGGCCATGCTGCTGAGTGGTCATGTGCATGTACAGATAGGCATTCGATACTCTCAGATCATGAAGTCAAGCTGGTGAGGGGACAGGATTGCCTACCCTCAAGAACAAAATGTTCCCTTCTCTCAGGCAAGCCCAGCCTCCAAGGAGAGGAGCCAGCGAGGAAGGACTGTGCAAAGATCACTGGGGCTTGTAGTGGAGAAGGAAGTTGTACAAGGAAGACTGTGTTCATGCTCAGAGCTTCATACCTAAATGTCAATTTGTAAGAGTAGTGCAACACAGCAAGTGGGGAGGGGAGGGGTGGATGATGCTGTGCAAAGATCACTGGGGCTTGTAGTGGAGAAGGAAGTTGTACAAGGAAGACTGTGTTCATGCTCAGAGCTTCATACCTAAATGTCAATTTGTAAGAGTAGTGCAACACAGCAAGTGGGGAGGGGAGGGGTGGATGATGCTTCCCCTGGTACCAAAGCTTAGTACTCAATAGGGTTTTCCTACATTCTAAGCCCCTTGGGGCAGAAACCCATCCTTTTATTTTTGGTAAAACTCCATGTACATGAATGGCACTTTATTTATAATTAAATAAATAATTAGGAATTTGCTTCTTTTGTTTATGCTTTTGTACCACCTTTCACAAATATAGCCACATGGAACCTCCATGTTCAGAAAGAGCATGCCACAAATATATGCTGGGGATATATAGCACAGGAGACTGTTGACTTCATGCCCTACTTGTGGACTACCTGAAAGTATGTGGTTGCCACCCTGCCCACTGAAAATGATACATTGGACTAAGAATTTCAGACTGCATAGGTACACAGGAAGCTGCCTTATACCAAGTCAGAATATTGGTTCATCTAGCTCAGTAGTGTCTATACACTGACTGGCAACAGCACTTCAAGCACAAACTTACAGTACTTCTGATTAAACATTCTTAGGATTATACTACTGTCATGTCAAGTCATCATTATTAGGGTTGTGCATTTTGAATCTGAATCTGAAACACCCCAATTTTGTTCTTTGTTCGAAATTGCAAAATCCGAATCTGAAACGTTTTGGATTTTTAAAAAAATGGCCCTGGGGCAAAACTAGTGGGTGGGGGTGGTAGTGCCCAATGGGTGGAAGCTACCACCCAAATTTCAGAGGAATTGGACAAAGGGCTGATTTTTGGTGAATTTTTGAAGTGTAAATTTTTCCCATAGGGAATAATGGAGGTTTCAGCAAAAGTATAGCTTCATGTCGGAGGGAAGGGGTGGCCCAGAGCAGAGCAGGGTGGGTGGTAGTGCCCAGTGGGAGCAAGGAAGCTGCCAGAATTATTTCAAAGGAATTGGGCAGAGGGCTGATTAAGTAATGGAGTTTACACACCTTTAAGGTTCTTCTCCAAAGGGAATGATGGAGGTTTCAGCAGCCCCATAACTGTACTTGGGGGGCACCAGGGTGGCCCAGAGCGAGTGGTGGTGTAGAGTACATAGGGCGCCAACTAACCCCATTGGTTGCTAACTCTTGGGGTACTGGGTTCTGTTGTTTCTGAGATTGTTTGAGTGTAGATTCTCGAGTAGTATATGAGAGTGGATTCATGGTTTGTCTTTGAAAATCTCATATGCTACCCGAGAATATACACTCAGAACACCTCAGAAACAACAGAACCCAGCACCCCATGGGTTAGCAACCCATGGGGGTGGTTGGCACCCTAGGTGCACCACACCACCACTCACTCCCGGCCAACCCAGTGCCCCCCAGGTGGAGTTATGGGTCTGCTGAAACCTCCATTATTCCCTAGGGCGGAAAACCTTAAACCTTGTGGCAGGCACCCCTTGGGGCACTACCACCCAACCCTCTGTTTTGCCCCTCAGGCCTCCTTTCTGCCCTGAATCTGCCCCAAAGACATGTCAACTTCAGAAATTCTTTAAAAATCAGCCCTTTCCCCAATTCCTTTGGAATCTGGGTGGCAGCAGGCACGCATTGGGGCACTACCACCTGAACCACTCTTCTGCCCCCAAATCCCCCTTTCTGCCCCGAATCCACCCAATTAACATCAACATCACACATCAACTTTGCTGGACCCAGAAGTGGCCCGGGCCAGTTCAAATTAAATTTTGGATTCCAACTGAATGAGCCAAACTGGTACCGTGCACACCCCTAATTGGTGGCACGTGAGAGAGAAGTTGAAACATGATGTTCTTTTGATTTCCAACTTATACGCCTCCAGCAGGGAAAATGTTTTGCAAAGAAACTCTTTAATAAAGGAGATAAGAGTCCGTCTTTCCCAGATGATCTAGAATCCCAAAATGTGCAGGTTCAAAAGGTGAGATTCTAATTCCAGGGTGCACACCCTCGCTTGAAGGCTCTTATTGGATTTCTGTAATAAGTCCAAAGCTGGTTAAGCAGAATAACTTTTATCTTCTCATTGAGATATTTATCTTCCAACACCCCCAGTCTAGCAGTAATAGTATTAACAGAAGCTTGAAGTGAGGTAATCAAAGCTGTAATGTTTTTTAAGTCGGATTTTAAATCGGCAGACATAATTTTAAGGAATGTCATAAGATCTCCCTTTTCCTCTAGGAGCTTTCCTGGAGGATAGGATGGCTTGGGGAAGGAGGCTGAACTTTCCTCCTCCCTTAAAAGCCATTATGAAATTCACCAGCAGGACTTCCCCAGTTGAAAGGAAAAGTAATCACCTGTTTAATGAGGAAGTCTCCACTGTTATGAGGAGATTAAGCAGTTCAGGATAAGAAAATCAGACAGGATGCTCCAGAGCATGCTGAAGTGCGTCTAACTACATCACCATCTTGACCAGAAGTCATGCTGCATTTGTGAGGTTGCACACAGACCTCCTTTTGGGAAAATATGGAGGCAAAAAGGAGTTCAGCAGTTTTGCCTTTACTTTGCAACCATTAATATTTTACCGTTTTTATTGAGCAGCAGGCCTACCATTTCCTTCCTCTTCCTTCAAACATACCCTTTTTTAAAAAGCCGTATTCATTGCTTTTAGCATCCTTTTCCAGCTTCAGCTTGTTCTGAACTCTTGCTTGCCAAGAGCATTGTATGCTCACTTTCTCCCAAAATGTCCTCTGGTTCAGCCTTCTTAATTAACTCTTCCTTATTGGCTGGGATCAAGTCAAGAATAGTCAATCCCCTTGTTCCTTCCATCACCTTCTGAAAGAGGAAGTACAGCAAGGTATGTCAGAAATTTGTTGGAGATTCAATACATAAAGGAAAAGTATGCCATCAAATCGATTTTGCCTCCTGGTGCCCACAGAGCCCTGTGGTTTTCTTTGGTAGAATACAGGAGGGGTTTACCATTGCCATCTCCCATGCAGTATGTGATTATGCCTTTCAGCATCTTTCAATGCTCAACAGAGTTTAATAGAGTGGGTAAAACACTTTGCATATGTTCAGATGTTCCAATGTGCACATGTCATTATCAATGCCCCAAAATGCATAGCACAACTCTCTACTAAGCTGGAGAGCAAGAGAGAGAAAGTGCAAAAACAAAACCCAAGAAGTTCTAGAGGAACTAATCTGCCTACTTTCCTTTCACTATAATCTTAACTGATCATTATCATCTTCACAGGTTAGTCCATTTGTACCTCAAACATTCATGCATCCGACATCTTGAATTGCCCCTATGTGTCCCTACATCTGTTTCCAATTTGGTTCAAATCAGTTGGACATTTCACAAGTTAGCTCACTTGCATCTCAAACATTCACACATCCACCATCTTGAATTGGGATGGATGGCATCATCAAAAACTATGCTGTTGAGGTGTCCCTATGTATCCCTACAACTGTTCCAAATTTGGTCCAAATCAGTCCAGGCATTCCAAAGCTGGTAGGGACACGGGGACACACACACACACACACACACACACCCACCCACCCACCCCCCCACCATAAGCTTTCTTTCCTTAAGGAAAGTAGGCTAAAAATGGCTAGGAGATTGAGTTAACCAACAACTGTCAACCTCAGCAAACTGTTGTGAGTTAATCAAAAGCCACACTCAATGAAAGATGTATATGTTTCCCCTGCAGATGTTCAATTTCATGTTGCAACCCATTATTTGATGTTACAACTTTTAGTGTAGACAAGAAGGTCCAACAGTATGTGACTGAACAACAAAATAATGAACTTTTCTAAGTGCTGATGATATGGTAGCACTGAAAATGCAATGCCATCCACAATGTTTGAGACCAGGGCAAATGATTAAACAAAAAAGACTGCAGCTGTGTGAGAGGGTAGCTTACCCAGGCTGGCTGAAGATCTTCCATACCAGATGCTGGGCTTCAAATGCTTCTGCCTTCACGCACTGCCCCCCCCCCCCCACCCCAGTGGCTTACAGCACTTTGCCATATCAAATGCTATCCCCCCACCTTTATCTATACCAGAAGTAACCACCACACCTTCTCAAATACATATTCAGAAACCTCCTTTTGCTAACAGGAATATAAGAAAGGTACTGACATGGGAGGACCGACAGGTGGAAGGGGAGGTCAGCACCCTTTGGGGGCTGTTGATTCTCCTGTGCCAATGTCCCCTAGACCAGTTTATCCCCCAGATGGGTTAATCTCTGATTTTGGAGCCTAAGGGAAAATTAATTTTAATATGTTCAGGGGTGGGGATTTGCAGCAAGGAATCAGCAGGCATAGAAAGGGTTAAGCAAGCCGTTTCATCCACCATTTCATTCTGCAATGGCCACCTAACCCTGCATTCAACTATGAAGGAAATTAGATGCCTTGTAGCATTTAGTTCCATCCTAAGTAATCTGAACTTGGATTTGAGAACTCAAACATTCCAATTTAGGACATAGATTTTGGCAGACTAGACAACACTCATCCACCATGGATGATAAATGTAGAATGACATATTTATATACCTACATTGCACCACAGTTTACAGCTGCAAATGATGAGGATTTTGTATTGCATCTCCTGGAACAGCGTATTATCTCTCTCAGAAAAACACCCTTCCTATTGCTATGGTGCTTGCTGCTATAATAGAGATGAGCACTCTGAAAGTTTTTTTGGCAAGCAGCAGAGGGCACGTTTCATGACGACCAGGGGGGAAGCGTCTTTTGGCAGGCACATGCCATGTTAGGGTTCAGTGAAGAAGGGATTTTCATATAAGAAATCATTGCTACTCCATTTAAGCTCGGGCTCTTGGGAAGCATTTTTAAGGGATGATTTAAATGAAACTGCAATTTGAGCAGTACAGAGCAAGCTGTTGAGGATACATGAAGCCAGATGCTGCAGGGTCAGATGAACAGGTTTGGCCAGTGGGGGCCTGAAACAATGAAGCTAGGTAGATGGAGAGAAGTAGCTGTTCAGCACCATGCTGAGGATGCTTTGTTCAGGTGAAAGACTTTCAGTAGTGAGAGAAGAGTCATATATCAACTCAAAGGCTTTTCATTCCATACTGGCTAAACGATTTCTGATTAAATGAATTCGGAGTGGGCTATTTATTTATTTATTTATTTATTTATTGTTGCATTTATATACCACTTTTTGTTAAAAGACAACCCCAAGGCGGTTTACAAAAGTTAAAACATACAATAAAAGACAATAAAATATTAAGCTAAAAATATATATGAAAACAGACCAAATTTAAAATCTATAAAATACTAGCATAAAAACAATACAACAGGTAAAAAACACACAGAAGCAGCAGTAAAAATGATTATGTAAAAGCCTGGATAAAAAGCCAAGTTTTAACAAGCTTTCTAAAAGCCGTGATGGAGTCCGAGGAGCGAATGGCCACTGGGAGAGCATTCCAAAGTCTGGGGGCAGCAACAGAGAAGGCCCTGTCCCGAGTGCACAACAGCCGGGCCTCTCTCATTGTCGGCACCAGGAGCAGGGCCCCCTCAGATGTCCTCGTCAAGCGGGCAGCAACCCTTGGGAGCAGGCGGTCCCTCAAATACCCCGGTCCCAAACCGTTAAGGGCTTTAAAGGTCAAAACCAGCACCTTGAATTGGACCCGGAAACAAACCGGCAGCCAGTGCAACTCTTTCAAAATGGGTGTGATGTGCTCCCAACGGGCAGCTCTGGATAAAACCCTAGCTGCCGCGTTTTGCACTAGCTGAAGTTTCTGGATATTCTTCAAGGGCAGCCCCACGTAGAGCACATTACGGTAATCCAGCCGCGACGTGACTAAGGCATGGGTAACTGTGGCCAGATCTGCCTTCTCGAGAAAGGGACGCAGCTGGCACACTAGCCAAAGCCGTGCAAAGGCACCCCTGGCCACCGCCTCCACCTGAGCCTCCAAAAGCAGAGCCGGGTCCAGTAGTACCCCCAAGCTGCGTACTTGCTCCTTCAAGGGGAGTGCAACCCCATCCAGAACCGGTAAAATCTCCTCATCCCGATTGGCTCTCCTACTGACCAACAGTACCTCCGTCTTATCCGGATTCAATTTCAGTTTGTTAGCCCACATCCAACCCATCACGGCCTCCAGCCCCCGATTCAGGACATCCACCACCTCCATAGGATCTGATGACAAGGAGAGATATTGCTGAGTGTTATTCGCATATTGCTGACAACTCAGTCCAAGTCTCCGGATGACCTCTCCCAGTGGCTTCATGTAGATGTTAAACAGCATGGGGGACAAGACCAATCCCTGCGGGACCCCACAGGCCAGTGGCCACGGGGCTGAGCAGTAGTCCCCCAGCACCACCTTCTGGACTCTCTCCCCAAGAAAGGACCGGAACCACTGCAACGCAGTGCCTCCGATTCTCATACTCGAGAGGCGGCCCAGAAGGATACCATGGTCGATGGTATCGAATGCCACCAAGAGGTCCAGCAGAACCAACTGGGACGCACTCCCCCTGTCTAGTTCCCGGCGTAGGTTATCCACTAGAGCGACCAAGGCAGTCTCAGTCCCATACCTGGGGCGGAAGCCAGATTGAAAAGGGTCCAGATAATCCGTATCATCCAGGACCCTCTGCAGCTGGGATGCCACCACATGCTCCATCACCTTGCCCAAAAAGGGAAGGTTAGACACAGGTCTATAGTTATCCAGGTTGGAGGGATCAAGGGAGGGCTTTTTTAATAGTGGTCTTACCACCGCCTCCTTGAGGCACGATGGCATCCTGCCCTCCCTTAATGAAAAATTAACGATCACCCCCAGCCATCTGCCTGTCCCCTCCCTGGCAGCTTTTATTAGCCATGAAGGGCAAGGGTCAAGAGCGCACGAAGTCGCCCACACACTGCCCAGGATCTTGTCCACATCCTCAGGCTGCACCAACCGAAAAGAATCCAACACAATGGTACCAGATGGTACCAGAGGCACGTCTGCCGGAACTGCCAAAACTCTGGAGTCCAGGTCAGCATGGATGCGAGCGACTTTATCTGCAAAGTGACAGGCAAACTGATCACAAAGAGCTGTAGATGACTCCTCCCCCATTGTCTGGGGGGATGTGTGGAGCAAGGTTTTTACACACAAAACAGCTCTGTTTGTCTGCACTGAGCAGACACAATGGAGGCGGAGAAAAAGCATTTCTTTGCTGCCCCCACCACCACAGCGTAGTCCCTAAGATGGGCTCTAGCCCGTGTTCGGACGGATTCGTCACGACTCTTCCTCCAGCGTCGTTCCAGCCATCACCCGAGTTGCTTCATCGCCCTAAGCTCCAACACCCTTATTCCACACCCTTTGATCACTTTGTCTGAATGCTTGTTCTAGGAGCATTGCACATTATAGAACTGCTTGCATATGCTTTCGGCACATAAAATTGTACTATACTGAACATAACACAGAATTTTATCAGAAGGAAGTGCCACTAAGTTCAGTGAGACTTCCTTCTTCATAGAAAGTATGCTTAACAGTGCAGCCAAAGGAACTATCTGTCTACACTGCATGGCTATATTGGTTTTACATCACTGCCTATTCTGGTTTCCCCCAAGGAATCCTAGGAATTGGTGTCTGGTGCAGTGCGAAGAATTCTCTGAGATTCAGAACTCCCTCGCCCCATGGGAAAAGGGATATCCTGGGTGGATGTCCCCCTAATGAAGAAATTGCAACATGTTGTATCTCAGTTTTTAAGATCCCTTTTGAAGGATCCTTAGAGAGCTTTGGGCTTATACTGTGGAAAAACCAGTTTCTTTAGATTTCTGTTTAATTGTGCTGGATGTTTCAGGGTGGCTTTCAGGAAGATGTTATCTCTTAGCTTAATTTACTTCCTGGGATAAAACACTGGTCTGAGCTTCTCAGAGGACAGGGTGGTTCAAATGTAACAAATAACACTTGGAAATGGTGCGGCGGGGAAATGACTTGAATAGTAAGTCAGAGGTTGCCAGTTAGAATCCCCACTGGTATGTTTCCCAGACTATGGGAAACACCTATATCGGGCAGCAGCAATATAGGAAGATGCTGAGAGGCATCATCTCATACTGTGCAGGAGATGGCAATGGTAAATCCCTCCTGTATTCTACCAAAAGAAAAACCACAGGGCTCTGTGGTCACCAGGAGTCCACACCAATTCGACAGCACACTTTACCTTTACATCCCCGTGCAACATATATTTTTATCATGTCAATTATTAATGATACTCACCTGTATAATCACAGTATTTGAAGGAGAAAGCTCTGGGTGCCCTTCATAGTAGATAGGGTATGCATGTATTTTGCACTCATGTTTTGGACTGGAGTTTAAAATGTCTTACAACTAGCTTAGAAGGAAGTACTCCAAGTCAAACACCAGTGCAACAGTGCCAGTTTTAAGGAACTCCAGACTGAAGTTCGCATCCAACTTAGTTACAGCCCTAACCTGGCACAACATTAAGTGCCCTGTGGGAATGGGTGGTGGTTATTGCTCAGTCCTTTCCCAACCTTGGTCATTGTGGACTGCATAACTGCCTTATGCATTGCCTGAGGCTTCCCAAAACTTGGCCCTTTGGGCTAAGTCAGGCAGTGAACAGCTCCCATGAGTCCAAAAAATGGCCCTTTGTGACTTCCCATAGTCGTGCACACTGCACAACTCCCTGAAAAGCAGTGCTTTGTGTCTAGGATTTGACTGGAAAACAGAAAATGCTTCAAAGGGCTGCCAAAATGACAATGTCAAAATTATAATGGGTGAAAGCCAAGTCTGAAATGGCATGGGTTCATTAAATAGTACCTTTTGTATAGATTCATCCATGGAGTCTCTCATACAATGGGGTCACAGTCCAGTTTGGGACAAATCTGAAGATGGTAAATGAACCACAGGGGGAAATATTCCATAGAATTCAGTTAAAGTTTGACTGGAAGCATCCCTCCTCCCCATCTCAAGCACCCAATGATTATGAATAAGGTCTGTAGTTCTCAACTTACTCAGGAATGCTAGATATGAAACCACAATCAAGCTTCAATCTCCTCAACACAGCATGCTCCACATGCCAGTCCACATGTTTGTTGAAAAACTGATTCTGGAGAAATTGGTTTCAGTTATGGGATCTCAGTTGTACATTTTTTCTGAGTTAGTATATAATCTGCAGGGTTGATCCGGGCTTTTTTGTTTTTTGATGGTGGTTTCTAATTTTGCAACTGTACATATATGCAATTCCATCATGCTCTCCATCATCTTTTAATCACTGAGTGGTTCTTCACTTTGTCTCCTATATCATATTTACCTAAGATACCGACTGGCTTCCTAATCCAGATAGTCCCACAAGCAGCTAAACACATTATGGGTGTTGACAAAATCCATCATATTTCATGAATACAGGGTGTTAATCACAGCAGTGAGATGTATACATTTCACCACAGTTCTCTTCCTTATGAATGCCATAATCACTGGAGGGAAAGTGGAAGAAAGGGGAAAAAGATTTGGCAAATGTATGGAAGATAGATCTAGCAACAGCTATTTGCCATGTTGGCAAAATGGGACTCCATGTACCAAGTCTATCTATCTATCTATCTATCTGTTCATTTATTTACTTATTAAATTTCTACCCCACCCTTCAAATAACGTTTCCAGAGCAACTTCCAACGAGAAAACCCACACTCAATAAAAATGGCAAATAAAAACAGCATAAACATCAGGAGCACCCAAAGAAGGCCCTCAAAATATTATCTCAGTGTATGGATAGGCTGATGTGGAGGAAAGCAGTCCTTCAGGTATCCCAGTCACCTGCCACGTAGAGCTTTAGAATTTGGACAATAAACAAATCAGAGACTATCATGTACTTGTTTTAGGGCCTATTCAGTCGTCTGTTTTATTGGACAATAAGTGCCCAATAGCGTCAGCATTTTTAACAGGGGGTCTACATCTTTCCCTGTTGCATGGAACTTGTGGTTTCCCAGCACAGAAGCCACAGTATTGAAACCCTGGGAAATGCAGTTTCCAGTTGTTGCTAGTACATCCATTGCAGGCTAAAGTGCTAAGTCTACTGTGGCAGCATGATGTCACAGGCAATTTTTATCTTCTGTCCATGAAACCAATGGTGATGGGTCACATTCCAAGCCAGTGCCATTTTGCAATATATTTTTAAAAGGTGCCTGTTTGGGGTTATATTTGTAAGGAACTAAGTGCTGACCACTGCACCCTTACATTGGGAACGGCTCATATAAGCTTTTAAAAGAGAAAGCGGGGTAGGGGGACAGAAATGCTGCAAAAAAGGATACACTTCCCCCACAGTGCTGCTCTCCACCCTCCTTTCCTGTGTGGTTAACAAGTGTACAGTCATAAATGGCAGCTGGCCTCTTCTTTGGTTAGGCACATCACTGGCTAATGGGCCCAGAGGCCAATTGATCTTTCTATGGATGAACTAATGGTTGAGAGATCACGGTGGAGGAGGAAATCATAAGAGCCTTGTAAGAAGGCAAGTATCTTTCACCTGATGGGAGAGACTGATGTGCGAGTGTAAGGTCACTCCCCCTCCCCACCACATGTGCAAATGGTCAGAGTAAAAACCAGTGGCCAATATCCAGACTATCAAAGCACTGGTGGTGTTAACATCTCAGAATGCAAGATTTTCTCTCTGGGGGACTGATGTAACCTGATTCTGACTTGTAGGAGAGCCCTGCTATTTCAGCTCCATCCAATGTTTGTATATTCATAAATAAACCAAATATTACAGAGTCACCATGAGCCTCCAGTGATCTTTCATCCAAAATAAACAAGAATTCAAGTAGCACTGCACCCTCAGAACTTCTCGCTGTTCAGGGATGTGGGGAACACTTTGTTTTTTCCTTTACTATACAAGAATGCATGGATCTATTTGAAAGACAACATGGAACAACTTTTCTCTAGGGATGTGCACAAATTGATTTTTTTAATTCAATTTGTACCTGAAACAGATTACCCCCAATTTGTTTGAGGTGTGAATCTGTACCCTCTGAATCACCTCAGATTAAATTTTGACCCAGATTTTCCAAATCTGAATCTGAATCAATTTTGGGGGGGGGGGAGGGATTCAATGGGGCAAAAGAATGGGGTGGGTGGTAGTGTCCAATGGGTGGAGGCTACCACCCAAATTTCAAAGAAATTGGGCAAAGGGGTGATTTTTAAAAGGTTTTTTGAAGTTGGCACATCTTTAAGCTTTCCCCCATAGGGGATAATGGAGATTTCACCAGCCTTAGTTATAACTCCGGGGGGGGGGCATCAGGGTGGCCCAGAGAGGGTTGTGGTGGGTGGTAGTGCCCAATGGGCTCAAGGAAGCTACCACCCAGATTTCAAAGAAATTGGAGAAAGGGGTGTTATTAATATTTTTTTGAAGTTGACATGTCTGGAAGAAAGGGGGTTTTGGAGGCAGAAGAGTGGGTCAGGTGGTAGTGCCCCAATGGGTGCCTGCTACCATCCAGATTTCAAATAAATTGGTGAAAGGGGTGATCTTTGATTTTTTCCTGAAGTTTGTGCATCTTTAAGCATTTCCCCCATAGGGAATAATGGGGAATTTCAGCTGCCCCATAACTCCACTTTGGGGGCACCAGAGTGGCCCAGGGAGGATTGTGGTGCCAGCCACCAACAAACATAGGGACATAGGGTGCCAGCCACCCACAAAACGACAAGCCCATGGGGCACTGGGTTTTGTTGTTTTCAATGTCTGAGTTGTTCGGAGAATAGATTCTCTGGTAGGAAATGAGAAAATCCACTCTAATTGCTGCTAATTGCTGTACTGTTATTATCCAATATGACTTGGACATCCTCCATTATAGGCTTCATTGGAACATCCCTCTGCAGCAGCTGCTCTGTGAGAAGTGTCTTTTTATCTACTGGGAGACATGAACTATCTTATGTGATATGAAACTAAATCACAGAACCCCAAATATTCATTATGGATTCCTGTAGCTGATAAATGCATTTTTATTTTCTCTCTGAAGATTGACAAGCAAAGGAACAGGAAAGAAATTTGTTATGGAAAATAAGAAAAGACCGATGAATGAAGGATCTAACAAAGGAGGAGGAGAAGGGTGTGAGTGCTGAAGTTGCAAGTGTGCTGTTCTCCTCCCATCCGGAACATCCAGAAAGCGGATACCATATGTTCTTCCCCTGAGAAGATGAGGAGATGCATTGTCTTAATTAGAGAGTGAAAGTCTCTTCTGAGTCCTTAAAAGGGAAACTTTAATTCCAATCAATGATTTAATTCTCGTACATGGTGGAAAACAAAAACAGCTGTGGAAAGAGGCACATTGACAAAACATATTTAGTTCTTAAACTGAAAGTTTGCAAACAGGAAAACAATTGGCCATTTTCAATATTTTGAGGGTGGGGATGGTTTTCAGGTTTATTTTCCCCATTAGGGGTGTGCAAGGAACCACTCCAGGTGGTTTGTTAGAATTGGCTGGCGATTCAGTTCTTCATTAGAACCAGGCTGAACCAGTCCAGCCTGGTTTGATGCAGTTCTACATGCTTACAAAGGGGGGAACACTATGAAGTTGAAAAGGGAAGGCAGGGATGGGTGGGAGATCACCTTATGCACCACAATGGCGGTACGGCTCCTCAGCAACAGTGGTGGCAGGCCAGCAGCGGGTCCTCTAGGCCCTGCTGGCACTGGCAGCAGTGACACAAATGGCCTCTGTGCATGCGCAGAGGTCATTCTAATGTCCTCTGCCCTTACACATAGGCCCAAACCAGGCCCTTGCAGGCCTGCGCTGATGGGAGTAATGCCGGTGGGGCCTAGGGGAGCCACTGCCAGGCCGCTGCCACCAAGGACCTGTACCACCACTGCAGCACATAAGGTGACCTTCCACCTCCCTTTTCAGCCCCATAGGGTTCCCCCACTTTGCTTGTAAAGGGGAATCTTTTACGAGAGGTGAAACTGGGCCCGGTTCAGCTCAAACTCAGTCCAGCCCCCCTTTTTGGAGGGCCAATCCAATTTGCGCTTGAACTGGTCGAACTGGGTTGGTTCAAATCAAACCTAGTTCAATTCGAACCGGTTTTGCACATCCCTATTTCCCATTTGTTTCATAGGAATTACTATGTAAAGGTTCTTCAGGATGTCAACTTTCTCCAGCAATTGGAGTGCTTTTGCAGGTGACAGAAATGCTGATCCCTGACATCCCAACATGCATGCAGACACCCACAAGCCAGATGCTTGTGGTAATCGTCATGCTCATCACCACTAGTCTAAATTTACTATTACTGAGGGAGAGCAGCAATCATCATTCAAAACCAGCAATAGTAGATTCAGAATTCAGCAGTAGCAGGCACTTCTATGAGGTGCTAACTCATTCACTTCTGGATTTGTGGTTATGATTTGTGGGGAAGCTGACATGTGGAAACACCCTTCAAGTCAGGTACTGCTACAAAGCACATTCTTTAAAACAAACAACAACAACAACAGAGAGATGCATTATGTTATATAGAAACACAGTAGATGTGTAAAGTAAATAAGGAGGTTTTAGGATAGCTGTGTTTAAAAACAAGGACAAGAATGAAAGGAACATGATTTTATTTTGAATATAAACACACACACACACCCCACACAAAGAGGCTGAATTCAGACATAATACAAAACCGGAGATAAATGGGGCAGAGGTTGGAACTCCATTACATCTGAATTTGTGAAACCGCAGTTTTGAGCAAAGAGCAAGCTGCGGTTTGCCTCACCAAACTCCAATCTGAACCATCGGTTTGCACAGAGGTTTGCCTCCAAGACCTCCAGTTTGGACCTCAAAAGGTTATGTCTGAACCTGGACACTGCCATAACCCTGGTTTCATGCTGATTCTGGAACTGCAATAATGGAGGCAGCAGCGCAGACCTGCCCAGGGACTTGACTGCTCTACGCACACCGCAGCTCTCGCTGGCCATCTCTCAGCCATCGCGTTATGCCCCCACCATCCTCCCTTCTCTTCCCCATTCAGCCCGGCAACCATGACACGTTAAGAGAATTTAAAGAGACACAACCCTTGCAGCTATTCCCAGCTTTCTGCGGCTATCAAGGGGGACTGGGCACACACACACACACACACACACAGACCCAGATTCGGGGTTGGAGAGGAACGGGGTCAGGGGCATTGGGGAGGCACTCTATGTCTCACTGCTCCAGCCAAGCTGGCAGCCATCCATGCAGAAACACAGGTGCATACCACACCCCAGCAGGGCCCCCTCCAATTGATAGTGCAGATCCACAAAGGTTTCCTAGTGCTTATGTACCTAACACAGCAATGCTCCTCGCAGGACAACCCCTGCTGTTGTCCCATGCACACCCAACAAAGGCGGCCTGGCATAGGAAAGGTGTTACCTGCTGCACAGGTGTACACCAACAGCAGTCACCATTGCTGGGGAACAGGGAAGATGGAAGGTGGCAGGCAGGGGTTGCCAATGTACCCACAGCAAAGGTTCTCTTCTCCAGAAGCAGAGCAAAAGACTCTGCTGCTGTGAAAAGAGACCTACTGTATGCTGTTGTGGGCACAGGTTGCACAGTTTAATTCCAATACACCTGTCCCTCACGGTCTGACTCTACAATGGAATGTATCTTGGCATTTGTGTAAATAAATTGATGGAGATGGAGAGGACCCGTTGTCCTTCCCAGGAAAGAGCCTGGCAATTGTCAAGAAGGTTGCTCAGTGGGGATGAACCAGCGGGGATGCTTGGATGAGGGGATTGAGAGGCAAGAGCAACCTTGTCCTGCTCCAATAATAGGGCACAGATGTTGAGCCAGGGGCCCTACAAGGCCTGGCCATTCCTACGCCCATGCCTGCCTATGAGCTCTCGATTAATCTGTCATTGATGCCCACCCCATTTGTCCTTGGCGATATCTACTGCCCTGCAGCTGCCCCATTGTTTGATGCACTCCACAACACTATCGTGGAATTTTTGCAGTAGATACAAATCTCAATTTGTTATCCCTCATCCAGTCCATCACTGCCTCCAGGCAGACATTTTGAATGTTCCTTCCAGAGAAGTAATTACTACCTTGCCTATCACTATCCCTGCAGCCTACACTTTGGAACTTGGCTTCTTGGAACATCTTGGGCACAAGCCTCACCTCCTTGAGTTTGTGCTTGACAGACTCCCAGACATCTTTGGAAACCTTTGGAGGATGTGCTAGGCAGGCACCTCAAGATGCTGATCCAGCCCAAGCCCGATGAAAGCCTTAAAGCAGCATGGAACCCTCAATCCCCTCTTTGTGATCCAATCCTTCTCTCAAAGTCCTGTCACCTCAGCAGAACAGGAGAGGTAAAAATTCTATTTTACTATCTTCCCTGTTCCCCACCATCTCGTTTCCCATCTTCACTGCCCAGGATCACTCTCACATAATGCCCCTCTCCCCTTCTCTATCTGTGACAGCCTTCTTCAACTCATTTTATGAAAACTCCAGTATTCACTGCCAGATGGTTGGGATACTCTCTTTTAAATAGTAAAAAAAGTTTCCTTTAGAAAAATCTGGACTCTCAGCTCTGTTTATCTCTCCTGAGATACATTACTCTGACACTCTGCTATCTGGATCAATGCTTAGTTACACACATTGCTCTTGTTAATTGTCCATGGGCACTAGTGTTTGGAGCCAACTCGACAAGATAGACAGCAGCCTGTTTTATAGTCTGGTTAGCATTCCATGATTGCATATGCAGTGCTTCACCTCTGTTGTTTACAAGCACTACCATGCCTAAGAACACAATTCCCTAAAATGTTATTAGGGACCATACAAATGTTGCCTTGGCCATTGTGTATTTTATTTTGCCTCATTCATTCATTCATTCATTCATTCATTGGGGCTGTTCTTACGATCACAAAAATTGGGCTAAGAAAATCCTAGCCCGATTTTTGTGATCATTAGAACCACCGGGCTCGCAGCCGAGCCCGGTAGTTCTGGAGCAGCTAACCTGCTCCTGTAGCTCACCTCTTAGCCCGGGTTTGCAGAGTGAGCGCTCCGCAAACCCGGGCTAACTGCTTGTGAGTAGCTGTGGCGCCACGCTGCAGCTACTCGTGAGTAGACCCCCAGCCGGGAGGCTTAAAAGCAGCCTCCCGGCTCGGGGGTCTCCCCAGTATGCCCAGCGCACTCGCACAGGGCATACCGGGGCTTCAGGGGGCTGCGCGGCCCCCGAGCTTCCCAGCCCCCGCCGGCTCCATCTCGTGTGGGTGGCCGATCGTGTGGGTGGCCGATCTGGCTGCCCAGGGCTCCCTTCCCGCTCACCGAATGAAACCGGGTCTCACGGATCGTGAGACCCGGCTCATTCTCTTTTGTTTATTTGGCCTTATTGGCCTTAACTTTCAGGTTAAAGGCCAATCAGACAAAATAAATAAGGGAGACATTGCCAAGCCAACAAAGAAATACAGATCCCTTTAGTGTACCTTGTCCACTAAAGTGTAAAGTGCACCTGCATGGCCACACGTTTTCCTGTGAGCAATTTTTCTGATCAAAATCAGCCTTATATATTCCATAGAAGAAAATATATGGATGGGAAGACAGCTGGGGGTAATTTTGATCCAAAAAAAGGGCCTGAAGTTAAATGTCTTTTTGTCCTCTCCCTGCTATGGTCAGATTTTGCAGCTCCCTGCAACTACAATTCAGTATGTAAGTAACTAAATGAAGATGTGAGGTTGCACTTGTACCATGTCTAATTTAGCCCTAAAACATGGCTGATATGTGTTAATCTGCAGGAAGTTGTAGAAAGAGGAGCCTGCCTTCCATAGAGGTTCCTAGTCCTGTGGTTCCACTACTAATTAGCCCAGCTTTGTCAGAAGTTTCAAAATACAACAAAGAAAGGGAGGCAGGGAGGATGCAACTCTGTGCTCAAAGCTAATTCAATAATAGAAAGAAGATGATGAAGAAGAAGAAGTCTTAAATAGCCAGTGTGGCTTTCCATGTAATGGGAGAGTTATGGATGTGCTGGAATGTACAAGTGCTTGCTTTTGGCTGCATCAAATTTAAGAAATGATTTGTGCTTCTGCTGCTGTTGTAATTGGAAGTGAATCCGCCACATTTAGACTGAAAGGTTTTCATAGATTCATACTCATTTCATCAAAATAAGTGCAATCCCATGTCAGAACAAGAAATCACCCATAATGTTGCCTGAATCTGAGGGCATATTCAGAATTATAGTTTAGCAATGTATTAGCAGAGGCATTCTTACCCCTGGACTTCAGGGCCAAAGTCTAGGGCCTCCACAGCCCCTGGGGACCCCCAAATCCTCTTTAGTCTTTCCCAGGTGGTGTGGTCACCTGGCAGAGCACAATGATGCTAAATTTGCAGGGAAGGGGGGGACCTCCAAAGGCCTTTAGGACCAGGCTCCAAAATTACCTAGGTGCACCTCTGTGTATTAGCGAGATCCCTTTCCCCTTTTCTCTTTATTTTAACTAAAACATCACACAAAAAGATAATAGTGATTTTAATAATAAAGGAAAAAATCTCTACCAAGGATATTTGTCTTTAAGCCATAAACTGTTCATTAAAATTAGACCAGATCTCTAAAAATTCCTCTTCTTTGCCATTCTGTGGTGGGTGGTGGCCAGTGGGTGGGTGGGGGAAGTTAAAATGCCAGCAGAGAATACATATCAGGGCGGTCTGACAGTGCTGGATGGATCTTTTTTCCCTTTCCATTCCCCCCCCCCCCCGCTTGAAGCAGAAACAGAAATGGCATACATACCACAATGTCTTTATGGCAGCTGCATATGTGAACATAGGAACACAGGAAGCTGCTTTGTACAGAGTCAGACCATTGGTCCATCTAGCTCAGTATTGTCTTCACAGACTGGCAGAGGCTTTCCAGGGTTTCAGGCAGGAGTCTCTCCTATCTGGAGATGCCAGCGATTGAACTTGGGATCTTCCATATATAAAGCAGATGCTCTTTCACTGAGCTACAGCGCCATCTCCCATGTGCATCCCAAAGGTGTTACATGATCTAAAACAAAGGAAAGGAAAAGGGGGAAACCAAACATTTTCAATTCAAGGGAAAACTTGTGCTGCTCATGATTTGGAGAAAGAGTTTTGATCAGTTTGCGTTTGCCCATCCCTGACTGCAGTAGCACATCTGGAAATGCTACAGCAAAGCCCTTGCCAGTGCTTTCATTATATAAACTATTCTATATGGAAGGTTTTGTAACTTTTTCTGTAAAAATCCAATAGCATAAGGACTGAAACCCAATATCAAAGTTCTTAGCTAGGGAGCAATTTTCTCCGCATTGCAATCTTTGATGGAAATCAAGTGAAGCCATTTTTAAAAGTTCCATGAGAATAAAAACAGCGGGCACAATCCTGCCAAATGTCAGCCTTTTTAATTCCCATTTATTTCAGTGGGATAGGTTTAAACTTTTGTTTAATTTTCCTATTCACATCAAAGATATTTTAAAGTGTTTAAATGTGCCTTGAATTATACCTGATTTATGGGGAAAGGGTACCTTTCTTGTTATACTGAAGGAGAATGGGGCTTGCATTTTTCAGCGTATACACATATATACCATAGGGCCATTATTTTAATATGTAATCACCTTATCACATAAGTGGCTTCTATGCTTTGAATCAAGAATGCATATAGAAAGACTCTGGTTCATGTCTGTTCATACTGGTGAACTGCTGATAAGTTATTTTGAAAATGGCTTTGGAGGCACTTTAGCTGCAAAGAACAGGAAAATTATCATAGCTATGAAGTCAGATATGTGGATTTGGATGGATATAGGTCAGTTACAGTAACTAGCTCATTTTGTAGCAAGAAAAACTATGAGAACACAGATGGCTAAGAGTTTTAGCTAAGAGTTGGCCATTCGGCCATAGTGTGTGTGTGTAATCTAAGGCGTACCTGTGGCTAATCCCATGCATGGCAGCTCTTGTGAGAGTTCCGGGGAGAGAGAGTTGCCAGAAGGGCACCTGCAGCCGAGAAGGGAGGGAGATCGAAGTGGAGGCAAAGAAAGAAAAAAGAGACATTGAGCAACTGCATCCGGCGGCACCAAGTCTCCTTGTGAGGAGGACAGCCAAGCCGGGGCATAAGAGTGTACTGAGGGCCATCCGTGCAGGTTGGAAGGGAAGCGCTGACTCAGCCATCCTCCTCTCAAGGAGACTCGGCAGTGATGGATGCCATTGCTCAATCTCTGAGGGGAGATGACTGGCTGAGGGGAGACTGGCTGAGGAGAGGCTGGCTGAGGGGAGATGACTAGCTGAGAGGAGATGACTGGCTGAGGAGGCATATCTAGGGAAAATAGCACCTAGGACAAGCACTGAAATTGCGCCCCTGTCCATACATTGACATATTACATTACTTAAAAAAATTACCTGTAGCCCCTTCGGGGTGCTTCCTAAAGGCCATGTGGTGAGAGGTCTGCAAAGGTTCCCCTCCCCCCACCGGCCTCTTAAATCACCACCATGTAATGAAGTTCTGTGATGTCCATCATAAGTGTTTATCTGCCCAGATCGTCCTCCTCTCCCGCTCCCATCCTTTACTGCAGAGTTTCCCATTATTGCAGCCCTACAACTCCCATCATCCCCAGCTACAATGCCCTTTAAATGTGGACTGACTACCTGTGTTTGCTTTTTAAATTTTGTGTAGAAATGTCGTGTTCACACTTCCTTTCATTGAAATGATTGACTGCCACCTGTTCCTGCTATCCTTGCCAAGACTAGTGCAAAACATTTCTGTTAACAAAATGAATCAGAATGAACATATACTACATTAAACATACTAAGTTGTTATCAAAAGATCTTAAGTTTTAAAAATCCCAGAAGGTTATCCTGAAATGCAGGGTGCCTTCTAAATCGTTTTTCTGTGTTTTGATTAGGGTTTAGATGTGTAACCCCAAAACAGCAAAAGTGTGGGGCAGATTTATTTATTTATTTATTTATTTATTTATTTATTTATTTATTTAAACATTTTTATACCACCCAACTTACATCTCTGGATGGTTTACAACAGAATAAAAACAAAGTAAAATATTCATTGAGACAAAAATGGGGGTGGGGGGGCACACACATTACAACAATTTAAAAATTTTTAAATAATATTTTAAAACAGCATTAAAACCATTAAAACAACATTAATTAAAAGCCTGGGTGAAGAAATGTGTTTTTAAAGACTTTTTAAAAGCTGTCAGAGATGGCAAATAAAAGGCAAAACATATTGAAATTAATCTCCTTGTAATACCACTGACATTCTTAACCTTTTCCAGTTTCACACTTGCTTCCACAGGCCAGTTCAAAGAGGTAGGTCTCTCTTGTGTGGTTCCAAAAGGTGTCCAAGCTTAGATGTTTAGCCTAACATCTAACTAGCCTAGCAGTTGTCATGGACAGGATTTCCTTCTGAATCCCATCCATGAAAAGTATCCACATCTCTGCCCTCTCAACTTATTTCAGTTGCCCCATATTCCACTGTCCAGGACTCTGCCACTAAGTTAGACTTTCTTCCAGCAAATTTCCTATCTGCAACAAAGGAATAACAAATGGGGATGTTGGCCTGCTTATAGGATTACTGAGCATGTGCAACGCCAAAAACAAAATGGCTACTGCACATGCTCAAATGGTCCCTGAGAGGCTTTAAACCTTGCCAGGCCTCACAGAGGCCATTTGAGCATGTGCGGCAGCCTCCAAAATGGCCACCGCACCAATTTTTGCAGGCCGGAAAGGGCCAAAAATCAGTCTGGGATGGGCTTGTGACGGTGATTTAAGAGGCCAGCGGGAGGAGGGGGAACCTTTGCAGACCTCCCCCCATGGCCTTTAGGAAGCCCCCCAAAGGGGCAACAGGTAAAAAAAATTATTATTATTATTTTAAAAAATAAATCCTGAACTGGGGATGGGGTAGGAAGCAGCATGGCACTGGTGCCACCCCAAGTGGCGCCCAGGGCACATGCCCTGGCTGCCCCACCCCTAGATATGCCTGTGCTGAGGGGAGACTGGCTGAGGGGAGATGACTAGCAGAGGGGAGACTGGCTGAGGGGCAATTGGCTGAGGGGAGACAGGCTGAGAGGGAGGGGGGAGACTAGCTGAGGGGGTGAGTGAGCAACAAAGTCCTAGAGCACAGATGCTCTGCGCAGGATAAACTAGTATAATCTTAATATATTTCTGCAAACGTGTCAAAGGTCAACAATTCTTGATTTCTGTAACTTCAACAATTTAGAATTTTGCACCCCAGGCAATACTTTGTAATTCTATAATGATGTCTTTCTAATTAAGATGTGTGGTATCATCTAAATAGAAGTGGCCTATCAAAGCTTAACAAATACTCAAAACCATCCTCTTGGGAGGGAAGGACATTCCCCAAAAATAAAGGACTATAAAAGTTTGGATCACGGATTCAAATTTAGAATTTCCCCCTTTTTGAACTCTTTGGGTTTTTCTTTTGATTTTCCCTCGTTATGGGCTCCAAGCTCTAGCTATAGTCCTTGTGACTTTTCTTTTAATTTTCATTGAGTATCCTGTTTTGAGTTCTAGCTTTTGGATTGCTGAAACTGATTTGCAGATTACCTGGAGTGGCTAGCCCCTGCGTCTGACGTCAGATGTGGGGGGCGGGGTCAGCAGGGCCGCCGCCACAGCTGCACACAGGCCGCTGGCAGTCAGGCTCCGCCACTGATTGTAAACTGCCCAGAGATGCAAGTTTTGGGATGTATAGAGATATTTTAGATATAGAGCCAGCGTGGTATAGTGGTTAGAGTGCTGGACTAGGACCGGGGAGACCCGAGTTCAAATCCCCATTCAGCCATGAAACTAGCTGGGTGACTCTGGGCCAGTCACTTCTCTCTCAGCCCAGCCTACTTCACAGGGTTGTTGTGAAAGAGAAACTCAAGTATGTAGTACACCGCTCTGGGCTCCTTGGAGGAAGAGTGGGATATAAATGTAATAATAATAATAATAATAATAAATATTTTAAACAAACAAATAAATAATAAAATTATGAACCCAGAATCTGAGTTTCAAATCCATGCTCACCTATGAAGCTCAGTATGTGGCCAAACAGAAGCTGCTATCAATTAAGAGCGACAGTTTCATGATGTTCACCTCTGTTGTTTTTAATGAAAAGAGCAATGAAGGAGTTTGCTAAAAACAAAGCATTGAACAACATACAATGTTGGAAAATAAATATTGATTAGTAGGACCCTGCTAAGGAGCCCTTCTTTGATTCAGAGACCACCTCAGAGCTCTGAAGGAGTCCCATACTCACTTCAGATCTGCTGCAGGGGAATCCTGCTTTGCTTTAGGCTGAACCTTTCAGCCCTCCAAAGCTTTATTTTGGCTCCACTCCCTTGCCCTAAAAGGATCAGGCAGGGGGCAAAAGACATGCCACTTTCCTTTATCCGCTATTTACTGTGAGGAAGCAGGAAGCATCTTCCATAACTTGTATTTAAAATTACTTTCATTTCCCCCTGAAGTCCTGGGAATGGCACAGATGCTTCTGTAGTCTTTCCAAGGCTGCAGTGAAATAGGGCTCCCCCCAGTGGGTCTAAATCAAACAATACAAGTTTAATCATTGTCCCTGATGACTGAGCAAAGAGGCACCTTTTAAAGTGGCAATTCTCTTATATTGAGCAGGGGGAGAGCAACTGGCCCTATCCAACCCCAGCATAGCATCCCTCCAGTGGCTGTTGCTGGTATCTCCCTTATGTTTTCATTTACCTAGGTCAAAGGCCTATCTAGTCTAGCCCACTGTTTCCCACAGTGGGCCACCAGATGGCTACAGGAAGCCCACAAACAGGAGCTGAAGGCATACCCTTCTTCCTGCTGTTGTTCCCCTGCACTAGTACTCAGAAGCATATTGCCTCTGAACCTGGAGGTAGCCTATAGCCATGCAGACTAGTAGCCACTGATAGATTTGTCATCCATGAATCTGCCTAATCCCCCTTTAAAGCCTTCCAAACTGGTAGCCATCACCACAGCCTGTGGCAGAGAAATCCATAACTCAGTTAGGTACTGTGTCAAAAAGTACTTCCTTTTATCCGTCCTAAATTTCCTGGTAATCAGTTTCATGGGATTACCCATGGTTGTAGTGGTGTGAAAGAAGTGGCAGGGGGACTTCTCTTTCTCTACACCATGGATAATTTTATAAACCTCTATCCTGCCTCTCCTTGGTTGTGTTTTTTCTAGACTAAAGAGCCCTGATGTTGTAGCCTTACAGTTACTTCATACATTGGTGTTCTGATCATTTTGGTTGCCCTCTTCTGCACAACATTTCCAGTTTTATAATATCCTTTCTAAGATATGGTGACCAGAACTAAATACCATATTCCAATTGTGGCTGCACAATAGATTTGTATTATAATATTTGCAGTTTTATTTTCAGTCCCGTTTCTAATGTTTTCTAGCATAGAATTTGCCTTTTTCACAGCTGCCACAGACTGAGTTGAGCTGTCTACCATGACCCCACAACTATCCTTGTTAATCAACGATAGCTCAGACTCCATTAGTGCATAAGTGAAGGTGACATTTTTTGCCCCAATGTACATCACTTTACATTTAGTTACATTGAACCACATTTGCCATTTGGTTGCCCATTCACCCTCTTTGGAGAGATCCTTCCGGAGCTCCTCACAATCCATTTTGGATTTCATCACCCTAAATAGTTTAGTCACATCTGCAGATCTGATGACCATACTGCTTACCTCAGTTTCTAGAGCATTTATAAATAAATTAAAAGGCATTAGCCCCCAATACAGATCCTTCATGCAATGCATAGATAGAAGGGCATTCCATAAACATAACCATGTACATTGCTCTGCTCCTTGGAGGAAGAGTGGGATAGAAAGGTAAAAATAAAATAAAATAAAATATCTCATTCGGGTGAATGGGAAAATAGGGACATTTTGGCAGGTATGCCACAGGTCCCCTGCAAAGTGCACCCTACGCTTCTTTTCAGTTTTACCAAAATCCAAAATAGAGGAATGAATAAAGCTGTTGTGTTGGTTGGTCGAGATAAAACTTGTCTGTAAAAGGTACTGTAAAAGGAATGGAGAATAACACAGCAGAGTGGAGGAATGCCCAGCATGGGGAAAGCTTTTTGCCACAATTGCAGAAAGAGAAACCATTTTGCACAAGTATGTACTCCAGAAAATAAAATTAAAAAAAAACAGAGAAAAGTATATCAAATACAAGAGAAATTGGAATCTTCAGTTGCAAGAGGCAGCACAAGTGCAGTGTTTCTGGCAACAGTAACAGAAGCAGAAAGCAAAGGGAAAAAGGAAACTGGGATATAAAAATAGGCAGAAATAAGAAAATAATTCACTTTAAGTTAGACACAGGAACTGATGTCAACTGCATACTAGGGGGAAAAAAGTACCACAGAATGTTTGTGGATGAGGCAAACTTAGAAACTGTAGATATACCAGTCTTAGCAGGATATGGAGGACATTCATTAAATGTACTTGCAAATAAAATTGAAGAGTAGGGCTATTAAGACAACCATGTGGGCAGATGGTGGGCAGACTGGGGGAAGGTAGGTTCAACCTACCTTCCCCCAGTCGATCACTGCTGATCCATTCAGTGTGCAAGTTGCGCACCTACCCAACCTGCTCTCCCAGGAGCAGTTTGGAGCAACAGAAACTGGGACTCATTTTCCAGCCTCTGCATACCCCACAAGGCACGGCACAAGAAGCTTGGTGCCTTGGGGGACTGTGTCTCCTTGGCTCTGTGGAGCCAAGGAGACACACGAGCCTGGCAGCTGGGTTAGGGGAGCACTTGCTCCCTTAACCTTGCCTAAGAGCTGGGCTTAGGAGTGGGGTTAGGCTGGACAGCAGCACTGGGATCTGTGTGGATCCCAGCATGCCGCATGAACAGCCTAGCCTAGTTCTGCTCATGAGAACAGCCTCTAGAATTCTGTTTAGTGGGCATTGCAGCAAAAGCAGTTTTAGGATTAAGTGCATGTAAACAATTATATTGGATAAAAATTGTGAATCTGGTGAACCCAGAATACGCAAGTAAGGGTTAAAGAATGCTTTGCAGATGTGTTTACAGGTTTAGGCTGTGTACCAGGCAGCAATATAGGAAGATGCTAAAAGGTGTCATCTCATACTGCATGGGAGGAGACAATGGTGAACCCCTCCTGTATTCTACCAAAGAAAACCACAGGGCTCTGTGGGTGGGCGCCAGGAGTCGAAATCGACTTGACGGCACACTTTAGCTTTACCTTTACCAGGCCAATGCCAAATAAAACTGAAACCAGATGCTAAACCATTTATTCATGCACCAAGAACATTTCCTATTGCTCTGAAAGAGAAAAGTGAGAAAGAACTTAAGCACATGGAACACATAGGAGTATTAATGAAGGTAGGCAAACCCACAGAATGGGTAAGCGCACCCAAAGAATGGGGGGCCACAATGAAGAAAAATTCTGAACATTTACGAATTTGTTTGGATTCAAGAGACCTAAATCAGGACATCATGAGAGAACACTACAGACTTCCTATACTAGGAGATATCACACACAAGCTGTCTAAAGCCAAATATTTTAGTGTGCTGGATACACAATCCAGTTACTGGCAACTGAAGCTAGATGAGGAAAGCAGTAAATTTGCAACTGTCAACTCACCATTTGATCATTGACGCTTCACCAGATTACCTTTTGGAATTCCCTCAGCTCAGGAAATCTTGCAAAAAAAGGCCCATGAAATACTAGAAGAGATACAAACTGGAGTCAACAGTGTAAACTACTTTGGTCACATACTGCTGAAGGAATAAAACCAGACCCAGACAAGATTGCATCAATAAAACAACCACGAACTTGATAGTCCACGTTAGAGCCCGTTCTAATCACAGTCAAATGGGTAAGCTGAGAAATATGTACAGATTATGAAAAACATGACAAAAAAAGCAAAACAAACCAGTGAAGACATATAGTTAAGCCTGTTGAACTACAGAAATACACCAATTGTAGGAGATGCCTCTCCCGCACAACTATTTATGAGCAGAAGACTGAAATCCAGTCTACCAACCACAAATAGACAACAGTCAATGGAAATACAAAAGAAAGATCAGGAAAAGCATTACAAATTCAAGGCTTAAAGAGAAAACATATTAAGACAGAGGTGCAAAATTACTCAAACCACTGAAAGAAGGAGATATAGTAAGAATTTGACACCCAAATGGACATTGGGAAGAAGCAGTAATGGCAAGTGTCTCAGAAACACCACATTCATACATAGTGTGGACACTGAAAGGGCAAGAATACAGGCGAAACAAGAGACAACTGAGAATAATAATAACAACAACCCACAGTGAGGCACTACCTTGGCGTGGTTGTGGGGCTTGTGTGCTCTGAGGAAGGTGAGAGCTATGCCAGAGGTCCAACCATACTGGACAGGTCTCACCAGAGGAGCCAGACTAAGAGTGCCTCTCCCATCAACAATATGCTGAGATGTAACTTTAATAAATCTATACCGGATTGGTTGTCGCCCGGGTCAATAAGGACCGTGCCAGGTGCTGGAGTCCCTGAACATCTGGTGGCAAGTGGGCTACAGGACTCAGGATCCTCAGTTGAGCAACTAGGGCTGGAGACTGCAGGGTTACTGGAAGAAACGTCACTTAACCGAAAAAAATATATGAAAATTGCAAACAAGGAAATAATGATCTGCTATTACAAGTTTGGTCCAACCAGAAGAGGTTATTTAAAAAGAATGTACCAAATTTGGAAAGAGAAGCATCCAGAAACAGAAATAACAGAACAAAGTCTAGCAGACCAGAGAAGATTCATAATAAGAAATAAAGTATTCACAGGAGTTGAGCTGGAAGAACTGCAAAGAGCAAAACAGGCTCAAGATATGGAAGAAGAATTACCACCAACTGAAGAAGTTGCTCAGGCACAGGTGGAGGAGGTGTTGGAAATAGAGGATGCCACTGTTGGTGAACTCTTTCAAAATCAGGCAACCTCCCCTTTGCCTTCACCTCAAAAACCTGAATGCCGTTTAACAGAAAAGCAACAAGAACTAAAGCATAAATTAACTGAGCACATGAACCAAACAACCACCAGGGTTCAACTTCCAGCTCTAAAAACAGTTGCCAAAAAACAACTTGCTCAGTCATTAAAAGATGTCAATGCTGCACTTGCAGAAATAACAATCAATAATTTTCAAGAAACAAATCAACTAATGTACAGTGCAGCAACAATAACAACACAAGAGTTCAGATATAAGATCAGTGGACCTGTAAAAAAAGAAAGTAGTACATCACCTAAATGGAAGATTAGATTAGAAAATAAAATCACCAGGCTTAGATCAGATGCTAGTAAATTGAATGATATGAAAGACAAGAAGCTGAAAAATGAAAACACCAAACAGTATCTGATCCAAAAATACCACCTAGATTCAAGGAAAATTAGAGAAGTCCTGGAAATAATAAAACAGCAAATAGCAGTGTCAAAGAAGATTAGCAGATACAAAGCCAGAATTATACAACACAGGCAGAATCTCCAATTCCAATCAAATCAGAGATGTTTGTATCAAAGCATAGAAGGAGAAACAGCAAGAAACCTAGAAACACCAAATAAAGAAGAAACAGTGCAATTCTGGCGGAAATTATGGGACAATCCAATAGATTATAATAAAAAAGCAGGCTGGGTGAAAGAGGTCAGAAAATATAACCAACAAATGCAAGATCTAATAATAACACCAGAATTAATAAGTGAAAGAGCAAAGAAAATTAAAAACTGGACTGCACCAAGCGACGATGAACTGCATGGCTTTTGACTTAAACACCTAACAAGCCTTCATAAACAACTATCAAAACAGTTCAATTACGTTTTGCAAGGAGGTGATATTGAACAATGGCTAAGAACTAGAATAACTCATCTCATCATGAAAGACCCAGCAAAAGGTGCAGTTCCAAGTAATTATAGACCAATAACCTGCCTGCCAAGCATGTTCAAATTATTAACTGGAATAATAGCAGATGAAGTAATGCAACACTTATTAACTAACAAACAGCTTCCAGTTGAACAGAAAGGAAATTGCCCGAACACCAGAGGCACAAAAGACCAGCTGCTGAGTGACAAAATGATTTTAGAAAATTGCAAGAGAAGAAAAACAAATCTGTGTTGCATGGATTGACTACAAGAAAGCCTTAAACTCATTGCCTCACACATGGATACTAAAATGTTTAGAATCAACTGGTGTCAGCAAAAACATTCATATATTTATTTAAAAAGCAATGAGCAAGTGGAGTACACAGTTAACAATCAATGGCGAGACACTTGGACAGGTTAGCATTAGAAGAGGTATTTTCCAAGGGGACTCACTATCCCTTCTGTTGTTTGTAATTGCCATGACTCCACTTTCACAAATACTAAACAAAACAGGCCTCGGATGCCAAACATCTAAAACATCAAGTCAAATCAACCATCTGCATGGACGATCTGAAGTTGTATTGAAAGTCCCAGTCAGAAATCGAATCACTGCTAAACACTGTCCGTATATTCAGTAGTGATATAGCAATGGAGTTTGGACTAGACAAGTGTGCTGCATTAATAATAAACAGAGGAAAAATAAGAAAAACAGAAAGAATAGAACTGCCCAATGGAAGCAAGATCAAGAACCTGGAAGAGAAAGAACCTAACAAATACTTGGGCATTCTCAAGGCTGATAACATCGCACACACCGAAGTTAAAAGAAAAATTGGAAGTGAATACATCAGGAGAGTTAGAAAAATCCTAGAGTCCAAACCCAATGGCGGGAACACCATACAAGCCATAAACACCTGGGCTATACGTGTTATCAGATACACTGCAGGAATAATAGACTGGACCCGGGCAGAGCTAGAGACGCTAGATTGTAAGACCAGGAAAATAATGACCGTCAATCATGCTCTGCACCCCCGCAGTGATGTAGATAGACTATACCTCCCTCGCAGCTCAGGTGGAATGCTGCAAGTCCATCAAACAGCAGAGGAGGAGAAAAGAGGCCTTGCAGAATATATCAAGGACAGTGAAGAAGATGCACTTCAAATGGTCAATAACGAGAAACTATTCAACACCAATGAAACAAAGCAGGCCTACAAGAAAGAACAAGTCAAGAACCGAGCAGTAAAATGGAAAAATAAGCCACTGCATGGTCAATATTTGCACAATATAAGTGGAAAATCAGACATCACCAAGACCTGGCAATGGCTTAAGAATGGCAACTTGAAGAAAGAAACAGAGGGTTTAATACTGGCTGCACAAGAACAGGCACTAAGAACAAATGCAATAAGAGCAAAAGTCAAAAAATCAACAACAAACAGCAAGTGCAGCCTTTGTAAGAAGCAGATGAAACCATGGACCACCTAATCAGCTGTTGTAAAAAGATCGCACAGACTGACTACAAACAAAGGCATGACAAGATAGCAGGGATGATACACTGGAACATCTGCAAAAAATACAAGCTACCTGTAGCCAAACATTGGTGGGACCATAAAATTGAAAAAGTTGAAGAAAATGAAGATGTAAAAATATTATGGGACTTCCGAGTACAAACAGACAAACATCTGCCACACAATACACCAGATATAACTGTAGTCGAGAAGAAAGAAAAACATGTTAAAATAATCGACATAGCAATGCCAGGCGATAGCAGAATAGAAAAAAAAAGAAATAGAAAAAAAATCACAAAATACAAAGATCTACAAATTGAAATTGAAAGGCTGTGGCAGAAAAAGACCAGAGTAATCCCAGTGGTAATTGGCACCCTGGAAGACCTTGAAGAGCACCTCAACACCATAGGGGCCACAGAAATCACCATCAGCCAATTACAAAAAGCAACTTTACTGGGAACAGCCTATATTCTGTGACGATATCTATAATAACAGCAACAGCATTGATAATAAAATTCAGCCATCCCAGGTCCTTGGGAAGGACTCGATGTCTGGATAAAACAAACCAGTCAATAACACCTGTCTGACTGTGTAAATAAATTAATAATAATATGTGAGAAAAGAACAGCAGAAGGAACATCAGACATGTACAGGCATTATGGGATGCCAAAGGCCACAACAGCACACAAGGAACCTGAACCAACAAGTGAACCAAATAACCCAGAGGACAGAAAGAAATATTCAAAAGATAGAACAGAACAATTGAGGAAAAACCTTTTCAAAGACTAGAAACAGAAATGGTCTCAAATAATCAGCAAGGAGAACAAAAGCAGTATTCCAGATATGGTTGGCTATTAGAAGGCAAAGATCTGGAAGGACTATGTACCACAATGAGAAAGACACTTGTTGGGTTACTTTTTTTTAATTTAATTTTTTTAAAGAGGGGGATGTAATGTATAGATAGAAGGGCAATGCATTATCTCAGGCTACCACAGGGGGTAGTAGAGTGCACCCTACACTTCTTTTCACTTTTACCAAACTCCAAAATGGAAGACTGAATAAAATTGTTGTGTTTGTCACTCAAGATCAAATGTATCTGTCTTTTCCTGAAAGACCAGAACATAACACCTGTGGGACCCCACTTCTTCTTTCCACTGTGAAAGTTGTCCATTTCTTCCTGCTCTCTGTTACCTGTCCTTTAACCAGTTATCCATAAATGAACCTGTCCCATTATCCCATGACTACTAAGTTTATTCAGGAGCCTTTGTTGATCAAAGGGTTTTTGAAAGTCCAAATATACAATATCTATAGGATCACCTCTGTCCACATGCCTGCTGACACTTGCAAAAACTCCAAAAGGTTAGTTAGTGAAGCAAGACCTACCTTTAAAGAAGCCATGCTGATTCTCCTTCAGCAAGGTTTGTCTTGTATATCTTATAATTTTATTTTTAATTATGCTTTCCATCAATTTTCCTAGTATGGATGTCAAGCTAACTCACTGGCAATTTCCTGGATTTCCTCCTGCACCCCTTTTTGAAAGTTGTTGTTACATTTGCTACTTTCCAATATTCTGGCACAGCGTCTGATTTTGGGGAGAAGTTACATATTATTACATATTATTGCTAGAAGATCAGCAGTTTCACATTTGAGTTCTTTAAGAACTCTTGTGTGGATGCCATTTGACCCCAGTGATTTGTTAAATTTTGTTGTTGTTGTTGTTTTAGGATGGCATAAAATCTCTTGTCATCTTTATTTGACTCCATTCTTCAGATTCCCTTCCTGAGAAGTCTAGTTCAGGCACACAAGTATCTGTCTGTATCTTCTATAATGAAGACAGAAACAACAGATTCATTCATCATCTCTGCAGTCTCCACATCCTCCCTAAGCATCTCTTTCACACCCTTGTCTTCTAACAAGTCAATCACCTCCCTGGAAGGTTTTCCATTTCTGATGTATTTTTAAACGTTGTTATTTTTCTCCCTGTTGTTTTTTGCCATGTGCTCTTCAAACTCTTTCTTCATCTCTGTAATTGTCTCCTTGCATTTCTTTTGCCAAAATTTGTGTTCCTTTGTGGTCTCTTCATTTGGACAGGACTTCCATTTTATGAAGGAAGCCTTTTATAGCTTCTTTGACCCTACTTGTTAGCCATGCTGGCAATCTCCTGGCCTTGGTGGCATTTTTCCTTCTTTTTGGTATACATTCTTGCTGAGCTCTTCTTTTTGTGGTTTTAAATGGCCACATTGTGATCTGGAATGAATTAACACTATTTTTCTGTGTAAACTGCTTTGAGAACTTTTGTTGGAGATCTGTATATAAATATTCATAGTAATAGAAATATAACCCTTTCCCCCACTCTTCACCCAAGTCTATCTTTCCCCTTTTCCCCCTATTTCTTTATTTTTTTTTTTCTGGAGCTACATCAGTTTAAACACAAATTGGGGATAGGGATGTGCACAGAACTGGTGGGGGTGGTTCGAAGGTGGGGCACAGACCTTTAAGGGTGGGGGGAGGTACCCTTACCCCTCCCACCATGTTTCCTCCACCGGCGCTCCATTTAAAAAATCTCAGTCGGGGCGGCAGCCTACCTCCCTGCCACCCCAGTGCCCTCCTCGGCTGGAAGTAAAAGGAAGTACCCAGCACACACATGCCCGGCATGCACACATGCGCCGGGTACTTTCTTTTACTTCCGGCTGAGGAGGATACCGGGGCGGCAGGGAAGTAGGCTGCCGCCCTAACTAAGACTTTTTTAATGGAGCGCTGGAAGGGGAAATGTGGCAGGAGGGGTAAGGGCCCCCTCCTCACACTTAAAGGTGTGCCCCCACCTTCGAACTGGTGGAACCACCGGTCATTCAAACCGGTTCAGAGGCCCATAAAGGGCCTCCGAACCGGTTCCGTGCACATCCCTAATTGGGGATACTAACAGAAAGTGAAGGATTTTCAGTTTGGTATAGTGTATATCAAATTAAATACCCAAATTCATTTCAGGATTAGACAGTCATATTTAAAAGCTTGGAGGCAGTTTGAGATTTCAGTTAAGATTGTACTCCATCCTCTCTTCTGTAAAAGTAATTGACCATGGAAGATAGTGTATTCAGTATGAAAAGCATTTGTAAAATAGTGATAGTTCTATATGACCTCCTTCTTATTCGACCCATCACCTATTACCATTGAAGTCTGCTATTAATCACTGTATATATCTCCAATTCATTCAAAGGAGGTGTCTTTCACTATGCTTTCCAGGCACGCATATGTAATAATATGTATCAGTTCCCTGTCTGATAGATTGCTAAACACCTTTGTGAAACGCAAGGAGATTACTCTCAGTGTGTCATACTTTTGTTGGTTTTCTTCTTTATGTCCTCAAACATTTCCGTCAGATTTGTCAAACAAGATTTTTTCCTTCCAGAAACCATGCTGGCTACTTTATATCAGCCCAGATTTTTCCAGATGTTTTGTGATCTCATCCCTTACTAATGACTCCAAGACCTTGCCTACTGTCAAAAGCAAACTTTACTGCAAATCTGCAATTCCTTGACATCACCTTAGTCCTTGTCTTATGGCATAGATTGCATTTACTTCATTCCAGTTCCCTTGGCACTTCCTTTATTTCAAATAAACTATTAACTTCTCTATTGAATGGGTATAGATTCCATTTTCTATTTTGTGAGACCTAGGACTTAAAGAATGACTAATCAAGTTTTAAAGCGCACTCCCCCAACCCCACCCCTTAAAAAAATCCTTCTCAGAATTCCATTCAGACTTATAATTGTTGGCATTATAGATTTGTTTCCTCTGAAGACACCCCACTTACAACTGCTCTTGAGAAAATTACAGGACCAATATATAACCCAAGGACTGTGAAGAGGAGATCTGTCCACCAGAGTGCCTGGTCCTTTACAAATGCATGCATTTCCTAGAAACTTCATTCTAGAGAATTCTCCCTCTCCAACTGGCTCCTTAAATGGAAAAGTATATTTACATAACAAATGTTTTACTATAGAAGAATCCTCCCAAGACAATGTAGGGATTAGTTTTGTGAGGAGGCTGATGGAGATCTCTGCCCATTTCAGGGCAGAGCATGTTACATTTTGGACATTTATCAGTTTCATAAAATTATTCCTTGCTCCCTTTGCACATCATTTTCTGCTGACCATTAGCAAGCTCAGATGATATCTAACTGGCCCACATGATTAAACAGGGACGTGCCAAGAGCACACCCATCGAGGTGTCTTCTGTGGACAACTCCACACCCTCCAGGCATTTCTCTTTATCTCAGGTGGGGGGGGTGTCATCTAATCAGCCACTCTACCCACGCTCCAAATTTTAGCTTAAAGCACCATTTATAGTGTGTCTAGGAAGGTCATTCAGATGAACAGCCCCACCCCCCCACCGCAATGCAATACAGGCACAGACATGTTCTGGGAGGGAGTCACGATGTCTAGAAAAGATGTCCCAATGAGTATGTTGCATGGGCTGGTAAAGCAGGCCTTCCCTTACCTATATACTAGGCCTGTGCAAACCCAGATCAGTAAAATCAGACATAGTCCAATTTAACCAAAATTGGAGAGGCTCAGAGAGAATCCAAACCTGAAGTTGGCCAGCCCAGTTCAAGTCGGACTTCTCAGACCCCAATCAGGGGGAAATCGGAGCTCTCCAGAGCGCCGAGTGGTGGCAAGGTTTGTGTGTGTGTGTGTGTGTGTGTGTGTGTGTGTGTGTGTTGTGAACTACACCTGGTTTCACACTCTGTACATGCTCAGAGGGAAAGAGGGAAAGTCACATCATACACAAACTGAATTGGTTCTTGGAGATGGTGACCATGTAGGAGGATCTGGGTGCGTAAACAGAGATAGAGAGAGACACACTCAGAAAGTTCAATGGGCTTTATTATAGAAAGTTGTTCATCAGGATAAAATAATCCACATTAAAAACATGTTTCCAATTCAAAGTGTAGTGTAATGTGCCTAACTAATGTATGTGTGTGCAATCAGTAATTACAGCTATCTAATAATCTAACAAATCCTAATAAAACATTTAGAGAGAAACAGAGAGAGGAGGAAGGAGGGGCCTCAGGACGGGGGTGGCAGTGATTAGTAAGGAGGAGGAAAGTGGGGAGCAGGCTAGGCTGTGCGTTGAATAGGCATCTCACCAGGTTCATGAAGAAGGCTTCAAAGGAATTGTTCATTGCCGGAACTTGAGAGCGATGCAGGCTTCAGATGGAGGAGACACGTGGGTGCTGGAGAACAGGAGCCTGGGGTGCAAGCTTTAAGTAGTCAAGCAGGCTGGGGTCAGCTGCTCAGAGCAAAGTGAAGAACCGTGGCTGGGTAGTCTGGACTTCTCACTGCGCAGCAGGTCACAGACAGTTCCTGTCCATGGAAAGAGTTCTTGCTTTTAGCCCCGCGGCTTTAGCAGCAAACTGGGATGGCTCATGAGCAAGTCTTGCTTGTAGGCAAAAGATTGCTGACTCTGTCCAGTAAGCCTCATTCTTTATAGTTGTATTTCCTTTGATCTCCATAGAGTCTATTCAAAATATCCTCACCCTTCCTGGGTCCCCAAAAGGTGACAATTTGCTGTTACCTTCTGGATATTATCTTTTAATTACTCAGGATATTAGCTCAGTATATTTGGTCAGTCCAGGGTAATCTCAATCCCATCTTCTGTTAGCTGTTATTTTGGGGAGGGGATGTTTTATTTTGCTCAAAGCAAATCTGCATCTCTGAGCTGCAAATGGGCATCGTCTCTTGTCCCCAGATTCCTGGCCTGGTCCCAGAAGGTGTTAAAAAGTATTAGTAAAAGGACTAAATCTACAGGTGTTTTCCTAGAGTGGAATTTCTATAGACAGCAACTGATTATCCCCTTTGGGCATAGCAGAACAATCATTGACAAGGATTAACATAGACTTCTTGCAGCAGGAAAGGGGAGATCAGCCTCTGGCCTCTTCCACAGACATTATCTGATAGTGAGTTACATTTTAGCATATTGATAGCTCAGGCCTAGCCCTTGTGTTTCTGTGAGTGCCCATTTCACAATACAATGCTGGATTGCCTCCTCTTTCAAAGAGCAGTTAGCCAAGGCAGTCATGAGACCTGGGTGTCAGTTCACCTTGAGTTCAGGCATTTAATTGAACTCTTAATAAAATGGAATCAGACACAGGCCTGAATTCCATATACTTCTGGGTTGGTACCTCTGGGTCTAATGTTGGGGTACGGGTGTCTCTCCAACAGTGTCACAGTTCCAGTGGAGGGATATTCTGCCCATCTGCCCACATGTCTGTACATATTTATGTATTTTTTAAAAATGTAAAATGTTTTTAGCTAATTGCCCACACACAAAGCAGCCGCTTTTGATTTGTACCCAAATTGGAACTCCCCCAATTTGAATCATGAATCCACTCTCATTTGCTACCAGAGACTCTACACTCAGAACACCTCAGAAACAACAAAACCCAGTGCCCCGTGGGCTTGTGGGCATGGTGGTGGTTGGCACCCTATGTCCATGACACCACCACTCGCTCTGGGCCACCCTGGTGCCCCCCAAGTGGAGTTATGGGGCTGCTGAAATCCCCATTATTCCCTGGGGGGAAGCTTAAAGACACGCAAACTTCAGAAATTCTTTTAAAATCACCGCTTTGCCCAGTTCCTTTGAAATCCGGATAGTAGCAGGCACCCATTGGGGCACTACTACCTGACCCACATTTCTGCCCCCAAAGCCCCTTTTCTGCCCTGAATCTGCCCCAAAGACATTCAAACTTCAGAAATTCTTTAAAAATCAACCCTTTGCCCAATCACTCTGAAACCTGGAAGGTAGCAGGCACCCATTGGGGTACTACCACCTGACCCACTGTGGCATTCCTAGGAGGCACCCACAGGCAGAAATGGGCACTGTCTGTTCCCATTGTCCCATAGGGTGGATGCAGCACACATAAACAACAGCAGAGCTTTGCAAAGAACAAGGTTTCTAAAGGTCACACACATCCACTGTGTCACTCACCACATCCATTGTGTCCCACTATCCCCCACCAGAAATGCAATTGATCTACACACAATGGTGTAAAACAACAATGAAATGCACTGTCCCACATGCCCCCTTTCAATGCAGGGTAACAGCAAGCAAGCAAGTGTGATATCACAGATGCAGCAAACTAGGGCAGCAGACTAGGGCCAGCATCAAATGTGCTCTGCCTTCCCTCCCCCAAGCATTTTTCATCCACAAGCAACAGACACAGCTACATCTGTGGCACCCGGCCATAAAAGTGGATTAAATAAGGAAGGGTGCAAAACAACATTCTGCCAGTGAAACAGTGAGGTTTGGCCCCCCTCCCACCTACACAAGTAAAAGCGTGATGATAACAACAATGGCACACAGTTCTTTGGCACATTTTTTGACATTTCTGCAACAGATTGGAGCCTGTGGCACCAGCACAACCTATTGTTGATGCAAGCAATCTTGTTTGAATAAAAATGATGATGATGCTTTAAGTCACAATATGACCGAATCTTCATTGCAAAGAAGTACACACACACACACACACACACCCTGTCCTGTGCCCATCCATGAAGTCCCCGAAATACAGGCACAACAACAAACCATCCAAGGCATTTGAATTGCATAATATATATATATACTACTAGACTTGAGATTGTGTAGGGGGGAAGCATAGTATACCTGTGTGTGTGTACTCTGCGGAAGGGTTAGTGGGCTTAGGGTTCATTTTTGCCATAGCCTCAGAATGCTGCAGTTTGGGGTGGGGCATAAATGGGTGCAGGAAGGAGGCTAGAGTCTGTGCCTTCCTGCCCACTCAGAGCCTGTAGGCTGCTGGACAGAGTATATTAATACTGATATATTATGGGTACAGAGGGCTGGAGAACAGGCTTCTGTTGGGGGGGGGGTTAAATGCAAAAAAACTTTGGTATGGGGGGAAAGACATAATTGTTTTTTAAACCATGAGGCTATGCGGTAAGACTATGCGGTAAGAGGTAAAACTCTTTGGTACCCCAAACCCAACCTCCTGAAATCCAGGCTGTTCAGTCTAAATCCTTGCAAACCCAATCTTCTCATATGGCACTGCCCCAGAAAGTGGCAGCAAAAGAAAGGAAGAGCTACAGCTGCTACTGACTCTGCCCACAAAGCCAATTTTGCTCACTGTCCTGGTCACTTGCAACAGGTGCAAAGAAGGAGACACTTTACTAAGGTTTGCAAGTCTGCTATCAAGTCCATTACTGATTCACTATATGATAAGGATGGGGCAAATGAACCACTTCCTGACAGCGTTTTTAGTGTGACAGAATCTGACACTGCATGGCTTGTGCTGTATCTGACAAATATGACAAATCACAGAAGACTGTTACCACCCTGTTGACTCCAGTAGAGTATACTGATGGTCCCTGGGGGGAAACTTGCTCTGGATATAATGAGGCCTTTTGATAACCAACCCGCAAAACAAAGATTTGTTATAGTGGTGGTGGAGTACTATTCCTGGTGGTCAAAAGTTTCATTTGCTGACATTACTACAAACAAGGTGATCCAATTCATGGCTGTAAATATTGTGAGGTAAGGTCTTCCTCCTAAATAACTAGTGACTGACAATGGGACACAGCTTACCTCACTTGAAATGGAGCTATACTTGCATAACCATGGTGTAGTGAATAGCGGATTTAAGTCCAGTCTTTGTCTCAAAGCAAGCCCACATGGGGGAAAGAAAAATGCTGCATCATTCCCTCCATGTTTACTCAACAAAGGCTGTTCCTTTAAAACTTAACCGTTCCTTGGTAATCACTGCCACCACGCCCACTTTTTAACAGAGTTTAATCCCCCGCACCTTGGTGTGGGCAAAATTCCAGGGAAACTCTCTTTCTCTTTACCAACTGGAAAAGTACAGAAAACCTTCCATGTGCAGTCTACATGTGAAAAACAAACTTGGTAATGTAAGTTGCTGAGCTATCAACATTGAGGCATGTTTGCACCAGCTTAAAATCCCTTTTCCTGAGTTAAAAATCCACTCAGAGACAAGGTAAAATACAAAGAACAAAAAGAGAAAAAACCTTTATTCAAAATACTACAGACTGCTTCAGTCTGAGACTTTCTCAGCTTTTAGTTACAGGTAACAGAAACACTCAGTACTGCAAGAATATTTTCAAAGAGCACTCCAGCTGGTATTTGGAGTTGCACACTTTAAAAATCATGATTACCCAGTTGCAAAGATAATTTAAAAAGCACCCCCAGTTGCAAGGAACCTTTAAACGTACCTTTACAGGGTACAGACACTTTTACAGAGCCCTGGTAGGATAAAAGGACTCAGGTTCAGTTCCTGTTAGTTACATTAGCGATAAAAACACTATAGACCAATTGTAAGGATTTGTAAAAGCACAAAATAAAAAGAAATCCAACGCAGGCTACCTAACCCGTGGTTCCCAGGCTAAACCTTTCCCTGAAGCCAAAGCCTGTGGGTTCTTTCCCCCTTAAACTAACCCCAAGCTCCAGGAGATAATTAAGTTTCCCGCAATCCTGTCTCTCAAGTATCTGCAGATGTCCTTCTCTGGGCTGGCTGTTTGCCATGTCTCCAGGCTGTTGGCCATGTCTAACTTGGCAAAGAGGCACCATTTATCATGGTGATTCTCTTTATTTAGCAGGGGAGAGTAACTGGCCCTATATAGCCCCAGCACAGTACCTCCTGTGACTGTTGCTGGTGTCTATCTTAAGTTTTGTTTTAGATTGTGAGCCCTTTGGGGACAGGGAGCCATCTTATTTATTTATTATTTCTTTGTGTAAACCGCCCTGAGCCATTTTTGGAAGGGCGGTATAGAAATTGAATGAATGAATGAATGAATGTCTCCAGGCTGGCTGTTGGCCATGAGGGCGCCAGACTTCATGGCCGGTGTTCATGTAGCCTGCTCTCCATCTTCTCTCATCGCCCTCCTGGCTCCTTCTGAGAACAAAGACCACCTTCACTTCCTGCCTTCAGGCCCTGGCCACCGTGTGCTGAGTGGCTGATCTCCAGAGCTCACTGCCTGTCTGTCAGGACAGGGTTCATTTCCGATTCACTCTTTAGGGTAAGGGAGGGCCGATTGCTACACATGGGATGAAACACAAGACTCTTTCCTTGTACCATCCTCCAGAGAATGGCTTAGTGGAAAGAATGAACAGATTAGTGAAAGAATGTTTGCAACTGGCTAGTACATAACAACAACCCTGGAAAGAGGCAATCCATGAAACCCTTGCTTATCAAACTACTCCTTCCACTACAGGGAGGAAAAAAATCACCTTTTGAACTACTTAGAAGATGTAAAGCTACCACTAGACTTAGCCAATGGCAACAACTGATAGTGCTTTCCATGCCATCTCACCCTGAGGATGCAGAGATTCATGATCAGGTAAGGGAGAAGCAGCAAAATTTAAAATTGTTTGTGGATCAGAAATGGGGTGTGAAACAGCAAACATTCCAGGTGGTGGACTTTGTTCGATTACAGCTGCCTTATTAAGTGAGAAATGGATGTTCCCAATATTCTGGACCAAAAGAAATAATCAAAATCCAAGCAGATTCTGTCATATTAGATGTTTGGACCCTGTTTAGGGTCAGAGGCAGGACCATCATAGAATGTTGTGATGCTATAGATTAGTCTGAGAGAGGATTAGCCAAGAGGTAGTGGCCATCCATTATGTCTAGCCTAATTTCTGGGGGAAATTATGATAGGAGTTGATAAACAGTTCTGCAAATAGCTATTTATAGTTATGACATTTGCTTCTTGTTGAGTCCTTCACAGACATTTCAAGAAGCTTTTGTCTTTACCACAAAAGAAGCTGTGCACAGGTTAAATGGGGATAGCTAATTATTAGCATCTATCAGGTCTCCGGAACTTGACCACAAACATATGAGAAATATTTTTTCCTGACAGCAAAGCAAGCTTCATTCATACTGTGCATATGTTGACAAAATGATAAATCTGTAGAATAGTGTCTAGTACAAGAGTATGCCAGAAACCATTCTTCCCTCAAGTATTCTGTCACTTTCCAGAATTCTCTGCACATTTGAGCATGCTACAAAGGGCAGAACAGAACTAGATTTTATCCAAATAGTTGTTGCTGAAAATGAGTGACCCCTGGGTGAGTTCCAGGGATGTTTCTACACCCCAAAGGATCAGACCTTTATTTTACTGGGGGGGGGGTGCTGCTGCTGCTGCCGCTGCTGCCACCACCACCACTGCTGGCATCAGCAGAACTAAACAGCATGCGAATGCCTGGCATGTGAAAAGCTAGCCGAGAAGTGGCACATACTCACCTACCACCACTTCCCTGCTTACTTTTCACACGCCCAGCGGCATGTTGTTTAGCTCCTCGTCACTGTCGGCAGTGGCAGCAGCAGTGGCCAAGGTGGCAGGAAACTGGAGCTCATCATTTTACATTTCTTTTAAACACCCTCATCTACATGTTTCCTACACATATGCAATTGTGGATCTGGAAGAGCTGCCATTCGGATGCATTCGCTTACTTGGTGTGGTACAGCCATAAAGAATACAGCTTTTCATCCTGGATGCACTATCTCAAAGACAGCAACAGTCCCACAAATCTTTCTGGGTGGTCTTGCAACTTGACACAATGCAGAGGAAGAGGGAGACCATATCCACAGAGGTGTCAAGGGAGAAAAGAAAACTAATTCTTGTGAGCTCATTTAAAACTATCTGCACACATTCTCCCGACTGAACTTAACCATACTCCTTTGTAATGCCAGGTTGGTTCAAAATAAGATCAAAATCATCCATGATCTGATTGATCTGCCTGTGTTTAGGGAAGAGGAATTCTCTATTTAACCTTCCCACCCTCTCGAACTAAATTATAGGCATGGGCATTGCCTCAGAGTTGGGGGAGGAGGGAAGTATAGTCACTCCACTCCTTCCTTCACCTATCAGCGGGAGCAAAGGTCTGAGCTCCTCTCCAGGAGTCCAGCAGACCAACAAACCCCATCCCCATTTCATCATCGGCATCATTTCATCATCGGCACCCCCTGCCATAAATAAAGCCCTACATTTAGGACACTCCTCCCCGCTTCCAGCTTGCTCCTTCTTCCCTTGCCAGGCAAGTGGATTGGCCACCCAATCCCTAGCCTCCAAAGGGGACTAGTTCTCCAACTCCACTCCCTTCACTAGCATTTCTACACACGTCTGCAGCTGTGGAGCTGATAGCAGCTGTTGCATACCTCTCTGAGCCCTTCCTGACTTCTGAAAGTTAACTACTGGGGTTGTCCTAGCATCTGGAGCCTCCTGCTTCTCTTGGCACACTGCCGTTTGACTAGGTAAACAACCCTGTCTCATGAAGGAGGGTAGGAAATCCCGACATGATATACACCCTGGATTTGGTCTTCTGCTTGGATCAGGTGGGTGTCCTGTGGGTGGGGACTCCTGTAGTTTTGCCATTGTCATGGACAGACTACTTCTTGGTTAAGGTTGGTCTCACAGTCACATCTGACCCTGCGGGGTGTGTGTGTGTGTGTGTGTGGACATTATTATTATTTATTTATTCATTCGAATGGTCAACTCGAGAAGGCTGTTGACCATTCCAGTAGGATTCCAAAGGGCCTTGAAGAGTTTTGGTGCTGGTTCTGCCGATGATTCTGTCGATACCCTGGTGGATACCTGAAACAGGGAACTTAACATGGCAGTAGACACGATCACTCCAAAGCTCTCTCCAACCCACTTCAAAATTAGCTCCATGGTATACGGAAGAGCTATGAGAGCTGAAGCGGCAAGGTAGATGACTGGAGCACAAATGGAGAAGGACTCATCTTGAATTTTATAAGACACAGCATAGATCTCATTTGGAGGTCATGCTGTGGCAATACAGGAAGGAAGTGATTTTATTCTACACATTCTGCATCTGCAAGTTATCATCCAGCAGAGCTGTTCCGGATTCTTAGGAATTTAAGTCAAGCCCCTTCCCTTTCAAATCTGTTTCCGGAAACAATGTCTCACTGTGATGCATTCAATAAGTTATTTGCAGATGAAATCTCTCTCATTCGGGCTGATCTGGACTCTGCAGGCCAGTGTCTAGCAATCCCTCTTGAAAGATTAGATTGAATCAGTTTCCGTTTGTGACTGCTGAGGATGTGGACAAGCTGTTTGGAGCAGTACGGCCTACTGCCTGTTCTTTGACCCCCTGCCCAACATGGCTAATTTTATCTTGCAGTGAGGTTGTTGGAGCTAGCCTGGTTGATATCATTAATATCTCACTGAGGGAGGGCAGGATGCCACCTTGTTTGAAGGAGGCAATGTTTAGACCTCTTTTTAAGAAGCCCGCTCTGGATCCCCTGGTGATGGATTTGAGTCTCCAACCTGCCATGGTTGGGTAAGATGACTGAGAGGTTGGCAGCTAACCAACTCCAAGCAGTCTTGGAGTAAACTGATTATCTAGACCCATTTCAAACTGGTGGTTGAGACAGCCTTGGTCAGCCTGATGACCTTCACCAGGGAATTGACAGAAGGAGTGTGACTTTGCTGGGATTTTTTGATCTCTCAGTGGCTTCCAATACCATGAACCATGGTATCCTTTTGGATTGCCTGAGAGATTTGGGGATAGGAGGCACTGTTTTGCAATGATTCCATTCCTATGTCTTGGGTAGACTTGATATGGTGGTGGTTGGTGTCAGTTGCTCTTCAAAACAGAAGCTATTATATGGCGTATCTTAGGGCTCCATTCAGTCAACAACACTTTTTAACATCTACATGAAACCGCTGGGTTAGGCTATCATGTATTAGCCCCTTAAATGCCTGTCTACAGGCAGTAATGGGCTGGATGAGGGATAATAAACTGAAGCTGAATCCAAGCAGGGTGGATGTGCTCCATGTTGGGGTCGTAATCTGCAAGGTTACTGGAAAAGGTGAAGAAGAGGGCAACCAAGATGATCAGGGGCCTAGAGCACCTTCCTTATGAGGCAAGACTACAACACCTGGAGCTTTTTACTTGAGAAAAAAGATGACTGTGGGGAAACATGATAGAGGTGTATAAAATCACGCATGGTATGGAGAAAGTGAATAGAGATAAATTCTTCTCCCTTTTGCATAACACTAGAACCAGGGGTCATCCCATGAAATTGATTACCAGGAAATTTAGGACCAACAAATGGAAGTACTTTTTCACGCAATGCATAATCAAGTTGTAGAATTCTCTGCCACAAAATCTGGTGACAGCCAACAACCTCGATGGCTTTAAGTGGGGTTTGGATAACTTCATGGAGGAGAGGTATATCAACGGCTACTAGTCAGAGGGCTATAGGCCACCTCCAGCCTCAGAGGCAGGATGCCACTGAATACTAGTTGCAGGGGAGTAACAGCAGGAGGGAGGGCATACTATCAACTCCTGCCTGTAGGCTTCCAGCGGCATCTGGTGGGCGACTGTGTGAAACAGGATGCTTGACTAGATGGGCCTTGGGCCTAATCCAGCAGGGCTGTTCTTATGTTCTGACGACGACGACAATATTTATTTATTTATTTATTTATTTATTTTATTCTATTTCTATACTGCCCTTCCAAAAATGGCTCAGGGTGGTTTACACAAAGAAATAATAAATAAATAACATGGACCCTGTCCCCAAAGGACTCACAATCTAAAAAGAAACATAAGGTAGACAGCAGCAACAGTTACTGGAGGTACTGTGCTGGAGGTGGATAGGGCCAGTTACTCTTCCCTTGCTAAATAAAGAGAATCACCGCGTTAAAATGCTCCTCTTTGACAATTTAGCAGAGGTTAACTTGATGGAATAGAACTTCCTGTTCTGGAAGAGGTTACATTGCCCGATAATGAACAGGTTCATACCTTGGGAGTGCTCTTGGATCTGGGTCTCACCCTAGTGCCTCAGACGGAGGCTGTGTCCAGGAGTTCTTTTTACCAGCTATGGTCGATTTGACTACTCTGTCTGTTTCTTGAGTAGAATGACCTGAAAACAGTAGTACACCAGCTGGTAACCTCCAAGTTGGACTACTGCAATGCGCTGTATGTAGGGCTGCCTCTGTACATAGTTCAGAAAATTCAGTTAGTTCAAATTGCGGCAGCCAGATTGGTCTCTGGGGTATCCCGGAGAGACCACATTAAGCCTGTGCTTAAACAGTTGCACTGACTGCCGATATGTTTGTGAGCAAAGTCCAAAGTGCTAGTTATTACCTTTAAAGCCCTATCGCTCATTAAGATCATCAGGAATGGTCTGGAAGATGGGTGATTCTAGTATGGAGAGTAATTAGTAATATGAAGAATGAAGGAGTGACAACCATGCAGTTCAAGTAATGTAAAAACAGGTCCAGAGGAGAATATATGGAAAGAATGAAACAATGTTGGCCTGAAAGTAGGGAGTCAATATATCATCTCCCTGGCACTTGTCAGACTTCGTAGGCACAGAGGAGCTTGATGGCAGTTTGTGATTCATCCTTCTCCCATCCCAAGTTGTTTGATAAGCACCATAGCTAAAAATGTGTTTTAAAATATTCCACGTGGAAAGTAAGACCTTTATGTCCTGGGCTGAAATTAAGAAAATATACAGCTATGGAAGCTGAATGTTATGAATACTCCACTGTCCCCCAAGCCAACATCAGCAATCAGATACCAAGGAGATAGGTGTTTTATAAATACTTGAGGGAAAGGGACAGAAATGCTGTTTATATAAGTAACAGCAGTTTGTTCTGAGTTGAAGTTTCAGATGGGGAATACAGCAATTATAGATGAATACCTTAGGAGCTCTCTTTTTAACTGGTTAAAATATATGTGATTGACTGGGTTTGGGGAACATTCACTTGACCACCAGGGCCCAGATGGCAAATTTACTTCGAAGTACACCAGGAGTGGTGGGTGCAAGTTCGCACATGGGTTGATTTACCTCAAAGTCCCTGTGAGATAATGAGGTGCACTCCATACACAATTCAGATTTTCCCCTGTGCACTGGAGCTTAGCCTGAATTATGCCTTTGCTAAAAAGTTCCACTTTTTACATGGCTTTTTGGGATACTTCAAAGTAACCCAACATTTCTTCTGAGATGTATGGAGGGGCTGACTATGTATGGATAGATAGACTTTTCCTAAAGCCTTGGGATGGGGAGTTGCATTTTTTAAAAAAAAATTGCTGGGTGATCGTGCGAGAGCAGATGATGTTATTAGTCTGCTGAGTCAGCGGTCTTGTGGAAGTCAAGACCAACCAATCAACAAAAAAACAAGTAAAAGATAAATTTAAAAAGGATCAATTGGCACCAATGCAAATTTCAAAGGCAAAAGACCTAGGAGAAGTATGCCATTTTTAATGCAGGCTTTATGTGTGTGTGTCGGGGGTGTGTGTTCTGTTTTAGCGTTGATGTTGCAAGTTGGCGGTGACATGGCAAGTTGGTGGTCTTGCAGAAGACCCCCTAAAAACAAGTTTAAAACTATTTTCCCCATTAAGATGGAAGTTTTGGGAAGCACATACCACACATGTGTGGTGGGGTGGGGGAGGAGGCATGGCATCCCACCCATTCTAGAATGCCATTGACCAGAAGGGATCTGAGAATGGCCTGGGAGCAAGCAGTATGAACATTCCATGGAAAAATTCAAAAGGAACAAAGCAGCCCTATGCGAATGCCCCCAGAATCTATATATATAATTCTCTAAGGTGTACCGTGGCTAATGCCATTCGTGGCAGCTCTCGTAAGATCTCGCAAGCAGAAGCACCATGGTGATTGGGCAGGGGAGATTCCATATGCAGATAGGGAGAAGGAGCCTGTCATGGTTATGGACAGTTGGAATGCAACTGCTACTGGTCAGAAGATGATTTTGATTGTAGAGGAGAGGAATATATATGGATAGTGGGCAGGAGTCTGTGAAGAGAGGGGTCATAAGGGAGGAAAGAGCCCCTTCAGGAGAATTTTGTGAATTAGATGACGAAACAAGATGAACAAGATCTGTTAAATTTGGAAGAGAGAGGGGGAGAGAGAGAGGGAGGGGGAGAGGAAGAAAGGCAGAGGGGAAGGGCGAGTAGAAGAGAGAAAAAGAGAGAATAATAAGGGATGAGAAGAGAGAAAGAAGGAAGGGCCCAAGCCTGTCAGCAGCCTGAGAGGAATGAGCAGCCATGGTGGCATCTATTGGCAGCAAGGAAGGGCCCAGTCAACCACTGCTACTGTTTGGGACTATCAAGTGGAGGGAGGCAGGCAGGCAAGAGATGGGCCCAGGCCTGTCAGCATCCTGAGGGGAACGAGCAGCCATGGCAGTGGTAGCAGCAAGGAAGGGCCTGGTCAGGTGCTGCTGCTCCTGTGGGGAGGAGCAGCAGACTCTAGTGAGGGGGGGGAGGTCTCTGGGGATAAGGGGCTGCAGCTTGGCCAATAGGTGCCAGCAATGCTGCAGCCATGACCAAGAGGGGTGGAAGTGGTGGAATAAAGGGATGGAGGAGTGACCAAGAGGGGTGAGGGGGATGGAAGCAACCGAATGGAGGAGGAGGAGCAGGAGCAGGAGTGTGGCTCAGGTGACGGTGGAGAGATCTCTGAGGTGAGGGGGCTGTGGCAGGGAGTGAAGGGAGCAATCAAGTACTAGAACATAGATGGTCTGCGCAGGTTAAGCTAGTTGTTATTATTTCTGCTTCAGGCTGCAGCTTCTATATGACTAATGATTAGTCATATAGTCCTGTGATTAAGCCTGCCATCTGGTAATGGCCCAGCAGGCAGGGGTGGGGGACAAGAAAAAAGGCACACATTTCTCATAAATGTTGCAGAACTCACCATCTTTGTTGCCCTCCTCTGAAACCTTTCTAGTTTAACAACAGCCTCCTTAAAATGTGGGGCCCAGAATTGAACATGGTATTCAAAGTCAGGTCTGACCAGCACAGAATAAAGTGGAACAATTACTTCTCATGATCTGGACGCTATGTTTCTGTTAAATGCAGCCTAAGTTCATATTTGGCTTTTTAGCAACTGCATAAACTGCTGACTCATGTTCAACTAAAACACTTAGGACCATTTCCACATGTACACTTAGGGCCCTTTCACATGCCAGACCTGGTCTCTTCCATCCTGTGGTTGTGCATTTGATTTGATTTTCTTGCCCAAATGCAGGACTTTTCATTTGTCTGTGTCTGTTGCACATCATATTGGTTTTGGCCCAATATTCAAGCCTGTCCAGACCTAGTAGTGTGGGCTTTATTTCTTATTATTATTCCAGTACAATGATTGGAAAATCTCCACCTATGGACTTTCTGTTCTTCTCCAGCTCTCTTAAATAGTAAAAAGCTATGCATACTAATCTGAATGAATAATTAATCTGGAAAAGAATTACTCTAGATTTTGATAGCTTTCTATAATGAAATACAGTCTAGAAGCACATATATTTATTGTTTTAAATTGCCCTAAAAGTGATTATGCTACACTGTTCTCATTCTTCCTCATCATAATGAAAAAATGTTAGTTATCACCAAACCCTTAAACCCAGAAAAATGGGTTTTCCTTTGCCAGAGGAAGATAAACAAATAGCTTGCTGCATCCCTTGTAAAAGGACAAAGGTCTCTGAGGCAGTTCCCCTCAAATTGGCTATACTCTACCTTCCAGCCCAAAAAGGAATGAAAAGCTGCTAGAGTTTAGGAGAAGCAGTATAGTACAATTCCAGTTCTCCGGGGCTTTTCCATTAATCTTTTTATTATGAATAAGCAACAGATCTTCAAAGTCACTAGTCTATTCAGACTCAAGGATGAGCTGTAAATGGTTAATGAATAACCACCTAGTGCTGTGATTAATTGTTTAATAGGGCTTGCAGTTGCAGAGCCAGAGTTAGTTTTACCACAATCACCCTTAATTATCCTTCATGTGTAACCACAAGGCCTTAATGGCTTGACCTAATAGCAGCATTCAGAGTTTGCTTTCTACAGTCTGAGAAAAAACAGAGCTCACCAGCTGAGAAGAGGAAATGTTCTAGAAGAAAGAAATCTAAACACATTCACATCCCTGCCTTTTGAAAATGTGAGAGAAATGAGGCAAAGCTCTACTGTAGTTAAAATACTGGTTCAATTCCATCTTTCAGTCCTATTCAGACATTATGCTGTATGTACACACAAGTGATATCTGTACATTTGTACATGAGTTTATGTGAATGACTGTACCTGTGTTCATTTAAAAAAGTGAACCTAAGTACTGGCCTTTCAAATGCATGGTACAGATAGGAAGTGTATTGCTGTACCTGTGTTCAATATAACATATGAATAGCTGTATATGTGTATACTGTACACTCATTTTACAAGTGTTCATAATGTCTGAACAGAGTTCTCATCTATCCTAGAGGTGTGCATGAAACGGATTCCGTGTTTCGTCTCAAGCTCAAAATGAAATGTGGATGGCCAGAATGTTACAATTTTGTTCCGGTGAAAACTCGGAAACCTTCTGAGTGTTCTGTCCATAGGGAACAATGGATAACTTGAAACACCCCATTGTTCCCCATAGGTAGCTCCTAGAGACACCAAAGTGAGTTGGGTGGTAGAACATGATGGGTGCATATGCAATGCATTTTGCAACCCAACCTTGAAAAATACTGCAGGATCACATAGTAAAAGGGAATCTGTCCCTCCAAATACACAACACACATTTCGAACACAGTCCAAAAATGGCCAAAAAAGGATCAGTGACCCAGAATCCACTGCCAGTGCCTGTGCTGCAGTAACATCATTGGTACAATTTGCTCTCTCACACACAATTATGACTCCATCCTTACTTTCCTAGCATAGCAAGAACTGCCACAGCAGCACTGTTAGCAGCAAGCATAGCCATAAGCTCAACTATAGCAACTTCAGCCACGTTTTGATCAAGTGCACCTTGCAATGCAGATTGCAGAGCAAACCAGAGCAGTAAGGATGTGCATGGAACAAACCAGCCCAATTCGGCTTGAATCTGAACCAGATTTGAGCCATCCTGGGGGGTTGGTTCAGGCTCAGATGAGCCCAGTCCCAGTCCAGTCTGGCTGTTGAGCTGGTTTGAGAGCTCAATGGCTCTAATTATAAAGGGGAATCCAGCAAGAATTCCCCTTTACGAGTAAAGGGCTGCGGAGGGGGGTGGGGGCAAGGAGATTCCCACTTTTACCTTTAAAACTGTGCTGTTGTGCAACAGGATGTGGGTGGCATTGGCAATGGCCACAGCAGCCATGGAGAGGACAGCAGGGGCTCCTTCTACCTCCCTGGCTGCCTCCTAAATGATAGTGCGGGCTGATCTGTGGCACATTTTGGCTTGGTTCGCCACCAGACCAAGCCACACCCCAGTTCAGCTCAAGGGTGAGACAGTTCACACATCTCTACAGAGCAGTGAGTGAAGCACAAGTTAGTCTCAGGGCCAGACATGGAATTCATCACAGCAACAACCAAGAAATACACACCCAAGCAGTCATAGAGCTGCCATTGTCCATTTTTGCCACAACACTATCTCACACAAACAAACCAAGCAAACCACAACTCAAGGAAGGAAGGCACCTAGGTTCTGCCTTTGTCAATCTGAGATCTAGCAAAACCAGATAGTTATGGCAGCAATAGCACCAAATATTATACTTGGCGCTGAGAAAAGAAAACCACAAAATCAGACGTTCCTTTCTCCTTTCCTGATGTATCATCTTCAGGAGAGGCAAACTATAAGGGTTCTCTCTCTGTCTCCCAGTCCCTTTGAAATAAATACATTTTGAAATTCCCTCCTTTTGTGTTGCCCCTCCTTCCTCCCTCCCCCCAGTCAATGGGGGCACATTTGGCTATGACAACATGATTTGTATGATAACAAGTCAACCAAGAAGCAAAGGGATCACAAGCCAATCAGAAGCCAGTGCCAGAAAACCAATTAGCAAGGGAAAAATTATTGGAGATGGAGTTCCAATAAATCAACCTTTTGCACCAACTATCCTAATGACCACTAGGGGCTTTGGGAGTGGAGGTAGTGAGTGAGGGTCTCCTTACCTGTCCCTGCTTGCCTCTATCTATGACCCCTGCTATGACTCCTCAGGTACTTCCTGTAGTGAGTCAGTCCTCTTCCTTTCTTCCTAGAGAGAAAATGGAAATAGCTCTCTCTCTCTCCCTACCTCTACCTGATTGATAGAATAGGTCTTTCCTATCTCAAATGTACTTCACCAATAAATCAATTTAGTATTTAGATTGTACAACAATCTCCATGTGTGTCCTTTAAGCAGCAGCAACTAAACTCTGCACTCTACTCTGAAACTGGAGTGGGTAGCTTCTCTTGTTGGTGCTTTGCTAAAATAATCACAAACCCCAACAAAAACTGGTCTCCAGAATGGCACCCAAAATGTTGAAATGTTTCAATCAAAATGAAGTTGTTCTGTTCTGCTCAAAACAGGCCCTTAGAGGAAGTTCTGTTTCAAACTTGAAACATTCGAAACATCCCATTTCAAGTTGAAATGTTTTGATGTTGAAATGTTTTGATGTTGAAATGTTCTGCACATCCCTGGTTCCTCCTTCTTCATGAAACCCATCGTCTATTAAGATTATAGGGGGATGTGGTGACGCCAAACTGGCCCTTCTCTTGGATTGCCTGTAGGCTCTGGAACACACACCCAAATGAAATCAGAACTTCCTCATCTCTGGTTGTTTTTAAATGAATTTTGAAAACACACCTGTTTTATCAGGCTTTTAGTTTATGACGTTTTAAAGTTTTAAAGTTTTATTTATGATAATTTTAGTTGGTTTATATGATTTTTAGGTTTTGGTTGGATTGTAAACCTCCCTGAGATTTTATATAGGGTGGTATATAAATGAAACAAACAAACAAGGATTTGAACCTCTGGTTTTCACAAAGGTTTGGCCGCTGAAGGGTTATGTTCAAACACATAACCGCAGTTTTGTGAAGATATCGAAACTACACTTATAGAGGCGGTGGTGCATGCCTGCCCAGAGACGTGGCTGCTCTTTGCATGCCACAGTTCTCGCTGGCCGACTCGCAGACAAAGCGCCACACCCCTGCCATCCACCCCCCTCTCTTCCCTATTCTGCCTGGCAACAGTGAAACATGTGGAGATTTTAAAGAGACACAACTCTCTCAGCTACTCTCATCTTCTTGCCACTGTCAAGGCAGACTGAGCCCCGCGTCTCCAATATGGGGGATGGGAGAAAGATGGGGATGGTGGACAGTAGGGCGGCGCTCCCACCCATGGCTGCACATTTCTCGCCACTCAAGTCAAGCAGGCGGCCGTCTAGGGAGATAAACTTGTGCACACCCAGCAGGCCCTTCTCAAACTGATAGCAGCACTCCACAAAAGCTGTCTAGTGTGTTTGTGCCTAACACAGCTATGCCCCTCGCAGAACATGCTGTTTTTCTGCCTGTTGGATATGGAGTTCCAGTGCATCGACCTTTTGCACCAACTACCCTAATGACCGCTGGGTCTATCCTATCCTATCCTATCCTATCCTATCCTATCCTATCCTATCCTATCCTAATTACCATTAGGAGTAGAGATAGTGAGTAAGGGTCTCCCTAACTGTTCTACCAATCTCTACTCTATGACCCCTGATCTGACTCTTCCGCACTTCCTGTGCTGAGTCACAATCCTTCCTTTCCTCTTAGAGAACAGATGGAAACATCTCTCTCTCTCTCCTTACCTATCCATTATGTAGTCCTTTAGATTAGGTTTAGGTCTTTCCTATCCAAGTGTATTTAACCAATAAATACTTAGCATTTCTACAATGATCTCCATGTGTTTTCTCTAAATAGCAGCAACAACTAAACCATCCTCTGCTACCTACTCTGTAACTGGAGTGTGTGCTCTCTTCCTACTGGTGGTAAAATTAACAACCCCCAACACTGTCCATATTTAATAAGGGTGACTTGGCATCAGAAAGGCTTTACCTGCTGCAGAAGTGTTCAGCAACAGTGGTTGTCAGGGTCCCAGCAGATAGCAGGTGGCAGGCAGAGAATGCCAATGTGTGTGGGCCCCTGGGCAGTGGTGGCTTAATGGAGAGGCAGAGTAGGCAAAATTGCCACCTACTGTGGCAAAATTTGAGGAGCAGCAAATTTTGCCCCTCCTCAAATTTTTCTGCCCCTCTCTGTGGGCAGCGGCAGCTGTGACAAGGGTGGAGTGGACAAGGAGAAAGTCCCCCCTTTTACCTTATATTTTAAAAGGTAAACCATTTTTGTTTAAGGTAAAGGGACTGCAAGAGCTTTCTTGCCTATGGGCAGCAAAAAGCTTAATCTGCCCCTACCCCTGCCCCTGGGTCTGCATATGCTCAGAGCTGAGGGTTCAGAGAGAAGGGGAAACAAGTCCTATATTTTTTAACAAAAAAGGGGGGGGAGGGCGCAGTCCCTTTCCCTCTGGGGTTTTTTGCTCCCAAGGCTTAGTAATGAGAAGGGCCAGGCAGTGACGGATGCTGATTCTGAGTGGACCACTTGCTCATGAGAGTGCCAGACCATGGGGACACCCCATCACAACTCATGAGAAGGACCACCAGAGCCGAGGGGAAAGAAATGCCAAGCAAATTCAGTAATGATGCCTGATGGCAAAACATTCACTTCTCCCACAGTTTGCTTTCTCACAAGAGTGATAGGCCATTGGGGCTCTATATTGAGCCAGTGTTGCTCTATGGTGGAAAGATACAAGAAATTTAGGGCTGACAAGAGGAAGTACTTTTTCACACAGTACTTTTTCACACAGCATAATTAACCTATGGAATTCTCTGCCAAAAAATGTGTTGACAGCCACCAGACTGGATGGTTTTAAGGAGGGCTTAGATAAATTCATGGTGGACGAGTTTATCAATGGCTACTAGTCTGAGGGTTATAAGCCACCTCAGCCTAAGAGGCAAGATTCCTCTACATTGCAAGGGAGTTGTAGGAGAGCAACAGCAGGAGAAAGGGCATGCACTCAGCTCTTGCCTGTGATCTTCCCAGAAGCATCTGGTGGGCCACTGTGTGAAACAAGATGCTGGACTAGATAGTCCTTCAGCTTGATCCAGCAGGGCTGTTCTTATGTTCTTTTGTATGTCTCATACCACATCCACTTCATCTCCTCATTTAATGTTACAGGTGCAGTGTGGTATGCAACTATGTTGGAGGGCAGCCACGCTGCTCACATCATGTAAAAATTATCTGACCCTTTGTCAGAGACACCATTTTCTATTGCCTGTGACAAGAAAAAATTGGGGACTCTTCTGGCCCTAATAGAATGTGTGATAATAGCATGGGAAGAAACTACATCAGTTGCCTGATCCACTTAGTTCCATCCCAGCTCCATCTGGTCCAGTTTATGTATTCAGCAAAATCAGGTTGTAAAGCTTTTCCTGGAACGAGTTCAGGTCTTCAGGGTCACTGCATCCTAGCATATTAAAAGAGCTTGCTAATGTACCCTTAGAATCACTGACTGTTATCTTTGGGAAATCCAGAACAGGTGAGGTGCCATAGGATGGTGACAGGCTGATATTGTGCCAGTCTTCAAAGGGCGGGGTGGGGGGGAGGAGAGTCCAGGAATCTATAGGCTAATAAATCTGACTTTGATTCCAGGGAAGATACTCGTTATAAAACAGTCCATCTGTAAGCATCTTGATAGCAATGCAACCATTAGTAGAAGCCAGCATGGATTTCTCAAGAATAAACCCTGCCAGAATCGGAATCCCGCCCCCCTTCTTTTTTAAAAATTGGGTTACTTAGCAGACAGTGGGAATACTATGGAGATAACGTGTCCTGATGTCAGCACAGCATTTGAAAATGGTGCTTTTCTTAGGAAAATGGTCAGGTGCAACCTAAATTAAAATAGTGTCAGGTGGATTCACAACTGGCTGGAAAACGGTACTGAAAATGCGCTCGTGAATACTGCTAACAGGGAAGTCAAACAGAACTTCCTGTACTGGGCCTGGAGTTTGAGTAACTCAGCTTTATTCAGAACAACTCCCAGAGCTGGGAAAATGAGTCCCGGCCTCCAGTGATCCGCACTGCACCAGACAGCACAGATTGTGTGGGCACAAGATGGTGTGCCCATGATAAGATGTAGGATTGTCTGGGGGGGGGAGATAGTTGGGGGAAGGTAGTAGCTTCCCCCCGCCACTCCCCATCTGCATAGCCTCTCTGTCTCTTACTTGAGCAAAGCACTCTCACTTCCCACTTCGTTGTAGACTGCTCAGTTTGACGGCTCAATATTGAGCCAAACCCACCCCCTCTGATTCAGGGGGTTCTAAGTTAATTTTTTTTAATTTTAAAATAAAATACCCTTTATTTTAAAATAAAGGGTATTTTAGGCCCTTAAATACCCAGGGCCTAAGCTGTTTAGGGCTTTATAGGTAATAACCAACACCTTGTATTTTGCCCGGAAACATATCAGCAGACAGTGTAGTTCATTCAACACAGGAGTAATATGGTCTCTCCTAGATGACCCAGAGACCAATCTGACCACCGCATTCTGGACCAAGTGCAGTTTCAAGAGTACATACAAAGGCAGCCCCACATGGAGCACATAGGTTACCAGCATATGTACCACTGTTTTGAGGTTGTTCATCTCAATAAATGGATGCAGCTGGCATATCAGCCGAAGCCAATAAAAAAGCAGCCCTGGCCACCACCTCAACCTAGGAAACCAGGGAGAGGTTTGGATCCCAAAGCACCCCCAGACTGTGTACCTATTCCTTCCGGGGGAGTGTGACCCCATCCAGAACCAGCAGATTAAAACCATCTCCTTGGTTCTGACCCCTGTACAATGAATACCTCCGTCTTATCTGGATTCAGCCTTAGTTTGTTATCTCTCATCCAGCCCATTACTGCCTCCAGGCAGGCATTTAGGGAGATTATGCCTTCTCCCAATGATGTTGACATGGAGAAATAGATTTGGGTGTCATCAGCATACTGATAACACCGGCACCAAATCTCCTGATGATCTCTCCCTGCGGTTTCATGTAGATGTTAAAGAGCATTGGAGACAATATGGAGCCCTGAGGGATACCATAGGAAAGTTCAGATTTTGAAGAACAGCATTCTCCAAGAGACACCATCTGGAATCTGTCTGTGAGGTAAGAGCGGAACCACTACAAACAGTGCCTCCCACCCCCAATTCCCTCATATGTTCCAGAAGGATACGATGATCAATAGTATCGAAAGCCGCTGAGAGATCCAAAAGGACCAACAAAGTCAGAATCCCTCTGTCAATTCCCAATTGCAGATCATCCATCAGGCCAACCAAGACAGTCTCCACCCCATAGCCTGCCTAAAAGTCAGTCTGAAATAGATCTAGATTGTTTCCTCCAAGACTGCCTGGAGCTGGGAGGCCACCACCTTCTCAATCACCTTGCCCAGCCATGGAAGGTTGGAGACAGGCCTGTAATTGCTTAACTCTGAGGGATCCAAGGCAGGCTTCTTCAGAAGTAGTCTAATGATTGCCTCCGTAAGACAAGGAGGCATCCTGCCCTCCCTTAGAGAAGCATTTATGATCTCTATCAGGCCCTCTACAACAGCCTCCCTGCCAGATAGTATAGGCAAGGATCAAGAGGGCAGGTGGTAGGTTGCACCATTCCAAGCAACTTGTCCACATCCTCAGGGGTCACAAACTAAAATTGATCTAGGGTCATCACATAAGAGGAGCTGCTGGACACCTTCACATCAGACTCTGTAATTGTGGGATTTGAATCTAAGTCGCCCCAAATACGAGAGAGTTTGTCCACAAAACACTCATTACAAATGTCACAGCAAGTAATTGTTGGTTCCAAGTACTGATTCAAGGGGGAAGGGGTGTGCAATAGCCCCTTCATGACCCTCAACAACACTGCCGGACATTAACTTGCAGATGCAATACGAGAGGAAAAGAATCACTTCTTTGCAGCACATATCGCCTGAGCATAGATCTTCTCTCTATGTAAGAATCTGTCAGACTCGAGTTGGGTTTTTCTCCACTTGCTCTCTAGTCTACCGTGTTGCTTCAGCCCCCATAGTTCTTCCGTATACCAAGGGGCCAGTTTTGAAGCGGGTCGGAGAGGACACTTCGGAGTTATAATGTCCACTGTCCTGGTGAGCTGATTATTCCAGTTCTCCACCAGAGTGTCAACAGGTTCACCAGCAGAGCCAACACTAAATCCCCCCAAGGCTTCTTGGAATCCTATTGGATCCAATAACCTTCTTGAGTGGACCATCCTAATTGGCCCTTCGCCCCTGCGGAAGTGGGATGTGGTCACGAGTCCAACCTTAACCAGATGGTGATCCGCCCATGACAATGGGGAGATCACAGGTGTCCGCACCCAAGGAACACCGTTCAGAGTGAAAGACCAGATCAAGCGTGTGACCAGCAGTATGTGTTGGTCCCAAGACCACTTTGGATAAGCCCATAGTTGTCATGACCGCTATGAACTCCTGAACCGCTCTAGACGGATCAGTCCAAAAGTGGACATTGAAGTCCCCCAGCACCACAAGCCTGGGAGACCAACACCAAGCCTGAGACCAAGTCCCTCAGCTCAGTTAGAGACTCCATTGGGCAGCAGGGTGATCAGTACATCAACAGAAATCCCAATCTATCCCTGGTCCCAAAACTTAGGTACACATTCAATATTTAACCCGTTTAAATTAAATTAAATATATGATACATAAATAAATAAATAAATAAAATACAGTCAGACACTTCAACAGGGATCCTTTACGTATAGTTAAAGTAGTCCTGCACAGTGGAACTTTAGGAACATAGGAACATAGGAAGCTGCCATATACTGAGTCAGGCCATTGGTCTATCTAGCTCAGTATTGTCTTCACAGACTGGCAGTGGCTTCTCCAAGGCTGCAGGTAGGAATCTCTCCCAGCCCTGTCTTGGAGATGCCAGGGAGGGAAGCTCTGATGCTCTTCACAGAGCGGCTCCATCCCCTGAGGGGGATATCTTACAGTGCTCACACTTCTAGTCTCCCATTCATATGCAACCTGCTTAGCTAAGGGGACAGGTCATGCTTGCTACCACAAGACCAGCTCTCCTCTTTGTAATCACAGAAGTCGAGTGCAGTTCTCCTATCAGCATTCTGCCAATGGGGGATGGGCAGCAGGATGCTGTCAGCTGAGAGAAGCATGAGGTAATTTTGAGGAAGTGTGAGGCAGTCACTTTCTGCCTGACCTACAAGAGGAGGTGGGGGAAGGGCAGAAAAGGATGCATCTTCAAATTAATTTGATACACCTCCAAACTGTCACAGCTTCTCCCCCACACTGCTCTAATGACCCACCTGGCTTTCCCCCTCTGTCTTTCCCATCTGGCCCCCCTCCCTCCCTTCCCTTAGAGTTCACATTCCATAACTAAAGGATCAGTATTGCATTTGCATTAGAATCCAGAGGCTGGCTTCCCCTGACAATGTCAGAATACTGGCAAACATGTCAGCATTCCCGCTTCATTATCAATCCTGCCATACTCTGTATAACTTTGCCAAGACTTGCTAGCCATAGGCTTTAATGGGGCAGGAAACCCTTAATAACCCTTGAACCACTGCTCAAAACCTCACCAGACCACTAAAAGGCACCCCTCCTAGACAAGCCTGAACAGAGGATATCAGTCATTTTCACCACATTGGAAAGAAATACATCACACACCTTTCTAAAGACTGGACAAAAAAGGACCATGTGTCAATTTTCAGCACTTTTAAACTTGCTGTATTTGTGCCAATAGTTATCAGATTGCTTTGAAATTAAGACACATGTGTGGGCTTTGTCCAATAGTTGATGCGTGCTAGGTTTCAAGGTATTCACTCAACAAATGTTATATTTATAAGCAATACAATTTTGATGAGGCTTATAATGGTGGGAACATATTTTTGCTACTCGCCTTAACTAAAGGGCCCTTTTAATTTGTTCTTCTAATCCATTTAAAAATCTATGAAGGAAGGTACAAAGCGGGAGGGATGTTTAAATATCATCATTGAATGTCACCTTTCTCACTCCCCATGCTCAACAATTTGATTTTGAAGAGACAAGAACTCTATAAAACAGAAATCTGTATTTGTGCTGGGAAGGAATGGATTTTAGCTATGTTTGTTGGCTTAAACTTAGAAACTTTCACACAGTGCCAAATGAAAAATAAATCTTCTTATTGTACAGTTATACCAAACTGGCTTCACAGTTTCCTCTTTATTTTATTTTTTTTAGATTGCTATTTTGATTTTTAAAAAAATAAATAGTGGAATATGGCGTTATTTTAACTTTTAAATTTATGTCCTTCCTGACAACAGGTAGTCACAGTTGCATTCTTGGAGAAAAAAAAATAAAAGTATAGATGCAGGAAATAAAATTAATTTTAAAATATATGAAAACATTTATTCTGTGCATCAGCCCAAGTGAACAGACGAGCCTCTGACTGATACCCACCACAGACTGTAGTTTCTTGAATTGATTGATTAATAGGACAGAAATGAGGAGGTGTGAATTTATTTTGGACTTCGACAGGGTTGAAAAAGGTTTGGCAAGCTTCAGCTGGGCTTAATCTGCATTTTGAAGCCTCTGAACTATGACCACCTACTGGCACCTTCTCGTGTGTTCGGTCCCACAGAAAGGAAACATTCTGCTCTAGACCTCATTTTGGCTCAGGCGCCTGGATTTCTAAAGGTACTAAAAAGGCAACAGCAAGCCCATTTCAAACGAACAAACTACCCTTTCGCCCTGGTGGGATTGATTGAATGTTTACAGGAGGAAATACAAAATAGTAAAGGGAGAGGAAGGGAGCAAAAACAATTCCCCATTGTTTATGCTGATTTTTTTAAAAAGAAAAAAGAAAATCTTTCACGCCTTTAAAAGAAAAATCAAATTCCACGGGGGTCTGTTTGACATGAAATGTGGCCATTCATTTAACTGTGTAAAAGGTAGCAAAGGAACAATAAATAACATTTCAAATGAGGGGAGAAAAGCAGGCTGAGGCAGAATAAAATGCTGATATGCAGCAATTTTTATCTGTGTGGGGAAAAAAACCTAAAAGCCAAAAAGATTTCTCTGTATTCTGCAGTAGGGATCATTAACAACAAAGCCCTCTTTTCAAGACAGCCCAACACTCCCCATCAACCCTTTTTCCTGGCATGAGTAGGAAACACCCTCAAATGTAACATAACAGTAACAAGAAAAGACATCTTCTTAAAGAAATTTTGACTCGTGGTTTAATGCTTTATAAGCATTTTAACAGAAAGTTGTTCCACACCCAGTCAAGTAAAGAATGCACATGTTTAATGCTTGTTTAGTCTTCTGATTATTTTTACAACATCTGCAATTAAATGCAGATTTTACAACTCTCTGATTGTGACTGGATAAAAGAGGATTGGTATACGCATATATACTCAAACACAAAAAGAAAGGGAGCAAGGAAGAGTAATCCTTAAATGATCTTCATTCAGAACAGTTCTGCCTTGCATCTGCTTTACTGTATGATCATGATTGACATTTTTTTAGAATAAATGTGGACAATATTTTAAAAATGAATTTCATTTCAATAATTCAAAAGAGAGCAAAAGTTAAGGATTTGGTACAGTTCTGTTTTAACAAAGGATAGTGGAGGCTGTGAAGCATCTTGTTCTTTGCAATGGAAACATTTAAAACAAAAAGATTCAACTTTGTTTCTGCCAATAAATTGTATTTCAGCAAATTGGTTAGAAACTCTGATTTTTTTTTTTTTTAAGTCTAAATCTCTTCTGTGATAATTATATTTCCCTCCAGGCTGCTGCTAATAATTTTGAATTTCAATCTCACTTATACAAGGTTGAATCAAGAGTCATCGTATCATATCCTTACCATTAGTTGAATGCAATCAACTGATTTGCTGCCCAATCCTATACATATTTACCTGGGAGTAAACCTCACTGAACTCAGTGAGACTTATTTCCATGTAAATATGAATAGGATCAAACTGTTGATTATGTACTATGAAATTGAAATTAATTACTCAAATCCTAGTCAGTTTCATAATCCCTTATTCATTTTTAAATGGATAATTACTCTGCTTTCTTGATTTTATTCCATGATATGCTATTCTAATCTATCCCTATCCTTCCCCTCCCCCTCTTTCTCACAAACACCCCTAACTTGCATATTAGACAAATGCCTGCATGAAAAATGGAAAAGAAAAGAAAAAGATTGAAATACTTCCCCCCCCCCAAATGCTGATAAACATCTAGAACAGAAATTACGAGGCAACCCCCCCCCCAAAAAAATTAGGCAGTTATTCAGTGACAAATTATGCCAAGAACTAAATTCATGAGCAGTCTAGGGTGTCAAGCCAGTGCAGTCAGCATTTCATCCCATCCACTAGCAGTTTCAAAACGGCTGGAGGAAGGAAACAGACAATGGCCTCATTCGCATGTAATGGGAAACCAGAGTTAAATGGGGCAGAGGTTGAATTTCTTGTATGTCCAAATGCATGGAACCCCAACCCCATTGGAAAAGTGACCTGATGTTTCCCTCCCCAAACTCCAGTTTGAACCCTCGGTCTGTTGTGAGTTTCGCTGCTCCTACCTGAGGTTAGCAGCAGGCTGCTGTATGTCTGAAATAAAAAAAGGAGGCTGGATTCTCTGAAACTAGTGTTGGGAGAGTAAGCTCCTCCCTCTCTCCATTCCAATTGGCTGCCAGAGCTGTCCTTCATGTAAAGGAGGAAGCCCGGCAGCCAGCCCCACCCCCCGCCTGCACAGCCAGTTCCCCCTCCTCTCTGAAGTCTCCCTGGCTGCAGTTCAGGTCCTGGCCCTTATGTCTGAATGCAGATAGATGTGTGCGTGGTTCTGGGGGAGGGTGGAACCACGGGTCCATTGGACCCTCAGTTCCGTGTTACATGCGAATGTGACAAATGTGTATGTTTCTATGGAACTCATTGGCAGACTGATGTCTTTGTAGTTTGCTTTGTGGCACTAGAATATTGTTAAGTTTGTAGTGTAAAGGGCATGGTGTTGGGGGTAGGGAGCTATACCAGCACATAAACTGGGCTGAGGGGCAAGATGTCCTTCCTTCTGTATGTACTGTATGTAACAGCATTATTTTTTAAAAAAATTAAATGGCACTTTTAAATAACTGTATAAGCAGGGCTTTATTGTTGTCAGAATTTACCAGGGCACAGATCCAGAAACTATTTTCAGTATAAGACTTAATCCTGGGCATGGTAAAGTGCTAATAAAGAAGAATGTCTCGTGTTCAGCTGCCTTTCCCTTCAGAATGAAGTATCGGGGGGGGGGGGGGACTCACACACACCTGGAATTAGGGAGATAGTCTTTACAAAGCAACGCGTGTGACTTCCAACAGTGCCTGAACCCCAGCTTCTCTCTTTTTAGAAATTATGTACTGATTAGAAATAGCATACCTTCCCCCAGCCTCTGTGAAGAAAATCTACACGTGTGGTTAAATGAGAGTTAGAGATGCAAAATGAAAATAAAGACAGTCACCCTTTAAAAGCATTGGCTTACATCCTGATTAACAAAGTACACACACTTCCAGGGGCTGGAAGGGCATGGCAGCCATAGGAGCTCTTGTGCACCTCCCCCTGTTCCCTGTGCGAGTGCAGTTGCTCAAGAGCTTTTAGACTCGGGAGTGCTCCCCCTGCTCCAGAAGAGTTCTGAAAGTGTTGAAAACACATTCTCTGGAGCACTCCAGAGTCCAAAGGCTCTCATGAAACTGAGCCTCCACGGGGGGGGGGGAGTTGCGTGAGCGCTCCCATCACACTCCTGCAGCCTCTAGAAGTGCGAGCACTTTGTGAGTCTGGATGTTAGCCACTTAATGTAATTAGCTGGGCAGAGGTGTTGCTGCAAGAAGGTTAAGCAACTCTGAACCATTGGTGAAGTCTGTGAACTACAGACTCTGAACTGTGCTGTTGCTAGAAGGTTTGGAGACTGAACTGTGGCCAGCTTGGAAGCCCAGAGAAATATTTTTTACGGCCACTGCAGGAGATACAGTCAGCGAAGTGGAGCTGGAGATAGTTCTTTGGTGTAGCTTCTGAGACCTAACTGAGAAGGAGACGGGATCTAACCAGGGGGCACTGGAGAAAGGATGGGTCAACACCATGAAGATGCACAAATACTGACTGCAGTAGTGCTCTGTGAGGTTTGCTGACATCAGCTCTCTGTGCCCATGCAGGATCCTTCTGGCAATCAACAACAGATGTGTACTTGCATGGTGCTCATCCATAGAGTCATAGCATTTTAGAGTTGGAAGGGACCTTAGACATCTTCTAGTGAAACCCGTGCTCAGTGCAGGAAACCTCCACGGCATCCCTGAAGGAGATCCTGTCCCTGCATGAGGCAGACTGTTCCACTGCTGAACACCTCTTCACCATCAGGAAATTCTTCCAGATGTCTAGCCTAAATCTGCTTTCATCTGGTCCAGCTTTCATCTATTTCTAATCTGGTGGGCCACTGTGTGGAACAGGATACTGGACTAGATGGGCCTTGAACCTGATCCAGCAGGGCTGTTTTTATGTTCTTAATGCCACCTCTCAACACCTACCAGTAAGGACACTGAGCCTCCCTCCTCTTCCTTGGGTACTACTCAGCAGGCTCAGCAAACTACTACCTCTCCCACTCTAGTCGTGGTCTCATCTCTGAACTGAAGTAAACAATTATACTCCAGGCTGTAAGAGGATATGATTTTTTGAAAATTATCACTTAGTAAAAGCACAGGTAAGCTTTAAGTTGCAGAGAACTCCACCTACTAGAAGCTTAGGGAGCATCCCCCCCACACCTGCCTTGCACAGCTGTTTTTTTGGGGGGGGGTTGTTTGTTTGTTCTGGGTTCTTGTGAAGGATTAACTCAATTCATTGAAGCTTGTAAATAAAAAGTACAACCTCATCAGTGTCTGTGCCACAAGGTGGCAACAGAGCTTTAGATCTTCAGCATGCTTCAAGGAACCTGGCCAGTGTTTTGTTTTGGTGTGCGTGTGTGTGTGTGCGTGTGTGCGTGCGTGCGCATAAACCTGATACCCCTGGCATGCTGTCTGTGCAATAAAAGGCATTCTCCTTTTCACCTTGCTATGTTTTCTAAACAAGTGGGGTTTGGAGAGAGAGAGAAAGAATGCTGCCTCTGCATATTTCAGCATCTTCGCTAGGTACAAAGCACTTTAGTATACAAGAGGTTTTACAGCTATTTTTCTTGCTTATATTGACACATCTTTAGTACAGTTAGACATGCACCAAAATATTGCATGTGATGCTAAGGTTTTCAGTCTCCTGGTATGGTTCATGGCTTGTGGCAAAGGCCCAGCTCTGCTTTTGAGTCTTTTTATCAAAGATAAACTGACAGGCTTTCCACTCAAACAGTCACACAACACCACAATTGTTTGTTTGTTTATGCATATCTCTAGGCGGTGTACACAATATAAAACAAGATAAAACAGACTAAAACAATAAAACAATTGCACAGGTTTAAAAAAGTTTTTTAAAAATTTCATAGAAAACAATTACACAGTTTAAAATTAATTTCAGTTAAAAGCCTGAGAGAATAGGTGTGTCTTGATGGTCTTCCTAAAAGCAAACAGAGATGGAGATGCTCTTATTTTAACAGGGAGCATATTTCAAAGCCCTGGGGCAGTCACAGAGAAGGCTGGTCCCAAGTCTCCACCAAATGAGCTGGTAGCAACAAGACTTGTTGCACTTCCTCTGAGTCCACACCGATGACCAGCTACCCTGGAGCAAGCTCTCATTCAAAGATAGCTTGGTCATCTGTATCATCCTGCAAAGTGGTAGTAACTAAACTCATCAGATGCAGATGTATGGTAAAATGGTGTTAAAACTGTGATCAGTATGAGTTGTCTAAAGGCAACTCTATTACAAACAATGTGAAAACAGGCATAACTCTAAAACAGAAGTCACAGTGGCTCTCTCTCTCTCTCTCTCTCTCTCTCTCTCTCTCTCTCTCCCCCAAATTCTAGTTCAGTTAATGGGGTCACCGACCCAGTCAAGCTCCTGTGACACTTCCAGTTCCTAACTAAACATGACTATATCAATCAATCAATCAATCTTTATTACAATCACAGACCACCATAAAGTACATTTTAAAACCTAAGTAGCAATATATTTTATACTCTAAGACTATCATAAGATGATTTAAAATATACAATAAGAAAAATAAAAGACACTAACATACATTACTAGCATAAAATGATTTAAAATACAAAAAATAGGCATGTGACTGCACTAAAAATCTAGCTATGGCTCTAATAAGAGACATAGTGGACTCTGGGCTACATATTGATTTAACTATGGCTGCAATAAGAAGCATAGGAATAAACCATGTAGCAGTACCCTAGATCACATTGCATGCTTTTAAAGTAGGAAAAGGTTTAAAAAGATTTAAAACATATAAAATCATGACAGTCATCATTTAAAATAATAAGAGCTAATATGTATTAAAAGGATATCATATAATATACACAAAAATATAAGCCAGTAAAATAGTAGCCAGGAAGTTGTGGGTCTATAGGTTGTTGGGTTGCCACACTAAGGCAGTAGCCATGGCTGTCCTCTAGTTCATAGAGGTGGGCTCTGGGCACCCGTGGTCATCGTCCACCGGATATTAATCGCTGAGGCCCAGCACCTGGCGACACTGTAGGTGGCGGCAGGGTTGCTATCGGAGAGCAGCAAAGAGGTGTAAAACTGCTCTGTTCGCCCAGGATAGCCATGTAATAGTGGTAAGATGAGGGAGGCACAGATGTCCCTGTAGAACAGGCACTGCAGAAGAACGTGTCCTGCTGTTTCTACCTGCCCTGAGCCACACAGGCACTTGCGAATATGATTATATGCAGGACTCATGTTTTATTGTGCCCAACATGTTTTAGAAAGAAAAAAAATCCTTCATCAGGAATTATCTGAATGGCTCACATACTCTACTCAGGTTTCTTGTTGATTTCTGCAAAGGCAACTCTGCCCCACCACTTAAACTGCTGTTAAAAGGGGAGGGATTACTTAGAAGAAATCAACAAGATCCCAGAAGAATGTGTGAGCTATTCAAATAGCCCCCGGCGATGTATTCTTTCTGAAACACACTGTGCACAATAAATCACTGGCACTTTGAAAAAGCTCCTCCCCATCTTTTTCTACTTTTTTAAATTAGGTGCCTCCCCTGCATTTGTGGCCATATGCAGGTCTCTCCCATTCTTCCTCCTGTTCCTGTTCTGCATGTGGCCACATTCAATTCAGGACCAAAAGTATTGCTAGAAGTTCATTGAATCTGTGACGCCTTGTGCAAAACTGCTCTGAGGACAGGTGGAGGAGGAAAATGTGCAATGGCTGCAGCCAATCAACCTGGTCAGTTTTTGCAAGATACATGTCATACTGGCAGAGACAATATGTGTCCAACTCTGCTCAAAAGATCAGATGAATATGAAGTGTTCAGGGAGGCAATAACAGCAGATACAGTCCTGACCTCCTCACTTCCCTGTGTTCTTTAACCCTAAGAACAGGCCACATTCACACATAGCGTGGAACTTGAGTTTAAGGAGGCAGAGGTTGTCTCACTGTGGCATCTGAATGCACGAAACTCCAGTTCCATGAGACAAGCGACCCAAGGTTTTGTTTTTGAAACTCTATCTGAACCCTAGGTTATAGTGAGTTTTGTCGCCCCAACCTGAGGTTCAACACAGTCTGAACCAAATTCGGAACCACAGGCTGTAGTCTTGCTGATTGCAGAGAGAGTGCTCTCCATTACGTCTGCATTTGGACAGGAGAGCGGGGTGGGGAGTAGAACCGTGCGGGTCCATGGGACCTACGGCTCCATTGGGTCCACGGGTCCACTGGAACTGAGGTTCTACATTATGTGCAAATACAAGCAGTGTCTGCTTAGGGCTTCTGCCTCACCATTTAAGCTCTGCTGCTTTATTTGTATTTCATTTCGTTACAATATGTATACCACCAATTTCCACCTTCAAAAGACTCCCAAGTTGGCTAGCAATCCCCTAAAATACAATTATTTTTTTAAAAAATCAAAAGAAAAAATCAAGGAGCTTTTCAATGGCAGAAGTTTTTTTTACTCATTTAACAGAAAAAACAGCAACTGATCAAACCAGGGAAAGATCCCAGTATATGTCCATTTTCAGGAGCGTTTATCCCAATACAAATGGCTCGGCTGCACAGAGACCTTTTCTCAAGTCAGTGGAGTGAGTCATAGAAATGATGTTCTACTCTCCTGGCTGACTCCCAAATCTGTGGTTTCAGGGGATATATTCAGCCCCTAGGCAATTTACTGCTGGAGAATTACACAGTGTGGCAGTGGCCTCCTTCTACAAAACAGCAAGAAGCCAGGCCCAAGCTCAGCATTCAGCATTTGGTGAAGTGGGCTCCCCCGCCCTTCAATAAGTAAAACACCTCATTATGTAATTGTCTTTGTATTGGTCCCCAGCAATAACTTTCCATCTTCCAAGAGAAGTAATGAACATTAAAATATTACAGCAACCTCACTGCCTTTTCAAGGAGGGAAGCATTACTATCTTTAGAAACTGTAAGGTTTAGTAGTTTGTTGCAGGCTATAGAGCTGGTATCAAGGAACACTAGGGGAAGTGCTTCCCTGCCCCCCACCAAAGCCTCAAAAAGCCTTAGCAATTGAAAGCACATTGTCAGATGCTTTTCCAGTTAGGGTTCATCTTCTCTGGGCCTCTCTAATCCCTCACCCTCTAAAGAAACCCTCCCATCTACATTAAATTACTGACCAAATATTCCAGTTATTTAATAGGGAGCTCTATTACTGCACCCAAAAAACAAACAAGCTTCCCCATAATTATTGTAATATAGTATTTCAGGAACTAGGTGAATACAGATTGCTACAGCCACGGAAGTGCCAGCTAGTCATGTGAGTTTCCCTTGGTCTTACATACTTGCTCATAGCCGCATCACATCAACTTCCTCGTTTAAACACTACATAAGCATTGATAGGTAAGACACATGTAGCTTATAGCTACCTGCATTACAGTATTAATAGTCCCATCTTTATAGTATTAATAATTCCATCTCTTCTCAGACATGAAGTCTGAGAAGTCAAAAATATACTACAACTAGCCGACCCCACACAGAGCATCTGTGCGCTCTTAGGGGCCAACGGTTACCTCTTCCCCCGACCCACCTTCTGCCCCAGTCTCTGCTTCCTAACCACAGCTGGCCCGTGCCGGGCCCAGCCACCTCTCCTCCCCACCACCACTTCTGGCCCCCCTTTCTTTCTCTCCTCCGGGGCCTTGCCTCCACGGCCAGGCTGGGCCTGCCGCCGCCTCTGGCCTCCACAGCCGGCCCGCCGCCAAGGCAACCAGTCCTCCAGGGTGCACCTCAGCCAATCAGGTGTCTCTGCCGCCCAGCCAATCAGCTGGGCGCCAGGACGCACATTCCAAGGCACACCCAGGAGAATTAATAATATAGATATGTCAACCTCTTAGGAAAGACTAGTGGCAAACTTGGAAATAAAACAAGACCTATATCTTCCCTACTAGTGTGAGAAAATTGATCAAACTGGCATGATTGTGCCAGTATAGTTAAGCTGGAGAGTGTTCCACCATTATAAGTCCTGAACATTCTATTGCTTATAAAATCAAAACCATTTGTCCAATCTGCCTGGCCAAATGACCACACATCGTCCAATCTGCCTGGCCATCAACAAATATTCACTAGGTAACAAGAAACACCTCCCCGACAAATTTGGTGAAGATCTGTTGGAAAATGGCTTAGATAGAGTAGTGCCTTTTGTCTATCTACCTGGGACCCAATTGATTGTTATTTTACAATTGATCCTCAAAGCTGGGTTTTAAATGGCAGAAAAACGAATCTTTAAAGCCAACAGAGTCTATGCAGTAACAAGTTTAAGGTTACAGTGCCCACAACGTTGCCCACAATAAACATGGCGGCTGACTCACTACTCTGCCCCTGCAGCTGCCCCGACCCTGCTGCCACCCCTCCTGCATACCTCTCCCACCTGCCACTTCGTTATGGTGTGCACCCCTCACCCATTCCGGCACACACCTCACCCCAGCCCCCAGGCCCCACAAGCTGGCGTTCCCTGCTGGCTGCCCTGGCCTCCGCCCCTAGGACTCAGATGGCCTCAGCACGTGTGCAGAGTCCATCAGAGGCCATGTGGTGGGGCAGCTGGCAGGGAATGCTCCCGCCTGCTGCTCCATTCCACAGTGCACCCCTCACCCATTCGGGAGCACACCTCACCCCAGCCCCCAGCCCCGGCAAGTTGGCATTCCCTGCCGGCTGCCCCAGCCTCGGCCCCCAGGACTCAGATGGCCCGCACATGTGTGGACTCTGCACATGCACGGAGGCCATCTGAGCCCTGGAGTCAGGGCAGCTGGCAGGAACACCACCTTGTCAGGGCCAGGGCTGGGACGAGGAGGACACTGGAATGGGTGAAGGGTGTATATCTCTATGTGTCAACTCCTGTGTGCACACCTGTGTCTGTGAATCGCTATATCACTTAATGTGTACAACCTTTTATCACACTGTCACTATTACTGAACCCACTCGTTTCATTTACTTGTGTTTTTTCAGGCGGGGGGAGGGAGTGTGACTTTATTTTAGGTGAAGCTTTTCCTAAGTTTTTGGTGTTCAACATCAGGATGTTTTACCTTGTGGTTTGAGTAAGCTCTTACCCATAGTGGCTAATTATAGTTTCCTTTTTAAAACACCTGGAAATCCAAAAGTCTTCACTTTAAATGAGAGTTAAGCTGCTTCACATTTTCACTCGTGCTCTAAAAAGAATGGAAATTACAAGTTAAGATGCCCATCTTAACTTCTGCGCCATAAAAGCTGTAAAGACTTTGTACAATCTGGCAGGGGTGTAACTATAATAGGGCAAGGGGAGACAGTTGTCTGGGGGCCCACTGCCTTGGGGGGACCCCCAGAGGCAAGTCACATGACTGACTCCCCCAGCCATGCACCTGCCTGGGCTTCCTTCAAGTTGTATTCATCCTCCGAAACTGATGTGAGTGTTAAGACCTGGAGCTACCAGAACAGCATGTCTTTCTCTAGTACCATTAAATGACTTGCATCGTCCACAATTTACAAAACCTTTTAAAAAATAATTTAGGATGATGCTCTATTGTGGCACATAGGTTATATATCTATATCTATATCTATATCTATATCTATATCTATATCTATATCTATATCTATATCTATATCTATATCTATATCTATATCTATATCTATCCATCCATCTATCTATCTATCTATAGACACACATATATAAATACACACACACACACACACACACACACACAAATGTTACTATCCTTTTTGTTACCACTATTCAGCCTCATTTAAGATTTCTTTACCTTATGAGCTGAGCTTCAGTGGGGGGGGTGTGTACATTTTAAAATCTTGTCTCTGGGCCAACTCCAACCTTGCTACGCCCCTGCAATCTGGTATATGATGATAGCTTTAGAAATAAGGCTCCATGCACCTACACTTTGTCTTGATCAGAGTTGCATCCGGCAGAAATTCATTAAGGAATTTCTCTAGGAAGTGATTAGGGAAACTGTACCTGTTAAATGTCTGCCTGGATGCATCTCTCCTCAGCCCAATGTCCAATTGAAAGACCAAGGCAAAGTGTGGGTGCATGGAACCTCATTTCTAAAGCCATCATCATATATCAGACTGTACAAAGTCTTTAAAATTTATATGGAATTTAAGATAGGCACCTTAACTTGAAATTTCAATTATTTTTAGAACACAAATAAAAAAGTAAAGCGGCTTAACTTTTACTTAAACCAAAGTAAAAGTAATCTTTTAGATTACTGAATTCATTATTCCCTCATAGGTCTACAAAATGCATTATCATATCTCATGTTTGGTGGAGCTGATAAATATCTCCCCTATTCCATGATGGATTCAGATAAACAAAGAGCTCCTATTTGTTTTAAAAATAAAGAGGCAGCCTGGATTACCTTGCATACTGGAAACACCAGTAGGAATGGCTCTAATTCTCTTCTGAGCTGATCTGCCAGTCACAGGAGGACTGTACTGCATTTGTAAAGAGAAATGACTTATTACTATTATAATAATAAACTCCTTCCTTGTATGCTTCAAATCAAAATGCAATCTGGTCTGTGGAGAACACATTTCCCACTCCTCCTCCTCCTCATTCCTCTCTTCCTTTAAAACTGGGCTTCAAAACACAGGATCCAGATGCAAGCTATTTTTCCTTGCCTGAAGGATCTGGCTTCTTGGCAAAACTCCTCAAGCCGTTGTGTGGGTGGCTTGAGACTTCCCTCTAGGTCTCTCATGTGGTTAGAGCTGTCTAGGCTGCTTTGAACTTCTGGACACCATTCTCCTTTGATCCCAACAGAATTAAGAAGCAACTGTGCCTGTCACACAGGACTGTGTGACAATGTACATAAGTGCATTATCTCCTGTGTCTACATTTCACTAGAGGCTCTCATTTCCCTTCTTCCCAATCCCCTCGGTTAGACAATGCCTACCAACAGTTTTTGTCGCAAGATGTTTCCTGCCCAATTTCATGCATTCATTGTCATGAGTTATTGGGTAGACCAAAACATAAGGATCACTCAAACTTAAAATAAAGACTGCTCAAAATCTTATTTGATGAACCTTGCTACATTAGGAACATAGGAAACTGCCATATACGGAGTCAGACCATCGGTCCATCTAGATCAGTATTGTCTGGCAGCAGCTTCTCCAAGGTTGCAGGCAGGAGTCTTTCTCACCTTGGAGATGCTGCCAGGGAGCAGCTCCATCCCCTGAGGGGAATATCCTACAGTGCTCACACATCAAGTCTCCCTTTCATATGCAACCAGGGCAAACCCTGCTTAGCTAAGAGGACAAGTCATGCTTTCTACCACAAGACCAGTTCTCCTCTCTGCTTTACCAGTGTTGAGGTCCTGCTGTACTCAGACAACCAATGAAGAACATAACAAGCTGCCTTGTGCTGAATTAAATCATTGATCTACCTAGCTCAGTATAATGTTATTCCCTATGTTGTTGACGCATCTATTATGTTGCAGAATCTTTTCCACAACTCACCAAGTTACTTACATCTATCTATCTATCTATCTATCTATCTATCTATCTATCTATCTATTTATTGTTAAATTTATATAACGCCTTTCATTAAAAACAATCTCAAGGCGGTTTACAAAAGTTTAAAAAACATACAATAAAATGACAATAAAAATATTAAGCTAAAAATATAAAGACAAACCAAATTAAACATCTATAAAATACAAGCATAAAAACTATACATGGGTAAACTGGTCTAGTATCATTGGTAAATACTAGATCATTGATAGATTGGTAGATCATTGGTAGGTTGGTAGAGAGAGCCAGTGTGGTGTAGTGGTTAGAGTGCTGGACTAGGACCAGGGAGACCTGAGTTCAAATCCCCATTCAGTCATGATACTTGTTGGGTGACTCTGGGCCAGTCACTTCTCTCTCAGCCTAACCTACTTCACAGGCTTGTTGTGAAAGAGAAACTCAAGTATGTAGTACACCGCTCTGGGCTCCTTGGAGGAAGAGCCGGATATAAATGTAATAATAATAATAATAATAATAATAATAGGTTTTAATTAGCGCTGAACATTTTCGCCTCTCATGAAACATGCCTTCCCCTTCCCAACAGTGTTTGCACCCCTTTTTGACAAGGTGTGAAACTGTTTGCAGGAAAACAGAACTCTGAGGAAGAAGGAACATGGCCCCATTACCAGGAGAACCAGGCTGATAGTCTCTTCCCTGACCTAGCCATGTATAGTTGATGAGCTGGGGAAGAAATGCAGAAGGTGGATGGAGAAGCACATTTGGATACCTTCATCCAATTGAAAGTAAAATTGTGTGGGTGGACAGCTTGGAACATGATGTACCTCTTCATCCACATTTTCTTCCATGTAATCATGCTTCATCTACACATGATTAAAACCAGGTAAGGATGAAGGCAAGTAATAACATAAGAAATGTTCAATTCAGTGCAGTTTATTGTGACCTTTGATCAAATATACACATTTCAATCCAAACCCAAATGAAAAGTACCTTAAGGGTAAATATTAGTATAGATAGTTATATAGACAGACAGATACAGATATATAGATATCGCTATATCGACATAGATACATGTGTAAAAGCTATTACAGAAAAATAAAATAGAATAGGGAAAAAATGAAACAACCTAAAAACCCAAATTAACCATTTCTAACAGAACATGTGGGAATCTTAAGTGCAGCCATACAAAATCAGGCTACTTGATATGAGACATCAGTGTGTTTATCAGAGAGAAGTGAATTTATATAAACCACATCAGAATTATCTGGGTATCTAGAAACAAGAGGCATAATATCTCTAAAACATAAATCGTGGTAAAAAGAACACAAGAAGAACACATGACCATCTGTCTCAATATTCCCATCCCCACTGGGTCACATTCTCTCCAGATAGGGGGTGTCTCTTGAACCTACCCCACAACACAATAAGAAATGTATAGATAGCATTTTTTTCCTATTAGCAGATTGTGATCCATTTGCCACCTGTAGAGTCCCCCTATTTGCTTTGGTGGCAAGAAAAGTAAGAGATAGAAAGCTGAATTTTAAGTAAAGTCATATGGAATGCACTTTTATTTTTTACACTTTTATTAATGCCTGTTTGTTTACATCCTATAATTTAATTAGATTGACTGTTATGACATGTGGTTCTGTTGTTGTATATGATTGATGAACCTACCTTGCAAGGCCCTACAGCTGGGTAATAAATAAATCATGTGAAATGAAGGACTTGCCACATAGCACTGGCAGGTAATGAAATTATTAATGTGCTGGAGCAATAGCAGAGTGCTTGCCTGAGAAACATGGATGCATTCCTCTTCCCCCATTCAAACTGAGGGCAATGGGCAGGGCTTTGCTTGTCTTCCACTGACGTAATTACGTAAGCAAATGTGACTGGCTGCATGGTTCCATGATGACTGTGAACAGACACCAAAAGGGGTGGTTTTGAAAATAAGGTAAGCTTAAAAATAAATAAATAAATAAATAAATAAATAAATAAATAAATAAATAGTGATTCGCATTCTTGAAAAGCCAACTTTTCACATCACAAATGGAACTTCACAAAAATTCAGTGCAGTGCTAATTTTAATATGATTTAAACTGATGTGGTTTCAATACCAGTTTAAATAATGTGCGGATCCCACTGTAAAGAAAACTTGCCTCATTCACTGAAAATCCCATTTTCAAGTGAGCCTACGTCACTCCTTGTGTCCTCTCTCTCTTGCCTCCTTTCAGGCTGACTAGAGAGATGGAATGAGAACACCAAACACAGCTAGTGGCTGCTCTTCCACTGACAGCACCCGCACACCAAAGAATCAGAACTCCCTCTTGATTTTTTACTTAAGAGTATTCTGATTCATGTTTGCCTCTCTTTTTCTTGTTCCTTTGAATAATATAAGAATGACTTCAGAGCAGAAGGCAGCAAATCAGAGCATATCCCCCCCCCCATCTTGACATAACAACAAATAGCTCTCCAGAAGACATTAACACTTATGAACAATGTATAAACCCACAGACACTGATTTACAGAAGTTGGCTTGATACACTATTAGGCACTCTGACTTCTTTGCTATTAACATTTCCACTGTAATAGATTATGTTTCAAATACACACACTTGTTAAAACCATCTCTGGGCTCTCCCCATGGACTAGAAAGAGAGCAGTTTTCCTGTCACACTTAGGATATTTCAAATTCAACGGACTTACATTCAAGTGGTTCATCAGGGACTGGCTCGTTGAGAGGTTCTGAATGGTAGCTTTTTCTAGCGTTCTGTTTTTAGAAAGACAGAGATAAGATCATGGATTATATATCAGAACTGCTGCCTATGTATGGAATACCCAGGTTTTCAGAATGGAATAAAAGAATGAGCTATGCTAACCTGCTCCTGCAAGACATTGTTGGGAAGCCAATACTGATAGCTTAAATTACTACAAGCCTTTTAAACATTAAGGAAGTCCAAAGTTTTACGTGCTGTGACTCATAACACCTCTCTCTCTCTCTCTCTCCCTCACCCCCCACATTCACATGTGACAAACCACGGGTAGACAAACCTGAAGTTAATTTTTGTAACCGTGAAGAATCACATTGCAAAAGTTCATCCGACCATAGCCTGGCAACCTGCAGTTTCAGGGCAGGGGAGCCACACCTTCTTCCTGGTCCATCAAGGACAAAGGATCATGGGGTCTGGTCCACTTTGACAAAGGACACTCTTGGGATGGCTGACCCAGGCAAAGCAGTCCAGGAAAACACACACACACACACACACCAGCACACTCCTGCCCTTGTGTCAGCTTGCCGCCTCAGGATTAGCCCTCTCATGAGAGGGCCAGTCCACTGGGGAGGACCAGAGGTTCAGTGAGCTTCAGGCATCCATCAGACAGTGTATTTATGTATGTGTGTATGTATTTATTTATTTAATATCCCGCTCTTCCTCCAAGGAGCCCAGAGCGGTGTACTACATACTTAAGATTCTCTTCACAACAACCCTGTGAGGTAGGTTAGGCTGAGAGAGAAGTGACTGGCCCAGAGTCACCCAGCAAGCATTTGGGTGAATGGGGATTTGAACTCGGGTCTCCCCAGCCCTAGTCCAGCACTCTAACCACTTCACCCATCCAAATCAAGGGGGCCCTGCTTGTGTGGGGGCCCTGTTCTCTCTGGTAAATAATAGAACTTGTACACTGTAACCCTCTCCTCTCCAGGCAACCCTTTCCCACTCCCAAGGAGTAGTGACCACTCCATGTGTCCAGGCAGTCCTGGGTAGGCAGACTAGGGGAACATCAGGACCAGGGATAGATCTTTACTCTCATTCAAATTTCCCAGGTTCGGGCTGGCATTGTGGTGTATGCACATCAGTGTATGCAGATCGACCACCACAGGGAATCACAGGTGAGAGGAGCCCTGATGATCAGCGATCCCAGGACAGTAGGCTGGTCATACTAGGCAAAACCAAACATGGATATGTGCCAATGGACAGCCAGACTGGCAGAAGGACTGCTTCTTTGCAACAATCACCAGGACAGGAAAAGGTGTTGCTGGGATACCTGTAATTGCAGCTTGCTTGTGTCAAGCAACCAGGTTGGGCGGTAGCTGACGTCCGGCCCACACCACATAGGTTTCCCCATGGCCTTTCACTCTCATGAGAGTGGTCCTTGGGAGAAAGGGCATTGCTGCACATTATTAACAATTCTGCCCCAGGACAGTTCTTCTCATGAGCAGTGCATGGGTCTCCCCATGGCCTTTCACTCTCATGAGAGAGCCATCCACTTTGGAGCAGCATCCATCCTCATATCCTCATCCATCCCACATAGGAGGGAATACTGCTCTTGCTGTACAGTTCTTCTCCAGAGTCACACCAGAGACTGCATGCTTTTACTTAAGGAGAAGGTGCTGGGGCCCCCTTCCCTAACTTTATTGTACAACAATTAGAGAGGAACCATTCTAGAATTCCTGGGTGGGGCTGCCTTAAACCTGACTCCAGGTATCACTGCCCCGCCATCTTTGCAGCGATCTAAACTGGATTGCTTGGTTTATGGTGTCACTGTAACTGCATGTCCTTGTGAATAAACTTTTTTATTAAATCATTTTTGTAGGCCCAAATATGGGATGGCGTCTTGCCATCCTATCCCCTTTCTCTTTTGATTGCCAGAGAGGGAAGAAGAGACACAGTGGGAAGCAGGCATCCCCCAATGTGACTTTCCCCTTTGACAGGCTTAGAGGCTTGGGATGGGACAACACGGCATCCCTGTTGCCAGGCAATGGCTTTAGGAGTGCAGAGACAGGAGAGTGGGGCAAGTGCTCAGAAAGGCAGCCAGCAACAAGTGTGGCAGGCATGGAGCGGGCACATTCCTGGGTGGGTCTGGGCTGCCCTCTCTATGATTGTGGTTCCAGAAACAGCACAAACCCCCAGTTGTGGTGGCATCTGCATTTGGACATAACACTGCCGCCTTCAAACCTCCGGTTGGAGCAGCAAAACTCACTACAAACCCAAGGTTCAAATTGGAGTTTGATGAGGGAAATAGCAGGTCGCTTTTGCTGATAAGACGCGATTTCACGCATTCAGACGTAAATGAATCCCAACCTCTGTTCCATTCAACTCCAGTTTGGCATTACATGCAAATGCAACCTCCCTCCCCCTCCCACTCTCTCTCATACACATGTCTAGAAAGTAATTGCTTTCGACTGTATATTTCAGAAATACTTTTCCTTTTTAAAAACAGTTCCAAGTGGGTTTCCTAAGAATCGGAAGAAAGGTGAAATAGTTCTTTGTTCAAATTAAGGTCAACATAAAAAAGCTGATGTCACAGTGATTGGGACCATACATTCAAATTTATCAACTTTAACTCCATATTTCATCTTCTCAATAAAGTGAGGTCAGGTCTTCCTTACAAGGACTCCATTGGGAAATTTTATTTTTACTACCAGGAACTTAAGGCTCCTGGCTTGGCATGCACATTTTATGATAAAGCCAAAGAGTCACAGAATATGTTGAGATGATATATTTGAAGCCATTTCTGATGCAACTTTTAAAGTTAATGGATACACTTTTAAAGTAACCACATGGGCATTGCTATATAGAAAGTGGGGAACTGATACCAGTTCTATCACTGGAAATAACCCTACCTGGGTTGGGTTATGTTCATGGACAGAGATCTGTAAATGTATTGTGTTGATCGACAATACATGTGTTGATGCTCGTCTATGTGTTTATGTGGAAGTTCTCATTGCCTTAAAAGATCTATCGAGGAGCTCCAAGAGTTATTTCAGAAATAATGCTTTATTGGCTTATTGTGGTACATTTTAGGCTCTGCAGAAGTTATTCCCAAAGGAAAAAACCCCCAGTGTTAATTCCTAGTGGTTAAATATTCAGATATGATGGCTTAGCAGAATGTGGATGAATAACCAGATTGATCCACAGAATGTCCACATGTACAGATGTCAGCAGCAGCAGCAGCAACAACAGAGGGAATGACTGATTATGAACTCGCAGGAGGCCCCATTATTAAGGCATCTTGGGTTTATTTATTTATTTATTTGAAATATTTTTACCCCACCCCTCCAGTACACTACTGCTCAGGGCAGTTCACATTAATAAAACAGATACTAGGTAAAATAAGAGACTAATAAAATTAAACTAAGTTAAGCAACTTAAAAGCCCAGGTTAAAATGACAATTACAATTAATTTTTTAAAAGTTTCAAATTAAAAGTTATTTAAAATGCTAAAAATTGAGAACTATAAAAACTAAAAAGCCTACAAAATATAAGCAGCTAATAAAACCTTTAAAAGCCTCTTTAAAAAGATGTGTTCTAAATGGTTTTTTAAAAAAAAAACTGAGGCAGGGAATGTGGTGGAGCTCTTTGGGGAGGGTGTTCCAAAGCCGAGGGGGGCCACAACCAAAAAGGCCCTATCTCTAGTACCCACCAACCAGATCTCTGTTAGTGGCGGGGCCATGAGCAGGACCTGAAATGATGAATGGAGGGCCCTGGCAGGTTCATATGGGTGAATGTGGCGCAAAAGGTACTCCAGCTCCAAGCCACATAGAGCTTAAAAAGTCAAGACCAGAACCTTGAATCTAGCCCAGAAGCAGACTGGTAACCAATGAAGCTGTTGCAGAATGGGTGAGACACTCATGAAATGACTTGTGCCCATGAGCATCCTTGAAGCATCATTCTGGACCAGCTGAAGCTTCTGAGCTGGAGAGCTGGTCTTGTGGTAGCAAGCATGACTTGTCCCCTTAGCTAAGCAGGGTCTGCCCTGGTTGCATTTGAATGGGAGATTTGATGTGTGAACACTGTAAGAGATTCCCCTCAGGGGATGGAGCCACTCTGGAAAGAGCAGAAGGTTCTAAGTTCCCTTCCTGGAATCTCCAAGATAGGGCTGGGAGGGACTCCTGCCTGAAACCATGGAGCTGCCAGTCTGTGTAGACAATACTGAGCTAGATGGACCTATGGTCTGACTCAGAATATGGCAGCTTCCCATGTTCCCACCTTCAAGGGTATCCCCATGTAGAGCGCATTGCAGTAGTCTAATCTGGACTACTCAAAGCACTCAAAGCATGAGTGACTGAGGTTAGGTCTGACTTCTTCAAGTAGGGTCGCAGCTGGCATACCATCCATAGCTGGTAAAAGGCTCCCCTGCACACCGCTGCCACCTGTGCCTCCAAGGGCCGTGTTTGGTTCAGAAACACCCCCAAGCTACAGACTTTGTCTTTCAGAGTTCTACCATTATAAAGCCTAAAAAGTCTAATAATAAAATGAAGACAATTTGTCCTATCAGCATGGAATTTTACAGGAAGAATCTACTTGGTAAGGAGTACATTCAGGCCAAATTTCAATAAAATCCAATGAAGGATGGCTGTGTCATAGCATTTTTTTTAAAAAAAAATGCTTTGTTGAGTGAGGTTTGCTGTTTGCAACTAACCTGTACAATAATGTACTGGGGGAAAGTCTAATGAAAAATATAAGTGAAGATGTTAAGTGCTAAACTAAAATTATTCATCCAGTCTCTCTTTGCACAGAAATTTTAAAATCATTCTGAAAAAACAAGTTATTGAAGATTACTTGGATGGTTTCAGTTTAAAAAATAATGCTCACTTTTATACAGAAGCCCAAGACAAGAACCTGAAACTTCATTTCCCCCCCACCCTTTCCCTTTGATATCATTATAAGCTGACTGGATATTTAAAAATAAATTATTTGAAAAGCCTGTTCTAAAAACATGCGTTTATGGGCTTAATTTATTTTCTGACTTTTTTCCAACTGAATTATGAACCCTGAAAAAAAAAAATAAGCGGCTTATATTATAATGACCACATTGGGAGTCCTTCCTATCGTGGTAATGAATGGAAAGGTGCACATAATAATGCCAATAGTGTGAAAGAAGCAGCCGCAGTAGCAAAAAGTGAAGGAGCCCTTACTCAGCATGAGAATTTCTATATATCTTGGAAGGCTTTCTCCAACCTAAACATTATTGCTAAGAAAGGAATAAACAGTTTAATCTGCTATTGCTATTCATCCAGGGCTCATACACCAAGGGATACACAAAGCCGCTCTCTGAAAGCTGAAGTGAAATATTCCAGACATAACTCTTTCTTACTTGGAGCGAGCTGGGCAGAGTTCTGAAGAGCTATTTGAAGGGCAATAAGAGAAACCCCACCCCTTTCTGCTTTGGAAGAAGTTTTCAAAAAGTGATGTGATGGGTTACATTGCCTCACTTCCAGACTTCTATTTGAATTTGAAGTAACAATTCATCTCTTGTAGAGCAAATATTATTATTCCAGTCAGATACAATTTTGTAAAAATAAAAATAAAAAGGTAGGAAGAGGCAAAGAGGTTGAAATATCATTTGGATCCTTCACCTTTCTATCCAAACTACAGGAGGTTTGTGATATTGATGATACAATTGCCTTTGACTTGTGTCACCAAGTCAGTGGCAGAACTGAGGCTCAGAGGTAATGAAATACAATGCTTTTTAAAAAGGGGGCTGGTCCAAGTGTGAACAAAACTGGGCCCAGTTAGCAGCGAACCGGTTTAGCCCAGTTCAACCCAGTCCGAGGAACAATGCAGCCAACAACCTGAATGGCTTTAAGAGGGGTTTGGATAACTTCATGGAGGAGAGGTCTATTGACGGCTACTAGTCGGAGGGCTATAGGCCACCTCCAGCCTCGGGAGCGGGGTGCCTCTGGGTACCAGTTGCAGGGGAGTAACAGCAGGAGAGAGGGCATGTCTTCAACTCCTGCCTGTGGCTTCCAGTGGCATCTGGTGGGCCACTGTGCGAAATGGGATGCTGGACTAGATGGGCCTTGGGCATGATCCAGCAGGGCTGTTCTTATGTTCTTATGCTTATAAAGGGGAATCCAGTGAGCATTCCTCTTGACAAGCAAAGGTGATTCTTACCTCTAAAGGGGTTCAAGGGGTGAGAGGGCACCCTACCAGTAGTGGCGTGGCAGCAGCACAGCAGTGGGTCCTCAGCGGCAGCCCCCCCCTGCCCCCGCAGCAGTGCAGTCCGATTCTGGCCTCTGTGCATGCCAGATTATAATTCCTTCAATGCCATGATGGAACTGCAGGCTATGTTTCAAAACATCAGATTGGCTGATTTCTTCAGAGATAATATTCCCTTTGTTCACAGCAAAGAAGCAGTCTTCAAACTTAAATCTACTTTTAATCCCTCTTATAGTAATCCCTACCATTAAAGTCTTCCAAGAAGTGGTAACTAGAGCATAGAGATGTGCATGAGCTTTTCATGCATTCCCTTATGGAGCAGGGAGGGGTACCTTTAAGATGCAAGTAAGGAGCTCCTGACCTGCTCGCCCCCACCCTGCTGCTTTCCCTCCACCAGCGCTCATTTTAGAAACAGACACATGGTGCTGCAGTGTTGCTTCCTGAGCCCCATGCGAAGTCGGTATGCACATGGCAGGGGTGCAGATGCCCCAGCCATTTGCATGGTCATCAACACAATGCTGACCAAGCAAATGGCCAGTACACATGCGGCCCGGCCATGTACGTACCAATACCATGCAGGGCTGCAGGAAGCAGCACGGCAGCGCGGCAACCCTGCACAGCTGTTTCTATAACAAGCACTGCACAGGGAGGGGAGTGATGGGGCAGGGGCAAGCAGGTAAGGAGCTCCTTCCCTGCCTCTTAAAGGGACTGTTGTGAACCAAGCCTGATGTGTATACAAGATATGCTCTGGAGCTAGCATATGAAATGAGGCTGGTTTCACCAGTGTCACAAAGTGACCAGTTCTTTATACGGTGATCATGTATAGTCTGGGCGTGAAGGCAGAAAGAAGAAGACCCAAAATACTTCTAAATAATTCAATGGGCTTTATTATAGAAAGTGGCTCATAAGGATAAAATTCAAACAGGTCATCCAATTTAAACATGTTTCTGATTCAAGGTGTAGTGCATTGTGCCGAGCTATCATATGTGTGTGCAATCAATAATTACAGCTGTCTAATAAATCTTGCTAAAACACTTAGAGAGAAACAAAGAGAGGAGAAGGAAGGGAGGGCTTAGGAAAAGGGGTGGCAAGAGGAGGGAAGAGGGGAGCCGGTTGGGCTGTGTGTTGAATAGGCATCTCACCAAGTTCACGAAGAAGGCTTCAAAGGACTTGTTCATTGCTGGGGCTTGAGAGCGATGCAGGCTTCAGATGCAAAAAGGCTGGAGCTGGATTTCACAGACAGAGCCAGTCCTTGATTCTTCGCCCCATGGCAAGAATCATTGAGCAGCCTCATGTCTGCAGGTTTCAGGCCTCTGCCTCGCTACGCAGCTAGGCAGGAGGCATTTGTGATGCGCACATGAGCAAAAGATCTGCTGGTTAGGCAAAGCTTACTAGCCCTCTGTTCAGTGAGCTCAATTCTTATAGTCGTTTCTACCCTTGATCTTTATAGAGTCTATTCAAAATATCTTCATCCTTCCTGGATCACAAAAAAAGTGACAATTTGCTGTTACCTTCTGGATATTGTCTTTTAATTATTGATATTAGTTCAGGATACTAGCTCAGCCCAGGCTCTGAGTTCCATCCCCTGTTAGCTGCTGTTTGGGGAGGAGATTGTTCTATTTAGATTTGCCCAAAGCAAATCTGCATCTCTGATCTTGCAAATGGGCATCTTTTCTTGTCCCCAGATTTCTGGCACCTGGTCCCCCAAGAGTGTTAAAAAGTTGTTAGCAAAAGAAGAATCGAAGCTATAGGTGTGAGATAGTAATTAAATCATTTTCTTTTGTGTACATCTACCTAGGGTGGAATTCTAAAGACAACAATAGGGTATAAATAATGCTTCTAATTCTTACATAGCAGATATTCCTTCAGAGAAAGACACGATTTTCCCCTGGCAATTACAGACAATTCACTGGGTTGCAGAGCAATCACCCATGATTGGTGTCAGCTTTTCTATCAGAGGAAATGCAAGCTCAGCAACTAGCTTCCCAGAGACATTATCTGATAGTAACTTAAATGTTAGCATTTGGATAGGAGACCAAGCTTGGCCATTGTGTCTCCTTTGAGTACCCATTTCACAAACATTGAGAATACAATGCTGGATTGCCCCTACCTTTACAAACCAATTACTGGTCAGTTCATCTGAATTCAGGCATTAATGGATTGCTTCATAAAACAGACACAGGCCTGGATTCCATATAATTCTGGGTTGGTAACTCTGGGTTTAATGTTGGGATCAGGGTGTCCCCAACAGTACCCCTCCTCGCCCAACGAGCAGACTCACACACAGGCATTCAAGGCTGTTCGGTGCTTGAAAATGGAAGTGCCAGACAGGCTTGTGCTCATCCCTAATAGAGAAATCCAAGAATTGGAGGATAAGCATGGTGCTACTTGGTATAATTTTTCCAGGATGGAATGTCAGGCTTTATATAGTCTTAAGAACCAACAGGATATTGTAATAAAACCTGCAGATAAAGGAGAAGCCATATTAATTCTAAATCAAGATGACTATATAAAAGAAGTCAGGCCTGCTACCCACTTAATGATCTGCTACATTACAAGTACAACCCCATATAAACTAGTATATATGGTTAGTATATACTAACCAAGTATATACAAAGATCTTGGAAATATTAAATGAAGGACTGAACATGGGATATATTTCTAAAACTACTTATGACTTTTTGCTGGAATTGGAACAAAGGATAAAAGTTTTTTTGCATTATTCCCAAAATACATCAACATATTACACCAGGACCTGGTAGACTCATTGTATCAGAGTGTGGCTCTATTCTTGAATCTATTTCAATATACTTGGAATCATTTTTGAAATCATTTGTTACCAATATCCCAACTTATCTTAAAGACTCAACTGACTTTCTTAATCATCTTGAAAGGTACAAGTTAGCTCCATCTCATTGTATTTTGGTTACCATCGATGTGGAATAACTTTACACCAATACAAAGGATGAAGCATTAGAAACCATTGATGTTGTGCTGAATAAAAGATCCAAACCTAATCATAGTACTTTATTTCTCAAAAACCTAGCAAAAGTAGCACTTAGTTTTTCCTTTCTTTCAATTTTTAGATCAGTTTTACTGGCAAGCTTCTGGTGTTGCTTGCTATGGAGTGTTGTTGCACTCCTGAACTGGTTAAACATTTTATGAATATTTTTGAACAGTTTTATATTTTGAAAGATAATGCATTTATCAGGTCTTTTGCTCTATATAAGAGATACCTAGATGACATTTTCATAATTTGGACAGGTTCTGAAAGGGACATGCAATTTCAAGTCCTTTTAAAACAACATCCAACCCTCTATTAAATTCCAGCTTATGTATGGGTATGACAAAATACATGTCTGGATGTGGAAATTAGTAAGGTTAATGGTAGTCTGAGAATGGATGTGTACAGAAAGATGTAAGAGGTAAAGGCCTTACTTAAATATGACAGTTTCCACCCTAAGACTTTAAAGACCAATTTACCATACTCTCACATATTAAATCTACATAGAAAATCTAGCACATCAGCTGTCTTTATATATGATAACTGCCGCTAGGATCCTTTATGCTTCTTACTGGAAAACACATTTAGTCCCGACGTTAGAGGAATGGCAACTTAAACTCTGGGAATATGCATCCATGGCAAGGATTACTTTGTACAAAAAAAATAAATAAACCAGCAGATAAATTTGAACTTACTTGGGAACCATTTATACAATACAATTTGCTACAGGGTTGGATACCTCATCTGAGATCTGGATTTTCTCTGCAAATAAACTTGTGACTGAAATGTTTTTGACTTTATTATTGATTAACTTTGATCCCTAATTTACTTAGAATTTTTAATTGGAGGTCAATAGACTAAATTGAAATGAGAGCCGATAGAATATAGTGTTGATACAATAGAGAGTTGAAATCCGAGTTGATGTATAAGACATATGGGAGGTGTTATTTGCTGCATTTGTATAATTTTCTTTTTATCTTTTTATTTTCTGAAATTTTATTTTCTGTTATAAAGAAAAAAGAAAACAAGAAAACGTAGCACATAGCAATAGCACTTACATTTATATACCGCTCTATAGCCAGAGCTCTCTAAGCGGTTTACAATGATTTAGCATATTGCCCCCAACATTCTGGGTACTCATTTTACCAACCTCAGAAGGATGGAAGGCTGAGTCAACCTTGAGCCCCTGGTCAGGATTGAACTTGTAACCTTCTGGTTACAGGGCGGCAGTTTTACCACTGCGCCACCAGGGGTCACATCTTTTTCTTTCCAAAAACAGGTGAATATCCTGGGGAGGCAGATACAAGAAAAAGGCTACCCAAACAAACAGGCCTTTTACAAAGCTAAAGCCACTAGGAGAGAAAATTTGTTAGTAGTAAAAAACAATATTCCTACAGTCTCAGATAGAATGATCGTTCCAATTCCTTTTAGTACACATTCTAGTCATACTGAACATATTATTAAGAAGCATTGGTACTTATTGAGGGGTATTTCCAGATATGAGAAGTCATCTATGTTTGCACGTAAACTAAGTAAGAACATGAGGGCTATTTTAGTGCATAGTAAAATGAGTGATTCATCAGGAAAGAAGGCTGGCCCTTGCCATGGGAGTATGCCAACAGGTCGATTTTGTTGTGGTAATTCTATTATTTGCCACAATTGTGCTAGACTTCAGTCATTTGAACATCTACTTAATTCACAGGAATATATACTTTGAAACTTTTTAACTTGTTATACAAAAAGGGATGATATACATGAGCAAATGCCCTTGTTTGCTGACGTATTTGGGTAAAATCATCAGAGCCATTAAAACCAGGTTCATAAGAGTTGCATTAGAAATAAGAAAATGCAAGCACCGCCAGTAAGACATTTTTGAAAGCATGGACATAAAACGGAGGATTGACAATTCTGGTGTTTTGAAAAGGCCAAACATGAACAGAAATCTCAATAATAGGTTACTAGGAGAGAACATTTTTGGATATATACAATAAAAAACTTTGGCCCCTTTTGGACTGAATAAAGACATCAATTGTGGGGCTGGTTGTATCTCTGACCACTGTTTGAACAGTGAATTTTATGTTCATTTGTGGTACAATACTAATGGCTTCATAGGAATAGATCTAAATTATATTTGGATATTATCAATATTGTATAAATGGTTAAGATGTTTTGAGGAGAAAACCAACCTTGAGAGTCAAGACACCTAGGAGAACATTAAATGATACCAGAGTCAGGCCCATGAAGGGTTTCTCTAATATCACAGACTCTTGATTGACAAGAGAGGCTATAGTTGACTCAAGTATTGAAACCCTTACCAACAAGGGTGGTGTTGTCCGATTAGGAACAGGAAGTATGGGCTGATAGTTATTGGAGTAAGATATTATTGGTTATAGGAATAGTGTATAGTGTTTTAACTTAGGAACACAGGAAGCAGTCCTTTGCTCTATCTAGCTCAGTATTGTCTACACAGATGGGCAGCAGCTTCTCCAACGTTGCAGGCAGGAGTCTCTCTCAGCCATATCTGGAGACGCCAGGGAGGGAACTTGGAATCTTCTTAGTCTTCACAGAGCAGACTCATCCCCTAAAGGGAATATCTTGCATGCAGTGCTCACATGTAGCCTCCCATTCAAATGCAAGCAGGATGGCCCTTGCTTAGCAAAGAGGACAATGTATGGTTATTACCAAGACCAGCCCTCCTCCCTTACTAGTCTGTTGGAAGTTATTTATTAAAATCTCTTTTGTCTTTGTAGTTGAGGTTTATCTTATATCCTTTTTATAAGATAACAATTATGGCTTGCTTTTATCTATTCTCTAAATTGTGTGTAGTTTCACATAGTTCCTTTTATAACTATTCCTATTATCTGTTCCTTCATTGATATATTTTATTTGTGTAGAAGAAGAGTTCTATTTAAAATGTGTTGGGATCTACCCTTTAAAAAAAAATACGACTGCACCATTCCAGTTTCCTTTCTTCCTGTTTGTTGGTGTGATGCTTTTCCCTCCTGTGTGCTACCCTTCTATCTGCACCATGTAAAGTAAAGGTAAAGTTTGCCATCAAGTTGATTCCGACTCCTGGCGCCCACAGAGCGCTGTGGTTTTCTTTTGGTAGAATACAGGAGGGGTTTACCATTTCCATCTCCCGTGCAGTATGAGATGATGCCTTTCTGCGCCTTCCTATATCACTGCTGCCTGATACAGGTGTTTTCCATAGTCATACTAGCGGGGATTTGAACTGACAACCTTCTGCTTGTTAGTCAAGCATTTATCCGCTGCGCCACTTAAGGTGACTCTGCACAACATAGGGCGACAGAATTGTTTTGAGTGGCTCAGATGTTGTTACATTCTACTTAAGGGGTTCCGATGAAGAGCCCTTGGCACTCCCTGTGACCAGTTTGCACATTCCTTTGTGGTTGAACTCACTCTATTAGTTATGACTTCGACTCCAGGGTTTTTGCAGTACATACATACAAATATTTATATACTGCTTTTTGACTAAAGTTCCCAAAGCAATTTACACAGAGAAAACATTAATGAAGTAATAAGATGGATCCCTGTCCCCAAAGGGCTAACAGTGTACAAAGAAACATAAGACAGACACCAGCAACAGCCACTGGAGGGATGCTGTGCTGGGGTTGGATAGGGCCAGTAGCTCTCTCCCTGCTAAATAGAAGAGAATCACCATTTTGAAAGGTGCCTCTTTGCTCAGTTAGCAGTAGTATCCAGTGTTTTGCTAAGGTATCATGTGGTCCTGCTATGGATTCATTTCCACCAGTTCAGCCTGAGGAGGTAGACAGGATTCTGGGCAGTGTAAGAGTGTTGTGTTGTGCACTCTTGATCCTTCCCCCACTTTGGCTGATAAAAGCTGCTGGAAGAGAGATGGCCAAATGGCTGCAGACTATCATTAATGCCTCACAAAAAGAGGGCAAGTTACCAGCCCTTCTTAAAGATGAAAATATCTTACTGAAGAAGCCCTTGGCCCCCAAACCATCTGTTTTAAACAATTGTAGGCCAGTTTCTAACCCCCCATCTGATTTTGGATGAGGCATCCTATTTAGCTCTACTTCAGTCTGGCTTCTGACCTAACAAAGGGACCAAAACCACCTTGGTTGCTCAGTCTTGAAAATTCCAGGGCACTTTCCCCTGATAGGTCCTGGTTCTGTATCCAACATGATCTCAAGGTGAAGACACCTCACCCAGCCCCAGCTGGCATAACCATCATTAGTGATGTGCACGGTCCGGAGAAGTCCGGACCGGCACCGAAGGGGGGCCTTGTTTCTAGGGCGGGGAGGGCTTGCTTAGCCCTCCCGCCTCCTTGCCCCTGCCAGCGCCCGTATTGAACAGTATAGGGGCACTGGAAACCAGCCGCCCCCCCCGCCGCCGCCGCCGCGGCGGCGAAATAATCCCCAAGGTCAGCCAGCCCTCCCTCCCTCCCAGCTAGCTGCCCTCCCACCCACCCACCCACCCGCTCGCTCGCTCACCCGCTCGAACACTGTATAAAAAACGAGAGGAGCTCCGGCACAGAGCTCCTCTCGTTCGGAAGGCCTCCGGAGAACGGCGTGCTTTGCGGCGCGCGCAAGCCACCATTCTTCAGGCGCTGGCGGGGGGCGCTGGCGGGGGCAAGGAGGCGGGAGGGCTAAGCAAGTCCTCCCGCCCTTAAAGGCATACCCCCCACCCGGACCCGAACCAGGCAGGTCCGGACCGGTCCGGCAGTTCGGCCATTCTTTGGAATGGCCGCCGGACCGGTTCGGGCACACTGCTAACCATCATCTCAAAAATATACTTCCCATATATTTGTTATCTATATTCTGTGAGTTCCTACATAGGAACATAGGAAGCTACCATATACTAAGTCAGACCATAGGTCCCTCTCGCTCAGTATTGTCTATACAGACTGGCAGCGGCTTCTCCAAGGTTGCAGGCAGGAATCTCTCTAAGCCCTATCTTGGAGAAGCCAGGGAAGGAACTTGGAGCCTAGATGCTCTTCCCAGAGCTAAACATATCATAACATGGTGATTCTCTTTATTTAGCAGGGGGAGAGTAACTGGCCCTATCCACCCCCAGCACAGTACCTCCAGTGACTGTTCCTGGTGTCTATCTTATGTTTCTTTTTAGATTGTGAGCTCTTTGGGGACAGGGATCCATCTTATTTATTTGTTATTTCTTGGTAAACCACCCTGAGCCATTTTTGGAAGGGCAGTATAGAAAGCAAATAAATAAATAAATAAATAAATAAATAAATAAATATCCAGTCCTCATTGGCTGACGTGTTGCACAGCCTTATGAGGGTGGAGCAAGGGCTCCATCCTTGCAAGGAGCCCCTTAACCAAAACAATTTGAGGTTTGCTTGCAGCACCGGGCAGTCAGTGAGGAAGAGGTAAGGAATTTTTGCTTTTCTTCTCCCCCCACAAAAGTCCATTTTGTGTCTAGTAATATGTCTGTAAAGGTCACACAGGAAAGAAGATCCTTCCAAAATTACTCTTGTCACAAACACCCACATCTCCTAATTTATTATTTGGATGTTAATATTCCTTTGTTCACAATTTAACATGTGGCGATAAAGCTGAATTCCCCAAGCCTGTAAAAAAGCAAAAAACGAAGATGAAGTTTCAGTGTTTCCAGAAGAAGAATTAAATAAAAGAAAATTAAGCAAAAGGAAAAAATATACGAGGATAGCTACATGCTTCCTAAAAATGAAAGGAGAAAATAATACTTTCACTTTTCTGAGAATGTCTATTTTAAGACATTGGCATCAAAGATATCTGCTCTCATGGCAACCAAAATTGAAATTTGTTAATCTCAACATACACATAATTTCCTCTGACTTTCCTTTCCCCATTTTTGGCACTACTAAAACTGCCTCCAAATCCATTCTGCAATAACATAGGTATGTTGTGGCCTCCACAACACCATTTAGCACAATTAAAGGCTAAAACTGGAATTCTTGTCAATTACCTGCAAACAGATACATACATCTTTATGTAAATCAAGCAGCTTGGAATGTACATCTAAAGCTGAAAAAATTACCAAGGATTATCTGAAGAAGAATTAAGCCCAAAATGTCACTTCCACTTCCTGAATCCAACAGGCTGGTGTATGAGCAGAGATCAAAGACAAGGATATGGAAGAGATGACTGGATAGAGGGCCCTAATAATTATAGGATTTCAACTCCAGCAACATGATGTCATGTTAAATTGGAATGGGCTTCTAGAGGAGGCAAGGCGAGTCTTACTTGCCTCATTCTAAAAAGGCTTTATTCGTTCCAGACTATTTTAAATTGTTCTTTTTTTGTTCTAGAGGATATATCACTATAGCCCCAAATGACATCCCTCTAGTCCCAAATGACCTCCTGTTCCCAGGCTTTCCCAACAATGCCCATGAAAAGAGCCCAGCACTCTCAATAATTTGCTATCAGTGCTCTCCTTGCACAGTCCATATACTTCCCAGATACTTATGTGATCTCTCATAGCCAGTGTAGTATAGTGGTTAGAGTGTTGAACTAGGACTGGGGAGACCTGAGTTCAAATCTTTGTTCAGCCATGAAACCCGCTGAGTGACCCTGGGCCACTCTCATATCTCTCAGCCTAACCTCATCTCACAGGGTGGTTGTGAGGATAAATGTAATCATGTATACCACTTTGGAGGAAGAGCGGGATATACATGTTAAACAAACAAACAAACAAACTAGCATCTTGTCTTTTTTGATGCTGTTTACATGCGGAAGACTTTCCTTCCTCTTATATTTGCTGCACCATCTGCTGGCTCATATCTTTGGCTTACTACTTAAAATACTTTTCAAAGACTCATTTCATGCATTGAGGGCCAATTGAAAAAAAGGCATGGGAAAAAGTCAGGAAATGCCATTCACTGTCTGAATACCCAACAATGGTAACTGTAATGAAGCAGCGGCAACTCACTTAGCTGTCTGAACACCCCACAACTGTGACCTTAGTCTAACTGCTGTAAATTGCCATCTGGAAAACCTCCAGAATGGGGGTGGGGGGTGACAAACTATTTAGAATAGAGGAGTTTATCTTAGTCCTTCCTCTTCTGCATGGAATGTCTATTATTTCCTTGAATGAGTTAATTACACCTAGCTACCCTTTCATTAAGCCAAAACAAAGCCAGTTTAAAGTCCCATTTTCCCCTTCCCCTTGGCAATCCAGAGAATCATTGTTGTCTCTAATTCAGGAGATGCAGCTGACAAAGTGAGGTAAGAGGTGCCTGTGAAAGCCCACATTCCTGCTAGGAATCAAGATGGCGCACCAGAGGCAGAGGGAAACTGGGTCAGCACTGCACAGGTGTGGAGCTAATGGCTAGCCATCTCCTGGGCAGGCCTTCACTGGTCAATCAGCTGCCACACAATCCTGGGCCAGTTTTCCTCTACCTGCTGGTATTGGCGCGAGGTCAGCACTACCTGCTGCCCCATCTCATGGGCCACATCTCCCAAATTAAAAGCATAACCCATGTTCTGGTTGCCTGCCTGACAGCAATATTTATGTCAAACAAAATTAGTTTCCTGCAGCATATTGGGGTGTATGTGTGGGGGGGAGTGGGGTAAGACTCTAATAGCCACACATAAGAAGCTGCCTCTTGAACTATTCTGCAGAGGGCACACAAATTAAAATGAGTGACCAAATCAGGTGATATATTCCTATTTACTTCTCTCTGAAAAGGATGGATGCCAGCTCAGCTGCAGGTTTAGAATCTGTCCATCAGTGTTTGATGTGGAAATCTCCTGGAAACAGGCTTTTCCTCCAGGCCTTTAGAGAAATCTGAAGCAGAAGAAAAAGTTTCCAACTCTTGGATTTTGCCATATCCAGATGAAATCAAGCAGCACAGTGAAGCTACTGGGGAAAAATGACCTTGACCTCACTTTTCACAGTTCAGTAATAAATTAAGGCTCACTTTAAACGTTAGACTCTACATCTTTCCCCCAACAGAAATCTGTTCCCTCAACCTTCTCTATATATACAAAGGCAACTCCTACAGAGCTAACCTAGAGAGCTATTCTTGGCACTGGGTGCACGAATTAATTTATCATTACCCCTTTTAACTATAATGTTCCCTCTTCTGCTGTATTTTTAACACTAGAAACAAGCTAGACCATTTTTGACAGGCAGAGTGTGAACAGTAAAGGTAAAGGGAATTGCAGGTTGCCGTTAGAAAACTTCCCTGCCTTGTTATTCCTCATTCGCTTTCTCACCCAATGCTATGATGTGTTAACTATTTTGTTGGTTTAACAATTCACACTTTTCTCCAGTTGGCGGCAAGGGAGTGAGGGGCAAGATGCATTTAACAGTCTCCTGCATTACAGTGGGTTCCACTGTGACTTCAAAAATTGTTTTCCTAGGACTACGTGTTTGTTATTTTATATGGTGCTATTGAAAACCAGCCCACAATTTGGCCTTGGAAAATATACACGGTAAAGACAGAAAAAGAACTTGCGTGCAACTGCATGATCCTAGGTCATTCCACTTAGGACTACTGATTGCTTTTGGAAGATTTCATTTTTAATTGCTAGGAGCTTCTTTATGCATTCTGGACTTGAACAAACGAGTTGCAGATATAAATTCTCCAAAGCAAAGTCCTTTCCTGAAAACAGTAGTTATTCCTTTTGTGAGGCTTTTTTTCCTGCCCACTGAAATGTTCCTCAGTCTCACAAGGCACCTGTCTTTTAAAGGAACAGTACTAGCATTCTATTCTATTTCTCTTGTACAATTGCACTGCAGGAAAGTGGTGGATGGGGGAGTGGGGAAGGAGAAGAGGGTTGCTATTTGTACAGAAGGGGGTCTGGTTCTTGTCGGCACAAGAGACACCCAGGTGTTTTCAAAGCAGCCCCAGCACTGGGCCCTTTTGGAGCTGATCTCAATTTCTGTTTGCCAAACTACACTTTCAAGAGGTGTCAGGTATCCAGGACCTATTCCAAATGCCAAAGCAAGCACTGGAGCAGGGGTTAAAAAGAAAAAAGAAAGTAAGTGGAAAAGAGGGGGGGGGGGGGAAAGTTCCTTCTTGAAGAAAAAGGCAGTTGTTCCAACTTGGCTGTTTCTTTTTAAAATAATTAGTTAAACAGTGTATAAAAACAGGTAAGTCTGTTCTGCATTGCTCAGGGACTTGGCAGCCCCCCCCCCCACCTTCCCTTCCTTCCTTGTGTTGGTAAAAACTTTGTGAACCACCGGTTCACAGGACAAGGGGAAGGAATTGTATCGCCATGACCTAAGGCAACCCAGCTTGTAAGGTAAACCATAATTTTTAAACCAACATGACCTCTCTGTTAACCCTTTCACGCTAACCTTTTTTAAAAAAGGAGAGAGAGGCATGTCTACAAAGCAAAAAGAGAAAACAAAAAAACCCACCCCCAAACCCACCCACCCCCGCCCAATTGACAAGTTCTCCTCCAGTTCTTTCTTGCCTCTTTGTTTTCTCACCAACCATGCAGGTGTTTTGATACAGCATTTACTGAGCGCTGGTATTCTTTTAGGTTGAGGGTTTGCCTTTTAACAAATCAGGAAATGATAAGACAGCACACAAAGCCTGCTGAGAGTGCTCCAACGTCCAGCTTTCTGAGAAACTGTTCCTATAGTAACCTAGCACGTTCTTTCTGAATGATATTGTTGGACACCCTTATTTCCTTTCTATATGCCTCTCTTTACTTGGCAGGAGGACTCAAAACCATTTCATTCAACTGAGCTGTTAGGTAAAGCCATTTTAAATCCCCTTCCTACTGCAACACCACTGTAACCATTCATTGTGGCTGCAATCAAGCCAACTCCAACTTGGAAGCTATTCGGAAACTGCAAAAGTAAAGCCGTCGGAAAACTGCAGAGTGCCCCGACACTTGTTATAGTTTGGTCCATTAGTAATTTTTTGGATGCTGAAGCCACTCTAGCCAGACTGTGTCAAATGCACAGTTATCAGAATCTGACAGGATGTCAAAGTTAATTACACAGTTTATGGATCCCAATAATGCAGCATCCTGACGTCTCGTTAAAATATGTAGCTGAAAACACACCGGTTAGCTGGCAAAATGAGCTATCTATCAAGAATTCAGCAATCCTATGCATGCTTGCCTGGAAGTAAGTGCTACTGAACACAGAAGGATTTCCTTCCAAATAAAAATTGAAAGAATTGCACTGTTAGTTCCAGCACAGAAATGCATGTCTATGTGAATTGCACCCACGCATGCATGGGCCCCATTTGTGTGGTCAGCATCATGTGATGCAGCCTGACAGCACATTTCCTGGAGGGGAGATACCCTCTTGGTTTGCTGCAGGCCCCCAAGGACAGCAGTAGTAGCAGGAACACCAGAGAACTGTAGAGGAATTTTAACATCGTGTCTCTCCTTGAGTCTTATATATAAAGTACTTACTACTATGGTTAAAAATTCAACTCATAACAGCGGGTCTAAAAATAAATTCCCTGGGGTTGGCTGCATGTTAAGGAATGAAAAACTAAATCTCCTACCTATAATCTCAGCTCTCCATGTCTGCTCAATTTTGGTCGTCCTCCCCGCTATTTTTGGACTACAACTCCCATAATCCTCAGCCACAGTGCCAATAGCCAGAGAATATGGGAGTTGTAGGCTAACATCTGCAGGAGGGCCGAAGTTGAGCTGCCCTGCACTACTCCAGTGTTACAGACCCTTAACACTAAGGCGTCTACTAACTGCTCTGTTCTGCTTCATGGGAAACTGCTTTATACCAAGTCAGACCATAGGTCCATCTATCTCAGTATTGTCTACACTGGCTGCAAGAGGCTCTCCAAGGTTCCAGGCAGGAATCTGTCCCAGCCCTAACTGGAGATGCCAGAGATTGAACCTGAGACCTCCTGTATGCAAAGCAGATGCTCCGCCACTGATCTACAGTCCCATCCCCTAAACCAGGCAGATCCTGCTTAGCAAAGGGGACAATTCATGCTCACTAACGCAAGACCAGTTCTGACCCCGCAGCCAGCCCTCCTTCATTACAGCAGCTTACAAGCAGATCATGGTCAAACTATATTGTTTTTAACGTTTCCGTCAAATAGACATTTTGCATTCTGGGACACGTGCTTCTGGCATGACAAATCTGTTTCCCAAAACAGTACAGAGCCAGTGTGGAGTAGTGGTTAGAGTGCTGGATTAGGACCAGGGAGACCCAAGTTCAAATCCCCATTCAGCCATCAGACTTGCTGGGTGACTCGGGGCCAGTCACTTCTCTCTCAGCCTAACCTACTTCACAGGGTTGTTGTGAGGAGAAACCTAAGTATGTAGTACACCGCTCTGGGCTCCTTGGAGGAAGAGCAAGAGATAAAATGTAATAAAATAAATAAATAACAGAAATCCAAGGCTTGTTTCTCTAATTAAACAGCAAGGGAAAGAAACTGCTGGTGCTGAAAAACAAGATAAAGTCATCCCAGTTGGCCAACCTGGCAGTTTATTGATTTATTGAATGTGACCAGTATGAATGTGACAAATGCACATTTGCAAGCATGTGTAAAGCAGCCCTCGTTATCCACTGCATTCATGGACACAGCACTCTTATGCTAAAGTGTTTTTCTAGGTACTAAGCCCAAAATTTATCCCATTCACAATGCACCTTCTGTTGATTCTAATGACTCTTCCCAGTGCATGCACCGTGAGCATCAAGAGCAAACATGTCTTTGTCCTTGACCATCTTTAAGGGCTCTTAGAGATGGTCAAGGACAGGCATTTGGTCACTGAACTGTGTAGCTAAGATAGGCTCAAATGCAGTGTTTCCTGCATTGCTGTCTTATTTCATAGTCATATCAAATCTATCATCTGCAGTGACAAGTGTTCCAATTCAGGCTTTCCTTCTCTCTCCTCTTGCAGAAAAATGGCCTGGAGGCTAAAAGTATATTCTCATTGCTGATCCTGCATTTGGGAGGGGACCTGCTATGTAGAGTGCCTCATCATTGTCTTTCCCTGAAGTATCAGCAGGGATGTATTGCCCTGGGTGGAGATCAGATACAGAACTTCCATGATATAGAGGTCGTCTCCTGTCTCTTTGAGTTCTTTCCCCCAAGTGTGGATTGCCCATACTTGGGAGATTGCTCATAGCAGGGATGGGATGTCCTGGATGGGGACCCGATGCAGAGTTTGCCTCTTTAGGTCCTTTTCTCTGAGTCTCAGCAGAGATGGAAAGCCCTGGGAGAGGGCCTAATACAGAGGTTGCTTCTTTTGGGTTCTTTCCATGGAAGATCAGCAGGGATGGAACATCCTCGAAGGGGATCTGATATGGAGGTTGCTTCTTTTGGTTCTTTCCTTGGAAGATCAGCAGGGCCGGAAGGCCCTGGGAGGAGGCAGATATCGATGTTGCCTTTTTTGTTCTCTACTGGGAGTTGTCATGCTCTACAGAGAGCCACCCCCATGGCTTTTCTTCCTGCAAAGGAAATGGGGGGGCACCTCCTAGCTGCTCCCCCAGTGCCAAATAAGTCACTCAGCTTGACTCCTTGCCTGGATCCAAGCCTCCAGCCGCTGCTTTGGCTCTTGGTGGAAAATAACGCTTGGCCTCCTTCCCATTTGGAACACTTGGCCTCGTTTCCATTATTCCTGCCACCCAGCAGCCCTGAGTGGTTCACCTAACCCAGGGCTGCACCACTTGGGCCTTCCAGCTGTTGTTGGGTTACAGCTCCCATAGTCCCCAGTTGCACTAGCCAATAGTCAGGGTAGATGGGAACTGTAGTCAAACAGCAGCTGGAGTGCTGGTGTTGTGCAGCCCTGCCCTAAATCAAGCTTCCCCTTCTGCATCACCACTCCATCCTCTTCCACAAGAGGCAGATCCCTCTTCAGGGCCAAAATCAGGCCTCCTAGCCATACATATTGGGGCAGACAAGCTCTGTATAAGCCTCCTGGTAAGGAGCAGTCTATCTTGAGCTACCTCTTGAACTTCTCAGAACATCTCTTGGCCCCAAGTGGACTGGCCATAGAGCCTTTTCTGTGGCTGGGTTTGACCCAAAGACATTTTTACCCAACTCTGCCCAAAGAATATTCAAATTAAGACAACTTGATTTTCTTTAAAATCAACTTTTTAATTTTTAGGCAGTAAATATGCATGTTCTATTGCTGTTTTATCTCTACATCCTATCCTATTAAAACAAATATTTAATATTTTTAAAATAAATATGCAGCATTTTATTGCTACCTATGTATGAAGCACTGTCTGGTTTTTGTGTTTCTCTTTTTCCTCATCAACATCTAGCTCCCTTGGAGGAACCAGGATCCCCATAGTGGCTTCCACCATTGCCAGTCTGCTCCGCAGTCTCCGGAGCTGTCCCTTCAGTGCCTTGAGGTTTTGCAAACATTCCTGGCAGCTGCGGAGGTCTTTTTGGCCTTGAAGGAAAGAAAACAGACAGGGTCAAGGGGCCTGTCCTCCACAATACCAGTCCCTGCACTGACTTCTAGTCCCTTTCCATGCCCAGCACAGACTTCTCATCTCTACCTTGAAAACCCACCATGGCTATGCCCCACCCTGTCCCTCTGCACTGATCCTCCCCCCTCTCCCAACTTGCACCCTGTCAGGTTGGTTTTTGCTCCTCCAGCTTCTGTCTTCAGCCATCTGGAGGTCTCCTGCTCTCTAAAACTACTCTTTTTCTTCTCCCTCTCTCCTATCCTTCCAATGCAACCCACCTCCTCTGTGCAGCTTTTGGCTTAATGCCTCAGCAGAGGCAGCTCCATCAGCTTGAACTGAATGCCCCTTATGCTTTCTTCCTCTTCCTCACTTCTTTCTCCAAAGCCAAACTTTAGACTGTATGCTCCTGGTGGCCGGGAACTTTTGCCCATGTACATTGACGATGCTATAAGGAGGATTGTGATAAGCACAATTGTGTGTCATCCTCCTTGGTTTCTTGTTTCAGCCCAGCTTGAACTCAAAAGGGCTGGTATTAGCATTCATATTATTAGCATTCATGAATTTAGTATTCACATTCTGCTCTTCCTCAAACAGCTCAGGGAGGTATACATGGTTATTTTTTTCCTCCTAACAACCCTAAAAGTTAAGTTAGACTGTGGGACAAGTGACTGGCCCAAAGTCACCCAGCGAGGTTCATGGCTGGATGAGAATTCAAATCCGGGTCTCCCTGGTCCTAAGGAGGTGCAGCTGAAATACATACACATCGTTCCCCTGCTTGTCCCACCTCAACTTCCCTCTCCTTCCTCTATTGCTTGCCCATCTCTGTTTTTAGACTATAAGTGTTTTAGATTATAAAACAACAATGAGCATGGAAAAGGGGTGCTGCCTCTGTGAGACTTACTGTCATTCAGCTGATGGAACTGCAAATCCATCAAACTCTGCAGAGTTTCTTTTACATTGCTGAGGTCCGGCTCTAGAGGAGGTGGGGAAGGAGGAGGAGGGGGAGAGGGATGCAGGAGGAAAGAAGAGGTGGAGGTGGAGGGTGGGATGGAGCCAACTTCCAGCGAGGCAGAAGATAATAATGAACTGGACCCAGGGGGGCGGAGACATGCAGCAGGGCCTTCAGGAACATCTGTAAGAGAGAAGAAGCAACAGGTGGTCAGCCGCAAACTTGCCCTCACTGCTCACCATGAGAAGCTGTCTGAATTACAAGCATCAGAGCTTGGTTACCTGAAAGACAGAAAACGAAGGAACACTTCAGCAAGCACTGACAACCCACCCACAGGCCTCCCCTCCAAAACTTAGATGCAGACTCAAATCAAACATTTCAACATTCAGGAGAAGGAAACAGAGAGCAAAAGAGCCATTTTTAACCCAGCAGCAACTTTAGGGGTATGCTCCGAACGTACCTTCCTTTCCCCACCGTTGCAGCCGAACTTCACTGCGGATGAGCCTTGTCCGTGTGTGTCCAATTTTCAGGTTGACGGCCCAGAGAGAACGAGGGAACTGTTGGGAAATGCGGCGAACCCTCATTTCTGCAACAAAGAGAGCAAAAAGGAACAAATGTTTTATGCTCTGACCAGGCTGAGTGCTGGTGTTTTGCAAAAAAAGGGCAGTGCTAGTGCTTGGTCCATCATCTGGGCTGAGTATCAAAACTCCAGCTGAACTTTGTGCTGGGTGTCTATGCAAAAGGGTTCTGAGGTGCCACAATACTTACGCCGCTGGACATAGTCATTCTGTAATCCTTTGAGGATTTCTACTTCTTGCTCAAAGTAATTGTCAGCAATGGAAGGCTCTGGTAAGGGCTCTGACACAAAAGCTGCTTCCTTTGGAGTGCCAGTGGGGATGGAAGGACCTGGCACTGAGGTTTCCTCATTGACCTCTTTCCCCAGAATGTCATTGGTGATGTGAGGTCCTGGAAGGGATCCTGGCACTGAAGTTGCCTCATTGAGTTCTCTCTCCAGAATATTAGTGTGGCCGCTAGGTCCTGGAAGAGATCCTGGCATTGAGGTTTCCTCATTGAGCATTTCCTCCAGAATATCAGTGGAAATGCAAGGTCCTGAAAGGGATCCTGGCACTGAGGTTGCTTCATCGAGCTCTTTCCCCAGAATGTCAGTGGGTACACGAAGTCCTGGAAGGAGTCCTGGCACCAAGGTTGCTTCATTGGGCTCTTCCCCCAGAATGTCATTGGTGATGCAAAGTCCTGGAAGGGATATTAGCACCAACATTTCCTCATTGAGCTCTTGCTCCAGAATATCAGTGGGGACATGAGGTTCTGGAAGGGATCCTGGCACCGACGTTTCCTCATTGAGCTCTTCCTCCAGAATATCTGTGGGGACGCGAGGTTCTGGAAGGGATCCTAGCATTGACGTTTCCTCATTGAGCTCTTTCCCCAGAATGTCAGTGGGAACATGAAGTCCTGGAAGTGGTCCTGGCACCAAGGTTGCCTCATTGGGCTCTTCCCCCAGAGGGTCCCCCAGAACATGGTGCAACATGGGTCCCCCAGGACATGGAGCAACATGGGTCGGATTTCTGGAATGACCTGAAAGAGAGGAAATAAAGCAGGAATCTGGAAATGAGGATGGCCCATAGCCCTGATAGAAATTGCCTCCCCTTTCTGCCTAGGTTAACCAGCTGGGATGCAGCCTGGGATTGTGGATGAGGCGGTCCACCCAAGGAAACAAGCAAGGGATGAAGAGGAATACATTGCATAGCACTGGCAAGACAGCCCTCACCAACTATGCTTCAGAAGGGAGTGCAATGGCCAGGCTCTATCTGCTGAACATACCAATGCAGCTGCCTTCTACCAAGTCATACCCCTGGCTCACTTTGCCCTACTCTGGCTGACAGCCGCTCTTGGGCAGAAGCCTTTTCCTAGCTAGCTAAATCCTTTAACAGAAGATGAAGAAGACTCAACCCAAGACCTTGTGCATGCAAAGCACTTGTTCCACTACTGGACTATGGGCCCTCTTTCCTCATACCTGTGAGGAAAGAGGCTTCTCCTTTGAGCAGAGTGGGAGCTCATGGTTCACATGGACTAAACAATGCATTTGCTCTCTGGCTGAAGCAACAACCCCCAGTTACAGCCTTTTGACCTATGTGTGGGGGTAGGGGTGGGGCTTGAAAATCTGCCTGGATGCCATAAGCAGGAAGCATAGCTATGATCTGAGGAATGCAGGCCCAGCTCCGAGGGGCAAAAAACTGGGATCAGAGAAAGAAAGAGTCTCTTTGGACTGATCTCAGAGCTCATTGGCCAGGAAATGTTGCCCTTGTTTGCAGGTGATCCTCCATTTCCATCTTAACCCATGTAATTGTCAAAAAAAGAGATGCTTTGGAAACAAGACACCAGCATTCTTTAGCTCTAGCTTTTCCAAGGCAGGGGGAACAAGGTCCAGAGGATGTCTTGGGGCTGGGTGTGGGCAAAAGGTTCTTGCAGGGCTTTTCCAGAAATGCACCACCTCCAAGGGAGAATTACCAAACCTGCCTGTCTGCTGCCACAGCCCTTTCCCCATCTTCTCCTAGAAGGGAGGGTATCCAGATGTGACTCACCCAGGCCCCCTGGTCTCCTCCAACACTTTTGGCTGCAACAAGTGCCAGCAGCAAAGGATAGAGGTGGATGAACCTGCCCTCCTGCCATTCATCCATCAGATGGACGTCTGCCTATCTCTCTCCATTGTCAAAGTGAAACAGGTCTCCAAGGAGACACTCCCTTGGGGGTTGAGGAGCCCTGAGAAGAAGCATGCACTCTCATCATCCACTTACCTGTCTGTGCCCCCTCTTCATCTTTATCCCTGCAGAGATAAGGAGAAACATTCTTAGTAGCGAATCACAGGAAATTGAGGGGTCCCTCCAGTAATCCTAGGGGGTGCTGTGCCATCCCAAGCATGCCCTTACCCATAATCCTTCTAGAAGGCCGTGCTAATTTTGGATAATTCAATACTTGGGAGCAGTGAAAGTAATTGCTATTGGAAGTCACTCACTACATTTTGCTCAGATTGTTTTCACTTGGGGATTGACTGGTTAACAGGGCGGGGGGCAGACCCACTCTTGTAGTTTATAGATATGAGGCCAGCTTTCCCACCCCTCTCCAGAGAAGATTTTCAACTTTTTAGAAAGCTCCCCCCCGCAAAGGGGGACACTTCGGCTAAAAGAACATACATACTGTTTTGGTTTTTAAAATTTGAATAAGAGGGTTTAAATTTGTGACAACTCGAATCCCCGCCTGTATGTTCCCCAGACTATGGGAAACACCTATATTGGGCAGCAGTGATATAGGAAGATGTTGAAAGGCATCATCTCATACTGCGTGGGAGATGGCAATGGTAAACCCCTCCTGTATTCTACCAAAGGCAACCACAGGACTCTGTGGTCACCAGGAGTTGACACCGACTCGATGGCACACTTTTACCTGGGTTTGGGCTATGTCTGTACAACCCCCTCCACACCCATCCCTTCAGATGGCCACACCAGAGCCAAAAGCATTAAGAGGAGTCAAGAGGGAAAAAAGCAACTCACTTTGGTTCTGCCTCTGGGTGAGACCTATGGGAACATGAAAGAAGAAAAGGTTAGGCATGTTCTTGGAAATAACATGGGGGTTTGGGGGGGCAGCTTTTGAATTCAGCTTCAACTGGTGGGCAGGATTCCCCCCCCCAAAAAAAACCTCCAAGTGGGCCTACAGGGGCCAGCCAGTAGCTCCTGGGTGCTACAGTTTCACAGGTCTAGGACCTGTAAGCTTAAGAAATACAGTGGAAATCAGCCCAGCAAGTGACCTTCGAGGGCCACCTGCATTTCAAGGAGAAGCTGTGTGGTGTGAATACTGGTGGTGAACTTGTGACCACTGAAGTTCACATAGGGAGCGCAATGGCATGTAAAACAATGGAAGGGCATCTTTAAAAACCATGTCCAGGCAGCCATTAGATTTTGCTTCCCCATCATGCCGGAGACTTACCTACAGTTCACCCATGACCAGCAGCCACCCATCCTGACAGCTAAGATGATAAGCTGATGATAAACTGACAGCCAAAGACAGCCAACTTATCAAAGATGCTGCAGCTTATCTAGAATGCTGCCAGGTGAGCCTCCTGCAGAATCCTCACAGGTCTCCAAGGGGAACCATGACCGCAGAATTCTGTGGCTGATTGTGAGATCGCAAGATCAGTTACTGGCCACACTGGTTCTGGTTTGAATCCAAACACTGTGTCAGCTCAAAGTGTCAAAGCACCAGGCAAGAGTCACCCCTGTCCTGCCTTCCCTGCTCCCCACATGTTTTCCACCTAATCACTTGCTGAAGTCCCTTAGCTAGGAAATCCCTCTACATCACATTTAGCACTAAGGCCCATCTCTGTTCAGAATACACAAAAAAGAAAGCCAATTAACTTGTGGAACTAGGTGTGGTGATGATCCCTGGCTTAGATGGGTTTGAAAGGGGGTTAGAAACATTCATGGAGGAGGAGAGACCCCTCTGTGGCGATTAGTCAGGATGGCTATAGAGAACCTCCAGGTGCACAGGCTGAATCCCAGATGCTGGGGACATGCAGTGGGTGTGGCTGTTGCCTTTGCACTCTTTCATGAGTTACAGAGGACTCAGATGTTACAGAGGACTCATGCAGGTTTATTATAACTCTGCACCAGCAGTGGCTGCAGCCCACCCCTATCCACAAGCATCTCCTTTCTTCAGCATTTGCTAACAGAAGAGAAGAGGCAAATGAATAGAAAGTGACAGAGAGGGAAGGAGGGGGAAATGAGAAGAACAAAGAAAGAGGGGAAGCAAGAAAAATGATGGTGCCTCACAAAGAATGAGCGAGAGAAACAGAAGGCTGTAATGTACTTTTTGTATAAGGTTATGAAATGGAAAACAAACAATATTCAATATCTTGTCCTTATTAAACTCCATAGGCTCAACTGCACAACATCTTAGTTTCCACTGCACATTTTTTTAAAAAATGCACTGCATAGAATGCACCCAGCTGCATATCAAAATGAACCTTGGACTAAGGGACCGCCTATTTGGCCTCCCCAAAGACCCACCATGGCAGCTCATGGCCCCACAGTGGATGGATGAATCCTCCCAAGGATGCTACTCTTACATTTTTAGGGGATAGGCCAGGAGCATTCTAGCTATTGCTCGCTTATAGCTATTATTTTTGCCACTGTTTTAAAACCACATGTTGTTGTTGTTGTTGGAAGTGCTTTTGCTTACTGTCTTGTTGACATTCTATCAGCTGGTATGTATCCTTCACTTCCTGCCCCTCTGGCTGCTGCTGCCACCAACAGCACTGCAATTACTCTCCAGTATATTGTTTTATCAGTCACCTTAAGTGGCACAGTGGGGAATGCTTGACTAACAAGCAGAAGGTTGTCGGTTCGGATCTCCACTGGTACTATATCGGGCTGCAGTGATATAGGAAGGTGCTGAAAGGCATCGTCTCATACTGCACAGGAGGAGGCAATGGTAAGCCCCTCCTGTATTCTACCAAAAGAAAACTACAGGGCTCTGTGGGCGCCAGGAGTCAAAATGCCCAATATAGGTGTTTACCATAGTCTGGGAAACAGACCAGTGGGGATTTGAACTGCCAATCTTCTGCTTGTTAGTCAAGCATTTCCCCTCTGCACCACTTAAGGTGGTGTAGTCACTATAACCGGGCTCCATTTGGCACTATGGTCAGTCAGAAAGCTTTCCCACTGGGGAAAAACAGGAGAGAGCCCACCGGGAGCTTTCATAACACATTGTTTACATGGGTTGAGAGATTTTGTCCAATAAAGACTGTTGTTTTTGGTAGGTTGTGGTGGGCAGTCATGTTAAAGAACTCAAGTTGGTTTGAAAAGTTGTATAGTTGGTTATGTTTGTGTAATATTAGGGTTGTTTTGACTGCTAGTTTTAACGCAAGTATTAGGCCCAAGACTGTAACAATTATTGTGGAGAACTTTGTTATGGGGGCTATAGTTACTGTTGTGGTTTGGTTGGAATCAAAAGGCCTGCTGCAGTGCTTCTTACCTTAGCAACAAAAGAATGCACGATATACATAGAATACAATATGTTCAATTACAGGTGAAACTCCAAAAATTAGAATATCGTGCAAAAGTCCATTAATTTCAGTAATGCAAATTAAAAGGTGAAACTGATATATGAGACAGACGCATTACATGCAAAGCGAGATAAGTCAAGCCTTAATTTGTTATAATTGTGATGATCATGGCATACAGCTCATGAAAACCCCAAATCCACAATCCCAGAAAATTAGAATATTACATGGAACCAAGAAGACAAGGATTGTAGAATAGAACAATATCGGACCTCTGAAAAGTATAAGCATGCATATGTATTCAGTACTTGGTTTGGGCCCCTTTTGCAGCAATTACTGCCTCAATGCGGCGTGGCATGGATGCTATCAGCCTGGGGCACTGATGAGGTGTTATGGAAGACCAGGATGCTTCATTAGCGGCCTTCAGCTCTTCTGCATTGTTTGGTCTCATGTCTCTCATCCTTCTCTTGGCAATGCCCCATAGATTCTCTATGGGGTCAGGTCAGGAGAGTTTGCTGGCCAATCAAGCACAGTACACTGTATACTTTTCAGAGGTCCGATATTGTTCTATTCTACAATCCTTGTCTTCTTGGTTCCATGTAATATTCTAATTTTCTGAGATTGTGGATTTGGGGTTTTCATGAGCTGTACGCCATGATCATCACAATTATAACAAATTAAGGCTTGACTTATCTCGCTTTGCATATAATGCGTCTATCTCATATATCAGTTTCACCTTTTAATTTGCATTACTGAGATTAATGGACTTTTGCACAATATTCTAATTTTCCCAGTTTCACCTGTATACATACATATTCACCCAGTATGTAGGGTGGAGGGGAGTGGGGGAGGAATATAGGTAGTTGGGGGGGGGGGGCAAGTAAAAAGTCAGTGGACTGGGGGCAGGAGAAAGCTCACCAGTTGCAGCTTTCTCCGCAGTGCTTATATTGCTTTTGTTTTTAGCAATAGCAATAGCAATAGCACTTACATTTATATACCGCTCTATAGCCGGAGCGCTCTAAGCAGTTTACAATGATTTAGCATATTGCCCCCAACATCCTGGGTACTCATTTTACCGACCTCGGAAGGATGGAAGGCTGAGTCAACCTTGAGCCCCTGGTCAGGATCGAACTTGCAACCTTCTGGTTACAGGGCAGCAGTTTTACCACTGCGCCACCAGGGTGGCAGTTTTACCACTGCGCCACCAGAAAGACAGTTAAAATGAGAGAAAGATAGCAAAAAACTCCCAGTGAGCCTTAATACTAAGGATTTCACACTGATTCAAAGACAAACTCACCATTAATAGCCACATGATTAAGACATCACATTTAACTCACTTATCACAAGAAGCAAAATAAGAGCAAATGAATACAATCCTAGCTTATAAGCTTCAGCTCAGTATTCACAAGCCCTGATTCTCTGTACATAGTGCCAAACTGAATATGTGTACAGTGACTTATATTATATTAATTTTTTAAAATTCTTTTTACCTGTAGCCCCTTCAGGGGGCTTCCTAAAGGCTGTGGTGGGGGGTCTGCAAAGGTTCCCCCCCACCACTGGACTCTGGGGCCTCACAGGGACCATTTGAGCATGTGTGGTGGCCATTTCTAAAAAATTTTTTATTTTAATGGCTGCTGAAAACAAAATGGCCACCGCGCATGCTCAAATGGCCTCTGCGAGGCCTGGCATGGCCTAGGGCCTCACGGAGGCCATTTGAGCATGCACGGTGGCCATTTTGTTTTTTGCGGCCATTTTTAATTTTTTAAAAAAATAAATAAGTAATGGCTCCCCCCTTCAAGTGGCGCCCGGGGCACATGCCCTGCCTGCCCCACCCTAGATACACCCCTGTCCACAGGGGTTCCGTTCTGGCCTAAAACCATGGATAACAGAACCTTGAGTCAATGAGAACTGGGGGGCTAGGTTCCTTGAGGTTGAAAAAAGGCTTTAAAAAGTGGGGAGGAGGCAGAAATAAGTGAAACAAAGTACTGTACTATACCCTCCAGCTGTCCAGCAATGCCCCGCCCAAACCTCCAATTCCTCCAATTTTCCATGAAAAATCATGGGATTTTATTTTAGCCACAAAATGGCTCTGTCCTGCAAAATGCTGGCTAGAAATGACATCAGAAGTCATTTCCAGCCACCCAGGATAGACAAATTTTGCCTGTTTTTAAAACTACAGATAACGAGGTCGCATCTACATGGCCTGACCAACAATATGCAAAACTGCGGATGCTGGGACCATGGATAATGAGGGCCACCTGTGTCATACCTGATAGTACCAGACCAGTATCTGTAAATGTACATATAAAGTGTATGTGTGAGATATTATTTAAATGGCCAAAAGGATCCAGAGCAGATTGTTGAACTCTCCGCTCTAGTCTACCCAACATTTCACATTCTTCCCCAGAAAAGTTCCAGAAGATACTTGCAATCATTAAGTGAGTCTGGCTGAGAGAAAAGAGTCTGGGGGAGAAGCAGGGAGCAAAAGCCATAAGTGATGAGGGTTCAGCACTTCTATCAATGTGCTCCTTTGGCTCCTTAAATATAAAGCTTGACCATAACAGAGGTCAGTTAAAAGATGTGCATCTGCCACCAACACCTATAGTTTGGGCCTCAGGAGAGCTTTGGTTGGGTGAAGCTCCATAATGGACCAGTTCAGATGAGACTTTACTGGCTCACATGATTAAAAAGGGGATGCACCAAAAACGTGTTATGTCATCTTCTGTAGACATCCCCCAAGCACATCCCTTTATTGTGTGGCATGATTTTATCTGAATGGCCATTCTCCATTCTAGTCCAAAGCCCCACATATGATAAAAGGGACAGTCCTTAAGTGGTGCAGCGGGGAAATGCTTGACTAACAAGCAGAAGGTTGCCAGTTCGAATCCCCACTGGTACTATATCGGGCAGCAGCAATATAGGAAGATGCTGAAAGGCATCATCTCATACTGCGCAGGAGGAGGCAATGGTAAACCCCTCCTGTATTCTACCAAAGAAAACCACAGGGCTCTGTGGGCGCCAGGAGTCAAAATCGACTTGACGGCACACTTCACCTTACAGGAGGCCATTGAAGCATCTGCAGAAAATGTTGTGACAAGCATGCTCTCAGCCTTTGACTACCAATGACTACACTGAAATAGGGATGAGCACAGAACCGGGCAGGGGAAGTTCAAAGGTGGGGGGTGGGTCTGACTTTAAGGGCAGGGGAGGGTACACTTACCCCTCCCTCCACTTTCCCCCCTCCCTCTGCTTCCCCCCCACTCCACTGGTACCCCTTATGCAAAGGCTCCTTTGGGGCAGCAGCATACCTACCTGCTGCCCCGTCTCCTCTTTTCCCAGAAGTACCAGGAAGTACCCGGGATGCATGTGTGTGCCAGGCGCATGGACGTACCTGCCACGCTCTCACTCACACATGCCCGTGTGTGCACGCAACCGGCACACACACACACACACACACACACACACACACACACACTGGGTACTTCCTGGTACTTCCAGGAAAAGAGGAAACAGAGCGGCAGGGAGGAATGCTGCCACCCCAAAGGAGCCTTTGCATAAGGGGTGCCGGCGGGGGGGGGGAAGCAGAGGGAGGGGTAAGTGCACCCTCCCCCACCCTTAAAGTCAGACCCCACCCCCACCTTCAAGCCTGCTCAACAGCCGGTTGTTCAAACCCATGCGGAGTCCCTTTAAAGGGCCTCCAACTGGGTTCGTGCACACCCCTACACTGGAATGCTGTGAAATAAAGGATAAATGGCTCCTTGCGCGATTGAACATTCTCCCTTCGGCAGTACTTGATGGTAAATTCAAACGACTTCTTTATGATCAGCGCTGTTGTCCCTGTGGCTCAGGGGATATAGAATCTATCACCCATGTTATTCTTTATTGCCAGTTATATAAGGACGCTCGCACCAAATTTATTGCTCCTATTTTAGCCATTTATCCTGGTCACACAGCCCAATTTTATTTGGAAATTATGCTGGCCAATTTTAAACCTGTAATTTCAGATAATGTAGCAAAGTTCTGTTTTGTTGCGTCGAAGCTCCGTAAAGACTGTATTAGTAATTTGAATATTTGTGATTTTGTAAACTTTTGAGATTTTTGAATTTTCTTATCAATGCTATTAATTGTGATTGTTTGTTAATCTGGTCTGTGACCGCAATAAACTTACTACTACTACTAAGGATAAATGGCAGCATTTCTCTTGCAAGTTGTTGATTTGTCTTCAGTTCAGAGACTTTCTGAACTAGTCTCTGAAAGTGAGTGCCCCAATACAGGAGTATTTTTATTTAATTAGTTAATTAATTTTTATTTAGCTATCTACCATATTCAAATACTGCCTGGTACATAAATCCTACCATCTAAATGGTAATTTGTCCTTCTCTTCCTGTCTCTATGCTGCACTTACACTCAAAGCTATTTTCTTAATTAAATTCAGGTCGCCTCCATTCTTGAAACTCATCCCTAGAAGTCCCACCGACTTCATTGAGACTTCTGGGTGAAAGCGCCTTGCGAGGAGCAGCAATTAACTGTTAACCAGACTGGGCTGTGAAGAGCAGCTCTTTCTGTACTGTATGTTTGCACAGAGAAAAGCACAACTGATGTCCAAGGCTTGGGTAGGGTTACAAAGTTTATTTTATTTTATTTTATTATTTTAAAACATTTCTCTACTGCCCAAAACTTGTGTCTCTGGTTGCTGCTGTAATGCAGACACTCACAATTAAACATAACCTCCACTGAGATTGATGGAACGCTTGCTTCTAATGTGAAAAACAGGCCTGGATATTAACAAAATAATTGACTTCTGTTTCTTGAGGAGCACATTTCAGTTATTCTAAAATAGCTCCTGCTAGACAGCACACACAGCTACAGTACTGAGCAAAACTCAAACAAATCCTGCTCTGTGGAGGAACAGAGTCTGTAGGGCAGCCAAAGAGATTTCTGTGAATGAACTCAAGCCCAACAGTAGCATTGAGTCAAAAGCCGAAGAGCAAAAATAGATTCCTGTTGGAATCCCCTGCTCATCTGGACAGGATTAGAGAAACCCCTGCTTCAGAATTTGTGAGTGACATAGGATGGAAAGGAGCAGAGCCCATTTACAACAGCAGAGGAAGCTCTCACACTTGGTATAGCTCAGGAAACAATGGAAAGGGAGGGAACCTATTGTCACTGAAAACATAACAATTAGAGCAGTGATACAAGTAGCTGCAGTAAGTAAAGTAAATTGTGCCCTGGAGTGGAGTCTCTCGACTCCTGGCGACCAGAGAGCCCTGTGATCACACTCTCGACTCCTGGTGACCACAGAGCCCTTTGATAGAATGCAGGAGGGGTTTCCCATTGCCTCCAGTGTGAGATGATGCCTTTCAGCACCTTCCTATATCGCTGCTGCCTGATATAGGTGTTTCCCATAGTCTGGGAAATACTTCATGTCAAAAACTAGTCATAATCTGAGCAGAGTTCTGTGTTTAAGGCAACTTTAGAGCTAGTGGAAGGGAATTCTATCAAGTATTCAGTTTCCAATGAATATTTTCAACTATGCAGAGAAAATATACCTTGAATTTGTTTGTTTGTTTGATTGATTGATTTTACATTTATATCCTGCTCTTCCTCCCAGGAGCCCAGGTGTACATGGCTCTGTTTATCCTCACAACAACCCTGTGAGGTAGGCTAGACTGGAGATAAGCGACTGGCCCAGTGTCACCCAGTGAGTTTCATGGCTGAACAGGGATTTGAACTTTGGTCCCCCCACCAGTCCCGGTCCTAGTCCAACCCTCTAGCCACTATACCACACTTGCAAACACCACATTTGCAAGTAACAGACTGCCAAGTTTTAGGTAAGCTACGAGTAGTGGTGGCCAGTGAGGGCGGCACAGAGGGTGGGGAGTGGGGGCAAGAAGTCCCTTTAAAAGGCTTTACTGGCAATACCACCAGCACCTAGAAGCCACAGGGATCCATAGCATCCTGCCTGGAATCCCACATGGTGGCTGCCCCACCTATGGGGCAGCCACCAGGCCTCTGCACATGCGTGGCAGCCATCTGTGTGGTTGGCACTGTGTTGCTGACCATGCAAATGGCTGCCATGCATGTGCAGAGGCCTGGCGAGTGACATAGGTGGGGCAGCCATCACGCGGGATTCCAGGCGGGAGGCCATGGATCCCTGTGGCTTCTAGCTGCTGGTGGCATCATCAGGGAAGACTTTTAAAGGAACTTCTTTCCGCCACCCCCTGCGCCGTCCTCTCTGGCCACCCCTGGCTAAGAGTGCTCTAAGTTGCGTTCCCAGATGTTGTTGGACTACATGTCCCATCTTCCCTCACTACAGTAGCCATTGTGGCTGCCTTTGGCCATCATAGCTGGGGAAGATGGGAGTTGTAGTCCAACATGTGGGCACCCAAGTTTGGGAACCTCTGAGTCATGATGTCCTCTAAGTTGAACCACTCACATTTTTAACCACCACCACCACCCTACTGCCACTTAAACATATTTTATTTCTGCTGCCTAGCAAAGAGAGAAATTTAAGCGCCACACAGTGATTTTTCTTTTAGGGAGACAAGCAATTTCACATAGAAGATGCAAGCTGGGAGGCCAAGAGGACCCCTGGGGCAGGGAGCCAACCTGTTTCCCATCTCCTGGGAAGGGCAGTCGTGCTGTGAACTGTGGGCCTAGCCCCAAACCTGAGTGGTCAACCTCCCCATCCCCCACTGCTTTGCCTGCCTCAAAAACAGAGCTACTCCTAGCTCTGTTTTGACTGTCCTATTGGCTGGCGCGTGGGACCACTAAGGCTGCTATTTGAGGGCATGGTGGGTCTTTGTAATATCTTTCACTCGGCTGCATTTGCAATGCTAATCACATTAATGTGATGGATGTACTTGTCCTGTATAGTTGATTCCAACCTTGTGGTTTATGGGTTACCATTGTGGTTTTGTAAAGGTCAGACTCGGTATGATTCAATCATTTTCTTAAGTGGTATTCAAACACCACGGCTGAGCATGTTTTCAAAGCATTTGTCTGGGTAATATACACTCGAACGCCATTGCTTGTTGTCCTGAATTAATGTGCTCTCGCATTTTCATGGAGTAGGGGCCAGGCATTTACAATAGCCTGGAGTTGTCAGACATGCAAGAATCAAGGGTCTCCATACAGTGCACAACCCTTTTTGCATCCTTGAACACAAATATTAGGGATGTGTGAAGTTTCAGAAGCCTATCAAATTTGGCCCAGTTTGGCCTGAACTGAATCAACATCTGATCTGGTCTACATGGAAGCAGATCCCCCCTCCTCCTCTCCTTCCCTTGATTCCTTAAAGTTCTTACCAGACCAGGGCGCTTTCCTGACTAGCTGCTGGAACCTCAGCAAAATGCCTCCATTCGGGAACGTTGCATTCGGAATGTAAACAGCAGGCGGAGCAGTTTTGCAGCAACTAACAACCAAAAAAACCCAGCAACTTTTTCACGTTTCATGTGCAACGTCCTTGTTCTATATCACAGCAATTATATTTGCAACAAGGTGTTGGAAATGTGAACGGCACCCTGCTGTCCCTGTAGGGACTGCGATGTCATGACGCAGGAAGTGTGGAAGGACACTTCCAAGATACGCCCTGACCCCACTGTAGGGTCTAGTCTGGAAAACACCCAGGTGGGAAACAGGCTGAAGATCATTTAACTTTCTCCCAGCAGTGAGGGGTTAGTGGCTAGAGATGTCCTATGAGGCAGCCACAAAAAATATTACCATTCCCAGTGCAGAATCCAAGGGGAAGAGTTGTGGTATGCAAGGCCAAAGCAATTGAGTTGAATGGGGAAATGACTTGACTAGCAAGCCAGAGGTTGCTGGTTCGAATCCCCGCTGGTATGTTTCCCAGACTATGGGAAGCATCCATATTGGGCAGCAGTGATATAGGAAGGTGCTGAAAGGCATCCTCTCACACTGTGTGGGAGATGGCAATGGTATACTCCTCCTGTATTCTACCAAAGACAACCCCAGGGCTCTGTGGTCGCCAGGAGTCGACACCAGCACACTTTACCTTTACAGAGAGGCAAGTGCAATCTGCCTTCAGTGCTCTTGAGGCTGGCTGTTTGCTAGCTCCGACTCTACTCCAGGACTGGAATACAAGTTACTAAAGCCCTATTCAAAAGCTGGCCTGGATCAAGGAATGGGTTAACCAAAAACACCACACCCAGGAGCACCCCTGCCATTTCCAGGACTATAGAGAAAACCCTGTTGGAAGTGTCCAGAATGATACACAGCACTAAGCAGGAAAAGGGCTGCATGTTTCCAAACGCCTTCAGCATCCCTGTGCTGAAGGCTTCTTGCACAGCCAAGGGGGTGCAGAGGGGGAGCGGGAGCCACTTCCACATCCCCTCACTGTCCAAGAGCTTTCCACTTGCATAAATATGTACCTGAGTGAGTCACATATTTATACAAGTGGAATGGTCTTTTTCAGCAAGGAGGAGTCAGGAAAATGGCTCCCCCTCCCCCCTCTGCCCCGCTTAGCTGTGCAAGAAGCCCTTCAGCATAGGCTCTTTGCAACCGTGCAGCTCTTCTCCCATGCATGTAATGCTGTGTGTCATGCTGGCCATTCTTGTTAAATCTGTAGCTGCCACCACAGCTCCCTCATCACTGAGAGCAAGGTGAACTGCCTCCAGGCTGTCTCATGTCCTCTGCCCAGGCCAGTAAGTACCTTCAGGATTTGGAGGAGTGGCCAGAAGCGCTCTTATCTCTGAACTTTGGGGCCGAAGTCCAGGGCCTCCACACCCCCTGGAGCCCCCCCCCATCCTCTTTAGTCTGTCCTGGGTGATGTGGTTTGTGCCTTCAAGAAACTACATGTTAAAAATGATGCTTAACTTGCAGCTGGGGGGGGAGGGGCCCCCAAAGGCCTTTCAGTCCAGGCTCCAAAATTACCTAGGTGCACCTCTGGGAGTGGCAAGGGGCCCTAATCAAAGCAACCACTTCAAATCAGGCTGAAGCAAAGCAGGAACCACCACCTCCTGCATTAACTGAGGGGCCCTGAAGCACCAAGGCAGCCCTAAAACCAAAGCAGTACTGCTTTTCATAGCCCTAACAATCTTTGTTAGGGCTATGAAAAGCAGTACTGCTTTGGTATGCAAATATGCAAATCTAACAAATCTTGTGAGGTGAGCTGGTCTTGTGGTAGCAATCATGACTTGTCCCCTTAGCTAAGCAGGGTCCACCTTGGTTGCATATGAATGGGAGACCACATGTGAGCACTGTAAGATATTCCCCTCGGGGATGGAGCCACTCTGGGAAGAACAGAAGGTTTTAAGTTCCCTCCCTGGCTTCTCCAAGATAGGGCTGAGAAAGATTCCTGCCTGAAACCTTGGAGAAGCTGCTGCCAGTCTGTGCAGACAATATTGGGCTGGATAGACCAATGGTCTGACTCAGTATATGGCATCCCCCTGTGTTCCTATGTAAGACTTCAGTACTGTTGAATGTATGATTGTGTCAGCTGTTTTGGGGTTCCTGGTGTGGCCTGTGAATCTCAAGTAAGAGTAGGAGTGGAAGGGAGCACTGGATGGTTGCTTGGAGGGAGGGGGATGGGTTTTGGAGGGAGGGGAGCAGGTTGTGGCCCCTCCCAGTCAGGTACAGACACAGTTTGCTATGTGGGGAAAGCTAAGAGTGTTTTTTGTTTGAGGGGTTTTGCCATGAGAGATGAGAAAGAGGGGTATCCCTTCACATAAGTTAGGTGTGAAGGACAGGAAGCATATCTAAGATCTGTTGCCCTGGGTAAGGGAAACTGCCAAATAACTTGTGCCTCTAAGCCACATTCGTGAGGTGAAGCAGCATATGATGCTCCTGTAAGAGAAAGAAGAGGGGTGCAGGATTAGGCTCAGGCAGCCGACCTGAGGTAGGCATTCACTTCCCCACACCCCATTTGAGCCTTCTGAGCCAAAACATAATGTTGAGGCTCTGAGATGTGGATTCAAATAGATCAGTGGCAACACAGCAATGGCCAATTACTATCCTGTTCGGATGCTATCAAGGTACCCCCAAATCCCTGCTTATAAGACTTCTCTCTAAGCTGCTGCAGGAAGAAATCTGTGTCCCTTGAGGCTAATGCCAAGAAGCTAATCATCACCAGTGGCATGATTCAGTGTTTATAGTTCCTGATCTTGGTTTTTGCTGGCTTGCAGGCAGACTTCATCAGCCATAACTCAAAATTGCGAACAGATGACTAGATTGACTGCAGTTCAAGTTAGTAATGATGACATCACTCTTGTACTGAAATCCCAATTCTTGGCTCTGTATATATATTTTTGAGTGTACTTTAAGGTTTGGCTCAAGAGCTACTGGACTTACTCACTTGCTCCATCAATCCCTAAAACAAGCTGCTTTTACCAACAGACCCAGAGATCAGCCACAGCCAATTTATTGATCATACCAAACACCCTGACTACAAACTGCCAGCACTAAGATCTGGCTCCTCTAACCTTGCTTTGAAGAATTCCCTACAATCCTCATCCAAAGGGAATGGGAAGGAAACAGTTACACCTTTTCAAACATGCTCAGAAAATATTTTCTTTAAAGTGGTGGAAGCCTGGACCAGCTTTTTTTTCTTTGTTGCTTATGAAGCTTTTTCCTGTGCTGTTCAATGTATGGGACTGACCCACAGGCATAGAACTCACCAGATGGCTCTGAGAAGCCCACAAGCAAGTAATGAAGGCAGGAGCCCTCTCCTGATGAAGTTGTTGCCCCACTTCTGGTACTCAATGACATACTGCCTCTGAACATACAGTCCTCATGTCGAAGATTCCATCATGGCTACCACCTTTGAAAGCTGTCTAAACTAGGGGCTATCTTCACTAGATTCTACTGCCAATCAAGTTCATTGAATGACCTCACATAAACTCTCTTCAGACATGTAAAGAAAAAGAAAAGGGACACTGGACTCAGGCACAGAGCCCCAAGAGTGTACTGGTGAGCCCTGCCTCAGTGCCGACATGCCCAGAAGCCTCACACTGCCACAATCTCCACACTTACAATGTTTGCATGAAGAGGAAGATGCTTGATTCCGTTATCAGAAGGCTGGGACAGCCCAGCCTTCTGATCACGAAAGTAACTGCCATCACGCTTACGGTGTTTGCCTCTTCATGCAGGGTGATGCTTCTTGGCATATCAGCACCAGGGTGGGACTTCTGGACTTGCTCTTGCGACACTGTAGACAAGCACAGAGTCCCTTCCCACCCTGTCTGAAGAGGACTATTCTAGTATTCTAGTATTCTAGCCCCCCTCCCCAAAAACCATTCCTTCTATCCACTTTCACCTCCCCAGGCAAAATGTATAAACTTCCATGATCCCCACAAATCATCTCTTTCCCCCCTAAAGCAGTAACGCCTAAGGTGGCCCTCATCAATCCTAAGTGTGGCTCCCTGACTTTGTTTATTGGGCCTGTGTGAAGCTATGGCCGAAGCTGAATATTCTACATAGTCCCCCTTGCACCATTTGGAGGTAACTGTTCTTACTGTGCAGTGCTGCACTTTGCCCAGCACCAGGGGCCTCCTTTACAGGAAACAGAGCCCTCTGGAGCCCCTGCGCCATCTTGGAAGACATACACGGAGTGCCGGGAAGTGTAGAGCTTCCTCCTAGAGCTCTTAAGGGAGGGTGCCATCTCTCTTAAAGGGCCCTCACAGCACTGAGCAAAGTCCAGTACTGTGCAGAGGTCAGCCCAGTGGGAAATGGCTTTCATATTATTATTACTACTACTACTACTATGGATATCTATATACCACTCTTCAACCAAAGTTCTCTAAACAGTTTACATAGAAAAGATAAATAATACATAAATAAGATGGCTTTCTCTCCCCAAAGGACTCATAACCTAAACGTTCCCCCAGCCAAACAAAAAGAATGGCTCCTGCTTGGAAAACAGCAAAGATCACTACCCTAAACACTTGTCCCCAAACCTTTAGCTTTTCCTCACAGAGAAGGTGACTAATCTAAAACAGATTATTTTGGTTGCCTTGATCTTGTTGAGATGGGGTAATCAGAAAACCAGAACTACATATTCACTCAGTTTTGAGATATTCTTTTGGAATTATTTGCAGTCCATTTAGAGTTTCAGCATCTAAAAACCATTTTTAAATTTTGTGTGTGTGTGTATATATATATATATATATATATATATATATATATATATATATATATATATATATATACCTGTATATATAATTAGCATCTAAAAATCACAATTGCCATCCCCAAATGTGGCTACCTCACTGCTCTACCTCTACTTAGGAGCAAGTTAAATAGCAATGATCCCAACAGGGATATTTCAGAAGATTCCACTGCTTACTGTGTTCCATTGCAAGCACTACTGTTTACTGCTGTCCTCTGCCTCCTATTGTTTAATCAGTTACCAGTCCAGATAGGAGCTAAATTTAATTAGGATCCATTGGTGAGTTACTCTGACAAAAGCTTTTAGATAAAGGTGTACGGGATCAGCTCTGTCCATATGCTTGTTGACACTTCCAAAGAACTCCAAAAGATTGGTGAGCCAGAGCTTTCCTTTGCAGAAACCATGCAGATTGTTCCTTAGCTAATATTTTTCATGAATTTACTCAGAACAAATATTAGGCTGCAGGCCTGTAATGTCCTGGATCCTTAAGAAGAAGAAGAAAATACAAGTGTACACTGAGTACTTCCCAATCCATGGATAAGAAGGCTGATTTTAGTGACAAGGTCACAATTGTGTCAGAATTAATCTGACACTTGGAGAGAATTGCAATGGTGTTGCATTGTGTTTACGAAGGAAGCAGCTATAAAGCAAATGGTCATTTTCTCATTTAGCCCAGACTTGAACCATAGTTCTTAGTACCAGTTTTGTGTATATAGCTATATCTCTATTGTCCTCTCCACAGAACCTTATAATGGATGCACATGCCGTATAATGAGGAGGCCTGATCTTTAAGGACTTACTTCTATGCAAATTCTGAAGAGTGCAGAAGAGTGCTGTATTTAGGCCAAAAGAGACCCATGGTACTGTGAGGCTAAATAGGAATCTTGGAGCATTTTGTAAAGTCAATGCAAATCTTACCTCAAACAACTCAATAATGCATCAGAATTTGTTGAATCTCTACTTGGCATTCTTAAACCACATTAAGATTGTCCACACAGAATTTTAATTCATATTAACTAGACTCAGCCCATTTAACAGATGGAATGTTCTGCCAGGCCTACAAGGGAGTGGATCTTGATCAGGCATCTGCAACCATGCTTCAGCTCACTGAAGAAGCACTTTGTGGTTCCATTCACCAAACACTTTAGAGGGGTCCTGCTTGTGCTTACAAAGGATTTACTTCCCTATTACAACCAGGATCAGCAACATAGCAGGCCTACTGTGTTTGAAGGGAAGTGGTTGCTCCCAAAGCCAAATGAGATCTACAGTCCTTGGAGGATAAGGGAGAAGGATGTTGGGGAGTCGAGCCAATGGCCGTAATAAAACTGATGATGATGATGAGTCGAGCACAGACCCCTTTTTGATCTTTTCACTTAATTAGGGCTGGTTCTGGCTATTATACTCACACTGCATTTCGTAAGAATGAGTCTGAATGAAAGCTTCCACGGGATATCAGCCAAAATTAAAAGATGAACATTTTTCCCACACTAGCCCAAAAAAGATGACAAGCACTAATTGCTGATGTAAGTCATTCTTTACATAACCACTTGATTCTTTGTATACTAATATATTTACTTTGTATGCTAAAATATTGTCCTCAGGATGCCTTTTCCAGTGTGTGTGTGTGGTGTGTTTATTTAAAAGTGAGGTCTATCACAAAGCAAGGAGAACTTTTAGATTCTTGGGGTTTTTTGCTTGAACAAGAGCCCATGAGTGACAAGACTAGCAATGAATACACACACCAGGGGTGGAGCCACACTAGACAGGTTCAAAGAACCCGGGCCGCCACCCCTCAGGGGCCATGCCTAGCGCCACAGACACACACACCGCAGCTGACGCCAGTAGTCTGATGTTGGATGCAGGGAGCTAAATCGGCCAAATGGGGCCACGAGGCAAACACAGCACTGGCTAATCTAACTCCCAAATGGGGCCGTACAGCCCTGTTTGGGAGCTAAACCATGGCCCTGTATCTGATGTCAGACATGGGGGTATGGCTAAACACTACCTGCACTTGATGTCAGACCCAGGGGGTGGGACTAGGGGGGCCACAGCAGCAGAATCCGGGACACCGCTGCCCCCCCTCCGCGCCTGACACACACATTCTAACCACAGTCATTCTTAGGTAGCACACTCTAGATTACCAGTTCTTCGATAAATTGTGCACGTGTGACTTCTGACCACCAAAAGAATTACATTGTGACAATAGGGTATGGGGCTGTGGGTGTGATTGCCATATCGGAGGGTCCCCAACATGTTGGCAACAGAGTAATGTACTGAACACATGTTGATATGTGGTAAAAAATATCTGAAACAAGGAGGCACAGGCTTATCAGAAGCCAACGGGAAACAGGAAGAGCAACAGGAAAGGAATAGGGTAATAACAACAAACACAATTTATTTATATTTATATAATATAATAGCGTAGTAGGGAATTTGATGTTATGACTATGAATGCTAGCTGGCCTACTTTTGTAAGAGGGCATATATCTCCCCGCTGATGGGAGCGGCTGATTTAAGAGTGTAATATGATTCATCCTCACCTCCCCCCCCGCCTGCCACTCCTGCTGCTCCCAGCCAGATGTCTAAGTGGTCAGGAGCGGGGTGGGGGCGGAAACCCAGAGGTTTTCAAGCTAGATGTGAGAAAGACATAGACAGAGTTTTGGAGAGTATGTAATGAAGAAACTGGGAAGAAAGTCTAAAGCACTTTAGGGTGCAGAGTTTGCTCTCTGGGATTACAACTCATCTTGTATATTTTCAATGTGTATATTTTTAAATAAAGCAAATACTATATTACAAATTCTCCAGTTATCTCTCCTCCAGAAGAAGCCAGAATCCAAGTAGTGGTGTACCCCTGGAACTTCTCACTGCTTGGAGAAGTGGGGGAGCAGGCACACAATCTATATGAATCTGTACAAATATCTTGGCACAGTAAAGCCGTTTCCCCCAACCTTTTTTATTCTGAGGCACACTTATAGAGAGCATCAATAAAACAGAATCAACAGGAGCATCAAATCACAGAAGACCTGAAAATGCTGGACAAGTTGAAGCTGCAGCTGAATTTTGTTAGAAAAACAATTGCCATAAATCACTTTTAAAAGACACATGGGATTGCAGAAAACACTGTCAGACTGTGACAGTGTTAAAATCTGGCAACAGTGTCATCGAGATGTTCTATAAAATGTGAGTGAACCAAGAATGGCAGTTCCAAAAAATAATTGAATAAGAAAAGCATGGAGCAAGTAGGGACTTAGTAAGGCAGAAATTCAGATGTTCCTTCACCCAGGTGAGTCACAGCCCCTACCTCACAAATGGCTAGAGTTAGCCTTCCTGGTCATGCAGAATGATTGTATGCTATCTCAATTTACTCAGAACAAAGCATCGAAAAAACGTCTGTTCTTTATATGTGACTCCATTCCCCCCCTTCAGGATTGTGCCACAAAAACATGATTACCCAGCTCCAGGACGACAGAGCTGATACATAAATCATGAGACAATGTGATCGATTGCTTAACTGGGTACCTCTACAATAATGGTGTTCATATTTTGCAGTGATGTGGTTTGATTTACCTCCTATTGATGAGAGACACTTTGACATCTTCCCTCATCAGGTTGTTAACCTGGCCAAGCCCATGCAATTTAGGGAAGCTGGAATGTTTCTAGAGACCAGGCTTTACTGCAAGTTCAAATTTGCGCCCCCACCCCCCCGCAACTGACACAAAAAGTGGAATTTTTTACCCTGGACATAGATCAGGCTATCCTCTAACATGCAATGAAAAACCCGAATTGTGTCTGGAGTGCTCCCCGATAGCTCGCAGGGACTTCGGGGTAAATCTGGCTGACACGTGAACATGCGCCCTCCATTCCAAAGGAGAAGAGAGCTAAAAGCCCCATCTGGAAATGCTCCTGTGTTCTAGATCCAGACCCTCCCTCCAACTGATAGTCCAGCACCAACATCTTTTTGCATTTTATTCCCTAAGCTGCACATATTATGCACATTCCAGTTTTTAAAATACAGATTTTAGGAATGATTTGATGTGGCTTGGAATTGAGACACACTTGTACATTTATAAGAAATCCATTTAAAATGAGGAGGGAGGGAGGGAGGGAGGGAGAAAATTCCACACACACAACCCTCCCACTTTCTCTCTCTTCATTTCCAGCACATGAAATCACTTACTGGTCATTTTGGAACCCACAATGTCAAATTGTGGTTGTCCCAGAGGGAGGAAAAAAGACAGTTCAGCTTTGCATTTTCTGAAAGTCAACGACTCTGAAGCTCTCTTGGCTAAGCTGAATATAAAAATGATGAGCTTTGAGCTTTGTTCAAGTAATGGTAGAAAAATGTGTTAGGAGCTCCATTCACTGTTTCTGAAAACACCTCTTTCCTTCGCCAAGAATTCTGCCAGTTAGAACCAAAAAAGGATGCCATTACAACTATTTTATTCCAGCCATTCAAAGTTGTGGCTCTCTCGTTCAGAACTTGCAATTAGCTCACTCTCCTAGCGCAGTCATCCCTGGGTTTCTCTGGCAAGAATACTAGTGAGAGTGCCAGAAACTGCACGAAGACCCCTAATTCATTTCACATGAACTACAGTCAGGGAGATGCCCAGGTTAGAATTAGGGACCTTTGGATTTGTGATCTGTTCTCTTTGTGGTGAGTCACTCGTGTAAATAGATTGAATGGCTCCCTGAGCTACAATGCCCTTCCAGGCTCCAGGGTGATTCCAGGCCGACCCTTCCATGAGGCCTGATAAGGCACCCATCTCTGGTGGTAGGCTGGAAGCAATGGGGATGCCCCGTGGCATCAATGTGCCACCACCACCTCAGCTGCTGCTCCACTGCTCAGGCTCTTCCTCTTCTCCCTCATGGCATCTAATTTCCCTACTCTTTCTGCCTTCAAGAGGTAGAGCAAAAGAAAAGTTTGGGCCCACACATCCTGTTGATTTGTGCCCCACATACTGCAGACAAAGAAAATGCAGTAATTAGAAACCATGAGGGAGACAAGGAGAGGCGGCGACACTTGCCACTACTCCCAAACTGGTAAGGAGGGAGTGAAGGGGAGAGATAAGGGGAGAGATCAGAAGTTGCTCCTCAGCATGTCGAGAAGTTGCTCCTCCTTCTTGCACCAAGAAGGGAAAGGGGAAAGTGAGGGGAGCAGTGTTCCCTCTAAGGTGTGCGCTCACAAGCTTTTGATGTCTGTCCCAGATTTTAGATTCCGCTCAGTTTGGATCAGGAAGGACCCACTCTGAAGGACACACACTGCCTTGATACAGCCACCCAGAACAAAACTCATTCCACACACAGATGAAAAAAATAAGAAGGACCACTGAAGGGGACTAGTAGGAGAACCAGAAAGGCTAGAGTTTGTGTTGGGGTTGGGGGAGAAGTCACTCTTTGGAACCCAAAAGGCTGTGGGGTGTGTGGCTGCCATGAGGATGAAGGGTAGTGGCTTGGCCCACCGCTTCAGGTGCCATTTGGACTTGGAAATGCTGGCTGTTCACTTTTAGTAAATTCTCAAGCCACTTGAGATAAATTCTCAAGCCACTTGAGAAGTAGGTAAAACAGTCTTGATGTTGTACTCTAGGTAGAGCAACCAAGGAGCAAAAATATTGTGTGCAGGGGCATAACTATAATAGGGCAAGGGGAGGCAGTTGTCTGGGGGCCCACTGCCTTGGGCCCCCCCCAGAGGCAAGTCACATGAATGACTCCCCCAGCTGCGCACCCGCCCAGCTTCCTTCGGTTGTATTCATCCTCCGAAATCGATGATGTGAGTGTTAAAACCTGGAGCTACCAGAACAGCATGTCTTTCTCTAGTACCATTAAACGACGTGCATCGTCCAAAATTTTATATATATATATATGCTTTTTGTTACCACTATTCAGCCTCATTTAAGATTTCTTTACTTCATGAGCTGAGCTTCGGGGGGGGCACTTTAAAATCTTGTCTCTGGGCCCACTCCAGCCTTGCTATGCCCCTGATTGTGTGCACAAACCCCCACACATACCATGTTCCACACATCATGTTCCTGATCCAGATCTTACACATCACAGAGCTGCTATTAGCTGTGCAGGAGAAAACATGCAAACACAATATGGAATCTGGATCAGTGCTGCAGGGCAAGGGAAAGCCTAAACCCAACTCATGTGATGGTCTCAATCAAATTAAATCCCCCACATTTGAGAAAGAGAGAGAGAGAGAGAGAGAGAGAGAGAGAGAATGAGAATGAATGAGAATGTGGATATGCATTCATGCATTTCTGATGTCACTGATGTCACATCCAAGGTTGGCCTTGGGGTGTTCTTCAGGCATGTGTTGTCTGCTCTTGTTCTTTCCTGTTGTCTACAGTGTACATGAAGCATGTGAGTCATATTAAAAGAAGATGCATGCAGATTGACCCACATTGCATGAAATTATAAAAGGCATTTTTATTTGGCTGCAACAAACAATAGAAATCAGACAACAAAAGAAAGAAAATAAAAAAGATTTTTTCTGGCATTATATGAAGGCTATAGCCCTATATTGGGAATAAGCAATACATTTTGCTCTTAAATGGGAGCAACAATATGTGAATTTCCTTAATGGAGATTTTTACAAGGAATAGAGCAATCAAGCTGTAATTTTGGCCTGGCCCCACCCTGCCCTCAATTATAGCTGGAGTCTAGTTTAAGTGAGACACATTTTTATAAAATGGGAGAACAAAGATGAAATGTTTGTGGCTGAAGTAAGCAGTAGAGTGAGCAACATTTCTAAAAGCTACTGGAACCATAACTGAAGAATGAGATGCCATTTGCTGACCTCATACAAATCTATAGTTCGGACGCATTTGGAGTACTGCATACAGTTCCGGTCACCATCTTAAGGAGGATATTGTAGAACTGGAAAAAGTGTAGAAGAGGTCAACCAAGATGATCAGGGGCCTGGAGCACCTTCCTTATGAGGCAAGGCGACAGCATCTGGGGCCCTTTAGTTTGAAAAAGAGGTGACAAAGGGGAGATATGATGGAGGTGTATAAAATTATGTATGACATGGAGAGAGTGGACAGAGTGAAATGTTTCTCTCTCACACACACAACACTAGAACTAGGGGTCATTCCATGAAACTGAAGGTCCAGAAATTTAGGACCAACAAAAGGAAGTACTTTTTCACACAGTGCATAATTAATCTATGGAATTCTCTGCCATGGGATGTGGTGATGGCCACTAGCTTGGGTGGCTTTAAAAGGGGCTTAGACAAATGGAGGATAGATCTATCAATGGCTACTAGTCTGGAGGCTATAGCCCACCTCCAGCCTAAGAGGCAAGATGCCTCTAAATGCCAGTTGGAGGGGAGCAACAGCAGGAGAGGGGGCATCCCCTCATCTCTTGCCTGTGGGCTTCTAAGAGGCATCTGGTGGGCCACTCTGTGAAACAGGACTTGGGCCTGATCCAGCAGGGATGTTCTTATATTCTTATTTCCCTGTGACATAAAAAGGTTGTTGATGCTGGAAGCTAAGGAAGTACTAGATACTGTACATGAGAAGAGAATGATACAACAGCATGTGGGACAAAAGTTAAGATAAGCATTCTTATCTTAATAAGAATGTATGCTGCTGTTCTTTTCTTAGAGTAAGTTGGAGGAAGAAACATCAATAACCTGCACTATGCTGATGACACCACTCTGATAGCTGAGAATGCGGGTGATCTGCAAGCTCTACTAATGAAAGTCAAGGAGCACAGTGGAATAAATGGGACTACAATTAAATGTAAAGAAGACTAAATAATGACAATGGGTACAGCAACTAGCCTCAGAATTGACAATGAAGACATTGAAATGGTAGATAGCTTCTGCCTTTTAGGATCGACCATCAACAGTAAAGGATCCAGCAGTCAAGAAATAAACCGCAGACTAGCACTTGGTGGGGTTACAATGAAAGCCTTGGATAGGATATTTAGATGCCGAGACATGTCTACACCTACAAAGATTAGAATCGTTAAGACCATGGTTATCCCCGTGACATTCTATGGATGTGAAAGCTGGACTTTGAAGAAGCAAGATAGAAAAAGCATTGACACTTTTGAACTTTGGTGCTGGAGAAGGCTTTTGAGGATACCATGGACAGCCAGGAAAACAAACAAGTGGATCATAGAACAAATCAATCCAGAATTTTCACTCTAGGCACAAATGACCAGGTTCAAACTATCATACTTTGGGCACATTATGTGAAGACCCAGCTCCCTTGAGAAGTCTATAATGCTGGGGAAAGTTGAAGGAAAGAGAAGAAGAGGACGATCAGCAGCAAGGTGGATGGACTCGATTACGACAGCAATGAATGCACGACTTAGGGTGCAAAGGCCAAATTGAAGACAGATAATCCTGGAGATAATCTATCTATGTGGTTGCTAAGAGTCAACACCGACTTGATGACTCTTAATCACTCAATCAATCAATCAATATGATAGGCAGGGTTTGAGCTCACAGCTTGTCAACTAATTGATATGCCAATCAGCCATGGGATGAAAAAATGGTGTAGTCAATATAGATCAGAGCAGAATCAAATTCCCCATGTCCCATGGTTCAGCATGAGTTTCCTACGTGACCCAGCCTGATTCTGGCGAAATGTTCTTCTCTCTTATTAAGTGCTTTGAAATAATCTCAAAGAATTGTTGGGCAGAGGCGAGTTTGAAAATGAAATGTTCATTTTGCTGCAACTGAAAATGGTTGGGGAAATGTGTGTGAATCACCTCTTAGAGAGATAGAAAAAGTGACCATATGTGAAGAGTACTCATCACTCATAATGTGTGTAGTGGGATTTTCAGAAACAACCGTTGCTTTCATGTGAAAGATCAAATTAATCATTGAATGCTGAGCTCATACAACTGACTGAAAAAACATGACTGAGATTGTGTAATCCCAAACAAGTTTTTGTGGGGAATGAAAAAAGGGTACATGTTACAAAACTAACAGAGAGCACTCCTCACCATTTTATCATGTAGTTTTCAAACAGTAACCATATATGAAGAAGCAGATCACCTTCCCCTATCCCCTGAAGCCAAGCCCTCGATCACTTTAAGCAGCATTCAGCTAGGCCTGAATCAAACAAATCCCCTCATTCATTAGGTCCCTGTAGGAAGCAAACAAGTTCACAACTTGATAATCCCTTTCAGCCCTTATTAAATCAGCAGCACACGGCAGGTGGGGAGCCAGGCTGGAAAGATGAAAGAGCTCCTTCCATATTCTGCAAAAACAAAACAAAACAAAAACATGCACAAACACACCAAAAGACATCTAGGATTTCATAAACTTGTTGCCAGCTTTTGCAAGATGGATTCCCAATGTCCACAGTCTCCCCAGCAGATTATGAGGCATTGTGTCTGCATACTATGGAAATGATGTCATTTTTGTTCTTAGCACAGGAGATGTTTTAACTTACTCAGCAGAGCTCCTGCAAGGACAGACATCGTCTTTCACACTTTAGCTCGGTTTGCAGCTTCCCTGTGCATGGATTCCTACGCTCCAAACACGATACTTATTACATTGCAAAATATAAATATATCTCGTTTACCAAAAAATATCTATCTATCTATCTATCTATCTAGTTTCTTTCAGAAAGATTGGAAATAAGGAAGTCTGTTAACTTCCAGAACATAGAACTTAAATAGTGTAAACAGAGTTTTAATCCTTTCAGATCCATTTGTTACATTTTATAATACGGGCTTGTGTACAAAAACTAGCTGATATCCAAACTCATGTTTCACTAGTGCGATGGAGGAAGCTAAAAAGCACACAAAATTGGGGAGCTGCACAAAATTGTGGTGTTCCATGGTGTTGCACAATCACTAGTGAAAGATCTTCTCTAGAACAAACAGAAGATTGCACTACAAAGTTGCTTATAGAAGGCTGCACTACAGTGTATCAACATCTTCCATAGTGTAAAGACTAGTCTAGAACAGAACTTCCTTTCTTTGCGCAATGTCCTTGCACTAGTGCAACAGCATTATGCTAGTGCAACACTAGGAACATAGGAAGCTGCCTTACTTATACTGAGTCAGACCACTGGTCCATCAGGCTCAGTATCACCTACACAGGCTGGCAGTGGCTTCTCCAAAGTTGCAGGCAGGAGTCTCTCTCAGCCCTGTCTTGGAGATGTCAGGGAGGGAACTTGGAACCTTCTGCATGCAAGCATGCAGGTGCTCTTTCCAGAGTGGCCCCATCCACTGAGGGGAATATCTTACAGTGCTCATGTATGTAGTCTCCCATGCATATGCAACCAGGGTGGACCCTGCTTAGCAAAAGCAACAATTCATGCTTGCTACCACAAGACCAGCTCTCCTCTAGTCTGGATGTAGGTCATTTTGTGCATTATAAATAAAACAATTAAACCAAAAATAAACCAAAAAGAGAGGTGAAGGGTAGTAAGAAGGCAGACAACATTATGCAGATAAAACTCAATATCTGGAATAATTTACGTCTTGGACTATGGGTGCTTTTGTCTGGAACTGCTATTTTTTCATTCACTCACTTTTTATGGGGAGCTCAACCATTCCTTGATTATTATTTTTGTGGTTTCTGAATGATCCTCCAATTTTTTTCAAGAACTAGTTTGTCGGGATTTTTGTTAATCATTTGAAACACAATTGAAGTGCTACTCTTTCACCTGTGGACAGGCAAAGCACAGTTGATGCACCTGGTAGGAGGAAGTGTGATCTGTGAGGTTAGGATGATGTGCTTTGTCCTAATATTCCTTTTCCCCATTACTTGAAAAAAGCATTCACACCATCGGTCTCCACTGTTTTGATATAGACAAACAAAGACAGGCAATAAAAGTGCCCTTCCCCCCACAACCCTTAATATCCAGACCATAAAGGTGAACACGGGGCTGTCCCAGATCCTGCTATCTGGAATTGGAGTCAGTGAGAAGTCTAGGAGCAGAGAGACCTCTTCTTCCCACTTCTTCCTCTGAGAGCTGCCTCTGTCTCGCCCAGGGAGGTCCCGTGTATGTTTGTGCTGCCAGAGTCCTGCCTTTCCCCCTTCAGCCTCTACTTTTCTGGGGGGTGAGTGGGAAGCAGAGCCAGAATGACTGCCAAGGGCCCTTTGTCAGTCAGCAGCACTTGCCATCTCATGGTAACCTTGATAACTAAAATCGCTCCTGCCCTTCTCAAGAAAGCTGTATATTCACCCCAGAGCACATCCAAAACCCCTGAATGGCTGCATTCACACATAATGGCAAACCAGAGTTAAATGTGGCTGAGGTTTCAGTTCATAACTCCACAGACATTTGCCAAACTGTGGCCCGCCAAACTCTAGTTGCAGGAGAGGGGAGCCCCTTCCTTCTGTTTGGCCTCCAAAGCAGATCCCAGCAAGTTCCATGGCCAGACTGTGGGGAAAGTATCACCATGTCTGCAGGGTGGGCGCAATTAGCCATGATCTCGAAGGGGAAATGCCAAGAGTGATCATATATTTTCAGATCACTCCTCCCGCCCTCAGCATGGAAAGGGCATTTAAAGTTATAAAGTTGTGCCATCAAGTTGGTGTAGACTGCTGGCGAGTACTGGAGTTCCAGTCGTAGTCACGTTTAACTCCAGTTTGGCATTATGTCTGAATGCAGCCAATGAGACTCACTTTTCAGCCAGCATTATTGGAATGTAGGTGTATCACACTTTTTACCCTGCCTTACTTTTAAGCACAACAAGAGCACTCTAAAATAAAAATAACATTCTTTTTCCTGTCCTTAGAGCACAGTCGTGCAAATACTCCAATATTTATTTTTTAATCCTGTAATGTGGAAAAAGTTGGAATCCTAGGTACACTTCCCAGGAAATTAGTTCCATTGCATTATACTGGATTTACTTCAGAGTAAACAGGATCTCACTCTTGGATCAATAATCCTAGATTGAGGCTTTCCTCCACCACACTGAGCAAGTTTACTGGGGCAGAGAAAGCCAAGACCACGTTTGGTCTGAACTTCAAAGGAAGATACATTCATAAAAGTACAGTTGGGGCAACACATACCATAGACAGACCCCAGACTTTATTCTGCTGCACACAATCTGCATGCCCATGGTGCTTTTTGTGTGCACAGCAGGGAGAACAAACAAACCTGGGGTGAAATGCTGTTCTGCTAACCCGCCCTACTCCAACCCTGCAAAACAATTGTAAAACGCAGCATTATATATTTATTTTAAATTTTATACTTCATCATTTCTGCCCCCAAAGCCCACCAAAGTGTCTCCCAACATAATGTTGTACTAGTATTATGCACTCGATCATGTATCAAACAGGGATCTTGGTTTGTATCAATCAAACTTTCCCCACTGTGTTCACTGGAGCCCAGCCAGTTTAGCCTTTGCCACTGCAGGAGCAGCCGTTGTTTATTTGGTGTTGTAGTTCTTTCAAATATACTTTTCCAGAGGCTTGAATAAACACTGACAATTATTCAAAGGTAGAAGCAGTAAGGGATTGAAACTGATGTCAGCATGATTAAAAAAACACCCACATATCTTTAAAATGAACACTATGAGAATAATGGTAATTATTTCCTACCCACCCGCCCCCAAATGTGTTCTCTCTCTCTGTGGCTTTCCACAGCATGGTATCTTGTCACACAGCAGAGGAGGTGAATTTATTGAAGCCATTCATCCTCTGCTGATGTGGCTACCATAATATATTTCACCACTGAGAGATTAACATACACCAGAAACAGTGTGTGAGAATCTAGAATGCTATGGGAGAACGGTGAAGCAATTTTATTGCTGCCCATGAGAAAGTGGCATCATAATTCGCAGGCAGGATTCCCCGTTGTTAGCAGGTTCAGTCCATGTCTAAGACTACCCAAGTGAAAATTTCCTCAGTTATGCAACTGCAGATGCCAACTACATTCTTGTTTACTAAGGTGTATTTTCTACCATAAGTTTGGGCAGAGGCATCGCATCAGCTTTAACGCCACACTGAGGAGGAAAGGCGGACTTTTTTCAAAAACCCATCAGAAACACAATATTGCCGTAAATGTTGCCTAAACCAATTAAATATGGCCAAGGAAAAGCGGGAAAGGAACTCTGTTGCTTCAAGGCCCTCTCCACAGTATGGAGCCTCTCTTCAGTCAGAGGGCCCTGCTGTGCTGCCGCCACCCCTCCTTCTCAGTGGGGAAAGCCGGACTGGCTCATTTGATGCTGCTGCTACTGCTGCTGCCACCCGCTCTTCTTCCCCTAGCTTGCTCCTCTTCCACCCCTCCTCCTCCATGGCCTGCAGTGCACCACTTTAAAATGGTCTCTTCAACCTTCCTTGCCCCCCTCCATCCCTCCTCCTCCATGCCCTGTGGTGCCCCCTTAAAACAGACTATGAGTCCACCTTAAAATGGACTGCTGAGCCTGGCATCGCCAAAGCATCCTTGTTGCACCCCATTGTCCGCCTCCACGGCCACCATCTACTCTCCCTCAGCAACCTCCTTCACCTCTATTTGCAAGTAAATGCCGCATCCAGGGTAAACACTGCAGGTGCCTTTAAACAACTTTTTAAAATGTTCCGGCCGCAGCGTTTCTACCAAAAATTACGGTATATGGGCCAGTAGTAATCTGAGAAATGGGTAATCTGCATCCCATCAGTTTTGTGGGAAACACCTGGTAGCACAGTCATTGTATAACTAGCAGGAAAAATATACCAGTTTGAAAAGGGATAAGTCTGACTTACTGCAATTCCCGCCCCTATAAAAATGTATCTGCTAACAAATATTTCAAATTATTTTGTTGCTTCCTTCTAGGTTTCTTTGAGATGCCTCTCTTTGTCCACTTAAATGAAAATATGACAAATGTGATGTTGATTCCACCAGAATTGCCTTACAGATTAGTGGATGTGGTCCTTCATTATTTCAGACAACTATCCGGAGCTAAGATTTTCCTTTTAGCTTTATAAATTTTGATACCTGCTTGCCAAAACTGCCAGATACAGAATGATATGAAACTTACCTTCAAGCAAAAATATGTAATGGTGTCTTTTGTTGTGCTTTAAAACCAATATAAATGAATTTATCAACCAGGAATTTTCCTAGAGAAATGTTTGTTTGATTGATTGATTGATTGATTTCTATACCACCCTTCCAAAAATGGCCCAGGGCAGTTTACATTAAAATAAAACTAAAATCAATTAACTGCTAAAATCAAAAACTGTAAAAACAACATAAAACCATTATTAAAACAATTAAAACAGTTTTTAAAACCCTGGAAAACCAGGCCAAACCTTTACAGTTTAAAAACAGTTTAGAAATACTGGAAGGCCACACCAAACAGATAGGTTTTAAGGGCTCTCCTGAAAGCCAATAATGAACTCAGATTATGGATTTCTGCCAGGAGTACATTCCACAGCCCAGGAGCAGCTACAGAGAAGGCCCGCCTCTGAGTCGTCACCAGATGTGCTGGTGGTAACTGAAGACGGACCTCCTCAGATGACCTTAACATGCAGTGGGGATTATGCAGAAGAAGGTGCTCTCTAAGATAACTCGGACCTAAGCCATTCAGGGCTTTAAAGGTAATAACCAGCACTTTGTATTTTGCCCGGAAACATATCGGCAGCCAGTGCAACTGTTTCAAAACAGGCATAATATGGTCTCTCCAGGTTGCCCCAGAGACCAATCTGGCTGCTGCATTTTGAATTAACTGAAGTTTCCGAACTACATACAAAGGCAGCCCCACATAGAGTGCATTGCAATAAAGCCTGGAGATTACCAGCCGATGCACCACTGTTTTGATATCATCCTCTTCAAGGAATGGACGCAGCTGTTGAATCAGCCAAAGCTGATAGAAGCACTCCTGGCTATAGCCTCAACCCGAGATACCAGGGTGTGGTCTGGGTCCAGGAGTACTCCCAAGCTGCATACCTGCTCCTGCCTGGGAGTGCAACCCCATCTAGCACAGGAAGCTCTAACTCATCCCTCAAATTCTGAGCCCCTACAATGAGCACCTCTGTCTTGCTTGCATTCAGTTTCAATTTGTTATCCCTCATCCAGCCCATTACTGCCTGTAGGAAGGCATTTAGGGAATTAATGCCATTTCCTGATGATGAAGATAAAAGAAGAAATAGATTAATGAAGATGAAAAGGAGAAGTATTAAATATCATTCTAATACTTTTATTTCTAAGAAACACCTTCATCTCAAAACCTGGGTCTGACCAAGAGTTAATCAGGATTTTGTCTGCAGAAAATGCTGAAATCTAAAATTGACATATAAGATCTTATCCCACTATTTTGTCTGATGGAGTTCCAAATAAAACTGCAAGTTTTGAGATCTTCAGACAATTGGCAAGTAAAAGATGCCTTCAGGCTAGCCCATGCATACAAGTGGCCTCCAATTGATCCCTCAGGACCATCTCTAGCTACAGGAATCATGTGCAAAAGTATATTGTTTGAAGCAAGCAGCCACTGATACACACCTCTCATTTCCCCACAAAGCAATGACTAACGTGCTGCCAGACATCCTTATTTTAACAATATGGTCATGTTTTGGGAGAGGATTTTCCATAGTCATGAAAGTGGGTGTATAATTGTACTGAGATTGCTGGAATATGTTTGAACTCATGGGAGAGCAAGGTCCTAGTCTGAACAACAGTTTTGTCAAAATAGCAGCACCGGATAAAAAGACAGCACACCAAAACTAGACACTCATTAGAGAGGCAGCCAAAGAAATCAAATGCTAAGAGAGAACTTTGATTGAAAAGGCCTGTGTTGGTTTGGGATGGGGTGGTAGTCTTGTGGCTCAAGCAGGAGACAAAACTAAATTCTCATCCAGGCTTTTCCCAAGACAAGCAACTATTTTGTGTATTTACCAGCAAAGGTCTCCATGAGGTTGGATTCACATCAAAAGTTGGATTCACTTTTTCCACTACAGGGTAACTCACAGCAGATGTCTATCATACATGCTCTGGTTCACCACATGTTCATATCAGCTTCAAAAACTTCAGCCTGTCCCACAGCCTGAATCTGTGCTGAACCATTCATAGGAACATAGGAAGCTGCCATATATTGAGTCAGAACATTGGTCTATCTAGCTCAGTATTGTCTTCACAGACTGGCAGCTGCTTCTCCAAGGTTGCAGGCAGGAAACTCTCTCAGCCCTATCTTGGAGAAGCCAGGGAGGGAATTTGGAACCTTTTGCTCTTCCCAGAGCGGCTCCATCCCCAAAGGGGAAGATCTCATAGTGCTCATATGGAGTCTCCCATTCAAATACAACCAGGGTGGACCCTGCTTAGCTAAGGGGACAAGTAATGCTTGCTACCACAAGACCAGCCCTCCTCCCTCCCTCACAAGGCCAGAAGCTGTGTGGATCTCTTCCATGAGGTCATTGGAAGTCATTTCATGTTCTAAACATGAAAACATTTTGAGATATTTGCTTTAATTTCTACCTCTAGATTACAAAAGGAGTGGGTTTCTCAAGACCCTTCCCCATATATCAGTCACAATTTGGAAACCCAAATGCAATATCAGTCATACTTTTGCTATGTTTAGTTCCTTGTATCCATAGTGTCTAGTCAAATCTCTAAATCAAGAGTGCTTCACTTTCGTTCCATAAGGTAAAAACTTTGTGAGGTAACTTTCTTTTTGCTATTTGGCTAAAAAAAGAAAGAACTTATTTCAAAAATGTATGAGTTATTGATCTAGAAAAAGGCAGGAGGTTAGAAATGGATTCAGAAGTTGAAGGCTGGTTGCCAAAAGGATTGTAGGAAAGAAATTACAGAAATAAATTGGAACTCAATCTTTTGATTAAAATAAGCATTGCAACATTTCTAAAAACCATTTTAAAGTACTATATCAATGACATCATATGTATTAAATTAAATAAATGTAATAATTTGATTCCAGACTTATACTGGAATTGTTCAGAACATAAACAATTTCAAAACATGGTGGATTTGTTGAAAAGTAGACATCTTTTGGAGAGAAGTCTAGAGGTGATTAGAGAAATAATCAACCTCTCTTTTACTTTGAGATTACTTCTAGAATATTTATCTGATTCCAGAGGATTATCAAGAATTGGCAGTTAATCTGGGCAATCAGACTATAATTGAAATCACAAGCAAGTGGAAGACAGTAGAGGATCCTCAGGTAGGTGAATATTCCAAATTGCTTGCATATATTGCCGAATTTGCCCAAATACAAGATGACTCTAAATTTAAGATGAGCCCTTTAAAAAACAGAGGTTAAATACAGGTCCTTATTTACCCAAAAGAAAAAGGACTCTGAATTTAAGATAACCCCCTGATTTCTAACATCAAAGCACTTTGAAAAAAACTAGTCTTGGATTCAGGTAAATATAGTAAAAACTGTATGTGGTTAAATTAACTCACCTTTTTAGGTATAAGGAAGACTGTGAAAGCATCTATAAAACAAACAGTTTTTATTCAAACTGGAATAAATGCATAATATTTGGAATAGATGTTTTAAGTCAAAATATTCCTCAGGACCTGTTATTTTATGATCTATCAATGAGATTGGAGACTATAAAAAACATAAATTGAATCAGGGTAATTGAGTGCAGTTTGAAGTTCAGATATCAATTTACTATGTTTTAATAATGAATGATATGTGTTATATTGTGTTAATTTATGTGTCTTCATTGTGTTATTTTTCTGTAGTGTACAATTGTGAACAGTGTGATTCTATGCAAATTACATATATAAAATTTTTATACCACCCTTCCAAAAGGCTCAGGGCACTTTACATTAAAACAACACCATTATAATCAATTTAAAAACAGAAATTATAAAACAGCATAAAACAGCAATAATTAACAATTAAAACATCATAAAACCACAATTAAATAGCCAGAAAAATTTAAAAACAAGTTTTAAAAACCTGAGAAAGCTTGGTTGAAGAGCTGTGTTTTCAGAAGTTTTTTTAAAATTGCCAGAGATGGGGAGGCTCGTATCTTAGTAAGGAGCGCATTCCACAATCTCGGGGCAGCAGCCAAGAAGGCCCATCTCTGTGTGGCCATCAAACGAGTTGGCAGCAACTGGAGATGGACCTCCTCAAGTGACCTCAATGGAAGGTGGGGCTCATAGCAAAGAAGGCGCTGTCTTAAATACCCAGGGCCTAAGCTGTTTAGGGCTTTATAAGTTATAACTAGCACTTTGTATTTTGCCCGGAAACCAATTGGCAGCCAGCATAACTCTATCAACAGAGGAGTAATGTGGTCTCTCCAAGATGACCCAGAGACCAACCTGGCTGCCGCATTCTGAACCAACTGAAGTTTCCAGACTATGTACAAAGGCAGCCCCACGTAGAGAGCATTACAGAAGTCAAATCTGGAGGTTACCAACCACTGTTTTGAGGTCCTTGAAACGGGCACAGCTGGCGTATCAGCTGATGCTGATATTATTATTATTATTATTATTATTATTATTATTATTATTAATTTGATATCTATACCGCCCTTCCAAAAATGGCTCAGGGCGGTTTACAGAGAGAAATAAAACAAATAAGATGGCTCCTGGTGCCCAAAGGGCTCACAATCTAAAAAGAAACATAAGACAGACACCAGCAACAGTCACTGGAAGTACTGTGCTGGGGGTGGATAGGGCCAGTTACTCTCCCCCTGCTAAATAAAGAGAATCACCACGGTAAAAGGTGCCTCTTTGCCCAGTTAGCAGGGGTAGAAATAGAAATAGAAATAGCAGGGGATAGAAAGCACCCCTGGCCACCACCTCAACCTGAGAAACCAGGGAGAGGTGTGGATCCAGAAGTACTCCCATGAACTATGAATATGAACCTGTTCCTTTTGGGGAAGTGTGACCCCATCTAGAACAGGTAATCAAAGTCATATCCGGAGTTCCAACTCCACACAATAAGAACCTCCGTCTTATCTGGATTCAGTTTCAGTTTATTCTCTCTCATCCAGCCCATTACTGCTTCCAGGCAGGCATTTAGGGAGGACATGCCAGCTCCTGAAGAAGCTGACATGGAGAAGTAGATCTGGGTGTCATCAGCATACTGGTAACACCCAGCTCCAAATCCCCTGATGATCTCTCCCAGCGGTTTCATGTAGATGTTAAAAAGCATTGGAGAGAGTATGGAGCCTTGAAGGACACCATACTTAAGCTCAGATTTTGAAGAGCAACGATCTCCAATCAACACCATCTGTCCAAGAGGTAGGAGTGGAACCACTGTAAAACTGTGCCTCTCACCCCCAACACCCTCAGACGTTCCAGAAGGATACTATGGTTGATAGTATCGAAAGCCGCCGAGAGGTCCAAAAGGATCAACAGAGTCACACTTCCTCTGTCAATTCCCAGCTGGAGATAATCCATCAGGCCGACCAAGGCAGTCTCCACCCCATAGCCTGCCCAAAAACCAGTTTGAAATGGGTCTAGATAATCAGTTTCCTCCAAGACCGTCTGGAGCTGAGAGGCCACCACCCTCTCAATTACTTTGCCCAGCCATGGGAGATTGGAAACTCTGAGCTATATATATATATATATATATATATATATATATATATATAGTGTGTGTGTGTGTACAGTTATGAGCCTGCCCCACAAATGAAAATATTCCCCTGCATCAAGGCTGCATTCCTTCCCTGCACCCCACCGCCACCGCCGCCACCACCACCACCACCACCACCACCATCCATTAGAGATTAAATACTAAGGGGGAAATGCATCCTCTGCAAAGGCTTTGAGCCCCACTTCCATGTGAAAACCATATCAGAAGCCAGCCTTGTACAACTGCACTGCTTCTGATAATGTGTGAATGGACTCTGAGTGGAGAGAGTGTGAATTATAATTGCAACAATTTTGTCACATGCTTTCAGACATGGATGAAACTAAGGAGAGTTGTCCCCCTTCTGTGTGTGTCCCATTTAAACAAGAACATAAAAAGTGGCCTTTCTGCCAAGAAGGTCCTGCTGTGGGCAATGTCAAGATCTCTCCACGAAACACACAAGCTATGATCCAGTGACTTTGGGGGCCTTATGTTCCTGCTTAAAATCTTGGTATCAGTCAGCAGTAATTGTTTCCGGCATCTTCAGAACAAGATGAATTTCACAAAGAGCATAATTGCAGACACATTTATCCTACCAGTGCATTTGATCTTGAAGTTTTCTATCCATTTTGTTCCCTGGGTTTATTGGTCAGAATGAGTTATGTCTGCTGTACGTTACATCTTGCCCAAAGCTCTTTAGCTGTCCAGCTCATCATGGAAAGTTCCCAAGAAAGCTCCCTAGATGAAAAGCAATGACACTGCAATTTAACACTCACTGCCATGTGCAGTAATTTATCAATAGCAGTTCTCCCGAAGAAACCAGTGAACAGATCAGTTACAAGTGCAGGGCTAGTAATACAACCTGCCAGCCAGATAGATGGAGATCCCCATGGAGATTAAACAGACGGCACAAGAGAGAATACAAACTCCTATAGTGTTACGACAAAGAGGAAGGACCCTGCCTTTTGGGTCTCAATCCAGACTAAGCTTAACACACACTTGCTTCCCTCCATCTGCAATATAATTAAAGTTGCCTTTCCACCACCAACCTGCCCAAAAGTTACCCTTCTTCAAAGAATGATTGCAATGATATATTTAAAACTAGCAGAAGTATGGTTGCTCCTTGCTTTGTCTGCTTGGTCAATTAGTAGTAGCAGCATTACTTTCTTTATGAGAGGATTTAAAGAACAAGAGTCTGCCAAAAAAAAAGTGGTGGGGAGGGAAGCACAACATCTGCTCAGGGAGCTCTCGGAAGTAAGTAGCTGAGGTCCACCCTCCTTTGTGGTCTGTGTGAAACACAGCCAGTTGAGGAAGGACACCTGTTGAGTTGACGGTGCCAATTTATATTATGTGTCACCACCCCTCAAAGGCCAGTTTCACTCAAGGATGAAATACATTCTTCATCACTGGCAGGGCTAATGCTTTACTGTGTTTGGATAATGGCAAATCCTTGGTTTCCTAACCTCCACCCCCATCATTTTTGTAAGGTGAGATGCTGGCATGCATGGCTTGCAATAAAATAATGTACACGAGGAGACCAACTAATAGCCATCTGGGACACAAGAGTGAGGTTACATTCCCAAATTATTACTTAAACCAAAATTTCCACCACTGGTTTTGAAAAGCTTCCAATATTTTAAAAAACAGTGTACATTTATTTACATATCTTAAAAGTAGCAAAGAACAACCTCACTATTTTGTTTTGGTTCAGTTTTCTCTGACTTATCTCTAAGAAACATCCAGTTCAGACTGAACCTACTATTACGGTATCTTGAGATCTTAATGTACTCCGTCTCAAATGCCCTTAGGAATTAGTGATGGGCTGTAAACCAAGCTTTAGAGAGGGGAAACAGAGAGGTTTTTCGGCAGGAAATTAAAATTTGCTTGTCACTCTAGATACTTGAACCATCTTACAATATAATTCACATGCATAACTACCCTCTGTATAGTGGGGCCAGTTTATACAATCAAACTGTAAGGATTTTCCTGGACAGTTTCAATTCAGCCTTTAGATAGAGAAGTATACTTTTAAAATAATAACAACAACTTCCCCCCATGCAAAAAGCTCCCTGCAAAGGAACATGTCAGGAGAAATGGTTCAGTCTCACCGTTATACTGACATGCTATGCTTCTAAGTGGAGGGAGAGGCTTTTTCCTCCTCTGTTGAGGCAGCATTCAACACATAATACACCTACGCACTTGCACCATGAAGCAATACCCTCCAGAATCTTTACTGCTTGATCTTGCTGAATGTATAAACTGGTCCCCATTCCCCGATTGTGAGCAAAAAAGCAAGGTAGGAAAACATCAAAACACAGAGAAACTTATAACTATAGTAGTTGCCATCCAATGTCATCCTTTCACTTTTCAAACATTAGGCTGGTTCTCACGATCATGAAATAAGTAGGAGAAGCCTCCTCCCCAAGTTTGGGAGATCTGCATGCTCCCACTTTTCAATCGTCGGTGAGTAAAAAACAAGGTAGGAGGGGGAGGAAGCAATTGTCTCCTAAGCAGCTGTTGGGCTGGAGGCCTCCATCCTACCCAGCTCTTTAATGAGGTAGGATGAGAAGCCCTCCAATTCAGCTAAAATTATAATTTTTGCCATGCTACGTTCTTACTACCTTCAGAAGGTAACAGGAAATAACATTAAAACGAATCGGTTATTAGGAATGGCCTTGCTCTTCAAATGGGAATATATTAACCTCTTCTTCATCCTGCCCTGTCCTTTAATTTCCACCCAATACCAGTTTCTTATAGCATTTTATTATCCAATTTTTTTTCTTGTCTACAGAGATTTCTGTTCTTCCATTCCCTTTCATGCATTGCTCTGGTTTCTCCATTTTCTCCTGTTTTTGCTCCAGTTTGATCTTTGCCTCCTTTCTGAAAGCCTGCTCCAAGGAGGGGCTTTCCAGGCACAAAAGACCAATGGAAGAAGTCAGTACTATGGAAATCCTGAACATGCAGTTGGACCAGTTTGAGAGTTAAGTGGAGCCACTCTGTGTCCAGGTGCACCCAAAGGAAAGAGACAAGGATAGGCAAAATTGGACTGAGAACCTAAAGCATCTTTATGATGTCTGGATGCTAGAGATCATTCTGCAGGTGCCAGCTCCATGGGTGGGTCAGCCTCAGGGGGCTCTACTCCTTCAGTGGGGGGGGGGGACGGTCCTCCATCTTGCTGCCAGCTAAGGTGGCTGTTCTTCCACACCACTATTGCCTGCCCAAAAAAGAGCTGGTGGGTTAGTTGCAAGTGAGCAGGCAGTGGCAGCTCCTCCTCCTCTGTACAACCATATTTTGCCCACTGCCCTCCTCTGGACCACTGTGTCATGTTTTTGGTTAATTCATTCCTTGATCCAGGCCAGTTTTTGAATGGGGCTTAAAGCAGTCTGCACTTGCCTCTCTGTAATATATTTTTATTAAACTATGAATATCCCCAGTTCCACTCCACTGCCTGCCTTGTCCTTGCATACCACAACTCCTTCCCTTGGATTCTAGACACTGCTCATATTTCCTTTGCCCCACCCCACTCCCCTTTTCCATGTCTAAGCTGCATTTCTAAAAGCTGAGGTTCTAAGTTACTGAAATGTTAGGAATCTGAAGACTGAAAGAAAATTTCATCTGGGGAGGCATTGCCTCCATTCGCCTCCCTGTCACTACCTCCCTGAGCAGAGAGAAAGTGCAAGCATGCAAGTCGCAATGGTGAGGAGGAAGAAGGGAATCAGCAGCAAGATTCAGAGAGGCTCTTGAGAGTGGGCCCACTACAGAGTGTGGGCCTCAACTGTCACGCGCTCACTCGGCAGAAGATGCTGGCCAGAAATATATGGCACAATAGCCAGGAGCTCAAGTTTCAGTTTTACTGCTAGACAGTCAGGTTTAACAGTCTCACCAAGAATACAGAAGTGAGGAGTGAGAAGCCCAAATTCCGAAGTCACGATCAATCCAACAAAAGCTCCAAGCCGATTTGACGTAGTGTTTCCAGCAGTTTGTTCAAGGCACAGGCTGCCCAATTTATAGTCAACCAATTTATAGTCTCTCTCTCTCTAGTCAGCAGCCACATGCACTTAATCAACACTCCACCCCCACCCGCTGCCATAGATTCAATCTGGCTTCCAGCTTCTGGCCAGCCGACTACTCCTTCGTAATTCGCTAACCTGTTTCTGACATTTTCCCCATCTGTGTCCTTGAGGAGATAGTGGCTGTTCAGACTCTGGCTCAGATCCTGACCTTTCTCTCCAAAGATCACCCGGCCCTGCTGGCCCCTCCTGTGCCAAACACACACTCTGGCCTGCCTCAGTTACCTCCCCATTCACATTACCAGCTTGCTCCTCCTCAGGCGCCTCCCCACTTTCTAGCAAGTCGCCTGCCTCCCACTCCTCTCCAATGTCCTTGAGTGGGGGCATGACACCAACAGGTGCCTGTCCATAACCCTAACCTCGGACACCAGCCCTGCTATCATGTAATACACAGATTCCTCTCAAGCACCCAGTTTTGAAGAGAACAAGTTCCTCTGTGCTTGTCTTGACTTACAAGCCATTCCCCAGGCCTGGAAGCCGGGAATGTCCTCCTGTACACTTCCTATAGCTGCGCTGAGGACAAGATGCTCAAACCCTCCAGCAGATGCCCACATTCACCATGTCCAGCTCCCTAATCACACCCAGCCTATGAACTGCATGACAGAAAAATTCTGGATGGAGATCATCAATAGACAGAGAGAGAAATCATTTCCCCAGGAAGAGAAGGCAACCACCATCATCCAACATCCCCTCACATCTGCCCAGCCTTATTCCTTGCTGGGGCTGAACTCACACTGCCACATGGTTGAACTGGAGCCAGATCACAAGCTGAAAACCTAGCCTACCTGCATGACAAATCCTTACCACCACAACCCCTTGGAATCAAGAGTATGGCACACATTCTTGCCAGCACAAATGCCTTGCAGACCCAGCTGTCCCTAATCAAGCAGAATGCTAGCAAGCAGACCCCACGACATTTTGCCAGGTGAGGCAAGAAAAAAGCACGGCCCCTCCCAATCCCTATGGGAGAGAAATCTCTGATCTCCCAGAACCCAAAGATGCTTTCTCACAAGTAGCATGCATCTCTCCCTCCCTGTCTTCTACCCTCCCATATCCACCAAGTCATTAAAAGGTTTTTTAAAGGGGTAATTATTATTTTTTTATTATTAATTCGATTTCTATACTGCCCTTCCAAAAATGGCTCAGGGCGGTTTACAAAGAGAAATAAAACAAATAAGATGGCTCCCTGTCCCCAAAGGGCTCACATTCTAAAAAGAAACATAGGACACACACCAACAACAGTCACTGGAAGTACTGTGCTGGGGGTGGATAGGGCCAGTTACTCTCCCCCTGCTAAATAAAGAGAATCACCATGTTAAAAGGTGCCTCTTTGCCCAGTTAGCAGGTAACTCATTTGAACTCAGTGGACTCCTCTATGAATTCTCGAAATCAAGGGCATTCCATGAATTAAGTGCAGCCAGATGAGTCACCCTTTTAATACTCTAATTATTTTATAATTGATTAAATATATCTTTTGATTTCATTTAATAATCCTATTGTATTTACAACCTGTGTAACTGAAGAGAAGGTAAGTGTTGCATGCCCACCTTACCCACAACACTGAGTTCAGTGGGAATTCTATACTGTAAGAGTTAAAGAAGAAGGCCACACTTTTCTACATCAGAACATAAACTCAGGGAAGTTGTTCTAACATCCAGCCAGAGGAGAAACCTCATAAGGGAACCCTCCATTGTTATGGGGTTGGGGCAGGGGGACCACGTACACAGGCTTCCCTTCACAGTAACCCAAAATGCCTGCACCTTTATTTGAGTAAAACATGGTTTTGATCAGAAAATAAACAGCAAGAGCCTACAAGAAAATGTTGCAGGTTAACCTCAGGAGTCCTTCTGTGCATGACAGGCCTGCCAAGGAGGCCAGATATGGCAGCTACCTCAGACAGTCAATTGGCTGCCACCGCCTCTGTCCACTTCACCTGGCTCCAGGCTAACACTGTCCTCCCCAATCTCTCCCAGTGGTCATGGCATGTGCCCACAGCAGCCACCACTGATCTTGTTCCTGCCTCTGTCCCAGCTGTGACCTTCCCTGCTCCAGCTTCCCCACCCTTTGGTGAAAGGATAGACAGGATAGAACACAACCAGGAGGGACACAGGAGCAGGATGAGGATCAGTAGTTGCTGTTGCTGCCCCCACCAGGTAAGGGGAGTGTGGGGGGGACTAGCAAAGTGGGAGGTAAGGAAGACCAGTCAGGGAAGGGAAATCTGCAAGGGATTAGCTCATGGTGTGCTCTGCACATTGTAGGAATAGCTTGAAAAATGGAGGGCGATTGGGTGGTTGGTGGCGGGTAGGGGGGCGTGTTGATTGGCAGAGAAGGGGGTCTATGCAGCTTTGATGGGCCAGGCCAGCTTTTGCATATCTTGGGTGTCTCCCAAGTGCGTAAAACCTATTTTGCATAGCCCTATTTCACTTCCACACTGATAGGCACTGACTTGACTACTCAGGTTCTCCATTGGATGAAATGTCTTCCCACATCAATAGTGAAAGTTAATAAGCAATTAGAAATAATACTTCATTTTTAGCATGATTGGAATTTGTCCATTTTGAGTATGATTGGAGTTTGCATTAAGGCACTGGCCAACATCAAGAGCAACAAATCTTAGTTGCGCTAAATAAGCACTGGCTTTGTTGTGCTAAATATTTAGGATTAAAATAAATCAGGTGTGCCACAATTGCACAAATGTGGCACAACTGCAAGCAGGCTTATGATTGTGTGACAGTCTGGAATGCAAGCTACAAACTTAGTGTAGTTAGCTCGCCCAACAGTTTTGCAGTAGTGCAAATAATCCTCCCATGGGTGTTTCTGTCAGACTCCCAGGGGACGAGGTGGGTTCCTAGCCCTTCTTGAACTCCAGAATGACCAGAGCAACTCCAGAAAGGTCAGCCTCAGGAACAGCCTGAGTCCTCCTCCTGGCTTGCTGCATTCAGCCAGTTCCCTCTCCTGGAGAGCTCCCTGCTCCCATACTCAGAAGCAGCCCCTCCTCATCAGCTGCCTTGTCTTTAAATACCCCAGTGCAGAGCTGACAGGGCTTCAAGCCTACTTCTAGCCCTGCCCCCTTCCTGACCTGGCTTCCTGTTTCCTGCCACACCCATCCGAGCTGTCTACCTAGAGCTGTTTCCTACCTTACCAGCTCGTACCTTTGAGCTGTTTCCTGCCTTACTCTCTCAACCCCACTGAGATCTGACCAGGCTGGGCCCTTCTCATCCCCACTGCCCCCTGAAGGGAACGAAAGCCTCAGAGGAGGGATGCCACACCCCTCTCCAGCCTCCAAAGGGCCACCCAAGTGACCAGGTAACATGGCATCCCGACAGTTTCATTGGTCTAAATGTCAGCCACAAAATTCCAGACCACTCTCTAAATAACAACCTCGCCCAATACAATGGACACTATGGAGTCCATGGCAAAGGTGAAATGTGTGCTTGAGATTTCCTGGTTCACAACCCAGCCTCAGATATATATAGCACTAGACAGATTTGGAGGTCAACTTGTCAAGATTGAGACACACACATGTATGGGGTTTGGAACTAGACAACATGAATAGTTGCTTCGTGAACAGTAACATTTCCTGTTTGTACTACGATAACCTCAACCTCCATGGGACAGCTAAATTAGAATTCACTTTAAAAAAAAAAAAAGGGCTGGTGATCTTGGAGTCTGCCCTGTTGCTGTTGCTGTTTTTCCATCCATCCAGTCTAGAAGATACCATTGGCCCTCCTTAAGCTGAAGAAATGGAACACTGTGCAGTTAAAGCCATAGTTGTTGGACAGTACTAGATACGTCTGCCTGGCCTGGTGGGACTGTGAGAAGTACAGCGTTGGGTATAAAAGGGATATGCTGTAATCAGGCAAGAGCTTCGTGCTGAAGGCTGCCAAAGAAAAGAAAGACCATGCTCCAGCTGTCTCTCACCATATGTTATGTCACAGGAAGAGAATGATGTTCCTGGAAAAAATAATAGTGTATTCTCTGGCTGCTGTACTTCCAATAAAAACACTTGACCCCACATGCACTCAGCTACCTTATTATTCATCCATTACTGTTCCTCATTGTTTTTCCATGCTACCTTTTTCACTGTCTGTCCTCATTCACTCCGTACTTTAGAACTACAGCAATGGTATCATTGCAGTCACCTTTGTTTCTTTAAAACAACAACAACAACAACAACAATGAGTGCATCCATGCTTTGGCATCCACACTTACATTCATGGGACATCTAGACGCAGAAGATACACGATCAGGATTTCCTGCAATGTCCCCCAAAACCAATAGCAGCAACGAGGAGCTTCCCAAATGAAATAGAAACTGCAGACAGGAGGAAATGTACAGGTATCAATATCATGGTAAGTCCCTCCACTGTGGGGCAAATAGCTTCAGGGAGAGAACAGTTTTAATTGGGAAAACAATGTAAGGGGAAAGGATTAAACCTCCCCTCCTGCAGTGCTGAAGTCCAGTTCTCTCATCTATTTGCGGATCCTGATTGATTGATTGATTGATTTTAATTAATTTTTTAACATTTATATCCCGCTCTTCCTCCAAGGAGCCCAGAGCGGTGTACTACATACTTGAGTTTCTCCTCACAACAACCCTGTGAAGTAGGTTAGGCTGAGGGAGAAGTGACTGGCCCAGAGTCACCCAGCAAGTCTGATGGCTGAATGGGGATTTGAACCAGGGTCTCTCTGGTCCTAGTCCAGCACTCTAACCACTACACCACACTGGCTCTATTAATTGTCTTTAAAGTCACAAGTTTTCTTAATCTTGATCTTCTGCATAAAGTCTAATTTAACCAGTGAATGGCCTAGAGATATAGAGATACACATGTCCCACACCTCAGGATTGCCACCTTACCCCTGACCTGGAGGATGGTTGCCCAACTTTGGCCTGCCTCCTAGTGTTGGACTCTGAATCCCATCATGCCCTGCTGCAAGGACAATAGGGTGATGGGCAATGGCATCCAGCCACAGCTTGGGACCCACAGGGAAACTGAGCATTGCCATACCATGGTCTTCAGAGCAGTGTGTGGGGGAGGGATGCATATCCAATTCTTCTTCTCAGCCACTGAGCTACACAGACAACTTTGTGACAATTCCATGCTCAGATTAAGCAAAAATCAATTTTTTTAAAAAAATCTTATTTCCATACCTTAAAACAAACTGTTTTTTTCAGAGAAGGCATGAAGCGGTGGGGAAAGAACCCATGTCCAGTTCTCCTTCTCAAACACATAGCTAACCAGGTGACCTTGTGCCAAACCCATGCACAAAAAAAAAAAATTCTTACCAGGCGTGGAGGCAGCTGCACAGCGGCCTGGATCCGGCCCTACCCAGCAGCCCCTCGGGCAAAGTCCTGTGCGTATGACATCATGCACAAAGGGGAGTGGCCTGGGCTTGAGATAGCCCCAGTGAGCTCTCCCCCTGTCATTTCAGGTAGCACTTGCTGCCTGACAGCAGGTATTTCCCTTTCTCTCTCTTACTAGATAGAAGAGAAAGAGGGAGAGAAAGGGAAATAAAGGGAAATCCCTCACTGGAGGAAGAGAAAGGGAAATAAAGGGAAATCCCTCACTGGAGGGAGAGAAAGGGAAATAAAGGGAAATCCCTCACTGGAGGGAGAGAAAGGGAAATAAAGGCTGTCAGGCAGTGAACACTGCCTGAAAAGGACAGGGGAGAGCTTGCTCGGGGTTCTCCAGAGCCTGGGTGTGGGGAGTTCGCTCAGGGCTCTTCCGGAGTCCGAGCCACACACCCCTATGGGCTTCGGAGTCCATTTTCATGGGCAGCCAGGATTCTTTGAACCCGTTCACACAATGGTGGCTCCACCCCTGATTCTTACTTCCGTACCTTAAAACAAACTGCCTTTTTTAGAGAATGCATGACTCTACCTCCCCTGCTGAGAGACATGGGGCGTAACTACAATAGGGCACGAGGAGACAGTTGTCTGGGGGCCCCCTGCCTTGGGGGCCCCCAGAGGCAAGTCACATGACTGACCCCCCCCCCAGCTGCGCACCCACCTGGGCTTCCTTCAGTTGTATTCATCCTCCGAAATTGATGCGAGTCTTAAGACCTGGAGCTACCAGAACAGCATGACGTTCTCTAGTACCATTAAATGACTTGCATCGTCCACAATTTACAAAACCTTTAAAAAAATAATTTAGGATGACGTGTTATAGATATAGATATAGATATAGATATAGATATAGATATAGATATAGATATAGATATAGATATAGATATGAGATTTTTGTTACCACTATTCAGCCCCATATAAGATTTCTTTATTCATGAGCTGAGCTTCAGTGAAGGGGGTCCATTTTAAAATCTTGTCTCTGGGCCCACTCCAACCTTGCTACGCCCCTGTGAGAGACACTAATTCCTGATGCCAAGTTGGTCACTGTTGCTAATAATCAGCATCCATTCATATGTAAAAGAAGATAGATTTAACTTTTCACAGAACCATCATTGTGCCCTGAAGCAATAGAATTTTACAAATTCAAATGTTGGCTATCTTTGAGAACATTCAAGGTTGAGAATTTACTGGTGCAGTTTTATTCTTTTAGCAGTTCTTTCCTGCTGCCGGTGCAGATTTTTTTTAAAAATCAAATTGTAGAATATTCTTTTTCAAGTCTAACTCCTTCCCAGTTCTGAGGTGTTTCCACATAGAGAAAATAGTCCATTTGAAAACTGAAGTTCTTATCCAGCAGAGGTTTCAATGTGTGGATGAGACAGTGGTGCGGTTTGTGTGTGTTAGATTTGTTAGGCACTGGGATACATTTTGGGGCAAATGAAGCCTGTACAAAAGGGACGGGCTCCACTTCAACCAAGATGGAACCAGCATGATACTTAAAATCAGGAAGGTTGCAGAGCATCTTTAAAAATGAGGCCAGGGGGATTGCCAACAAGAACTGGGTGGTATCTGGTTCAGCAAGCAAAATCCCCTAAGGTGCAACGTTGCAAATGTTTCAGATAAACTAGAAGGGGACAGAGTAGAACCAGGAGTAGAAATACACGATAGCTGGTGGAAAAGGTCAAGGGACGATAAGGGAGATAGCACATGCCAATGCCAAGTAAGAGATTCAGTGTATAGATGTTTATATACCAATGCCAGAAGCCTCCTCCACAGAATTATTATGGGTGACAATATGAATATTGAAAGGAAATGTGTTACTAGGGACATGCTATTGCTCTCCAGATCAAAATGCTGAGAGTGACCAGGAGTTGGAGAAGCAAATTGGAGAGATGTCAAAAGAAAGACAGAAATGTAACAATGGGTTACTTTAATTACCCTCACATAAAGGTAAAGTGTGTCATCGAGCCGATTTCAACTCCGGGCGCCCCCAGAGCCCTGTGGTTTTCTTTGGTAGAATAAAGGAGGGGTTTACCATTGCCCCCTCCCGCGCATTATGAGATGATGCCTTTCAGCATCTTCCTATATCGCTGTTGCCCGATATAGTAGCAGCAGGGATTCGAACGGCAACCTTCTGCTTGTTAGTCAAGCATTTCCCCAGTGTGCCACTTAACCTTGAATAGTCTGGGCAAATTCATGTGTGGGTATTGACAGAGAGGCCACATTTCTGGACATGTGACATGCTAAATTACTGTGCCTTAGAACAGTTTGTTGCAGAACCAACCAGAGAGAAGGCAACCTAGGACTTAGTACTGAGCGGTGCCCAGGACCTGGTGTGAGATGTCAGTGTTGTAGAACCACTGGGGAATGAACAGTGATCATAATGTGATCCAGTTCAGCTTATATGCAAGTGGAGCATATATTAACCCCTGCTAACTGAGCAAAGAGACACCTTTTAAAAGTGGTGATTATCTTATATTTAGCAGGGGGAGAGCAATTGGCCTTATCCAACCCCAGCACAACATCCCTCCAGTGGCTGTTGCTGGTGTCTACCTTATGTTTCTTTTTAGATTGTGAGCCCTTTAGGGACAGGGGACCATCTTATTTAAACTGCTTTGAGAATTTTGTTGAAGAGTGGTATATAAATATTCATCTTTGTCGTTGTGCGTTGTCAAGGAAGTCCAACATCCTGTGTTGGACATCAAAAGACAAAAGTTCTCAAAAATGAGGGGACTGGTAAAAAGGAATTTGAAAGAGAAAGTCAGGAGGGTCAAGTCACTCCAGAAAGCATGGGATTTATTTAAAACCATGATAATAGAAGCTCAGTTGGAATGTATACCAAGAAGGAGGAAAGGTACCACCAAGGTACCATGCTGGAGGATGCCACCAAGGTACCACCAAGGTACCATGCTGGAGGATGCCAGCATGGCTGACAAGTAGAGTCAGGAAAGCTATAAAAGGGAAAAAGATTTCCTTCAGGAAATGGAAGTCCTGCCTAAATGAAGAGTACAGGAAGGAATATAAACTCTGGTAAAAGAAATGCTAGAGACAATAAGGGACGCAAAATGAGAGTTTGAGGAGCACATAATCTAGAAGTGTCTAGGGCAATAACAAAAACCTCTTTAAATATATCAGAAGTAGAAAACCTGCCAGGGAGGTGGTTGGCCACTTAGATGATGAGGGCATGAAAGGGATTATTAAGGAGGATAAGGAGATTGCAGAGAATCTGAATGATTTCTTTGCTTCTGACTTCCTGGTGGAGGATACTGACCATATATCTGCTCCAGAACTGAGCTTCTCAGGGGTTGAGGCTGAAGAATTTTAGGTGATGAGAGAGGATGTTCTAAAGTGTCTCGAAAAATTAAAAATTAACAAATTGCCAGGGTCAGATGACATCCACCCAAGAGTGCTGAAGGAATGCAAATGTAAAATTGCTGATCTCCTAGCAAAATATGTAACTTGTCCCCACAATCAGTCTCTGTACCAGAGGACTGGGAAGTAGCTAATGTAACTCACATTTTCAAAAAGGAAGCCAGGGGAGATCTGGGAAATTACTAATGTGCCAGCTGCGTCCCTTTCTTGAGAAGGCAGGTCTGGCCACAGTTATCCGTGCCTTAGTCATGTCACAGCTGGATTACTGTAATGTGCTCTACGTGGGGCTTCCCTTGAAGAATATTTGGAAACTGCAGCTAGTGCAAAATGCAGCAGCTAGGATTTTATCTGGAGCTGCCCGTTGGGATCACATCACACCCATTTTGAAAGAGCTGCACTGGCTGCCAGTTTGTTTCCGGGTCCAATTTAAGGTTCTGGTTTTGACCTTTAAAGCCCTTAACAATTTGGGCCCTGGCTACCTGCTCCAAGGGTTGCAGCCTGCTTGATGAGGTCATCTGAGGGGGCTTTGCTCCAGGTGCCAACAATGAGGGAGGCTCAGCTGTCGTGCACAGAGGACAGGGCCTTCTCTGTTGCTGCCCCCAGACCCTGGAATGCTCTCCCAGTGGCTATTCGCTCCTTGGTCTCCATTACGGCTTTTAGAAATCATGTGAAAACTTGCCTTTTTACCCGGGCTTTTATGTGATTGTCTCCTCTGTTGCTTCTTTGTATTTTGAATGTTTTATGCATGTATTTATAAATCTTTTTCGTTAGATCTCTGATTTTATTTTTTCGCTTAATGTTTTAATTGTGTCATTTTTACAGTCTTGTTTTAATTTTTCTGTGTGAACTGCCTTGGGATTGTTTTAATGAAAGGTAGTATACAAATTCAACAAACAAACAAACAAACAAACAAACAAATAAATCTGTTCTTACCACATGTCCACAATTCTTACCGCTTCTCACGTCATTGCTCATCATGCAACTTTGCAGCACCATCTGCTGGCCATTTGTTGCCAATCCATTTGCTGGATGGACTGGCCACTCGATGCCAGTCTTTTGAGAATTTGAATCCATTGAGAATTGAGTCTTTTGAAACTGTTGTTCTTCCAGCTCTTAAGATTGTAAAAGACTCCATTCTCATCACAGATTGGATGCAAATGGCCAGCAGATGCGCTGAGAAATTGTGCAATGACAACAATGTCATCTGATGGTCCTGTGGATAACTGGTAAAACTTCCATTTTCAGAGTGTTTCTCAATCTGAAAACAATCCTGTGCAGTTCAAGAAGATAAACAGCTGTTCTGAGAATCTCCCTATGGAACTAATATTCAGCTTTGATAGTGCTGCTCAGCTACTGGTGGAAAGCAGGTGATGCTTGCAATCAGTCTTCAGCACAAAGGTTACCACTGATTTGAATCAAATTTGCTGCAACTGTAGGGACACATAGGAAGACTTCTGTGGCTTGGTTTGTAATGATGTAATCCACCCTGATCCAAGATAGCTGATGCATGAACATTTGAGGTGAAAGAGAGCTAACTTGTGGACCGCCAAACCAATTTGAATCAGATTTGGTACAGTTGTAATGAGTGACTCACAGGGACACCTCAACGGCATGGTTTGATGAGGTCATCCACCCTAATTCAAGATGGCAGACACGTGAACATTTGAGGTGCAATTGGGCTAACATGAACCACCTAACCGATTTGAACCAAATTTGCTACAGGTGTAGGGACACATAGGGACACCTCAAGGGCATATTGTGTAATGATGTCATCCACCCTGATTCAAGATGGTGGACAAGTGAACATTTGAGGTGGAAATGGGAACTGATTTGGACTAAATTTGGTAGAGTTGTAGGGACACTTAAGGATACTTCAAATGCATAGTTTGTGATGATGTCATCCAACCCAATTCAAGATGATGAACACATGAACGTTTGAGATGCAAGTGGGCTAACTTGTGAACTGCCTAACCGATTTGAACCAAGTTTAGTCCAGCTGTAGGGATAGTAAAAGGAAAGTAGGTAGATTAGTTCATACTAGGACAACTTGTTTTGCAATCAATCTGCCACCCCTCCAAAACAGGAAATTTTATCACACTAATAGCACTAACCAGCCCTGAACCAGAAAGGAGTACCCTGTGCACAGGGGCAGGTTTTTTGCCTCATGTGTAGCATTCTTTTGTAGATGTGGACTTGATCTAGAAAGAAGATCTGCAGGCAGAAACCTGTTCTTGCACAGCAGGACAATTGTACATCAACAGCATTTTTAAAGCATTATCCCTTTGCTGTGATCTTAGTAGTGCCATTGTTGTTGTGGTTTTCTTTTTAATGCTATTGTTTGATTGGAGTCAATGGCTAACATCCTGACTAAGACAGCAGCAGCACACCAAGAAGATGCGCCCATGCTAAGGAAAGGAGAGCCACCAGAGCTCTGCAGCATGAAGCATACAGGGTGGGAGAATGAGGGGCAATTTTTACTGCTCTCTTCTTCCCCCAGAAATGCCCTGTGCCCTCCCAAAATATGTCTCTGAAGGTTTTGCAGCCCCCAGAGACATATTTTTAGAGGATACAAAGCACCTCTAAGGGAAGCAGAGTGGAGAAATGAGGAGTGAAGCTCTGGAAACTCTCCACAGTGTGGCTGCATCCTCCTCGTGTGCTGCTGTTGCCTTACTCAGGATGTTAATCAGGATGTATGTTTTACTGAGGATTTTAATATATTTTCCAGCCCAGTTCTATGATGTTCACTCGGATGTAAGTTCTGCTTATTATTTCAAGAGGACTTATACTCAAGTAAATGTGCAGCCTTGATAAGTATATGGAATAACTAACATGTTGTAAACCACTTTGAGGGCCCTACTGGGCCCCAAAGATGTATCACAAATCAACTGAATCATAATGGCACCTTAAAAGCAATTTTATATCGAGATTCCAAGGGTCACTGGGCTACACACAATTGCAAACAAGTTGGATTTGGATGCCTAGATCCAAATGTCCTAAGAAAAACCTGACCTTCTTGCTATTCCCATCTCTGCCAGTCAACTGAAATTGAGGTTTTGAAGGTACACAAACAAGTGTAGATTCAGCCGCATAAGACAGCTTTGCTCTCTCTGGTATTGATTTTGCTTGTTTTGAAGTTAAGCATATCCATAAAAGTGCTCCATTCCGCCTTGAGGTAAATCTCATAAGGTATATTAAAAAAAAGAAAATAAAAGATTCTTTGGCAGCAATTACCATCTCAAATAACCTGCCTAGGGTTGAGAAAGCGTGCCAACAGCCTCTGCAGAAATAGCTTTCATTTGGGCTGTTTATTTTCATATGCATTGTTTGACACTTTACTGCTGTGGCGGGGTATTTAGCTGTCAGCTTCCATTAAATGCTATGTCAGTTGCTACTATTATAGGTAAGAAACCCCAATTATTGTTCATCTCCCTATTTTAATTTAAGTTACCCCCACTGTCAGGAAATATGGACAACAAAGGAAATAACCCATGGTCCCCATAATGAGCTTCAACTGAGCTCCCTTCCACAAACGCTCATCAGACCCAATAAAAGAGGATGATCTCAAGCTGTCATGGTGCATAATGCAGTCTGGCTCGTGGAGTTTGATTCTGAATAGGCTTGAGAAAAGCATAGGCCTGGCCCAGTCTGAACCAGCCCCCTTAACGCCAGGCCAGAACATCTTCTCCCCCACCATCTCCTTATTGGATGCTTATCTGACACCACTGCTTCTCAGGCTCCTCTCAGGCTGCTGCTGACTTCCTACTCTCCCATTCTTTAGAAAAGGCAGGTGATAGGGAATGGGGCAGCAGGAAGTGCAAGCCCACACTTCCTGCTGCTCTGTTCCTCACCCCCAGAGCTAGGGAGAGCAGGGAAGTTAGCAGTGCTGGCCAGGATGAGTCTGAGCAGCCGTGACAAGGCCCAGCAAGGTGGCAGCAGTCCTCTAATGCAGGTGAAGCATGCACTCTTCAACAGTTGACATGTATAGTTAAAGTTTCTTCTAGGGGAGTGTGCCGAACTGGTTCAAACTGAACTGGGTTCAATTTGAACTGGCCCGGTTCGACCAGTTTGAACTTGAACTGAACTGCCCCCCCCCCCAAAAAAGGTGGCTGGTCCGAGTTTAACCGGACTGGGCCTGATCCAGTCTGAAATGGTTTGACCCAGTTAGGGCTACAAGCATACCCGGTTCAACCCAGTTCAAGGGCTACAAGGCGGCTGGAATCAGGCTGTCGCTGGGCTGCGCTGCTGGGGTGCAGGGGAGAGTACTGCTGCCACTGTGCGATCGCTGCCTCACAAGCAGGTAGGTTTCCCTCTCACTCCCCGCTGGCCACCCTTATATGACTTATAAAACATTCCCCCACCCCTTTGCTTGTAAAGGGGAATCCTTACCAGATTCACCTTTAGAAGCACAGCCCTCAAACGGGGTCATATTGGACTGGGCCTGGTCCGGTTCAAACTCGGACCAGCCTCCTTTTGGGGAGACTGTTTTGGTTTGAGTTTGGTTCAGTTCAATCCAGTTCAACCAAACAGCTGCTGGTTGGTTCAATTGAACTGGCTTGCGGACCATCGGTTTGGGTCAACTTCGATTTGAATTCGAACCAAACTACATGAACCAGTTCCATACATACCCCTAGTTTCTTCAAAAGCCTGGCACCACAGAGAGCCACCTCCCTCAAGAATTGCTCTTTATGTGCAGTAGCCTCTGGAGGAGGAGCAAGAGCATAACTGTGGTTATGAAGGCAAGGGGCAGGTTCTCCCACATGGGGGTGAAATGATGGTCCGGGGTGGGGGGGAGGGCTTCAATTCAAGGTTGTTGTGTTGGTTATTTTGCTTTATTTTATTTACAATATTCACATAATAACATAGAACAGTAACAAAATAACACAGTACATGGAACAATCATGTTTTCCAAACGTCACAAGAGAATCCAGAATCAAATCTAGTACTGTTAATATAATAAATATAATCTGCCCAAATACCGTGAAATTGTGATTCTATCCTCACAGCCTGCATTAATCTGATCCTATTAGTGATCTTTTCTAAAAGCACAATTGACCACACCTCATTATACCATTGCTCAGTTGTTAATATATCCAAATATTTCCATTGTTGAACAATTTGTGTTTTTGCTGCCAGGATTAAAAAAATTACAAGTTCCTTATTTTATAACTTGGCATTATTTCCTACAAAAATATGTAATAACCCTAATTCCAGAGAACGCTCAACATTTTGTTTCATTATAATTCTTATTTCTCCAAATATTTTCTGCCAAAAACATAACACCTTTTCACAGGACCACCACATACGAAAAAATATTCCCTTCTGCTTACACTGCCTCCAACACTGAGCAGAATAATTATGAGAGGTGATATGCTAATTTTACTGGATTTAAATGCCACCAATATAAAGATGGAAGATTCCAGAAGTTTTTGTAATTTTCTGCCATGGAACAAGCCACTTATAGGGCAGAATTTGACGTTTTTAGGGAAAAAAACATTAAAAATAAATAATTTGTCCAATCCGTTTCATAGTCAATATTTAGAGCCCTCCCACCCTGCCCTACATCTGTGCCCTATAGCAAGCCATTCCATAAATATACAAGGGGGGGATATTGAAAAAAGCGAAATCTCATACCTTCCATTGCTGGCTCTGAGGAGGAGGAGAGGAGGAGGAGGAAGGCACAGGCTCTCAGGACAGGGAGGGCAGGGCAGAGGGGACAGGAGAGGAGGAGGAAGGCATAGGCTCTCAGCACAGGCAAGGCAGGGCAGAGAGTGTGCACAGCACTCTGGTGGGCAACCAGCACTGGCCACTCTTCCTCCTGGGAAGTGTTTCAGGGACTGAAAAGAGCTTCTGCAGATAGCCCCCTGGAAGCCCCACCCACCTACCTAACAGCTGCGAGTTGGGGCAGAGAGGGAGCTGTAGCAGCCTGCAGAGAGCCTTTCCAGAGCAGGAAATTCTTCTGCAGCATTACAGTTTGGCTGGGCTGAGAGAGGCCATGGGCAGCAGACAGGGGAAGCTGGCCCCATTGAGCAAGAGGACGGGTGTGACCCAGCAGCATCCCGGCCCCGTGAGAAGTGCTGGGTACCTGACCTGCCCTGTCCTGGCTCCACTACAACCCTGCAGCAAAGGCAGACATGTGATTAAATAAACAGATATGGGTTCCCAAAGATAAAGTATGGTAAGATAAAGTAAGAGAAAGTATGGACCATTTTAATGATTCTGTGGAGGACTGGGCCTTGTATGTTGAGCACCTCAAGCAATATTTTGTACTCCATGATACGCCAGAGGAAAAGAAGGTTCCAGCATTATTAAATTATATGGGGGAGACGGGGGCCAGATATACCGTGTGCTTCGCAGTTTGATGTATCCAAATAAACCATGCCCTAAATCCTTTGCTGAATTTGTGATGTTGCTACAGGACCATATTCGGAGAAGGCTCTGCTTTGCGTGCCGATGGTGAAAGGGGTTCAGCTGTCGAGTTCACAGAACAGGGCCTTCTCAGTCATTGCCCCCAAGCTTTGGAATGCTTTCCTGGCTGGCATCCGCTCCTCAGCCTCCATGGTAGTTTGGGGTACTTTGGTATACTTCCTAAACTTCAGCCTCAGCCATTTTCTGTCCCTATGATTGCTTGGAAGAGAAATGTTGGCAGCATTCCAGGTAAATGGTTGTTCTGACAAGGGGTTTTCCTAAAAAGGCAATACTCGCATCCATTTGCAAAAGACCTGTAACAAGCCCAAGGAAATGCCCTTGCTGTTTGCCTTATGGCATAAACAGGTGAAATACAGAACAGACCCACCTGAAAGTTGCAAGAAGGAAGAATAGAGAGGGACGCTCTCTTCCCTCTTAGTTTGATAAGAGTTCCCAAGGCTGAGTTAAGTTCTACTCAACATCTCCTCCCTCAGGACTGAGCAAGACTGTGACAAAGGGTGTATCCTTTCCTTTTGTCCAGGTGATTGTTCTAGTGACCACCCTTTTTAAATATCCTTTGTCATGGAGCATACAGGAAAATATCACCCAAACATAACCTAATCAACTCATATTAATACCTTATCAGGAGCAGTAACTCCTGAAATCATCAGGAAACTCCTGAAGCTGGCCATTTGCTGGTGCACCCATGAGCTCACTCTGTGCTTGAACTCCCCGGAAAGGAGGATTCCCTACAGCTAGATTCAGGTAGTTATGAAGAACACCTTTCCCTTTTTCTTGTCTTTTATCCTTAAGCCTCTATCCCCCTTCCAAGTATAGTAACTTGGTAACATACCTAACCAACCCCTTTTTCATTTCCTGTACCCCATTACCCCTCAATAAAATAACTATGGTTTTCAAAGTCATGTCTCTATCCCCTTTCTTCCCCTTTCCAGTGTGTTCATGTCTCAGCTGCTTATCTCGTACAGCTCTTGAGGTATTTTTAATTACTGTTCATGGGTCTGCACCATTTGATGCTAATTTCCCCCACTTCAGCCTAAACCTAGTTATGGAGTGTGGTAGCTGACACACTTCCTGCAGGACTTGTAGCACTTCATTACACTCTGAGTCAAAAGGAAAACTAGAACCCAAGGGAAAATGCGGGTATGGTGGCAAGCTGGACATAATTCTGTTAACTGCCGCCTCTAAAACGTGTGGGGAAAGGGTGTGTGTGTGTGTGTGTGTGTGTACAATCAGTGTGCCGGTCTGCGATATCACATTGGAGCAATAGTAAGGCCCAGCAACTTTGCAGCAACGGTGATGTACAGCAGCATCAGAGCAGCCATCACAGCATATCAGATACTAGGGGCAGTGATGACAGCAGTGAAGAACAGTTAGCTACTTTAAGTATTGCCTGTGTACAGACTGCCGCTTTTCAAGGTGAGGATACAGAGCACATATGGATCACCACCCTAATAGAACACAAAACATTTTGGATGGAACTAGACACCAGCTCAGCTGTATCTGTTTTTCCTCATACAGAAGGGCTAGTCACATGACCGCACACATGGGCAGACGGGCAGGTTCAACCTACCTTCCCCCAGATGATCCCTCTTTTCCCCTGCAGCACACAAGCCACAACCCATGCTGCTGGGAGCAGCACAGATTACTATCCGCATTACTCCCGGCAGTGTGGATCAACAGAGGCCAGGACTCATTTTCCCAGTCTCCATATATCCCACAAAGCATTGCATGATGAGTGCAGTGCCTTGGAGGATTTGCCCATCAGACAGGTGCTCTAGGCACCCATCTCTGTATCTCCTTGAGCTCCATGGAGTCCGAGGAGACACAAGAGCCTGGTAGCCAGATTAAGAGAGCTGGGCTCAACATCTGGACACTCCTTTGTCGAATACCTTTTTGAGCAGCGCATTGGTCAGCTGAAGAATCTTAAGGCCAGTATCATTTTGATGGAGGGAGCCTGGTCAACATTCTTAAAAGCTCAACAGGTTCCACTTGCCATTAAGAATGCTGTAGCAAAAGAACTTGAAAGACTTGACCATGGGCATATTGTTTAAGGCTGATTGGAGTGAGTGGTCTGGGCTACACTGATTGTTCCCATCATGAACAAGATTGTTCTCACACCTCACAACTCCTCACACATCAACGGCTACTAGTTGGAGGGCTATAGGTCACCTCCAGCCTCAGAGGCATGATGCCTCTGAATACCAGTTATAGGGGAGTAACAGTAGGAGAGAGGGCATGCCCTCAGCTCCTGCCTGTAGGTTTCCAGTGGCATCTGGTGGGCCACTGTGTGAAACAGGATGCTGGACTAGATGGGCCTGGGGCCTGATCCAGAAGTGCTGTTCTTATGTTATGTTCTTAAATTTGGAAGAAAGCCTCAAAGACTAAGGTCAGACAATGGAGGTGAGTACATGTCAAATGACATGAAAAGGTTCCTAAAAGGAACATGGGGTTTCACATGAACCTACTCCTGCATACACACCTGAACTTAATGGTGTGTCAGAGAGGGAAAATCGCTCTCTACTAGAAATGACCAAATGCATGTTTCTTGATGCTGGCTTGGCAAATAAATTCTGGAGAGAAGTCGTGATGACTGCAAATTACTTGCAAAACAGATTGCCAACCAAAGCAATAGACAAGACACCATTTGAACTGTGGCATGAACACAAACCCTCTCTAAACCATATCAGAGTGTTTATTCAGCCAGAGTGTTCAGATCAAAGACTTATGCACATGTCCCAAAGGCCAAACAAACCAAATTCAATTGCAGATGTAAACTGGGCAGGGGCATAGCAAGAGTGGGCCCAGAGACAAGATTTTAAAATGCCCCACCCCTCACTGTAGCTCAGCTCATGAAGTAAAGAAGTCTTAAATGAGGCTGAATAGTGGTAACAAAAAGCATATATATATATATATATATATATATATATATATATATATATATATATATCCCTTATGTGCCACAATAGAACATCATCCTAAATTATTTTTTTTAAGGTTTTGTAAATTGTGGACGGTGCAAGTCATTTAATGGTACTAGAGAAAGACATGCTGTTCTGGTAGCTCCAGGTCTTAACACTCATATAAGTTTCGGAGGATGAATACAACTGAAGGAAGCCCGGGCGGGTGCGCAGCTGGGGGAGTCAGTCATGTGACTTGCCTCTGGGGGTCCCCCCCCAAGGCAGTGGGCCCCCAGATAACTGTCTCCCCTTGCCCTATTATAGTTACACCCCTGGAACTTGGAGTGTTGGTTGGATATGTGCCTGGCCAAAATGCGATACACACAGTGTGTATCACAGTGTAGTGTATTTTTATGAAAGACAGGGTTCAGCTAGAGGTGATATACCAGAACCTGTGCCCGAGATCCAAGCAAAAGAGGAACCATCTGACTGGACTCCTATTGAACCCAAAGAATATGTGCCAGAGGCAGAAGCAGATTCAGAAGCGGCTGCACAGCCTGAACAAAAACTAAAGCCATCACAGAGGTCCAACAAAGGGGTTCCACCCAAAAGGCTCTCACTCATGACCAAAGAAGGAGAGATACAAGAACCCACCACATGGCGAGATATACTGTAGAAAAGATGCCAGCTGATGAAGCTGAGAAACTGAAAAAAACAGTATTAGAAGAAATTGATTCCCTGCACAAAAATGAGACTTGGAGACTTGTGGAACTACCCGCTGGAAGAAAGACTATGAGATGCAGGTGGGTCTTCACAGTCAAGCAAGATGCAGAAGGGGATGTACAGTGCTACAAAGCCAGACTAATAGCCAAAGGTTACTCCTAAATCTATGGTGAGGACTACGATGAGACCTTTGCACCAGTTGTGACACACACACACCAGTTAGGACACTGCTCAGCATGGCAGCAGCCAGAAAGATGCAAGTTGACCACCTGGATGTAAAGACTGCCTTCCTTCATTGGGAAATCGAGGAAGACATCTATATGCAACAGCCAACAGGCTTTGAGGAACCTGGAAAGAAAGGGCTTGCGTGCAAACTACAAAAGAGCATCTATGGCTTAAAGCAGGCAGCCAGAGCATGGAATGAGAAGCTGAATCAACTGCTACTTAAGAAGGGGTTCATGCGAGGAAAAGCTGATCTCTGCCTATATTCAAGATTCAGAGGCAATAGATGGACTTACATCCTGACTTACGTTGATGACTTGATTACTGCATATGAAGAAAAACAAGACAGCCATGAGATTGTACAGCACCTGAAGAAGAAAATAGAGGTGAAGGAACTTGGAAGCATCTCCTATTACCTTGGCATCCAAATAGAAAGAGGAGGGGGTGGGACATTCCTTCTCAACCAGAAGATAAAAGATCTAATAGTATGCCTGGGAGTGACAGATGCCGATGAAGACAGATGCCTTATTAAGAGCAGGGGCATAACTATAATAGGGCAAGGGGAGACAGTAGTCTGGGGGGCCCCTGCCTGGGGGGGCCCCCAGAGGCAAGTCACATGACTGACTCCCCCAGCCACGCACCCGGCTGGGCTTCCTTCAGTTGCATTCCTCCTCCGAAACTGATGTGAGTGTTAAGACCTGGAGCTGCCAGAACAGCATGTCTTTCTCTAGTACCATTAAACGACTTGCATCGTCCACAATTTACAAAACCTTTTAAGAAATAATTTAGGATGGTGTTCTATTGTGGCACATAGTAGATAGATAGATAGATAGATAGATAGATAGATAGATAGATAGAAAGAACATATTGCTATGCTTTTTGTTACCACTATTCAGCCTCATTTAAGATTTCTGTACTTCATAAGCTGAGCTTCAGTGAGGGGGGGCCCATTTTAAAATCTTGTCTCTGGGCCCACTCCAACCTTGCTACGCCCTTGATTAAGAGGTTTTTGGATAACTTCATGGAGGAGAGGTCTATCAACAGCTACTAGTCAGAGGGCTATAGGCCACCTCCAGCCTCTGAGGCAGGATGTCTCTGAATACCAGTTGCAGGGGAGTAACAGCAGGAGAGAGGGCATGCCCTCAGCTCCTGCCTGTAGGCTCCCAGAGGCATCTGGTGGGCCACTGTGTGAAACAGGATGCTGGACTAGGTGGGCCTTGGGCCTGATCCAGCAGGGCTGTTCTTCTGTTCTTATGTTATTTCCTTGGCATGGTTAAGATGAAGGTTTTGGTCAGGAGTTATGCCTGGTGGCCAGGCATAGATGTCCAAATTGAACAGTTAGCTAAAGACTGGTCTGGTTGCCACAGGGTTCCAAATATGCCAGGGTTGGCTCCCCTTCACCCATGGAATTGGTGCACAACCCCATGGGAACACATTCACTTGGGTTTTGTAGGAACCTTCCTGGGGACCAGTTTTTTCGTGGTGAAGGAAGAGTAAGTAAGGGTTTCACAAAGTTCTGAGGTGAGGTACAGAGAGAGTACTATGATGGGGAGAAGGAGAAAAGGGCACCAACTGAGAACAGATTAAAAAACATACTGGGGTAAAAAAAATCCAACAGTTAATGTAGCATGGCCTTATTGAGTAAATAACATGTAAATATGGACCCTGTAAAAGTATCGGGCAGCAGTGATATTGGATGATGCTGAAAGGCATCGTCTCATACTGCATGGGAGATGGCAATGGTAAGCCCCTCCTGTATTCTACCAAAGACAACCACAGGGCTCTGTGGTCGCCAGGAGTCGACACCTACTCGACGGCACACTTTACCTTTAAAAGCAATTTGAGTTGTGCACCCCTGCTCTAGCTGTTCTTCAGATCATTTCCAGGCCTACAGCTCAATAAAAGATTCTAGCAAAAAAAGACTTTTTCTTTCTCCTACCCTAAATATTTTATCCACACAAACCCCCACCCCTACCCCCAAAATCCCATCACAAAAATGCTTCCAAAAGGCTGTTTTAAAAATACAGAGAACTACAGTCACTGGACTCTAAACTTCTATAATTTGCAACAACTGCTATGAAAGCCTTTCGGGAGAAAGTTAAAGCCCGCTGTGTAACAAGATCTATCGCTCTATCATTTCACTGTTTCCTTTAAAAAAAATAAATTCCACAGCCTTACTATATTTGCACTCATTCACTGAATAGACATTTCTCGTTTGATTCAAGTTTGCTCTCTCTCACTCAGATTTTTGGGAAGTGGAATGATTAACTGATTTCCATCATCATTCTGCCTATAAGTCGCAGCCTGAGCTGCTATTTCAAGTTCTCATCAACAAAGATTTCATTATACAAGGTCATAATTTTTAACCAGCGCTTGAGCAAAAGGGTTTAGTCTCTAACCTGAATGAGGCCCATATGTTTTAGTAAGACACAGAAAACGCACGCTGGGGAAGGGGAGTAGGAGAGCGTAACAGGTCTATTTCAGTGGCTGAATAAACTTCCACCCACATCAGAGCACAAAGACACTCTGAACCAGTCTCCTTAACCCCTTATCTAAACAGAATAAATCAGAAATACAATTTTTGATTGATGCTGAAGGATTTGCTTTCTTAGCCGAAAAGCAATTTAAAAATCTCACCAGGTGAGAGTTGTCCTAAGGGCAAAGCTCTTTTTACAGTTCTTGACTTTCAAGGTGGCTCAACTGGCTTTTCAGGCCATGATGTGTTTGCTGTCATTATACACTCTGGAGAGATACCAACTGAAATTAGTGCAATATTAGCCCTATTCACACCTTGTGGTTGATGCGTGTATAGTCTGTATACAGTGAACGCACATATAGTTACTTGCATGTTGTGCCCAATGCATGCACAGTAGTACGCTTCTGATCTGTGCCCTGCATTTGAGAGGACCTCTATCCAGGTTCACTTTTAAAATCAATGCATGGGCAGTCATTCAGATTAAAATGCATGTATGCATTACAATGTAATGTCTGGATTGGGTTGGTTGCAATTGGGTTGCTAATTTGTTTTTCGAGCAAGTAAGACAAAATGCACAAACAAGACAAAGACAGTTCCAAGCTTTTTTAAAAAATTGGCAAAATTACAGCTTTGCTGCCCGCATTCTACAAATTAAGAACTGACGTTCTGAGATCAAATGGTCAAGGATATATAAAGAAACAAGAACTAAATATTTCAAACCCCAATTCTTGCCTTATCTTTGTAGTTTGTTACCCATGATATTCCTGTCCCTCCCTACTGTTTAAGAACATAAGAAATGCCCTTTGGGGTCAAGGTCTATCTATTTCAGCATTGTGCTTCCCAGAGTAGCCAACAAGCTGCCCCCATGTAGAAGATGAGTGCATAATTCCTTTCCTGTCATTGCTCCCCTGCTATTTGGAGCCATCCAGCCTCTAAAACTGGAGGTAACAGATAGACATCAAGACTAGTAGCCATTGATAGACTTGTCCTGCATGAATTTGTCTAATTCCCTTCTAAAGCCATTTAAGTTAATGGCCATCACCACATCTTGTGGCAGTAGATTCCATAGATTAATTATGCACTGTGTGAAACAATACCTCCTAATTACTTCCTGGCAACCCATTTCATGGTTTTAATGGCTCAGGACGGTTCACAATTAAAACAGAAACCATTTCGGAAGGGCGGTATAAAAATAAAATAAATAAAGAGATGACCCCTGGTTCTAGTGTTGAAGGAGGGAGGGTGGAAGGGGGAGAGAGAGAGAGAGAGAGAGAGAGAGAGAGAAAGATCCACACCAGGCATACATGTAAAAACTTCTATCATGTCTCCCCTTAGTTGCCTTCCTTCAGTAAGCCCCAGATACTGTAAAGATAAAGTTTGCCATTGAGTCAGTTTTGACTCTTGGTGACCACAGAGGCCTGTGGTTGTCTTTGGAGGGGTTTAGATGATGCCTTTCAGCATCTTCTTATATCACTGCTGCCTGATATAAGTGTTTCCCATAGTCTGGGAAACATACCAGTGGGGATTCAAACCAGCAACCTCTGGTTTGATAATCAAGTCATTTCCCCACTGCACCATTAGGTGACTCCAGATACTGTAGTCTTACCTCATAAGGAAGGTGCTCTAGACTAGAGGTTCTCAACGTTGGGTCCCCAGATGTTATTGGGCTTCAACTCCCATAATCCTCTGCCCCAGCGACCTTTGGTTGGGAATTATGGGAATTGAAGTCCAATAACATCTGGGGACCCTACTCTACACCCCTGATTATTTTGGTTGCCCTCTTCTGTACCTTTTCCATTTCTTTAATATCCCTTTTGAGATATGGTGACCAGAACTGTACCACAGTACTCCAAATGTACTCCAAATGTGGCCACACCATAGATTTGTATAATTGTATTATATATTAGCAGTTTTATTCTCATTCCCCTTCCTAATGATCCCTAGCATGGAATTTGCCTTTTTCAACAGCTGCTACGCATTAGGTTGACATTTTATCCACCAGAATCCCAAGATCTTTTTCTTGATTAATCAGTGACAGCTCAGACACCATCAGTGTACATGTGAACTGGGGGAATTTTTGCCCCAGTATACATCAATTACTTAATACTTCTTTACATTGAGCGGCATTTGCCATGTTATTGCCCTTTTACCCAGTTTAAAGAGATCCTTAAAGAGATACCCTCTACTCAGGGGCGTAGCAAGGTTGGAGTGGGCCCAGAGACAAGATTTTAAAATGCACCCCTCCCCACTGAAGCTCAGCTCATGAATTAAAGAAATCTTAAATGAGGCTGAATAGTGGTAACAAAGAGCTTCTCTCTCTCTCTCTCTCTCTCTCTCTCTCTCTCTCTCTTTCCTATGTACCACAATAGAACATCAGCCTAAATTATTTTTTAAAAGGTCTCCCCTTGCCCTGTTATAATTACACCCCTGCCTCTACTCCAGACCACTTATGAACAAATTGAAAAGCATTGGTCCCAATACAGATCCTTTGGGACCCCATTTCTTCTTACTGCTTTCCATTGTGAAATTTTTCCATTTATTCCTGCACTCTGATTCTGATTCATTAACCAGTTATTAATCTAGAAATTGACTGGTCCTTTTTGTGGTATTACTGCTAAATCTACTCAATTTGTTGCCTTACCTAATGCATAGATTTAAATTGTAATCTCCTTGGGACAGAGTTCGAACCAGCGTGGTGTAGTGGTTAGAGTGCTGGACTAGGACCAGGGAGACCCAAGTTCAAATCCCCATTCAGCCATGAGACTTGCTGGGTGACTCTGGGCCAGTCACTTCTCTCTCAGCCTAACCTACTTCACAGGGTTGTTGTGAAAGAGGAACTCAAGTATTAGTTGTGTGCCCGAACCGGTCCGGCAGCCATTCCAAAGAATGGCCGAACTGCCGGACCGGTCCGGCCCTGCCTGGTTCGGGTCCGGGTGGGGGGTATGTCTTTAAGGGCGGGGAGGGCTTGCTTAGCCCTCCCGCCTCCTTGCCCCTGCCAGCGCCCGTATTGTACAGTATAGGGGCGCTGGAAACCAGCCGCCCCCCCCCCGCCGCCGCCGCGGCGAAATAACCCCTAAAACCAGCCAGCCCTCCCTCCCTCCCAGCTAGCTGTCCGCCCGCCCGCCCACCCACTCACCCAGTCGCTCACCTGGTCGCTGGATAAAAAGCGAGAGGAGCTCCGGAACAGAGCTCCTCTCGCTTGGAAGGCCTCCAGCAGAATGGTGGCTTGCGCGCGCGCGCATGCGCGCGCCGCAAACCACGCCGTTCTCCAGAGGCCTGGTCTACCCGCCGGGAAAGGGCCGGGTAGACCGGGCCTCCGATCGCTGGGTAGACCGGGCCTCCGATCGCCGGAGGCCCGGTCTACCCAGCGATCGGAGGCCCGGTCTACCCGGCCCTTTCCCGGCGGGTAGACCGGGCCTCCGGAGAACGGCGTGGTTTGCGGCGTGCGCATGCGCGCGCGCGCAAGCCACCACTCTGCTGGAGGCCTTCCAAGCGAGAGGAGCTCTGTGCCGGAGCTCCTCTCGCTTTTTATCCAGCGACCGGGTGAGCGACTGGGTGAGTGGGTGGGCGGGCGGGCGGACAGCTAGCTGGGAGGGAGGGAGGGCTGGCTGGTTTTAGGGGTTATTTCGCCGCGGCGGCGGCGGCGGGGGGGGCGGCTGGTTTCCAGCGCCCCTATACTGTACAATACGGGCGCTGGCGGGGGCAAGGAGGTGGGAGGGCTAAGCAAGCCCTCCCCGCCCTAAAAACAAGGCCCCCCTTCGGTGCCGGTCCGGACTTCTCCGGACTGTGCACATCCCTATCAAGTATGTAGTACACCGCTCTGGGCTCCTTGGAGGAAGAGCGGGATATAAAATGTAAAATAAATAAATAAATAAATAAATGCCATGTACACTGATAGCACTATATGTTTCACTGTTTTCATCATTCCACCCTACATACATGCATAGAAAGCAAAGAAAAATGATCAAAGGTGCTTTTAGGAGCAGATGCAAAAATGTAAAAACCTTTCCAGTTGTCTGCAAGGCACAAATAACTGCTTTCATGACAGACCGCATGCTTTCTTTAGAATTGTCTGTGCTGCATGTAAATGTACTTTTATTTGATATGCTATAGTTGCATGCACGGCTTTTCAGCACACTTCTCCTTTCCAGTGCATCCTGTGACTACACATGGGGTGAGTTCATATTGGGGAACAGAACTGTCCACACAAGGATACATGCATCCAGCATTCCCACACTTCAACTACAGACTGAGGCTGTTCTCATGAGCAGCCAAGACCAGGCTAGGGCAGTTAAGCCTGGGCTTGGCTGCCCGTGAGAACTGGCGGGAGCTGTGTGGTTCCCAGTGGTGCTGCAGTGGCAAACCCATCTATGGATAAGGATGTGCAAGCCGTGATTTGAATCGAACCAGGCTTCGGGCAGTCCGAGTATGAACCGGCCCTGGTGCCACTCTGAGTTCAAACTGGACCGGCCTTTGGTTCTAAGAACTAACTTCTGGGAATCCTTGTAAGGGCGAATCCTTGAAGATTTCCCTTTACAAGGAAAGGGGGCATCCCTAAGCCGTGTGCTAAAGGTATGGGGGTGGAGGTCGAGAGAGAAAGGCGCCTCCATACCTTTAGAGGAGGTCACAGTCAAGGCAATGGGAAAAGATCAGAGGTGGAAGGGGACAGCGGTGGTGTTTCCTCTAAGCCCCACCACCAACCTGACTGCAGCCTGGTTTGGGCCTCCATGCACACGCAGAGGCCATTTTCATGGCCTAACCTATGGAGCCCACTGGTTATCTGAGGTTAAGGGCACAAGCACGCTCTTAAGGGCACAAGCATGCTCTAACTGCTTGTGTGCCGGTGTCAGCTGTTCCTAGGAGCAGGCTCTACACTGGCACAGGACCAGGCTCCCGGCTGTTGCTGGGGGGTCCCCACAATGCATTGCACACTTGCATAGTGCATTGTGGGGTTTCTGGGGAGGCCCAGGAAAACACATCCCGACCTCCACACTGCCTGGGGCAGCAGCAGACCGTCTGTGTAAGCGAGCCACATTGGGGTGTGCACAAACCTGGTTTGCTCGGTTTGGACTTGAACTGGACTGGGCATGTTTGGTATTATGCCCCCAAGCTAGAACCCCGGCTCAGCAAAAGTTCGAGCTGGTTTGGGGTTCAAATTGTTTAAAAAAATTAAACTTACTGCTGGGGGGTGCTGCTGTTGGGGGTGCTGTTGGGGTGCTGCTGGGGGGTGCTGCTGGGGGGTGCTGCTGGTTACCGCAGAGGTCTCCGTAGGTTTTTCCCCCTCCTGCGGGCCTCCCCCTGGTCTTCTTTGGGCCATGTAGGCCCATTTTGGGGCCTTTTCAGCCCTCCCCTAGCTCGTGGCGACCATTTTGAAGGCTGCCGTGCATGCACACTGGCTATTTGTATGCCTGGGTCATGACCCCGGCACACAGATAACCAGTGTGCATACACAGCAGTCTTCCAAATGGCCACCACGAGCCGGGAGAGGGCTGAAAAGGCCCCAAACTGGGCCTAAATAGCTCAAAGAAAACCTGGAGGAAGGGGAACCTTTAAACACCTCTCCACGGCAGCACCCCGGAGGCCCCCGGTGAGTTTAAATTTTATTTTGTTTATTTTATTTTTTTACTATTCAAACCCTGAACTGGCTCTGAGCTGGCCCAGGGGGGTTCAGCTCAAGGTCAAGCCCAACCAGGCTCAGTCCGGCTCAAGGGTGAGCCCTTTTGCTGACCCAGTTCGATGGTGAACAGGCTTGACCTCGAGCTGGTTTGCACATCCCTAATCCATGTGTCCTGACCCATCCAGATCCGGCAGCTGGATCGTCTGTGGGAAACTCGAGCTTCTGCTGCCTTCCCTGCCACCACCCTCAAGCCCTCTCACACAATTGTGAGAAAGGGTTCACTGTGTTGGTAAACACTTGACCTATGCTAGAGCAGAGGATGTGTCCCCTTTTAAAAGCATCTCTTGAATGTCTATGACATTTGCAATGGATTAGTCAGGGACAGCATGATGGTCTAGCCAGCAAATATGAAAACTTACACAGCTGTTGAAACATAGAAAGGGGCAGGGGGTGTAAACCAAGTGGAAATGAGGCTCACCCTGAAAGTTTACAACTTGTTAATTTTTTCAAACCCTTTTTTATTTCTCAGGGTGTTGTTGTTTTGCTGGTTATAATAATAGGACAACACATATAGTCATATAGCTGAGAACAAACACAATATTGGATATTTTCGCACTATCAGTGATAACAAGGATTTCAGAGTAGCAAAGGAAAGGAAAGCTCAGTATAAATAACTTGATTTGTATATGTTAGCATGTAGCCATTGAATAAATAAACATGGCACAGAACTTGGATGGACATTTGCATTCCCTCCCCCCTTGAGAGTTACACTGGAATGGGGTTTTTTTAATTTAAAAAAGGATATCTGGGATAAGACTTAATCTTCACTTGTGCTATTTCATCCATCATCAAGATATCCCATAATATTCTGCTGCTCACATTGTCAGTCCCTAAGCCCGCCCACCCACAACCTCGTATTGCCTCTTTCGTAGACTGAGAGCCCTCTGGGTGAAGAAGACCATGACATTTCTGCATGGGTTAATAGCAAGTACAGCAGCAAGGGAAAGATAACTATAACAAGTACAGTCAAACACCCAAATGTTGCTGTATATCCCTGGTGTGCATGTGTTACTTGAACCTGTGGATGAGCATGGTTCAAAAACCAAAGTTAGCAATAAAGACAGGAGTCTCTGCTCCAACTTGGGTCTTTTTTTAATGATTGATTGATTGATTGATTGAGAATTTCTTGTATACTGCCTCCTCCAAAGACTCTAGGCAGTGAACAATAACAATAACAATCATTTTTAAAAAATTAAAGGGCAAAAGCCTGGTGATGTATATTTATGTATATTTTGTGGGGGGTGAGCTACTGGTGCTCATTTCCAGCTCCTTTTCATCCAGCTCTAAAGCTTCAAGAGTTAATGGCTGGTGTGGGGTCAGTTTAATGTTTTCATCAATATTTGCTGAAGGTGTAGGAAGGAAAAAGGGATTGTGGAAAAGATTATCTCTAACGGCGAAAGTTGTTAGTTTATGGTGTGACTTTGTGTGCCCATGCACACATACAATGATCAACAGATGAACAGATTCAGTGTACAGTTCCCTCTGTTTCTCAAGAGAGTTCACACACAGAGACAGTTGTTTTTATGTTATATAGGAGGTGGGTTAACCCACTACATCAAGAGCTTAAATGTGTCCAACCCCTTCCCCCTAAGGAACACAAAGCTGCAAAATGGCTGATGAGAAAACCAAAATATTTTAGACACCTTTCCACTTCAGAAGCAGAAGAGGCTGTGATTGTCTTGAGGGAGTATTCTTCAAGCTGAGAAATTCCCCACTGTTTCTGTTTCTCCTCCCCCTCCTCCTTGCCACTGACTTCCATTAGCTCCATGAACATTCTGTCCTATTGACTTATTTTGTGGGGGGCAGTTTGGTGGGATTTTGGCCCCATTAGGGTTTTTCCTTTAGATTCACCCAAAGTCTGCCAATACCTCCCACTCACCCGCAGGCACTCCAGTTATCTGTCCAGAAGATCCTTACAGGGCTGTCCTTAGAGAGCCCTGGCAGAGTACAGGGCCTGAGGCAAATCAGCCAGTGCAGGGCCCCTTTCCAGTTAATTTTGAATTTAAAAGAGCTGGCTCCAGGGCAGTAAGCCTGCTTGCCCTACCCTAAGGACAGCCTGCATTAGGATCATACATTTTCCAAGTCTTTCGGAAATAATATATAGATACACTACTAAGCAAATGTTTCATCATAGATGGAGTAGAAGGGTCAGTGGTGTAACCAGCGGAAGGGCGGCCCATGTTCCTCCTGCTAGCGCCCCTCCCCCATGATGCTTGTGCACGTGATGTAACACGCAAAGGAGGCATGGCCCGATCACCAGAGGGCCTGCCCCAGCTCTCCCCATTCTATTTCCCGCCAGCATTTGCTGGCTGGGTGCATTTATTTCCCTCACTGGAGGGAGAGAAAGGGAAATAAACACAGCCGGACAGCAAATGCTGGCTGTAAAGGAGCTCAGGAGAGCCCGACTGGGTTCCCTGCATTCCAGGACACACCCCTTTGCATGTGACATCACATGCAAAGGGGGTGGCCCAGGAGCCCAGGTAGGCTCTCCTGAGCTCATTTCCAGCCAGTGTTTGCTGTCTGGCTGTGTGTATTTCCCTTTCTCTCCCTCCAGTGAGGGAGAGAAAGGAAAATAAATGCCCCCAGTCAGCAAACACTGGCTGGAAATGCAATTGGGAGGGCTGGGACAGTGCCTTCGGTAATCAAGCCATGTCCCCTTTGTGCACAATGTCATGTGCAAGGAGGGTACCAGCGGCCCTTTTCATTGACGGCCCGGGTTCTTTGAACCCTACTGCACAATGGTGGCTCTGCCCCTGAGTAGGGTGAATGAGGAGATGGGTAGGAACAGCAATAGCTTTGTAAAACAGGCTCCACCTACAGACCAGTCTTGCTGCCCGATGCCATCCACAATATATTTTAGTCCACAGCCTCTGAACTGTGGAGGATCTTCCCCTAAATTTCCAGTAGATCCCAAAGATTCTCAGATGACTTCAGTGTATACAATTCTGGTCAAAGGTACATTCATGAAACTCAAACCCTCTTGGTCTAGCAATAGGAAACCTGCCCAGAAAATACCGTAGTTATTACTTTTGCTGTTGAATTGCACGACAAGGCTCAAGTTTGCAGCACCTCCACTGTTGTCAAGTAGAGACACACACAATGTTTCCCAAGCCTTGTCCATTCCTAGCTTAGTCAGAGTAGCTGGATTTCACATTATCAGTATTAGGTTGCAACATGAAATGATGAAAATGTAAAACATGGGAAAACATATTGCAAATCACTTATTGGCAGGTCATTTACCTCTCTCGAAAGCAGATATATGTTCAAGCGTTTTGAAATTCTCAAATTAGAGCCCAGAAGACCTCACAGAAGATAGACATTTTGTGCTGGCACACAAATGTGGAAGTTAAACATCGGATGTAATGTTTATGCAGGCAAGTTGCAGACTTCAAGTCCAAAAAGCAATTCAGCTCCCGGTTGAATTATTTTTATAAATGCATGTCATTTCCCCCCTTCTCTTTTGGAAAAGCAATATATGGAGTGGGGGGAGCTGAGCCTTTCACTTTTCATTTAGATCACTAATACGTTTACAATAGAACAATCAAGATTGTCATAAACATATACACAGAATAACCACATCCTGACATATTAGCCATCATTCTTCAGTTGTTTAACAGGCTCCCTATCACTTTCATTATGAACAGCTGCCTTAGGGCCAAACTACACGTGACACTAAACGCATCTTTAAAAGACATGCGTAATGCAGATGTGGACCAGACTTTATCTATAAAAATAAGCTGGAACAGGGGCCCAATGCAGTCTGGCAGGGTGGCAAAGCAGTGGGCGGAGGGGGTGTGTGTTTCGTAACCCCCCGTGCTGTTTTTACCACATTGCCCACCTGAAGCAGCAATTTGGGAACAAATTTGTGATGAGGGGTGATTTCCAGGGTGAAAACAGCGCAGGGAAGAGTGATAACCCCCCCGCATGTGTCCCAAGCCTAGCCTGGATTTTTCAGTTTAATTTTAAAATTAAAGGACCACTTCTGGTTCACTTCCTACTTAGGCACATCTTCTAAAGACGTGTGTTGGCAGTGTGTTCAATTTGGCTCTTCAGGAACAGTCTACCAAACAAGATGAAGACAGAAAACTAAGCAGTAGAGGGGAATCCGGGAGATATATTTTAATTATCTGCTCTGCCACAGGGTTCCTGAGAATACTTGGTTAAATCGCAGGCAGCCCTAGTTAAGCTGGAGTATTTGCATATATAAGTTTAGTCCCGGTTATCATCAATGGGTTATCATCAAAGGAGCTAAACATTCCAACATTCAACTCTTATGGATTAATTGGTTTGCAGACTGGTTTTTTTTATTCCTGATATCTCACCTAGGTGGCTGTAAAATTCAATCTTCCTTTTTTTGTGCTATCTAGATAAACATATTTTTCTGAACACTTATTCAGCTTTGGTGTCTGATTTAGCATTATGGGTTGGGACTATCTAATCCAGTTTTGGCCTACAATGTGTGTGTGTGCGTGCATGCGTGCGTGCGTGCGTTGAGATTAAATCTGTTCCCGGTTCACCAGTCTGTAGGTTGGTAAAATGTAATTATTTACGGAAGAATCTTGTCAGGCAGTGGAATTTTAAAGAATCCCTTCACCATTGTTAAATACAATAAAGGAATCCCTTGCTTTATTGGAAATTAAGAGGAAATTAAGAGATAATATGGAAAAAAGGAGAACATACTAAATAAGTTGATGGCTAGTAAGAAAGTGGAATTATGGGAAGTGGAGATAGGAGAATTACATGCTGCTTTAGTAGAGGGTGAGTTCTGCACCATTGGAATCAATAAAGTGTGGAGGACACATATGGGAAAACCTGGCAATTTTTGGCCAGGAACCCAGAGAGGTGGGCAGGAGCTCAAGGCAGATGCATCCTATATAATAAAAGGCTAAGTGAGTGTCCGTGGCCTTGGAACGCTGGGGATCTGCGTCCCTGTCTCCCTGGGCTGTTCTGGGCCTGCGCGAAGCGCAGGCCCAGAACAGTCCAAGGGAGACACGACCGTCGACGCCAGTGTTCCAAAGCCACCAAACACTCGACCTCCTGCCGTCGCCCGCCTGCCCTCCACCACCGTTCCAGGCCCACAGGCGGCCATTTCCCACCCAACACTGCCGTGGGCCGCCCGCCCGCCTGCCCTCCCTCCCAACTGCCGAGCCTTCCTTACCCCGGCTATGTCCATCGGGAGAAAAACTCCTAAAATTCAGTGAGAGAGAGGAGCTCGCAAGCAGAGCTCCTCTCTTTGCAACGGCTCTGCCCGAACTGACACTATGGCCGTAAAGGACGCAATAGGCGTCCTTTGCGTCCAAACTGACAGTACGGGCAGAGGCTTTGCAAGAGAGAGCAGAAATGGCCGCCCGTGGGGCCGTGCAAGGAGGACCTGGGATTGGTCCGAAATGGCCGCAGGTGGGGCCGGGACAGTGATGGAGGGCGGGCGGGAAGGCAGCGGTGGCAGCTCCGTGGGCCAATTTGGCCCGGGCTAAGGATTCCACACTTCGGAGGAAGGGTGGCCGGGAGGGCAGCGGAGCCGGCGGCAACGGCACCATTTCCATGGGCCGATCTGGCCCTTAATACTGGGGGGGGGGCACTCGGAGTAACACACAAGCACACACACACCCCTCAAATCAAATAAAGTTTCAAGCAGCGGCCAGGTCCAACGTCCCTCCCCCCCAATTGTCAAATGAGCGCCAACAGCCACCATTCCCTCCCCCTCTCCCCAGCCAGCCAATAGCAAACTCTAACAAAGGGAACTAGCGCCCGTTATTTCAACGGGCTTAACAATACTAGTTCCATATATTGATTGTAACTGATCAGCCAGGCCTTTGGCTATAGGACACTAGTTATAGTCCCATATTTTGTGAAATATTCAAAACACAGAAAGAATATCCAAGAATCTTCCTATATAATTTTGTCATCAAAACAGCAGACACTGCTGATAAAAAATATATTAGCAGTTTCTGGGTAGCTATTATGGCAAGGGATCCAGCTTTGCAGTAATGTGTCTATGTATCCAAATGCAATGCTGCATTTGGTATTTTATTGCCCTCTGTCCTGGTCTTATGTTGTGTGTTTTTGTGAATTTTTAATTGTTATTTTAAGGTTTTATGTTAGCTGCCTTCGGGCTATTGTGAAAGGTGGGGCATATAAATAAGTAAATAATTTGCCATTCAAAAAATACCTAATGCTTTGCTGGGCAGACCAATTTGCAGGTTTCTCATGGCCAAACTTCTTTGTTATGTAGAATTTATCATTAAGAGACATGCTTAGGACTAGTAATGGCCTTTAAAAAAATATTCATTAAAAAACTAAAGGAGGGCACTGATCTAGAGCTGGATTTGCACCATACTTCCACTTCATGAGGAAATAGCACAGGGAGAGGTTTTTATTTTATTTTTATTTTTTTACATTCTATATCCCGCTCTTCCCCCAAGGAGCCCAGAGCGGTGTACTACATACTTAAGTTTCTCCTCACAACAACCCTGTGAAGTAGGTTAGGCTGAGAGGGAAGTGACTGGCCCAGAGTCACCCGGCTAGTTTCATGGCTGAATGGGGATTTGAACTCGGGACTCCTCGGTCCTAGTCCAGCACTCTAACCACTACACCACACTGGCTCTCATTCCTAGTCCAGCACTCTAACCCACTACACCATGCTGGCTCTCGTTGGCTAACATTTTACACACACACACACACACACACACACACACACACACACACACACACACAGAAATCCCAATCTAGATCTAGAGTTCCTGTAGCTGCTTTTTGGTTTTTAACCCAAAAAGCTGGACTTAAGCCCATCTCCAATTTAAGAGGCTTGCTGGACTTAAGCCCATCTCCAACCAAGCAATCTATGGTGTAATTACGACAGCATCACCACTGCACCAATATAACATAGTCAAGAGCCTATGCTTGCCGAGCACAAGACAGGAAGAGAAAATAAGAACCGTTAAAATAAAACTGGGAGGCACAACTGTGCCAGCCAATCCCCAATAGCATTGTCCATGGTGTGCACCCATCAAAGTGAGTAGCATGTTGATGACATTCTCACATGGGCCAGGCACTGATGGAACCAATTCACTCACATGGTCATGGGAATGGTCCTGAGACATCACCCCACACAACACACCGGACAAAACTGATTGATCACACTGTGTTGTATTTTAGCTGTTTAAAGATTGTAATAAAGGGATTCATTCACAATGATCACACACTGCCAATAATCACCTTTTTGAATGCATTAAAAGGGGAGAAAGACACAGGAGTAACAGAGCCCTCCCGCCGGGCAAGGATTCAAGTCCCTCTGGGATGAAGCAACCTCCGTAAACAGGAAAAGATGACAACAACAACTATTACTGACTAGGGATGTGCACGGTCCGGAGAAGTCCGGACCGGCACCGAAGGGGGGCCTTGTTTTTAGGGCGGGGAGGGCTTGCTTAGCCCTCCCGCCTCCTTGCCCCCGCCAGCGCCCGTATTTAACATTATAGGGGCGCTGGAAACCAGCCGCCCCCCCCCGCCGCCGCCACTGCCGCCGCCGCGAAATCACTCTTAAAAACATCCAGCCCTCCCTCCCTCCCAGCTAGCTGCCCGCCCGCCCCCCCACCCACCCACCCAGTCGCTCACCCGGTCGGTAGATACTAAGCGAGAGGAGCTCCGGCACAGAGCTCCTCTCGCTAGGAAGGCCTCCGGGAGAATGGTGGCTTGCGCGCGCGCGCATGCGCGCGCCGCAAACCACGCCGTTCTCCGGAGGCCCGGTCTACCCGCCGGGAAAGGGCCGGGTAGACCGGGCCTCCGATCGCTGGGTAGACCGGGCCTCCGGCGATCGGAGGCCCGGTCTACCCAGCGATCGGAGGCCCGGTCTACCCGGCCCTTTCCCGGCGGGTAGACCGGGCCTCCGGAGAACGGCGTGGTTTGCGGCGCGCGCATGCGCGCGCGCGCAAGCCACCATTCTCCCGGAGGCCTTCCTAGCGAGAGGAGCTCTGTGCCGGAGCTCCTCTCGCTTAGTATCTACCGACCGGGTGAGCGACTGGGTGGGTGGGTGGGGGGGCGGGCGGGCAGCTAGCTGGGAGGGAGGGAGGGCTGGATGTTTTTAAGAGTGATTTCGCGGCGGCGGCGGTGGCGGCGGCGGGGGGGGGGGGCGGCTGGTTTCCAGCGCCCCTATAATGTTAAATACGGGCGCTGGCGGGGGCAAGGAGGCGGGAGGGCTAAGCAAGCCCTCCCCGCCCTTAAAGATATACCCCCCACCCGGACCTGAACCAGCCCAGTCCGAACCGGTCCGGCAGTTCGGCCATTCTTTGGAATGGCCGCCGGACCGGTTCGGGCACACCACTATTACTGACATACAAAAAAAATTCTCAAAGCAGTTTACATAGAAAAAGTTTAAGGAGAATAATGCCCCCTGTCCCCAAAGGGCTCACAGTCTAAAAAGAAATACAAGACAGACACCAGCAACAACCTGGAGGGATGCTGTGCTGGGTTGAACAGGACCCATTGCTCTCCCCTGCTTAATATAAAGAAAGCCACTTGTTGTGAAAACAACAAGAGAAGCTTGAATTGCAGCAGGCTTCTTCTCTGATAAGCTCCCTAATGGTGCAGCAGGGAAATGACTTGCCTAGCAAGTCCGAGGTTGCAGCTGGTATGTTTCCCAGACTAGGGGAAACACCTATATAGGGCAGCAGCGATATAGGAAGATGCTGAAAGGCATCATCTCATACTGTGCAGGAGATGGCAATGGTATACCCGTGCTGTATTCTACCAAAGACAACCACAGGGCTCTGTGATCGCCAGGAGTCAACACTGACTTGGGGGCACACTTTACTCTTCTTTGGTAGCTCACTTCATAGAGTCCTATAATAGGGGCCAGGCAAAGCAGTCTCAAGCCCAGCCAGAGAGAATGGTAAGACCAGGGACAAACCTGTCTGTTGCGTGACTGTTGCGTCTGTAGCATTCCCAACAGTCCCATATTATACTGCATCTGAGGCAAAAATCTCTTGTCCCAAACAGGATGCTGTTTTCCCATATTATTGGCAGAGCCTGGGCTCTCCTTCAATCCCTCCCTCCATGCATTTGCATTCAGCCCTTTGAAGTCTGGGCGAAGTCCATCTTATAATGTGAAAGAAACAACAAAGTTCAAAAAAGAAGCCCCAGTTGCTCTGCAAACTTGCAGGAGCAATTGCCTGATTTTATTTACACCTTGTAAGTTGCTAATTGTTGTGAGGTAGGTTAGGCTGAGAGATAAGTGTCTGACCCAGACACCCAGTGACTTTTCGCCCAGAGACATAAGTTTTGGGCAGTATAAAAATATGTAAATAAATAAATAAATAAATAAATAAATAAATAAATAAATAAATAAATAAATACTTATCAAATGTTAACAGACATACGGACTCCTGCTAACCAACTACCCATTCTGGCAGATAAAAAAGCCTTTCAGTGAGGCTTTCAGTGGGGAAGGTGAGGGGATGTATTGTGTGTGTAAACCTGGGGGATTCTCTTAATTTTTCACCTGACACTTGCTCTATGTCTGTGTGGGATGGTCTGTGTGAACAAGAAGCTTTGTGAAATCACGGGGCTTGTTTTGTTGTGGTTGTTACAAATGTATTGTTACTCAGGCTTTTAGGATGACCCCGTCCACAGATGACCCTGCCCCACCCCCAGGCACTCCCCCCACCACTTGTTGTGTCCCATATTCAGACAATGGAATGCTGGCAACCCTATGTGACCAGCAATACCCATGTCAGAAGCAAGAGAGGATGAACAGACAGGTCTTGAACCCTCTGCTGCTCGTACATGCTACCCAGCCACAGCAGGAGAAAGTGGAGAGACAGATCATGGGGCATTTGCCATCTCCTAGGAACCCACTCAGCAGAGCAGCCAGCTATATAATAACAACAACAACAACAACAACAACAACAACAACAACTTGATTTCTATACCGCCCTTCCAAAAATGGCTCAGGGCGGTTTACAAAGAGAAACAAAACAAATAAGATGGCTCCCTGTCCCCAAAGGGCTCACATTCTAAAAAGAAACATAGTTCAGAATACTGTAGAATCCAAGGGAAAGAGTTGCAGTATGCAAGGACAAGGCAGTGGAGTGGAATCAGGAATAGGAATAGTTTAATGAAATGGATATTATGTACAGAGAGGCAAGCGCAGACTGCTTTTCAGTGCTCTTGCTGCTGGCTATTTGTGAGCCCCGCCTCTACTCCAGGAGTGGAATACAAGTAGCTAAAGCTCCATTCAGAAGCTGGCCTGGATCAATACCACTGAGGTAAGAACCCATTATGATGGGGCAAAGGGATCCCTATCTGCTAACCCCTGCTAGAGACTGACAACAATTGTGAAACGAAAGCTTTTAATGGACAGCATCAGAGACAGAGTGACATCCCAAAGAAAGAAAGGAGTGGAGTTGCCAACTGTCTTAACCCAGCAGGGTTCCTCTGCCTTTGCAGGTTGCATTACAGACAGCAGTGCTGGTTGGGTCTGACTGCACTTATCACTTAACTGTCCATTTATGATGCTTGTAAAGCGACAGGGGCCTGACTAGGCCATATAGGTTGGCAGCCCCACGGAAACAGTTGGAATCTCACTGCTCCCTGCTCCTAGTCATGCTGTGGGCTTCCCTGGGGCAGTCTAGGGCATGTGGAAAGCCTAGTCCTCGGCGTCTATTGTTGTTGTTGTTGTTGTTGAAGGGCCTATTGAAGGGCAGCCTGTGGAGAACACAGAGAGACTGAAAGAGTAATGAGCAATGAACAGCCCAGTGGGCACAGGGGTCTCTGGACCATTCTCCACTGTCAGTATTTATGAGTGAATGACTGGGTGAGAATGGTGCCAACCTGAGTGCTTTTCATGCGGGGCCTTGTTTCCTCCAGGCCTGCCGCCTTGCCCCCTGTTGGGGAGAGAGTGCAGTGACTGAGGCAAGACTTCCCCCTTCCCCCTGGGAAACTGCAGTGGAGCTCTGTGTGCAAGGATGACTGTGTTCTGCTCTGTTGGGCCAGACTTCCATCCTGAAAAACATAAAGGCTCATGTGAGTGTTCAGACAGCAGTGGGTGGGGGTCAGTGTTTGTCTTTGGGGGTTTGCTCCAAACAGAGTTTAGTGGGTGCTTGTTGACTTGCTGCACTTTTGAAATTGGTGTGACATTAGGCCATCACTGGGGGCATGTCTGGTGTCTGACTAGGATATAGGATTTAGTATAAGTCCACTCCTCCCTGTCCATGCACAATATACCCATGTCTTTGCTTGGGTTTGGGCCTTGTACTAGTGGAGTTATGCAGATAGTGAAGTTTTGGAGTTCTGCAGGCCTCTGGCATAGTCATGCAGTTGAGCCAGTGCACAGGTGATGGCAGAGGTGTATCTGGAGATTTGCTGGTTTTTCCAAATCCTCTGCCACTCAGCCTGTCATAATTGGGATATATGATTTCATCTTTAATAATATAATTTGGTCTTTAGAAAGCTGACCTGTGAGGAAGTTGTGGGGAATGTTATCTTCTGTGCCTTCATAACAGCAGTAGTAATAGTGGCGGTCAGATGTCATTATTTTCATTTGCCTAAAGCAGAGCTAGAATTATGATTCTGGAGACAGCTCTGTGTATTGTCTAAAAAGTTTCAGTCTGATCATGTGCATTTCCCAGTTCAGTCCCTTGACTGCCACATCAATTTGTTAGCCTTGCTAGAATTTTCTTCTTTAGTTTGGTAAAAGCAAGCTCAAACTCTCCTAGCGCTGGTTATGTAGAGCTCTGAAACCACATGTTTATTTTCCCCAGCTATAAAAAGTTTATAAGGGTAGCTGGTATTCTTATGGGCCACTGTACAGCGATTAGCTACTGCATTCCACTCTAATACAGAAAGGGCTCTGTGTTCCACACCAGAGGGAAATCCTTGTGATATGGCTGTCCAGCAGCCAACAAGAGCACAAACACCTCCTAAAATATATCTGATTTTTCTTTTTAACAAACTGATCTATGAAATGAGAGAAAACTTGACATATGTGAGGAATGAATCCGGAGAGGCCAAGGAGGCCCAAGTACATTTGTAGGTATCGCAGGCTATGATAAGAAGCAAATACAGCCATTCTCCCTTAAGCAGATCATGCAATAAGAGCACCCTCCCATAGTAGAAAAAAGCTGTATACTGAGTCTTCTTCCATCTCAGTGCTGATCATTTGCTATGATGTTCTTGATTGCTCTTGAGGGCAGGGTTAGAACCAAGGGGATAAAATTAGGCTAGGCATTGTGAAAAATTTCCTAATTGTAAGGGCTGCTTGAGCCACCTAATGGTGCAGTGGGGAAGTAACTTGCCTAGGGAGCAAGAGGTTGCCAGTTCAAATCCCTGCTGGTACTAAATCGGGCAGCAGTGATATAGGAAGATGCTGAAAGGCATCATCTCATACTGCGTGGAAGATGGCAATGGTAAATTGTATTCCTGTAGTCTACCAAAGACAACCATGGGGCTCTGTGGTTGCCAGGAGTCAACACCGACTTGAGGGCACAACTTTGCTGTACTTAAGGGCTGCTTGGTAACAGAACAGCCTTTCTCATGTAGTGGGCACTCCTAGAGGTTTTCAGACAGAGGCCAGGGATGATGTATCAGTTCCCCTCACTGAACAAAAGGGTTGGATTAGAAGATCTCCAAGGCCCTCTTCGAGCAATAAAATTCTGTGATTCTATGGTAAGGCACAGAGAACGTGAAAGAATGGAGAAACATTAGGAGAACTACATTTATGATTCCCTATTTAAAAATTCCATGGAAGATTACACAGTAGATAAGTCCATACACAAATGGATTTTATTTATTCAGTAAAGGAATAGGAAAGTGCAGGATTGTGTTTATACTTTTGAATTATTTTCAGTTACATACAATATATTGTATTAATGAGATGCTTTTTAACAAAGACAGATATATATGTAGCTAAGAAAAAATAAATCAGAAACCTGGGGAGAGTTCCTTCCTCCCCCCCCCTATTTTTGAAGAATTGTTTTTCTAGTTGAGGGGGAGGGATTGTGAAAACACTTATGAAATAGTTTCTCTTTCAGAATGGGCGTAATACCTTTTAAAGTAGTGTTTTAAAATAATATTGTTATTACCAATTACACTGCTGCAAAACTCCTAGATCCAAGATTAACAGGCCATAACATTTGTGGTGATAGCATTACTACTGCATTTCCCTACTAAACAAGGAACACTCTCAGGACTGGATGTTGGAAAAGTATTTTTGAGAACGGCACAGTACAGAGCATCTTTGGTCAAAACTAGGTCTTTAAACACATTTTCTCAGGCTTCGCTCCCCCCCCCCCCCCGCTTTTTAACTCAATATCAGCCATGAGGGATAGCAACCACATGGCATGGAAGAACGAGGACATAACTCTTTCCCTGCCATTTTCCCACTAAAATCAAACCCCTCCCCAGAAGCTGCTATTCAGCGGGTGAAGGGATTTTGTTGCGGAAATTGGGAAAGGCCCAATCCCATCCTGTTCCTAATCCAAACTGGGGACCTCTGCAGCTACTTTTGTCCTTTAAGAAGACATGGTTCAAGTCATTTCTAGTTTGATCCTGTACCCAGATACAGGATCTTTGTTACAATATTGGTGTTTCCTGTTTTCAGCTGAAAAATGTATTCTTTATGCACAACATTAATACCAAGAGAGAGCTGGAGATATGGAAACACAATTTCTGGTATTAGAGCCAGTATTTCAGGAATAATCTTTAACACATGGAAATTCTATCAGCATCTACATTGGTTTGTCATCTGTTGCACTCTCTCTCTTAAATCACCAAATAGAAGGCTACATCTGCTCAAGACAACACTAATGGTGAACTGTTGTCTGTGGTGTAGGCTGTAGCCCTATGTATGTGTAAAAATACTCAGATTGGATTGTTTGACTTGAAGAGTAAACATGTGCTTAAGGAAGACAAGTTGGACAGCTCAGGGACCTAATCTTTTCATTAGCAGCCTTCAATGTCTATTAGCCTGTCTCCCTGGATTTCCTTTTGTGCCACAGCTAGAAACAGCTTTTGCAAAGGAACAAACAGGCGTGTGCAGAAATTTGCATTCTTGATATTAAAAATGCTTCAAGATGTAGCTAGCAAGGGGATGGGTTTCTCATACAGTAGGAATCCCGGCTGTAATCATTTCCTGCTCACAGCCAATTGCTAAGTAACTTGTTCCTCTGTCACTTACATTTTGTTCAGCTCTCTGGATAATTCCGGTCACAAGACGAGTAACGAACAGTCTTGAGGAAACCAGTTTTGCTGGCACACCAAAGGAACCTGCGGTTGCTACCATTGTTGATGTCAGGAAGCTTGTCCCCAGGGAATCCCAGTGAGAGTCAGCTTCTCCTCCCTCAGAGAAGTGGGGCAGAGGGATCAAAGGGACTTATCCGGGTGGCTTCCATTTCTTCCCACCCTAATGAATCCAGCCTTCCAAGGCAGGGGTGTGGTTAATAGATGTGAGCTAATCTTAGCTGCTAGACGACCCCAATTGCTTGAGACTAGCACAAATATACTAGCTATGACAGTTTTGGAAGGTGTTGATGGAAGCTAACATGGGTCCTACCGGTGGCAGAAATTCTTGCTTTGCTTGGGCAGGTTCCCTTCCACCAGAGAGATCTACATACTGTCACTAATGAGATATCAGTACCAATGTATGACATAGACACCAATATGCATATATGGACAGATTTCAGACTATATGACAGAATCCTTGGGAGCTTTTAAGACTCAACTTATTACTCTATCATGTTTATATACCACCTGGCGTGCATCCTTAGGCGGTGTATGTAAGTTAAAAAACAAGTAACAAACAGAATAAAATGATTAAAACAAATAATTTAACATTAATGAAAATCCTGAGAAAACAGGTGTGTCTTAAGGGTCGTTTTAAAAACAGCTGGAGATGGAGAAGCTCTGGTTTTGACAGGGAGTGCATTCCAGAGCCCTGGGACAGCCACAGAGAAGGCCGAGTCCAAACAGCCACCAAACGAGCCAGTGATAACTGTAACCAGACCTCCCCAGATGATCTTAATAGATGTGAGGGTTAATGACAAAGGAGGCACTCTCTTAAATACCCAGGACCCAAGCAGTTAAGGGCTTTATAGGTAATAACCAATACTTGGTATTTCGCTTGTAAACATATTGGCAGCCAGTGCAGTTCTTTTAAGATCAGTGTTATATAGTCTCTTTGGGTTATCCCAGAGACCAGTCTGTCTGTCAGGTTCTGCACCAATTATAGTTTCTGGACTATGTAGAAAGGCAGGCCCACCTTAAGAGAAGGAGGCATCCTGCCCTCCCTCAGAAAAGCATTTATAATATGTACCAGACCCTCTCTGATAGTACCACTGGCAGATGAAATTAGCCAGGTTGGACAAGGGTCAAGAGACCCTTGTCCAACTTGACAGAAGAGAACAGCTTGTAGAACATACAATCCGAAGCAGCCTGTCCACATCCTCAGGAATCACAAGCTAAAAGTGATCCAATCTGATCGCATAAGAAGAGTTGCTGGACACCTCCCTAGTAGATTCTGCAATAACCGTGAAATCCAGTTTGGCCTGAATACGGGAGATTTTATCTGCAAAAAAGTCCTTAAAAATGAGTGGATGATCAAAGGTTCCGAATTCAAGTTCGGGGGGGGGGGGATGTTGTCTAGGATTCTCACAACCCTAGACAACTCTGCTGGATGTGAACTTGTGGAATCAATGTGGACAGAAAAGAACCTCTTCTTTGCCAACATTATTGCCAGAGCATAGATCTTCAAATGTTCTCTGTGTTGTAATCTGTTGGATTCACATTGAGCCCTCCTCCACTTGCGCTCTAGTTGTCTACCTTGCCCATTCAGCTCCCATAATTCTTCTGAATACCACAGTGCTAATTATGGTTGGAGAGGACACTTAGGAGTGAATGTTTCTACTGCTCTAGTGAGTTTGCTATTCCATGTTTCCATGTTCTGCACTGGCAGAATCATCGGCAGAGTCAACTTGAAATCCTTCCAGGCCTTCTTGAAATCCTATTGGATCCAATAACTTTCTCGAGTGGACCAGCCTAATAGGTCCTTTCCCCCTGAAGAGATGGATTTTACTGCAAGTCCTACCTGTTGGTCTGTCCAGTACAATAGGGAAATAATTGGAGTCCCCACCCATGGAACATTACCCTGATCAGAGCAAAAGACTAAATTGAGCGTGTGACCAACATCATGCATCAGTCCAGAGACCACTTGGGATAGGCCCATAGTTATCATGGCTGCTATGAACGCCTGAGCTGCTCCAGACAACCTGGTCCCAAAATGAACACGGAAGTCCCCCACTATGAAGAATCTGAGTGACTCCATTGCCAACTCTGCAACCAGGTCTGTCAGCAAAGTTAGGGACTCTGTAGGGCAGTGGGGTGATTGGCACACCAACAGAAATCGCTGTCTATCCTTGGTCCCTAGGTTTAGGTACACACATTCAATATAAGCCTGTCAGGGATCCTGGTAAGCAAGGGGTATTCTTGTAGACTACAACCACACCACCTCCCTGCCCACATCCTCTCACCTGCTCTACCACAGAGCATCCCACAGGGAGAAGTTGGGATCACACCAGACCACTAGCCTCTACTGACCAGCTCTCCATTATGCATACCAGGTCAGCTCCTTCATCCACAACCAGGTCTTGAATGATCTCAGTTGTGTTTTTTTTGGGCCGACCTAGCATTACAAAGTAGCAAGTGGAAGTTCTGTGGGTGATTGACACTGTTTCCCAAGGTCAAAGAGCTGGCAGGCCAGCTGGAAGGGGAAACAGCTATTAAGTTTCTGGTTTCCCTTCCCCTGTAATGACCTGCTGATCTTCCAATGCCATATCTTCATCAGTTCCCCACCACCACCACTGGAAGAGCTGCCCCAGAGCTGCCCCCTGGCTCCCCATCTCTGGACAATCCAATACACATACCTGCAGTAGACCCAACAAAGTGTTCCGCAGTAATAGCATTGTGGTCAGCAGGAATCTCTCTTTAAGGAAGCAAACACAAGATAGTCTGCCCCAGCCCTCAGTCCCACCCCTGAAGGCCACCACCACAGGCCAACTCATCTTTATAAAAGGGCCAGAAGTTTAGAGAGTCCAATAAGTGTGTCTCTCACACACCCTATCATACAAACATGGCTCAACTGCAAGATGTTTTAGCAACTAAGGGGAGCAAGCAACAGGTAGCACTCAGAAGGGAGGAATGATAAAATCCTAGCCCAAGTCCCTCTCCCAATCCGGGGTGGGTGGGTGGCGGAAAGTCAGTTGAAAATAGAACTCCTACCCCCATGATGTCTCAGTTTGCATTGCCTTCTGAGTTGCTGTTATGAGATCTGCGAGGGGCTTGTCAGCTACCACCCTCCGTGACTATGTTTTGGCTCAGGTGGGGGAAATTAGCATCAAATGGGTGCCGACCCACAAACAGCAATTAAAAATACCTTAAGAGTTGTGCAGGAGGTGGCCACAATGTGGACGCACTGGAAAAGGGAAGAAAGAGGATGGAGACGTGACTTTGAAAACAAAGAGTTGCTTTATTGAGGGATAATAGGGGGACATGGAAATGAAAAAGTGGTTGGTTAGGCACATTACCAAGTTGCTATACTCAGAAGAGGGATAGAGTTTTGAGGGTAAAAAAGAGAGAGAGAAAGCTGTTTGTCATATCTATCTAGATCTCACTGTGGGAATTCTTCTCTCTGGGGAGCTCAAACACAGAACAAGGTCATTGGCACACCCGGGCAGTGTTGTGGGGCAGTGTCCGATGGCAAGATGCACGCAGGTGCACAGGCAGCAAGCGTGGCAGATGCAATGGCAACAGCAAGTCATGATCCCAAAAGCAAAAGGATGATCCCATGTTGGAAGGGGGCTATAGGCAAAAACATGACCTAAGGCAATGGCAAGTCCAGCAGATGATCCCCTCCCAGGGTTTCCTGATGACTTCAGGAGTTACAGCTCCTGACAAGTTGTGAATATTAATTATGTTTAGGTTATGTCTGGGTGATGCTTTCTTGTATGCTCCATGACAAAGGACAATTGAAAAGGGAGATTGCTAGAACAATCACCTGGACAAAAGGAAAGAGAGGAGGGAACATCACACCCTTCGGCACAGACTCACTCAATTCTGATAACGAGAGGGAGGAAACGTTGGGTAGATCTTGACTCACCTTGGGAGCGTCTTATCAAACTAGGAGATAAGAGAGCTGGCATCCTTTCTCTTTTGTTCCTTTTTTCAGTGTTCAGGTGGGTCTGTGATGTATTTCACCTGCTTATGCCATAACACAATCAGTAAGCGCGTCCAGGGGCGTAGCAAGGTTGGAGTGGGCCCAGAGACAAGATTTTAAAATGCCCCCCCCCCAAGTTCAGCTCATGAAGTCTTAAATGAGGCTGAATAGTGGAAACAAAAAACATAGTAAAATTTATATATATTATCTATCTATCTATCTCTCATTTGCCACTATAGAACATCATCCTAAATTATTTTTTTAAAGGTTCTGTAAATTGTAGACGATGCAAGTCATTTAATGGTACTAGAGAAATACATGCTGTTCTGGCAGCTCCAGATCTTAACACTCACATCAATTTCGGAGGATGAATACAACTGAAGGAAGTCCAGGCGGGTGTGTGGCTGGGGGAGTCAGTCATGTGACTTGCCTCTGGAGGGCCCCCCAAGGCAATGGGCCCCCAGACAACTGTCTCCCCTTGCCCTATTATAGTTACGCCCCTGAGCGCATCTTTACTTGGGTTTGTGGCTGGTCTTTTGCAAATGGACCTGAGTATTAGCTTTTTAGGAAAACACTTCATCAGAATGACCATTTACCTGGAATGTAGCCAGTGTTTCTCTTCCAAGCAATCATAGGGACAAAAAATGGCAGAGGCTTCAGTTTAGGGAGTACACTGAACTAACCCCCAATGGCGAAACAAGCGGGTCTGGTAACATTGCCCCCCCCCCGCCTCCTGCATTGACCACCAGAAGTTTAGAGAGTCCACTTAAGAAGAACTAAGGAAGGGAAACAGAAATGAACGAAAAGGAAAAATTTACTACTACGATTTTCCAAAGGAAATTTTTTGAAAGAGAGGATATCTCTCATCATAATGTGCACTCCAAATGGTGAAAGAAGCTATGCCGTGCCCAGAAACATCAGCAGAGCCAGAAACATAAAGGCTGAGTTCACACTTCAAGGGCATGTCAGCACCACATGTTTTAATTGATTTACTTGCCATTTCCCTTCCCAAGGAATTCTGGGATTGTAGTTCAGTGGAGAATCTCTAACAGAAAATTGCCCACATCTCCACCAAACTACAGTTCCCAGAATTCTAGAATGACTGAAACCACCATACAAAGCCAATATACATATTTGTGGTGTAAAAAAAGTCCTATGTGCACATAGGCAAAAGAAAGAGTGAGTGAGTAGTGTTTTTAATAGGCCAGCAAAATATGAATCTGACGTGTAATGCTGTGCTAAGATGCAGTCATTCTGACCAATAAGTCAGAATGACAGAAGGGGAAATGTGGGATGCAAAAAAGCAGAAATCAAAATGCTACCTGATAATAGATTATTGGGCTTCCCTTTGAATAAAGCACATATGTCCTCAGATCATCCTTACAGCAGCACTAGATCATGTTTTCAAATCTCATTCTCCAAACGTTAATTTCATTGCAACATAAGGAACTAGATCAACCTAATAATTGTAAGGTTAGGTTTAAACTCTCAGGTGGTCATGCAGATGTTTATATCCGCGTTGGTTTGTGGGGGTTCATACTTGTCCCCCACTAATTATGTTACTGAAATCTATGTCAGATCAAAACTAGTGCAGTTTGCAGAGGTTCCAGTTCACATGACACAATTTCATTTGTAACCATTATCCAAACCGATAACTTAAAACACTATCAGGCTAGTTCAGGTGATACTTTCCTCCCCTCAAACTGGCTTGTGCAATTAAAAGGGGGACATGACAAAAGAGCACCCATTGTGACATCTTTTGCTAAAGTTGCAACACCCTCCTGGCTCATTCCTTTATCACATGGGCTGGGGGTGCTCCAAACAGCCACTCTACTCATGCTCCAAATACTAGTTTACTAGTACACTATTTCCCCTACATTTGATAAAGGAACATGCCAGGAAGGCATGCTGTCCATAAAATATATCACGATGGACGCTCTCCTGGAACATCCCCATTTACATAGCAAGGGATTAAAAAGTATCATCATGAACCAGCCCATTGTATCATCTGAACAGCCCATGGCTGTGCAGAATTAGCAATTGTTGTGGCATCCAATTTGGAACAGTTAGAAACAACCTAGTCTTCATTTAACAATTCTGTTGTAAAGTTTCCTTTTGAGTCTGACGCATAAAGGGGGAAGATGCGCACTGAATCTGCTAATCTGCTGCCCGGAAGTGCTTTAAAGTCATTCTACAGCAGCCCCATCACTACACTGTTGAGACTGACTTTTAAGTTACATAGCAGCCCCAATGTGTCCCTACTGTTGATGGAGGGCTCCCGGTCATTTCAGCCACTGTCAATATGCACATGTAACTGTTAGCTCTGTCTCTCTTGCTCATGCAGTGACACACCGCAAAGTAATTGGGGAGATTCCGACCGTCATTTTCAGAGTTCAGAATACACCATGAAAGAACGTCAGCTCCGTGGGAAGTCAATAGTTGGGCACCCAATACTACAGAGGGATAGGCTGTATCACGGTCCTGTTGCCCCACAGTGCCATGTGGTGGTTGCAGAAGTACAGTAATGATCATTGAACTCTACGGCAGGACATTAGAAACCATTGCCATACCACAATTGCAGCTGCACAGCAATGTGTGCCAAGCAGCCACCACGCTCGGGATGGTCACAAAAGCCCACCTGTTGTGTAGTTGGGAATAGATGTTGCTTAGCACTGAAACAGGACAGAATTTCCAGTCTGATGATGGTGAACATCCAAGTCAGTTTGTCTTATTTAGAGGAGGAATGAAACTGGTTGGGGCAGCTCAAGAGCTGCCTAACACATGCTATAGTGTCTCTCTTGGAGATCTTCTGTTTCCCATTTCTCCGAAAGCAGTAGCACTGCTGGCTCTTAATGAAAGGAACCATACCCAACAGTGACTCATAGGACATCCGCATTAGATTTTCTATAGTATTTAATTTTCCACAAAGGCAGCTGCAACTAAAGCTACGTTAAATATAGGCTTGGTAATACTTTTGACATTAGTAGGCTGTCATGAAAAATTAATGGGGAACTAGAGGGGGGGGGGAACCACGAGAGAGGCTGCTGACTTTTTGAAATGGGGCTGTAAAAGGCTTGTGGTTTCTGTCCCACAAGGTTTGAAAGAGTATTTTAAAGTGTCATGGGTGTTATCAGTTTTGAGGGTACAGAATTGCCCTTAGTTAAGAATCTAATCCAATCCACTGTCCTACATACAACATGCAGGGAATTCAAATGAAATATTCATTGAACTACCTTGTAAGTGTTTGGGTAGAAAGGTGGTATGCACAAACTCTAAATTAAATAAGCACACAATGAATGGACATTATAGGAAACCTATTTCTTTTATCTCTTTTAATATGTTTCCCCTGCTGTCAATAACCATTCTGTTGTTATTGCTGTCAAGTACTACCTGTATACCAGTTCAAGTTATGTCCTGTTTATTTCAGTGGGAGAAACAAACACATGCCTAACGCTCTCAAAATCCTCTGGAATGATTAGATTGTTTGTGCCCACAATATTTGACTTTTTCTTTGTAATTTTGCTTTCACTATTCTTACCTCACACAACTTTAGTTTAGGATGATATTTCAAAATGTCATCCAAACCACAATCTCTCCGGCAGTTTTTGTGGTTTGTCAGTTTCATTGACCACAGCAGGACACAGCATCATAGTGTCAATGAAGAATTTTATATTGCCCCTCATATAAGTTACAGGTCGTTGCAGGAACGTCTTGCACAGGGTATTATTTCTTTGAGAACAGACATTTTATCATCTTGCAATTAGTTTTTCCAATATCAGCCTTACTAATGATCTACAGTCTCTTTAAAATAATTTACTGGGAAAATCTATCATCTCTAAAACTAAGTCTGAAGTGTACATGCAAAGAAAAAACAACCACCAAAAAACCCATACAGAACAGGCCTTGTTTGATATCCCAGAATATATCTTTTTAAACATGTGAGAGATGGGCTGAAGAGCACAATTTTATGGAACTATTTTCAAATATACATTGTGAGACAAAGAAAAATCTTGATCACCCCTTGAATCACAGTCTAATCCAATGACCACTGACTCTACTAAATGTTTTCTGCTCTGAAAACACAGCAGTGCTCCCTAAAAAGCACAGAATCAGAGACAGATACCTGTCTTGGTGCAGAATGGTAGTAAAATGTTTGCCTCTGTACATTTTTCTTGTTTTGCGCATATATATATATATATATAGAGAGAGAGAGAGAGAGAGAGAGAGAGAGAGAGAGAGAGAGAGAGAGAGAGTGGCTGGATAAGCAGAATGGCACACCATATTTAGAAGTATGGTTATATTCTGGATTTATGAAGTGACATCACAATATATATTGTATGTTAGAATGCATTTTTAAATGCCACCATTTTTAAAATTGATAATGACCCAAGAGTTCTCTTTTGTGAATAGAGTCAACATAGAGGCCAGAATTATATACAGAGTGTGCGCGTGCACACACACACACACACACACACACACACACACACACACGAAATGGGTATTATAAACTGAATACCATCTGTCATCTTATTGCTTTGAACTACTCAAAATGAATTAAAAGATTATGGTCTGTGTGCAGATGGGGAAAAGAAGTTAAACAGTATAGGCAAGTCAATTTTAGCAACTTGGAATCTTGTTACAATAGCAGAGAATACAGTCAATCTCCTATGGTAAGAATGCACACAAAAATCTTAATTAATTAATTAATTAATTAATTAATTAATTAAAATTGATTGACTGATTATGATTAATTAATTAATTAATTAATTAATTAATGCTTGCAACCAGAGTGTCCATATTGCTGGGAGTAAAAAATGCCCAGCAGCAGGGAAATCCCCCAATGCACTGTGCTGCTTGGAGGACTTCCTCCTCTAGAAAACAGCTCTGCCACTCACGGCCCAGGCACTCATGTGCGCATGAGCGACAGAGTAAGGGGAAGCCTCTGATTCATCTGCAGGGAGGCAAGTAAAATGGTGGAGTAAGTGGCCTTAGTATGAGGAACAAGATGGAACACTGTAAGATTCCCAAGTATAAAAAGTATGGATCACGCATCATCTTGCAGCATCAGCCTTCTTGGTAGGAGCAGAACCACCACAATACAGTTCCTCCAACCCAAATAACCTGTCCAGATTAAGGAGCTCCCCTGAATTTAGATGCTTTGAAGCCTAAAGTATTTAACTGATTTGTAAACTGCCTAGAGCAGTGGTTCCCAAACTGGGAGCCCCCAGATGTTGCTGAACTACAACTCCCATCAGCCCCAGCTACAATTTATTGTGGCTGGGGATGATGGGAGCTGTAGTTCAGCAACCTGTGCAGGCTCCCAGTTTGGGAACCACTGACCTAGAGGTTTTTTGTCAGTATCTACATGTACCAGACAGATAGATAGTCTTCCTCTAACTATCGCAATAGAGTTCAGGTTTATGACTTAACTGGAAGACTAAAATTGATCATCTCCCTCATTAGCAGAATCTGAATGCTGCCAGCTTCATTGTATGATTGCCTGGATCCATAGGATAGGAGAGCAAAAAAATCTCTCAGGGTAGTCTGGAGTTCCACCGTGTACTCTTTTGAAACGTCTCTCTAGGTTGCCTCCTTCCGTAATACTGGACAACCTTTTCCCCAACAATGCGCTGCAGCTCTTTCAGAGGTTACGTCTCCTGCAAATGGAGGGGCGGGGGAGCTGGGTCTTGGGAATGCAGGCAGCTGCCACTGCATAAAAATGAATGACATGCATGGGCAGCGTGCGGCCTGAGGACAATATCATGAAGGTCAGCCAAATCACATGCCAGCATCTGTGTGTGCTTGGTTTACATATGGCAGAACCAGCCTTCCAATGAGGCCCAATAGATGACTGCCTCAGGCGGTGGATTGGAAGAAAACTGCTACCTCACCAGGCCTTGCCACGGATGCTTGGTTCCACCTCCTGCTGTGCCTCTGAGGACAGGGAACCCAGCAGCAGGAAGTGTGGACCTGCACATCCTGCTGCTTCATACCCCTCCCCTGCCTTTTCAAAAGTCAAGGAGAGTGGGGAAGTTAGCAGCCAGAGAGGAGAAGCCTGAGCAACTGACAGTTAAAAGGTGCAAAGGGAGAAAAGAAAGCTCACAGCTGCAGCTGCGCGGAGAAAGGAAAGGCTTGAGCTGGGTTTGGGGATGGGAAGCTGAGGTCAGGACAAGGGGGTTGGAATACCTCCTGGCATGCCCCGTGCACCATGCTGCTTTGGGTCTCTTACACTGGGGTGGGGAAGAGAGTCCTGTTTTTCCTAAGCTTGCTGGTCTCTAGCACCATTGCCTGCAGCGGTCTTGGCTGGTCGAATTGCCGCTGAAGCTGGTGCATGAGGAGAACTGAGGAAAGTGCAGAGAAGCAGCTCTGTTTTCAGAGGTTCATGACAGAGAGGAGACAAAACCCTTTGTTCTGTACATCCAAGCAAATCATGAGCCTCTAACTTTGTATAAGGAGAGCAAATAATTATTGTAGCTGTGCAAAACACAGAGGCGAATGAGTGCAGTGTTCACTTAGAGCTGCTAGGAGTTACTCTTCCAACTGAAATACACACGATGCAGTGATGGTAAGGAGATGACCAAAAGTTGGGCATATCGTAGGAGCAGGGACGGCTGCAATGCTGAAACATATAGAAAAATTGGTGTGTTTGGCTGCAGTCCAGCGGACCCATTTAATCTGTCATAAGGTGGGGCATGCACCGCAGGCTACAATATTCCATCATTCCTTACACTCTTGACACCAGAAGCCCATGTGCCATTCAGCTTTCCAGTTAATCAATGACAGATAATGTGTTTGGAGAGTACTTTCAGTGTTGGGTCTGGAATCCAGATTCTCTCGAAATCACAGCCATTCCAATATGAATGTGTGGTTTGATGCAGAATAAAGATAGATGGGGCCCTGGAACATGGATTCAAGCTTGGAGCTGAAATCTTTCAATCTAGAATGAGAGCTACAACATAGATGTTCAAAGAGAAAACTATATCCAAAGTAATATCCAACCTGTCTTGCTTAGCTATGTGTGTATATGTTTAAACAAACCACTTTTTATCTCAAGTCCATCCTATATAAATTCTATGATCACTTTGGAAATATGAAGTTGTGATATGCTGGAAATGGTATCATTTAAAAGAGCATCTTGAATTATTCTACCTTTAGCTTCTAAACAAATCTGCACTCAAAATTATTTAGCTTTAGATCTAAAAAAACTCAATCTACTGGAGGAGATCTGTGTTTGGTGACAGCTTTCCTCATACAGAGCTTCACTTCTGGATATGCACACACAGCTGCAGCAGAGGAGAGGGGGTTGTTCCTGGGCACGTGCCTATTACTGTGAGGGTACTGCTGGCCATCAGGTAGAAGAGGCCCTCACAGGGAACAGGCAGGGACACCAAATCTATTCCCATGTTATCCAATAGGTTCCGGTGACCGACTGACATCCTAGGACACTTACTCGAGAGTACATCTCAGTGTACTCAGCAGAGCCCATTTCTGAGTAAACAGGGCTAGGATCAGAGTATCACAATATGTACGGCCATTTCAGTGGCAGTGGAGGCACCAACTACGTGCCTCCTAGTTGGTGCCTCCATTGCTTTTTTGTTTTTTACCAGTATTGTGACTTGGCAGCTGGATTGCATGAAATTGAGGTGTACCAGCAATCAATGGGGATCAGTGTGGGATGGCCTCATTTTTCAAAGGAAAAAAAAAATCTGTGTACTAGGCAAGCATGAAACAGTTAGCAGCATGATGTATGTTTTTAGCGTGCAATCAAAGCAGACTTGTTTAAATTTCTGACAGCTCTTCTTGTCTGCTACATTAGTTTATTCAGCGTGATGCATTGGCTATGTTCTTTTTAATCATTTGTCTTTTCTTTACTTTTTAACAAGTTCATGTCATGTTTTGCTGCAGCTGACCTCTTTCTGATAGCCAGCTCCACCTGGCCACCACTTCCGCCCAGAATGTGCAAGGATGCAGTGTCATGATTTAGGCTCATTCTAAGGGACTTTTGGGTTTTTGTGTGTGTGTGTGTGTGTGTGTGCAGTAGCGGCTGGTGAGGGCGCTGGTGGAGGGGTGGCGAGAGGCACCTTTAAAAGAATTGGTGCTTACCCCTGCTCTCACCGCACCTGAACGCTGCTCAGAGAAGCAGCATGCCCCCCGCACCCCTTGCGGCAGGGGATTGCCTCTGCCACTCACCTGGCTGGGGGGGCGGGGCGGGAATCGGCTCCGTAGAAGCCAGGTGAGTGGCGGAGGTAATCCCCCGCTGTAGGGGGTGCTAGGCAGCATGCTGCGTCTCCGAGCAGCATTCAGGTGCAGTGAGAGCGGGGGTAAGCACCAATTCTTTTACTCTTAAAGGTGCCTCTCGCCACCCCTCCACTGGTGCCCTCACCGGCTGCTAGTGTGTGTGTGTGTGTGTGTGTGTGCGTGTGTGGGCTAGATGGAGCCATTCATTGGCAAGAATTCCAGCACTTCCAGCAATGCTGCCATCATGCCCACAGAGATGGCGCATACAATGTTATTTTAAAGAAAGGAAAAATGGCACCTGTCACCAGTGCTAAACTTAAAGAATTTCACGACCCAGCCCTGAAAACAGCCCCTCCAACTTTGCCACCAGATCATGGGGCCTGTTTGGATTAGAACTAGTCTTGACATAGTGTAATTTTGAGGGTGTTTCTGAGGGAAATGTCAGCTGCCAGTGGCCGACATATCGTGCAAGGGCACATCAGCCCAGCAACATTGCAGGTATGTGTCCAAGTTGTGTAAGTTATGCAAATTGTGCAAAGACAAAAATTGCACAAATGGCATCACACACGAGTAAGTCCATTGAAAATAATGGGCTTATTCTAGCAAGAATTTTTGTGTTTGTACAATTTGCATCACACACACACTTCTTGACTGAGGAGATGCCATCTCCGTCAAGCTCTGCTGGCTGCATTTTTAAAAACACTCTGGAAAGTGATTGGAAGAACCTCTTCTGACCAGTAGTTCCAATAGCCTCACAGACATGCCAGCTGACCATTAGCCCTAATGAAGTAATCAGCTGCCAGCAACCATAAAACAACAGCAGCAGTGCATTCTTTAACCTGTTGACTCAGAAGTGAGGCTTACTGGGTTCAGTGGGATTAACTGCTTGGTATGCTTGCAGCCATGCAGCCTGATCCTTTCCATATTTACACAGAATTAAGTCCTACTGAGTTTCAGTGAGACTTGCTTCCAGGCAGGGCTGCAAACTTAAAGGCTATTCATACGACTGTGCGGGAGGGTGGGCAGGGACCAACTCACCCGAGACGATCACGGACATGCTCCTGGAAGTGCGGCTTGTGCGCCCAGAGGATCTGTGCTGCTCCAAGCCAAGTGGATCTCCAGAGACCAGGGTGATGCATCTCAGCCTCCAGATATCCCACAATGCACCATGCAGTGAAGGGACACCATGCATTGGGGGATACTCCTGTGAGACGGGCTCCTGTCTCTGTGTATGATCGGGCTGCCTAGCGCTGGGGTTAAGGATGCCCTTGCGCCTTAACCCTGGATAAGGCTGGGGTTTAAAGTTGGGCTACCTGTGAGGGCAGTGCTGCAATTGAGCCAGATCCCAGAAGTGCACACACAGACCACCAAACCCAGGCAAGGCTGGCCTAGCCTGGGTTTTGCTGCTCATGTGCATGGCCGCCTAGTCTTGCAAATGAAGAATTATCAGAGAGCTGGCTCATTAAAAGAGGCAGTAAGCTGCAGAGAAAGCAACTCACTGCAGATCGGCTGAGCTGCCCTCCAGGCTCTTTTAGCCAACACTGCTTTTAAAAAAAGTACGCCACTTGGCTCCAAACTATTTTGTTTATTTTTAAATATTATCCCACTATCTTCTGTTAAGGCACTTCTGTGCTCTATTAATGCAAAAGCACTGCTTAGAAAAGGCCACAGACACAACTTATTTTTAGAACGAGCATGACACCATTGATGACACTTCTGACAAGAAAGTAAACAGGAAAGCAGTGTTAGCTTGGGCTCCAGGAAGAATGAAGAGAAATACTCTGTTTACCAAATGTGACCAGGCAAACAAAGTTGGGACAAAACACTGAACTTTATTTCCAGCCCTCCTGGAATGCTGTGTAAGAGAGAATGGCATGTTAAAAAATGAGCCGGAGTTTGCTTCTGTGCCACAGCAGGGCGTAGCTACATTTGAATAAGGGGGACGAATGTCCCCACACCCCTGAGTAGGGGCGGGGAGAAGGGTCCTGGCTAGGTGAAAACTTCCTCTTTGTTTTCCCCCTTGCACCTCTCTGAATAAGGTGGGAATCCATCTTCACTTTTTGTCTCAGGGCAGAGACGGAGCCATCATCGTGCAGATAGGTCCAAAGAACCCAGCCGCCACTCTCTGTGGAGCCGCCCCATCCAACCTAGCCATGCCCCCTGCATCTGACACAGGGTGTGTGGTTATATGTGGAAATGGGGCTGTGCGGTCCCGTTTGCAAGGTGATTCAGCGAGTGCTGGGTTCCCAGCCTGGCTGGGAGCACCTTTCCCTGCCTCGAAAGGCAGAGGGATGCGTTTCCAGCCAGGCTGGAACCCAGTGATGGCTGAAGTGTCTCACAAATGGGGCCCTGTTTGTGAGACGCTTCAGCCAGTACTGGGTTCCCAGCCTGGCTGGAAATGTGTCTTTCTGCTTCTTGAGGCAGGGAAAGGCATTCCCAGGGAAAGATACCTGGGAAACCTAGCACTGGCTAAAGCACCTTCTGAATGGAGCTGCATATGGCCACACCCCCTGTGTCTGATGTCAAGACTCAGGGGGCATGGCTAGGGCACCTAGAGGACACCGCCAGTAGGTTGCATCCACACTGCCACCAGTACTGGCTTCCTACATGCCTGTCTCACAACCCACTCCAACCTTGCCACGCCACGGTGCCCAAGTATTCTCTGTCTATCATTGTGCTATTAGGCCTTATAGGCTTAATTGTTTGGTTACTACAGAACAGGCCAAAGGTTGGAGCCAAAGGTTCCTCTCAATCAGTATGCATTATAAAGATTCTGTTCCCCTGGTATGAAGTTTGGGGTATTTTCCTAACTCTCAGATATCTGTATCAGTCCCATAACTGCATTCAGTCATATAATTAAGAGGTAGTGAAAGAAGAATCATTGTTGAAAGTTTTATAGTTTTCAAGAAAATATACTTTCAAATTAACCTAACAGACTGTAAACACACCTTATGGGCTGATGTGATTATGACATTACTTTCCTGATCTCCTCTGGGGAAGATCTGGGGATGTTGCTGCCAACTAACAGGCTCCAAAATTATTAAGGCGAGAAACTACATGGTGGGGAGGAAGTGGAGGATTCATCCAACTGTGCTACCTACTAATAAGGAGGTTGCAGCTCTGATTTGGGTGGGATACTGGGGTAGGGGAACTGAGGAACTCTCTGTGATATTATAAGCCTTTGGTGTATGAGGTAGGCGCAGGTTGGATTTGGGGGGGGGGTGGATTCTTGAGGGGGCTGTGGAACTCTTTATTTACTACCATCTCTAGTGATCCTAGAGTGATCTAGTGAAAATAGCCTGAGCTGGAAGGGCCAAGAAGATGGAGGTAGGAATGGAGCAGGAAGGGGATGGCTAGTAAGTGTGCAGAGAGTAAAGTGCCCCCCCCCTTTTTATGGGAGCGGGGGCCTTGATCTTCAGCTCCAGAGATATCAGGTAGATCTGTGGCATCACTTAAGTTAGGGGAAAACACACACCCCCACCACCCCACATCTGCCAAGAAAGTTTCCACCTGCCTTGGAATCCCTGCTCTTTAATCCTGGGTGTATAGATGCAAGAATTAACAGCAATGCAAGAAACACACTCAACAGTTAATGGTGGTAGAAAGAAAAAGGCACTCTGCCCATGTGTTGGCACCACTATTAGTTATTCTGGGGCTCTGACAGCAGGTTCCAAGGCAGATCTCATCCACCAATGAAAGTCTAGTGCTCTAGCACAACTTTGCTCTCCAACCAGGTACCCTTTTCTGGGTGCAGAGAAAGACCTTCTGGAAGGGTATATCAATATCCTGTTTTGTTTTGGGGGGTTTGCCTTTCAAAATACTGCTGTATTTTTAGAGTTATGCTATTCATTTCACCAATATCTGCAAGAACCATGAGCTGAGTTTCTAAGCCCCTCTTCAATAGCCCCTCACCCAAGGCCTGCAATATCAAGAGTGAATCTCCCCACCACAGTACCTCCCCCACAAATCAGAACTGCAACTTCTGCATTAGTTGGCAGCAAAGTTAGGTGAATCCCACCCCCACCATGTAGTTTCTCACCTTAATAATTTTAGAGCTTATTAGCTGGCAGCAAGCCACCTAATGGCGCAGTGGGGAAGTAACTTGCCTAGGGACCAAGAGGTTGCCGGTTGGAATCCCCACTGGTATGTTTCCCAGACTATGGGAAACACCTATATAGGGCAGCAGCGATATAGGAAGATGCTGAAAGGCACCATCTCATACTGATGACAATCAGTAAACTCCTCTACTCTACCAAATAAATCAGTAAACTCCTGTATTCTACCAAAGAAAACCACATGGCTCTGTGGTTGCCAGGAGTCAACATCAACTCGAGGGCACAACTTTACTTTACTATAGTTGGCAGCAAAGAAGGCAGAGAAAACATAGCAGAATAAACTGCAGTATATCTTCTCCAGAAAAGAAAACAAAACAAAACAGGCAAGTGATGTCATAATCACAGCAGCCAATGGGCATGTATTTTCAGCTCCTTTCCAGGATTGCAGTTTTCAGATAACTTTAAAGTACATTTTAAAGGAAAACTATAACAGCTAGAGCACTGCTTATTTTTTAGCTTACTCTCCAGTAGGCTTATGAGATCACCCGGCATTACATGTGTGTGCCCCCCCCCACCCAACCTCGCATTGCCTGAACCAATATGAACCAAATCGGGTACAGTTGTGGGGACACCTCAGTGGTGTAGTTCGTGATGATGTCATCCACCCCGATACAAGATGGTGGACCCATAAACTTTGAGGCGCAAGTGGGCTAACTTGTGAACCGCCTAACTGATTTGAACCAAATTTGCTACAGCTATAGGGGCATATGGGGAAATTCAATGGCATAGTTTGTGATGATGTCATCTACCCCAATTGAAGCTGGTGGATGCGCAAACGTTTGAGGTGCAAGTGGCCTAGCTTGTGGACTGTCTAACCGATTTGGACCAAATTAGGTACAGTTGTAGTGAGTGACACACAAGGACACCTCAATGGCATAGTTTGTGATGTGTCATCCAGCCTGATTCAAGATGGTGGACACGTAAACTTTTGAGGCGCACATGGGCTAACTTGTGAACCTTCTAACCAATCTGAACCAAATTGGCTACAGCTGTAGGGATACATAAGGCTGCCCCAATTCCATATTTTGTGATAATGTCATCTACCCTGATCCAAGATGGCAGACATGTGAACATTTGAGGCACAAGTGCACTAACTTGAGGACTGTCTAACCATTTGGACCACATTTGGTACAGTTGTAGTGAGTGACACACAGGGACACCTCAGTGGTGTAGTTGGTAATGATGTCATCCACCCCAATCCCAGACTGCAGATGCATGGACATTTGAGGTGCAACTTGTGAACCTTGGTTTGAACCAAATTTAGTCCAGTTGCAAAGCAGGCAGATTAGTTCTGACTAGAACTACTTGTTTTCTATAGGTATTGTATGAGTAACAGTTGACAACACAATGAATGAGTGAGAGGAGAGCTGGTCTTGTGGTAGCAAGCATGACTTGTCCCCATAGCTAAGCAGGGTCTGCCCTGGTTGTTTATGAATGGGAGACTTGATGTGTGAGCACTGCAAGATATTCCCCTCAGGGGATGAAGCCGCTCTGGGAAGAGCATCTAGGTTCCAAGTTCCCTCCCTGGCTTCTCCAAGATAGGGCTGAGAGAGATTCCTGCCTGCAACCTTGGAGAAGCTGCTGACAGTCTGTGAAGACAATACTGAGCTAGATAGACCAATGGTCTGACTCAGTATATGACAGTTTTCTATGTTCCCTAGAATTCTAAAGTTTAGGAAAAAATCTCCATTATGTGCCATTGTTGCTTTTCAGCTAAATGTGGCTTCTGTATATTCATGAGGCCTTAATTTTAGTCTGCCATGGAACTTGGAGCTCTGTGCCATACATGGAGTTTCCCCCTGCCACTAAGGAAAATAGGCAAGTCCTGCTTCCATACACATGGAGGGGTACCTCACTGGATTAAGACCTCCATCTTCTTTCATTTAAATTTCTTTTCTGTACCTGAAAATCCCAGGAAGGTCAGTGCACTGCATGTGCACCAGGAATTGAAAACCAAATGTACAATCTTTGACAAAATATTGCACTTAAAAAAATGGCTGTCTACCAACTGTGATGTAGTGCTGTAACCAAACACTGCAAAACTTAGCACTAGACTTTTGAACCATCACAACAAATGGCACTTGAGAGATGGGCAACGTTTACAAGGATACATAGTGTTGGATCCCCCCCCCCTAAAAATGCAGTGACACTTAAAGGTTATAGAAGGAATTGTTTGGGTAAATGCTCGTACTGAAAACCGGATGCCTGTGTCCTCTGACCGTTCTACTGAAAGCAGGATCAAGCCCCCCATGGAAAATGCTACTGTCAAAATGCCCGCACACATGCCTCACTCTCCCACTGAAAGTCTCCCATGGCACCTAAAGCTTCTTACATTCTGCTGGATAATATCCTGTTCGTCCCTAACCTGTAAGTAAATACTGGAAGCCATATCTGGCCTTTTGAGGGCAGTTTAATATCCAAGTCTCAAGTGTCCATAAATTTTGGGTTGTTACTTGGCAATATAAAGTTGCATAGTAAAACTGGGGTGGGGTGGGGCAGGGGCAGGACAGGAATAGCCTGTTTTCCGTATGAAAACAATAATCACGTATTATTTATTGTCTGGGATTGAAATGTTTCAAATATTCAAAGTAATAAAATGTCAGGAAAACCTAGACTTCCTGATGTTAAAAAAAGCCATAAATTTCCTTGTTCATCAGGCACAAAGTAGGGGAAAAAACCAACAATGATATTTTATGATAAGCAAAAAAATTAATAATGAAATAAAATTCTAAGTTAAATCAGTATAAACCCCCCAGAGGGCACAATAGACTTACCTTTGGGAGTCTGAAGGAAGCACATGGCAGCCAAGTGCACAATCCATGTATAATAAAATGTAAGGAAGTTTCAAATATAATTTCAGCAAGTAGTGAGATATTTCTTTAGCATGCACCTCCGACAACTCCCCCCACCCCCAATACACGAGTGTCATAAAACTACTAGCCACACTGCGCAAATCACGAAATTATTTCAATTTGCATTCTTTGCTTCTCATATCATTTTATTAGATTGTCTTTTAATGTACATGTTTGGTTTTGTAAACCCTGTTAATTACCATAGAATAGTCTTGACTCTTTATAAATATGGCTGGAACCATAACTCTTGTTCACCTCCTTTAAACAACAACTGTATATGGTATTTGAGTCCATGGATTTAGGTCACATTTAAATTCCTGTCTGTAATGCAATGAAAGGAAAATCAGGATGGGTTTGCCAAAACGACATCATAGTTTTGGCTTTGCACAGGCAGGGCTGATATTTGTGTGTCTTGGATTCAGTGCTACTGGAATATGAAGCATGAGCTGTATTCAGTAGGCTTCCCTAGTCCTTTGTAGAAATATTTTTCAAGAATTATCTACACAAGTATTCTCCTCCAAGAAATTATTGGCATCCCTATAGAAAGGACTACTAGGAAATACCCCCCCACACCAGAATCAGCACCAATGACAGTATACAAGGATGTAAAATTTCATCACAATTTTAATGCAGCACTTGCTAGCACAGGGGGAAATACACATAGAGGAATACACATTTTGGAGAACAGATTTCCTCAATTTTTGACACACTTAGTTGTTACATATTTAGAAAACCTGGTGAATTCTATAAAATCTGGGATCCTAGTGCCTGGGATATTTTGGCAGAGAATTACAGAACCATGAAAGCAGCTGTACAGTTAAGGTGGCTGATATTTTTCAGATTTTCGATAATCAACTTAAAACTGGAGCACATGTAGAGTGGCCATTTGGACAAACAGCACCCCCTCACACGAAAAAAGTATGCATTAGAAGGGCATCAGGATGTTGCCAACGGCATTGCCATAGGCATGAACTCAGTGTGTCCCCCTTTTAATTTTGTAGGCCTGGGAGGTATCATCAGAACCAGCCCCTTACGATTCCTAAAAACGCTGGCTGGCATGTTGTATAGTGAAACATGGGTGGTTTTGAATCACCTGTGCTACTGGGAGCACCTTAAAAACCTGCCTGTACTCTTGTGCAAATACTTAAGAGTAGCAGGGTTGCATTCCACTAGGGATGTGCACGGAATTGATCAGCTGGCAGTTCCACCGGTTTGACGGCGGGGGGGGGGGGCATCTTTATGGGAGGGGGTGGGTGCACTTACCCCTCCCACCTAATTTCACCTGCCAGCGCTCCATTTTGTTAAAGCCCTGTCGTGCGCATGCTGTGTGCGTGCTTGCAACATGTGCATGCTCGTGCCCGGTGTGCGCAGGTGCACCTGTTACTTCCAGTCACTTCTGGGAGACGTGGCGACGGGGTGGCAGGGAGGTACGCTGCCGCCCCAAGGGGCTTTAACAAAATGGAGCGCCGGGAGGAGAAATGTGGTGGGAGTGGTAAGTGCACCCTCCCCGCCCTTAAAGATGTGCACACATACACCCCTGCTGCTGAACCACTTCCACCTGGTTCTGTACACATTGGAAGTAGTGTCATGAAAGTCAGATCATGCAAGTTTAAGTATTTGTGCAGGAGCACTGGTGGAGATTTTTTAAAAGGTGTTTGCAGCGGTGTGGGCGGTCAGCCACTAATAGTCAGCCACTATTCCTTACTATTTATAATATTATTATAAATTATTTATAATAGCCATTGTTTATCCTATTGCTCTGGCATCTGGCATGGAGAATCTATCTATGACTGAACTATGGTAGTTTTAAGCACTGAACAGCTTTTAGAGGGTCTCCTGTTTGTGCCCACCAAAAGTGTACTTTCAGTTTCTCCTATTACTATGAAATTTGAAAAGCTTGAGGCTCAAGATTTGGTGTCAAATACCCAATGAAGGTATTTCTAGATTGAGGTTTTGAATCACTTTTGCCAGTTTAGATTACACAAAAAATTCAAGAATGTTGCAGGGGTCTGTCTTTCTTTCTCTGATTTGGTATAAATCCCACTGTTCCTTAAGTTATGAAGAGAAGTTTCAAATTCATCATGTTACTAAATCATTTAGAGTAACTTACGAGCATGTCTGGCAAATGGAATCTTCCCAGAGGAAGCCTGCTTCTCTCCCCAAAATGGTTGCTTTTAGACTGAGCAAGATACCCCAGCCACCAGTAGAAGGGGGAAGCAAAGGCACATGGGGAATAAGGTGAGGCGAGTGATGGTTCCCATCACTGTTCCCCAAAATATTTTTCTTGCTGTGCACCAGTCACTGCTGCTGACTGTCACTTCTCCACCATCCCTTCCACATCCTGTCCCCTGCCTGTTCAATCAGCAGAGGGTGAGGAGGTCGGAGCAGCAGTAAATATTTAAACATGCTGCTCCAACTTTCCCCTTCCCTTGTTTTTTGAACAGGCAAAGGGCAGGAAGTGGCAAGGAGAACATAAGAACAGCCCTGCTGGATCAGGCCCAAGGCCCATCTAGTCCAGCATAATGACCCACCAGATGCCACTGGAAGTCTACAGGCAGGAGCTGAGGGTGTGCCCTCTCTCCTGCTGTTACTCCCCTGCAACTGAGGAACAGCAGAAGAAGCTGCTGCTGTAACAAGCAGGTAAGGAGGGCCTCACTTGGCTTTCAAGGGCTCGACTGGGAATTCTTGACCCCGTCTCTGAAAGGCTGCCACATGAGGAGTGAGGCTGTTGACAACCCTCCCTCCTTTGCAGCACCCCTGCAGAACCCTTAAAGGGGTTGGATGAATCTGAACGGTGCAAAGCCTTTGCAAAGGTGCCATATGTGTACATGGAGGGTGGGGGGAGGCTGCTAGCAATCTTCACCCTTTGTACTGCACCTTTTCAGAGCCAAGGGCTGGACCAGGAGTTTCCCATCTGACCTTTGCAAGAATCCATGCAAAGATGAAAGGTTGCAGCAGCCCCACCACCTTCAATCGCATGGCATGGCACCTGGGCTGCTCCAACCGTCTCCCTCCCTCCTTCACATCATTATCCCTCCCTCTGCTTCATTTCATGCTTGTTACAAAGATAGTGTTAAGTTATACTGGTACAGTCATGCCAGTATAGTTAAGATGAGGAGTGTTACCAACATTCTGCCATTATAAGCCCTGAACATTCTATCGCTTATAAAATCAACTGTATTTAGCCAATCCCAATGGAATTGTGCACACCTCAACTAGAGGGCAAGAGACATCACTCCTCCAAATTTGGTTCAAATCTGTTTCAAAATGGCTGAGATGCAGCAGTTTAACAGGAGTTTTTAAATCCTAAAAAGAGGGTTCAAATTGTTGGAGATATTTTTTCACCACAGATAACGTATATTTTAAAATGTTTAAATGTTGTTTAGCATTCCCTTCAAATTAAAGTCCATACTGGACTGGTGCCTTTTGCTGGTTTGAAAAACATCTAGTGGTTTTTGTGTAATTATTGTTCAAAATCCACATAACAAGAAAAATAACTAAGGAAAGGTTAGCTAAAAGCATAACTGAGTCTGCCCATTGGAAATTCTGAAGCCAAAGTTGGGAGGGGCAAGTCCTGGCAATTTCTTGTGAGTGACTTCCCAGTTCTGAACATAGGTGCCTGAGAAGGACAGTCTATGAGCACTCTGGCACTTGTATAGTTAAACAACCATTCCTCCCCCTCCCTCTCCTTTTCTTGGCATTTGTTTTCTCCCTCTGCCCCCTTACTCTCACTCCCACAAATGGTGAGGAGGCAAAGCCCCTCAACAAAGCCTGGGATAAATTACTAGAAAGTCCATTGATTCCATTGGAGCTTACTTCTGAGTAAACAGACATAGGAATCAGGACCAGCAGAGATCCCAGGTAAGAATGTGGGTTCTCTTCCCCACCGCCTTCCTCCCAGCCCCTCAGCAAAGCATAGAAGGAGGGAACGCTACTCATGGGGGGACCTCCGGGGCTTACTTCTGAATAAAAATGTATAGTATTGGGACCAAGGTCCCCATGCTCAGCATTTCCAAAAAAGGAACCTCAAAGAAATTCTAAAAACCATTCCTACCCAGCACCAAGAAACCATCATTTTGTTGTAGACTGCTCTTGAACATGGAGATTCTACAACAAGCCAAACTAGAAGCTTCACCTGGCCATACTTAAGCAGTGAAGCCTCCATATTCACAGGTGGTTGGGCTCTCATGTAGAACCTCCGTGTTCAAGAGAAGTCTACACCACAACAATAATTTGTTGGCATTGAGTGGAAAGGCTTCTGAGATTTCCATGCTGCACTTCTTTGGAGCTTTCTGGAAGCATGTAGCTCCCATGCTTGGGAGCTTTCTGGATGCATGTAGCTGTGAGAAAGAGGATGCTAGGCTGGAGTATACATGCCTTTCCCAGCAGCATTTTGATAACTCAACCTGCAATTCTATGTGCACACCTAGAAGGAAGTAAATTCTATTAAACTCAGCTGGACTTGCTTCCATAGAATGAGGGAACAATGAAACAATCCCTGAAAAATGGTCTTGGGGAGTGGAAAGCATTTTTTAAAAAGCGTGAGCGAAAATGGAAAACATCTTAACTCTCATCTTAGACCAGAGGTTTTTGTATTACTGAATTAAATTGTGTGACAGTACACAACAGTAAACAAAAATAAGCCGTTTCTGGTCTCAGTTAATAGCTAATCAAAACTGGTATATCTGACATATCCTATGCATATTATATAAAAATATATATTTCAGTTATGATGTTCACATCATATTTTTCTGAAAATTTAATAGGTATATGGGAGAGAGGGGGCCCATATTACTAAGTGTAAGTTTAATTAAATCAATCAACCAATCAAGCTTTATTATGGTCAGAGCAGCATAAAGTGTAATTAAAAGAAACAGCCATTCCCCCAATGGCGGATCAGCCATATTTTGGTCATGTGTACTAAAATATCTTGGACCGGCCTGTATATATTCAAATAATGGATGCATAGAACATGCTTTGAAGCTTTCACTATTCTATCCCATCTCATATTCTTATTCTTTATGGAATAAGATGCTATGATGGAAAATTGAAATCAATCAACGCGTTAACTCTGTGTTGGAATGTGGCCAGAAAGAGTAGGCAGCCAAACTAAATTTTCAGCTCCCCATTCTTATAAAAAGAAGGAGGAGCTGCTTGCTCAGAGAGATACTACTGAGGGCTGCCATCCTTCTCCATGTGTCTGCATAGTGAGCCATAGTGAACCATAGGGTGGGAGATGAGACAAGAGTGACAGTGGGCAGTGCTGAGGTAAAAAGATACCAAGGAAGCGAGTCCTCATGGAACCCTTCAGGGGAATTTCTCATAGCACCTTTGTTGCTGAGTTTCTGGATCCATGAGGTAGCAAGAACACCTGTGCGTCTCAGATGTGCCCTGGGGGTATTGGCCTCCTATTGTAAAGGAAATTGTCTTGAAATTAATCATGCTAAAACAAAGATCATGGCCCTCGGTAAAAAACCTAAACATCACAATTGGAAAATTGATGACCACCCTATTCAGCAAGTTTCTACCTTCAATTATTTGGGGGTCCTCTTCCATGCCTCGGGCTCTAGGAAGCCACATGCTACCTATGTGTCCCAGAATGCTCAAAGGAGTGTATCCGCTATTCTCAGGTTTTTTTGGAGTAAGGGGGGGCGTTTTATACCCTCTGCTATCAAACTTTTTCTTGCCAAATCTCTTGCTCAGCTTACATATGGTGCACAGCTAGGGCCTTTATCTAGTTTTCAGCAGGTGGAAAGAATTCAATCTAAATTTCTTAGAGCTGTACTTTCGACCCCCCCATTGTGTCTCTAATGCCAGATTGAGACTGGAGACGGGTCTAGTGAAGGTGGAGGCTAGATATTGGATACTTACGATTTTTTACTGGATTAAAATCCATCACTCCCATGGTAGTTTAGTATTTCTCACATTACAAGAGTCATTTCATGCCTCCTGGGAACGCAGAATACTTACTAAACTGGCAACATTGGGGTTGCTTCCGCTTACCCTACTCAAAATGGAAGTATCACAAGCCCGTGCCTTGGTGAAACAGAAAATATTAGACACGGAGCGGCAGGAAGATTTATCTAAGTCTCCGGGTTTCTACTGTAACAATACCACAAGGTACCTTGTTGCTCCTTTATCTTATCGGCAACAATTAGACATCCCCAGATATAGGTTGGCTTTTACACAGGCCAGATGTAGATGCCTTCCCTCTGCTGTCCTTGAAGGTCGCTACAGTGGGACTCCTTAGGCGGAGCGTCTATGCCCCTGTGGTGATGGGGAAGTTGAAACAATTGAACATGTTTTGCTTTATTGCTCCTTTTATAGGGACTTACGTTTAGAACTAATATCTCCACTGTTGGCTCGTTTCCCAGGAAATTCGCCTAGCCAACAAGTGGCTTTCCTGCTTGAGGACAGCATACCTGCCATTAGAAGCCCCTGGTGGCGCAGTGGTAAAACTGCCGCCCTGTAACCAGAAGGTTACAAGTTCGATCCTGACCAGGGGCTCAAGGTTGACTCAGCCTTCCATCCTTCCGAGGTCGGTAAAATGAGTACCCAGAATGTTGGGGGCAATATGCTACATCATTGTAAACCGCTTAGAGAGCTCCGGCTATAGAGCGGTATATAAATGTAAGTGCTATTGCTATTACTCGGAAAGTGGCGGGCTTTTGTGCCGCAGCTCGAAGAGTGCGCCAGTTTTTAATTAACAGTCCTAGTGCTGCTCTATAACCTTTCAGTTATAATATTGTTGATGGGTTAGACTGTTGACTTGTTTTTTTGTGTTTTTTAAAAATTATTTATATTTTAATTATATTTCTCCCCCCCCCCCTTCTGCTGGTCATAGACCGTAATAAACTTTGAATAAGATAGCATCTTTGTGGCTGCCACCACAAAGAACTGAAATTTCTTCAAAGTGAAATTGGAAAGAGAATTTCAGGTTCCTCTGCTGGAGAAACATTAAGAGAATTTTCTCAGGATGGCTGCTGAAGCGATGAGGAAGCCAGACCAAGCAGTGCTGCCTTCTCCACCTGCTCCTTCCTTGTCTAAGAGAGGAGGTAAAGCCAGCCTGTCTGTGACACTGAACTGAGGCTGGTGGAGAAAGAAGACGTTGCCTTGACACTCAGTTAATGCCTAAGGTACATCCTTTCCCCAGCTGCAAGAGGTAGGAATGGGTAATATGAACAGTGATTGGCTTATGCTTTCACTATGATAGGAGCAAGTTTGCTGCTGCTGCAGCCACAACGATAAATATTTATATACCACTCTCCAACCAAGTTCTCAAAGCTGTTTATATGGAAAAATAAATAATACATAAAGAAGATGGCCCCCCTGTCCTCAAAGGGCCCACAATCTAAAAAGAAACATAAGGCAGATACCAGCAACAGCCACTGGATGCTGCGCTGGCATTGGATAGGGCCAGTTGCTCTCCGCTGGCTAAGTATAAGAGAATCACCACTTTAAAAAGGTCTCTCTTTGCTCAGTTAGTGGGGTTTAGCATGCTTCCCTACTGCTTCCATTTTTGATGGATGGGTGTCAAAATGAGGGGAGGGTAGAATGCTACTGCATGTACATGAGCAATACCATGAAGAAATCCATTTCAGTTTTGATCTTTAACATGTGTACATGTTTTCTGCACAATTGTCTACGTTTGTTCAATTGTCTATTGCACAATTGTCTATATTGTCACTTCAGTTTTAGGGGGTGATTTGGCTCAGTTTCTCCAGTAATTTGGTATGCAAGTGATTTGAGATTTGTGTCATGTTCATTTGAAAGGAAATTTTTATTTGTTAAATGTGTATCTTGCCTTTCATGACAAGTTCACCTCTGTGATAACCTACTGTACATTCCAGGATTGTTGTATGCCCTTCTCTCTCAGCTTTAGCCCTGAACTCCACTTTTGGAGCAGTATGTGAACTTTCAGTGGATTATGGTATGTATCTAGTGTACTTCATGAACCATTGAACAAATTATGAAGGTAATTAAAATAGGGATTATATAGGGATATATAAACCCACCTTACAGGGCAAATATAAAGATTAGTGAGCCCCCTTATGTGATATCCCATCTGATTTCACTATTTATATCCTTCATCTTTCAACCTTGTTCAACCATATATAGCCTATAATAACATATGTTGACTAACATCAACATGTAGCCCAAACGAAAGCATATGGGAAAAGCAGATCAATGTGCAGGCAATGAGGCTACTGTCCTGAGCTTCAGTGTTCCCATCAATATGCAGGGAAAGCGGATTGGGGGTGAAAGACCAAAGAAATGTGTGGGTACATGGAAGCTAAGTTGAAAGAGAGCACACATGAAACCATAGAAAGTGTTTATGTTCTAACCCTGCTTCCACAGGGTTGAAGTTGAGGCAGATTATGAGGTCCACACTTTTTGGTTTATGAGAAAATGCAAGTGCCTTTAAAAAATCTAGAACATACACACTTTACCGCATTCTTTCCCCCACCTGCAAACTCTTCAATATACTTACAATTTCTATCATTTTTGGTGTATATTTCCCATAGTTAGGAAGAACGATTTCCTAATTACTGGATGAAGGGTACTACAAAACAAAATGATTTCCTCATGTTTAAATTTATGCATTGTTCTTCCTTGGTCTTTCTAGTCTGGTTTCCTCCTCATTTTTAGAAACAAAGTGAAATAACTGTACTTTTGTCCCGATTATAGAGAAAGGGCAATCGATACTCACTCCAGTAGTTAATATCATTCCTAGGAATAAGAGCTGAAGGCTTCAGCAGAATATGTAGTCATCTTCCATTGCCAACACATCAATGATTTATGAAAGCTCTAGTATCTGATTCGCATCTTACCACAATATAGGATTTTTTAAAAAGTATAATTGTCATAAGGAACCATAAAAAGTTGCATTAGAACAGCTACTCTTTTTAAAACACACACACACACACACACACACACACACACACACACACACTCTATCCTTACTGGTTTTAAAGGCCATCTGGCCTTACTTAAGCCACCAAATGTACATTCAATTCCTCCAGGGATGGTTTGTTGCACAACATTGGCTTGTTGCCCTCTGAAAAAGTCAAAGATTTAGTGCATGCCACCAAGTTTTCCTAGCTGTAGTGCTGCTCTCTACAGATGTACAGTTCAATTTTTAAAAGCCTAACCTGGTCCCTAGACTCAAAAAAAAGAAAAAAAGAAAAGAAAAAGAAGATTCACTTAAGCAATAAACTGTAATAGAATAGTCTTCAACTTGGGGCTAGACCTGTGACAAATGTCACTATCTATTTATCCTTAAATTATCTGTGGAAGTGTTTATGTACTATGAAACATTCCGCATGAGCTAGACAGGAAGCTATAAAATATTTTATGAGAACTGCACATGGCTGACGGCAGAGCTTTAATGCAAATGTGGTCCCCTCTAAATCTGAGGAATGCCAGAAAAGCATTCTTTCCACAGCAATCCTGCTTTGACCCAAGGCACCCTGATCCAAAGAAATTACTTCCAAGGCCCAACCTTGCAAGCTGCTGAGAGCCTCCTGAGTGTGAAGTAACATCAATTCTGACTGACTGAAATGGAAGATGACAGCCCTTCCATGCTGCAAGGAGGGTAGGAACAAACTTCCACACTGTTGCAGGAAAAGTCTCTGTAGAACTTCTATTAGCTGTTCTTATTCAAGCTCTTGGAGATGCCTAAAACCTTGACTTGCGATGAAAAAGAGCTTCCTCTAAGGTTTCACTTCCACATGCTTTAAACATGCAGATGTTATGACTCTTTTACAAGCAAACAGACTCAAACACAGATCGGTTTCTTGTCCTGTACAGCAAGGCTGTTCTCATGAGCAGCCAAGCCCAGGTGTGGGCAGCCTATCCCGAGCTTGGCTGTCCATGAGAACCGTCGGCATCCCCACGGATCTCGGCGCTCCCACACCGCCAAACCCAGCTCCATACCCCCTGGCTGTTAGCCAGCGTTAAGGGCCCAAGCGTGCCCTTAAGCCTGGTTCCGTATTCAGGTCTACTTAAATTCAGGCCTCTATGCACAGAAAATGAATCCTGACTCAAAACTGCAAGTGACAAATTATTTATGTGGTTCCAGTGTAAATAAACTTAAGGGCCAATTCAAAATGTTAAGATGGCCATGTTTTATGGTGCTTCATACAGAATTTCTAGCCTAGCCTTCTCTTTGATATTACTTCCCATGCCGAGGAAGATTCTAATGAGCATGTATATATGCTCTCATTATTTTTTATTATTTTTATATTATTTTTTACATTTATATCCCGCTCTTCCTCCAAGGAGCCCAGAGCAGTGTACTACATACTTAAGTTTTTCCTCACAACAACCCTGTGAAGTAGGTTAGGCTGAGAGAAAAGTGACTGGCCCAGAGTCACCCAGCAAGTATTTGGGTGAATGGGGATTTGAACTCAGGTCTCCCCGGTCCTAGTCCAGCACTCTTAACCACTACACCATGCTGTAGTGTTCCCCATCAGATGCATTCGTGGATAGTAGTCATGTAGAGAATTGTACCCTGAACAAACTCAATCACTCTCAGTACCAATATTATTTGCAAATTGAAAGGTATATAATCACAGGTCTGTTAATATATAGCACTTGATCCTAAGTGACTTATTCCATATTGCAAAAATTATACCACACAATTTCCTTCTTGAAAATTTAGTTTGGCTGCCTACTCCTTCTGGCCACATTCCAACACAGAGTTAACACGTTGATTGATTTCAGTGGGCTTAAGTGTACCTAAGTCTGTGTTGGAATGTCACCTATGCAGCCCATGAATGACGATTCTAAAACAGGATCAGCAACATTGTCCCAACACTTCTCTTATTATTGTCAATGGGACTTTCATCCAAAACACATGGCAGTCCCAATTATTTTTCTGATTACATCTAAGCGATGTGATTAAGATCAGAGTATAAGAATAAAGAATAAGAATATGAGATGGGATAGAAAAGTGAAAGCTTCAAAGAATGTTCTATTCATCCATTATGTGAATATATATAGGCTGGTCCAAGATAGTGAGACAAAACATAGCCTGTTTTCCTTATAATTTTTGCTTCTTGGCTTATGTAGAGAAGAGAAAGGTTATTATATGGGCTTACTGGGCAAACCTAGATTTTATAAATAATTGCCTGTCAGACTATTCAAGACAGACAAATATACAGCAGACCAACAAAAACACGATCTGTCATATTTTTAAGAGAAATATATGTTGATTCTTCATTCTCTGGGGTTGTAAGTATACCAGTAAGAAATAAATGCCAGTGCTTTTTCTGCTCATGCAATTTTTTTCAAAAAATGTAAAATCTGGGAGAGATACAGCTAGAAAAGGAATTTTTGTTCCAGTATTCTTGGCCCAAAATGTTTTCTTTTGCCTATATGCCTGCAGATCGAAACCAAATACAATAAATGCTGGTGTCCTTTTAAAAAGTCTGGATGTTTACAGCAAGCATATAATTTTCCATCATTATGGACGCCAAGAAAAATAAGAAGTGATGATAAAAAAGAAAAGTTTAATCATACATTTCAGCAAGCACAGACAGAACTTCAGAAAGGTTTTTTAATATACTGTATAGTACATGTTATTTTTAGTACGTTTAACATGCAGATTAGTTCCAGAAAAATTGCATGCAAAAACTGTTTTTAAAGTACAGTTATACCACTAAAATATTGAATGTAACAGTAGTATTAGTCATTAGGAGATGATCCACATTTCCAATTTGAAGAGTTGTCCAGTGAGGTGGTTGGAGATTCAATCATTTAATAATTCTGTTGGCTGAATATTAACATCTTCTGGAATCTTTATAGTTTTGGGCCCTTTTTAATTAACTCTACTGATGTAGCATTTGCCAGTAATCAATGGTGGTATGTGCCTGAAACAAAACATTCAATTTCATTCCAGTCCAAAATGATACCCAAAGCCTTTCCCTGTTCCGAGCTCATCACAGAACCTTTGCTCTGTACTGTGAAATCTTCATAAACAAATAAATCCCTGAAGGAAAAATATAGACAAAACAAAACCGATAAGAAACATAGAAAGAATGGGCTCCGCTCCCATGTAGCACTTGGAAAACATGGACTCCAAATTTCTTTTGTTCCAGATTACTGTTTTTACCCAAATTGAAGATGACTCTAAATTTAAGATGACCCCCTTAAAAAGTAGAGGTTAAATACAAGTGATAACTGCATTTATTCAAGAGGAGCAGGACTCTGAATTTAAGACATCCTTATGATTTCTAATATCAAAACCTCGTCTTGGATTCAGGTAAATACAGTACTTGCTCTATAATACTACAGTTGAAAATAATATTTTTAATATCTTTATTTTCTTTGAAATAAAAAATAAAAAGTGCAGAGTGAACAAAAGTAAAGGCATTCATTACATGAGCTAGAAAAGAAGAATAGGTGGGACATAGTCTTTAAAAAAAGAATAGCTGCATTCTTCAGCAGAACTCAGAGAAAGTTGGAACAGTCAGTGGGAGTACGATGGGATCAAAGAGCTGAACAGCTCTGTTTCAACACAAAAGTGGCATTGGACCAAACGAAGTTGTGATGCAGTCACTAACCACATTTTATTGGGTAAAATCCAGACTAAGAGTTGCACAAGTTGAACTCTTCTGCTTGTGCAAAGGGAGGAGGGGCAATTTTTGCCAATTCTCCCCTCCCTCTGCAGCCCCCGCTGTCCCCCCAAAATCTGCTGATGGTCCCCCAACCATATTTTGGGAGTGCACAGGGAACTCGAGAGAGAAAGGGAGATTGGAGAACCCTCCCCATGCTCAGGCAGATTAGTTCCATTTGTACAGCTCTCAGCCTGGATGTTACCCACTAGGGGTTTGTGAACCGGTTCAAACTTGAACTGGGTTGACTGTTTGATTCAAACTGGCCCAGTTCAAGCTTGAACCAGCCCAGCCCTCCCAAAAGGGGGGCTGGTTGGAGTTTGAGCCCAAATCGGGCCTGGTTTGGATCAACTGTTTTGGGCTGGTTTGAGTGGTTTTAGTGCCTGCATAGGGGAATGTGGTAAGGATTCCCCTTTACAAGCATCAGGGGAACCCTATGAAGAATGGTGGGCAGGAGGTTAACTTATGCACCACCACCAGCTCCTTGGCGGTGGTGGGCTGGCAATGCCCCGCCAGCACTCCACCCGCATTGGTGCGGACTGGCAGGGGCCTGATTTGGGACTCCACACAAGTGCAGAGGGCACTAGAGTGACCTCCGCACATGTGCAGAGGCCATTTACATCACCACACAAATTTGACGCAAATGGCATGACCATTTGTGTCACCACGCAAATTTGATGCAAATGGCCTCTGTGCATGTGCGGAAGTAACTCTAATGGCCTCTGTGCATGTGTGGAGGCTCAAACCGGGCCTCTGCTGACCCATGCTGATGGGAGGGGAGTGCTCTGTGGGGTTCATCTGATGCTTGTAAAGAGGAATCTGGTTGGCAAGCACTAGAACCGGGTTGAACCTGTTCAACGTAGTTCTAGGCACAGACCAAACCGCCTGTTGGTTCGTTAGAATCAGTTTGTGGACTGGGCAGTTAGGTTCGAATTCAGTTCTAACTCGAACTGAATCACCGTACTACCCACTGCTTTCAGTAATAGGAAGTCTTAAATGTTATTATTGATTTTTGAAGCTCACTATGACTTTGGCTGTTTTATCTCAGCTGGAAAAGCACATTATCTGATCCTGGGCATGGCTTATGCACTGTTCTTGTTCAAATGCCCACCTTTTAAGAATAAAGAACATAGTCCAAAGCATCGGGTGGGGGGGAATGCTCTATATGTTCAGTGGCAATCTGTATCCCATGACTTTTTAAGAAGAATGAGGAAGCCCCCATCCAAATACAGAACATAGAGATTATCATTACTACTATTTATATAGCATTTTAACCTAAGTGTTTGAAGAGCTTCAAATACATAATCTCAGTCATGCTGCTGAAAACTTTTTCGCCCTGTATTTTTGTGAATATAACCCACACATGAGTATAACCTGCACACCAAGTATAACTCACAGCTGATAGTCACTTACGTAAAAAAAACCTCTTGCATTGCCCACACCTGGAAGCCTCTGCAATACTTTAATTTCTCCAGAAGATTAAAGGTCCTACTGTACTTTGATTTAAATTTTATTTTGGTTTACAATTTGCCATATAATAAAGGGAACTTTATGTTTAGAACCCAACAAAGTGCTCTTTGTAATAATTCTTAAGTAATAATTACTTAAGTAAATAAATGGAGATATTAATCCAGTTGCTTTTATGTAAAAATAATGTTACATCCACTTAATTCCAGAGACGGCAGCTGCCCCGCCCCCCATTTTGGATTGCAAAAAATTGTATACCCCATGGGGTATATTGGTGAAAATACAGTATACCTGCAAAATGTGCCGAAAGTGTGAAAGAGAATCAACTGGCCTACAAGAAAGTCCATGAGTTGGTGTTCTGACTGTGCCTCCTAATGGAAGGGGCCAAGAGGATTGATGGAATCCTCCTGTGCCTCCTAATGGAAGGGGCTCAACCGCAGCCCTTCTACAGATGTTGGCCTACAATTCCCATAATACCCAGCCACTGTGGCTGGGGATTATGGGAATTATAGTCCAAAAACAGCTAGGGGCCCAAAGTTGAGCAGGCCTGATCTAGACACACCATGGGCAGCTATCTCTGAGGGTGATTCATTCTGCCACACCTCTGCACGGGGAGTGACTGAATGCTGCCACCACAGCTGATGCAGAGATGCACCAGGATTACCCTTACAGGAGATCGCCCACTGTGAATGGTTTTTTTGGGCTCGCAAAAAACTTTAATAAAAGCCAATAAGGTAAACTAGTATTATTATATCCATATTTCAAATGGACCTGAGACTAAGAGATGGCTTGTCCAGTGAAATCATAAACTGGGATGAAGTTTTAATCAGAAACTTCCTGGCTAACAGCTCTTGTGCTTAACCACTGCAATACGTAAGTTTTTGAATTACATTTAATGACTAATGGCTTTATTGTTGTAAACACAAATATATCAACCACCACACAAAATTCTTTTCTTGATAAGGAAAAATAAGCAAGATAATTTGCAGTTTAATGAGTAGAAAATAAACCATACTCTGATTTATTTTGGTCTTAAACCTGCTTTATAAAAGGATATAAAGTCATGAACTAAAATTAACAAAAAAGGACACTGCAGCTTAGATATGTGGGCTGACAGCAATAAATCTATTGGAAATTTCAAAACTGTGTGACCTGCATTCTCATCCACCTACACAATATCCCAAACATCCTGCCATTAATTCGCTAAATGTTCCATTTAGAAAACAAGAGTAGCGATTGAGGGGGCTGAAAAAAGAGACAGAGTCAGCCAGTTGATAGTCACAACAAGCCAGCCCACTCACAAGTACACACAGACAGAGTTTTTTGTTTTTATTTTCCCCCACTTCATGAAGGGGACAGGGGAAAAAAAATCACCTTAATATAACACTGTCTTTCCTGTTGCTCCAGCCACATCCATATTAGCAAGCAAGAAAAATCATCCCATTTCTGCGGTAGGCACTCTGTCAAAGAAAGAGAAAATCTGTAATGAATTATCACATCAACTTAAACAAGGAAAAGAGGGAGAAAGCATAGCAAGGCTTTCTTCCTGTTTTGTAGACTGTTCTGGCTGCAATCTAATAGCAAGCTTAATCTTAACATTTCTGGTGGGGAAGCATTAAGCAACCACTTTTTCTATTAAAAGATCACTGTGGTTAGCAAGTGGTTAGGGATTCTATTTCAGGATATGTGCAAAAATATGACATCCTATTTTGCTAATTACCTAATAAATAAATTGAGCGTGTGTGTGTCAAAACTGCTATTCCCCCCCCATCTTTCTGTCCTTCACAAACCTATACAATCTTTACACCATGTACAAGATTCATTTCTGTCCTAGGTATAATAAATTACTATAGTATTTTAAGTTTTATCCGAGTCCTTTAACAGTCTGGGCTAAACGTTCTTTCAGTTATACAAACAAACATCAGTATCAGGACAATATCTAGCCAATAACCCATATTTCATAGACTAGCTGGACATCTCCCAATAGTGCTGCTGTTTCTGACACTGCCTAGTATTATAGGCTTTTGGAAAGGGGAAGAAATGACCAAAGCTGATGCTATAACAGGTGAGAAATGTATTCAACACAGTACCTAATGTTGAATTATTTTCATTTATTTCTCTAAGGATTTTCAAGCTTGCCAGATGGAAGGAGAGATCTACACACCCAGGTTCCTCCCCCATACAATTAGGATAGCCTGAACCATCATTATTTAGAATATTATTGAGTGTATTAATCACCTTTCATTTTCCCAAGGTGATGTACATAATGTAACAATAAAAACAAAAAACCCAAAACAATAACAATAGAAAATAAAAGCAGCATTAATATTAAGAACAAAAATGCTAATTTAAAAGCAGATTATTCCAAGTACTAAACTTCTTACACATTATAGGGTAATAGTAAACTTCTTACACATTATAGGGTGCAAAGCTCTGGGAAGGGCATTCTAGAGCCTAAGGGCAATAACTGAGAAGACCCTGTCCTGTGCACATGACAAACAGGCCTCACAGTCTCTCCAGCTGATCTTGTGAGCTAGGCAGATTTTGCTAGGAGCACATGGTCCTTCAGATATCCAGGGCCCAAGCCATTTAGAGATTTAAAGGAAAAAGCAGCACCTTGAATTGGATCTGAAAGCACATTGGTAAGCAAATCTTGTCCAAAATTGGGGTGATATATTCATATCTCTGGCTGCAGCATTCTGTACTAGCTAAAACTTCCAAATGCTCTTCAAGGGCAGCCTCATGTATGCATTGTAATGCATTACACAGTAATCCAAATATGACATGTCCAGGGCATGGACAACTGTGGCCAGATCTGCCTGCTCAAGGTAGGGGTTGGGCTGGCACTAGCTGAAGCTGTGCACAGGCAGTTGTGGCCATGGATTCCACTTGGGCATCTAAGAACAAAGCATCCCCAAGCTGTATATGTACCTGCTCTTTCAACAAAGGTTGGATCCCCTTTCTTGGCTTTCCTAATGACTAATAACCTCTCTACCTTATGTGGATTAAAACCTCAGTCTGGAGGCTTCATCCAGATAAGAGGGAGGTACTTTGGTCAGTAGGAAAGTCAATCAAAGAATCCAAATTCTGCAGAGACCAAGTCAGAACAGATACAAGTTTTCCTCCAGCAGCATTCTGGCTATCGTCTGAGTTGCTTCATTATCCTAAGTTCTGAGATAAACCAAGGAGCCAGTCTGACTCTGTGAAGACAGGCAGCGCACTTAGGAGTGACAATGCCAACCTCCTGGAGAGTCTCCTCAACACCAGTGTTTCAGCAGAGTTGCTAGCTGTGACATTGGGAATTGGGAAATTACCCACAGGGCTATAATGGATCCATAAACCTCTGAATAATCTAAACCCTATCAGATGATGATTTGATCATCGACAAGAAAGTTATATTACGCTCCCCCATTTCCAAATCGCATACATCCTGCCCATCAAAAAGCAGGTCCAAAGTATGCAAAACAAGTTGGACTAGATATCCGTTGAGGTAGGTCCATAGTTGCTACGGTGGCTAGGAATCCTAAGCTGCTCCTATCTGGGAGCCTTGGCATGAAATTTCTCAAGACTACCAATCTCAATACCATTTCCAAGACTATCCCCATCAGTAGATTATTTTAACAACAAAAGTTCTCAATGTAGATTACATAGCAAAAGGAATGAGAAGATGGTTTCCTGATTCAAAAGGGCTCACAATCTAAAAGAAGCATAAGGGAGACACCAACAACAAGCATTAGGAAGGGTGCTAATGCTGAGATGAGTAAGGAAGTTGCTATCTCCCTGCTAAATATGAGAGCACCACTACTTTAAAAGCCATCACTTTGTCTGTTTAGCAGGTATGTCACAGAGTAGGCCTTCAAAAGGGGCTCTAGACTGTATTCGGTCAGATTCATCTATATGCATACCAGCAGTGTTCCCTGTTAGAGGGCTCGCCAGATGTTGTTGACTACAACTCCCGTCATCCCCCGCCAAAGGCCACTGCAGCCGGGGATGATGGAAGTTGTGGTCAACAACGTCTGGGAATCCCGGTTACAGGGAACAGTGCATTCCAGTTATCATCCCAACTGCTTCTGGCATTCCAGGAAGTATCCCAAGTTCCCTAGAATACCAGAAAGCCTGTCTTGCTCTAGTCAGTGGGATGGAACATCTAGGACTGATCATGTCTACTGCTTAAGATATCTCCATATTCCAGAATGTTAAGAGGATCACCAAGCATCTCAACAGGAATTTTCTCCAGAGCTATCAGGAAATATCTCTGTAGACCAATTGAACAGGTTCCCATCCCTGCAGAGGCCAGGATGCCAGGATCATTGTCAGCCTATACATCACCAGGGCCCAGCCTATACACCAGGACAAGGGCACTACTGACATTCCCAGATCATCTTGTCTGACTCCAAACATTGAACTCAAAGGTCAACCTGCCATATGAGATGAAGATATGGCATATGAATACTATATACTTAGTAAAGATGTGGCATATGATTAGTATATACTTCGTAAGTAATAGGCTGTCCCAGGTGTCCTTAGCAGTAGCTATTAAAATCAGAAGGCAGTTGGTGAAACAACTGGTAACTAATGTTTAGGCAGGCCTCAGCGATGCAAACCAGGCCGGGATAGCAGTTGTTTTTGCATGCACTGACACATCTGTTAGCAACAGGTAGGCGTGGCAAGATTTTGATACTGTATATCTGAGCCTGAGTTTGCTTGGATGGGAACGGAAAAGAAACGGGGCTCATCCTTAGCAGTTTAACCACATTCTCCCTCAAGTGGCCTGTTCAGCCCTGGCTGCCATATCTCCTGCTTCCCCAAAGACCAGCAATCAGGACACTTCTATCCTAAGCTCTTCCTATTGCTCCCTCAATACATTTAATAAAGCTCTCTGTGACACACTTGAGCCAGAAACAAAAGAGTAAACAACTGATCCACTCAACAAAAGAAAGTGGAGACAAATTCCATTTAGCAGACACTATAAAGCTGTTGCCTTGATTTTTCAACTCTAAATGCAGTGTGTGTGTGTGTGTGGGGGGGGTCATTACGTTTAAGGTTCCCAAAGCTCTCACCTGTGGGACCTGAAAGGCCAGCTCTCACCTGGACCAATTCACGACCCCCTTCGCTTAACAAAGGGTAAACATCTACCAAACCAACATATAGATAATTGGACTATCCTCTGTGATATTCAGAGATATTTCCAATTATTTAAAAGTAAGCTGTTCAGCAATTCAGACCCATACCCAACACAGAGGCTTCCTGTGAAGACATGCTTTTTATATGAAATGGGAAATCTCTTTCCTTGTGTGCAGAGTATTTCTTCTATAATTTTCAAGGCTGGGAGCCCACTGCATAAGTGAGACTCCAAAACTCGCCTTTTAATTGTATGTATTAATTACAGCATGGAAGAGAGGATAAGTTCAAGCACAGATTGCTTCAAATAAAAAAAGTAAGACAATGTCATAAAAATATAATGATTCAAACACTAACCTTATAAAAGAGCTCCAATATACCACAACAACCACAAGAGTAAAGATGCCAGAGTTTTGCAACCTGCGCCGAAGCTATTAGAGCTCACATTATTGAAAAATAATGCATCAACCTTCTTGACTTTGAAATTTTAACTGTTTTATAACCACAGCAACAACTTTAAGCACACAAATACAACATTTAAAGCTACTGTGCAGTTTATATTGAGATAAATGGACCTGAATATAAACTTGGATTCAGATTAAATAGGTAAATTTTCCACTGTTTTTGGAATGGATTTTTGGCTACAACATATACCCGGGTTTGATTCAGGTCATCTAGTGAACTATTATATATTTCTTAATATCCAAAACACACTTTCCAGTCTCTTGTAAGTGAATGCTTACATGCCTGAAAGAAGATACCATCTTCAAATCAATTTTATTTTACTGTATTCAACAGAGTATTTCAGTCTGTTTCAGCTTTAGTTAGTGCTTCATCAGTCTCCTTGTTTTGCTTTTAAAATAATCTGAAACTCCTCCTTTTTGAAGCATTTTAAAATTGGGTTTCCTATTTTAATTCAGTTTTAAACCTAGCTGCTATTTTTTCTTGCTGTTCTATTATGAGCAGGGGCATAGCTAGGGGAGAGGGGGCCCGTGTTCACCCCTCTCTCTGGTGGCCCCCATTCCCCTGCTAACTTGGCAAAGAGGCAGCTTTTAATGTGGTGATTCTCTTTATTTAGCAGGGGAGAGTAACTGGCCCTATCCACCCCCAGCACAGTACTTCCAGTGACTGTTGCTGGTGTCTATCTGATGTTTCTTTTTATATTGTAAGCCCTTTGGGGACAAGGAGCCATCTTATTTATTTATTATTTCTCTGTGTAAACAGCCCTGAGCCATTTTTGGAAGGGCGATATAGAAATCAAATAAATAAATAGATAGATAGATAGATAGATAGATAGATAGATAGATAGATAGATAGGGAGATAATGAAGAAGATAGGACAGAGTGGATCTGGGGGCCCCAGGTTATTTCAACCCATCCACTCAATTATAGCTACACCCATAATTATGAGTATTATTTATTGTTTTATTGTAAGCCATCCTAAGCAGCAGTGTGCTGGAGGGGCAAGATAGAAATATTGTAATATTTTTATAAATAAATAAAGACCCCCTCCCCGCCAAATCAATTTAAATCTTTCCCTTCCAAAACCATTTCCCTGCAGTGCATACAACAAATGATCTGAGCAACATGCAATCACCTTTATGCAAAAAAGACAACGGGTATGAGAGAGGATGGACAGAGGTATGCTGAGTGACATATAAAAAACACAATGTGGCAGCGAATCAGTATTTTATAGGACCTGTTATTCCTTTTCTGATGAACGCCTACAGATCTGAAGTTACTCCACGATTTTCAACTGACAACTATATTGAGAGGTACCTGCACCAGCCTTTTAGTATGGGAAGACCGTGCATCAATATTGCAGTGGTACAAAACTACCAGTGTGACTTTCCACATTTCGGCTTGTAAAAAAGCCAAAAGAGCCATACAATGACAATCATTGCCAGGAAAATATATATTTGCCTTCCTCGATGGTATCAGTCTTGGGCTTTCTCAAGCACCTTATAACTAGGATGCCAGAAACATCTAGAGGACAAACTATTCTGACAATAGATTCTGGCTTTTATTCTGCTAGGATGTAAAGGACTCCAAAGGGAATTTATTGAACTCTGACTGTAAGTGACCTTGAAAGAGTCCAGGATGCACTCCCTGAACTGGGCATGCCACAGTGGGGTGATGGCATCAATCTATGCTGATGTGCCAGCCCCCCCCCCCCAAAAAAAACCCCACCAAAAAAAGAGAGAATATTTTCTTAGTCAATATGCAACATAAGCACTGATTTTTTAAAATCAAATTTATGTATGCAGGAAACATTAAACATAGTTTAATTTTTTAAAAAATAAAATAAAAATAAAGCCAACATCATGCCCTAAATTATTCAAGACAACAACTAAGATTTCCATTACCACAATTTTACAGCAAATATTGTACTACAGGGAGAATACAAGAAGAATAAACTATACTCTTCAACTACCCTGATATCTTCTGGGAGCCAAACTCTGCTAAGCATCAAACGTCCAACAAATTTCTGACATGTCTTTCTGACAATTTCACCTTTCAGAAGAAGGTGGAGGAAGGAACAAGGAGATTGGTTGTCCTTGACTTGATCCTAACCAATAGGAAAGAATTGGTTAATGAGGTTAAAGTAGTGAGAAAATTGAGTCAAAATAATCATATAATGCTGGAATTCATCATAGGGAAAGCTAAAGGTGAGCATTGTTCAAACATGTATCTTGGATTTCAGAAAAGCTGATTTAATAAGCTCAGAAGCCTAGGCAAGATTCTATGCCTAAATAAACTAACAGGAAAAAGAGCCCAAGATGTCTGAAGGAGGAGTTACTAAAGGAGCAGTCATAAGTAATTCCTATGAGAAAGAAAAATGGAAGGCAAAAAAGCCAATATGGCAGCACAAAAAGCTTGATGAGCTGAAAATAAAAATGACAAGCAATAGGAGGAAGGACAAGTCATAAGGGCAAATACAGGAGTGTAACCCAGACCTGTAGAGCCAGTGTCAGGAAAAGAAAAGCTCAGAACAATGTGAGGCTGGCTGAGAGCAAAAATATCCTTGCAGATATGTTCAAATAAAAGGAAGAGGAAAGAAATGGTGGGCCTACCACTCAATAAGGATGGTGAGATGTTAATGGGTGGCAAAGAGAAGGTGGAACTGCTAAGCAACCATTTTCTCTCTGTCTTCTCCCAAAAAGTGAATTGTGTGCAACCTCACAAAAGAGCATGAATGGTGAGGGGTCCGGACTGCAGCTTAGGCAGGGTAAGGAGTTGGTCTGGAAATATTTATTTACTTTAAATGAGTTCACATTTTCAGGGCTGGATGAAAATGATACTAATATATAGGGGTGTAGTAAGATTGAAGTAGGCCCGGGGGAGAAAATTTAAGATGGGCCCTTTTCATATTCTTTTTGGGAGAGGTAGGAGGGGAACAGCAAAGAGCAAGTCATTGCACAGCCTACAGGCCTCGCTTCATCGGGGTCAAGGGACATTTGTCACCCCCCACCCTTCTTCAATTTAATATTATTATTATTATTATTATTATTATTATTATTATTATTATTATTAAAAACATTTTTATACCGCCCAAAACGTACGTCTCTGGGCGGTTTACAACAGAATAAAAACAAAGTTAAAACATTTGCTAAGACAAAAATGGGGGGGGGGGGATTATAGCCCCTGCTGAAATAACTTGCTAGTGAAAATATCTTTGAAATATCCTGGGGAATAGGGGAGGTGCCACAACAATAGAAATTGGCTGTTGTCCCTGTGTTCGAAAAGGGGGGAAAGGAGGATCTGGTAAATGATCAGCTGGTCAATCTGATTTTGATACCAACAAAGATACTAGAATAATAGTTTCCAAGCCATGAGAAGTCATCATTCCACTTTACTCCACACTAGTCAGACCTTATGTGGAATACTATGTCCAGTTATGGATACCACATGTTAGGGGTGTACACGAGTGGTTCTGTGCCGAACTGGTTTGCCTTGAACCAAGTCGATTTGGAGGTTCGATTGCAGACCGAACTGAGGGTGTTTGGTCTTTGACTGGACCGAACCAAGCCTGGCAGACCGGTTTGGCATCGAACAGGAGGCCGGGGGCAGCTGTGAGAGAAGTAGTAAAATGGTCTGCTTACCAGTCAAGTGCGCTGCCCACACAGCCACTCACTCCCCCCGGTGAGCATGTGCCTGGCCAGTAAGAAGACCATTTTACTACCTCTCTCACCACTTCCCCCTGCTGCCCTTTCACTAGAGTCAGGATCCCCCACCCCTGTACTTGTAAAGGGGAATCCTCACCAGGTTCCCCTTTACAAGTATTAGTCACCAAACCACCGAACTGGCTCGGTGAAACAGATAGCCGGTCGGTTCAACTGAACTGCCGCTTCGACAGCATGGCTTAGATTTGGTTTATATTCAAATCAAACTGTGATTTTTGGTTCCTGCACACCCCTAACACTTGTTAAATGAGGCTTTAGACACGTTGTAACAGGTTCAAAGGAGGACAACAAAAATGGTCAGGTGTCTGTAAAAACGCCTGTGGGGAAAGACTGAAGCAACTGGGTATGCATCACTTGAAGAAGGTAAGAATGAACGGGGAATATGAGAGCATTCTTCAAATACTGGAAGGAATGTCACACAGAAGAGGCTCTCTCTTGAGAGGGCAGAAATAGATCTAATCAGATTAAATTACAGGAGGGTATATTTCAGCTGATCATTAAAAGAAACTTCCTGACAGTAAGAGCACCTGGACAATGGAACCAATTACCCAGCAGGGTGGTGGGCTCTCCCTCATTGGACGTCTTTACACAGAGGCTGGACAGCCATTTCTTGGGGATGCTCCAGATCTGGCTTTCCTGCATGAAGCAGGGAACTGGATTACAGGTGAAACTCGGAAAATTAGAATATCGTGCAAAAGTCCATTAATTTCAGTAATGCAAATTAAAACGTGAAACTGATATATGAGACAGACGCATTACATGCAAAGCGAGATAAGTCAAGCCTTAATTTGTTATAATTGTGATGATCATGGTGTACAGCTCATGAAAACCCCAAATCCACAATCCCAGAAAATTAGAATATTACATGGAACCAAGAAGACAAGGATTGTAGAATAGAACAGTATCGGACCTCTGAAAAGTATAAGCATGCATATGTATTCAGTACTTGGTTTGGGCCCCTTTTGCAGCAATTACTGCCTCAATGCGGCGTGGCATGGATGCTATCAGCCTGGGGCACTGATGAGGTGTTATGGAAGACCAGGATGCTTCATTAGCGGCCTTCAGCTCTTCTGCATTGTTTGGTCTCATGTCACTCATCCTTCTCTTGGCAATGCCCCATAGATTCTCTATGGGGTCAGGTCAGGCGAGTTTGCTGGCCAATCAAGCACAGTACACTGTATACTTTTCAGAGGTCCGATATTGTTCTATTCTACAATCCTTGTCTTCTTGGTTCCATGTAATATTCTAATTTTCTGAGATTGTGGATTTGGGGTTTTCATGAGCTGTACACCATGATCATCACAATTATAACAAATTAAGGCTTGACTTATCTCGCTTTGCATGTAATGCGTCTGTCTCATATATCAGTTTCACCTTTTAATTTGCATTACTGAAATTAATGGACTTTTGCACGATATTCTAATTTTCCTAATTTCACCTGTAGATGGACTAAAAGGCATCCTCCAACTCTACAAACTCTACAAGTTCTTTGCTGAAATTTATGACATTGCGAGGCTGTTCTCATGAGCAGCCTAACCTGGACAAGGCTGCTCATGTGGAGCGCCAGGATCCATATGGATCCCAGCGCTCCTGCCCAGCCCAGCCCATCTCCACTCCACTCCTAAGCCTGGCTTGTGGCATGATGTATTGTGGGATATCTGGAGGTCAATACATGTCTGCAGCCTCCATGCTCCCAGCAGTATTTCTGTGGTCGGGGGGCGGGGGGTGAGTTGCAGCAGCTCTGATTGAGACTCCCCAGACTCTGAGGCCAACCTACGAAGTGCACATACAAGCCCACAGTTTCAAGGGTTGAGGAGCAGGAGCCCTAGTATCTCATCCAGAAAATCTAGCCAATAGAGATGCAGGAGCTGTTCTTGGGATAGACCTTACTCCCTGAAAAAGAGACACTTTTCCAGATATTAGAGACTCTTGTGCTCTCCTGATGATTATTCCTCCCATGGGGGAGATGACCTGAACTATTACTATGATGGACTAGTTGTCACTATCGTAATTTAAGATGCTGCTATGGGCCTTCCTATGACCTTTATCTCCCCAAGCCTCACTCTCTTCTCTTTGTTACCTGCTGCACTATTCCCTCGTGGACAGAGGCTGCTGAGACTTTCATCATAATATGGATGTGCACTACACATCTCACTGTTAGCAAGAATACTTGCTAATTAAGCACAAATTCTGGCAACAGACAGGCAGTAAAGCAGAAGGCGGCGGCCAAAGGTGTAGAAACTATCAGCTAGAGGGAGCCATTTTCCTGCTCTTTTTTCCTTATATGGTAAAGCTCTAGAAGGATCCGGAGAGTGGCTCTGTGCAGGTGCAACCCAATTGTGATGCACAGAGAACACAAAAGAAGAAAGGCAGGCTTCTTACCTGTAACAGAAGTTCTTTGAGTGGTCTTCTGTGCATTCACATGAACCAGCCTTCCTCCCCGCTACAGCCGGAGGTGTATGCTAATCATGGTTCAAGTATATGGCGGACGCTCAGACTGAAGTGAGCTATCAGCTAGAAGGAGCTGTTTTCCCGCTCTTTTTTTCCTTATATGGAAAAGCTCTAGAAGGATCTGGAGAGTGGCTCTGTGCAGGCGCAAACCCAAGTGGATTGCACAGAAGACCATTCAAAGAACTACCGTTACAAGTGAGAAACCTTCCTTTGTCTCATTTTTCCGTAAGTGGGCTAGTTCTCAGAGGCAACATCTTGGGGCCAAAGTAGAAATGATGTTGGGAGACCAATGATTAAATCTCCTCTATAGTTTTCCACAAAGGCAAAAGCAGCCGCAGGGAGGGTGTATTGGAATGCAGTAGAAACCTTAACCATTTCCCCATCCCATATTCTCCAATCTGAATTATCCTTGTATTGTACCTGGATGTTTTCCCCTAGGGGACAAACAAGAGGTTCAGAGATGAGATACAATTTGGAACAGAAAAAAATAAAGAGAAAAGGTTAGACTTCCCACTCCCAGTGCCACAGCTGCTTTTATCCTTGGGGAAATCGGTGGCAGATTTGATGACTGGTCTCCCAGTATCATGCCTACTTTATTATTATTACCTCACACATTTCAGGACTATGCCCTAGCACGAAAACAGGTTCCAGGACTGAGGCCTGAGAGTTACCTTCAGTTAAGGCCTGATAAGAGCACAAGCTTTCATTCCACAAGGAAAAGCAAGTCTGACATCCCAAACTCTTTCAGCTGAAATCCTCTTCTTTCCTTGCTTCTCTGATTCAGTCCTTGGTTTTGGAATGTTTAGCCTTCACCTGGTCTGCATTTCAAAGTATTCAGAGATGTGTGTGTGAAACTATAAAAACCAAAACAACACAACCGCATACCTTAACTTCTTACTATGCTACACTATGTGGAACTCTAAGACCACTCATGGAAAATTAATCTTGATTTAAAAACAGAGGAAGGAACCTTGCTTTTTTAAACTGCATAAATGTTTGGACCAGAAACTAGCTGCCAGTATAGTGGGGGGAAGGGAAGGATATTTCGTTAGCTTTCATTACAGTTCAAATGTATTCAAATATCTGGGAACCTATCCGATTATTAGTTGTAATAGTAAATATGTTTCTTTATCTTGGCTTCATCTTTCCATTTTAGTTGTGGAATGTTGACTTTGAAATTTCATAAGCCATCATACTATCAAACAAGTTATTCTGTACCGATTCATAGCCTGAAGTACAAACGTCATTTTTTTTAAGGTGACAAAAAAGGTTATTGCTCTAATTTCCTCCAAATTCTTAGTCAAACCACATTCAAAGAAGGGTCAAGATTAAAGTTATAATAATTAAATGGTGAAATATAAGCAATTATTAAGAAAGAAACTACATGCAACTCAGTGTTGCTTGCTTCTGTACAATACAAAATAAATGTGTGTGCTGTATCACTAGTAATAATGGCTTTAGTTAAGTTGCTTCACAATCAGGCCAAAATACAAATGCCTAATATTGATGGAGAGCAGAATGAAGTACAGGTTATTCACATCTGCCTGCCTTCCTTTCAAGGTGACTTGAACTGAAGAAGCCACAGAGGGGAGGGTGTATTTAAATTCCCTTGAGGGGTTTCCAATATTATTATTATTTATTTACACAGTCAGACAGGTGTTATTGACTGGTTTGTTTTATCCAGACATCGAGTCCTTCCCAAGGACCTGGGATGGCTGAATTTTATTGTCAATGTTGTTGCTGTTGTTATAGATATCGTCGCAGAATATAGGCTGTTCCCAGTAAAGTTGCTTTTTGTAATTGGCTGATAGTGATTTCTGTGGCCCCTATGGTGTTGAGGTGCTCTTCAAGGTCTTCCAGGGTGCCAATTACCACTGGGATTACTCTGGTCTTTTTCTGCCACAGCCTTTCAATTTCAATTTGTAGATCTTTGTATTTTGGTTTTATTCCCCTATTTCTTTTTCTTCTATTCTGCTATCACCTGGTATTGCTATGTCGATTATTTTAACTTGTTTTTCTTCTTCTCGACTACAGTTATATCTGGTGTATTGTGTGGCAGATGTTTGTCTGTTTGTAGTCACAAGTCCCATAGTATTTTTGCATCTTCATTTCCGACAACCTTTTCAGTTTTATGGTCCCACCAATTTTTGGCTACAGGTAGCTTGTATTTTTTGCAGATGTTCCAGTGTATCATCCCTGCTACCTTGACATGCCTTTGTTTGTAGTCAGTCTGTGCAATCTTTTTACAACAGCTGATTAGGCGGTCCACGGTTTCATCTGCTTCTTTACAAAGGCGGCACTTGCTGTTTGTGGTTGATTTTTGCTCTTATTGCATTTGTTCTTAGTGCCTGTTCTTGTGCAGCCAGTATTAAACCCTCTGTTTATTTCTTCAAGTTGCCATTCTTAAGCCATTGCCAGGTCTTGGTGATGTCTGATTTTCCACTTATATTGTGCAAATACTGACCATGCAGTGGCTTATGATTTCATGTTTCTGCTCGGTTCTTGACTTGTTCTTTCTTGTAGGCTTGCTTTGTTTCATTAGTGTTGAATAGTTTCTCGTTATTGACCATTTGAAGTGCATCTTCTTCACTGTCCTTGATATATTCTTTAAGGTCTCTTTTCTCCCATCAAATTCTCCTGTTTGATGGACTTGCAGCATTCCTCTTCCATCTGAGCTGCGAGGGAGGTATAGCCTATCGACATCACTGCGGGGGTGTAGAGCACGATTGATGGTCATGATTTTCCTGGTTTACGATCTAGCGTCTCTAGCTTTGCCTAGGTCTAGTCTGTTATTCCTGTACTGTATCTGATAATAGGTATAGCCCAGGTGTTTATGGATTGTATGGTGTTTCCGCCATTGAGTTTGGACTTGAGGATTTTTCTAACTCTCCTGATGTATTATTCACTTCCAATTTTTCTTTTAACTTCAGTGTGTGCAATGTTATCAGCCTGGAGAATGCTCAAGTATTTGTAATGTTCTTTCTCTTCCAGGTTCTTGATGTTGCTTCCATTGGGCAGTTCTATTCCTTCTGTTTTTCTTATTTTTCCTCTGTTCATTATTAATGCAGCACACTTGTCTAGTCCAAACTCCATTGCTATATCGCTACTGAATATATGGACAGTGTTTAGCAGTGATTCGATTTCTGACTGGGACTTTCCATACAACTTCAGATCTTCCATGTACAGCAGATGGTTTATTTTACTTGATGTTTTAGATGTTTGGTATCCAAGGCCTGTTCTGTTTAGCATTTGTGAAAGTGGAGTCATGACGATTACAAACAACAGCGGGGATAGTGAGTCCCCTTGGAAAATACCTCTTCTAATGCTAACCTGTCCAAGTGTCTCGCCATTGATTGTTAACTATGTATTCCACATGCTAATTGCATTTTTTATAAATATCTGAATATTTTTGCTGACACCAGTTGTTTCTAAACATTTTAGTATTCATGTGTGAGGCAATGAATCGAAGGCTTCTTGTAGTCAATCCAAGCAACACTTAGATTTGTTTTTCTTCTCTTGCAATTTCATTCATTCAAAGTTTATTACGGTCTATGACCAGCACAACAAGGGGGGAGTCTTGCAATTTTCTAAAATCATTTTGTCAATCAGCAGCTGTTCTTTTGTGCCTCTGGTGTTCAGGCAATTTCCTTTCTGTTCAACTGGAAGCTGCTTATTAGTTAATAAATGTTGCATTACTTCATCTGCTATTATTCCAGTTAATAATTTGAACATGGTTGGCAGGCAGGTTATAGGTCTATAATTACTTGGAACAGCACTTTTTGCTGGGTCTTTCATAATGAGATGAGTTTTCCCAGTTGTTAGCCATTGTTCAATATCACCTCCTTGCAAAATGTGATTGAAATGTTTTGAAAGTTGTTTATGGAGGCTTGTTAGGTGTTTAAGCCAAAAGCCATGCAGTTCATCGTTGCCTGGTGCAGTCCAATTTTTAATTTTCTTTCCTCTTTCACTTATCAATTCTGGTGTTATTATTAGATCTTGCAATTGCTGGTTACATTTTTCTACCTCTTTCACCCAGCCTGCTTTTTTATTCTAATCTATTGGATTGTCCCATAGTTTCCCCCAGAATTGCACTGTTTCTTCTTTATTTGGTGTTTCTATGTTTCTTGCAGTTTCTCCTTCTATGCTTTGGTAGAAACGTCTCTAATTCGACAGGAATTGGAGATTCTGCCTGTGTTGTGAAATTCTAGCTTCATATCTGTTAATCTTCTTTGACACTGCTGTTATTTGCTGCTTTATTATTTCCAGGACTTCTAATTTTCCTTGAATCTAGGTGGTATTTTTGGATCAGATACTGTTTGGTGTTTTCATTTTTCAGCTTCTTGTCTTTCATATCTTTCAATTTACTAGCATCCGATCTAAGCCTGGAGATTTTATTTTCTAATCTAATCTTCCATTTACGTGACGTACTACTTTTTTTTTTTTACAGGTCCACTGATCTTATATCCGAGCTCTTGTGTTGTTATTGTTGCTGCACTGTACATTAGTTGGTTTGCTTCTTGCAAATTATTGGTTGTTATTTCTGCAAGTGCAGTATTTACATCTTTTAATGCCTGAGCAAGTCTTTTTTTGGCAACTGTTTTTAGAGCTGGGAGTCGAACCCTGGTGGTTGTTTGGTTCATGTGCTCAGTTATTTTTTGCTTTAGTTCTTGTTGCTTTTCTGTTAAACGGCATTCAGGTTTTTGAGGTGAAAGCAAAGGAGAGGTTGCCTGGTTTTGATTTTGAAACAGTTCACCAACAGTGGCATCCTCTAATTCCAACACCTCCTCTACCTGCGCCTGAGCAACTTCTTCAGTTGGTGGTAATTCTTCTTCCATATCTTGAGCCTGTGTTACTCTTTGCAGTTCTTCCAGCTCAGCTTCTGTGAATACTTTATTTCTTATTATGAATTTTCTCTGGGCTGCTAGCCTTTGTTCTGTTATTTCTGTATCGGGATGCTTCTCTTTCCAAATTTGGTACATTCTTTTTAAATAACCTCTTCTAGTTGGACTAGACTTGTAATAGCAGATCATGATTTCCTTGGCATTTTTCGTATATTTTTTCCGGTTAAGCGATGTTTCTTCCAGTAACCCTGCAGTCTCCAGCCATGGTTGCTCAACTGAAGATCCTGAGTCCTGTAGCCTGCTTGCCACCAGATGTCCAGGGACTCCAGCTCTCACCTTCCTCAGAGCACGCAATCCCCACAACCACGCCAAGGTAGTAGCTCACTGGGGGATTATTATTATTTCAATTTCTATACCGCCCTTCCAAAAATGGCTCAGGGCAGTTTACACAAAGAAATAAAAAACAAATAAGATGGAATCCTGTCCCCAAAGGGCTCACATTCTAAAGAGAAACATGAGATAGACACCAGCAACAGTCACTGGAAGTACTGTGCTGGGGGTGGATAGGGCCAGTTACTCTCCCCCTGCTATATAAAGAGAATCACCATGTTAAAAGGTGCCTCTTCGCCCAGTTAGCAGGGGTTATGCCTTTGCCTCTCCAAACAAGAGTCTAGAATCCTGCTGGGGTGCTCCAACGCTGAAGGCAATAATTTGAACATCACTCTAGTTTCAGTTTGTTTAATCTTCACAGTTCAGTTTCCCCCTTCCCTACTCTCCTGGGAAAGTGACAACTGGTCCTGTGTGAGCAGCAGAGTGGCAAACTACATCGCTTCATATGGCTAAATTTTGCTAGTCACTTAATTTATTTTGCTGTCACTGCATCAAATGCCTTTAGCAAATGCTGTTCCCAAGGCTTGTCTGATATCATCATGGAGAAGGAAAACAAGGCAAAAGGATGATGGCTTCTGCTCCAGTAAAAACTTGAGGTGCGGGAATAGTGCATCAACAATTTGCCAAAAGGACAAAGAGGAAAATTGGTAGGGTATGAACCATCATTTCAAGTTACTCAGAGGCTACTGTCAACAATGGTGAGAGAAGCTGAAAAAAAAAAAGAACTATAAAACAATATTTGGCAGAAGCTTTTGCAAAACAAATATACTTATGCAAAGTTCTTCCCATCACTGCCACAAACTTTAATAGACTCATTTTTCTGAGTAAGAGAACTTCTGGAAATAAAGTTAGGCTGGAAGCCTTGAGGGAGACATACAGAAAAAGAACACAACTGTAAGGTTGTATTTTGTTTTACGAATCAGTGCAGAGCACACAAATTCAGACATGTACCCTACTGCCATTAAGACCTCCCACAGAGTATAAGCAAAGATTATTAGTACAGCCTGTCGTGGCCTGATTAGACCCTTTAGTAATTGGGCAGCATACAACCTCTCAAGTTTTCATTTAGTTACAAACATTTATTTGGAAATGCTGCTCTGGCCAGACAAATGAATCTGTGTCCTAGATATTGTTATTCCTGACAAACTCTGTTGAGTATTTTCAGCCAATTTGCTTGGAAGAGAAACAGTGTGGTTCAGAAAACTGAGCTGGCTACAAGGGGGCATGTTGCAGGAGCCAGAAGATGCTGGGATTTAATATTAACTTCACTACTTACTTACTGTGTGGCCTCAAAAAGACCTACTTGCCCTTTATGGCGTTTCAGTTTCCTTGTCTTTTAAACAGGGATACTATTACTTCTCAAGAGTGTTTCAGTGGATTACAAGGCGAATGTTTGTTTAATTCTTTCAAAATATAGCATGCCGTATAATTATTATTTGCATTAGGCCATTTCTCTCCATTGTTTCTTATGGCCAAATACCAGGATCACTGAAGTGGATGTTGAAATAGGCAGCTACTGGGCTACAGGAGTGGAATTTCCATGTAAGCAATTGAAAAGACTCGGTGAAAAATAGATATTTTCCATTAGATGCTGTAGCTACTGGCTACTTGGGCACAGATCCCCCCCCCCTTTAAAAATTATTGCAGCCTTAACACATATATTAAAACAAACATACATAATTGCCTGGGTGATGTGTATTCTATGAAAAGTGTGTTCAGTTTATCATAGGTGCATTCTTCTTTTCTCTTTAATTTGATAAATCCTCTTTCATTTGTTGGGAAAATAAGAAGCCGTCTAGTGTATATAAGCACAGAGAACTATTCTACAAACAGAGAGATTTTCTCAGGCTCCACGGCCCTTCACTGGCAAAGGCTTTGGGTGCGGCTAGTTCTATTACTGCTCAGTGCTCATTATTGCCTGATGTGCTCAGTTTCCACTGAGGCTCTTGTTCACCAAAGCAGTGGGAGGTAAGAGAAGTTAAGGTAATGCATCAGTGGTTGCCAGTGGCGGAGATGGGAAGAAATAAAAAGCAAAAGAAATATACTATTTCAATCAAAGTCTGAAATTTGTAGAAGTGGTTTTGGTCTCAATATAGTAAAAATATTTATCCAAGAAACTCCTACTCGGGTGCGAACATCCTACTTCTAGTGGGATTTTGTTTGGCAAAGTACTGGGCAAGAGCAGAAGCTAATACTGAACATGTCTATAAACAAATATATTTATTTAGTACAGATTGACACATTCACTGGAGTATTCCAGTGATTATAAATGTAAAACTATTTCCTAGAGTGATTTCCTTTTGTGATTCTGCTAATTTATTCAATCCACCCCATTTTTCATGCATTTAGTGTTAGGAGCCATTTCAGCAAGGCAGACTGAAATGTGCATTTAAAAGGAACATGCTTGCCTCCTTCTCACCCTCTCCCTGGCTCGGGGTTTTTTTTTTTTTTTTTTTGGCAAGCAGCTTCTGGTCTAGCCATTTTTGCTCCCTGAATAGTAGGACATTAATGAATGGCAGAGAGCAATGTTCACTCCCCACAACTCGCACAGGCTACTTGTCTGATAAGTGGGATGGGTGAGCTGTGATGTAATGTGATATGATGCAAGAATGGGACGAAACAGCTGATCCACTAATCATAGGATTGCAGCCCTGGATGATAAGAAAAGGAAAGGAAAAGAAAGGAAAAATTACACGTGCTACTGAGTCAAAATATTGTCAATTACATTTAATTCAAAAATGAAAGTTTCTTTTAATATAATTTTAAAAAGCTGACTAATCCTAGAAAACTGATTTACTGGAATGTGTCACAGTAGAAAAATTAAAATTTAACTAAACTCAAATGAAAATTTAAAACTACATGTCAAATGTAAGTTTTCTAACAAATGTCAAACCTTCTATAGAGTTTACTGTCATGAGCTAAATAGGTGAAGTCCTGGTGGATTTAGGCCCACAGAGTTGAGTATTGCCACTTCAACAGCATTAATCTCTGCTCAGCTTCAGCTCCCTTTTTGCTCGTTTGCTTTTGATTGCAAAGCAGTTTGTGGTAACTCTTGTATGTCAAGCTCATATTTTTAGCTCTACAGTAGCTCTGACTTGCCTTGGGTTTGTGGGTTTTAAAACAGACCCTTAACATTACTGATGTGGCATTTTGTTTTCAGTAATTGATATTAATTTTCAGGTTGCTCTGCTGGCTTCAATCTGAGGAGCTCTCAGAGGACTGCAGCTAAAAGGTTCATAATAAAATGGTGAGGGGTTGTTTTGTTTCCTTTTATTTTTGGAAACGTTTTAACTGACATCTACTCTCCCAGCTGCTCTTACATTCAGTTTTGGCCCCTCACAGTACAAAGCATTCACATCTGTCTGGTTGAAACAATTACTTTGGTATTTTTGTGAGTGGCCTGGGTCCGAAATCTGGTGATAATCAACATTTCTACAAACTCAACTTGATACATTGGACCTGTATTACACACTTTACAGTGTGTATGAGAAACAGCAGCCATTTATTTACAGGGAGAGATACTATGCCAACAGCAGATGCTTTCCATATGGAGAAAAGAACGCAGTCTCCCGCTCACCATTGTTCTCACTTTGTAGAATGAGCCCAGAGATAGCACTACTGCTACTGATAGCAGCCTTCTTCAGTTAGCTAACCTTTGCTAACTGAGCACAAAGGCACATTCCAAAGTGGCGATTCTCTTATATTTAGCAGGGGGAGAACTACTAGCCCTATGCAACCCCAGCACAGCATCCCTCCACCAGTGTTTGTTGCTGGGTGTTAACCTTATATCACCTTTTACATTGTAAACCCTTTGGGGAGAAGGCGCCGTTTTATTTAGTTATCTATATAAACAGCTTTGAGTACTTTTGTTGAAAAGCAGTACATAAATCTTTGTAGCAGTATTAGTAATACTAGTAGGTCAAGCCAATTATTCTGAAGTGGAGGCGGGGAGGGGATGTACGTGCATAGTACATCCCTTTTCATAGTACATACTTTTCATAGTGGGGTTTCCAGTCTGTAATAAATTACAACCTGTACTTCTGAGCACATTTAAAAATCAGGAAGGTTAAATAATGCACATATTTGGAGTTTACTTTTTGAATCTCATCTAAGGTGTTCTCTCTTAGAACTATGAGGGTTGGAAGTAAAACAGTTCCTCACATCATCCACATAACTGAGCTACATTACATTACTGTAAGCAGGGCTACTTCTGGATCTCCTGCTCAGCAGAGTGGTTTTATTTATTTAAAATTTATAGCCCACCCCTCCAGTGCATTACTGCTCGGGGCGGCAGTATTTGGGGTGTTGTAAGCCACCCATAGAACAATTTGTTATGGGGCAGATAACAAACAAATGTTAGACTCCCAGGGGTTGAGGTGGGCTCCTAGTCCTTCTTAAACTCCAGAATGACTGGAGCAACCCCCAAAAGGTCAGGAACAGCCAGGGGAGGAGGTGAGCTTGTCACCTGAGTCCTCCTACTGGCTTGCTGTAGGGATGTGCATGAACCGGTTCGTAGGCCATGTTGGAGGCCTCCAAACCGGTTTGGAAACGGACCGGTCCAGCGGTTCGGCACTGAGGGGGGGGGTCTACCTTTAAGGGCGGGGGGTAGAACTTACCCCTGCGGCGGGAGGGGTAAGTTCTACCCCCCCCGCCCTTAAAGGTAGACCCCCCCTCAGTGCCGGACTGCGCCGCGTGGTTCCGTGCACACCACTAGCTTGCTGCATTCAGCCAGTTCCCTCTCCTGGAGAACTCCCGGTTCCCATACTCAGAAGCAGCCCCTCCTCATCAGCTGCCTTGTCTTTAAATACCCCAGTGCAGAGCTGACAGGGCTTAAAGCCTACTTCTAGCCCTGCCCCCTTCCTGACCTGGCTTCCTGTTTCCTGCCACACCCATCCTAGCTGTCTCCCTAGAGCTTTTCCTGCAGCTCTCCCTGCCTTGCCCTCTCAACCCCACTGGGATCCAACCAGCCTGGGCCCTTCTCATCCCCACTGCCCCCTAAAGGGAATGAAAGCCTCAGAGGCAGGATGCCATGCCCTTCTCCAGCCTCCACAGGGTCACCCAAGTGACCAGGTAACATGGCATCCCGGCAATAAAGTTGTTTGTTGTTTTTGTTACCTGGTGCAGTGAAGTGCAGGGAGTGAGTGACAGCCCTGGGGCTGGACTTCCTACCCACTTTCAATGCTGTAAGTGTGAGTGCTGCCGAGGTACCGTGTGAAGAGATCTAAAGTGTGGTATTGTGCTTGGATATGGGAGACAAAGATTCAGATCTTTACTCAGCCATGAAACTTAGTGGCCACCCTTTGAAAATAAGTAATTCTCAGCATAATTTACCAGAAAGTTCTGTGAGAGGTGTATGACTGAAGTACTCTGTTTTATATCCTGAGAAATGGTGAACAGTAATGATTGTTGTCTCTTCAACATGGCAGCCAAAAAAGATGCACTCAATTAGGTCAATAAAATAATCCTCATCAGGACACTTCTGTGCTTCATGATTCCTTTAATAACACTATGAAGAATGACGCGCACCAAGTTCATGATGTTTTTGCAGCTATTTTGGCCAAAACAGATATGGAAAACCTTGGATAGGTTTCCAAAAATCTATGTACTTTGGAACAAGGACTGAGATACTGTTACTGCAGATTGTAAACAGAGTTGGAAAGGGTCTGTCTGTGTTGCACATACTCACACAAAGGCAGCCATGAATAGCCTTGTTTGATAGTGAAGAAAAATGAAAAGATTTGCTAGCAAAGCTCAATACACCTCATGAACTAGGAAAGAATGCTTTCTTCTAGGCCATTAGCAATTAATATCCTTGCATTACAAAACCATAAAGAGAGCATTAGTTGGGAAAAACATATTAAGAGATCTTAATATTTTATCATATTTTTGAGTAGGAATAAAGACCTTTTAAAAGTACATTTATCATAAGGAGTTTCATATTTAAATTATAATCTACAACAAATAATAGAAAAGAATATATTTGCATATATATGTACTGTCAACCTTTTGAGGATTGGAGTTTTAATCACATAACTTCTGGACCAATAGTATAACTTTATGATAGCTAATTCACAAATTATACTTAATTTCACTGCAAGTTGCCTCTGCCATTTCCCCCTCTGCTTTATTCCTTGATTTCCACAAGTCAAAGAGAACTGTTTGACAAAAGCTGCAATCCTAAATACAGCAGGACTTGCATCCAACTAAATATGTTTAATGCTGGATTGCAAAATTTATTTAACAGTCTTATGATGAACCAAGACTGTACATATGGCAGGTGAAATTGACCAATGAGAAGATGACCTGACAAAACACTTTCATATCACACACATACTCTAATAGTACCAGGCTCAAATTGAAAAGGCATGATTGATTCAGAAAATCACTATATTTGGTACCTATTATTTTCTTGTAAAACAAAGTGTACACAAAATATAATAGATTTAAAGTTCTGTGTAACTTGAGAACTTGTACACAAAAATTTAAGCGTAGTCCGGTTAAAGGCCTTTCTAGCTTAACATTTTCCTTCTTAGAGTGGTCAACCAGATGGTGCTGAAAAGTCCCCTGTTGCTGCCTGCAACTGGTATTCAAAGCTGTCCCTGAAACTGGAGGTGGCATGTAGCCATTATGACTAGTGATGAGACTTCTCATCCATGCCTTTGTCTGTATCGGGGGTTCCCAACCTGTTGTACTCCAGATGTTGCTGAACTACAACTCCCCTCATCCCCAGCCACATTAAATTGTATAGGTTGGGAACCCCTGGTCTATATTCCCTTTTAAAGCCATCTAAGTGGATGATCATCACCATCTCTTGTGGCAGTGCTCTCCAAATAAATCAGGCACTGTGTGAAGTAGTATATCCTTTTCTGCATCCTGAATTTCCTATCAGTTAAGATACACTGGAGGACCCTGACTCCTAGTGTTATGAGAGAAGGAGAAAAAAAGTTGTTCTAGTAAGAACTAATTTGCCTACTTTCCTTTCACTACAACTGGATTAAATTTAGTACAAATCGAGATCCACAATTTAGATCTCTTGCACCTCAAAGGTTCATACATCCACCATCCTGAATCAGGGTGGATGACATCATCACAAATTATGCCATTGAGGTGTCCCTGTGTGTCACTCACTACAACTGTACCTAATTTTGTTCAAATTGGTTAGATAGTCCACAAGTTAGCCACTTGTGCCTCAAAAGGTTCACATGTCTGCCATCTTAGATTAGGGCAGGTGACATCATCACAAACTATGTCATTGAGGTTTTCCCATGTGCCCCTACAGCTGTAGCAAATTTGGTTCAAATCGTTTGGGCGGTTCAAACGTTAGCCCACTTGCACCTCAAAAGTTTACTCATCCACCATCTTGAATTGGGATGGGTGACATCATCACAAACTATGCTGTTGAGGTGTCCCTATGTGTCCCTACAACTGTACCTGATTTGGTTCATATTGGTCCAGGCATTGCAAAGTTGATGGTGGGGGCGGGGGGCGGGGGACACACACATGGACACACGGAATGCCGGGTGATCTCATAAGCCTACTGGAAAGTAGGCTAAAACTGCTCACTCTTCATTCCATGCATAATTTTATAAATGTCTATTATGCCCCCCCATAGCCACCTAAGGAGTGGGGTGGGGAGCTGGCCTTGCTGTAAGTGACATAAAGTGTCCATTTTGCTGAGCAGGGTTCACCTTGGTTTGCATTTTGATGGGTGACTACATGCAAGTGCTGTCTGCTGTGAGATATTCCCCCTAGGGGATGTTGTTCCAAGGCTCAGTGGTAGAAATATAAAAGTCACAGTTTTCTCTCGCAGTTATCCTCAATTTCCCCTTAACTCCAAAAACCACCAAGGAATTGAATGGGGTCCACACCCATGGTGTAGAGTACCCCCATGTCAACAAGGGATTTGACAGAATCACCTATCCTGGCAACCAGACTTCTTTCCTAACTCACATACGTGAAAGTCCAAAATATGTCAGTTAACCCCAAGGGCATCTCTTCCTTCACAGTCCACCATACCATAGCATTTCAAGATCAGAAAGAATGTGATCATTCGAAGTTTCACGGTCGTTGCCGGGAAGAGAGTTCCAATGATGACATGAGCAAGAGTTACAACACTACAGGCCAACCAAACCAACACTGAGCTAGTTATACTTTCTGGCTCTGTGGTGGCTTAATTTTCTGTTTTGTTTTATCCCCCCCCGCCAATCTCGATTAAAGGCACATATGGCTGCCCAAAAGCAGGAAAGCACTTCTGCCAAATTTAGTCTCCTTTAGTAACAAGACCACAAAAGACTGAAACATACAACTCTTGTCAGCCACCACCCTGTTCTAGATGATTGTATTTTAATAGCTACAATAAAAGCCATGCAAGGAAATTATATTCCACGTTTTTGACTCTCTGGGGCAGAATATGGACAGTCCCTAAGGAAAGTGAGCCTTAGATGTATCTGCTACTTTATGACTCAAACAGGAAGCCTAGTTCCTTTTTATTGTACTTTTTATTTTTGAAAGCCTGCCCAAACAGTTCCAAGTTCAGATGAAGCTAAGTTATTAATGTCAAGAAGCCAAGATCTTTTTTTGCCATGGTTTGCCGAATGAGGAAGGAAGAAAACGGTTTGTACTCAGCTGTCCTCTAGACAAACTTGAGCCAAAGAAGCAGAAAGATGAATAAGTGAAAAAATATTGGTTTTAAAAATGAAATCACAATGTGAAATAATAAGTGAAAAAAAGGGGATTATCTTTTTAAACAAAATCACAATGTTCTAGCAGGAGCACGACTCGCCACTGTATCTTTAAGACAGATAGTCTCCTCTCAGGGAGACGACAGGCTAATTATAGTGTTCCTGCCAGAGGGAACTCACACATGCAAACCATTATGTAAAATATAAGGGTTTTTTTCTTCAAGAATGCTCAAGATCATTAGACATGGTTTTCTCAATGCTAGAAAATCAAGCCAAAAATGAAAATAAACAGTTTCAAGTATATGCAACATAATTCCCTCAGCATTTATGGAAATATAGTAAAAAGAGCCCTACAAGAATGTGGCTTGACATTTCACGATGTTCTGTTTTTTCACCTCCATTCTGAACGTTTGCCTTCTTGTGCTATACCATTTCCAATGTAATTGTATTTTAGAGACTGGAGAGTAGCTATAGCCATGGCCGAGAACATTTCAGCCTAATTTTCAGCTAACAAGCCACAGGAAAGCAGTACCAGCAAACACTGATGCAAATTAAACTCATTATAAATTACATTTAGAAAAGAACCACTCTGAAGGGGACAGGGGACATGGCAACATGGAAGGACTCTTTGCTAGGACAATTAGCACACACCATTGCTTTCCCCTAATCATGTGCTGTGGTAATTTAAGGCGAAGGTGATGTCAGCTGATTTAACAGTCAAGCATGAAAACTCTTATAAATTCTTCTGTAAGTGATGGGTGAGCTAACAGCAAGCCATTCATATTCGTAGCTGTAGGAAAAGGCATTTCAGCTCAATGTATTATTATAAAGCCAAGGACAAATATTTTAGCTGGAAGCACAGAAAGACTTCAGTAGGTACAAATGCAACTATCCCTTTATTCAGCATTAGCCAGATCTCACCAGGACGCAAATCTGCAAACAGCTGTTTTATCTGCTTTTTGTGCACTGCACCTAATCTTTCTTGACATTCTATCATCTTCCTCTGCTCTTGAACATTGGTGTTCTGCCCACAAGGATAGTGCTGTAACCAGCAAGCAAACCCCTAACGATCACTGCCAAACCATTAATCATCAAACTGCAGTCATGGCACGCTTGCCACTCAGGATGCCTTTGGTGAGAGGATCTAATCCAAAAGGAAATAACAGTCATCTTACTGAATTTATTTTCAGCTTCAACTGGGAAAGGATTCAATATAATATTACATTTGATGCAGAATTTGTTACTTTAATCCCAATGTGGAAAGAATTTGCAATCAATTTAAGATTCAAGGACTATGCTATATCAAAGATGAATTAAACTCTGTCATTATGAAAATGCTGGCAGCAGGGGAAGAGCCACTGTTAATTCACTTAACATACGGCTTCTGATATGTAAAAGAATGACATGGAATCATGTTGATAGTAGATACTGCATTGTGGAGCCAGGAAGATTCCTCAGTTAGCATGCCTTTTCTTATAACTTGATGTTACTTAAGAGAAAATAGCTCAATTCAGATGTCATGCTGTATGAGTATATAGATGTCTTTACACTCATACACGTGTTTGTGTGGAAGACTGTACATGTGTTCACTTTTAAAGTGAACAGGCCCTACAGTGCACGGACCTACAATGCATGGTACAGATAGGACGTGCACTTCTGTACCTGCGTTCAATGGAACATGTGAATGACTGTACCTGTATGCAGATCTGTACTTAGATATACTGGACACTCTTACAAGTGTTGAATGTAATGTATGAATGGGACTACATTGACAGAATGGAAGACATCAAAGCACAAGGTGACAGTATAGGTACAGCAAGGAATATGCCCATTAGATGAAAGAACAATTGGTTCTATTACACCGGCATTAAGGGGAGACCGTCAGTGTCCCATGTACAAAATCTACATGCTAGACTGGCTATTGTCAGACTGAAGCTAACAAATTGTCTGCATATTGACCATATTATCAACATTTAGTTTGCATTCTGTATGAAGGAGAGGGACAGGAATGTCCCTCTCCTGTCCCTTCCTGTTGAAGGACAGGAAACAGAGGATAGGAATAAAGGGACAGTTTTCACAATGGAGGGAAGTAGGAAGTGGGGTCCCTCAGGGATCGGGACTGAGACTAGTGCTCTTTAACTTGTTCATAAATGATCTAGAAGTTCAGGTAAGCAGCCAAGTGGCCAGATTTGCAGATGACACTAAACTATTTAGAGCAGTGAAATCCAAAACAGATTGTGAGGTGCTGTAAAAATATCTCTCCAAACTGAGGGAGCGGGCAACAAAATGGCAAGTGCAGTTCAATGTGTAAGCAAGTGTAAAGTGAGGCATATTGGGGCAACAAACACCAGTTTCACATATATGCTGATGGGATTTGAGCTGTCGGTGACAGCCCAGGAGAGATATCTTGCGGTTCTCGTGGACAGCTTATTGAAAGTGTTGACTCAGTGTGCGGCAGCTGTGAAAAAGGCAAATTCCACGCTAGGAATCATTAGGAAGGGGACTGAAAATAAAAATGCTAATATTATAATGCTCTTATACAAATCTATGGTGAGGCTACATTTGGAGTACTGCATACAGCTTTGGTCACCGTATCTTAAGAAGGATACTGTAGAACTAGAAAAGGTACAGAAGAGGGCAACCAAGATGATCAGCGGCCTGGAACACTTTCTTTATGAGGCTAGGCTACAGCATCAGCAGCTCTTTACATTGGAGAAGAAGCGACTAAGGGGAGACATGATCAAGGTGTATAAAATTATGCATGGAGTGGATAATTTTGCATGGAATGGACAGAGAGAAATTTCTTTCTCTCACCCACAACAATAGAACCAGGGGTCATCCCATGAAACTGAAGGTTGGGAAATTCAGGACTGATAAGAGGAAGTACTTTTCCACATGGTGCATAATTAATCTATGGAATTCTTTGCTATGGGATGTGGTGACGGTCACCAGCTTGCATGCCATAAAAATGGGCTTAGACACATTCATGGAGAACAGATCTATCAATGACTATTATTCTAGTGGCTGTGGGCCACATCCAGCCTCAGAGGCATGATGCCTCTCAATACCAGTTGCAGGGGAGAAACAGCAGGAGAGAGGGCATGCACATACCTCTTGCCTGTGGGCTCCCCAGAGGCATCTGGTGGGCCACAGTGTGGAACAGGATGCTGGACTAGTTAGGCCTTGGGCCTAATCCATCAGGGCTGTTCTTATGTTCTAAGAACATAAAAATCCCCTGCTAAATGGGCAAAGAGGCACCCCTTTACCATGGTGTTTCTCTTTATTTAGCAGGGGGAGAGTAACTGGCCCTATCCACCCCCAGCACAGTACCTCCAGTGACTGTTGCTGGTGTCTATCTTGTGTTTCTTTTTAGAATGTGAGCCCTTTGGGGACGGATCCATCTTATTTATTTATTATTTCTCTGTGTAAACCACCCTGAGCCATTTTTGGAAGGGCGGAATAGAAATTGAATTAATAATAATAATAATAATAATAATAATAATAATAATAATAATAATAAAACAGACAAACATCTGCCACACAATACACCTTTACTGGGAACAGCCTATATTCTGCGACGATATCTATAACAACAGCCACAACATTGACAATAAAATTGTGGCATCCCAGGTCCTTGGGAAGGACTCGATGTCTGGATAAAACAAACCAGTCAATAACACCTGTCTGACTGTGTAAATAAATAAATAAATAAATAAATAATAAAGTGCTGCCTTTGTAAAGAAGCAGATGAAACTGTGGACCACCTAATCAGCTGTTGTAAAAGATCGCACAGACTGACTACAAACAAAGGCATGACAAGGTAGCAGGGATGATACACTGGAAATTCTGCAAAAAATACAAGCTACCTGTAGCCAAAGATTGGTGGGACCATAAAATTGAAAAAGTTGAAGAAAATGAAGATGTAAAAATATTATGGGACTTCCGACTACAAACAGACAAACATCTGCCACACAATACACCAGATAGAACTGTAGTCGAGAAGAAAGAAAAACAAGTCAAAATAATCGACATAGCAATACCAGGGGATAGCAGAATGGAAGAAAAAGAAATAGAAAAAATCACCAAATACAAAGATGTACAAATTGAAATTGAAAGGCTGTGGCAGAAAAAGACCAAAATCATCCCAGTGGTAATTGGCGCCCTGGGTGCAGTTCCAAAAGACCTTGAAGAGCACCTCAACACCATAGGGGCCACAGAAATCACCATCAGCCAATTACAAAAAGCAGCTTTACTGGGAACAGCCTATATTCTACGACGATATCTATAACAATTGACAATAAAATTCTGGCATCCCAGGTCCTTGGGAAGGATTCGATGTCTGGATAAAACAAACCAGTCAATAACACCTGTCTGACTGTGTAAACAAGAAATAATAATACAAAGAAGAAGTGCAGACACATTTTGTGTGTACTGTTCAGAAAACATATCAACCCCCCTTTGAAAGTCCATGTACTATTGTGGCTGCTGATAAATCATGGAATATTTCTATGCACATAGTTTGCTAGTATGTTGTAGTTAGGAATGTGGGAGTTGGCCCAGTTTCTTTAGTCACGGGGCAAAAATAGGGTTAATTTTGCCTATTCGCGGTTCTTGAGTGGCCAGAAATGACTACTTAAGTAACTTCTGAAGTCATTTTCCTGCCACCATTTTGTAGTGTTGAGCAGTGATGCACCTAGGGCAAAAAAGAAAGCTGGATCTGAAGGGTTTTGGAGCCCCGCCCCCGTGAGGCCCCCATTATTTATTTTTACCTGTGGCTACCACCACTGCTGTTCCTGTCACCAGAGGGGCCTCAAAATAATCGGGGGCCGCTGCCCCACCAATATTTGTCATCCTCACTGCTGAGGTGGGTGTGCAGTGAGTGGCTGAGTGGAGCAGGCCTCCCCCTGGTGGTGGTGGTGAGCATCATATGCCTAAGATGTCACGGGCATGCAATACTCACTGCACAGGCATGTCCGTCAAGCCGCTGCGTCCGTGGCCCACCACCGCCACTGCCCCCACCACCGGGAGGAGGCCTGTTCCACTCAGCCACTCACCCCCACCCTGGTAGTGAGGATGACAAATATTGGCAGGGCAGCGGCAGGCGCAGGGCAGCTGGCACAGGGCAGTGGTCTGTCTATGGGGAGGCCCTCCAATCATTTGGAGCCCCCACTCCAGACAGAGGAGCCCATGGACCTGATCTCCAAGGTCCATGGCTAAATCCACAAGGGCCTTTTGCATTTTGAGGGCAAAATTTGTGTTTTTGTGGGTATTTGTGTTTCTTCACATAACTGATCAACCTGTGTTAAGCATTACTGTACTAAATAAAATGCCATCAGTCTGTTTCTAAAAAAAAAATAAGCAAAGGGAAATTAGTTTACATGTTTTTCTGCAATGGATGTTTAAACAACTCTTTCTCATCTTACTTCCCTGAGAAAGACTAACTGGCCAGCTAAATGAATTTTTGTGACTGCTAATTGCTTTCATTAGGATATATCTTACTAGGCAATACATACTGGATTGAGGAATGACATGAACCATCTTCAAACATTCAAAGAATGCACACTGAATGCATATGAGGTGGAATGGAATCTCAGTAGAAGGCCCTTCTCTGGCTCTAATCCCCCGTCCCCTGACCTTCAAAGGTTCACTAGATTGTCCACACAATCCCAATGTACACACACAGGCTTATCTTTAGGTGACCAGAACCTGGCTTTTTACATGGTTCCCAGACACAACCTGAGTGTATATATAGAGGGACCACATAGACAGTCTAGTGAACTCACAGGGGTCAAAGATAGAGGTCTGCTGATCCAAAATAATTCACTGTACATGATTTGAACATCTAAAAGGAACTCAGGTAGCATTAAAACCAGGCAATGTTTTTTTTTTAAAGTTTCAAACAGAATATTCTGAACTACAGCAGCAAGCAGCCATAGGTTAAACTCTGCTACAACCAGGTTTCCTTGGTTTTAATTCACATGTGATGACATAAAGCTAAAAAAAGAACAGTTCAGAGTTGAAAATGATTTAAATTTGCAAACTCCAGACTTTACTGGGTACTTGCCAGTCCCAATTTGGATGCTGGCATTTCAAAGTTTGCACAGCTCTAACGTTAACCTGCTGCAGCCCCAAAGAGCGGACTTAGTAATAGATGTGAACACATTCCACATAAATTCAGCACAACTGACATGGTGTTCCCAAGATAGCAAAGTGCAAAATCAGAATGTTTTAATTGTCTCACACCAGGAGAGGGTGGTGGTGATACTATGACCCTGAGGAAAAATATCCACAACAGGAATACCAGAGGGGGTGATATCCAACACAACATAGATATGGTGATTACTAGAGGATATAGGACTGGTGTTTCTGAGAAATGCCTGCAATTCTTATTTTCAGCTCTCCAGATTCAACAGGTTCTCCTTCCCATGAACCCCAGCCTCTGAAACTTTCAGATGGAAACCTCCAGCAGTTGGAATAAATGATGGCCCGCCTTCATCTCAGTCATAGGGAATTTTCTGTCAGAAGACTTACTATATTATTCTGCCTACTGAAACACACAGCAGCTGTTTAGCCATTGCCCTGTTACCAGCAAAAATGTGTCATTAAGTACTTAGTGCCTAAGAGACCCATAGAAGGGTCTCAAAATAAATGAACATATTCTGATAAATGTGTTGATCAGGAATGCCAACAGGTCTCTCAGGATCTGGGCTGAAAATCAGTTTAATTTAGTAAAAATGGTCTTTTTGTGTTACATGAAAAACAAACAGAAAATGTGGACATTTATCATTATAACTACTTTAAGCCCTTTTCCAACTAAAAAGGTGCTCCTTTTAACACACTGCTCTGTACAGAAAAGTGTTCCAATAACCTATCTCCTCCCCACACTCTTTGTCTCTCTACAATCAATTCAGTGTTAGAGCATACCTATTTTGTAGCGATGGAATTTGAGGCAATGAACAGTGGAACTTTATGTAAATGGTAGCAGATCACAGGATTTTTTATTCAGCCTGCAGACACATACACACAGTATCACATGTTTTAATATCTCATGTTTATTGAAGGTTCCTAAAAAGACCTCTTGGGAAGGGAGCACACAACAGCTTATTGCAGGGAGAAGTGGATATGTATAGCTTTGGGCCACATGGTTTTGCTCCTACAATCTTCCCTGATTTCTTAATGGTTGTGGGAGCATAATAATGCTAATCTTCTGGGCAGTGGCTAGACAACAGTCTTCCTTTGCATCCAGAGCTGCCACTTCATAATCTTTTATGTGATGCTCACACTAGTGAAGAATCAGGTGATCAGACTTCACACTGACTTGCGTAGTATTACAACAGTGATCATGGACAATGACCACTCCCCCTTCAATAAAGGAAACTATACAACAATATGCCATACATAGGAACTGAATCTTTCCCAGCCACACTTACAAAAGCATTACAGGTCAGTTATTGGAATCATTTATGTGATGGATACAAACTTTTAAATATAAATTTGAGGCCAAATGCAGAGGACTTTTGTTTAAATTGACTCTTTTAGCTCTGTGTGCATTTGGGTTCATCTGATTCATTTCAGTGGGCTGATGCAATCAGCTAGTGTGTGCAACTGCAGTCTCTTCTTAGAAGTAAACAGTGGACAAAAAGATCTAATCTATGTGAGCTTCTGGGGTTCTAGGTTTTGTGTAGTATGTGTTTCCTACAGGCTTTAAGGATCTACTAAAAACCTTTTTATTTGTTCAGGCTTTTACCCCTTAGGGGCTGCCAGTTCTCTTAGCTTTCCTGCTTCTGTTTATCTTTTTTATTGAGTTTGGGGGGCGGGGGGCGGGTTCTATGGTTTTGATTGATTTTAAGGTTTTAAATGTGATTTTTATGCAATTTTATTGTATTTTAACTTTTGTAAACCATCTTGGGATGCCTTATGACAGACAGTATAAAAGCTGAATGATAAATAAAATCTTCAAGTTGACAGCCCTACAGGACACCAAGTGTCAAGGGCAGAGGGGGCAGGCTTGCCATGGTGTTGTACAGTACAGTAGGGGTGGGCAATTCGGATTTTCTGTGTTTTGATTTGTAACCGAATCGAAACAGCCCTGATTCGATTTGGATCCGAATCTGACCCATCCGAATCACCCCAAATTCAATTTGGATCTGAATCGCGGCCAATCCGAATCGAATCGATTTGTGTTTTGGATCTGTCCAATAGAGGAATTGGACATTAGAGGATCTGTCCAATAGAGGATCTGTCCAATTAGAGGATCTGTCCAATAGAGGAATTGGACAAAGGGCTGATTTTTGGTGAATTGTTGAAGGTTTCGTGTCTTTGAGGAAGATTTGGGGCATAAAGTGGGATCTGGGGTGGAAGAGTGTGGTGAGGTGGTAGAGCCTAATGGGTGGAGGCTACCACCCAAATTATTATTATTATTATTATTATTATTATTATTATTATTACATTTATATCCCACTCTTCCTCCAAGGAGCCCAGAGCGGTGTACTATATACTTGAGTTTCTCTTTCACAACAACCCTGTGAAGTAGGTTAGGCTGAGAGAGAAGTGACTGGCCCAGAGTCACCCAACTAGTTTCATGGCTGAATGGGGATCTGAACTCGGGTCTCCCCGGTCCTAGTCCAGCACTCTAACCACTACACCACGCTGGCTCTCTAATTGCAGAGGGATTGGGCAAAGGGCTAGTTTTTGGTGAATAGTTGAAGGTTTAGTGTCTTTGAGGAAGATTTGGGGCATAAAGTGGGATCTGGGGTGGAAAAGTGTGGTGAGGTGGTAGAGCCTAATGGGTGGAGGCTACCACCCAAATTGCAGAGGGATTGGGCAAAGGGCTAGTTTTTGGTGAATAGTTGAAGTTTACTCATCTTTAAGGTTTTTCCCTATAAGGTATAATGGAGGTTTCAGCAGCCCCATAGGGCTGCGCCCTCCATAGCACTTGGAGGGCGCCTCCATAGCACTTGGAGGGTGCTGGGGTGGCCCGGAGTGAGTGGTGGTGTAGTGCACATAGGGTGCCAGCCACTCCCATGGGGTTGCTAACCCATGGGGTACAGGGTTCTGTTGTTTCTGAGGTGGTCTGAGTGTAGATTCTATGATAGCAAATGAGAGTGGATTCATGGTTTGTATTGAAAATCTCATTTGCTACCAGAGAATCTACACTCAGAACACCTCAGAAACAACAGAACCCTGAACCCCATGGGCTAGAAACCCCATGGGAGTGGCTGGCACCCTCTGTTCACTACAACACCACTCACTCTGGGCCACCCCAGCACCCCCCAAGTGCAGTTATGGGGCTGCTGAAACCTACATGATTTCCTATGGAAAACTTCAACAATTCACCAAAAACCAGCCCTTTGCCAATCCCTCTGCAATTTGGGTGGTAGCCTCCACCCATTAGGCACTTAACTTAAACTGAGTAGTAACTCACTGCCTTGTGGGTGGGAGTGGGGTGTAGTTGGCACATGGCAGTTGACAATTGGCACTGTCTAAAAGACAGTCAAAATGAATAGAAGAAATGAAGGTGTGTAATGAATCCTCATAAGGATTCATTGAGTGAAAGTTATTATACACCAAAGAATCCCAACACTTTAAAAATAGTGACCACACATTTTGCTCCATAACTCCACTTCTATAAGGGCTAGAGCTTAGCTTTTTAAAAAAAATGAAAGCTGGGAATCTGGGGAAATTAATAGGACAGATCCGAAACCTGAATCAATTTGAATCGAATCAGGCGCGATTCGATTTGTACCCGAATCTAGCCAATGGACCACAGGGGTGATTCGTTTTGTCTCCGAATCACCCGAATCAGCTAGATTAGGGTACAAATCGATTTGTATCCAAATCGATTCGCACATCCCCGCTAGGAATGATTAGAGAAACTTTTATAGGAGAAAGTAAATGGATACATTTGTGTGCTTGTGGAAGAACGTTTAGAGCTGTCCTCTGACCTTGATGCCGCCAGTCATTAAGAATCAAGCCTGCTCCCTATTTGCATAAATGCAACTGAGGTTCTGTTTCATAGTCACACGAAAGTGACAGACTGTTAGAAGAATGGGATGGTATGTTGTGAACTGGTGTGAGTGTAACAATGTGTGTATAAAAGTGTAAATCTGTGACTGGAAAAAACAGAGAAAAGCGGAACGTTTAGTTTAGTTCAACTTCTTCGTCTTCTGTCCCCAACAGTACAGACATGGATTTCATACCAGAAACTAAGAACCAAGGTGACAGTTTTTTCTTGTACTTATAGCAGATGGGAATTATCTCTGTCCTTTGTAGTTAGGTTTAAAAAAAAAAGAATTAAAAGCATAGGTAGAAGTTTAAATAACATCCTCTGAGAGAAAACCAATGCAATTGTGCTGAAGGGGGAAAGATATATATGAATTTGGACTGGAGCAGAAAAAGCACAAGATGATGAAATTGTAGTTAAAATAATTCTTCATGAGAAAATATCTATAAAATGACCTTGAAATGGGAAAAAAACTGTTTACCATTTCTTTCCCTCTGCATGAATGTTTGTTATGAACGTTCTATCTCAAGAGTTATTTTAAGAAATGAGCCTCAACTGGAGTGAGCCATAAGATACCTTATCATGCAATGAAGAAGCAACAGAAATATCAGCAACAGTCCATGAAACTCCTTCAGAGGAAAACACACTTCATAACCTTTCAAAAGATTTCACACAATATTGTGCATTCTGAATATACAAACACATTTTAGAAGTGAGGTTTTTATTTACGCCCCGACTAGCCATTCACAGTGAGGACTGTGGTTGCACTGGCTATTATTTATTTATTTAACATATTGTTATACTGCCCAAACGTATGTCTCTATGCACTGGTCTATGGGAGGAAAGCTGGACATATGGTACCAAGCATGAATTGTCCCCTTTGCTAAGCAGGATCCACCCTGGCTTGCATTTGAATGGGAGACTACAAGTGAGAACTATAAGATATTTTCCTTTGGGGGATGGGGCAGCTCTGGGAAGAGCATTTGCATACAGAAAGTTCCAAGTTCCTTCCCTGACATCTCCAAGATAGGGCTGAGAGAGACTCCTGCCTAGAACCTTGGAAAGGCCGCTGCTAGTCTGTGCAGACCAGGGTTTCACAACTTTGGCTCTCCAGCTCCCATCATACTAAGCCACAGTGGCCAATGACCAAGGATTATGGGAGTTGTAGTCCAACAGCAGTTGGAGGGCCAAAGTTGTGCAGCCCTAGTGTAGACAATACTGATCTAGATGGTCCAATGGTCAGACTCAGTATAAGGCAACCAGCTAAGTTCCTATGGCTGTTGTGCTCCTGCTTTGATTGGCATGGAAATAATGGTAGTAGGGATGTGCATGGATCACGACTCAACACGTGATTTGAAACACATCCCTGGTATCTTTAAAAATGAAAAGAGCAGATGCATACCCTGCTCCTCTGCCACTCACTGCCACTTCTTGAATCAGTGGCACTCGGGAAATTTAGGACCAACAAAAGGAAGTATTTCTTCACACAGCACATAATTAACTTATGGAATTCTCTGCCACAGGATGTAGTGATGGTCACTAGTGTGGATGTCTTTAAAAGAGGCTTATACAAAGTCATGGAGGACAGGTCCATCAATGGCTACTAGGCTGGTGGCTATAGGCCACCTCCAGCTTCAGAGGCAACAACAACAACTTTATTACAGCCAACGGCCTCTCACTGCAACAAAACCACACAGAGAACTATACATCTCATCGCATCAGTAGTATCAAAAGAAAATATAATAGGGACAATACAATAAAAGCTACAGTATCATACATAGGAAAATTTCAGATAGGTAAAATCTGTCCACCCTCCTAATGAGCTATGCCCACATCTACCCTCTCAACATATCTTATGCGAAGTTTACTTGCAATGCAAAGAAACTTGGCAACTCTTGCCGAGATGAAATCATCCGAGTCTGTGAGTAAGAGCTCCACTCTCTCCTAGCCTGAGGTTGATCTATGATCTCTTAAAAGGGGGGGAAATTAATTCTTCTCTTAGGTCCTTGTAAAGGATCTTTGAACAATTCAGCAGAACCTGTTCAGTAGATTCAACCTCTCCCGCTTGACACAGACATAATCTCTGGAGATAGGGGATTTTCCGGACACGCCCTTCCAGGACGGCAGAATGAAGGGCATTGAGTCTGGCCGCAGTCATTGCTCTACGATGTTCAACAAAAGATAGCTTTATCAGGTAGAGCCTCAGAGGCAAGATGTTGCTAAATATCATAATATTGGTAGAAGGGCCACGGTGGGTATGTTATTAAAAGCTGTTTATTGTTGCCTGCGGTGTTTACATTGATGCAGCGTTTACCCTAGAATTCAGGATCAAGCTATAGTGAAATTTTAAGCATTCAACACAACTGAAAAAAAATAATGCACGATGTCCCCCTCTAACTGCACTTTTTATGCCAATGTGGTGTTTCTGCCCAAAATTACAGTACCAGCTGCAGGGGAGCAACGGCAGGAGAGGGGGCAAGCCCTTGCCCCCTGCCTGTGGGTTTCTTGGAGGCATCTGATGGGCCACTGTGTGAAACTGGATGTTGGTCTAGATGGGCTGAGCTAGACAGGCAAGGGCTGTTCTTATGCAAGCCTGCAGTTTTGGTTCCCTGGACATTTTGAAAAAGCTGGACACATGAGGTGTTTGCAGCACTTCAGAACAGAAGTGGCTGATTACATGACAGGATGCCCCCACCCCCATCTGTACATTCCTGTGTAGGAAAAAATACCTTGTCTAGTAGGAGCATTCTAGCCCAGTCTTCTCCCAGATTGTTGAGATTCCTACATACAGGGAAGTTTTAATGTGAGGGACGATTCTAAAGTGTTACTCACCATCTGCATATTCCAGTCCTAGGAAAGATGTGCCATGTGCTTTCCCCAAACACACTGATTGCCTCTTACTGAGAAAGCAAAACCAAAAAGGGCTAGATATTTCCAGCTTTTCACCATCTCACTGCCACTTAATTTGCCACACTAACACCACACTTTTCCAGGTAGTACAATTTTCCAGGAAGCACACTGACACAGGCCTGCCTGTCCCCCCCACCCTACCCCACCCTGGGTGATGCTTCCATTCCCATCCCACAGAGCATGCAGTGTGCCAATTTCCTTCCACTCCCCAATCACCACCTCCATATTTCACTAGTTGGTGGTGGTGGTGGCTACTCCTCCTCCTCCTCCTCACACTCCCTACCTTTTGAAAAGACAACGGGTATGGAATAAAGTAGTATGGTGTCCATACTTCTCTTCTGGCTTTGTTCCCTGCCCGCTGACTTGTAGGAAATGGATGAGCTGGAGAAGAAAGCATTGTGCAGCAGCAATATCAAAAGCACTACCACTGCTGCCAATGGGTGGGATGCTTGACTGTCCGCTAACAGAGAAGTTGGTGAGGCAGACAGCCAAAAGTGGCGGGCCACAGGAAGTGGCTAATTTGCTGCCTCTGCCAAACTGCCACCTGAGGAAGCCACCTCAGCAACTGACCCTGCAATGGCATGTTTTCAGCTTAATTGTTTCAAGAGCTTATGGTACATTTTGCCATTTTGGTATGTCCCTGCACAGATTCAAATGCAAGCTGAAAGGTCCAACAGGAGTAGCAGCAGCACAAACATTTTTAGAAAGATGCTGGAGAGGAATCCATGTGAAATCCCAAGTTCTTGTCAGTTTGTTTGAGGTCATACCTCAATAACTAAAGCAAATACAAAGGGGACCAGAATATCACCCTATAAAACAGTAGTAGCCATAGTAAAAGCAATAAAAAGCACTGCATGGGTACTCTGCGTGCTGAGCAATTGCTCAGTTACTACCATTGCTATGTTGTTTCATGGTTAAATTACCGAGTCGCTGCTATGAATATGGATGTTGGTAACAGTTATTTGAACAACAGATGTTAAAAATGGCAGTGAACAATGTACTAAGCATGAAAAATTTGCAAAACAAATCATCACAGTTTTAGTGCACACATCCTTAAGTACATATTCTAAAAATGTTTACTTTCATCAAAATTAGAATGTTTATCAGTGGCGACAATTTAACACCTGACTGTAATGGCAATGCATCCAAAGAGCAAACAGTCTTATTGACAAGTGTTAAATAAGTGTTAAATAAGTGTTATAAGTATTAAAACACTTATGTTTTAATGAAAGACAAAAATTGATATATAGCTGTTAACCTATGGCTAGAGATGGACAATAGTTTTTAAAAGCACTGAGAAGCACCACAGAGGTATGCTTGTCTGTGATGTATACATGATTTCATTCATTCCAGTATCATCTCTGGACAAGACCAGTTTTACAGGGGTTTTTAAAGCACTAAAAAAAAGTTGCAAAACTCAAGAACAGAGACAATATTCGGTTGAATATGTGAAGTATTAATAAAAACAAACTTTTATCCAGAATGGCAGAAAGATGCTAATGCAGCATTTCAGAACTGGGGCGGGAGGGGAGTAGCAATTCATCAAATGGTTTTAATGGTACAAACATAAAATACAAACCAAATCTGGAAAATATACTGAATACACAACCTAGACCAGAGAATGGGAACCCATTCTGTCTGGTGTTATACATCTAGTACAATCAAAGCAAGCAGTGATATATTGTGACTGAAGTGTTTATGCGACCAAGTAACACTGGCAATGCTCAATTACTACATCACTGTTTCGTTAGGTATAGTTTTTTGAGACTCTTGGCCTCTTAGAGTTGGAAACTGCACACTCTTTTTAAACACTGCTAGCAACATGATATGTTAAAGTCTGTGTGTGTGTACAATCCCCCCCGCCGCATACACAAATATGTGACACCCCCACAAAAAGCAGCCACTCCTGAAACCCAGTGGAGCTTTGGAAATGACATCCAACACAGCTCAAAATATTATAGTGGGTTAAAGCACAGGGGCAGGGGCAGGAATAAGGCTCAATTTGCATGCAGAATTGCAACTTGGGTACAAATGTTCTGGCTTTACCAGTTTATGATTCAGGCTGCCTATATAACTGCACACATGTATGAATGTTGCCTGGGTTTGGGACTAAAGACAATATAGACCACAGATATGGACACACTAACAGATCATGCCATTCATATGCTTCCATTACATTGAATCCAGACTTCCCTACAGCTGCATATTTTAATATACATAATTCCATTCCTGAATAATAATAAAATATATTAGTTTTCCAAATTAGGCATTTATGGCCTAATTTAGGAGAGTATTATATCTTTATTACTTTTAATATAGCCATTTTGATAAAACATCCCTATAAATAAACCAAGGAAAATAGGGTAACAAGCTCTGTTGGTGCAGCTTTAAAAAAAAAAAAAAGCCCAGGTAATAAAATAACACATTTTATAACATTTCAAAACAATGTAGAGTATTAACACTGGTATTAGAAAGTTGCCTGGGCATCTTTATATATATCTCCATTATGCAAAACCTCGGTAGGTACAGGGTTAGTATTAATGCAGCTTAATTTGGTGACACCTGGAAATGGGCCAATGACATGCAAAAATGACTGTTCATATTACTATAATGAAGGTAACTTGTTTAGTGTGTTTTGTTCAAAATGTATATGTAATAGTATGCACATTTCTGCATTGATGCATACAAATTGTACACCACGGTGCCCACAACTGCTTGGAAGTGAATCTGCTTCTCGGACACATGACATATTGAGCTGATAATGGAAGCTGACGCAGCCACTATAATTATTTTACTCTTTGTAAATGTGCAATCCTAGTTTATTTTTTACACAAATATTATCTCTTTTTGGTTCAATTTTCTGCATTTTAATAGAGGCGATCATTGCAGATATTTTTACTCCAAATATTTTCAATATATTTAATAGTCATCTCAAGCAAATATTTTCACAGCTGTACAGGAACATAAAGAGGGGGAAAGCTACAAAAGTACGTACATCAGCATTTCTCTGAAATGAAGCATGGTTAAAACTGTGACAACTGCTTATATAACATAGAAACCAACACAAATGCATTTTTTGCAAGTTAGAAAATAGTGCCAAAGAAACACAACAAGCACTGGGTTGGATCTGAACCTTTCATGCTGCAACACTTTGGGCTCTTTTCATGAATGGAAGGAGAGCTATGCTCTTGGAAGGACCCTTTCAAGAATGCAATTCTCCTTCTGTTTATGGAAAGAGCTCCTGGTCAGCATGAAAGGTTAGGGTGAAGCTCACTATAAGTCATAATATATCATACATATATATCATACTGTTACAACTCTAAATGGACAACGATCTGCAGATACTGGCTGACATCCTGCCTAAGCATGCCTAACTTGTTCTTTTAATTTTAATGCAACTCTCTCCAGTAAATTTAGTCTGGATGTCAGCTGCTGTTTTTGGCTGAAAAGGCATTGTAGAATTCATTTAGTTTGGTAAGTAAGGGAATTTTTTTAAGCATATTATTTAAGTTGAGATGCATCCCACCAGCCATGTATGGTGGCCCAGAGGAATTCAACAACCCTCTTACTTTTGCTGCCTGCCTGGAACAAAAATAGGGTGATGGTGGTCCGGGACCTACATTTTATTTACTTATTTATCAAATTTGTACACTGCCCCACACTGTTGTCTCTGGGCGGTTTACAGAGACATTGAAGCTACTATCCCTTGCATTCATTAACAAGCAAGGAATGCTACTGTAGGTTGCTGCTGTACATTTGCCAAGTCTCTTTATATGAAAATCTAGTAGCTGAGAAGCAACTCATCTAAATGCCCTGAAAATGCCTGCAATCTTTCCAGAACTGCATTGTTCTGGAATATGTCAAGCACAATATATAAACACCAGCAGGCTTGATATATTTCATTACAGTTTTGTGCCTTAACCATTTTCAGTAATAATCTGCATACCTTTCCCATACATAAGCACTTTTCTCCTCCTCAAATTGCAGGCATGGATTTGTATTTTGTTAAACACTATACTTACACAAGTGCATTCATGTACCCATATGCTCCCTGTTAATCTCAGGCAGTGTCCCAAACGAAGGTAGGACCTTGTCACAGGATAATAATATCTGGATTTTTGAGTTTTTAGAATAGCTATGTATGGTGACATACATATCCCCAAGTCCTGCTATGCTGCCTCACTGTGGTGGTGGGCGGGTGGCGGGTGTTCCTGGGAGGGATGAATGAAATACTCTGGGGGTCACCCAAAGTGTGAAAGTCATCCCAGCTGCCCAGCTAAAGCAAGCAGGCACCTATATTGAGCAGCAGCAATACAGGAAGGTGCTGGAGGCGGACGGTCACTACAGTGACAACAACCAAGGCATCATTTCCTACTGTGCAGGAGAAGGCAATGGTAAACCACTCTTGTATCTGATTTAAATTTAAAAAACTGATTTAAATTTTAAAAAACCCATTTTTTATTTTTAAAAATATCATTGATTTTTATCCACCCTGTAGGGAACTAGAGGAATTGTGGAATGAAAGCCAAGAAGTTGTTAAGGATAAATGTGAAAAGAGACTGCCAAAGACCAAAAAACAGAAGAAAGCAAAATGGATGTCAGAACAGACGGTGGAAATTGCCAAGAGGAGAGAAGCCAAAGTCAAGAAAGATAAAGACCTCAGGAAGGAACTTAATAGGGAATTTCAGAAAGCTGTTAGAAGAGACAAGCAGCAGTACTATGATGACATCTGTAAAGACCTTGAGGATGGAAATAGACATGGAAAAACAAGGAATTTCCCCCCAAAAGATCTCTGAACTCAGAAGGAGGTTCCAACCTTGAATTGGTATATTAAGGGCTGCCAAAGGACAGATAGTAACTGATTCAGAGAAGATCAGACAGAGATGAAAAGAGTATACTGAAAATCTGTACAGCAGGAACGTCAACATCCAAGATACTCTAGAAAATATTCCTTACTTGCAAGAACCTCTTGTACAGGAAGATGAAGTTAGATCAGCACTCTGGTCATTACCAAGTCGGAAGGCTACAGGAACTGATTGAATAGCTACAGAAATATGGCAGGCAACAGAAGAAGCAGCAGTCAAGGCTCTAACCAAACTATGCCAGCAAATTTCGAGAACAACACAGTGGCCAACAGACTGGAAGAGGTCAGTCTACATTATACCAAAGAAAGGAGAATTAACAGATTGTGCAAACCATCACACAATTATCCTTAATTTCACATACTAGCCAAATAATGCTCAGGATCATCCAACACAGATTCGAGCCCTACGTCGAAAGGAAAATGCCGGATGTCCAAGCTGGATTCAGAAAAGCCCGAGGAACAAGAGACATCATTGCTGATGCACGCTGGATAATTGAGAAAGCCAAAGAATACAAAAAAGAAGTCAATATGTGCTTTACTGACTACAGAAAAGCCTTTGATTGCATCAACCATGTCAAGTTGTGGAATATCCTTAGGAAAATGGGCATCCCAGAACATCTCATTGTTCTCATAAGAAACCTATACACAGGACAGGAAGCCACGGTCCAGATGGAACATGGTGAAACAGACTGGTTCCAAATCGGCAAAGGAGTAAGACAAGGCTGTATACTCTCTCCTTATTTATTCAAATTATTTATATTTACATATACTGATATACTGAACATATACTGATAGAAGCTGGATTGGAAGATGAGCGTGGTTTTAAAGTTGGAGGAAGAAACATCAATAACCTGTGCTATGCTGATGACACCACTCTGATAGCTGAGAATGCAGATGATCTGCAAGCTCTAGTAATGAAAGTCAATGAGCACAGTGAAAAAATGGGACTATGACTAAATGTAAACAGGTACAGCAACCAGCCTCAGAATTGACAATGAAGACATTGAAGTGGTGGATAGCTCCTGCCTTTTAGGATCGACTATCAACACTAAAGGATCCAGCAGTCAAAAAATACGCCACAGACTAGCACCTGGTAGAGATGTAATGAAGGCCCTGGAAAAGATATTTAGATGCCATGAAGTTTTTTCAGACCTACAAAGATTGGAATCATTCGGACCAAGGTTTTTCCCGTGACACTCTATGGATGCAAAAGCTGGGCTTTGAAGAAGCAAGATAGAAAAAGCATTGACACTTTTTAACTTTGGTGCTGGAGAAGACTTTTGAGAATACCGTGGACACCCAGGCAAACAACAAACAAATGGATCACAGAACAAATCAATCCAGAATTTTCACTCGAGGCACAAATGACCAGGCTCAAACTATCATACTTTGGAAACATTACTCTAAGACTCAGCTCCCTTGAGAAGTCCATAATGTTTTGAAAAATTGAACGAAAGAGAAGAAGAGGATGACTAGCATCAAGGTGGATGGACTTGATTACGACAGCAATGAATACACCACTGAGAGACCTTAAAGGCCAAGTTGAAGACAGATCATCCTGGAGAGAATCTATCTATGTGGTCGCTAAGAGTTGACACCAACTTGAAGGCACTTAATGAATCTATGTATTGTGTCAGAGCCAGCTCCAAGACAACTTGAGACAGTCATCTCAAGGACAAATTAGTGAGAGTGGGGGCTGAAGCAGCTTCTGCTGTTGCCTGCTTCCTGCCACAGTTTGTTCACAGGCTGCCCTCCTCATCTCTCATTCTCAGCCCCCACATCCTCCTCCTCTTTGGCGGTCATTCCCACAACAAGTAACTCCATCATCTTCCCACTTCTCATCTGAAAAGAAAGAGAATGGAGTGGAAGAGGAAATGTGAAGGAAAAGAAAAGACCGTCTCCTCTTCCACTCCATCCTTTCCTTTTCAAACACAGCAAGTGTAGGAGTCAGGCACTGATGATGACAACAAAAAGAGGAAGATAAGGCAGAGGCAGGGGCACAGGAAGCATTGGGTGCCCCACCTCGGACATCCAAAGCTCTTGGGCTGCCACAATGAATTGTCATACTGGTGGCAACAGTGAACAGGTGTACAGGAACCACTGCCCAAATGCAACATTTAAGCAAGCAAGAAAGAAAATGATTCAGATTACGAAACAGCAAAGGACTGGACAATAGATGGGAAGAGGAATACTACAACATTTCTGCCCTGTCCAGGAAAAACAGGAAAGTTTCTGAATCCCATTTTTTAAAAGGCTTAATAGTAGAGTATTACCAACTTCAGGCATACCTCATTATCCATGTATCCATGGATTTTGTGTATCTGCGTTTGGGTAATTGACACCTGACCTTGGCATAAGTAGAAAACCAATGGTTAATTCCACTTATCTGCTGTTTAGAGACAACCAGAAATGACCTCCGAGGTCATTTCCGGCTGCCATTTTGTAAAAAGGGAGCCATTTGTGGCTCATTTAGTAAGAAAAATTCTATCTGTGTGTGAAAAAAATCACAGAATAATGGAATAATTTGGACTTCTGGGGGTCATTGCTGGATAGCTGGAGGCCTACGAAGCACGGTAGGTCACTTTATTTTGCCTTTTTCAACTTTTCTCGCCATTTTCCCCACAAGAAACCTAACCCTTACAATCCCATTGACTTAATACGGTTTTGGCATCCAAGGAGAACAGAACCACTGTGGATTCTGAGGTTCACCTGTATCCAGGCCATTCATATATGTTGGCTGACATCCTAACAAATGCTCTGCATGTACAGCCAAAGGATACATGTCATCCAAAGGATGCATGTAAGTTTGGGCGGGGTATAAATTAAATTAAATAAAATAAATAAATAAATAAATAAATAAATCTGCAGCAACTGCACTCCTGCTTCATCAGTGCAGGAAGCAGCACACAAAATGGGCAATTTTTGCCAATCTCCCCTTCCCCCCAGAAGCACTCTGGACAACCTGTAAATATGTCCCTTAGGGTTGTGAAGCCCTTGGGGACATATTTGTGAGTTGCACAGTGCACTTCTGGGGGAAGGGGAAGTTGGCAGAAATTGTGTGGCCTCTACTGCTAAAGCAGGAGCACAGCAGCTGCAGGCAAATATACTTTGACTGCATGTGTGCAGTGTTAGTTTGGAGGTCAGCCATTCAGTTCTCCATGAAAACTAGCTGTTTGTTTTCTGATTTCAGTAACAGTGTGTGCCTCTGTGCCTAATTAATGAAAATCAGGCTATAAACTTGGAATTTTCCAGTGCTAATGTTCAACCCTAAAATGTGTGCCTTAAACATATACAGAGTGCCTTAAAACAACAACACACCATGTTTGGCACTGTGAACAAAATCTTCCAAAATGTAGAGGGACAATTTATAGGCAGAGGAGCCCAGGCACCTTACATCTTAGACGGCAGGTGCCAAATATTATTTAGTCAGTTCTTGAATCAGAGCCTTCATGCTAACACCTTCATTAAAAACATTTATTGTGTACAAACATAAACTCCTGTAGAGATTCCTAGGAACTACAACATAAAGTCTAACCGTGTGTTTAATGACCAATAAACTACTGGAAACCTAGCTCAAAGTGATACATCATTGTGTCAACCAACCCTAAGCAATGCACTCTTTGGTCTATCATATTAGAAATATGAAACCCATTGAAACTCTTAACCAAACCCATTCTAAATTATTGTCAAGCCACCTGTTTTATTTCAAAAGATGCTTCATAAAACTCTCCAAGTTAATTTAAATTTACAAAACCTTTAGTTTTCTGAAGTTCCATAAAAGTGACTGGGTGGTTTTATGACAATTTTAAACATTTTTTTAAAAACAGATTTTATAAATTATCATGTTCACAACATAGACTGCTAAAAAAACAGCTTTTAAAAATGCTTGTCTTAACTCAATTGCATTGCACAAAGGTTGCTTTTAGTACTAATCCTTTCATCATTCAATTCTGTAACTCCACGTCTTTTCAGAAGTAATGAGCCTCTCTCACAAAGGAACACTGCTAATTTTTTTTTAAAAAATTAGAATGTCTATAAATCCCAAACTAGTACCTTAAGTAATTTCTCATCAAATTCATTTCTACATATCATCATCCATAGATTCAGTATTGTGCTTGGAATAAAGTGGCAAACAATTCAATTCTTCTTATTTAAAGCCCCTTCATAAATGGGTAGACACCAAGTTGGTGAGGACCAACAGCAGGAATGTGCCTTTATCCACAGGCAGTCAAAAACGTACCATCCCATCTTGGAGTAATTTATCCAATAAGATGATTTAGGGGACAGTTCAGTGGCACCAGTTTTGGAAGGCAAAAACAGAGGGGAAGGAATATAAATCAAAGGTGACTGGCAGGTAAAGGATATATGCAGCAATCAGCCAAACCATGTGCACACTGGCACAAATTCAACAAGATCATTTATAAAAATTTTAAGTCAGGAATACACAAAAGGGGGTCTGGTGCTAACTAAATCCACAGATAGATTACACACCACTGAAATAAACACTTCCAGATGCTGGTGTACAAAAACCTTTCACAGAAAGAAATGTTTTCTTTCATAAATTTGAAGGGAGGAACCTTGGGTAAAGGGGAGAGGGAAACAAGGGTTCCATACTGAGACCTGACTTCCTACTGCTTTTATGGAATTGGTCATTTTTGCCAAATACAAAGTGTAATGTACAAAAAGACAATATCCTGAAATATAACACTAACTATGTAACTTTTTAATATAGTCATGTTTAGGTAGCAAAAGGAGTACCTAGGGATACTTTACAAAGCATTTAAAAACTGATGGAGCTCCATTGACTACAAACCTAGCTCCCTGTTTTTCTCCATGGCAAGAATTTTACCCTTAAGGAATAGAATTTTCTGAGGATTTTTTGTCCAACTTATAAACATTCTTAAACATACCATGAGCAATTCATAAATTATGCAAGTTGCAGATGTAGTACCAGAACTTCCAGAATTTCATCAAAACATGCTTAGCACCATAGGCTGTTAAAGAGAAGCTGCCTGACAATGCAGGATTCTTTTCAGATTAATCAAGTTGGATGTCAATAGAGATAGATTGACACGGAGTCCCTAACTGAGCTGATGGACTTGGTCTCAGGCTTGAGGTTGGAGTTCCCCTGGCTTGTGATGGTGGGGGACTTCAATGTTCATTTCGGGACCAATCTGTCTGGGGCAGCTCAGGAGTTCATAGAGGCCATGACCAGGGGCGTAGCTAGGGGAGAGAGGGCCTGTGTTCACCCCCCTCTGTGGCAGCCCCTCAGATTGAGGAAGAAAATAGGGAGGTGTGGAGCTGGGGGGCCCTCAGGAGCTGGGGAGCCTGGGTTCTTTGAACCCCTTTGCTCAATTATAGCTACACCCCTGGCCATGACAACTATGGGCCTATCCCTAGTGCTCTCAGGACTGACAGATATTGCTGGTCACACACTTGATTTGGTCTTTCACTCTGATCAGGGTAGTGTTCCGTGCGTGGGGTGTGATTTCTCCATTGACATGGACAGACCACTATCTGCTTAACGTTGGATTCACAACCACTTCCCAGCTTCACAGGGGTGAGGAGCCTATTAGGATGGTCCACACCAAGCAAGCATGACTTGTCCCCTTAAGCTAAGCAGGATCTGCCCTGGTTGCATACGAAAGGGAGACTAGAAGTGTGAGCACTGTAAGATATTCCCCTTAGGGGATGGAGCCGCTCTGGGAAGAGCATCTAGGCTCCACGTTCCTTCCCTGGCATCTCCAAGATAGGGCCGAGAGAGATTCCTGCCTGCAACCTTGGAGAAGCCGCTGCCAGTCTGTGTAGACAATACTGAGTGAGATGGACCTATGGTCTGACTCAGTATATGGCAGCTTCCTATGTTTCTGTGTTCCACCTGAGAAGGTTATTGGATCCAACAGAATTCCATCTTGGAGTTGTTGGCTCTGCCAGTAGTGTTGGCTTTGCCAGTGATCCTGTTGATGCCCTGGTGGAGAACTGGAAAAAACTCACCAAGGCAACAGACATGATTGCTCCCAAGTGTTCTCTTTGACCCACTTCAAAACTGGCCCCTTGTATATGGAAGAACTACGGGGGCTGAAGCAGCAAGGTAGATGACTGGAGAACAAGTGGAGAAAGACTTGGCTCAAATTTGACAGATTGCAACATGGAGCCCATTTGAAGATCTATGCTCAGGCAATACGTACGGCAAAGAAGTGATTCTGTTCTGCCCATATTGCATCCACAAGTTCATGTCTGGCAGAGTAGTTCAAGGTTGTGAGAGGGCTAGTATGTGCCCCTCCTCCCTTGAAACAGAATCTGGAACCATCGATTACCCACTGTGATGTGTTTAATGAATTTTTTGTGGGGAAAATATCTCATATTCAGGCCGATTTAGACTCAGTCTCCACAATTACTGCAGTGTCTGCTACGGAGGTGTCCAGCGACTCCTCTTATGTGGTTAGGCTGGATCAGTTCCAGTTTGTGACTCCTGAAGACGTGGATAAGCTGCCTGGAACGATGCAACCTACTACCTTGTTCTCTTGACCCTTGCCTGATGTGGCTTCAGGGTGGTTGTTGTAGAAGGCTAGAGATTATAAATGCTTCTCTGAAAGAGGACAGGATGCCTCCTTGTCTTAAGGAGGCAGTTATTAGACCACTTCTGAAGAAACCTGCATTGGATCCCTCAGAGCTGAGCAACTACAGCCTATCTCCAAGCTTCTTTAGGTGGGCAAGATGGTGGCCTTCTGGCTCCAGACAATCTTGAGGAAAACCGATTATCTAGACTCATTTCAGACTGGCTTTCGGGCACGCTGTGGAGTGGAGACTGCTTTGGTCGGCCTTGTGGATGATCTCCAGTTGGGAACTGACAGAGGAAGTCACAGAGGAAGGCTGGCGGCATGGTGGCCTAGGTTTTGCCATGGCCCCTTAGCTATCAGACACATGTGTTTAGCCACATCCCCTGCGTCTGGCATCAGACGTGGGGGCATGGTTTTAGTTCATCTGCACAGCCCCATTTCTGAACTAAATCACACACCCCACATCAGATGTCAGATGTGGGGGAGCGTGTCTGGGGCATGAGGCACAGCCCCAGAGGGGCAGAGGCCTGGGTTCTTTGAACCTGTTGGCTCAATGGTGGCTCTGCCCCTGGACACCAAAAATCAGCCCTTTGCCCAATTCCTCTGCAATTTGGCTGGTAGCCTCCACCCATTAGGCACTACCGCACCACCCCACTCTTTTGGCCCTGGGACCCAAAGTCCAAGTAGACATCAGATCAGACCTTTTTGCATTGAAGTCAAAGGGAGGCAAAAAGGCAGGAAATTCAAATAGATGTCAGAACTCAAAATGGGGGAGGAAGAAAAAGCACTTTATAGACCACAAAATGGAGGGCCGAAACTACAAATTATTCGGAGCTGAAATGGGGGTGATTCGTTTTGGTTCCAAAACATTTTGGGAGGACAAGAGGGTGATTCGTTTCAGCAACGAATCACCCAAAACAGGCAGTTTCGGGTACAGATCGTTCTGTACCCGAAACGTTTCACACATCCCTAGCATCAACAGAGACTATTGCATTAACCAGCTGCCATATGGTCAGCACTCTCTCTCCTGCCCAAACTAGCTTCCAAAACTCTTATCAGAATCTAGCACTCTCTTAGAACCTTCCATATTTGCTTCAATTAGGCATGCACAGAACACCAGGTGTGGTCAATTCAACACTCTGGCCTGCATCCCACACATCAGTAGGTTGGCAGAAGAAGGGCTGCACATTCACAGGGAGTCTTCAGTGGCTTTGTGGCAAAGGCTTTTTGTGCAGCTGAGTAGGTATGGAGGAAGAGGAACCTTTGCTTTTCTCTTCTCATCCAAAAGACCTTTCAGCTTGCAGGAATATGAACCTGAGGGCTGCATGACCTGCACACATGCAGCCCTTCTTCTACCCACCTACTGCTATGCAGCAAGTGGGCTACTGAAACTACAAGGGAGAACTTATGGACTATTAACTATTCAAGTTTATTACGGCCCATAACCAAATCAGAACATAAGGCCACAATAAAACCAAAATAATATAGAAAAGAAAAATAACTTGTACCTTTCAGATATCAACCCAAGAGGGGTGTGCACAAAACCAAAAACGTGGGTTGGTTCAAAACGAATTTGAACTGAACTGCATTCTGTCGAACCAGTTCGGCGGTTTGAGCAGTAATACCTGTAAAGGGGAATCCGGTGAGGGTTTCCTTTTACAAATAAAGGGGATGGTGCTCGCCACCCTAGCACAGCCCAGTCACTGACACAGTCATCCTTAAGCAGGCTGGCTGCGCATGCGCGGGGGCCAGAACTGTGCCACCACCACATGGGTGGACTGCTTAAAGATGGATGCAGCAGTGACTGGTCTATACTAGGGGGTGGTGAGTGGTGGCACCAGCAACCACGCTGGGCCATAAGAACCTTAGATTTCCTTTCTTACTGCTCCCCCACTGCTTTTCTAAGTTGAACTGGTCCACTTGAACCACATTTTGATCGTTGACCAAACTGGTTCTAAGTTCAAAAGTTAGAATCCCCTATCACTGCTCATCGTTGTTCATTCATAATCTTCTCTGATACAAAATGATGAATGAACTTAGAAAGAATGCATTCCCATTTCCTACCAGAAAATTTACTCTCAGAACACCTCAGACATTGAAAATAACAAAACCCAGTGCCCCATAGGCTTGTCATTTTGGGAGTGGTTAGCGCCCTATGTGCACTACATCACTACCCGCTCTGGGCCACCCTGGTGCCCCCAAGTGGAGTTATGGGGCTGCTGAAATCCCCATTATTCCTTATGGGGGAAAAGCTCAAAGACGCACCAATTTTAAAAAAAATTGTTAAAAACCACCCCTTTGCCCAATTTCTTTGAAATCTGGTTGGTAGCTTCCTTGTACCCATTGGGTACTACCACCCACCATGACCCGCGCCACCCTGGTGCCCCCCCCCATGTGGAGTTCTAAGGTTGCTGAAATCCCCATTATTCCCTATGGGAAAAAGCTTAAAGATGCTCCAACTTCAACAATTTTAAAAAATGTACCCCTTTGCCCAATTTCTTTGAAATTTGGGTGGTAGCTTCCACCCATTGGGCACTACCACCCACCCCACTCTTTTGCCCCCAGAAACCCTTTTTTGCCCCAAATCAATTCAGAATCAGAAAATTCAGTTACAAATAGAATCAGGGTGATTCGGTGGGGGGGAGATTCAGACCCAAAACAAATTGGGGATGATTCAGTTCAGGTACAAATCAAATCAAAGAAATCAATTCATGCACATCCTTAATTTAAAGCATCTAACATACTCGATCTTATGACCATTGATATCCCAGTTATACGACTTGGGTCTTTTTGTGAAGATCATGATCTTAGTCTTCTGATAGTTGGTCAGAAGACAATGGAACTTTTGGACATTTTTGGATTATGGGGGAAGGTTTTAATCATCTCCCCCCCCCCTAAGCATTTACAGAGAGTTCATTGTTATTTCAGTCCTAAACCAAGTCTTTGCAACCCTGATAATTGCACTGACATTGCATCTATCATATTGTCTCCAAGGTCACTATTCAGAGAGGGATGCATGACCTAAAACAATGTGATCATCATTATTCTAGGGGAATGCTAAACAGAAGCAGTACCCACAACAACATGCCTTATAGGGGGCTAAGACAGAGTAATGGGAAGCAAAGGGTGCTGGTGCTTTTCTAATCCCCTTATATACATTTTGCATGTAATTTGATGTGGCTGTTATGAGGACCAGTGACTTATAAAGGAGAAAAGCAATTTTAAAAGACACCAGCGGCATTTAGCCAGTTGAAAATCCGGCAGTAGGCAGCAGCAGCAACCTGGGATGGCATGTGTGTGTTCAAAAAATAGAAGCATAAAAATTAGGAGAGTAGCCAAGGGGCTGGACAGAGAGCTCTCCAATTGCTTAACAACATGTGGATTATTTACCACAAATGGAGTAAAGGAAAAGGAAGTCTAAGAGAAAATTTGGCCACAGACAAGGAGAAAAATCTTACTAAATTCTTCATTATCCAGAGGGCAGAGAGAACTTCCATTTTCAAGGTCCAACTGGAAACATTTGATTCAGTGTTGGGATAGAATAATGACCATGTCAAATTATATTAGAGTGCCTTACCATAGCAATTTGCACTCTAAATGTACATGGCAAAACTTGAAGTATCAAAAAATGCACCAGGGAACAACTTGTTTGCAAAGTTTATGGTTTGAAATACTCTATTTACATTCTTATTTATATACTTTGGTTTATAAATGATCGGCTCTGACTTTAAAATGTTCCATGAATACAAGTCCTTCATACAACAAATACTATGACAATATCTAATTTATTGTATATATCAGTTATCTGTAGTCATGTACACAGATACTGTTGAATGTGCTCTAGGGAAAACTTGTGTCATCTACCCAGAAGAACTACCCTTAGTACAAAGCACATCCATCATACCTGAACAGACACTGAAAATGAAGGACTAAATGAAGGAAAATGAAAATGAAAGACACTGAGTGGGACCTCTTATTTTCTGAGCTCTGCTAGCAGCTTGTGTTCCTGTTTCTATTTCTAGTATTTCTATTTCTGTTAGCTTTTTAACTTTTTAATTTTTGGATTGTTTATTGATTTGTTTTAAACTGTTTTTAGTATTTAATTGATTTTAATGTTTCGGTTTTGTTTGTTGTGAACCACCCTGAGACCTTGGGTTGGGGCGGTATAAAAATGTGCTAAATAAATAAATAGTACAGCTGCTTACAGATCACATTTACAAATGGAACCGTTTTAAAACTGTGACAATTACAATCTCATTTCTGATGTTAAACCATGACAAATCAAGAAGAGGCTTTACACCAAAATCAGTGGCACAAAAATTAGAGGTGTTAAACCAATGTGAATTTAGAATTTATTTCCCTAAATCAGAACAAGAAATAAGCCCTATGTACATGTTATGTTCAGCACTCATATGAGTATACAGTGTACATAGGTATAGTTATTCACATGTTATTCTGAACACAGCTACAGAAGTACACTTTACCATGCATTTGAGAGGCCTGTACTTAGGTTCACTTTTAAATTGAATGCAGGTACAGTCATTCACACAAACACATACATCTGTATACTTGTATAACTTATCTGTACACTCATGTAATGTATGAATAGGGCAATACATATAAAGAAGAGGCTTGTTGGATACTACACTGGTTCTGCAAAAGTATTATCTCCACCCCCAATTGCCTAACATTTTATAAAACCACTAGTATCTTTCAGCCCGTTAAATTAACAGGCGTTAGTAGCCTTCTCCGCCCTCCCCCACCGCTTCCTCCCGGCCAGACCTACCGCCTCCTCCGGCCGGGGCCGGCGCCATCTGGGGCTGCTGCCGCCTCGCCCGGCTTCCCCTGCCGCCTCCTCGCTTTGCCCGGCCGTCCGGCGGCGGCCGTTTGTCCTCGGCGTGGCTGCCCAGCGGCGGCCGCTCCTCGGCCTGCCGCTGCTCTTCCTCCCGCCCGGGCCCACCGCCTCCTCCGGCCGGGGCCGCCGCCATCCGGGGCCACTGCCACCTCGCCCAGCTTCCCCCGCTGCCTCCTCGCTTTGCCCGGCCGTCCGGCGTCGGCAGAGGCCGCTTGTCCCTGGTACGGCCGCCCAGTGGCGGCGGCTTCTCCTCGGCCTGCCGCTGCTCCTCCCCCTGCCTGGCGTCAGCGGTGGCCGCTTCTCCTTGGCCTGCGGCTTCTCCACCACCCGGTCAACATGGCGGCCGGCGCCTGCGTCCATGTCTCCCTCGCTGTGTTCTGCGCACGTGCACCACGCATGCGCAGAACACCCGAAAAAGACACGGACGCAGACACCAAGCATCTTATTATATAAGATGGCTTACAAACTATGTGTTGGATCTCCTATTATGTGGGTTAGTACCTTGAGTAATTATTTAGAAACATAAAGGCGAAATAGAAGTTTCATAGTAAACAGGCTCCCATTTCCATACGGGCGGGGGCAGGCGGGTGGAATGGTTTAGACAATTGTATTTCTCCAAGTTACAGATCTGTACTACAAGCTGAGACCTGTGAAAACTCCACAGGTGATGGGAAGCATTGGGTGTTTGTTCACAAGATGCACATCCTCTCAGCCCATCCCTTAGGGGTGTGCACGGAACCGCCAACTGCGGTCTGGCACTGGGGTGGGGGGTACCTTTAAGAGCGGCGGGAGGGTTTACTTACCCCTCCTGCCGCTTTCCCGCTTGGCACCATAATGTTTAGAGTAATTGGGGCGGCAGGACAACTCCCTGCTGCCCCTTCCCCGACGTTGCTTAAAAAAAACTCCCAGCAGTCCTTTGCGCGTGCACTTGAAGAGGGGAGGCAGATGTCCCTCAGATTCCCCCTCCCCCCATTTTTCTGTAAGGGCAGAGTTTTTCCTCTTACTAGGAAGAGAGACTTGTCCCCATTGAGGCTCCTGAGGAGTCTGGGCTCAGATACACTGCTTTGTAAATATAAGGAACTAGCAAGTGAGGCCTGTTGTTGACCAGGAAAAGTCATTTTGTGTAGATTACACTGCTAGGAAAAAATAAAGACATAAAACCCAAGAGGCCCTCTAATATCACAGGGGCAATGTTTGGGGAAACCGCAACACTGGAGTGTTTGACCTAACCCCCTCCCCCAAATAGGGTTAGGTTCCTTAGCTAAGCAATCCACTCTCATGGCAAGCATGGATGGAACAGCCTGTGCAGGGAGAGTGGCTATTTAAACTTTAGATCTCTCTGAGAATCAGCTGAGACGTGTGGGGAGGTGTAACGCTGAAACAGCCACTCTCCCCGCTTCTCAGAGGATACGCAGGGAAGCTTAAAGAAGTGGCGCAAGAGGTGAGAGAGGGTGGACGGAAGAGCCTGCACATCTCAAGCCGCTGCTTTAAATCTCCCTGTGCACCAGCTGAGAAGCGGGGAGAGTGGCTATCTCAACTGCCTATCAATTTAGTTGGTTTAAAAAAAAAAAGATAAAATAAAATAAAATAAAATTGTGAATAGCATAAACTACTTCCTTCCCCACAATAACTAAACTGGTAAACAGGGAAGAGGCCCACAAATGGGCGAAAGTGCTATTTGGGGGCAACCTGTTTATGTCATATAATTTTTTATTAATGCCCTTCCAAAATGGAAGTAAAGTAACAGTTTGGAATGTGTAGGATTTCAGCTGCAAACATGCATTTTATTGAATTGCCACCATATGTGATAATTTTGAATCACAGTAAATAAATAAATAAATAAATAAATAAATAAATAAATATTATTATTGCATTTATATCCCGCTCTTCCTCCAAGGAGCCCAGAGCGGTGTACTACATCCTTGAGTTTCTCTTTCACAACAACCCTGTGAATTAGGTTAGGCTGAGAGAGAAGTGACTGGCCCAGAGTCACTCAGCTAGTATTATGGCTGAATGGGGATTTGAACTTGGGTCTCCCCGGTCCTAGTCCAGCACTCTAACCACTACACCACGCTGGCTCTCTGAATCTGAATTTGAATCTGAAGAAGATCTTTTGTTTCTCTTGGGGATGATGCCTTGGAATTTTCTTCTAAAACATACCCCCCAAAAGCAAACCTTTCTCCCAGCATATTGCAGCATAAAAAGTAGCATATTAAGTTAATCTAAGTGGCAGGCTTGTGTATGCGAGATTTGTATCTGTAGGTAACCAGGAAGTATTATAATCAGAACTGCTTCTAAAAATAAAAAGGATTTAAATTTTCACTGAGCATATTTCGGTGTAAAAAGTAGTGCATTCAGCTAATTTCAGTGGCAGGATTGTGTATGCAAAATTTGTAGCAAGCATGACTTGTACCCTTAGCTAAGCAGGGTCCACCCTGGTTGCATTTGAATGGGAGACTACATGTGAGCACTGTAAGATATTCTGGAGCCACTCTGGGAAGAGCATCTGGGTTCCAAGTTCCCTCCCTGGCATCCAAGATAGGGCTGAGCGAGATTCCTGCCTGCAACTTGGAGAAGCCGCTGCCAGTCTGTGTAGACAATACTAAGCTGGATAGACTAATGGTCTGACTTGGTATATGGTAGCTTCCTATGTTCCTAAGTATAACTTCAATCAGTAATTGATTGATTGATTGATTGCGGACCATAAGAAGAAGGGGCGGGGGAGAACGGTCATGGTTACAGCACCAGAAATGGCAGTAAAATACCAAACAGTAGAATTCATATTTTCCAGACATCAAAAAACGTAAGTTAACACCCATGGCCACAAAGCCATCCTTCTGTTAAACATCAGTTTACAAGTCGTTTCCTTGTTCTAACAGCAACTCACAAGAATCTCAAGGTCACTCTTGAGATTTTATCTATGGGAAGTATGACTTTATTTTGCACCAACCAACCCATTCAAAATATATAATAGATCATTATGCTTCAAAAATTAGTACCGCCCATATATTGCTAATGTAGGAGACAGACATGGCAGAAACATCTGGCACATACTGTAAGTATGTAAGTGCCTTGAACTGTTATGCAGCATGGGGTAATTATTTAGAATAGAAGAAATATTAATGGATCATGTTTACTACTTTAGTACTAGTATTTAACTCACTACAAAACGCTTATTAAGTCCAAACCTAGATTTCCAAACTCTGTTGGAGAATATATTACAGCATGCCAAGTAAATGGTTTGATTTATTTTATTAACTACAATTACTATCAATATCAGATGAAGCCAAACACAGTGAAATAATAATGAGAGATCAGAAGTTGCATATATCAAATTCCTCAGCACAATTAAACATCAGAAGGTAAGGAATGAAAAAATAGATTAATGAAACGTACTTGATAAAAAGCAGTCCAGTTGTTATTTGATTAAAAAAAGTTAACAGTGGCGATGCTTTGACTAATTCCAAGATTCTCAAAAATGTAAAGTGACAATTGTCTTTCTGTTGCAGTGGAGGAATTCACAAGGTGACCTTGAGCAAAACAAACAGAACTCACACAAAAGATAATCTAGTCCTACTCTTGCTTAAATCATTTATCATGTTATTTTCCTGCTCTGGGGAGTCTACCATGGGAGGCTTTAAAATATGCTGTAAACTGTTATTCTTTTCCTCATTTCCTTTCACAGCCCTTTCAGGCTGTGGTTTGCCTCATTGTTATGGGAAATTTTGCAGGGGGTCTATATGATATCATTGGCTTCCTGTGTGCGATTCCTGTGGAACACCCATTTCTTTCACTGCTCAGATAGTATGACTTGAAAAATATATATCAAATCAACGTGTATCATGAGCAAAAGTGTAGGGGGGCCATAGCACAAAAGACTGATTCTGAGGAGGGGAGGTTTGATGCACAGGTGGTGACATATTGGAGCATCAGTCCCCCAAAGCCATTGCCACCCCACCCCGCTTTCCATAACTGAACGCACCTTTGCAACTTGAGTGCTGGTCATTGCCCTTTACACGACTTTTGCTTTCTTTTTAAAAAATTGACCAATTTTATCACTATCACAATCTTTAACCTCATGCCTTGAAAACAGCCACACGTATCCTTCATTCACTGTAAAGCAAAATCATTAACGCACCTCTTTTTAATGTACAGGGGGAGGGGAATGACTGCATATTCTCTTATCTGTATAAATGTGGGACTGAATTTGCAATGCTGCGGAAGTCGGATAAACCAGAAATATACTCATTTAACAAAACAAGCAGAAAGAAAAGGAGAGAGAAAGGAGAGAGAAAAATGTACAGCTTTGATGAAATAGCTTTGCACACTAGTGTGAACGCAAGGGGAATGCACATCAAAAAGTGGTGCTATACTCACTCCATTCTGGAAGATCACTTGCCATTCCACATGAGGTTCAATGTGGAAGCACATGAAAGGAAAACTAGGGGGGTGGTCTTCTTCATCTAGAAGTTCCCTTAACTCATTTACCTCCCAGAGAAAGATTATGAGAGTCTTCCTAGTTAAAGCAGTTTGTTCTGCCTCCGTTAATTTTGGGGAGGCAAATTTCTGTCTGTCTTAGGGAGGCTATATAGTAGGCATATTTAAGAGCCTCTGCATAACACACTCCATTCCAATGTTTTTATTTCCAATTATAAAGTAAACAAAGGCAAAATTAAGAAGAGCCATTGGAACACATCTGTTGTATTCCCCAAGGGAACGCACTCTTTTTACTCCCCCATCCCCAACTCCTTGGCAATTGGCCTCAGAAAACTCTCAAGACTGCATTTTGAAAAGCAGTTTGCAGGTTAAATGGGAGAACTGCTTAAAAGGAAACTGTAGCTGGTGCAAATATGCTATCTACCCTGATTAAAATTAAGTCTTAGATTACGCACAGAGCAGTTTAAAATTGCAACTGGTGACTCTGTACACAGTGGCTGTAAACAGTGGCTGCAACCCTGAAGAGTGCAGTACCTTGCAGTCTGTTTCTTATTTAGTAGTCTGCCCTGTTAAATCTCTAAATAACTTTTTAAATTAAAAGTTTAAATTTAAACAAGTTTAAACAGCAGCAGGCTTTGGTGAAGCAGCCTCTAAACTAAAACCACACAACGCTGACCAAATCTTGTAATTCAGCATATCATTGCACATGAACAACTCACCTTGCTGGACTGCAGTGTCTGATTTCGTTTCAGACAGTAATGGAATGGAATGGAATTAGTAAGGACAAAACAGTAAAACATATTCATTGGTAACATTTGTATCAGTTATTGCAAATCTCAAATACTACTACTATGGATATTTATATACAGTAAATACTTGGGTGTCTTCATTTATGACAGATCCATCCTAAATTTTGTATAATTTTATACTGACAAGATTATGGTGACCATAGGGCAATTCCAAGGGTAACTCAATCAGGCATGTCACCACTATTTAAGTGACCATAGACATAAGCAAATTTTCAAATTGATTTTATATATACTCACAAGAGAACATCTACTATAAGGTGATATTTTAAAAAATCATTTAATAATATAAATACTGTATTAAACAAGCAAAGTACATTGGAAACGAAATCAGATTTTTGGACATTATTTCTGAATCTGTCACTGATCTATTTTGAACATTTTAGACATCTATAATATTTAACGGTTTGTTAAAAAAATATAGCCTTTTATTTCTTTGTTTTCTCTCTCTATAAACAGTAGGATTCTCTGCTCATCTCCCACCATGGTTCGGTTCCTTAGGAGCACTAACATATTTCTGCCCTGAGCCCTTTTTGTCAGGGCAGTATAGAAATCGAATGAATGAATGAATGGATGAATGAATGAATGAATAAATAAATAAATAATAAAAACAACATCAATAAAATAAACCATCTGCTGTATATGGATGATCTGAAGTTGTATGGAAAGTCCCAGTCAGAAATCGAATCACTGCTAAACACTGTCTGCATATTCATCAGCGATATAGCAATGGAGTTTGGACTTGACAAGTGTGCTGCATTAATAATGAACAGAGGAAATATAACAAAAACAGAAGGAATAGAACTGCCCAATGGAAGCAACATCAAGAACCTGGAAGAGAAAGAACATTACAAATACTTGAGCATTCTTCAGGCTGATAACATCAAACACACCAAAGTTAAAAGAAAAATTGGAAGTGAATACATCAGGAGAGTTAGAAAAATCCTAAAGTCCAAACTCAATGGCGGAAACACCATACAAACCATAAACACCTGGGCTATACCTGTTATCAGATACACTGCAGGAATAATAGACTCTACCCAGGCAGAGCTAGAGACGCTAGATCGTAAGACTAGGAAAATCATGACCATCAATCATGCTCTGCACCCCTGCAGTGATGTAGATAGGCTATACCTCCCTCGCAGCTCAGGTGGAAGAGGAATGCTGCAAGTCCATCAAACAGTAGAGGAGGAGAAAAGAGACCTTGAAGAATATATCAAGGACAGTGAAGAAGATGCAATACCACGGGATAGCAGAATAGAAGAAAAAGAAATGGAAAAAATCACAAAATACAAAAATTTACAAATTGAAATTGAAAGGCTGTGGCAGAAAAAGACCAAAATAATCCCAGTGGTAATTGGCACCCTAGGAGCAATTCCAAAAGAACTTGAAGAGCACCTCAACACCATGGGGGCCACAGATATCACCATCAACCAATTAAAAAAAAAACTTTACTGGGAACAGCCTATATTCTGAGATGATATCTATAACAGCAACAATACTGATAATAAAATTCAGCCATCCCAGGTCCTTGGGAAGGACTTGATGTCTGGATAAAACAAACCAGTCAATAACAACTGTCTGACTGTGTAAATAAATAATAATAAAAAATTCAGCCATCCCAAGTCCTTGAGAAGGACTTGATGTGTGGATAAAACAAACCAGTCAATAACACCTGTCTGGCTGTGTAAACAAGAAATAATAATTGAAGAATATATAAAGGACAGTGAAGAAGAGGCACTTCAAATGGTCAATAATGAGAAATTATTAAACAACAATGAAACAAAGCAGGCCTACAAGAAAGAACGTCAAGAACCGAGAAGAAAAATGGAAAAACAAGCCACTGCATGGTCAAAATTTGCACAATATAACCGGAAAATCAGACATCAGCAAGACCTGGCAATGGCTTAAGAATGGCAACTTGAAGAAAGTAACAGAAGGTTTAGTACTGGCCGCACAAGAACAGGCACTAAGAACAAATGCAATAAGAGCAAAAGTAGAAAAATCAACCACAAACAGCAAGTGCCGCCTCTGTAAAGAAGCAGATGAAACAGCGGACCACCTAATCAGCTGTTGTAAAAAGATCGCACAGACTGACTATAAACAAAGGCATGATAAGGTAGCAGGGATGATATACTGGAACATCTGCAAAAAATACAAGCTACCTGTAGCCAAAGATTGGTGGGACCATAAAATTGAAAAAGTTGTCGGAAATGAAGATGCAAAAATATTATGGGACTTCCGACTACAAACAGACAAACATCTGCCACACAATACATCAGATATAACTGTAGTCGAGAAGAAAGAAAAACAAGTTAAAATAATCGACATAGCAATACCAGGGGATAGCAGAATAGAAGAAAAAGAAATAGAAAAAAATCACAAGATACAAAGATCTACAAATTGAAATTGAAAGGCTGTGGCAGAAAAAGACCAAAATAACCTCAGTGGTAATTGGTGCCCTCGGTGCAATTCCAAAAGACCTTGAAGAGCACCTCAGCACCATAGGGGCCACAGAAATCACCATCAGCCAATTACAAAAAGCAGCTTTACTGGGAACAGCCTATATTCTGCAACGATATCTATAATAACAACAGCAACAACATTGATAATACAATAAATTCAGCCATCCCAGGTCCTTGGGAAGGACTCGATGTCTGGATAAAACAAACCAGTCAATAACACCTGTCTGACTGTGTAAATAAATAAATAAATAAATAATATTTGGCTACACATGGCTGCCATTTTGAAAGGTGTGCCTGCTCACGACAATCTCTGTGACTGAAAGGGGACAATTGTGGCAGAAGCTATTATGGTGTAGCTGGGACTTAGCCCCTTAACATGCCTTGGGAGCAATTTCAGGAGTTTGGATCCTTGGTGGCTGCAGAGTTTCCCATGTCAACAGACACCAAACTCTTTCTACAGAGTAAGAGGGCTCAAGAGGACAAGGAAGAGAAGAGGGGATGGCAAAGATCCAGATAGATGAAGCAACCAGTGTGGTACAGTGGTTAGATGGTGGACTAGGGCCAAGGAGACCAGAGTTCAAATCCTCATTTGAACTTCCACAAGTAAGCAAGATGGGGAAATGTTGCTGACCACACAAATGGCCATGATGCATGTGGGGAGGCCACCTGTGTGCCGGTGTCACGAGCAGGCTGCTGGGGGAGAGTATTAATGTATTAAACATTTGTACACTGCCTACTACAAAAGTCTCAAGGCGGTTAACAAAGACGTAAAAACAGCCAGAATTTTAAAACAAAGATTAAAACATAGACAGAATTCATTAAAAAACTTTTTAAAGCAAAGAAAGCGTAAACAATCAACTTACAGTAGGAGATATTTCTCTTGCCAGTGGGTATAATAAGAACTTTATAATTTAAAAATAAAAATAAAAAGTGGTAACATGCTTGATTCTGTTACCCATGGAATTGCCCCATATAGAGGTGCTTTCATGTGCTCCCCACAGAAATTGTTTCCATGTGGCAAGGCATTTGTGTGTACTATTCCACGATGTGGACTGTGCTATTTCTTTTCTTTATTGTGAGGTCCGGAGGTGGAATGGAGGAAATAATCTGATGGGATAGACAATGCACACAACCCCTCTACCTGGAGACAGTCAACACAGGGAGCAATGTAATGTGGCTGCCATGAGGTGGTCGTATCATGTGCAATGACCCTTCGATTTCCTATTTTGTATTACATCCTGTATTAAATTGATATGGAACTTAAACTTAGGCAAACTGCCAAGAAGGAAAATACTTTGCAAGTGCAGCAGTCTATATATTTCCTTTAAAACAATTTCCATCCCATAGCAACAAGTTATTCCCAGTAGAGAATGCCAACTTAATTTTCATTTAGTTGGAGACACGTTTTGGCCTACTGCCATAACAGCTTCACCTGAGGTGCTTAATAATCTCTCAGAAACTCACAGCCTGTCATATTTTAATGCTTCAGCATAAAAAACCACTGTCTTTTGAATGACCATATTGTCAGCGCAAGTGGATTAATCTTAAATCAGCAGCACATATGAAGGGGAACTGGACAAAAAAACACATACCCCTGAAACTGCAAATTATGCAATCATATAATCTACTTTAAATGAAGACATAATGGCAAACTAAGCAGTAGCAATAAATGAAAATCGTACCTCAAAACTAAGCTTGTCAGCTTATTAAAGATTTATCATCTTGCTTTTAATCGATTGACTGAATTCAAATCTATATCTATCTATAAATAGAAGTGTCTTATGAAATACATGTATGTATTTTATAAAACATCAATGCCTTTTGGAAATTCTCAAAAAAAGAGGACAATTTCTTTTAAGCATTAAATGACTTAAAATGTAACCATACATTCTTTTAAAGGAAAGCATTAATTAATACTACTTCTTCCATCAAATTCAGGAACAAATATTTTAAATATTTTAAAATGCCAGTCAGAGGGACCCCTCTAATATCTACAAGGGGAGAAGAGAGCTGGCAAACCTGCATGGTGGATCCATCTTCAACAGCAAAAAAGCCAGTCATTTTTGCTTCATTTTAGCTGCAACTTACCCAGGAGAAAACCTTGAGTTTGGCTTTATTTGGTTCGTGCTTATAATTCTATTTAAAACACATGAGCCAACAGCTCTAATTTTAATAGAAATCTTGGTCAGAAATACACACGGAACCCTGGGTTCACATCATTAACAAACTAAGAGGAGCTATGATAATGGGCATGATCCAGCTGAGCACAGGCACCCATGCAGAAGAATTTCACAAGGCTCAATAGAGCTCACTAAAACAAACACATCAGTGAGCATGGGCAGTACAAAGATCCTACAGGGTAGGGGAGATCCATGCACATCTCTCCTATCCAGCCAGCCACCCCGTCCAAGCAAATTATGTGCTCCACTGAAGTGAGCAATTGTATCTATACTTCTGATTAAATATATGAAATAATCACCATTTTGCTCATATGACCCGAAGATGCATTTCATGACTAGATTTCTTAGTCTTATCTGTCTAGAATTATATTTAATTCATATATTTAATCAGGGTTGTGTTATATGAAATAGCAGAATCATACAACCTTGAATACTTAATGAAGCTAAAATTCCAGATGAGGAAAGCAGAGGTCTTTGACGAAAGACAAACCCTAGAAATTAGGGGTGTGCACAAAACCGATTCTAGTGGCTCAGTTCAAATTCGAGCCGAATTCCAACCAGACTGCTGGACCTAAGCCAGTTCAAGTAGAACCAGCCCCCTGGTTCAGTCCTAGGGCTGAACCAGGCTGAACCAGTTCAGAACTTGTTCGATTCGGCTTGAGAGGCATGCTTGTAAAGGGGAATCCAGCAGGGCCGGACTGGGGGCACTGAGAGGGCGCCAGAATGTATGTGGGGAGGGCACCAGGTTTTGAGCAGAATAGGTAATTAAGGGTGAGAGTTGGGGCGCAGGGGCACCGCGTGGGTAGGGCGCACCGGGAATATGCCCTGTTGACCTAATGGCCAGTCCGAGCCTGGAATCCAGCAAGGCTTCCCCTTTACAAGCAAAGGGGGAAACCCTGCCTTTAAAATATTCCTAAGGGGTGTTGGTGTTTGCTTCTCTGCTCAGGAATAAAAGGGGATGAATGAAAGAGAAAGGGCCTGAGAATACAGCAGACAAGAAAGGACCAAGCAATAGAGAAGAGATGTCAGCAGCAAGGGCAAATTGTTCAGCAGGCATGAGATGTGGATGAATGAGCAGCACAGCTAGTCAGGACCTGAAGGGGTACTAGAGGGAAAGGGAAATGGGTGCACATGTTGGTCCATAGAAGCCACAGGAGCAGGTAATCTAGCTAAGTACTAGAAGAGGGGAGGGGTGCTATTGCAATTTTGACTAGGATGTTACTCCTTACTCAAGTTTATCCTGCACTGAACTATCAGCATCATGAATATAAGTATGTATGACAGCTATCACTAGCAAGTTAGACTACCTTAATAGTAAATAAAAATTCTTTCTTGCTTTCTCATCCAATTCCCCTGGAACATTTTCTAACACATTTTATTATTTCTTTACATTGTCCTAACAATCCCTTGTAGAAAAATGCTGAGTAGAGCTGGCCCCTCTATTAAAATGAGCAGGGAAGCATGCAGGTGTAAGAGTTACATGCATTGCAGCATATATAGGGCTCTACATTTTTGTTTCATTAATTTCTGAATTAGTTTTCTGACTCCTTGCATACTTAGAATTCTACTCTTCATGTAAGAATTATACTTTTAAAAAATAATTCTTCCTAGAAAAAGATGACTTCTTCATAAATAAAAACTTCCACATGCTTTTAAATATATATTTCCCCAATTTTAAATTGTATGCTAAGGCCACATGTTCCATTGAGGCTTCATTGCAAGTTGCATCCTAGGCTGTATTTTAATATAAGGTGAAGGTTCCTTGAAAACCAATATTTCTGAACTTCTAAACATGTCACTTCAGAGACTAATCTCTGACAGAAGTAAGATCTGGCATGAAACTAATTTTAGATTATTCACTCTTCACAATATTGCAATACCTAGTAATTTAAAATAACTGCACTTAGAACTTTGCAGAAACTAGGTTTACTCAAAAACAAACAAAAAGAATAATTTACAAATTAAAAGGAAATAATATTTACAAGAAAAAACTTTTGTGTCTTTCCAAAAACAGACAGAAAATACTGTTTTATTTCCCAAAAGAATTATGCTATTTTATAAAGAAAAATTATAGCTGCCACAAATTGCTCTCAACAATTCTAAAGCTTCTTCATTTGACCACTTGAAAATCAAAGTTCTTTAACATTATAAATATAGCTTCTTATAACTCTGTTATTACGTACCGTGTATGGGGAAAGGGGGCCAATCTTGTGGCTATAGCGCCGAATGGCCTCTCTGATGTGGGCAGGCTGGATGGCATCACTCTGAGTCTCTACACCACAAGCTGCAGTGCTCTGCAACAGAGAAACACAAATGCGACGACTAAATCAAAAGCACACAACAAGCATACAGTGCGTTAATGAAGAAAATAAACTTTTGCAAAATGGGCTGGTTCCTTTTTTTCTCCTAGGACACAACGGTTGCTATGTACTACATAATAAAAAACAAAACCTGAAACCTATTAACATTTCTGCCTCTCCCTAACAGATCAAGAGAGCACTACTACATTTGCCCTTAACACAGAAGAACAAATGCCCAAATCCAGAAGACCAAGTCTTAAATATATCCGAAGACTACACAATGCTTGCTGCTAAAAACAAGGGATAACTTCCTTGCAATACCTTCCAGAAGTTAGAAAGTTGTGCTGGTGCAAGAAGCTGCAGATGCTCTTAGAACAAGGCATAGGAAGGGCGCCCTGCCCAAGCCCAGCACAGCATCCCCCCAGTGGCTCCTGGTGGTCTACCACTGGTCTACCTTATATTTCATTTTAGACTGTGAGCCTTGTGCGGACAATGAACCAGCTTATTCCTTATTGATCTTACTATGTGAAGCGCTTTGGAAACCTTTGTTGGAAAGCTGTATAGAAGTAGAAGAAGTGGTAGTAGTCATCATCTAACCCTTTCTCCATTTTTGCTCTGAGACAATATAACAAACACAATATAACAAACAACATATATAACAAAAGAAATACAGCCCAGTTCTATTTTTGTCACATATCATAATTCTTTGGCAACTAAGCCTCCTTACATGAAAATGTGGTTTGAAAAACTGCACATTCTTCCATTTTTCTATCTTCATTTTCCTCCCTTTTCTCTGTTGTGATGATTTTAGACTGTGCACTTCTTGGGGCAGGGGCCTGTCTTCTCATTCTCTGCATACAGCACATACATGGCACATCATCCATTTGACTCATAACATTGTGTCCTACATAGCTGATGTGTTGCACTTGCTGTGATGTCATTTGTGCGCAACCCCGGATGAGACTCAGAAAGTTTAATTTCTACGATGTTTTGGCTGTGATCACTGACTAGTTGAGATCTCAGTTGACACTCCCTGCAGTCAGGTCCGTTTGCTTACAAATGTTCAACACTGCCAAAAAAATCAATAGCTAGCGTGATGTACCTGTTGTGCCAAGCTCACATCTATTTATCTTGCACAAAGGCTGGTAGGATTCCACCAGAGGAGATTCTTGTTGTTTATTCAGCAATATTTGCTCCTAGACATGGACCATTTATCTTTAATTTTGTGACTTTTATAGCATTCCATATTCAAGCAGGATTTCTTTTCAGGCTGGAAAGTCTTAACTCCTAACAACTCCATGGTTAAGCCTTGAAAAGGAGGAGTTAGGATTCTGAAATACATGTTACTTTGTCAGATGGTTGTACAGCTCTCGAAAGCAACTATGTGTCACAGGAAAGAAACCTGCATGTAAGACTAGGCCGAGGGAAGGGAAGAAGAGCCTCTTCCAGGCATCTGATGGATTCCTAGGAGAAGTGTCAGTGGCCAGGAATCCTGAAGATATGCTTCCCTTGTATTAAGAGGATTCACAGCCACAGGTAGTTTTATTAAGAAACATCTAACCAACCAACCAAAGTATGTATTGTTGGTATGAGTGTCATATATTTGCTATCCATGGCTTGTGTACTTAATACTGTCAATTAAAAAGATATACTGAACCTATTCACATTGGCAACATAGAGTTCAGCATGCTTATGCCCACTGCAATCTTAATTCTTAATTAATTCTTAATTCTACTGGAGGTCGCAGTTTCTGCTATTGGGGGTCACAGAAATTTTCTGCTACTGGGGGTCGCAGTTTCTCTCCTACAGCACAAGTTCCACTTTTCATGTATGTTAATTCGTCATTTTCAAAACACCTTTTGTTAATAAACAAAATACCAGCCAAAACTGTACAGTTTTGTAATCCAGGAACAACACACAGTTTGCTGGTGGTGGACAAACGTTAAGTCCTAGGGAAGACTGATTTTGGTATTTTTTTCTTAGTATTAAATTATCCTGTTACCTTCCAGTGAGGATGAGGGGTATGTGTGTGGATTTTCAGAGTTTACCCCTTCCTCTTTTACATTTATGGAAGTCTAATGTTAATGTGGATAATTTGCTCTGCTGTCATTAAACTCAAATTGGGAGCTGAAGCTTCTGTTTAAGTTCAGCTTTAAATTTACTACCCATTCTGTATTTCTACTAAGCTATGAAATGGATTCTTTTAAAATGCTTATGGACAGCTATACAATCTGACTTAACCAATCTTGCTAATGAGGCTGCCAGTTTTGATAGCCATACAGTGGGCCAGTCAAAGTGTCACAACAGCTTAGGTGCATAATGAAGAATGCTGTTCATACTGCTTTAGGGCTTGGTCAAGCAGAAAATATTTGGATTTCCCATTCCCTTTACGGATATCAGTCAGCAAAGGAAGAGTACTCTGCAACACTACCGCTGAATAGACGCAGCATATGTACATGTTTCAAGCTCTGAGTGTTTGCTGCTTCGAAAAATAAAGCAGATCTTTAATCAGGCCTACTTCTAGACAAATGATTAAAAGGTTTTGGGCACTCCTCCTGACCTGAAGTGAGATTTTCATTGGTAAACAGGTATGTGATTTGAAGTCAGTTTTTTTAAAAAAAACAACAACAACAACCTCTTTTCTCATATATGTTTATGACAAACTGAGATCTTAAAGTTCAGTGAGTCGCATGACCTCTATGTGAGCTGAAGAAACTACCCCTAAGATTACATATTTCATATGGTAATGTGATCTTGGGATGATCAGTATGTAACAGACTCACTAATACCATGACACAGAAAATAAAAGAAAACCAACATTTTCCAGGATGCAGAACGCAAGTAACTGAGCATTCTAGGACATGTTCACAACATCATTTTACATGATTAAAAAGTTAACTAAAAAGAATGACAATGAGCCCTCTGATAAGTAAAATAGTAAATCTCCAGAGCATCTTAAACTTCTGTTCAAAATTATACTTTTTGCATAATAGAAGCAAATGTTTATTACCATCATTCTCCCATTTTCAGTCTGAATAAGCACAATTCATTACACCATCTATGGACTACCATCTTTACATGGCTTCTGCAAAGCAAAGTACTGACTCATCAGCCTTTTGGAATTCTTTGAGGGTGTCAACATTTGAATCGGGGCAATCAAGTAAACTTTACATGCTTAATTTCTCAAAAAGATTTTGACAAAGTCCCTTACTAAAGACTTCTGAGTCAATCTTTGGATAAAAGGGAGGCTCCTCCTATGGATTATCTACCAGCTCAGGAACAGATAGGTGAGAGTAAGAGCAGGTAGACTATTTTGACACTGGAGAGAAGAAGTGGGTCCTACAAGTATCTGAATAAGGGAGAGGGCTCCAGAAGTGGCAAAACTAGCAAATGACACCAAATTATTAGGGCAGTGAAAAGCTAAGCAGATTGCAAAGAACTCCTAAAGGATATCTCCAGACATGGAGAATAAGCAACAAAATGGTAAATTAGGTTCAACAGAAGTCAGTGCAAACTGACACACACTGGGGCAAAAAATTTCTTTGTACACTTTGACTGTGACAAACCTGAAAAGGGATCTCATGGTTGTCACATACAGTTCAATGAAAACATCCACTCAGGATACCACAGGTGTGAAATCCTTAGACTCTAAGGTGGGACACACTTGGAATGCTGTGTACAAGTTGATACCATCCCAGACCATTATAGCTGGGAAACGTACGGGAAGAGGCAACCAAAACGATCAGGGAACTCCTCCACTTAGGAGAAAAAACTAAGGCATCTGGGTATTTAGAAAAAAACCCAAGTACTAAGGGTGTACATGATACAGGTTTATAAAAACAATGTTAGTGCAGACAAAGTGGACAGAAACTAGTTTTTCTTCCTCCCTCATATTGTTAGAACTCAATGTCATTCGATGAAATTGCCTGGACCTAGATTCAGAGCACACACAAAAAAGTACTTTTACACAAAATGAACAATTAATTTAGGGAATTCATGTCACAAGGTGTTGTGATGGCCACTAGCTTAGATAGCTTTAAAGATGTATTAGACAAATTCTTGGAGGACAGATCTACCAATTAGTAGTAACCTCCAGGTTCTGAGGCAGTATGCTTGTGAATTCCAGTTGTTGGGAAGCAACAGCAGGAGAGAGCTGTTGTCTTCATGCCCTGCTTGTGGCCTTCCCAGGGGCATCAGGTTGGCCACAATCAGGAAAAGGATGCTAGGTTACATGAACCTTTGGTACAATTCAGCAGGATTCTTCTCAAATGGGGTTAATTTTTTAATTTAATTTAATTTAAATAAAGATTCAGTTAATGCATGAGTCAAAATAGCAATGCTGCTGCTTCCAAAAGGATTCTAAGTGTAGAATAAAGTGATCACCTGTAATATGATGCCTCCATTACTAATGGCAAAACATCAGTGTTTTCCAGTATTGAGAAATGTTATTTTTTCCATATAAATTTGGAACTGCAGACCATGCCATCACAAAAGCTCAAGTGGAAAGTAGTTGTTTTTAAGCACTGTACAGAATACAGTCCTTAAGAAGCTGAAATTCTTTCCCCCCTGCACTGTATTCTTAAACCTACTTTCTTCTTCTTCCGTGGTTTGGCTTTGGAGGAGTCTTGACCAATGCTGCCATTCCCCATGGCTCCAGACTGAGTTTTCCCAGGGTGTTGTGGGCCTGTTGCTGGAGGTGTGGGTGTAGGCGGTGGCGTGTTTTCAGGAGAATCGGGACTGGTCTTCATATTTGGAGTCTGCCCTAAAACATGCGTCTAGAAAGGATCAAACAAAACAAACAGTGGTTGTTGACCTATGACTGCTCTTCTTCATCCCGTTTTATCCATAACCTTACAAGATAGGTCAGGTTGATAGATAGTGGTGACTGGCTCAAGGTTACTGTCACTTAGAGTTAAGAAAATACCGTACTAAACTGTCCAATTTATGCATCATTCTCTATAAGTCTGTGCCTGCATAGGCCAATCTGACTGAAGTAATCAAACTAATTTTATCTCACCCCATGTTAATCATTGTCCTCTCAGCAAGTTATGCAGAGAGTGTAGAATAACCCTACAAGGAGTTGGGTGGGTAGAAATTAGAAATTTCACTCAGTGCCCTACTCAGATCTACCCCCCCTGCCCCCCGACATGAATCCTCTTCAACCCAACAGGAGGTGGAAGCAACTGATTGACTGATTTTAGGCAATATTTACCTGTAGTTCCAGTGGTAAAGTTGGAGTAGCAACACACACACACACACACACACACTTAAATCAGTTTATCAAGTGGCCCTCTTGGAGTAAGGACCCTCCTAAGAACCTCAGGGGGACACTTGGTAAACTGGGTTAGATGGATATGCTCCAGCTTTACTGCTGGGACTAATTCTACCCTAAAATGCACACAAAAATCAGCGACCTGAACCCAGCCTTCCCACATACTAATCTAACATTATCAATTATACATTAAAGTGATCTGTCCCTTTAAAGAGGTACCCACTTTCTCTGCCAACATTAACTGCAAACAGAACTGCAGTTTGCATTGTCAAGGGAGAGATTACGTGCTCTTCCTCATGAGTAGACACACTCATGAAATCTGCTACTTCATGGATCAGGCTACAGATCTTCCCTGCAAACAGATTTTCTGGAAATTGGCTTGTTGTGTACCTTCCTCCAATTTAGTTTTGCTTGAGAGGAAGGGACTATAGCTTGATCTCTTTTTTCCTTCCTCAATCTACTGTGGGGAAGGATGGCAGGCTGGAGCTCTTCCCTACCAATACATCTTCTCAACTCCACAACATAATGCAGTTAATTCCTAGGTTACTCTTTAACCTAATTCCTAGGTTACTCTGTACTGCACCAAAACAAAACACACTCATGAGGGCACAGGTGGACACAAAAGGCAGGTTTCTAACCTGTAATCGAAGTTCTATGAGTGGTCATTGTACAATCACACCACAGGGTTCTGAATCTTGACTCTAGACTAGAGCTTTTACTCAGTCTCTTTGGTACAAACCCTGTACCCTAGGTAGCACTCACTCAGGTGGGAGGGGTTTATGCTGAAATCTCTTCTGTTCAAGCTAAATAACTAGCTAAAAAGTTACAGCAGGGAGGAAGGAGGGTCATGAGATTCCACACATGAACACTTGGAAGAACTTTCCTGTGCATTTACAGTGCTGGCTAAGTAGCAAGTTGACTTACCAGGATGGAGGGTGTAGTCATGTCAAGGAATCTGTAGATGAGAGACGTTTTACCACAAAAGTGCCTCCAGACATGAGGATCAATTTCTATGTGCTTGTGTATGAACTTGTGGTGATCAAGGCCCCAAACCATTTTATGGCCTTTTCCTAAACATGAAAGGCACTTACCATGGCAATCAGAAATGGGAAGTTTACCACCAAAAAGTGTACATGTTTTGATTAAGACTTTTGCTGCCCTAAGCTTTGGGCTGTAGACTTGGAGGATGATTTAAAGGGGGGGGGGAGGTAGTGCAAGGAAAAATAAAATCATCAAAATTAAGTATTAGAAAATTAAAAGACAGAGAAAAAAGAAGAACAAAATAAGAGTGAGGTAAGATGTGCTAAGATTTGGAGATTTCCCTGAAAGAGGAGAAGATTCTTTGTGAGACAACCAGTGACACTGAGGGAGAGTTGACCTGTGAGGTCAATGAAGAATTCAGGGAGCTTTGGCATGAACCATTCTTACATGAGTGAGTGCCACGTAGAGGACAGGTTTGTACCAAAGAGACTGAGGTAAAGCTCTAGAAGATTCTTGAGTCAAGGCACTGTGTAGACACAGAAACCAGCAGTGTGAATGCATAGATGGAGAGGCAACACTCCTGAACACATGGGAGCATGGTATAGGAAACAGTTTCAATTATTTTTGGGTTTTTGCTGTTTTTCCCCACTTTCCCCCACCTTTTTGGTCCATTCCGCAACCTAACCCCTCCTTTCCCCATAGGCACAATGCCTGGTGACTGGGGGTTTCATTCCGCATAGTAGTAGGGGAGGAACGGAACCCCCACGAGTAACAAAGTCTGCCTGTATAGGTGTTCGGGGTTTTTGCTTGTTTATTTCTGAAAATAATTAGAATGATACTGTCTCGTTCTATTTTGTTGTCACAACTATGTAAATATATTCATTTATTTAAAATATTTCTATACCACCCAAAACTTGAGTCTCTGGGCAGTAAACAATTAAAGTAATTGAAAACATCAAATCAATTAACAATTAAAATCATTGGAAAACATTGAAAACATTGAAAACCCAATATTTAAAATACTAATAACTATAAATCTAATTAAAAGCCTGGGCGAATAAATGTGTCTTCAGTGCCTTTTTGAAAGTTGCCAGAGATGGGGAGGCTCTTATTTCAATAGGGAGCGCATTCCAAAGTCCAGGGGCAGCAACAGAGAAGGGCCGTTCTTGAGTAGCTCTCAAACGAGTTGGCAGCAACTGCAGACGAACCTCTCCAGATGATCTTAACAGGTGGTGGGGCTCATGGCGAAGAAGACGTTCTCTTAAATACCCAGGGCCTAAGCTTTTGGTCTATTTTCTTTTTGGAGGTTGATGACTGAAAAAAAGTTTGAACTGAACTATATAAAATATTGTTCATTTTTATACATATCCTTATGGGGAACATATTTACCTCAGTAGGATTGCGATACTGAATGAATGTGGCAGATATTGCATGACTGAAAGGATCACCAGCTTTGGGAGCCATGTCTTGCTTGACCAAAAGAGCCAGGTCCACCAGCTAAGGAAACAAAGGCAATTAAAAACCAAGGTTCAAAGAGCCAGAATTTACTTGTTTAGCTACTTCATTAGCAAGGATGTGTACCACAAGATCATGTCATCTTTTAAAGTTTATATTTCAATTTACTTCTGGAAAACATTTCAGCTTATTATGTAATGTGTGTTTGGACAGGTCTGGAACTGTGCCTTTCACATGTAGATCGTTAAGTTTTCAAGTGATTTTTCAATTATGGCATAGGATCATTGGTGAACTGAACATACCTTGCTCCATATGCCCTTGCTATGAGACTATAGTATCAGTGTTACTTCAGTTTTTTTTCATCAGTGAGTGAAATGAGTTTTGTATTGGTAAGCATTTTCAAGGTAGTGTGTGCACATGTGCATTATGTGGCACTATAGATACAACTCACTCTCTGTCTCTCTCTGGAAAAAGGAAAGAAGTGTATTTTATCATTCTATTATATTTATAAAATTGTATTTTTACTTTCTTTCACTTCACATTTAATTATAATATTTTTAATATAGTGCTTTTGTTTACGATCCTATACCAATTCATCTGACTGGGAGTAAACCCCATTGAACTCGATGGGACTTACTTTTTAGAGTAGCCAGTATAGGATTGTTCTGAATGAATGAATAGAATTTTATTGATTATTCAAACAACCATATCAAACCACTTGGATTTAAAAGCAAGGTAGAAGTAAAGCAGAAAGATTTAAACCTAAAAGGGAGCATATACGAAGACCATGAGTCTAAAAACAAGACAATCATAAAACAAGGATATTTCAAATGAAAAACCATGTATGCAATATGAATCACAGAAATTCAGGGGTCTAGACCAACCTGCAACTAAAGCTGCATGTGAGAGATCAAACATGATTTGTTTTGACACGTGAAGGGCATGTAGAAGCAAAACACTATATGAATCGCATAGATTTTTTAGTTTATAATGTTTAGCTACTCCACTCGTTTCATAACTAAAATGAGGATTTCATTCTCCTTTGTCTCCCGCACTCAGTACCCCACACAATTCAGAGCCAGTGGTATAGTGGTTAGAGTGCAATTGTGTGGATGCCAGACGACTTTTTTAAAGAATAAATAAATAAATAGATAGATAGATAGATAGATAGATAGATAGATAGATAGATAGAGGTGCTGGTACTCTTAAATAACAGCCACATATATTGATTCCTATGCATCTCCCGGGGGTGTGTGTGTGTGCTACACACAGCTTGCCTACCCAAAATGATCAAATTGCACAAACCAGACTATGGCAGTACTCTATAAGCACAGCAGTAAATTCACCTTTATCCCTTACTAATACTTAAAATATTTCATAATAAAAAGTCTGAAATATTTGTTTTTATTTCTACGAAAAAATTCTGAACATACTTCCTAATGACCTGTAGATACTGTGGAAATTTTGAACTGACAATCCTGCCACTTACATTAGCTGAATGCACTACAGTTACCCATGCCTTAGTCATGTCACAGCTGGATTACTGTAATGTGCTCTACGTGGGGCTTCCCTTGAAGAATATTTTGAAACTGCAGCTAGTGCAAAATGCAGCAGCTAGGATTTTATCTGGAGCTGCCCGTTGGGATCACATCACACCCATTTTGAAAGAGCTGCACTGGCTGCCAGTTTGTTTCCGGTACATGGAACAGCACATGGAACAATCATGTTTTCCAAATGTCACAAGAGAATCCAGAATCAAATCTAGTACTGTTAATATAATAAATATAATCTGCCCAAATACCGTGAAATTGTGATTCTATCCTCACAGCCTGCAGTAATCTGATCCTATTAGTGATCTTTTCTAAAAGCACAATTGACCACACCTCATTATACCATTGCTCAGTTGTTAATATATCCAAATATTTCCATTGTTGAACAATTTGTGTTTTTGCTGCCAGGATTAAAAAAATTACAAGTTCTTTATTTTATAACTTGGCATTATTTCCTACAAAAATATGTAATAACCCTAATTCCGGAGAATGCTCAACATTTTGTTTCATTATAATTCTTATTTCTCCAAATATTTTCTGCCAAAAACATAACACCTTTTCACAGGGCCACCACATATGAAAAAATATTCCCTTCTGCTTACACCACCTCCAACACCAGGATATACCGAGAGAAAAGTTGAATAATTTAAAAAAAACACTTTAAAGAAGAAATTCTGGGTATAATCATCATCACATTATTATTAACATCATGTTATTGTTCTCAACATATTTTTAACACTGCATAATCAGACCAAGAACTCCAAAACAACATGCCCCAAAGCAGGTCCCCTCCTCCCAACCCCTAGAAAGTGGTGCCTGCCCAGGGGCCTGATTCATCCTCTTCTCCTCCCTATCTCCCTTCCCTTCTAACTAAACAAAGAGGCACATTTTAAAAGTGGTGGTTCTCTTATATTTAGCAGGGGGAGAGCAACTGGCCCTGTCCAGCCCCAGCACAGCATTCCTCCAGTGGCTATTGCTGGTAGATTGTGAGCCCTTTGGGAGCAGAGAGCATATGTATGTATGTATGTGTAAACCACTTTGGGAAGTTGGGTTGAAAAGCGGTATATAAATATTCATCGTATTCATATCGCCTTCCCTTCCCTCTTAAGTGAATCCCTCTTTTGTCATTCATGACAACTCAGTCCTTGTTGTTCTGCCTTAGAGTCCGTCATCCTCTAAAAGGAGAAATGCTGGAGTTGGGTAGGCTCCTGTAGAGGAGCACGGATGGGAGCTGTTGCAATGGGGAGAAGAATCCCGGCACAGAGTGGTGGGCTGTGCTTTGAGGACTGAGGAGGAGCACTGGTCTGGTGCCGTGGCCGGGGGGCAGGAAGGAGGAACCGGCCAGCCAGGCTGATTCAGAAGAGCCGGGGGGAGGGGTTGGGGGTCAGCAGTGCCCAGGGGCCAAACACACAGAGGCAGGCTAAGCTGAGCTCTCCAGACCTAGACAGTCAGCCTCGCTCCGTCCAGCTCACCTTGGCCAAGTTGCCACACTTTGCCTCGTTGTGCTTGTGCCGTGCGTGCTGCAGCTGACTGGGAGGCAGTCTGCTGCTGCACACGCCATACACATGAGCTCGGAGCTGGCAGAAGGCAGGAGCAGTAACCACTGCATTGCTGCCACTTGCTCATGAGGAGTAACCACTGTTGTCTACAGCCTGGCAGGCGAATGGAGGAGCAGGAAGAAGCCAGCAGGATGACATGCTTTGCCTTCTGCTGTGCTGCTGCCAAAGACAGAGCGAAGACAATAACCGGCTTTTGTTGCAGCACAGGGTGAAAGGCCGCGTGGCTGCTAAAATTAACTTAGCAGAGGACTAGACCGTTGTGGGCAGGGGCACAGCCACGTACCTTAGAGGGAACAGTGCATAGCATCATTCTACACTTCACAGTATAGCACAAAATAAATGAAAGGTCAAATATATGGCACAACAAAAATCATATGGTACGCAAAAAGAAAATTTCTGGGGTGGGGGAATGTATCACAAGAGTAAACATATTCTCACATTATTTGATCTGTACAGCACACTAATGTACCTGTGCTACTGTCTCATAGGCTAAATAAGCCAAAATTTCCATGGCGATTGCATTTGGTTTTATTTCCATGCTGCTACAGTCCAACCAGTCTCGGAACTTTGACGCTTTCTTGGCTGTACAAAAAAATACACAAAAGAATTGTAACATTAACATCATATTTGTTTTCTCTTGTGGCTAGTTATATATATGTAGCAAAAGCTAATAACTGTTCCATAAAATGGCAACTACTTATACTCTGGATCCTGAACATCTGGTGGGCCATTGTGTGAAACAGGATGCTGGACTAGATTGGCCTTCTTGGGCTTGATCCAGCAGGGCTGTTCTTATACTAGCTGTGATCCAGAGTAAACCAATATCATGCGCTAACAGCTAATCAGAGTTACTATCATGCAGGGGCTGAAAGAAGTCTCCAACTTTGGCATGAACCCACTAGATGGCCTTAGGCAAACCTCAGACTTCCTTTCACTATTGCCTGAAAAATACAAGGATAAAATAGTTGTTGTAAGCATGACTGAGATAATGCATAAAGTACTTCGAACAGTCTGGAGTGCTGTATTTGATGGGCTGAATCCAAACAAGGTTAATCAAGACTAAATCACATTTAAGTTTAAATATGTTGTAATGAACTCCCTTCAACTTTAGTAGGACTTAGTAGTGACAATCTTGAAGAAGCAAGATAGAAAAAGTATTGGTGCTTTTGAACTTTGGTGCTGGAGAAGACCTTTGAGGACACCATGGACAGCCAGGAAAACAAATGGGTCACAGAAGAAATCAATCCAGAATTTTCACTCGAGGCACAAATGACCAGGCTCAAACTATCATACTTCAGACACATTTTGTGAAAACCCAGCTCCCTTGAGAAGTCCATAATGCCGGGAAAAGTTGAAGGAAAGAGAAGAAGAGGACAACCAGCAGTAAGGTGGACGGACTCGATTACAACAGCAATGAATGCACCACTGAGACACCTTAAAGGCCAAGTTGAAGACAGATCAACCTGGAGAGAATTGATCTATGTGGTTGCTAACTTAGCAATGCTAAGAGTCGACACTGACTTGACGGAACTCAATCAATCAATCAATCAATCAATACTAACTTTATCAGGATCAGGGACAGCTCCCCCATGAGACCAGGTGGTATGTTTGGGCATCCCCCCTGCAGGTGTCACCTCACCTGTCTGCTGCCACCACCCCAGCCTCAACTCTGCTGCCATTGCCCAAGCTCCAGTCTTTCCCCACTTTGTCGCTTGGCCCTCTTACCACCCTCTGCCTCCTTCACCGGCCCAGGCAATGCCCTCCCTTCTTCACCCTCACTGCCAGTCTCAGCTGCTGGGGCACTGTGTCACTGGTGGCTGTTTTCATGGCATGAGGCAGCATGAATATGCTTCCAGCAGAGCTCACTGGCCTCTCCTCTGCTCTGCTGTGCCAACCTTCCTCTCTGCCTTTCTTTCTCACTTTCTCTTCCCTCCAACACCAGACTTGTCTGCCTGTCTCTTGACATGACTGGTGTTGGAAGCAGGCGGGGGGAAAGCATGCAAGAGAGCATGCACAAAGTGCTGCTTTCTCTTTGCCTCAGTTGCTGAGCTAGCACCAGCAACCTCCCTCTCTCCTGCCATCTCTTTCCCCCAGCACCAAACCTGTCTGGAGACAAGCAGCTCACCTCCAGAGCAGCAGTGCCACCGCAGAAGCAGCAGGAATGATCATGGTGCACTTGCTTGCTGGCAGGCCTGAATGACCAGTAGGGTGCAGCAGAAGAATGCTTGCCAGGGGAGCAACAGAAGCAGCACTTGCACTGGCTCACTGCCTACCCACATGGCTGTCAGGCCAACGCAGCAGCAAGAATGGTGGCGATAGCGGCATCTCCCCACCCGCATACTCAGGGCAGGAACAGTGTCTCTGTCTATCTCCACGGGCATCACAGTTAAGCCTGGCTGCTAGGGAGTGAAAGCAGCAGCAGCAGCAGCAGCAGCAGCAGCAGCAGCAGCAACACTGTACCCCAACCGTGCTGCAGTGTGGATCACTTGGTGACCCAAGCCCAGCTTGAGCCTCACCCTGTCCAGCAGCAGGTAAGAGTTGGGGGTGGAAGTGGGTGGGGAGAGAAGAGTGACTGAGCGCATGTAGCTAGATGGGCGGATGGGGTTGGATGGCTTGATGGAAGGTACTTGCATGCAGCAGGGTGAGAGCTGCATCTGTAGGGCCGGCTGGCAAGTGTGGCTGGCTGGCTGGCTAGCAGGTATATGCGGATGGGTGGATGACCTCTTGGCTGGATGCCAGGTGCATGCAAACAGCTGGATGCAAAGAGTGCATGGGTAGATGACTGGAGGAAGGTGTGTGTGGCTGGGTATGTGCATGGATGTGAGGTGGGTGCATTTGGATGAACTGAAGGTGTAATTGTGTGCATGCAGCGGCGTGCGGGGGGTACCTCATGCAGCAATGATTGATACTGAAATTGGGTAGCTTACAAGCACAGCCTTATCTGTGTCTGTATAATGTCAGAGCTTAACCACCAAATATTGCTGGTTTATATTTTGCAATAACAGTAAAGTGACACTATGAGGCTGTTCTCACGAGCAGCCAAGACTAGGGAGCTAAGCCCAGGCTTGGATGCCTGTGAAAACCACCAGGAGCTGCAGCAAACCCGCTTAGGGAGCCTGCCAGTTAGCTGAGGTTAAGGGCGTGAGCACACCCTTAACCCAGGCTAAGAACCCGTGGGTCAGGGCCGGCTGCTCCTAGATGGTGCAGACACAGAAGGAGGCTCCCGGCTGTTGCCGGGGCGATCCCCACAATGCACCATGCATTGAGTGGTGCATTGTGGGATTTCTGGGGGCTGGGATGACACATCCCAGCCCCCGAACCTCTGCACTCCCTGAGGCCCAGCAGTGGTTCGTCTTGACATGCAATCCGCGTGACCAGCAACTCTTCTGGATTGTCTGCAGGGAAGGGAAGCTGCTGTGGCCTCCTCTGCCACCCGCCCTCAAGCACACTCCTGGGGTCGTGAGAAAGGGCTCTAGGGATATTACGGCTACTACTACCATGAATATTCATATACCGCTCTTGAGTCAAAGTTCTCAAAGGGATTTACATAGAAAATAAACAATACATCAATAAGGTGGTCTCCTGTCTCTAAAGTGTTCACAACCTAAAAGGAAACATACAGGTAGACACCTGCAACAGCCAATGGAGGGATGCTGTGTTGGGGCTGGATAGGGCCAGTTGCTCTCCCTCTGCTAAATATAAGAGAATCACCACTTTCAAAGGTGTCTCTTTGTTCAGTTAGCAGAGGTATATTGCACTCAAGACTATGTGCAAACATACCTGTCCTGTAAGTTTTAAGATTAACTTAACTTTCCCCATTTGCATTATTAAGCACCATTTAATGGTAGAAGTATGAAAATGGGTTTCATGTTACAGGTTTCTGCTTTTCATTGGTTTTGAATGTTCTCTGATATCCATTTATCTGATTTGTGGTTTGCCACACTTCCTTAAGTGTTGTACTATGTATAGATTTTGAGCTCTTTGTCATGCATTCCCGGATTGTCTCTTGTACTAATAACCCTCAGCGTCAGAAGTTCCTGTTTGTAAAAATGTGTATTTCCCCCTCCAAATTGTCTTCATACTTATTTCTTAATATGGTGCCTGTGTAATATATGTGTCTGTTGGCAGAGCTGCCAGACCTTAGGATGTGGTGGCCACTTCTGGGGCAATACTTCAGAACACTAATCCTTTTGGGATGCCCCCTTCGGGTGACTGTAATGGTGAGGGCTTTCCATCTTTCTTCTTTTTTTCTGGGTGAGGGGAGGAAGAACTATGGGGTGGTAACAGTGAAGTGACACTTTGTATGTTGCTGTTAGGCCAACTAGCTTAACAACAGGCCTGCTAAACTTGGCAAAGAGGCACCTTTTAACGTGGTGATTCTCTTTATTTAGCAGGGGGAGAGTAACTGGCTGTATCCACACGCAGCACAGTATCTCCAGTGACTGTTGCTGGTGTCTATCTTTTGTTCCTTTTTAGATTGTGAACCCTATGGGGACAGGGATCCATCTTATTTATTTGTTATTTCTCTGTGTAAACCACCAGCCATTTCTGGAAGGGCAGTATCGAAATTGAATTAATAATAATAATAATAATAATAATAATAATAATAAATAAAATGAAGATGCAAAAATATTATGGGGCTTCCGACTACAAACAGACAAACATCTGCCACACAATACATCAGATATAACTGTAGTCGAGAAGAAAGAAAAACAAGTTAAAATAATCAACATAGCAATACCAGGGGATAGCAGAATAGAAGAAAAAGAAATAGAAAAAAACCACCAAATACAAAGATCTACAAATTGAAATTGAAAGGCTGTGGCAGAAGAAGACCAAAATAATTCCAGTGGTAATTGGTGCCCTGGGTGCAATTCCAAAACACCTTGAAGAGTACCTCAACACCATGGGGCCACAGAAATCACCATCAACCAATTACAAAAAGCAACTTTACTGGGAACAGCCTATATTCTGCGATGATATCTATAATAATAACAGCAACAACATTGATAATACAATAAATTCAGCCATCCTAGGTCCTTGGGAAGGACTCAATGTCTGGATAAAACAAACCAGTCAATAACACCTGTCTGACTGTGTAAACAAGAAATAATAATAATAGCAAGGCTGTGCCCTCTGTTTTTTGTAATCACCACGACTCCACTTTCACAAATACTAAACAAAACAACCCTCGGATACCAAACATCTAAAACATCAAGTATAATAAACCATCTGCTGTACATGGACGATCTGAAGTTGTATGGAAAGTCCCAGTCAGAAATTGAATCACTGCTACACTGTCCATATATTCAGTAGCGATATAGCAATGGAGTTTGGACTAGACAAGTGTGCTGCATTAATAATGAACAGAGGGAAAATAGAATAGAGAAAGAACCTTACAAATACTTGGGCATTCTCCAGGCTGATAACATCGCACACACTGAAGTTAAAAGAAAAATTGGAAGTGAATACATCAGGAGAGTTAGAAAAATCCTCAAGTCCAAACTCAATGGCGGGAACACCATACAAACCATAAACACCTGGGCTATACCTGTTATCAGATACACTGCAGAAATAATAGACTGGACCCAGGCAGAGCTAGAGACGCTAGATCGTAAGACCAGGAAAATCATGCCCATCAATCATGCTCTGCACCCCCGCAGTGATGTAGATAGGCTATACCTCCCTTGCAGCTCAGGTGGAAGAGGAATGCTTAAAGTCCATCAAACATTAGAGGAGGAAAAAAGAGGCCTTGAAGAATATATCAAGGACAGTGAAGAAGATGCACAATGAGAAATTATTAAACACCAATGAAACAACGCAGGCCTACAAGAAAGAACAAGCCAAGAATCAAGCAGGAAAATGGAAAAACAAGCCCCAGCATGGCCAATATTTGCACAATATAAGTGGAAAATCAAACATCACCAAGACCTGGCAGTGCTCAAGATAGGCAACTTGAAGAAAGAAACAAAAGGGTTTAATACTGGCCGCACAAGAACAGGCACAAAGAACAAATGCAATAAGAGCAAAAGTCAAAAAATCAACAAAAAAAAGCAAGTGCCGCCTTTGCAAAGAAGCAGATGAACCAGTGGACCACCTAATCAGCTGTTGTAAAAAGATCGCACAGAATGACTACAAACAAAGGCATGAAAAGGTGGCAGCAATGATACACTGGAACATCTGCAAAAAATACAAGCTACCTGCAGCCCAACATTGGTGAGACCATAAAATTGAAAAAGTTGTCAAAAATGAAGATGTAAAAATATCATGGGACTTTCGACTACAAACAGAAAACATCTGCCACACAATACACCAGATATAACTGTAGTCAAGAAGAAAGAAAAACCACCTCAACACCATAGGGGCCACAGAAATCACCATCAGCCAACTACAAAAATCAACTTTACTGGGAACAGCCTATATTCTGCGACAATATCTATAACAACTGACAATAAAATTCAGCCATCCCAGGTCCTTGGGAAGGACTCGATGTCTGGATAAAACAAACCAGTCAATAACATCTGTTTGACTGTGCAAACAAGAAATAATAAAAGCAGGGCTGTGGGATGGGTGATGAGAGATTGTGCAGGTGTCTCCAGGTGAGCACAAGTGCTGGTGAAATCAGCTCCTATTCAAAGGGAAGAGAAAGGTGTGCCTAGTGAAATGGGAAATCATGGATTAGGAGGGATATAATTTGGACCCTTTGTTTCTGTCCAGTTGTTGGATGATACTCACTGTTTGATTGTTTTTATTATATATTTTATTGGGTCTTTATATTGTCTATTGGGCACCTTTGGGCCACCTGGTGAATCACTGTTATATAAATAGCAATAGCAATAGCACTTACATTTATATACCGCTCTATAGCTGGAAGCTCTCTAAGCGGTTTACAATGGTTTAGCATATTGCCCCCAACATTCTGGGTACTCATTTTACCGACCTCGGAAGGATGGAAGGCTGAGTCAACCTTGAGCCCCTGGTCAGGATTGAACTTGTAACCTTCTGGTTACAGGGCGGCAGTTTTACCACTGCGCCACCAGGGGCTCTTATAAATAAATAAATGCAATAAATAAATAAATTGCAGCTGTATTCAAATAGTTAAATAATGCACTTTTAAGTTCTTTGTATCTGTGGTACATGTGGAATCTGGATTATGTAATTATCATCTGTGTTGGCCAGTATAATGTATTTATGCATTGCTTGATGGTAGGAGACTTTTAAGTACATAAAATAGCACGGGATTTTACACACACACACACACACACACACACACACACTCACTCACTCACTCACTCACTTTAAATGATGATTTTACAGTGTGACCTCAGAAACAGTATACTGACATGTGTCAGTAGTTTCTGGTTCAAGACACAATAACTTGATCCTAGTACAATGCTTTCAGGGTAACCTGAAAAAACTCAGGTCATATGCTATATATGGAATATTATTATAGAACGTTCCATGTAAAGTTGGCCAATTCAGTTATGGTATTTGACCAAAGTCCATGCCATTTTGATCCACCCTTCAGCTTTCATGTTTAAAGCACATTCTATGTAGTACTTCAAAGGTTAGCAGGTTCTTAAATCAAATTATGAAATTATAGCCACTCTCATTTTCAGATTGGCCCACTTTTTTGTTTTGTTTTATTTTGTGACTGCTACCAAGCAACTGCAGAGTCTTATAGAATAATGATACCATGCTTTTATTTTTAAAATGCTTCTCAAGTTCAAGAGTTTTCCATACCACTATTTTGCGTATTGAAGATATATACTGGTGTAGTTTTGATTATAATTATTAGGTGCAAAATGTGACTTCATCAGAAGCCTCTCAGATGTTGAAATGACTTTAATCTGAAGAATAGTATGCCTAACCATTTACAGATGTCATGTTATGGTCTGAGCTCACAAAATAGCAAAAACACCCCTTACAAATCAGCCTTCCCTACTGTTTGACATTTACAGAGGACACAATCTTGGATGTGTCATTTATTTTTAACATTGTGATTCGCAAGTGAATCAGTCATTCCTCCAAATCAAATGCTTGTTATGGAAAACAAGATAAGTGCCTTTCATTTAAAGACGCTGTTGTGGGTGCTTTCACTTATTATTGCAATGTCTTGTGCTATTTTGTCATGCTTTGTTTTCAGAGGATCTTTTAATGTGTGCACGCTCTCTCTGACTTCTAGCCCTTAAATATCATCTAACTGCTTCTGTAGCCATTTCTTTTTTGTTATGATTAAGCCCATTAATTTAGAACCATTGTAACTGACCCACAAACACATCTATTGTGCTGGTAAAGCTCTAATGCCTTCATTATGTTTGGGGGCACAACAGCGGCATGCACTGATGACTGGTGTTGCTCAAAATAAGCCCCATGGGGGAAAGCTACAAATATAAATACAGAAAATATGATATATATATATATATATGTGTGTGTGTGTGAAATTTGCTTGAAATAATTACTAAGTAATGATCAAAAACTTTGCTCATCATCTACAACTGAATTTTCTCACCTCGTGTGACACAACTCCCTAATGAGGTGAATTCATATATCTGAGAAATATGAACTTGATGTCTCCCTCAATCCCAGTTCTTCCATATCCTGGTTCAAAAAGCAGGTGGCTGACCTCTCTTCCTCTGCCCTTATCCCTTACGCAAATACCACTATTCAATTATTTTGTTCTTCTGATCGAATGGAGTAATATGGACCCAGAGCATGTTAATAACCATAGCCTATGGCTAATATCCCCTTCCTGGGCAAGCAGTTTGACTGAGAGATGGCTGACCAGCTCCACACACTCTTGGAGAAAACAGACTATCTAGATCCATTTAAGTTTGTACTGCAGGACTGGTTTTGGACTGGTTTTGCAACCACTGGCTTTGGTTGCTCTGTGGGATGACCTATGGGGGTGGGGAGAGGGAGAGCACTTTCTGGATCGGGTATGGGAGACACCACTCCAGAAGAGATCATTTGGCTTGAGGTGTCGTCACTATGCAGGTGACACTCAGTTGTATCTCTTTTTCATCAGATGCAGGTGAGGCAGTAACTGTCCTGAATCAGTGCTGGCAATGGACTGGAGGACGGTGAACAAGTTGAGCTTCAATCCAGACAAGACAGAAGTACTGTTGGTCCAGGTGAACGATTTTCAGCCTGTTCTAGATGGGGTTGCACTCCCCATGAAGCACCAGGTTCGCAGTCTGGGGGTGCTCACTGATCCAGCACTGTTACTAGAGGTTCAAGTGACCTTTGTGGCTCGGAGTGCCTTTTATCAGCTTCAGCTGATATGCCAGCTGCAACCTTACCTGGATGTAGAAACTATAGCCTGGCCACAGCTACCCATGCTCTGGTAACCTCTCATTTAGATTACTGCTATGTGTTGTACATGGCGCTGCCTTTGAAAATGGTCTGGAAACTGCAGTTGGTCCAAAATAGGGCTGCAAGACTATTAACTGGGGCTGGGCATTTTGATCATATCATGCCAATTCTTTGTCAGCTGTACTGGCTTTCCAGTCCATTTGATAGAGGTCTATAAAACCACATGTGGTGTGGAGAAAGTGGATAGAGATCATTTTTTCTCCCTCTCACATAACACTACAACACTACATGAAATTGATTGCCAGGAATTTAGGATCAGCAAACAGAGGTACTTTTTCACACAACACATAATCAGCTTGTGGAATTCTCTGCCACAAGATGTGATGACAGCCAACAACCTGGATGGCTTTAAGAGGGGTTTGGATAACTTCATGGAGGAGAGGTCTATTGATGGCTACTAGTTGAAGGGCTGTAGGCCACCTCCAGCCTCATGGGTGGGGTGCCTCTGGGTACCGGTTGCGGGCGAGTAACAGCAGGAGAGAGGGCATGCCCTCAACTCCTGCCTGTGGCTTCCAGCAGCATCTGGTGGGCCACTGTGCGAAACGGGATGCTGGACTAGATGGGCCTTGGGCCTGATCCAGCAAGGCTGTTCTTATGTTTCCAGGCTCAATTCAAAGTGCTAGTTTTAACCTTTAAAGCTCTAAATGGCTTGGGGCTGGGTTACCTGTGAGAGCACTTTGCCCCAAATGTCCTGACCTGGATCCTGAGATCTTCTTCAAAGGCCTTGCTCCAAGTGCTACCGCCAAACGAGGAGAGGTGGGTAGCGACTAGGGAGAGGGAATTTTCAGTAGTGGCATTCGGTTTATGGAACAGCCTCCCCAACGAGGCTCCCCTGGCATTGTCACTCTGTTCTTCTGGATGCCTATTCTTCTGGGAAGAAGAAAGAAGGAACAGCTTGGGTGGGGCACTGACTGTGCTGTCTTTCCCTCTGCCCCACCTTTCCTCAGGTGTGTAGGATCTCCTTGGGCTGTTGCTGCTGCTGTGGCTGGGGGCTCTACTGCTATATAGGGCAAGCTGGCCCAAGGGCGCGAGCTGAAGGGTGAGCGCACAAGGGCTCTCGTCGTTGTGGCTCTCAGCCGTGGGGCGAGCTGCCTGGGGCCCAGAAGACCTTTCTCCTTTTGCCCCCAAGATCCTTCTTCCTGCAATCAAGAAGCCAGCAAGAGATTGCACAAGTCTGGTTCTGGTTTTTATTAAGCCAAGAAGCTGTGGTGGGTTAGTCTGGGGAGATGTGTCTGGGAAAGCGAAAAACTGGGTACGGAGTGGGGGCAGCAATATCACAGGTAGCGGGAAGAGGGAGGTATGGCGGTGGGAGTTGGGCAGGCCGTTACAGGGGAAAACGGTCCAGGCAATTGAGGCCTGTTCCTTTTTCTGGCCCCTCTCCCAACCCTCTGACCCCAGGGAGCTCTGAGAACACTCCCTCGAGGATTAGGGTGCTGCTGCTGAATGCCAGGTCAGTTAATGCAAAAACTTCTCTCATCCATGATTTGATTGTGGATGAGCGTGCAGACCTGGTATGTGTGACGGAGACCTGGTTGGATGCGCTGGGCGGTGTTGGTCTCTCTCAGCTCTGTCCTCCAGGTTTCCAGATCGTGCAGCAGCCCCGCCTCGAGGGTCGGGGAGGAGGCGTTGCAGTCATCTTTCGAGAGACCCTCTCCATTTCCAGGTGCCCGGTCAGGCAATCTCAGAATTTTGAGTGTTTGTCCTTGAGGGTGGGCCTCCGAGATAGGCTGGGGATTCTGCTGGTGTACCGACCACCCCGCTGCACTTCAGTCTCCCTACCTGAGCTGGCGGGGGTGGTCTCGGAGGTAGCCTTGGGTTCACCCAGGCTTATTGTTTTGGGGGATTTCAATGTCCACGCTGAGGCCCCCCTAGTGGGTGCGGCTCAGGATTTCATGGCCTCCATGGTAACCATGGGCCTGTCTCAATTGGTATCGGGTCCTACCCACGTGGCGGGACACACTCTGGATCTGGTTTTTGCCGACCGGGAAATAAATGATCTGGAGGTGGGGGAATTTGAGATCACTCCCTTGTCATGGACAGATCATCATCTGGTGGGGTTTAGTTTGACTGCTCCGTCTGCCCTCTGCAGGGGTGGTGGGCCGATTAGGATGGTCCGCCCCCGGAGGCTTATGGATCCGCTTGGATTCCAGATGGCCCTCGGGTAGTTTCCAGTGTTCAGAGCTGGTGACCCTGTCGAGGCCCTGGTTGATCTCTGGAATGGAGAGATGGCCCGGGCTGTTGACACGGTTGCTTCTAAACGCCCTTGCTCCTAAATTGAATCCGGATAAGACGGAGGTACTGTTGGTCAATAGGAGAGCCAATCGGGATGAGGAGATTTTACTGGTTCTGGATGGGGTTGCACTCCCCTTGAAGGAACAAGTACGCAGCTTGGGGGTACTACTGGACCCGGCTCTGCTTTTGGAAGCTCAGGTGGAGGCGGTGGCCAGGGGTGCCTTTGCACGGCTTCGACTAGTGCGCCAGCTGCGTCCCTTTCTCGAGAAGGCAGATCTGGCCACGGTTACCCATGCCTTAGTCACGTCGCGGCTGGATTACTGTAACGCGCTCTATGTGGGGCTGCCCTTGAAGAATATCCGGAAACTGCAGCTAGTGCAAAACGCGGCAGCGAGGGTTTTATCCGGAGCTGCCCGTTGGGAGTACATCACCACCATTCTGAAAAAGAGTTGCACTGGCTGCCGGGTTCGTTTCCGGGTCCAATTCAAGGTGCTGGTTTTGACCTTTAAAGCCCTTAATGGTTTGGGCCTGGGCTATTTGAGGGACCGCCTGCTCCCAAGGGTTGCTGCCCGCTTGACGAGGACATCTGAGGGGGCCCTGCTCCAGGTACCGACAATGAGAGAGGCCCGGCTGTCGTGTACTCGGGACAGGGCCTTCTCTGTTGCTGCTCCCAGACTTTGGAATGCTCTCCCAGTGGCCATTCGCTCCTCGGACTCCATCACGGCTTTTTGAAAGCTTGTTAAAACTTGGCTTTTCCCCCAGGCTTTTACATAATCGTTTTTACTGCTGCTTCTGTGTGTTTTTACTTCTTGTATTGTTTTTATGCCTGTGTTTTATATGTTTTTATATTTTTTAGCTTGATGTTTTTATTGCCTTTTTATTGTATGTTTTAACTTTTGTAAACCGCCTTGGGGTTGTCTTTTAACGAAAGGCGATATATAAATGTAACAATTAAAAAAAATGCCAGGTGAAGACCTTCCTGTCACCCAGGCCTTTTAAAATGGATTTTTAAAATAGGTTTTAAAAATGTTTCTAACATGTTTTTGTATTGTATTTTGAATTTGCATTTTATTGTAATTTTTGTTTTGTGTGTTTTAATTGCATATTTTATTCTATGTTTTAAATTGCAAGCCACTCGGAGAACAATTTGTTATGGCTAATAAATAAAGTAGTAATAGTAGTTGTTGTTGCTGTTGCTGTTATTGCTGCTCATGGGGACCCTAAATCACACCACACCTCAGCTGCATTCCCCCCCACTGCAACTCATCTTGGTGAGCTGCCATCCCTACTTCCCCTGTCTTGCTTGGAAATCTAGTGCAAGGAGGGTTATCTCTTTTTTTAATTTAAAAAATCATAAACTCATAAACATAGATGAATTTATTTGTCAATGTATTGACTTTTTTTTTTTTTTAAAGGAAATGGCTTAAGTGCAAAACTACTTCAAGAATTGAAGGACAGGTTTCTTAATGACATTATGGAGGTTAACCAATCAAGGCCATGACACAGCTAGCTTATCCAGGAAAACTGCAGAACCATTTTGGCGGGGTGCTCAACTCCAGAGAGGAACTGGTACATTTGGATTTAATGTAGAGAGGGAACTTCCAGAGCAGCTCAACTGCTCTGAAGGTTTTACACCTTTCTTCAGTTGAAGCAGAGGCAGTAAAGCTCCATAGGCAAGGTCCGCACTCTGAACGAAGCTGAGTGCACACCACAGAACCCACTCTAGAACAGTCTGCAGCATAATGGGTTTCCCTGGCAGAGGTGCATCAACAGACAAATCAAAGGGTGCCTTGAATGTAAACTGACTGAAAACTACTGATAATGTTGCTCTCTTGACAACATTTATTAGGCAAAGAGAGTGAGCTTTGACTCCTATGATGTTATAACACTACAGTGGTCCCTCGACTTACGTATTTAATCCATTCCGAACGCACGTTCGGAGGTCGAAATTTTCGTAAGTCGAAGTGCGCACCATGGAAGTCTGGAAACATTCGTAAGTCGAGGAAACCACATCTAAAAATTCGTAGGTCGAGTAAGCTGAATCTAAACCGGCAACTACTTCCGGTCTTTTTTGTCGCTCGTAACTCGAAAACATCGGATGTCGAGTAGTTCGTAGGTCGAGGGATTACTGTATCTGAATGATTCACCTTTGAATTTTTCATTTGCCAGTAAGTTCTGTCTGTATAGCTAATCACAATTATGAGACACATTTGAGAGCATCACAAAATAGTCTATGCAGAGCCTAACTTCCATAATTTTGTATAATGATATGCAGTATTATACGGTAAATAACACAGTAAATATTATTTAGGGAAGGAGCTAAGCAGTATAGCAGCAATAATCCTAAGCACACTGCAGGTGGTGGTGGTGGTGGTATCTTTGGAGGGAGGAGCAAGGTGAATTTTTCCCACAAATATATAACATTTCCCACAGGATGGAATGAAAGTCACCGGGATTTGTGTGGGAAAATGTAACATCAAACCACAAATACCGTCGAACTACTAACTCCACTGACCTAATGCAATTCTAACTACATGGAAGACAAATATGGTCAGTTACTGGGATCACACCCATCCCTATGTCCACCAGATATTCATGCACTAGACATCCTATTCAGAAAGGGGTTCTGTACTTGATTGCTGTCCCTCAAAATCTGGAGCGCTCTCTCTCTCTCATTTAAGAAAGAAAATATAGTTGAAATTTAAAAAGCTGCAAGGGGCGGTGGGATTTTGAGCAATATCCCCTTCCCTTTGCCTCTAGAATTATCTCCCTGAGGGCCCATCACCCTCAGAAATATAGTTTCAGCATGAACAAGTGACTGCAGAGGGAAGGAGATATTCCTCAAAATCTCCCCTCCTCTTTTGCACAATGGAAAAACCTGGTACATCCGGAGAGGGCTAGTCTGGATGTTGGCCAATGAGTTTTAAAACTGAACTTTTAACATCTGAAGAAGAGCATTTTTACATTAGCTTTTAAAATAGTTTTACATTAGCTTTTAAAATAGTTTTTATGTTTATATTTAGTCTTTAGATGTAAACTATGTTAATTTGTCTGCAGAGGGAAAGGGAGATTGCCAAAAACTCTCACACGCCCCCATCCCCACACCACATGCAACAGAAAACACTGGCATATTGGTGGAGGGCTAGTCTGAATGTTGGCCATTGTTTTTAACCCCCTTTGCTAGGTGCTACTGAGGCTAGAAATAAGAACTTACTGATCTGGGAACTGCTGCCTCAAGTGGTAAGCCACCAAGGCCATAGAGTAAGAGCATTCCCTAGATAATATATGGTTTCTCGGCTCCAGAGTGACATTACCCATCCAGGCTGGTCACTGGTTCACCTTACCAGAAAGAACTACTTTCTCTGGGCTAAAACACTGCTGGGACAAGAAGTGATTCTACTTATTTAGCAGGGGGAGAGCCAGCGTGGTGTAGTGGTTAGAGTGCTGGACTAGGACTGGGGAGACCTGAGTTCAAATCCCCACTCAGCCAGGATACTTGCTGGGTGACTCTGGGCCAGTCACTTCTCTCTCAGCCTAACCTACTTCACAGGGTTGTTGTGAGGAGAAACTTAAGGATGTAGTACACTGCTCTGGGCTCTTTGGAGAAAGAGCGGGATATAAAATGTGATAATAATAATAAATAATAATAACTAGACCCATCCATCCCTAGCACAGCATCCCTCCAGTGGCTGTTGCTGGTCTCTATCTTATGTGTCTTTTTAAAGATTGTGAAATCTTTGGGGATAAGGGAACCATTTTATTTATTTCTAAGCCAGCCACTTTGGGAACTTTGGTTGAAAAGTGGCATATAAATATTCATCATATTCACAGGCTCTAGTTTCTTATTCTTGGCTTATTCTCTGAGCCTTGGTTCAATTCCTGGCTCCGACTTCTGCCTGAATAAAGTAAGTAAAGTTGAGCCGTCGAGTCAGTGTCTACTCCTGGCCATCACAAAGCCATGTGGCTTTCTTTGGTAGAATACAGGAGGGGTTTACCATTGCCATCTCCTGCGCAGTATGAGATGATGCCTTTCAGCATCTTCCTATATTGCTGCTGCCTGATATACATAGTCTGGGAAACATACCAGTGGAGATTCGAACCAGCAACCTCTTGCTTCCTAGGCAAGTTACTTCCTCCTGCTTTAAAACCTATGCCCCTAGCCATCAGTGAGGGCACTGCCATGGATAAAGCCACACCTGCTTTTGCAAATCATTTTCCTACAAATTCTCCATGTCCTGAGCATGAGATAAAGATTGCTTCTTCCTCCGGTATCTAAAAAGCAAAGGTTGTTCTGTGTGTGCGCATGCGCAAATACACCTAAGTACAATGCTCCACATTGAATCTAACTGGTTACAACACATTAGCTTGCCAGTTGGATCAGCATATCTAAAATCATAGTCCGATATAGCACAATTATTATGGCACACAACTTACAAAAGCTCAGCTGACGGCTTTCACAAAATTCTGCATACTGTGCTGAATCCATCATTCGTGTTTGTCTTTCTGCCCTCTAAAAAAGAAAATATAAACATGTGTTATTCATTTATTCATATACAATTCAAAATAAACAACATCTACAAAACTCTTACAACCACAGGCTTAAAAGTCCAGGTAAGCCAGTCCAGTGCAGACTCACTTTAGTCACGTAAGTTAAAACCCATTCAGGAGAGGGAGCCTTGAGCTTGAAAGGATAATCCTATATCCAGATGAGACTGAGACTGGTGTTATTCAACATTCCTTGCCTAAATTGTGTGCAACTGGTTCCACAACTATGTCATGACTCCATCACAGCAGTGTGTGGAACACCCCACTCTTTTCCCCCTACACCCACTGGCAGTACGTGCTGCTCACCAGTAACCCAAGACCCAAGAGAAGACCCTGAGGAGGAGTGGTGGGAGCAGGTAATGGGGCGAGGGGAAGGAGAGGCAGTGGACAGGCAGGCTTGGTGAGGCAGCATTTGTTGTAGTGGAAGGCAGGGGCAGCAGGGCCTGACCTTGCCTTATGGAAGAGCTGACCCTGCTGAAATGGGAATGGGGTGGGAAGAGGAAAGAATCTTAACATAGTGCCTAACTGCTTAAATTAATTTATCTTTCAGATAGCGGAGTTATGCAGCATGCTACGCAGTAAAGTGACAGTTTTTCAAAACTGTCATATACAATTCAAAATAAACAACATCTACAACATCTCTGACAATTTTTAAAAAGCATTCGAAAACTCAGCTCTTCACCCAAGCTTTTTCAGCTCCTTAAACTTTTAAGGTTTTAATTTGTAGGTGATTTTTATATTGTTAAATTGTTTTAAGTTTTTGTATATATTTCACTGTTTTATGCTATTGTTAATCTCCCAGAGACAAAAGTTTGGGTCGGTGTACAAGTTTGATAGATAGATAGATAGATAAAAATAATCTGTATGCTTTCTTTGGACCACACTGAAGGATGCAATAGATAGAAGCTGGCATTTGCAGCATAAGTGTCATTTTGAAAAAAAGTAGATAGCATTATGTGCTTCTTACAGAGTAGAACACTAAAAACAAAAAAGATCAATGCCTTAGAAGCATTTGGCTCCATCCGAAATAACTTTATCTCAACCCATTATTTGGTTTTTTCCAGCAGGTAGGAAGCAACAGGCCAAAGGGTGACTTAATTACAATCATTATTAAATAGGAGCTGTGGCAAGTTTCCTACCTCTAAATTTTGAGTAAAAATATAGGCAGCATGGCTACATACCCCCACTGTTTGACATATACATGATGAAACCTTTATTAGGGCATCATACTTTCCTAATTCTGAAGGATCCATCATTGTATGGACAGCACAATGAGTACGACATACAGCTTGCTATCCTATAAGAAAAACCATGCAATGTGTCCAATCCAGTCAATGTGCCCCATTCATATAGGTCTCCATATTACCATAGTTTCTTGTTCAAATCTTTTCTCAAAGGGAGACGCATGAATGCAAATACAAAGGAAACCCATGCCCAGGAACTATGATTGATCCCCTTTGCCATGGTAGACCCTGCCAGCCCTTCGTTGTATGTGCTTGCTTACAGTCCAGCTTACATTAAGTATTCAGTCTTTCTGTGGTTGGTACAAGGGAAGGGAATAGGAAACCCACACCCTTCTTCTGGTTCATGCACAAGATGAACAAATACGTAAGCCAGGTAACAGGTAAAAATGGTTCCTCAGAGCTCTAGAAATTTCTGCACTGTGACTATGCAAGTATTTTCCCAAATATGGGATTGCACAGAGGCTGTGAACGAAAACATCTATTGAACATGGCAGCCCTAGTTAATGTATCTGAACAAAATCTGCTTTTAATGAACAGAGAAACAAAAAAGGCACTATAACGTAGTTAAATATCACAGAGTTGAAAGTTTCATTTCAAACCCTCTAAGTCTTAAAACTTACCTCAGCACTTTCATTATGCAATTTAACTGACCTGCTCTTCTTAAATCTACTTTCAACTTAAAGTGGAAACCAAAGGAAAAAGGGCAGTAGGGCATAAACCATTTTAAAGATTAGACACACTTTGGGTTTTATGCTGAAGCTAATGAAACATTTTGTGACAGATTGATGGATGTTGTGATAAAAGTGCAGATTTGGCAATAAAGAACAGATACACAGGCAATTCTTTGTTATCTCTCACTTATCCTTGCATTATAAAGCTGAATGCTCTTTCTGTCCTATCCATTAGTTTGAATGCGTATGTAAGAAGTATCAGTCTTTGATGTCATGCAGATGGTTTATACATGCACATTGTATAACTGAATCTTTTCCACATCAGAAAAATATCATTTATTCCAAAGGCAAGATAAGATCTCAACCTGAAAAGACTCCTAGAGGAAAATGAAGCATCAGGGGATGTTTCTTTCCCTTCTCCCTGAGATTATTTCTTGTTTGTGGGAATATCCATAGGTGATTGTTTCTCTCTTAGGGAAACTGGGATGAATTCAGGAAGTTCAACCATAGCTTACTCAGCTAGGTGAGCTACAAAAAACTAGGACTCACAATCACCCTCTAGCTTTTTCATCAGGAAGATACTGCTAAAACTCCCATCCCTTCACACTTCCATCCCATTGTCTAGTATCGCCTACGAGGTCTTCAAGCATCTATCGAACATGACAGACAGATGACTCATTCTAACCTTGATGGATTTATCAAATCCTCAAGAAAGAATCCAAATACTGTATGCTAATATTTTAATATAGTAACAGTGGTAAAACTGTATGGTTGAAAACTATCCGGACTACATTTCATATAATAAATATATTTATATATCACAATAAAATTTGCAAAAGATGATCAATAAGATATCATTGAAATCGTCTGTGTGCCTGACTGGAAAGATTAAATCCGATTATTCATTTCAAAAGTGTCATGTCGATGAATGGGAGAAGTGTAGACAAATATTCCCATGTGGTTGTAGTACTGCGTTTTGATTGAAAGATGAAGTGTCAGGTATTAGTTTTGCCAATATCTGATCAGTCTTGTACTTTTGCCAAACACATTTTGACTAGAGCATGACAGATTTTTTCAGTGACAATTTTCTTTTTCAGTGACAATTGTCTGAAAAGATTCATATATCTACTAATGCTAACTGGGCAAAGAGGCACCTTTTACCGTGGTGATTCTCTTTATTTAGCAGGGGGAGAGTAACTGGCCCTATCCACCCCCAGCACAGTACCTCCAGTGACTGTTGCTGGTGTCTGTCTTATGTTTCTTTTTAGACTGTGAGCCCTTTGGGGAGAGGGAGGCATCTTCCTTCCTTCCTTCCTTCCTTCCTTCCTTCCCTGTGTAAACTGCCCTGAGCCATTTTGGGAAGGGTGGTATAGAAATGGTATAAATAATAAATAATCATAGTCTCCAGTCCCAACATGAGGATTAAACTGGCACTAGTTTCTCACTTCAGCTTTTTAAAGCACTCTCAGTCGATCCATACGTTACAAGCCTGCTGCAGCTACAACAATATTATACTAGGGCTTCCTGCAACAAACATGTAAAGTGTGGCTAAAATACTGCCATCTTTAAATACCAGTGTACATGTGGTCCTCAGATTCCAAGGCACATGGAGATTTTGATGCTCCATGTGTCCCGGGCGTAGCTGGATGGGCAGACTGGGGAAACACGAGGACTGGGGACAGAACTTTACGCTCCTTCAGATTTCCCAGGTTCAGACTGGTGTTGTGGCATATGCAGATCTGCTGCTGTGGGGAATTGTGGGAGAGAGGAGCCCCGATATCCAGCAACCCAAAGAGAGTGGGATTGCAACTTTGGGCAAAAATAAAGATGGACAAGTTCAAATGTGCAGACAGTCTGGCAGAGGGCACACTTTGAAAGTTTCCTTGTGGCAATTGCCAAGACAGGGAAATCTGTTGCCAGGCAACCTGATCCTATGGGTTTCTTGTATCGAGCAACCAGGCTGAACAGCATCTGCCAGCCAGCCCTCCATGGCATGAAACTCCATGGAATGAGAGAGGAGTCTGTGGGAGAACAGAATGTAATCACATATTATTAGTGATTCAGCTCGACACCCCTGTCCCCACAGACAGTTCTTCTCATGAGTTGTGAAGGGGTATCCCCATGGTCTCCCATGAGTGAGCAGTCCGCTCAGTAGCAGCATCAGTCTCCACCACAGATGAGGAATCACTCCTTTCATGGGGGACAATGCTGATCCTGCTGCCCGGCCCTTTTTGTGAGTAAACCTAGGGACTACACATGTTCCCCAAGAGGAAGGGGCTGGGTCCCCGTTCCCCACCACCATCACTGTGCAAAAAATAGAGCAGAGCCATTCAAGAATTCCTGGATGCGGCTGCCATTTAAACCCAACCACAGGTGGTGCCGCCCTGCCATATGTTGCCTTCTCTAATGGGATTGCCCTACTTAAGATGCCATCTCAAATACATGTGTTTGTGAACATACATCTTGTCGCTTCATTTCCAGAGAGCAAAGCACATAGTACCCATCTTGTTATACTATTCTCTTTCTCTCTAGATTGCAAGTGGGGGGAGGAACAGAGTGGGAAGAGGGCATGCCCCTGTGTGACTCTGCTGTGTGACAGGCTGCCAAGCTTGGGATGAAATGTGGCATCATCCATATTGCCAGAGAGTTGTAAGGCAACTCTGTGAAGAGCAGACACAGCTGAGAAGGTGAGCAAGCTTTTCTAAACATCTAGCCTTTCCCCCTTCAAAACAAACTAACAGGGAGATTTTCAGGGGCTGTTTCTCTTTGAGGTGTAGGTCTTAATCTCTCTCTCTCTCTTTCTCTCTCTCTCTCTGTGTGTTATTTGCTAGGGTTAGAATTTCCCAGGGCTAGGATTTGCTAGGGCTATGAAACTCCAGTGCTTTACTTTGTTGTCCCAGCCTGGAGGGAGTGGAGTCAGCTAGGGCTGGGAGAGGCCCCACATTCCTTTGACTCACATCCTGTGTCTCAGTTGAAAGGCGACTCTACATAAGAGGTGAAGGCCCGAGAATATAGCAAACAGGGATAGCAAAAAGGACGTAGGAGTTTTGCAGGAGTTTAGCGGGAAGTGTGTGGGGGAGTTTGGAACAAGGCCCTGTGATCACAAGCAACCTGGTGGAGAAGAGAATGTAAGTACAAATCCCTTCCTCATATTCCTCATATTCTTGGGAAAGGCTGTTTGGACAGATAAATAGCTGACCATTACAGCTGAGACCTATCCTTCTAATAAACTATCTAATAAACAGATAATAAACTACTTCGAATAAACTATCTCTAACTACTGTAAACAGCCAACCAAAACCAGTATGAAGATAGAAAGTCAGCAGGGGAAGGGGCACTTCCCAGTGTATTGCATAGAGTGTCACATGTATGACTATTTGCCCCGTGGGCAGAAGTAATGGATGTGTGCTCGGTGCAAGGAGCTCCTGGCTCTCAGGGAACAAATTCATTCCCTTGAGACCAAGGTGGCGGATCTGGAGAAACTCAGAGAGACAGAGAGGCATGTGGACGAGACCCTCAGGGATGTGATAGAGGCATCCCACTCCGGGGCTGGTAGCTCCTCTGCTGTCAGGGAGAATGAAGGTCTTGGGCAAGGAGGACAGCGGTCTGAGGAAGAGGGAAATGCTCCTTTAGAAGGGACACCTTCCATGGATGATGAGCCCATATCCTTTCACACAGGGGATACTCCTCTGGAGGGTGGGGGGCTCCTTGTAGTGGGTGACTCAATCATTAGAGGGATAGAGAGATGGGTTTGTGACCCATGTGTTGACTGCATGGTGACTTGACTGCCTGGTGCGAAGGTTGCGGACATCACGTAGCGTCTAGATAGGCTCTTAGGCAGTGCTGGGGAGGAGACAGCTGTCGTGGTGCACGTTCATTCATTCATTCATTCGATTTCTATACTGCCCTTCAAAAAATGGCTCAGGGCGGTATATGGCACCAACGGTGGTATATGGCACCAACGAAAGCCAGCATGGTGTAGTGGTTAGAGTGCTGGACTAGGACCGGGGAGACCTGAGTTCCATTAAACTAGTCCATTAAACTAGCTGGGTGACTCTGGGCCAGTCACTTTTCTCTCAGCCTAACCTACTTCACAGGGTTGTTGTGAAAGAGAAACTCAAGTATGTAGTACACCGCTCTGGGCTTCCTGGAGGAAGAGCGGGATATAAATTTAAAAATAACAACAATAACAACAACATGATGGGGAAATGTAGTCGGGAGGTCCTGGAAGCCAAATTTAGGCTGATAGGTAGCATTTTGTAGTTCAGGACCCCCAAGGTAGCATTCTCAGAAATGCTACCTGTCCCACACGCAGGTACAGTGAGACAGGCAAAGCTGAGGAGTCTCAATGTGTGGATGAGATCTTGGTGCCAGAAGGAAGGGTTTAGATTTGTTAGGCACTGGAATACATTTGGGGGCAAGCAAGGCCTGTATAAAAGGGATGGGCTGCACTTGAACCAAGATAGAACCAGACTGCTGGCTCTTAAAATAAAAAATGTTGCAGAGCTGCTTTTAAAATGACACCTGGGGAACAGCCGATGGGAGTTGGGCAGTATCCTGTTCAGCAAAAGCCATCCCTTAAAGTGTGCGGGTGCAAAGGATTCAGATAAAACAGAAGGGGACAGAGCAGAGCCGCATAAAGAGCAGACGGGAGCCTGTGCCAGCAGGTCAAAGAGTCAAAAGAATAGCATACACAAGGTGAGAGACTCAGCGTATAGGTGCTTATATGCCAATGCCAGAAGCCTCCGAACCAAGATGGGTGAGCTGGAGTACTTGGTTGCTAATGCAGAAATAAATATAGTGGGCATAAAAGAAACATGGTGGAATAGTGAGAACCAGTGGGACACTGTCATCCCTGGGTATAAACTCTATAGAAAGGACAGGGAGGGGAACCTTGGAGGAGGAGTAGCACTGTATGTTAAAGAAGGGATAGAATCTAACAAGCTAGAAAACCTAGGTGGACTGGAGTCCTCCACAGAAACCATGTGGGGAAACCATACAAGGCCTGAAGGGGAATGTGCTACTGGGGACGTGCTATCGCCCTCCGGATCAAACGCTGACAGTGACTGGGAGTTGCAGCAGGAAATCAGGGAGGCATTAAGGAGAGGCAGGGCTGTAATTATGGGTGATTTCAATTACCCACACATAGACTGGGTAAATTCACAGTCAGGTCAGGACAGAGAGGTCTAATTTCTAGATACGCTAAATGACTATGCCCTAGAACAGTTGGTCTAGGAAACAACCAGAGAGAAGGTGACCTTGGACCTAATTCTGATTGGCACCCAGGACCTGGTGTGTGATGTCAGGGCCATCGACCCTTTAGGGAACAGTGACCATAGTGCCATCAAATTCAGCATACATGCGGGGAGAGAATCACCAAGGACGTCTAACACAGACATTTTGAATTTCAGAAGAGGAAATTTCTCTAAAATCAGGAGTATGGTGAAAAGAAAGCTGAAAGGGAAAATCAGGAGTCACTTCGCTCCAGAATGCATGGAGTTTACTCAAAACCACAATACTAGAAGTCCAGTTATATTGTATACCCAAAAGGAGGAAAGGTACCACTAAGTCCAGGAGGATGCCAGCATAGCTAACAGGTACCGTCAAGGAAGCCATAAAAGGGAAGATGACTTCCATCTGAAATTGGAAGGCCTGTCCAAATGAAGAGAACAAAAAGGAACACAAGCTCTGGCAAAAGAAATGCAAGGTGACAATAAGGGAGGCAAAAAGAGAGTTTGAGGAACATATAGCCAAAAGTATCAAGGGGAATACCAAAAACTTCTTTCCATACATCAGAAGCAGGAAACCTGCCAGGTTGGCAGTTGGACCATCCTCTCTAATAAAAGGCTTGGTGTCCGTGCCTCCCTGGCCTGTTCTGGGCATGTGCGGAGCGCATGCCCAGAACAGAGCAAGGGAGACACGACCGCCAGCACCCGGCAGCCATGTTGGGCGGCCAGAAGCGGCCGCCCCGAAGAAGCCGAGTATGCGGCGGCGGGGGACACTGGCCGAGGCGGCGGCAAAGCCACTGCCTCGGCCAGAGGACGCGGCGCGGCAGAGCCATGGCCGAGGCCTGGCCGCGCCACCGCTTACCCGGCTTCTTCGGGGCGGCCGCTTCTGGCCGCCCAACATGGCCGCCAGACGAGGCGGCGGGGGAAACTGGATGCGGCGGTGGGCCCGGGCAGCGGTGGGCCCGGCCGGAGCCGCGGGCGGCGGTGGGTGGCAGGAGGGGGAATGGCAGCGGGGTCCGGAGCGCACAGCTCCACTAGCGCCCGTTATCCAATGGGCTTAAAAACACTAGTTAGACAATGAAGGAGTAAAAGGGATTATTAAGGAGGATATGGAGGTTGCAGAGAAGCGTTATGAGTTCTTTGCAACTGTCTTCACGGCAGAGTATATATCAGTTCCTGAACCAGGCTCTTTAGAGATGGAGGTTAGAGAGCTGAGTGAGAAAGAAGTGAGAAGAGATGATGTTCTAAACTGTCTGGAAAAACTGAAAACTAACAAATCACCAGGGCCGGATGGCATCCATCCAAGAGTCCTCAAAGAACTCAAATGTGAAATTGCCGACCTCCTTGCTACAATATATAACTTTTCCTTGCAATCAGGTTCTGTACCAGAGAACTGGAGAGTAGCAAATGTAACACCGATTTTCAAAAAGGGGTCTTGGGGCGATCCGGGAAATTACAGGCCGGTTAGCCTAATGTCCGTTCCAGGGAAATTGATGGAAAGCATCCTCAAGGATAAGATTGTAAAGCACCTAGAAGAACAGGCCCTGCTGGGAGTGAGCCAGCATGGCTTCCACAAAGGTAAATTTTGCCTCACCAACCTTTTGGACTTCTTTGAGAGTGTCAACAAGTGTGTGCATCAAGGTGATCCAGTTGACATAGTCTACCTGGACTTCCAAAAAGCTTTTGACAAAGTTCCTCATCAAAGACTCCTGAGGAAACTTAGCTGTTGATTCACGAAGAGATGTGTGTGGGAAGTCCACCCTTTTGTGTGTATTTGTAATGAATGACAATATTACTATTGTTAAAATTAATAAAAATTGAATTGGGGGGGGGGGGAGAGACATAGTCTACCTGGACTTCCAAAAAGTTTTTGACAAAGTTCCTCATCAAAGACTGCTGAGGAAACTTAGCGGTCATGGGATAAGGGGACAAGTACATGTGTGGATTGCTAACTGGTTGAAGGACAGGAAACAGAGGGTAGGTATAAATGGAGAGTTTTCAAAATGGAGGGAAGTTAAGAAGTGGGGTCCCCCAGGGATCTGTATTGGGACCGGTGCTTTTTAATTTATTCATAAATGATCTAGAAGCAGGGGTAAGCAGTGAGGTGGCCAAATTTGCAGATCATACCAAACTCTTTCAGGTAGTGAAATTCAAAACAGATTGTGATCAGCTCCAAAAGGATCTCTCCAGACTGGGTGAGTGGGTGACAAAATGGCAAATGCACTTCAATGTTGGCAAGTGCAAGGTGATGCACACTGGGACGAAAAACCCCAACTTCAAGTATATGCTGATCGGATCTGAGTAGTCGGTGACGGACCAGGAGAGGGATCTTGGGGTCATGGTGGACAGCTCGTTGAAAGTGTCGACTCAATGTGCGGCAGCTGTGAAAAAGGCCAATTCCATGGTAGGGATTATTAGGAAGGCGATTGAAAATAAAACTGCTAACATTATAATGCCCTTATACAAAACTATGGTGCGACCACACTTGGAGTACTGCGTACAATTCTGGTCACCACATCTTAAAAAGGACATTGTAGAACCGGAGAAGGTACAGAAGAGGGCAACCAAGATGATCAGTAGCCTAGAGCACCTTTCTTAGGAGGCAAGACTACAACACCTGGGGCTTTTTAGTTTAGAAAAAAGATGACTGCGGGGAGACATGATAGAGGACTATAAAATCATGCATGGTGTGGAGAAAGTGGAGAGAGAGAAATTCTTTTCCCTCTCACACAACACTAGAACCAGGGGTCACTCCATGAAATTGCTTGCCAGGAGGTCTCGGACCAACAAACGGAAGTACTTTTTCACACAACGCGTGAGCCACTTGTGGAACTCTCTGTCACAGGATGTGGTGACAGCCAACAACCTGGATGGCTTTAAGAGGGGTTTGGATAACTTCATGAAGGAGGAGAGGTCTATCAATGGCTACCAGTCAGAGGGCTGTGGGCCACCTCCAGCCTCAAAGGCAGGATGCCTCTGAGTACCAGTTGCAGGGGAGTAATGGCAAGAGAGAGGGTACGCCCTCCACTCCTGCCTGTGGCTTCTGGTGGGCCATTGTGTTGCTAGTCCAGGATGCTGGACTAGATGGGCCTTGGACCTGATCCAGCAGGGCTGTTTTTATGTTCTAACTGCATTGTTGGATTGGAGGCAGGGGGTGGGGCAAGTGCTTGGAGAAGCGGCCAGTGAGAAGCATGGAGTGAGTGCAATCCCAGGCAGGTCTGTGCCACCCTCTCTATGATTGCAGTTACAGAAATTGCATGAAACCACGGTTATGGCGGTGTTCACATAATGCTGCCGCCAAAAAAACCCTCAGGCCACGGTGGCGAGACTCACTACAAAATGAAGGTTCAAATTGGGGTTTGGTAAGGCAAACCTCAGGTGGCTTTTGCTGCAAAACCACAATTGCACATATTTGGATGTTTGCGAATTCAAACCTCTGTCCCATTTAACTGCAGTTTTACATGACATGTGAATGCGGCCAGTATAAACCAAGATCTGAACTTGGGGCCCTTACTTTGAAACTTTGGCCTGGATTGCTTTATGTGGATATGAAGAATCAGAAGTAGAATTATTTTGACTCTCACAAGCAAATAGGGGGGCAGTGGGCTTGCTCCCAAGGCTAGGGGACATTATATGAAGCCTGGATTTAATCCTGGTTCCATGACATGTCTGAATTGGCCCACTGGCTGTGGGGCAAGCCCCACTTCAAGGGGATATAGGATTCCTGAAAGGGACGCAATATTTTAAGGAGTAATAGGATCCTGAGGCCAGTGGAATTTTTCTTCTTCTACAAGCCAAGACCTGGATAAGTGGTAGACCCACACTGAACTGGTGAGGTTGACTGAATTCTCAGAGTCTATTCATCCCAACCTAATATTATAGAGAAACCATCTGAGAAAATTCTCCAAAATTTCTCCTTTGAAGGAACTCTGAAATACTCTTTGAATTTTGAATTTCCAGTCCTACTCCAATTTGGTTTGAGAAGGAGGAAGCTCAAAGAGTTTACCTTGGTATTAATTAAAGTTCCCTATGTGTGGTTTATGCTGAGAGTCACAGATGTTTTGTTCTATTCCCTTTCTATTGCCATTATCAAATTAGTGATTAATAACCCCAAGTCCTCAAATCAGCAACAGGTTGCACACATGAGAATTTTTGTACATTCACTTGCGCAGAAGATTATTGGTGTTGGGTTAAAAAGTGCCAGAAGGTACAGCAAATTCTGGTCTGCCCAATTTAATTTCTGCATTGATTCCCACAGGACTGGGGAGGAGGCATCTCCTATTAGGACACGGATGCCAATTTCCCATCCCACCTCGAGGGGTGAGTTTGATGGGCTTGGGAAGTCTGAAGAATCGTTTATTCTCAACCTAATTTTTATCTGATTGAAGCATGAACACTTTTTCTAGTGTGGCTTTCATTTGAAAATAGTTGGTGCTTAAAAATATAGAACACAATGCATGAAGTCTTTAACTATTTCAATGGGACTAGCTCAATTCACATCATGGAATGGTAAGCTCATTAAAGTTGCAGAGAAGGAAAGTTGGAGATGGCTGTTATGGGTAGGGTTGGAGGACACTAATTTTGAGGATTTATTCCAACCTGAAATGCAAAGTGAAACCCTCTTAAAAACAAACCTATGTAAACCAAAAACCAAGGAGAAAGCTATAAAGTTGTTTGCATCCCACTGTGTCCATAATTATCCCGCCTCATTCCCAAATAACATCTTTGAAAGAATCTACCATGCACAGACAAGTTATGATTCTGGAAACAACCAAGGAGTATTCATAAAATGCAACTGTCAGACTGCAGTGGAAAGCAAAAGTTTGCATAGTCCTCATGATCAGACCACTGTTTCATAATGTTCTAAATATATAAGAAAATGAGATTCAAGTATTAATATAACAACACAATTGTTCTGATGAATGTTTATCCTGGGATTCAGGGGAGAGTCCAACAGGGTGGAAGGGGGAAAGGAGTGCAAAGACTGGTGACTGTATGTGGATTCATTAGCATGGGCTTTACTGATAATTTATCCTGTTTCCTAATGAAAGCAAAAAAAGAAGGGAAAAAGCCTCACCATGTCTCTATTAAAAAGCAATCAGATTTGGTATGTTGGTGACACTTTAAAGAGCACATTATGTGGGAAAACAAAATAAACATTTACCCTGGCAAACGAAAGTAGGCTTGGGGTTTTGACATACTTGGCAGGCAGGCAGAATTATATTCACATCAAGCATACAGAAAAGCTAATTTAATATTTAAATATTTGCTTAAGTAATACACTATTTTAAAACAACACATTAGGAGAGACATTTTTGTCAAGACATTTTAAAGATTCTAGTAAGAACACTCCATAGAAATAACATATTTATGTGAGATCACGGACTTTTGTTCTCTTTGTCATACCCCACATTTACTTTCAGGAGATAAGATTCACTGTTGTCTTAGCACTGAACCCTTCATAAAGTTTCACTTATGACTATTATCTAACCAACATTCTATGGAAGCAAATGTCAAGAAATGTATTGTTTAAAATATAAGCATTTCTCAGCACTATCAACATGCAGAGCATTATATCTAGCCCAGTGTGCCAGCAAGACTAATTTGGGTCAAATTTCAGAAACATCTCATACATAGTTAGATATTTTAAATACAGGTTAATAAATTAGAGATTTCAAATAAATATTTGTAAATGTGGCTCATTTTATTCTCTGCTTTATTTTTGATATTGCATTAGTAATGTTTTAATAATGAACTACTTTAAATAATAATGTTAACTGCCTTGTGCAGTCTATAAATTGAAAGGTGGAATATAATCCTTTTAGATAAAATAATTAAACATACAGCAAGACGGACATCTTTGGGAGATACACAGTAATACTCACCTCAGGTAGTGTTTTTGTTTTCTTTTTAGAAATGAAAGAATGCAGATGCCAACTCCCTTTCAAAACACCACTTTAACTGAAAGTCACTTTGGGGGAAATTTCAATTGAAAAGCACACTATAAATGTACCAAACATCTTGCAACCTGTGTGAGAAATACTTAACACATAGTATTGGACATGGGAATCTCATATTGGATTAAATCTGAAAACAAGGGCAGATTTCATCTGCGCATGCATATATACAATGGGACAAATGGAGAGAAAGAGCCATCAGGCTCTGATTTATGAAGCTCTATAATGGGAGCTGGGAGTTCAGCTAGAGGGCTCTGAAAATTCTGACTATACTGAAAGTTTAATATGACTCCTGCTCATTAGCAAACAGAGGCAATTTCTTATAAAGAAAGTCATGTTGAGGAAAATCTTCAACAGTCTTTAAATTTCACATTCCAATTAAGAGTTCATTCTTTACTGCACTTACTTGAAATAATCAGAAGAATATCGTCTTTACAAGTATTCTGGGCTAAGGTCCTTTTGCACCCAGTGAAAGGCAACAGGAAAAATAATCATTTCTTGATTTTGTGTTTGGGGGTGGGGAACACATTTCTCAGATCAAATATTAAAACACATTTCCTAACAGTTCACAAATGCTTTGCAACCTTGAAACATTAGGAATGAATGGATCTTTATTGCAGTCAATGACCCATAACAAAAGCAAGACAATACAACTTGTTTCACAAAATACAGAAAAGGAGTGGGGGTGGGGGGAATTAGTGAACCAATCATTCTAATACCATTTACTCAAACAATTTAGATCTAATCTTGACTGCTGCTGCACAAAATTTAGCCACATTCAGTGTTATACATTCACTACAGTCTCCTAACAGAAAAGAAACATACCCATCCTCAGTTCTACCAGGGATATTCAATAAAAGAGGGGCAATCAGTTCAGAACGAATATCCTTATAGAATAAACAATATAACAAAACATGAGTTACCGTTTCTACACCTTGGCCACAAGGACAAATCCAGCTGTTAATAGGAATTTCCTTATACCTGCCTTATACTACAGCTGATGGTAATGCATTAGGACCTGGACCTGTAGCTAGTCAAAAATCTCTCTTCTATTCTCATATAGGAAGCCCATACCTGTATAATACAGATTCTGTACTAGTGCTTTTCAGCACACGAACATACAAACTCTGGTCATTCACCAACTTTCCGTTTCCACCTCCTATTATAATTTAGAATACATTAAGTGCAGAGTCATGAGCTACAGCTGAAATTAAGCTGCAGGCTTTTTCACACCTGTTTGTAACCTTTTCTTTAAATAAATCCTTGTAGTTCTTCAGTACTAAAGAACTGTCTCAAGACCTCTTGCTTTGCTGCTTTCTCACCAAACTGGTTTTGCTTTGCTATTTGGGGACTAAACTGCCATTCTTCCTAAGAAAATATATTTGTATGAAAAAAATATTGTGCAGAAATCAATTTAGACTATTGTCTGTATTCCCAGTTTTCCTTCCTCCTCCCCACTGCTGCCCTCTCTGCTCCATATCACTTTTTATGATGAGAAAGGCAAATAAGGGAAATTAATGTTTGGCTCTGGAACCTGCTACAGCGAAGAACCAGGAAAAACCTCAAGAGAACATCAGCTATTAGCCTCTGGGTTGGGGTGAAGGGGCAGATTCTTATATTTAACATCCTCCAGGAATCTTTGTGCTTGAAAACAAAGTGTATACTTCCTAAAATTTATATTTACCTATTTATTTAAAATGTTTATATCCTGCCCTTCCATACTATACATATCAATCCAGTGTGCAAACATGAGAAACTTTATTCATCTTTGTGAAACTCATGTGTTTGCTTGCCTTTATACAGAATAAACCAGATTCAAAGGACTGTCATGCAAATTGTTATTGCACTGAAGAACAGGTAAGAGTATTGTAGGCATTTTAAAAATGGCTTATAGTGCTGGTGAATCATTTGTGTATTGTGTTGTGTATTGTGTTGAATACAGTCTGTATATCTATCTTGTGTTTTATTATTTTAACATAGGTCTTTGCAGTTAGTTCTTTGATAAGGCACTTGTGTAACATTTCAACACTAGCTTTGGAATTTGTTCAAGATGTATAATTATTTTGCTTATATGTTCCAGCAAGTCAACAGATTTTTTTTGGGGAAATATTCAAATTAATAAAAATAGTACTAAAGCCACACACTTAAAAAAAATCTACATGCATTTTTATTGTATCAGTCTCCTCATGGCATAGGTAAGGGAAGCGATAACCTAAGCGCCAGTTAAATTCCACAATATATCAAAATGAGCAAGGAAGCTATTGTGTTCAAAAGAAAAGTCCAGGATTTGTTTTGCCTGTGAGCATGTGCTGGATCAACAAAAGAACAGCCCTTTTTGAATATAATTATATTGCATAACTAGCAGGTTGACTGCCCAGAGTAATCCACACAGAGTAATTCCCCAAAATTCCACACTTCCTACTTTATCCTCAGAACTCTTCCGTTTTGCAGTCACATCTTCATGCTCTAACGTGTCTACATTACCCAGTAGCTGATCTGCTGTGACTTCACAGTGAGGCTTTATAGCAAAGGGCAACTTGATGATGATGATGATTTATTTGTTAGCCACCCCATAACAAATTGTTCTCTAGGCAGCTCACAACACAACATTAAAATATCCAACAAAAACACATAAGAATCACAACACACACACACACACAATACAAAACAATTTAAAAACTTGTTTTTAAAGTCAGTTTTTTAAAAAATCGAATTTTAAAAGTCTGGGTGAACAGAAGTCTTTACTTGGCATCTAAAAGAACAATGTAATAGTGCCAGGCGAACCTCACTGGGGAGGCTATTCCATAAGCAGGGTGAAACCACCAAAATGGCCCTCTCCCTAGTAGACACCTGCCTCACTTCATTTAGCAGGAGCAGGGCCTCTGAAGAAGATCTTAAGGTCCGAGTCAGGACATATGGGACAAGGCACTCTCTCAGGTAACCTGGTCCCAAGCTATTTAGGGCTTTAAGTGTTAAAACCAGCACTCTGAACTGGGCCTAGAAATGTACTGGGAGCCAATGCAGCTGACAAAGCACTGGTGTTTTAATAGGATTAAAACATCCAGTCTCAGTTAATAATCTTGAAGCCCTATTTTGTATTTGCTGCAGTTTCTGGTCCATTTTCAAGGGCAGCCCCACATACAATGCACTGCAGTAATCTAAGCGAGAGGTTACCAGAGCAGGAGTAACTGTAGCCCATCTATCTCTATCCAGGTAAGGTTGCTGTTGGAGTATCAGCTGAAGCTGATAAAAGGCGCTCCAAGCCACAGAGACCACTTGAGACTCTAGCAACAGTGCTGGATCAATGAGAACCCCCAAACAGTGAACCTGGTTCTTGGGGGGGGGGGTGCAACCCCATCTAGAACAGGCTGAACATCATTCACCCAAGCAGAGGAAGGCACCACCAAAAGTACTTCTGTCTTGTCTGGACTGAGTCTCAATTTGTTCACCCTCATCCAGACAATGATTCAGGACAGGCACCGTCTCACCTGTGTCTGATGAGAAAGAGAGAGAGAACAGTGTCATCCACATACTGATGACACCTCAGACCAAATCTCCCGATGACCTCTCCAAGCAGATTTATGTAGATGTTAAATAGGGGGAAGAATGGAACCCCGCGGAACCCCAAAGCATAACTGCAAAGGGGTTGAGCAGTAATCCCCCAGCACCACCTTTTGAAACAGGCCTTGAGTTAGGAACGGAACCATCTCCAAGCAGAGTGGAACTACCACCACACCCAAGAAAGTCAGCCTTTCCAAAAGGATACCACAGTCAATGGTATCAAAAGCAATGGAGAATTAACAAGAAAAAACCAAGAGAATTAACAACATCACACTACCCCGCCTCTCTCTCTGCACAGGTCATCCCACAGTGACCAAAACAGTTTCTGTTCCAAAGCCAGCCCTGAAGCCTGATTGAAATGGATCTAGATAATCAGTTTGCTCCAAGAGTGTCTAGAGTTGGTCAGCCACTACACGCTCAAGCATCTTGCCCAGGGAAGGAATACTGGCCACAGGCCTATAGTTGTTTACATCCTCTAGGTCCAGATTGTCTCTCTTTAGGAATGGTCGAATAATAGCTTCCTTCAGTGGAGCTGGGACCACTCCCTCTCTCAGTGAGGTATTTAGAACCTGCTGGATCCAGCTAGAAATTATTTATTATTTATTTAAAATATGTATACCCTGCCCCTCCAGTGCACTACTGCTCGGGGCGGAAATTCCCTCCCGACTAGATTTAATAAGCCATGAAGGGCAAGGGTCAAGCATGCATGTGGTTGGCAGAATTCGACTAAACACTTTGTCCACATCCTTGGGCACCAATAATTGAAACTCCTCCAGCAGAACTAGATCAGGTATTATTCTGGACACCTCTACCAATGCCACTGCATCAACTGCAGAGTCCAACTCATGGTGAACGTATGTGACTTTACCCTCAAAACGCTGTGCAACTGGGTCACAGTGTGCAACCAAGGGTTCTAATACATCCTGCCCAGGGCCAGATTTCAAGAGGCCCTGCACCACCTGGAAAAGTCCCACTGAGACATTGAGAGGATGCAATGGTGGGGGGGAGTTTCTTCTGTTACATCACTGCCACAGAATAGGTTTGATAGTGAGCTCTAACCTCAGACTCACCCTGAGTTTTCCTCCACTTATGTTCCAGTTGTCTCCCAGCTTGCTTCATCGCCCTTGGTTCAGGTGTATACCAGGGCACTGCACAGGCTCTGCTTTGAGGGAGAGGGCACTTGGGAGCAAATGTGTCAACTGCCCGAGCCATCTCGCTATTCCACAGAGCAATTAGAGCTTCAACAGGAGTGCCTGACATAGCAGCTAGAAAATACCCCAGGGCCCTCAGGAATCCATTGGATTCCATCAGTCTCCAGGGGCGGATCATTTTAATACGTTCTCTAACATTGCAAAATGGTATAGGCGCTGAGAGACTAAACCTCAGAAGGAAGTGATTTGACCATGAAATGTCCTCTTTGATAAGCAGGGTCTGCCCTCATTTGCATCTGAATGGGAGACACACGTTTGAGCATTGTAGATATTCCCCGCAGGGGATGGGGCTGTTCTGGGAAAAGATTCTGCATGCTTGCATGCAGAGGGCTCCAAGTTCCCTCCCTGGCATCTCCAAGATAGGGCTGAGAGAGACTCCTGGCTGCAACCTTAGAGAAGCCGCTGCCAGTCTGTGTAGACAATGCTGAGCTAGATGGACCAATGGTCTGACTTTTTAGAAGGCAGCTTCCTATATTCTCATGTTCCTATGAGCATACTCCCAACTTTCAAATCATCCTCCTCCTGTCCAGTTGAAAAAACCAGATCCAGAGTGTGTTGGGCTAACATGTTGGGACTACCAACTATGATACTACCAACTATACATTTATTCACCAAGACGCATTTATTGGGGCGGTATACACATTAAACAAACAAACAAACAAACAAACAAACAAACACACTATTGGCTTACCCAATCTAATATCACAGAGGGACTGGGTAGCTGAATGTTAAGCTGGCAGATGCTAAATGGGGATTTAGAAGAGAGTACAATTTGAAACTCAAAGTCTCTGAGCAACTTCTATTCAATTTAATCCCTCCCATTACTGCCCAGATGAGATAGGCTTATCATTGGCATATATTCAATGGTACAGATCATTTGGACATTTTCAAAGCCTTTTGCTGAAGACCAACGTCTTATGCAGACTACAGTAAAATGGCAAAAGGGGTGCATGTTAGAATGGACAACTTGGGAAGGAACACCCACTTTGACTTCTCTAGAACAATACATAATGAGGCTATTCACACGAACATGCAAAACTGGCCTAAGGGAGGCCAGCCTGATTTTGCATGTGCATGTAAACCGCCAGGATCAGACCTGATCCTGGCGGCTACACGGTGGCAAACCCACCTATTTTGCCACCCTATTAAATGAGGTTAAGGGAGCCAGCGGACCCTTAACCCCCACGGCTGCTTGCAGGGGGGAGTCCCATAATGCACCGCAAACTAACGCAGTGCATTATTGGAGCTCTGAAGGTGAGGCGATGTGCAGCAGTGCGTCCCAGCCACCAGGGAGCTGCCGCTCATCTGGGAGGGTGATCCGCTCACCCAGAGAAGGAGAGGAGATAATCTGCGGGGAGGGTGAATGTAACCCTCTCTCCTCACAGACCACCCCCGAGCTCTTCTCACTGATCATTAGAGGAGAGCTCCAATATGTTTTTTATATATTCCACCAAGTTGTCCCAAGCAAGTTGTGTGTGTGTGTGAGATGGGTGAGCTGGAGTGCTTGGTTGCGAACACAGAAATAGATATAGTGGGCATAACAGAAACATGGTGGAACAGTGAGAACCAGTGGGACACTGTTATCCCTGGGTATAAACTCTATAGAAAGGACAGGGAGGGGTGCCTTGGGGGAGGGGTAGCACTGTATGTTAAAGAAGGGATAGAATCTAACAAGCTAGAAAACCTAGGTGGACTGGAGTCCTCCACAGAAACCCTGTGGGTGACTATACAAGGCTGGAAAGGGAACGTGCTATCGCCCTCCGAATCAAAATGCCGACAGTGACTGGGAGTTGCAGGAGGAAATCAGGGAGGCGTCAAGGAGAAGCAGGGCTGTAATTATGGGTGATTTCAATTACCCACACATAGACTGGGTCAATTCACAGTCAGGTCAGGACAGAGAGGTCAAATTTCTAGATACACTAAATGACTGTGCCCTAGAACAGTTGGTCTAGAAAACAACCAGAGAGAAGGGAACCTTGGACCTGAGTGACACCCAGGACCTGGTGCGTGATGACAGGGTCATCAACCCTTTAGGGAACAGTGACCACAGTGCCATCAAATTCAGCATACATGCGGGGAGAGAATCATCAAGGACGTCTAACACAGACATTTTGAATTTCAGAAGAGGAAACTTCTCCAAAATGAGGAGTATGGTGAAAAGAAAGCTGAAAGGGAAAATCAGGAGTCACTTCGCTCCAGAGTGCATGGAGTTTACTCAAAACCACAATACTAGAAGTCCAGTTAGACTGTATACCCAAAAGGAGGAAAGGTACCACTAAGTCCAGGAGGATGCCAGCATAGCTAACGGGTACCGTCAAAGAAGCCATAAAAGGGAAGAAGACTTCCTACTGAAATTGGAAGGCCTGTCCAAACGAAGAGAACAGAAAGGAAAACAAACTCTGGTAAAAGAAATACAAGGTGACAATAAGGGAGGCAAAAAGAGAGTTTGAGGAACATTTAGCCAAAGTATCAAGGGGAATAACAAAAACTTCTTTAAGTACATCAGAAGCAGGAAACCTGCCTGGAAGGCAGTTGGACCATTAGACAATGAGGAAGTGAAAGGGATTATTAAGGAGGATATGGAGGTTGCAGAGAAGCTGAATGAGTTCTTTGCATCTGTCTTCACGGCAGAGGATACTGAGCATATACCTGTTCCTTAACCAGGCTTTTTAGGGATGGAGGCTAGAGAGCTGAGTCAGATAGAAATGACAAAGGATGATGTTCTAAACTGTCTGGAAAAACTGAAAGCTAACAAATCACCAGGGCCGGATGGCATCCATCCAAGAGTCCTCAAAGAACTCAAATGTCAAATTGCCAACCTCCTTGCTACAATATATAACTGTACCAGCGGACTGGAGAGTAGCAAATGTAACACCGATTTTCAAAAAGGGATCCGGGGCGATCCAGGAAATTACAGGCCGGTTAGCCTCATGTCCGTTCCAGGGAAATTGATGGAAAGCATCCTCAAGGATAAAATTGTAAAGCACCTAGAAAAACAGGCCCTGCTGGGAGTGAGCCAGCATGGCTTCCGCAAAGGTAAATCTTGCCTCACCAACCTTTTGGACTTCTTTGAGAGTGTCAACGAGTGTGTGGCTCAAGGTGATCCAGTTGACATAGTCTACCTGGACTTCCAAAAAGCTTTTGACAAAGTTCCTCATCAAAGACTCCTGAGGGGTCCCCCAGGGATCTGTACTGGGACCGGTGCTTTTTAATTTATTCATAAATCATCTAGAAGCAGGGGTAAGCAGCGATGTGGCCAAATTTGCAGATGATACCAAACTCTTTCAGGTAGTGAAATCCAAAACGGATTGTGATCAGCTCCAAAAGGATCTCTCCAAACTGGGGGAGTGGGTGACAAGATGGCAAATGCGGTTCAGTGTTAACAAGTGTAAAGTGATGCACATTGGGACGAAAAACCCTAACTTCAGGTATATGCTGATGGGATCCGAGCTGTCAGTGACGGACCAGGAGAGGGATCTTGGGGTCATGGTGGACAGCTCGTTGAAAGTGTCGACTCAATGTGCGGCAGCTGTGAAAAAGGCCAATTCCATGCTAGGGATCATTAGAAAGGGGATTGAAAATAAAACTGCTAACATTATAATGCCCTTATACAAACCTATGGTGCAACTACACTTGGAGTACTGTGTACAATTCTGGTCACCACATCTTAAAAAGGACATTGTAGAACCGGAGAAGGTACAGAAGAGGGCAACCAAGATGATCAGGGGCCTAGAGCACCTTTCTTAGGAGGCAAGACTACAACACCTGGGGCTTTTTAGTTTAGAAAAAAGATGACTGCGGGGAGACATGATAGAGGTCTATAAAATCATGCATGGTGTGGAGAAAGTGGAGAGAGAGAAATTCTTTTCCCTCTCACACAACACTAGAACCAGGGGTCACTCCATGAAACTGCTTGCCAGGAGGTCTCGGACCAACAAACGGAAGTACTTTTTCACACAACGCGTGAGCCACTTGTGGAACTCTCTGCCACAGGATGTGGTGACAGCCAACAACCTGGATGGCTTTAAGAGGGGTTTGGATAACTTCATGAAGGAGGAGAGGTCTATCAATGGCTACCAGTCAGAGGGCTGTGGGCCACCTCCAGCCTCAAAGGCAGGATGCCTCTGAGTACCAATTGCAGGGGAGTAATGGCAGGAGAGAGGGTACGCCCTCCACTCCTGCCTGTGGCTTCCCGCAGCATCTGGTGGGCCACTGTGCGAAACAGGATGCTGGACTAGATGGGCCTTGGGCCTGATCCAGCAGGGGTATGTGTGTGTGTGTGTGTGTGTGTAGATAGATAGATAGATAGACAGACACACACACCAAGTTTTTGTCTGTACAAGGGGAAGGCTGAACTCAGGGTGAGTTTTGCCCTATTTACATTCCACAAGCTGTATTCAATATACACAGGTTTAGTTATTCTCATATTATGTTGAACACAGGTGCAGCAGTACACTTCCTATCTGTGCCATGCATTTGAGGGACCTGTACCCAAGTTGACTTTTATAATGAACACAAGTACAGTCATTCACACAAAAACATGTACAAGTGTGAAGATATCTCAACCTCCTCTGGCTACAGTATTTGTTTCTGCAAACAAATGCTGTATCTGGGCAGAATGAGAGAATGGGGGATGGCTACAGAACATGGTGGTGTCAGGAAGTGTGGCTATCCAGTGTACCTGGATACACTGTTTCCAATTTCAATAATAACTGAATAGTCATTGACTGTTACATTTCTGGGGAGATTGCTGTTAATTTTAGTTTGGGTGAACTGCGTAATTAGCTATTAATGGCAATTGTTGGCAATTGTCCATTTAAAAGGTAAAGTGTGCCATTAGGCAACTATAAATCCAGTTCAGCAGCTTTGGGATGCAGAATAAAACTAGTTTATGTTCCCTTGCTGGTGAGAAGCTCCTTAATTTTGAGATGTGTGTGGTTAAACATTTGGGAACCTACAATCTATTTGGAGATAATATACGATGATTGGGTACAAGATCATTAGCATTTGATATGAACTGACACGGCTGGCATTTATAAATATTTCCAATTATTTGAAAGCGGATGTAAAGTGTGCATTCTTTTTCTTTTTTTCAAAAAGTTGTTTGATTTGGTTTTCATAATGATTTGGGACCTATTACCAGATGTTATGAGTAGCATGGTGCTTTTCCTACAGATGTCTGCAGCCTGTGAGAATCAACAATGCTTTGAACAACACCCCCAGTATAACAGTCCTCTTGTCGTCGGTGCTGTATATTATAGCATATGAATCCCACACAAGTGGATGAACAAACTTTAAATAACAACATCTGACAATGATAGAGGGGGAAAGTTAGAAGTCTGACAACGTCCTGGAAATGGTTGTTAGGCCTTGGGAAATAAAATCTGGGACAGGAAGGCTCATCCTTCTTTTGTTTAATCAGACTCAAACCTTATTTTCAGTTATTTCATTCTACAATTCACAATGTAAGGTTTTACCAGCATTTAAATACTAACTGTAATTCCTTTTAGAAATGTAATTCAAAAACTTACTTTTTTGTGAAAATTAGCATCTCAATACAAGGATTTGGGGATGCTTCACGCACTAGTGGTCATGCAAAAACTAAATACATGAGGTAGGAAAATACTGTGGTTTTGGATGTCAGAGCCAGATCTTTGCCATATACACATGTCTTTCAAAACACATATTTATTTCTGGGTAAGGCCCTCTCTCAGCAACATCTCTCCTAATCCTAAACAAATTTACTTGGAAGCAGGTTCCATCGAATTCAGTAGAATTTATGTTTACATGCACTTGTTTAAAATTAAGCTGTAAAATATACGAACAGAACACTTCTCCCCCTGCCATATCAGGGACAATGAAGAACAAGCATGTGTTGGCTCTATACAGCAGACTCCATAAACTCAAACTTCACCTTAGTCTTTCAGGTTGACATCAGGCTGGTGGGAGATTTATTCAGGCAAAAATTCAACAGGTGCACCCTTCAGAGCTGGGAGGCACCCCACACCTTTTCTCCAGCCTCACTGCACTCATTCCCAGCATCCCTTGCACAACTCCACATGTTAGATCCCAGCATTCTCACGACCCGTCTAGCCTTCCCCATGCCAGTGCTGGGTCGGGATTTAAATAACTACTCCCCACAACCCTACTCCCCACAACCAGTCTACCTCTAGCAACTGTTTCATTATTGTCTGCCTCAGCGTGGTTGGGAGAAGGAATATAGACATCGGGCTTCCGATCATTCTGACCTCTCAGCCCTACTATACATTGATAAAGGTAGCAAATACCACTGAACAGAAGTCTCCAGGTAGGAGAAAACAAATGCATGCAGTGAGAATAATGTCATAATGCATTAAGCAGAAATCCATCAGGTGCATCTATAACCAATGACTGTGGATAGATTGTAGACCTGCTGAATTTCTCTCTGGACATCTACTATTATAGGTAGCATTTTATGAAGCACTGTGCCTTAGAGAGATGCATCAGCTGCATACGGAAAACCTATTTTATATATTTATTACCACAGAAGGACAACAGATGTCATTGTAGTACTGCTCCTTGTCTCTTCTAACAGCTTTCTGAAATTCCCCATTACGTTCCTTCCTGAGGTCTTTCTCTTTCTTGACTTTGGCTTCTCTCCTCTAGTTGGCAATTTCCACCATCTGTTCTGAAATCCATTTTGCTGTGTCTTGGTCTTTGGCAGTCTCTTTTCACATTCATCCTTAACAACTTCTTTGATTTCATTCCACAGTTCCTCTGGTTCCCTATCAATGAAGTTCAGAACTTCAAAGTGGTTCCTGATGTTTTCCTTGACAATGGTGGGTACATTCTCAAGATCATATCATGGAAACTGGATAGCTTTGTTTTTCTGCTTTAGCTTGACTTGGAACTTGTACATGAGCAGTTCGTTATCTGTTCCACAATCTGCCCTCAGCCACATCTTTGCTGTTATAACTGAGCTCTTCCACCTCCTTGCACCAATAATATAATCAATTTTTCTGTGTACTCCATCATGGTAAGGTCCACTGGTTTGGTTGTATGAAGAATTTGTTAGCAATGAAGAGATCATTGGCTTGGCAGAAACTAACAAGTTGTTCTCCTGCTGCATTGCTGTTTCCTAGGCCATACAGTCCAACTGTGTTTTCCTCCTTACCATTTCCACCTTGGGCATTCTAATCTTCAGCCACCAGCAGCACATCTTGCTTGCATGTTCTGTCAATTTCAGAGTGAACTTGAGCATAAAACCCATCAACTTCCTCTTCTTCTGCATCAGTCGGGGCATAGACTTGAAAAACTGTCATGTTCAAGGGTTGTCCACGAAATCTAATTGATATTAAGCAGTCACTGAACGCATTGTACCCAAGTACTGTCATTGCGATATCCTTCCTGACTATGAAAGCAACACCGTTCCTTTTTTGTTTTTTGTGTCCTGAGTAGTAAATGGTATGATTTTCTGACTGAAAGTGTCCTATTCCTGTCCATTTTAATTCACTGATGCCCAAGATGTCAATCTGTAGTCGATTCATTTCCACATCCCCATTGTAATTCTGTCTTTGCAGCTTTGGATTTCCTTTTCGCACATGGCAACATCAGCAGCTAGACGTCCAAAAGGCTTTAATCTAACCGCGCCATAAATACCATCGGTACTCTGAGAGATCCTCAGCAGTTCCTCAGTAGCATGTTGAGAGCCATCCGACCTGAGGGGCCCATCATCTGGCACTATATTGACAATCATTCTGTTTTGTCTATCCATGTGGTATGCTTGGTAAAATACAGGAGTTGTTTACCATTACCTCTTCCCGCACATTATGAAATGATGCCTTTGTCACTGAAGTGATCATCTGCCTCCAACATTTCCCTATATCGCTGCTGTCCAATATAGGTGCCTGCTTGCTTTAGCTGGGCATCTGGGATGACATTCACGCTTTGGCTGACCCTACTGGGAGTATACCTCCTGGCATACTTTGCTCAACCCTCCCAAGAACCACCCCCCGCTGCTGCCATGATGAAGCAGCATAGCAGGACTTGGGCGGGACTGAACAGAGGAGATGAGCTTTATTGTTTGTTTTTTAAACAGCCCCCAGCCCCAATTTTTTGAAATCCCCTTCCCATTTTTTTTAAATAGTGTTCTATTCCACCTCATCCATTTTTAAAAAATTCTATTTCCAATATTCTCTTTTCATTACTGCTCCTTCCACTTATTACAGTAAGACTTACTGTTGAGAGATTGTGGTGTTCTTGCCTCAATTTTCTCTGTCAAATTTCAGGAGAATTGGACAGGTGGTTTGGATTTGGGATCAACAGAATGTTCTGGACATACAATGGCAGAATGAAGTTTTTACACCTCACATTAACAACACAGGCACTACTCTGCCTATATGGTGCTGGCAGATTCTGCACATTTTGACTGAGCAGAACCACAGAAGACAAACAGTCCAGCACATGGCCTCAAGAACAATATCTGGATGTTATCCATGGTTACTACTGTTAGATCAACATTTTGAAAGTCTGGTTCAGAGTATGCCCCCCCCACAACCCTAAAATAAACAAAGCAATCACTTCTGTTAGTATCAATAGCTTTCTCGGCTAACAAACTAATGATATACTTGTTAACCTAACTAAATATATTTGTTGCTAGAACAGCAGCCTTCAAAAGCTCTATTTTTAAAAGGCTGGACTTTCAATTCATTTTTTAATCTCTCTTTTGGTGGGTTTTGCAGGACCTTTTTAACAGTCCCACATTTTTTCATCCAGCTGTCTCCAGATGGAACCTACCTTCAAACTTGGTTGGCATGAAGTCTATTTGGGGGGTACTATTTTCTTCTATTCAAGTTATGGGCCTTCCAATGTTTATTCAAACATGAAATGTACTATGAAAGCAGTACGGTGCCTGTGCTGCTGAATTATTGCTATGTAACACCCAAGAGTTGGAAATATATCCCTAAACTAGCAGGCAGAGTGACAGATGAATGGTGTTCCTTTTAATCCTAAGGGAACAACAACTGAAACTCAACATTCACAAAGTGTGATATTGTTTGCATTCCAGTTCAGATTTGTGTTTGCACGTGTGTGTGCGCGCACAGGGTGCGGGAAGATCCCCATTATAAAGCAAGTGACAGCAAGTGATTTTATTTAAAAAGAAAAGACATTTCACAGTAAATCATAGATAGATAGATAGATAGATAGATAGATAGATAGATAGATAGATAATTTCAACTATAAAAAACAAATATGTGGAGTTTTAAAAATATTTTCTCTTTATCTTATCACAACATAGAAAGCTTATATTGGACAAAGAACCTTTCATATGGAAAGGTAAGTTAGAACTGTATGCTGGTGAAGTGCATGAAAGTGTAATGAGCACCTTTATGAACATCACCTTTCAAAGACTGTACATAATATTGCTTTAGATGCATTTAAAATTTATCCAAGATCTATGAAAGCACACAGAGTTGTCTACAAATCAATGGAGCATGCACAAGTATGCAACATTGTACATCATCTTTTAAAGTAGTTACATGCTGTTCCTTTGGCCTCAATGGGCTTACAAAGGTAGGCTACTAAGGACAACCACCATTTAGAGCACAATTCAACATATGATGGTATTAGTGTTATGGGAAGTCGCCACTTTGGACACCCTGAATACCCCTCCGTGCACCCCTTTACATAGTGTTGGCCTGGGGGACTTGCATTATTTAAAATCCAGGAAACATATGTGTACACTTTGGCAAAGGAAAGATCAGAAAAGATCTAATATATACGAGAAACCTGGCAACAGGTTTCGTATTTTTGCAGAGTTATGCTGATGCCCCAAGATTGACTTTCTGTATCAAAATCTACTTAGGCTTCCTGAGACTGATACTTTAGAAGCCCCTTTACCTGTCTCTGTTTGCTAACACTGTTTGACTGCATTCCTTCCTGCAGCCCCCAAGAAACCCATTAGCCATCCTGATCTCTCAGGATTACTTAGTCCCTGGACAAACAAAAGGGTCATCTTCCAGTCCATCAGGGTGATTGTTCCAGCAGGTAAAGCCCATCACATGTCTGGCACCAAGGTTTTCAACTTAACATATTCTTTACCCAACTCTGTCCTCCTTTGTCCTGACATCCAGAGGGCAGGAATTCTCTGGAATTTTCCAGACACATGGTTTTTGCCATATTTAAGGGGGTTGCATCTACCACCACAACCTGCCTTCCGGACCCAACCCCAGGTTCGCGATTCCACACCAGCTCAACTCTTCAGCAGGTTTGTTAGGAGATACATTTCCTGTCCACCCATGTCTCTGGGAATCATCATCTGCCCTTGATGTGTCAAATGCCTCTGAACCCTGATTTCCATGAATTCATGAGTTCTGGCTTAGACCGAGCTTTCACCCCAGGGGAAGGGGGGGATTATATTTGGGAGAGGATTATTTCCCTCCCCCAAACCTGTGTGTGGATGTATAGGACCAGACTGCTAGGAATAGGTTAGAACGATTCAGGATTTGCCCTTTCTGAACTGATGGGGTTAGGTTTTTGTTCTATTTTTCAATCAGTGTCTTCAGGAAGCGGGGCTCAGCCCTTTCCCCTGGGGTGAAAGCATGCTCGGTTTCAGTGTATTAGCACACACTTTCTGATAGAATAACATATGCTGGATTAGGAAGGGGGATGTTTTAATATCAGTTCACACAGTTACCATTTCTGCTTATATATTGGTGGTAAGTGTAATGTCTGCATTAGCATTTATACCTGATAATGAGTAGCTCAATGTGTGAAGTGATTTGAGTTAAAGTGCATACATGGACATATATTCCATGTATGTAAGATAATATGAAAATCTGACTTGTGGTGTTGGATCTTGAGTCTCTCATTTGTACATGCAAATCACCAGTTGATGCTACATTCATCAGGTAATGTATATTTGTGTGTTTATGACTCAGCACATATTCCTAATATAGGTACTATAAGTAAGGCCTAGGATTAGCATAAAAAACTTTTTAAATTTTCTGTGTATCCTGCACAGGAGAATACCCTGTGCATTCTAATACACTTTTGAGCTTGCAAAGTCTGAATCAAACTAGTTCTAAACAGACAACTTCAGTACTTCTGATAACCTGGTTAAAGCAAAAGCAGGTTGAGTTCAATACAGTACTCTATTGCCTACAATCAAAAGGTATCAAGTATTTTACTGCAGATAAGTTTTTGGTTAGTAGGTGAGACCTCCTTGGAACATTGCTTGAAACAATGCACAATTTCTCAAGTTTCACATATGTATACCTCCACCTCAATACCATTTGTTGTAGGTACTTAAGATGTAAATTGATAGGACCTATCAACTCTATTAACACAAAATAAAATGATTTGCTGTTATTTTTAGTTGCTTTTACAGTGCTGAATGCTACCGTCATCCGACTTTTGTTTATTTTCATAGTTATCCCCATCACTGTGTCAACAAATCTCCTTAATCTTAGAAGAAAGTTAACAGTAACATAGCCTACCCATGCGATTAAATGAGTTACATAGATATTTTTCATTTAGAAAATGATTGTAAGTTGTTTTATTTAAAAATATTTTGTTAATATTCTATAATAGCCACAGCACTTTTCCTTACGTCAGTGATGCCACTACATGATGTATCTCCTGGAAAGTCACATCATTCAGTTTAGACTGTAATTTTAAAAATTTGTAATTTTACAAAGATGGGTTGAAAGAAGTTCGGCATAAACAATGTTTGCTTTCTGTATAACTCATCCTAAGTGAAACCATACCACTGAACAATCATATCCTGTTTGGGCCATAATGACATCAGAAATACATGTTTATCATCTGCTTTGGACAACTGAGCATGTTTTTGGCCCAGGGCAAAGTGGAACTGAAAGCATTTGCAGTTGGCCAAACCAAGATAACCACACATTTCTGAGGTAATTGATACCGAAAAGGAACATAGCCTTTAGATCACAGTTCATGATTTAAGTACACTAATTCTTTAAATAAGGTTGTTAAAGATTTTAAAGTGTGCACTGGATGCCCTCCAAAACTTAGCATGCAGAAGCCATATTCTACAAAACATGGTAAATAAGATATTCTGTACTTTATATACTTGCCACCTCCTTATTTTAAGGGATGGAACACTCTCTTGTAAGGTTCTTAAAGCCCTGCTTTGTTTTTAAAAGTTCCAGGGGAAAGCGTAATGAATGCTTATTGACCAACCAGCTTTTGACAAATAAAATACTTTCCCCATTCTCCAATAAAATTTAATTTTTCCAATATAACAAAACAAGTTTTTAAGTTTATTTTTTAATTTTAAAAAATGTCTCTCTCACACACACCCACACTCCTTTTAAAAAGATGCATCAGCATATAAAGGTAGTAAGCATGCTTTTGAAAAGTGTAAGGTGCAGCTCTTTCCCCATGCCTTCTCTAACAGTTCTATTAAAAGATCTCCATGATAGGTATGCATGGTATAAGTGGAGTATAAGGTACTGACACTTCAACTGTAGTTTGAACTCCATCTAGTTCCTTAGTTTGTCTTTAGTTCTGTGCAGGCTCAATGAAACTGATACATGGTTCGGAAAACATGCTGAGGAAATTGGGAGAGGAACATACATACTCTCTTCCCTTTCGCCTCCCACATGTGAATACCCTCATCCCTTCCTTTATTGATTCTAAATCATGGTTTAGAACTGCATTTGTGCCAACATGGTTCCCATCAGTTTCCTGTAACAGCAATTCTCAGGTGTTGCTGACTACAGCTCTCATAATTGGGGTTTTCTTTTAACGAAAGGCGGTATAGAAATGTAAAAATAAATAAATAAATAAATAAAATAATCCCCAGCCGAAGGCCACTGCAGCTGGGCATGGGAATTATGATCAACAACATCTGGGACTCCCAACTACAGCGAACATTGGTTCTCATCTTAACCAAATTCTGAATTGGGTATGCAAACTTTGGTTAAGAGAGAAGCTGGCATTACCCATCATTTGCACAGTTAAGTGCATTGAGAACATTGGTTCTCATCTTAACCAAAGATCTCATCTTAACCAAATTCTGAATAGGGTTTGCAAACTTTGGTTAAGAGATAAGCTGGTGTTGCCCATCATTTGCACAGATGCTAAGTCATGGTTGAAGCCAACAGAGAGAGGAAGGAAGAAGAAAAAGCCAAGCTGCTCTCAGTCTCTTGACTATGATTAACAGATTGTCCAGTATTATATTTGCAACAAGTCTTAGTGAGAATAGGATCTGGAACAGTCCATGATATAGGAACATTACAGCTTGAGATTTCCGTCCCTTGTTAATGTCCAACAGCCAGCACAGAGGTTCCTTGCTAATAAGAGAATCAAGGCAGCTTTGCATTATTGATAGAGCCATTGTCACGGTGGAGTGACATAAAAAGAAATCTTGCTGTGATAATTTCCCCCCTCAAGTAGTTAATTTTTATTCTCAATTAGTTAAACCCATTAAGTAAATGTAGGAGATGCCAGAGTCTTCATTATAAGCTATCCTATCCAGAAAGCAATGTCTTATGGAGGGGCACTGTAAAGCAAAATGGTGACCGGATACGAATAAACATCATAATCTTTTTATGCTACCCTCCCAGTTCTAATGTAAAGTACAAGTTCCTATTATGATTCAAGGAGGAAAACTGCAGAATATGAACATGGTAAAACACACAGGTGCAAACTGTCCTTCATGTCAATGCAAATCAGCAAAGATTTGGGATGCTTGAAGTTACAAAAGAGAATAACGGAGGGGAAATGTCATGTCACGAATATCTTAACTAGCACTTCCCAAAGTGGAGAAAAAGACTTGCACACCCACAGATTAGCCTAATAGAAATGTTGCATACATTAAGACTTCAGTCAGTTAAATATATGGCTAACTTGCTAGGAGGGTTTTATTATGCAGAAATAGCTATTCAACTCTGACCAGTGAAGAAATACCACATATACTCAATTCTAACATTCCAAGATAATTCAAGGTAATAAATGTATTACAGAAAAACTTTAGGATGCTACCCTATAACAGCTAGAAATCAAGCCATTTGCTCATTTTTACACTTTTACTTAAATGGCCAACAGCTGAGAACGAATCATGGAATAGCTGGGAAATGGCAAGCTATATCAACTCACTACACAACAATTATCAACCTATCAGTTCCTGATCACAGAAAATGTTTATTTAATAAATTTATAACCTGCTTTCCAAGCTTTTATTACATAGCCATGCAGCTGAGGACTTCAGCGAGTACTATATATGGGGGATTTCTGTTCTGCCTTTTGCTGTAGGGCATGGCTTTGCTCACTTGCCATGAACACTCTGCTTTATTGAAATATTCATTGCTGGCCAAGGCATCTTTCACATGAGACTAGGGTTGCCATGCTCTGGCTTTCCATATCTGGGTGTCTAATTTGCATATTATGTAAATTGACTTGAAAATAATTTTTGAGCGGAATAGTGACTACACGTTTTGCTCTATAACTCCACTTCTATAAGGGCTAGAGCTCAGCTTTAAAAAAAGAAAAGAAAGAAAGCTGAAATCTGAGCAAATCTAGGTGGGATAAGCAATCTGGGTGAGATGCTTAAAATCCGAATGAAAGTTGAAACCCAGAATTTTGGGGTGCACAGCAACTCTACATGAGACACATTGTTCAACCTGTGAAGATTACAATATAAGAGGGCTAAGCTGACGTGTAGACAGAGATTGTGAGTTGAGGATCTTACCATAGAACAGGTAGTAGATTAAATGCTCTTTGGCTAATTCTGTGATGTAAAAGTGCCAAGTAGGATCCAGGTACAGAACTTACCTCCATTCTCTCTTGCTTTACATCATCAATCTCATCATCTTCAAACAAGGCCAAGAGCTCTCCAGTCTGATCAATAGAGATTAAAAAGTCTTGAGCGATTTTTTGACGTTTGTTGGAGCTACTGCTGCTACTGCTGCTGAGTTTGTCTGAAAGTGAAAAACAAACAAACCATATTGTTTTGGGAATGCATGTGCATTCATTCCCAAGTGATCACACGCATTCCCATATTTTGCCAAAGCCTCAGTCTTTAAATGAACAAATGGCATTAATTAGCACATACAGATAGACACTACATACCGCATTTACCCAAACAGAAGACAACCCTGAATTTAAGATGATCCCCTTAAAAAATATGGGTTAACTATAGTTTATACTATTAACTCAAAAGGATGTGGACCCTGAATTTAAGGTGCCCCCACCCCATTTCTAACATCAAAGGACTTGGAAAAAACCTTGTTTTGGATTCAGGTAAATACAGCACCAAAACCCATGTATATGCAAAACACAGTACAGACAAAGAATCAAGTTTGACATTTTAAGACTTTGCTTGAGGCTCCCTTTGACTATGTGTCAGTTTCAGATTTGGGGCAAAGCTGTTTAATAAACCATGAGTGTGAGGTTTACAAAACTATAACATTGCTCATGCTGGTAGCTATTTCAGATTACTGTTTCCTCACTCTGAGGTGACTTTCTCAACTGTCAATTTATGGCAAAGATCCATACTGAACACATTTTTGTGAATGGGTTAGATAGAAAATACATGAATGGCATTTCTGCCACCTCATTGCCACAGCAGCTCCCTTTCCTCCCCATAAAATCTACTCAAGAACAGTGTAGGATGGGGTTGAGGGCTGCTGTGGATACCAGAACGCCACTATGTGCGAAACAAAGGGTCTATCTATTCAAACAAGGCACCTTTGGATAGAACTGCATGAGTCTTCCATGTGATCCATCAGCATATCTTGTTTTTTAAAAGGCTCAGCAGGATAATAGGACCTAATGAGTCTATTTAGAGGAATTTTGACTCTGCCACAAGTGATGTGCTAGAAGTCATGTCAGGGCGAAAATGTAATAGATGAATGAGTTACTAAGAAAGTGAGATTAAACAGAAATAGATAAGGAGCATAGACATGGTGTGTGGATGTGGGTGAGTGCGAGTGCATCCACACACTCCAGGGCTTGGCAGTTCTCAGGTCCAGCTTGCCATGGCACCTGAGCCACACAACAAACCAATGCAGGTTATTCCCTCCTTCTCCTGTTTGCATTGGTTCATTGCTTGCCTGAGAAAGGCAGACGTAACCATAGGGAAGAGGACAAGCCTGCCCATCCCCACTTGTTTCTTCCTCCTCCTTGTGGTCACATCAGTCTATCACTTGTATAAGCCAGACAGGCACAACCAGAAAGGGGAGTGAGCATGTAGGGTGGGGGCAAGCAAGGAGGAGGGTCCATCCCCCTCAAAAGCAGAGGGCATTTCTGGGGAAGAGCAGTGTCTCCACTTTCCCCCAAAACAGAGGGCATTGCTGGGGGTGAGGAGCGAGTCTGCTCCTTCATGGAGTGGAGAGCATTGCCGGGGGTGAGTGGCCAATTTATGCAATATCAATCTATTTAACAACAAAAATTCATGTTTAATGGGTTAAATATTTAATACCAGTTTAATTGCTATGTTTTCCCCATAAAGAATTCTTGAAATTGTCATTTTGGAAATGATGATGAAAACTCTCTGCTAGAGATTGCTAACCCCTCAAAGAGCTAAATTCTCAGGATTCTCTGGGAAACTCTCAATACAGTTTGGTTTATTTTTTTAAATTGAAGATGTTTCTAGTTTAAAAACCAAAAAACCCACCGAAGTTACTTTACATCACAGGATATAGATTGTGTCATAAAGTCCAACAGTGGTCAAAAGTTATACTTCCAGAACAAGAATAAATATCTCCCCTTCATATGTTGAGCTAAGATACAAGGATCTCCTACAAATTAATTTTATTTGTTCAATCTATTTGTTTTATTTGCTCAGTTTTTATACCACCTTTCATAAGACATCCCAAGGCAGATGTCTTATGTTTTGGTTAATTCACATCTTTAAATACAGTGAGGGAAATAAGTATTTGATCCCCTGCTGATTTTGTCCATTTGCCCTCTGACACAGAAATGACCAGGCTATAATTGGAATGGTAGGTTTATTGTAGCTGTGAGAGACAGAATAACAACAAACAAACCCTCAAAAGCCCAGTGCCCAAAAGTCAGCGATGGATTTGCATTGTAGTGAGAGAAATAAGTATTTGATCCCTTCACAAAAGATGTCTTATTACTTGGTGGCAAAACCCTTGTTGGCAATCACAGAGGTCAGACGTTTCTTGTAGTTGGCCACCAGGTTTGCACACAACCCAGGAGGGATGTTGTCCCACTCCTCTTTGCAGATCCTCTCCAAGTCAGAAAGGTTTCGAGGCTGATGTTTGGCAACCCGAACCTTCAGCTCCCTCCACAGATTTTCTATGGGATTAAGGTCTGGAGACTGGCTGGGCCACTCCAGGACCTTCATGTGCTTCTTCTTGAGCCACTCCTTTGTTGCCTTGGCTGTGTGTTTTGGGTCATTGTCATGCTGGAATACCCATCCACGACCCATTCTCAATGCCCTGGCTGAGGGAAGGAGGTGCTCACCCAAGATCTGACGGTACATGGTCCCGTGCATCGTCCCTTCGATGCGGTGAAGGTGTCCTGTCCCCTTAGCAGAAAAACACCCCCAAAGCATAATGTGTCCACCTCCATGTTTGACGGTGGGGATGGTGTTCTTGGGCTCATAGGCAGCATTCCTCCTCCTCCACACACGGCGAGTTGAGTTGATGCCAAAGAGCTCGATTTTGGTCTCATCTGACCACAACACTTTCGCCCAGTTCTCCTCTGGATCATTCAGATGTGCATTGGCAAACTGCAGACGGGCCTGTACATGTGCTGCCTTGAGCAGGGGGACCTTGCAGGCGCTGCAAGATTTCAGTCCTTCACGGCGTAGTGTGTTACCAATTGTTTTCTTGGTGACTATGGTTCCAGCTGCCCTGAGATCATTGACAAGTTCCCCCCGTGTAGTTCTGGGCTGCTTTGTCACCGTTCTCATGATCATTGCAACTCCACGAGGTGAGATCTTGCATGGAGCCCCAGACCGAGGGAGATTGACAGTTGTTTTGTGTTTCTTCCATTTGCGAGTTATCGTGCCAACTGTAGTCACCTTCTCACCAAGCTGCTTGGCGATAGTCTTGTAGCCCAGTCCAGCCTTGTGCAGGTCTACAACCTTGTCCCTGACATCCTTCGACAGCTCTTTGGTCTTGGGCATGGTGGTGAGTTTGGAAGCTGAGTGACTGCTTGCTTCTATGGACAGGTGTCTTTTATACAGGTACTGTAACAAGCTGGGATTAGGAGCACTCCCTTACAGAGGGTGTTCCTCATCTCAGCTCGTTACCTGCATATAGTGAAAAGACACCTGGGAGCCTGAAATCTTGCTGGTTGATAGGGGATCGAATACTTATTTCCCTCACTACAATGCAAATCCATCGCTGACTTTTGGGCACTGGGCTTTTGAGGGTTTGTTTGTTGTTATTCTGTCTCTCACAGCTACAATAAACCTACCATTCCAATTATAGCCTGGTCATTTCTGTGTCAGAGGGCAAACGGACAAAATCAGCAGGGGATCAAATACTTATTTCCCTCACTGTACATAGGAACCGTATCTCCAAGAGGAGTCCCCATGCTTCTCTGAGTCAGTGTGGTGTAGTGGGTAGAGTGGCTAGAGTGCTGGACTAAGACTGGGGAGACCCGAATTCAAATCCCCATTCAACCATGATACTAGCTGGGTGACTCTGGGCCAGTCACTTCTCTCTCAGCCTAACCTACTTCACAGGGTTGTTGTGAGGAGCAACCTAAGTATGTAGTAGACCACTCTGGGCTCTTTGGAGGAAGAGCGGGATATAAAATGTAAAATAAAAATAAATAAAAGAAAAAAAGAAAGGAAAAATGCCTTTTGACAGCAAATGTTCCTTGTACAGTTCACCAAAACCCTTGCTGCTACTCTGACAAAAATCAGAAAACAAAGGCTTCAAACCCTATCTCTCTTCCTTGTTCTGTACAGTCATCCCTTGTCAATCACGGTTTTCCCAATCGCGGATTTGAGTATCCGCGACTGGGAAATTGTAACCACCCTCGCCAACCATGACCTGAGTATCTGCAGTTAGGTGAGTTTTTTTTAAAGGGTGGGGGTGATTACTGGAAATCTGGGGGGTTCATTTCCGGTGGTCCGGGGGGTTCGTTTCCAGGGATCTGGAGGGGGGTGTTCATTTCTGGGCATGGGGGGGGGAGGGTTCATTTGTTTTTTACCTTGTTTTTCAGTTTCGTAACTGCGATTCCCCTAACCCTGTTTGCAATGATTCCCTATTGCTTCCCAACCGCAAATTCACCAGCTGCGACGGTTTCCCAGAATGGAACCCTTGCAGTTGGCAAGGGACAACTGTATTGGCAAAGTGTCGTTTTCATATTGCCCAACTTTGCGATTACCTGGATCAAGATTCCAGTTTGCCAAGCTTATAATGTTCAAACGTTAAGGTTAAGAGGAGAGCTGGTAGGAAACATGACTTGTCCCCTTAGTTAAGTAGGGTCTGCCCTGGTTGCATATGAATAGGAGACAAGAAGTGTGAGCACTGCAAGATATTCCCCTCAGGGGATGGAGCCACTCTGGGAAGAGCAGAAGGTTTCAAGTTCCCTCCCTGGCTTCTCCAAGATAGGGCTGAGAGAGATTCCTGCCTGCAGCCTCAAATAAGCTACTGCCAGTCTGTGATAACAATACTGACCTACATAGACCAATAGTCTGACTCAGTATATGGCAGCTTCCTATGTTCCTATGAAAATACTCATTATTCTTATCAATACTTTCTATTCCTGATGAATAACGCTTGAAACATGTATGGCCAATTTTTTCTTCCTCTTAATAAATTCGACTCCTGTTTTCCATTGATGTTTTTGGTTTCTGGGTTGAGGTTTGTAAACTTCCGCCCCCAGTTTGCTTCATTTTCTTTCAGTGGTACCTGTCAAAGAAGCAGCATTGACTCCTATACGGATGTTAAGGGGAGATTTTTATTTGCAGCAAGGACAAAGAGGAATAGTTTTGGGAAGGAAGAGAGCTTCTGTCTCCCCTTCACTTCCCTTTCCAAAGACCCATCTTGCTGCATCAGATTCCAAGTTGCCTTTGCCTTTCTCCATAACTCCCAAATAAATCCTGTTTCCTTTCTAGTCCAATACAAAAATAGAAACATAGCTCTAGTGTCCTTCCTCCTCCTCCAGATCAGTCATTTTCCAACTTAACCATCTGCACTCAGTTTCTAAAACAAGGATTTGACAATCACACATATATCAATCTGGATGCCCTTCTTCCCTAATCTCAGATAAAAAGATGCTGATTGTGGTTATCTAATGATAAGGAAAGCATATTCTGTATATACCCAGAGATATCCTTTGCTTTATTCACATTTCCAAAAGGTCATATGAACATATGAAATTGCCTTATAGTGGGTCAGAAATTGCCTTATACTGACCCTTATACTGGGTCAGGATTGCTTAATCTGACTGGCTGTGGCTCTTCGGGATCTCAGCTGCTATCTGTTCCTTTTAACTGGAGATACCAGGGATCACTGTTCCCTCTAAGGTGTGCACACGTGCGAACGCTCACAAGTTTTTGGATGTCCTCTCAGTTAATCTTAGATCTCGCTCAGGTTGAATCAGGAATGTCCAACTTTGAATGCATGTGTGCACACATGGCTTGATACTGCCGCCCAGAACAAAACTAATTCCACACAGAGATGAAAAAAATTAGAGGGACCCCTGCCAGGGATTGAACCTGGGACCTTCTGCAGGAAAAAAACATATGCTCGGCTGCTGAGGTATGGCCCCTCCCCATCAGTCATAGTAAGTAGTCCTTAAGAAACACATTTGCTTGATGGTGGTATAGAAAATACTCTATCCACACCCGCACACACAGATATAGTCAACATATCTGTCATAAAGGCACAGGAGTCTTTTATGGCTTCACACATCAAAAAGCCACAGACTTACTGGCCACGTGAAGATTCAGGCCTTTTAAAGATTCCTCATCTTTATTTCCATGTGTGTGGAGGGGGAGGGTTATTTATTTTAAAATCTATAACACCTTCAACATGCCTGGCTGGCACAAGTAAATTAGTAATCCTCAAAAGAGGTACACCATATCCCTTTATTAGGTGGTGCTGGCTTTGGGCATGGAAGAACCAAAATTAGACACCTGATAATGTTTAAGAAGTATAGTGCTACTATTTATTAAAGTATATATTATAATGCTGAATATTCTTAAGGATTAAATAAAAGAATTTTAAAATAAATACAGTCTGGTTATTTATCTAGAGTGATGGTTGTAAACTGAGGAGGTGATGAGAAAAAAGCTGATCTAGTTCAAATTCAGAATCAAACTTTCAGACAATTCCCCTGAACCTCTTCCTCAGTGGCAATTCAGATCCAGGAGGGATTCTGGTGTTTTGGCCATTTAGGACTCAGCCCTCATTTGCTGCAGGGGTAGTGTAAGGGCCTGCAGCTCTCTTAGGTTTGTTCATGCAGTGCTAAACAAGCTCTAGTTTAGCATTACTGTATCTCTGATCTGGGCCATAGTGTGGTCTTCATTTTTGTGTGTGTCACAGATTTACTATCTGGCCTTGGACAAGTTATTTCTCTTCAGTCTCTTATTTATCACTCTGGGATTGTAATTTTTGACAAAGTGGACTTTCTGACACCATATAACCTGTTATGAAAAGAAGCTTGGTTTCTGTTCATTTTGTAAACTTGAAGAATCTTCCATTCTTTTTTTTTAAAGAGGAAAAATAGGAGGGGTGGGTGAAAACGGGTGAGGAAGAAATGTAAAGAACTGTTTAGGGCTTAGGGCAGAGCTGTGGTGAAGCTTCAATCATTACCACTGATTCAGTCATAACCACTGCTAAATTGCCACAGCCCCGGAAATGCTATGTTTTGACAAGAAATGGGGCAGAATTAAGCAACACATATATTAATTCAATTCAATATTTAAGAATACAAGCAATTGTAGGTTACAGAGAACCTTAACACTGAATTTCAAGAACATTTAAAGGAACTGCTTAGTAAAACAATCATTTCAAGTCCTCCTGAATAGAGATGAGGAGGAAAATTTAATAGTTTGGTGGTTTTTAATAGTTTTAACATTCTTTTAAATTTTAAATTGCTGTAATGTTTTAACCTTTTTATTTGTTGTTTATATTGTATTGTAAACTGCCCAGAGACTTGCGTTTTGGCTGGTATATAAATACGTTAGATAAATAAATAAAATAAAATCTTCTAAGTTAACTTGTTAGGAGAAAAAAAGTTATCTTTTAAGCAACCAGAAGGGATAAGTGACTAACTATAATTTTAGGGAGTTATGCTACTGATCTGCAGTTACTGAAGATCTGTCCAGTGATTGTATATCCTGGCTGTGACTAGTTCAAAAAAGGAGAAAAACTATGTTTTCAATATACATCGGCTACTGAAGACTGCAAATACCTTCTAGCTATATATCAGAATTAAGTGACTTAGATTATGATTATTTTAAAAAAAATGCTTATTCAAATGAATTTTGAAACTGAACACCTTCCTCCTTGAGCACGTGGGCTGCCACATGTAAATTATACATGCTGAAATCAATTAAGCCTTTTAATCAGCACCAGTTCCTTAGTTCAACACAGCTCTTGACATCAAGCAGCTCTACTTATCATTTGGTTGCTGGACTGACATACTGTACTTTTATAAGCAATCCACCATGGAAAAGCACAAGGTTAAATGGAGTTTCCAACCAAGTAAATATTTTTGGATGTCTAAAGCTATCTACATGAGGAATATATTTTCCATTTGATATACACAGTGCATATGTTGAATATTCCCCACAGAAACGCAACTTATCTAAAAGTTTTTCTACCTTCAAGAAGATCATCTTCTTCAATGCCTTTGACAATTTTAGATTTGTAGTCTCGGAAAAACAAATATTTAAGTAGCCTTCTAAGCTTTTTCTAGGAAGGAAAAAAAGAGTACAGACACTAATGAGAATTAATGCAGACACTAGCTGCCAGAGTGAGAGTCACTGCTGCCATCTAAAAGTATTTTTAGCATACACACACAATTGCATACATACATGAACACCACACTCATTGACATGATACCATTTGCTGACATTCAAGCTTAATTTGAACTAAGGCAGTTAATGAACATAAAATCAGAATCCTTTGTGCACATATATTCCAAATTCTAGCCTTGGTTGTACAAAATATGCTGTTTATTCAGCTGCAGCCTGTGTTGCTGGGTGCAGTAGGTAGAAAGTAGTCAGTAAGCCAATCGGACAGCACAATGCAGAAGCCTAAAAGCATTCAGCATTCCTCTAGCTCCCGCAGAACCTAGAAGGCATGTGAATAAAGCAGGAGATCGAAGGGAACAGCTTGCTTCTGGCAAAGCCAGTTTTATTCTCTTTGGAAAAAGGATCATACATCCTTGCATTTTTTTCACAGAAGGATAACCATCCATAGAGCACTTGATGCTGATTCAATTTAGCTTGTGGACTTTTAAATAGTCAATCATCTACAGTCTTTAGAATTAAGAAAAAAATACTAAATGGATCCATCCATTAAGAATCCTCTATTTTTCTCAAGCCCATCCATGTAATATTTTTGCACATCAACATTCAAATAAAAAGGCAAAGCCTGCTAATCAGTTCACATTGACTGAGTTCTCCTAGCATTACCAAGCATCAGTCTTGGCATAACTTTGATTCCAATGGCTCTCCCATATATTTACCTACATGTTAACACCTTTTAACTAGATAAGCTCTGTGTGTGTGTGTGTGTGTGTGTGTGTGTGTGTGTGTGTGTGTGTGCGCGCATGAAAAGGGAATGGTTTCTTTCTTCTCCTGATTAGGACCAGTAGTGTAGTGCTGCAGGGATGTAATCCCAGCACGTTTTTTTCCTTCAGGGTCTCAGCAGGGACGCCAAGCCTTTTGCTTTTTAAATGAAAATAATATGTTGCTCTTGCTGTTCTAATAGCTTTGTTCCATAACTGAATATCAGACTACAATTGAGCTATTACTCCTTTCTTCTGTTACAAGCACTATACTCCTCCCTTTGTGGCTGACAATCCAGACTGCTCTTCTGGGCAAAGAACTATGTGAGGTTCAGTCTCTGTAGGACTATGAAACTATCCTTGATATTTTGCAACAGAACTCCCAAAATTATTGCATTTAAGTGTGGTGTGTGGGCATTGGGTGGATATGGCTATGGGATGTGGCTGTTGGGGTGGTTGTAGCTATGGGGGTTGTCATGGTACATCTGAATTTGCAACTACACCACTGGTTAAGACAAAGTCTGGGTGATGTGGACCTACACTGGGAAGGCAGTAGAGCCAAGAAGCTGAAGCAGCTGGGATACTGCTAATGCGAGGCACATCAAAAAGGATGAGCTAGGCTTCAGAAGACCTTTAGAATTTGGGTTAGATCCCTCCCCCTTTCATAAAGTGAGAATTCTGCTTGATGGAATTCAATTTAAATTGAAGATTTCATACATTTGCACAAGGTGAAGGAACACATGGAGTAAATACAGCATAGGGAACAGAGCTGGACAGAAGTTATAACAATACAATTTCATTTATAAATAGCTTGCTTTAAAATGGGTAGATACCTAAGCTGACTGCATATGTTGCACCTACAATACATTTTGATTATTGTACCTTATCTTTGCGCATCAAAAAAAGAAGATCTTCTGGAGAGATTACTCTTGCTCCTCTCATCTGAGAAACTTCGGAGGCTTGCTGCAACTGTAAACAAAGAAGGAAGGTGAGACCAGTGGTGTCAGCGCTACACTTTGTAGGAATGTACTTATTTAAACATATTGGCCACAGACCATGGCAATAAACAAAAAGCAAGGGAGCATGTAAAAATTCCAGGGTAAAGTACTATTTGTCAGTAATGAAATCCAGAGTTCCAGAGGATAAGCACTGGAAAACAAACACCAGTAAAATTACAGTCTATATCTTCATTATCCATTTTATAATTTTCTGTTTTGCTGACTTTATTTTGGCAACTGCTTTTCACATCACTTTATCTTTGGGAGTTTTCCTCCTTAAAATATATTTTACAAAGAATGGTAGAATATGAGTTTCCTCTAGAATTGGAGACAACCATCTAGCTTTCACATCCAGGGACCAAAACATTAAGTTATGTACTGATTCTATAATCCCCAAAGATCAAACGAACTTTGAGACTGTGCCATAGGACAGTGAGTGTGGACACTCTGACCCACCTCCTTTGGGCTTTCTGTCACCTGTCTGCCCCTGGCTCCTCACCAACTCTGTCACCCTCCCTGTGTGCTTTTGCTCCCCACCCCCCAGTCAGCTAGCCCTACCCAGGAGACAACACAGCAGCCTTCCCTCTTCTTCCTCACCGGGTTGCCTCACTCTTCAGGTGATGCATTAATTGATGTTGTAACATAGGCTGGAGACGGCAGCAGCAACAACAAGGAGAGGGCTTCTTGCATGCAGGGATGGCCTCTTCACATCTCTGCTGCTTTGCTAGCTCCAACAACTGGATTGCTCTCCCTCTTGCAGTCTTCTCCCCATGCTTTCTATCAAGCTTGTCTGCTTGGTCTGCTCTGATTTAGAAGCAGCGAGGCAGTGAGGACAGGATGCCGCTGCATGCAAAAAGCTCCATCCTTGCTGCTGCCGCCACCAGCCTACAACCTCAAGCAGCAGCATAGCTGGCAGATGAGGGAGCCCAGCAAGGGGGGAAAGGGTGGGACTGGCAAGGGAGACAGGGCCAGAGGCTCCTTGACTTTTACCGAGTGCCTGTGGGAGCATTTAGGGGAAAAAATATGGAGATTAGTAGGAGCTAGTATAGATTTGTCAAGAACAAGGAATGCCAGATTACTTATTGCGCTCTCCGCAATAGAGCTACTATGCTGTAGACATAGAGTATCTTGATTTCACAAATCATTTGATAAAGTTCCCTATAATATCCTTAGTCACAAGTTAGTAAAAATGTGGGTAGATGATGCTTCTGTTAAGTGGATTAACAACTGGTTGAACAACCATACCTAACCAATACTCATTATTATCTCCATGTCATCATGTATCATGCCGGGTGCTACTGGGTTCTGTCCTGGCAATCTGCTGCTCAGCATTTTCATAAATGACATGGGACATGGAAATCAGCTCTGCAGATGGCATGAAACAGAGGGGCATTCGCTAACAACTGAGAAGACAGAATCGATCCAAGCCAATTTGGACAGGTATGGTGTTAACACCAAGAAGATGAAGTTCAAGAGAGACAAATGAAAATGTAAGAAAAATCAAGTGCACAAGTACAGGATGTAGGAGATCAGGTTTGACTGCAATACATCTGAAAGGGACCAAGGTGTCTTAGTGGATAACATATTAAACATGAACCAGCAGTGTGGTGCAGCTGCTAAAAAGCGAGTCTGTATGAACAGAGGCATGGTGTCCAGATCACAATGAGTAATAGTTCTACTTTATTCTGCACTGAGCAGGCCTCCCTTGGAATAATACTACATCCAAGTTTGGGCCCTTCATTTGAAGGAGGGCATGGGAAAAGTGGAATGGGTTCAGATGAGGGCAACCAGCATGGTAAAGGGCATGGAAACCAAATGTCCTATGAGAAACAGCTGAAGGAGCTGGGTATGCTTAGTCTAGAGAAGCCTAAGGGGAGATATGATAGCTGTCTTCAAATACCTGAAGGACTGTCACATAAGGAGGAGGAGGAGGAGGAGGAGGAGACTAGTTTTCTATTGCTCCTGAAGGCACAACTAAAACCAATGGATTGAAATTACAAGGAAGCACAGTCACTATTAAATACTATTTAGGCTACACATGAAGTAGAATTTCCTAACTGTAAGAGTCGAATGACTGTGAAACAGTGGCTGAATTTGGACGTAATAGGAAGCCGGAGGTCCGTTAACCTCCGTTTTCCCAAGCCACACGTCCAAATTGAGGAAACCAGATTTAAGGGTGAAAAGGGACCCACGGTTTTCCTCACCAAACTACACTTTGAATTTTGGTCAGAGTAAAGTTTCACCGACATGAACTCTAGTTCCATCTTATTTGTTTGTTATTTCTCTGTGTAAACCGCCCTTAGCCATTTTTGGAAGGGCAGTATAGAAATTGAAATAATAATAATAATAATAATAATAATAATAATAATAATAATAATAATAATTATTATTATTATTATTTGACTTTCAAAGTCGAAAAATCAACCACAAACAGCAAGTGCCGCCTTTGTAAAGAAGCAGATGAAACCGTGGACCATGTAATCAGCTGTTGTAAAAAGATCACACAGACTGACTACAAAGGCATGACAAAGTAGCAGGGATGATACACTGGAACATCTGAAAAAAATACAAGCTACCTGTAGCCAAAAATTGGTGGGACCATAAAATTGAAAAAGTTGAAGAAAATGAAGATGTAAAAATATTATGGGACTTCCGACTACAAACAAACATCTGCCACACAATACACCAGATAGAACTGTAGTCGAGAAGAAAGAAAAACAAGTGAAAATAATCGACATAGCAATACCAGGGGATAGCAGAATAGAAGAAAAAGAAATAGAAAAAATCACCAAATACAAAGATCTACAAATTGAAATTGAAAGGCTGTGGCAGAAAAAGACCAAAATAATCCCAGTGGTCATTGGCGCCCTAGATGCAGTTCCAAAACAACCTGAAGAGCACCTCAACACCATAGGAGCCACAGAAATAGCCATCAGCCAATTACAAAAAGCAGCTTTACTGGGAACAGCCTATATTCTGTGACGATATCTATAACAACAGCAACAACACTGACAATAAAATTCAGCCATCCCAGGTCCTTGGGAAGGACTCGATGTCTGGATAAAACAAACCAGTCAATAACACCTGTCTGACTGTGTAAACAAGAAATAATAATAATAATTCTGCAGCATCAGTATTACATACAAATACTGTCACCACAGTTTTGGCCCCATGGGACTGGAGTTGAAGGAGGAAACTCCTTTCGGATGAGAGAGCAGAGGGAGGGGGTGTGTGGAGCCACGGGTCCATTGAACCCGTGGTTCTGTGTTAAGTGTGAATTCGACCAGTCTGCAATTGTGGGTTCTCTGGACAGCCATCTGTCAGAGTTGCTGTATCAGTTTCCTGCACTGAATGGGGAGTACGGGTGGGACGAGAAGACCTCCAAAGGTATGTCCCAACTCTAACATTTTATTCTTCTAATTATGCAGAAGTCCACCAATTTACTAATTTCTACCAGTGGTTTGCTCTTTCCTTTTCATTCCCACAAACACATCTCAACTTTCCCCTTCCCTGTTTTTCAAAATTATTGATCCTTTGCAGGTGTACATAGAAACTCCTTTTTAAAAACCACCAAAATCTCCCACAAAGAATAACCCACTAACTGGAAAATGAGGAAATGGATAAACACAGGAAACTCACAAAGTGCTATGTGGGGATACTGGGATATGAAAGATACCCCCCCACACACATACCAAAGGAAAAAAGGTGCTGGTGTAGACAGAGGCTTACAAAATTAAGTTACATTAAAATTCACTTTCACATTTGTAACATGAGACAACAAAGAGAAATCAGATTATTTTATATAAAAAAAGCTTAAAGCCTTCCTACTCATCTTTCACGAATGCACCTGAAAATAATTTCAAGAAATTCTAGCCTTTATATTCCATACTAGCAATGATTTTACTCTGTAGTAGTAGCTGAATAAGTATATTATTAATCTAAGATCCCATGCTGGTATGACTTGAAATGGGTCTATTCAGGAGTTAAAAAGATCAACAAAAACAGTAGCTGTTTCTAATATGCGGGGTGGGGGGAGCTTTCAGTTTTGGCAAGTGTTCAGCAGGAAAAAGATTCAGTCAATAAATCATAATACTGGACTGCATTAATTCCCCCCCCCCAACTATAATCACATGCACACAAATCGTGAACTGTATCTGGTATGCACAGCACAAAACATACTGTGTGAAAAAGCTTCACATTTTTCCTTTGAAATGCTCAGGAAGGCCTTTACAGTTACAAAGACAAGAGAATTTTCAGGAATTTAGAAGTCATAGTAACATAATCTTACTCGAAACTGAACTGGAAAGTATAAGAATGTGAAAAATGATAGTTCTATTTCTTTGGCACAAGCAAAGTGACTTCTTATCCTGATTAGTTTAAGGATACACAAGGTACTTATATTTCCAGCACAAAGTATAGAAAAGCTGGGTAAAATTATAACACAAAGAATAGGATGAATATTTCATTGGTGCAGTTTGGATGAACCATGCAGAGTTATATCCAGCATACATTTAATAAGCACATAGAAAAGTGATGTTAGTATACTGATAATACAACACATCTTTTTCAAAGCTACAAAACCCTTTGAACTAAACAGATAGTATAATAAAAATCTCTGCTGAACAGGAGGAAAAACATGGAAAAACTATGAGTTGGATATGCTTATGCCAGTTATTTCAGTACACCTGTAGATTGAATTGTGGCCACAGAGTACCAATCAATTCTATTAAAAATGAGAATCACGTGGCTTCAGTGGGAGAAGGGTGGCAAACATAATTCTCAAGAACATCCAATGTTTTTATATATATATATTGTTCCTCATATCACATGTCCTAATTTACAAAACATGCAGTTTAATCCTATACACACATCTGTCCATCCATTCATCCCACTGGGCTTAATGGAGTTTAGGTAAAAGTAAAGTGTGCCGTCGAGTTGGTGTAGACTCCTGGTGACCCCAGAGCTCTGTGGTTGTCTCTGGTAGAATACAGGAGGGATTTACTATTGCCGTCACCTTAAGTGGCACAGCGGGAAAATGCTTGACTAACAAGCAGAAGGTTGCCGGTTCAAATCCCCGCTGGTATGTTTCCCAGACTGCGTGGGAGGAGGCAATGGTAAACCCTTCCTGTATTCTACCAAAGAAAACCACAGGACTCTGTGGGAGCCAGGAGTTGAAATCGACTTGACGGCACACTTTACTTTACTTACTTACTATTGCCATCTCCTGTGCAGTATGAGATGATGCCTTTCAGCATCTACCTATATCACTGCTTCCCAATATAGGTGTTTCCCATAGCTGAGAAACATATCAGTGGGGATTCGAACCGGGAACCTCTGGCTTGCTAGTCAAGTCATTTCTCTGCTGCGCTGTTAGGTGGCTTTCAAGGGAGTTTACTCACCAAATATTAATACTTTCTTTTTGATAGAATAATGCCATAATAAACTAAGTGCTAGATAGGATTCTGACTCAGTTTATAAATGAAGCAATTCCTTTGTTAACAGAACCACTGGGAAAAGAAACCATTTCACTGAAAACAGAAAGTTAAGCATGCTTACCTTCCACTGAAATCAGTAGGACTAAACTCCATTTGATCTGCTGATGTTCCTTCCTTAGCTTGTCTATAATAAACTACCTTACACAAAACATCCAATTGTCCAAATCCATTCATACCATTCATACCAATCAAACATGGGTGGTAGCTATAATCATTTCCATAGCAATGAAATTACCCAACAAGCATGTTGTCAGTTCTAGATCATTTTCCAAAACAAGATCTTTCAGCTATCCAAATATCCTTCAGATAGCCACATTCTCTAGAATTATATTTTAATGACTGAACAAATCCAACATACATGGAAAGAAACTTGAATTTGTTACTTGACACTTCCAACAAAACATACTACCACACCTTTAAATATTACATTTCTGCAACATTATTTCACACTAAAATCACTTCTATCTGCAATATTTGTCCATTTGCCTGCTATGTTGAAAGTAATTTTTTACATATCCATATTAAAAAACTAAATAGCCATTTACCTATTAATACTGTTATTTGTATTATTTATTTCAAGTTCTTTATATTCCACTTTTAACCTAAGTTTTCAAAGCAATTTACATATAGAAATAAAACTTTTAAACAATAAAACAAAGATTAAAAATAAAATAAATAAATAAATAAATAAATAATAAAACAAAGATTAAAATTAAGATTTTTAATGGATTAAAATTCAGGAAAGGTAATCAACTATTTTTTTTTAATGGATAAACACATTTCTGAATCAAATTCCTTATAGCATGCCTAATTTGAAAATGCTGGAATCACATTGGTCTGTTCCTCTACATTCTTACTTACCACATCCTGAAATATGAAAATATTGTCTTGGTTCCAAAAATTACTGGGACGAAAATCCACTGAAATCCACTGAAATTATGACTAACATGCCCAATTTTCCATGAGGTTCAGTCATGACTAACTAGTTGCCTACAAGGTGGAAAGAGAAAATGACTTCATGCTCTACCAGTGTGCAGTACCACAATATACTGAGGGTTGCATTACAGTAAGAGAAACATGGTAAAGAAGATATAGGCTGTAGCATACAAACTCTACTGGATCATGAAAGGTTTTGAAAAGAACGTAATTTCTTCTGCAAGCGCTTAGGCAAACAGAGGAACTCCTCTGGATGAAGAGGTCACTTTTTTCATGCAACACCGTTCCACTAACTTGGAAAGAATTCCTTCATGAGTGGAAGAAGCTTTCCATTAGTGGAACGGTATCTTGACTATATGCCACAAGTTTTCAAAATTCTTAGATTTGAAATAAACTAAATGGGAGAGATCCACTAGAAATTTGGAAGAAGAGTACTGGCTTTTACATGTATGCTGTACTGCTAGAATTCCAGTCACTGAACCCAGATCATAACGTTCCATTGTGCAATTATTTTTATTAAGAATGTTCAAATTATGTAGCACTAGATCAACATAACCAACATAATTTTTGTATGTGAAAATTAAATCTCCCCCCCTCCCTATTTTGTATGCAACAAAGAAAGCAGTGTTTGCTGTAATTATATCTTAAAAGTTACAAGAATGACTGGGGAATATTTTAAAAACTGAACCATAGCTTTAATGATTCTATGAAGTATGTTCTGACTATTAAAAAAAAGCACTTTATCGCCATCATTATATTTTATTTATACAGCACCTAAAATTACTTGGCTATAAGGAAGGTAAGAGAATGGACGGGAAAGGGGGAGACAGAAACAAAAGAAATGTGGAAAAGAAAAAGAAAAACAGCAGCAGCATAAGACGTTCTAAAAGCAAATGAAGTGCAGAACAAGGAGGTTCTAAAAGCTGTTTTAAATTTAAAAAGGGAACAGAAAAGACAGATATTAAGAGGAAAGAGTTCCAAGCAGTGGGGAAGGCCACAGCCAATGACTGAAGAAGAACAGAGAGTGCTGAGGAAATAGGAGACCTAACCAGACCGAGCAGAGTGCAGAGAGTAAGAGGGCACATGAGGAGAAAGCAAGGAGGAGGAGAGGGAAAGCAACGCCATGAAAAACCTTATAAGTTTATAATAGATATTGATTGGAAAATGTCATTGACAGAGAGGAAAATAGAGAGGTAATACATGATCAGAATGCAAAGGTACGAAAGGAGTAAAGCTGAAGTTCAGAAGAAAGATGATACATTTTGCAACTTACTAACTTGCACTATTACACTGTCAAATATCAGTCTCAGAATGTTTTCTTGCCCATAGTCCCTACCTTTATTTCAACATAAATGCCCACTGCTTGTATTTTCAAACAAGAGATTTTATCAGCCAAGCTCTTTAATAAAGCCCTGAAGGATTAATTTTGATTCTGATATATTTCATATGTTTAATCTTTATTAAACATGTGTGTTGACATAAAACTAAGATGTAATATTAGAATACTTCTAATGCAATGAAATCCAAAAAATAATGCTTTAAGAAATATCACATTTACTTTAAGTATGAGTGAAATTATAACACAATTTACATTTAGTTAGCTGTAATTTCTGGTATTTATAGACATACATCAGAACCTCAACTTTTCAGATTCCACTGCGGCAATATATTACAATAGTTGATTATTAATGGAGATTCAGAATAGTTATTACTTAAACAATTTTCTATACATGCCTTGTTGTGCTTTAAAAGTGTATAACTGCTTAAGGTAAACTTTTTTAGAAGTTTAAATAATGTCATACGTTTTTACAAGCTTAGCCATTTACTAAGATGTAAATATATTTTTAAAAAACCTTTTGTTTTGTTTGATTTTTACAAGTCAACATTATTTGAAAAACAGTGAATCACTGAACTCCTCAAAGCAATGTTTTACAAACGGAGTGTTGAAGGTGACGTTTCAAGTATCTTTATGAATAATTATAAAGATGCTATTCTGTCCATACAAAACATTTTCTTTAAAACAGCAAGCTAACCACGCTTTCCCTAATAATTTCCTTTTAAGCTCATCCACTCATCCTAAAACTGAACCTGCTTTAAATTTATAAATAAATATGGGCATCTGGTACAAGAGCTGCCCAGAGGGAAACGGGGAACATGGGAAAAGGGGGAAAGAGTGTATATGCTTCAGTGGCATTTTCTCTATTTTGTGCTATCCACCCTCACAGTCACCACACCAAAAATCTGCCTGCACATGAATACTAAGGTGCCATACAGTGCACAGCTTGTCATTTCCCACACTGCAGGTGCTGAGGCATATTATGTGTAAAATATTGTTGGGCAATCCTTTTCTTCTAGCAAATTGTTAACCCAAAAAACAAATGCCTTCTTAACTTCCATATTAGTGAAGGACTGCCTGATACAGAGTAAATGAATACAGCCGTGGGAACAGAATCTTCAGCCATGTGTCTTGATGTGTCTGGGTGGAGGGAAGGCCTTGGGCACTGATTCTTGGTCTGAGAATAGAGTTGTTTCAAGCTTGTCCTGGTTTTAATCTAAAATGTTGAAGGGCAAGGAGTTCAGTGCTGGTCTGGTTCCTGGTGAGAGAGGCTCCCCAGAACAATCCATATCTGCTGGGTAAATAGCACAGAATAACCTGTTGTTGCATGGTTCCATCCTAGCCAAGTTTTCAAATTCTGTCCTGGGGCATTCTGAAACTTGAAGTTTGCAAGTTCTGCCCTGGGGCATTCCTAAGGTACTTAGGAGATCTGACAGAAAAACTCGGATGCAGTGCACAAATACAGGCCTCTTACTTGCAATCTGTTTCCAGTTTTTAAAATGGATTTTTTTTTAAAAAAAAAGTTTCTATAATTTGAGGGACAAGTTGGGCAAGATCAACAAGTGGCAAACCATGCCAATTTTCTAAGTGCTTTTACATAATCCTAAAATCTGCCATGGGAAAAACCAATGAGCAGGGGCGTAGTGACCACTGAGCAAGGGAGAACAATTGTCCCCAGGCCCCAAGGGTCTGGGGGATCCCCTCAAGGCTCCCTCTTGCCCTCAGCCAGGACACCCGCTTGCCCCCTCCCATACCTAGCGGGCGAGCAAAGTGCTCACTGGGTGGGAGCGTGAGGCACGGCCCTCTCCTCTCCCCCCAGGCATTGGCCCCTCCCCTGTGTCTGATGTCAGATGTAAGGAGGTGGGGACAGTGCAGAGAAAGGGGCTGTTATGGCCCCACCCCCTTGCATCTGACATCCAATGTAGAGGGCATGGCTTGGGGTGTGCATGCTTTGCACAGGCGAAAGAACACGCAAGTCAAACTTTGTCCCCCACTCTCTGCAAAGCTCCCTACACCCTTGCCAATTAGAGCTGATTCCACTTGTCTATTTAAATGATTTTATTAGACCTCCTGAATCTTCAATATCAACAATTCCAGATTGTGCCAACAAGCTTTGGTGCAAGCTTTTAATTAACAGACAATATTTTAGAATGCTCCTAGGCAGAAGTTACAAACTTGGCTAGGACAGAACCATACAACAGGTTATTCTGCTATTTTATCCGACAGATACGAATTGTTCTGGGGAGCCTCTCTCACCAGGAACCAGATCAGTACTGAACTCCCTACTGTTGGGCACCACAACATATTATACTCAGAGGTACCAACCCAGAAGTATATGGAATTCAGGCCTGTGTCTGATTTCATTTTATATTAAGAGTTCAATTAATGCCTGGGCTCAGGGTGAACTGACATCCCAGATCTCAACTGGTCTGTGAGAGAAGAGGCAATCCAGCATTGTATTGTGAAATGGGCACTCACAGAAACACAAGGGCTAGGCCTAAGCTAATCAAAATGCTAAAATGTAACTCACTATCAGATAATGTCTGTGGAAGAGGCCAGGGGCTGATCTCCCCTTTCCTGTTGCAAGAAATCTATGTTAATCTTTGTCAGTGATGGCTCTGCTATGCCCAAAGGGGATTACTCAGTTGCTGTCTATAGAAATTCCACCCTAGGAGAACACCTGTAGATTTAGTCCTTTTACTAACACCTTCTGGGACCAGGCCCAAATCTGGGGACAACAGAAGATGCCCATTTGCAGCTCGAGAGGCAGATTTGTCTTGGGCAATGTCCCCTCCTCAAGATAGAAGCTAACAGAAGATGGGATTAAGATCTCCCTGGACTGGGCTAATATCCTGAATAATCAAAAGACATTATCCATAAGGTAGCAGCAAGTTGTCCCCTTTTGGGACCCAGGAAAGATGATGAGAGATCAAAGGAAGATATAACTATAAAGAATGAGGCTACTTTAGGCAAGAGAGCTGGCAGTCTCTTGCCTAAAAGCAGTCTTGTGCCTACACGCAATCTTCTGCCTACAAGCAAGACTTGCTCATGAGTAATCCAAGGGTTTGCTGCCCAAGCCGCGGGGCTAGAGGCAGGAGCTCTTTCCATGGGGGAAGGGACTGTTTGCGACTTCTGCTGCGAAGTGAGAAGTCAAGACTTTCCCAGCCATGGTGCTCTGACTCTCAGTCGTGCTCTGAGCAAACTGCATGCCTGATCCAAGAGCTCCTGTCTCCAGCCAAAAGCTTTTCTCCTTCAGCTGAAAGATCCACCGTTCTCCAGCCTCTGATCTGGGTAATATGCTGCCTTCACAAGCCTTGGATCCCTACTTTCCTCCTCCCTACTAATCACTGCTACCCCCCTTCCTAAGCCCCCCCTTCTTCTTTCTCTGCTTCTCTCTAAATGTTTTATTTAGGATTTGTTAGATTGTTAGATAGCTGTAATTACTGATTGCACACACATATGTTAGTTAGGCACATTACACTACACCTTGAATCGGAAACATGTTTTTATTTTGTCCTGATGAGCAACTTTTTCATAATAAAGCCCACTGAACTTTCTGAGTGTCTCTCTATCTATCTCTGTTTGCACGCCCAGATCCTACATGGTCACCATCTCCAAGAACCAACTCAGTTTGTGTATGATGTGACTTTGCCTCTTTCCCTCTGAGCATGTACAGAGTGCGAAACCAGGTATAGTTCACAACACTACCCTTCAACATTTACATGCATGTGCACTAGACAAAAGACACATGACTTCCTACCAACCCCTCCCCCATTTCCAAGATGCAACAGCTCGAGTTTACAAGAGGACAATTCTAGCAACTCACACAAACATACATTTAATAAGGCACCAACAGGGATAAAATGGAGACAGCGATTTATCAGGGATAAGGACCAAAATACAGGAACTGTCACAAGTAAATAGGGACTGCTGGAGCATCAAAGCATATGATCAGGAGATATCACAACAAGACAAGTTCCCAAACAAATCTGAACATTGCCATTCACAAAGCTATGTAAATGCTATGTAAATGTTAGAATGTACATTCGAACACACATACACATAGTGAAGATTAGACAAATGACTTGTAGGAACTGTGCCTCAGACTCCTTTAAAAAATAATAATAGTAAGGTTTCTCAAGTTTATGCAACCTTATATGGATTTCTTAAAAGCAATGGTTTAAATGATATCATATATCCTCTTTTCTGATATTTTAAAACACATTTGGGGAACACACAGAGGCAAGTATTTGCATTATTTTGAGACAGTCAGTAAAATGTTCTTTTGTTAGTTACTATTCATGCTAAGTGGTGATTACATGCTATATTGTGAACTTATGAAAACACTTTCTTTGTTGCTGTAGAAAGTAGCATTTATTCAAATACTACATCCTCAAATTGCTTACATAAGGAAATAACATATTGATTTATCAAATTAAACACAGAAAGGCAAAATATCATTTCTAGCTACAGCGTTGCCCTCTTGCTTCACTTGAGCTTTACTAGGATATCTAAAAGCATATTTTGACCCATTTCAAACTGAAGTAGTGTACAAGTAACATACAAATCTAAAACAATACTTAACCTGACTGATTTCCTGGCTATAAAACAAGTTGTTCTATTAAGAACTAATCAGTCTACTTTCCTTACACTGCCTCTACAACTGGACTAAATCTGGTTGAAATCAAGGTCCACAAGTTAGATCCCTTGCACCTCAAATGTTCATGTGTCCACCATCTTGGATATAGGTGGATGACATAACTACAAATTACACCATGGACGTGTCCCTGTGTGTCACTCACTACAACTGTACCAAATTTGGTTCAAATCAGTTAGAGAGTCCTCAAGTTAGTGCACTTGTGCCTCAAAGGTTCACACGTCCACCATCTTGAATCAGGGTAGATGACATCATCACAAACTACACAATTGGGGCAGCCCTATGTGTCCCTACAGCTGTAGCAAATTTGGTTCAAATTGGTTAGAGTGGCCACAAGTTAGCCCACTTGCACCTCAAAAGTTTTCGCGTCTGCCATCTTGAATCGGTGTGAATGACATCATCACAAACTATGCCATTGAGGTATCCCTGTGTGTCACTCACTGCATCTGTACCCAATTTGGTACAAATGGGTTACACAGTCCACAAATTAGCAAGCTTGAACCTCAGACGTTCACATGACTACCATCGGTGACTGGGGTAGATGACATCATCACAAACTACACCGTTGAGATGTCCCTGTGTGTCCCTACAGCTGCACCAAATTTGGTTCAAATCAGCGAAGCAGTTTACAAGTTAGGCCACTTATGCCTCAAAAGTTTATGTGTCTGCCATCTTGAATTGGGGTGGATGAAATCATCACAGGCTACGCCACTGAGGTGTCCCTACAGATGCAACAATTTTGGTTCAAATCGGTTAAGCGGTTCACAAGTTAGCCCACTTGCACCTCAAAAGTTTAGTCTGCCATCTTGAATCAGTGTGGATGACATCATCACAAACTATGCCATTGAGGTATCCCTGTGTGTCACTCACTGCAACTGTATCCAGTTTGGTTCAAATGGGTTAGATAGTACACAAATTAGCCAGCTTGAGCCTCAGATGTTCATGTGACCACCATCTTGGATCCAGGTGGATGGATCATCACACACTACACCGTTGAAGTTTCCCTATGTGTCCCTACAGCTATACCAAATTTGGTTCAAATTGGTTAAGTGATTTACAAGTTAGCCCACTTGCACCTCAGATGTTTACAAGTCCACCATCTTGAATTGAGGTGGATGACATCAACACACACCACACCATTAGGGCATCCCTATGTGTCCCTACAGCTGCACCAAATTTGGTTCAAATCAGCCATTTACAAATTAGCCCACTTGCACCTCAAAGCGAGTTAGCGTGGTGTAGTGGCTAGAGTGCTGGACTAGGACCGGGGAGACCTGAGTTCAAATCCCCACTCAGCCGTGATACTAGCTGGGTGACTCTGGGCCAGTCACTTCTCTCTCAGCCTAACCTACTTCACAGGGTTGTTGTGAGGAGAAACGTAAGTATGTAGTACACTGCTCTGTGCTCCTTGAAGGAAGAGCGGGATATAAAATGGGAAAAAATGTTTATGTGTCTGCCATCTTGAATTGGGGTGGATGTCATCACCACACACCACACCATTAGGGCATCCCTAAGTGTCCCTACAGCTGTAGCAAATTTGGTTCAAATCACTTAAGCAGTTGACAAGTTAGTCCACGTGTGCTTCAAAAGTTCACACATCTGCCATCTTGGATCTGGGTGGATGACATCATCACAAACGATGCCCTTGAGGTGTCCCTACAGCTGCACCCGATTTGGTTCATAGTGGTCCAGGCATTGCAAAGATGATAGGGCAGGACACACGGACACACACATAGAAAGCTGGGTGATCTCATAAGCCTACTGGAAAGTAGGCTAAAAATGAGAAACCTGCATTACACGTGTTGGGAAAAAGCACCCAGACCTTTGGACTGAGAAGATCAAATACAGTTTGAATGGAATTAGAGCTCTGACACACAGCCTGAAGTTCTCAGCCCCTGAGCAGAGCTAGACCTCCTCCCAACTTCTGCTCCAAGGCAGGGGGTGGCAGAATGAGGAGCACTTTCAATGCATGGGATCCCAAGGGGGCAATTGAGTGGCCCTAGTTTTGTTGGGAATGGCTCTATACATCCCCAGACACAACAGGACTTTTAGAGGCAAGTAGGGCAGACCTCCATAGTTCTTTTCCACTTGCTCAGCATATAATGTTGTTTTAGTGATAGTGGCACAAATTGCAGTTTGCCCTGCAGTAGCTGAAGCAGCCCCTATAGGACTCGCCTGTCCTCTGGCATTGCTTGAACACAAGAGGTAAAAACTTCAGGGACTTGGGGCACCTAATAAAACAGAGAAAGCAACAGAGACATGCAAGAAGGCATGTCTAATAGACAGGATTGCCAACCCAGCTGACTATTCCACATAAATTTCTCCTTTCATAAATTTCGCTTTTAAAATATGGAAGACCAGTATGAGAGAGAGAGAGAGAGAGAGAGAGAGAGAGAGAGAGAGAGAGAGAGAGAGAGAGTGAGTTTCTTGAACAGAGAGTTTCCTCTTTACTGTTACTGCAAAAATATGAAATGAAATAAATCTATTATGTGATTACAGCGGACCAAACTGGGAGAAAAGGCATACTGAAGCCACATCTACCGCTTAAGAATAATCAAGCTGAAATTGTCCAAACATCACAAAATCAAACTATAATGAAGCTAGGTGAGATGTGTTTTTAAAACAAGACTCCTACTTTCCCTCTAGAAGTTCATCGAACTAATTCTCAAGAGCAGAATATAAAAGAAACCATATCTACCACCAGGGGAGTAGCAAGATTGGAGTGGGCCCAGAGACAAGATTTTAAAATCCCCCCCCCCCCAAAGCTCAGCTCATGAAGTAAAGAAATCTTAAATGAGGCTGAATAGTGGTAACAAAAAGGATAGTAAAATTCATTCATTCATTCATTCATAAATAAATAAATAAATAAGATTGTGTTTTATATGTGTGTGATATATGGTACTAGAGAAAGACATGCTGTTCTGGTAGCTCCATGTCTTAACTCTCACATCAGTTTTGGAGGATGAATACAACTGAAAGAAGCCTGAGCGGGTGCATGGCTGGGGGAGTCAGTCATGTGACTTGCCTCTGGGGTCCCTCCCCAAGGCAGTGGGCCCCCAGACAACTGTCTCCCCTTGCCCTATTATAGTTACACCCCTGTCTACCACATATCTACAAAATGGATACATCGTTTTTGTTGTTGTTTTGTTTAATCTACAAAAATAGAGAAAACCTTCAGGGCCTCACTATCATTCAACAAAAATGCTTGAGCTCATTTTTTAATTTTCAACTTACACAGAGCAAGTTTCCAGGAATAAACTAAACCATGACCTTTGCAGCAAGGAAATGTTAGAACTCATATGTTCACCACATACGTTTTCTAAAACATCTAATACAATAACTGAAGTTCTAGGAAGGAGTAAATCACACTGCAAGGGGCAGCATCCCTCAGCTGAAGAAAACTAGGCCAAATCCACAGAAACTTTATGGGTGGGAAATTAACACGGTAGTTTTCTGATCTAAAATTGTGCAATTAACACTTAGGAAAAAATACTGTAAGCTGTTCTGAGTGCACAGGATAGAATGAAATATAAACCAAATGCATAAATATATCAACTTAACCCGCAAAATTTGCAAAACACAAAACTAAACCACAATTTTATTTATAAACTGCAATAACCACAACTATGGTTAAAACTATCCAAGATTTTGAAGCTAGTTTGTAAACCTTGGTTACATGGGAACCTAACTGGAGTCAACCATAGTTCACACTGGTGCTGATGTACCATTACTTCGCGATTAATGCTGACAAAGGAAGAGATTAAATAATTTGTTTGGGATGAGGAAACAACATGGCAGAGGTTCACACATAACAGCAAAGAGGAGGCAACCATGCCTGTGGTTCAGCTTTGCCATGGCCTGAATGCAGGAACCTGCTGTTCTGAAAGAAAAGCTACCAGAGGTTTCCAATCCCAAGCCTGAATCTGGACCCTCGGTCACACTTCAGTTTCACAGCCGAACCTCAGGTCAGAAGGTGGCATCGTGGCATCCAAAGCTTGTCTTCAACAAGCTTCTTTAGGAAGTTCCTCCCTCTTCCTTTTCCGATTGGCTGCGGAAGGTCCCAGGATCACTTCCTGGCAGAATTTCCAGGTAGGGCTGGAGAGACTCCTGCCTGAAATCTTGGAGAGCTGCTGCCCATCAGTGTAGATAATATAGAGCTAGATGGACCCAGCGTCTGACTCAGTAGATGCTGACTGCTTTCTGTGTTCCTTTTTGGCAGCATTGTACTAGGTCTCCATGTTTCCCTGAGTGATAAGGCATAAATTATGTAATTATCAACACTTGGTTGATCCAGAAGACTGTGGATGACTACAGGCAGGAGAAAAAGATATGTCTCTTATACACCTCTACTCCGTTTCCCTTGATCCTTTTCCAGGTCTCTCTTCTTTTCTTCACCCCATAAACCCCCACAAAAACCAAGATTAACTTTAGAAGTTAACACACACAAAACACACACACACAAATACACACACAAATACCAGGGAATGCCCACTATTACTTTCAGAGTCAGCAACATTAACTACATGAAAGACTCAAGGTATATGATTGTGTGTGTGTGTATCAAATATGGAAATTTATGACCTTTATACGTTTTTTCCAATCCCCAAGTACAGCCTATTCAATTTTATATTCTACATATTCTATATTTACACCATATCCAGAAAGGATAAGTGACTTAAATGCTTTAGTAGTTAATGAGCAGGAAGCAAAGTTTTTCAAAATCCAGAAATGTGGACACTATATCAATTAGGAAGATCAGCCTATTCCCACTCAAATTATATACTTTGACTAGCACTTTGTAGTGATATTTTAAATTTCACAAAAGCTGTAACATATCTTGATGTCCTAGCACAAGCTAAACCCACAAAAGCCAAACACAGCCCACCAGTCATGCATTGCGGCCTGAGAAGTGCTTGGTTGCCCCCACCCCACTCAGATCGTTCAGCACAAGACAGACAGCAAAAGCAGGAGACTGAGCGAGTCCTTGGTGGGTCACCATATAGGGCTGCTGGTGGGCTGAATCTTCTTTGCAGGGATGGGAGGGATCACAGGTTGCCTGCCTTATACTTAAAGTTATGACTGACACCAAATAAAAGCCAAAGATCTATTTGGATAGGTTCACATGACAAATTGTGTTTTGGATAGCTTCACTGAAGCATTACCAGAAATAATTATTTCATGTTTATATAGTGCCTAACGAAAAAAAAATGTTAGTCAAAACATTTCACTGCATATACAGCAAGGGCATTTGCAAGGTAGCTTTCTTTATAATTTCTGGTTTCTACTTGCTTGGAGTTTCTGAAAAATGTCTCCCTTGTTATGCTAGTTTTTTACAGCTTAACATAATTGAAATGCATTTAAAACAGGAGATATTTAAAAGGATATGGAGAAAAGAAGAGTGAAGTGTTTCATAGACAATTTTTTGTTGTTGCTTTATATCTGACTATATTATAAAGGTGAAGTGTACCGTCAAATCAATTCCGACTCCTGGCGCCCACAGAGCCCTGTGGTATACTGAATATTAAACTTACCCTTCTACTTTTGCTAAATACTAGGGATGTGCATGAGCCATTTATGCAGATGCGGGCGGGGGGCGGTTCTCTTAAGGAATAGGCAAGCAGGTCCTTGTCTGCTCTGAGGCTACCCCGCCACTCTTCTGGGTGCAGCGCTCACTCAAGCAAAGGTGCGTCGGCCATGTGTGTGCCAACGCCGCACACAGCCTGTAGGAAACAATGCCACCGCTGCACGCAGCCTTTGCTCAAGTAAGTGAGGTGGTGGGGTGGCAGTGAAGCAAGTAAGCACCTGCTTACCTGCTGCTTAAGGGAACTGCTCCCTGCACGGCCAAACCAGTTCGGCTGCAGGCGCCCAGGCTGCTTCGGCGCTTCCCAAAGGAGGTGCCAAACCAGCTCATGCACATCCCTACTAATTACTAGATAGATGAGCTATACAAACCCCTTGCTAAAGAAAGGAGAAACAGACTAGCCAGACTTTTCACCAATATAGCACTTTTCCGAGTCCATAAAATTATGAATCCCATGAAAACCTTACCACTCTGCTTCAGTTCTCTCCTTTTTTCAGTATTGTGTTTCTCCCATTGAGTATGTTCCCCACCCCCACCCCCGTTCTCCTGCACTGAGTGTATTTCTATTCTAGGACTAGGTTGTTGATGTTGATTCTCTATCAGTGTACATGGCACCCATGTTCCCTCTAACAGTGATTCCTAGATGTTGTTGACTACAACTCCCATAATCCCCAAGCAAAAGCCATTGCAGCTGGGGATTCTGGGAGTTGTACTCAACAACATCTGGGAATCCGTGTTAGAAGGAACACTGCATGATATATTACACATTCAAAGTCTATCTGAAGAAGCCTTTAAAAGATTGTTTTAAAAATGGCCAATATCTTAAATTTGGCAAACCTCATCAGGCATGTAGTTCTGGAGGCCGCCATTAGTTGAAGAAGTCCTCTCTATTGTGGTCAAAATGAACTCTATTTTAAGAGCAGGAAGGTGCATGTGGAGAAGATGCTCTTTCAAATACCCTGGGCACAGTGGAGAGCTTCAAAAGGTAACCACCACCACCTTGAATTTAGGCCAGACACAAGTGAAGAAACAAGTAAAGGAGAAGTAGAGCTGGATGACTACTCTAAACATCTGCATAACCTCCCATAATGGTTTAATCATGTATATGTCAAAATGTACACAGAAGAATGTATGGATTCCTAAGGAACCTCACAAAAGAATTCCCATCCAAAAGAATAGACACCTAGCACTACCTTCTGGAACGTAGGAGCAGAACCACAACATGGTCCCCCAGCTCCAAGAGTTAATGCAGAAGGTTACCATGATCAATGAGAACCACTTTGTGCTCCAGGAAAATAAAAAAAGGACTCTGTACATTTTCTAGCAAAACTCATCAGTCAGGATGATCAAGGCAATCTCAGTTAGACTGAAACAATTCTGTACATACAATTCTGTACAAAACAATATCCACTTTGTACATACTAATTACAACTCATTGCAAGAGCATGCTGATGGTCTGCACAACTGCAGCCCACAAGTCTCAATAGTTAGGCTGTGACCCACACCAAAGGGTGAATTGTTAAGGCCCTGCTGCTGAAATGCACCAAGAGGGGAATCAGCACAACCCACTGAGACATGAAATGTGATCAGATCAGATCTGCAGCGGTCTCCAGCAACCAGAACAGTTCAGCATTGTCATTGGACACTGCAGGTCTGGTCTATCCAGACACATCTATCACCTAAAATGTGACTGAGCCCTCCCAGCACTCCCTATTCAGATACAGGCTGCAGCAGCATCCTCATCTTCACACAGACTGTGAGGATGTCCTACCCTTCCACTAATTTTTGAAACAGACTATTCAGTGGTATTTTTGTTAAAAGCACACTACGTGAAACAAGTTAATGTAAAAGATGTATAAAACCTATTAAACAGGTTAGCATCATTAAGACATATTGATGTCAACACATCCCTCTACTGTGATAATCTCTGAAGAATTTCCTCTGGGTGAATCTGTTATATGAAGTACAAGGAGTGTCAGCTGGGGAGAGTGTCTTTTCCGTGGGGATGCCTAGTCTTCAGAATGTGCTCCCTAGGAGGACCACCTGACACCTACTCTGGTGTCTTTTTGGTACCAGGTGCAGATCTTTTTTTTCCCCAGGACCTGAATTTTTAACCCCCTATTTAACACAGTTTTGTGTTGCCTTATCCTTCTGCTTTCTCATGATATGGTTTTCAACTACTTATTTTGACACTGCACTATTGTTTTCTTATTAGTTTTATTTGTAAGTCACACTGGAAACACTCGTGTTAAACGCAGCATATAAGTCAAACACGTTGACTTTATTTTATTGTGTTTAACAGCATTAAGAATGTATGACCTTATTATAACCTTTAACAGCTGATAAACATCAGTTCTAAAGTAATCTGTTCAATTAAATTCACCTTTAAGTATGTGCAGAAACATGATACGTTTCTTGTTGCAGAAAAAACACATTCATTGATCCAGCTTTTTAACATCAGAGTTCTAATCCAAAAGCAATTGTACTGCGGCCAATTTTCTATCAGCTAAATCTTTTATTTGGCAAGAACTCAAAGTGAAGGTGATTCAATAGGGTGATAATTTGCCATATGGGTACCTACAGGGTTGTTAAAATCAAGATGCTGTGCCATGCACTCGCAGATGTTCCAACATTCTTTGAACATCTTAGTCATTGCTCCAATATATTTCCAATTAAAGAATAAGCCAACTAATTCTTCATTTAGCATTAAACAGCTTATATTCTCAAGCTTTCAAGAAACAAGTCCCCTAACACTGGGCTAAATGGGATCAAGAACAAGAAGAGGAAGAGCATCTTGTCTGCTGAATAATAACAATTGCGGGGAATTGGCAGGGATCTGAACATTAAGGTTTTGTGCTATAGCCACTTCACACAACAGGCCGCTTCCCGTGTTACAACTGAGTATGGTCCCTTAAGCACCTCGTGTGCTTGGAAAAATATGAGATTTGTGAGAAGGATGAATGCATACATCTAGGTCAAAGACACTGCTGCTGCTGCAAGAATGGTTTTAGGTCTTCCTTCAACTTAGCTGCATGTGTTTTGGAGAACTAGAGCAATTTGTGCCAGCAGCATGTCACCTGCAAAAAAATGATACAAGTAGATAGGAACATAGGAAGCTGCCATATACTGAGTCAGACCATTGGTCTATCTTGCTCAGTATTGTCTTCACAGACTGGCAGCGACTTCTCCAAGGTTGCAGGCAGGACTCTCTCTCAGCCCTATCTTGGAGAAACCAGGGAGGGAACTTTGAAACCTTCTGCTCTTCCCAGAGTGGCTCCATCCCCTGAGGGGAATATCTTGCAGTGCTCACACTTCTCGTCTCCCTTTCATATGCAACCAGGGCAGACCCTGCTTAGCTAAGGGGACAAGTCATGCTTGCTACCACAAGACCAGCTCTCTTCTTTAGAACAGCTCTCCTCTCTGAGACCAGCTCTCCTTTCTAAAGGAGAGTAAGTAATTTCCCAGCTAGATGGAATTCATAATCCCAGACTAGGAATGAGTTCTAGTTTAGATAGAATCTAGGTCTTCTGGATTGCTTTCAGACTAAAACTCCCCTTTGCTAGGGACAGCACACTGGTACATGACCTGCTTCAATAGGTCAGGTCTTGCCAAAGGTCCATGGAGCCCTTTCCGTCGGTTCCTACTCTGAAGCAGCCCCAGGAAAGGCATGTGCTTGTGATTCATATATTCATGGTAAGTGAAAATTAAAAACTTCTCTCCTCTTCTCATGCCTCCTCAGAATGACTCCCCACTCCCAAATGAAAGCGTTCGTGTGTGAACCTGGTCCTGTTGCAGGGAATGAAGAGTTGCTGGGCTAGTGTGAAGATCTTCTTTATTTCACACTTTATTTCTTGATAGTAGCAAATTATTTGGTAGAAATACTTCCCTTTGCCCTCTCCCTGGGCAGGTGCAGAAAGAAAACACCTGCTGGAAATATTCTCTCCATTTGCTTAATGTGCAAATTACACTTCCCAGATTTGTAGGCTTGACAAGTACAGTTCCTCATCTAGTTCAGCTGGTTCACAGCAGCCCGAGGGCTCAGAATGATTTAAAAAAAACACAAAACATTTTAGTAGATGTAGAGAGTAGGAGGAAAGCAACCTGCCTAGAAAGCAGGAGGCTGTTGGTTCGAATCCCCACTGGTGAGTTTCTGAGAATATGGGAAACTCCTATATCAGGCAGCAGCAATATAGGAAGGTGCTGAAAGGCATCAAGGCTCCCCACACAGTGGGGAGAGCCTGAATGAGGTTTGCGGGGAGAGCAGAACTCTCCCCGCACATGAACAGGAAGCCCTCCCTGGGCCACCCAGATGATTACCGGCTCCATCACAGAGCCAGTTGGGGCAGCTGGGTTCATGGGCCTCCCAGCCCCCAGAAATCCCAGAATGACCCACGTGAGTATGCAGGGCATTCTGAGGAGCCCCTCGGTCAGGAGACTACTCGTGAGTGGCTGTAGTGCAAAGTCATACCACGGTGACACACAGTCAAAACAATGGGGTTAGCAGAGCACACTCTCTGCTAATCTCATTTAAGGGCGGGGGTGTATTTAAGCAGGCTTGCCACCAGGTGCTACACAGCTCCCATTGCAGCACACAACCAGCCCAAACTGGGCTGGGCTCCATTAGCCCAGTTTTGGCTGGTCATGAAAATAACCTCATCATCTCATACTGCACGAGAGAAGGCAATGGGAAACCTCTCCTGTATTCTACCAAGAAAACCACATGGCTCTGTGGTCAGCAGGAATCAATATTGACTCAACGGCACAACCTTTCCTTTATAGTGGTTTTACCTGGGCTAACCATTAGGGGCATTTGGTTTTGTCACTTACTTTAGCATTCAGAGCAAGATACAGGCTTTTTGTATGTAGCTGCCTATGTGCACTGGAAAGAGTCTGCCTCTTTCTTCCACCTTGATCTCTTAAATCCCCCCCAACTGCTGCTCAAGCACAGAGTCAAGTCATGTACATATGACTAATGAGGTTTGTACTCCCCTTCCTTTGAAAAAGGCAGGCTGTGTGCTCTGGCAAAACTGATGCTGCCACAGCTGCTTCAATATGTTGTACTTCATTGGTCTCCTTGCCTGGATTTGGGGGATGGGAGCAGCATTCCCTCTAACAGGGAATTCCAGTTGTTGACTGCAACTCCCAGGATACCCAGCTGTGATGGCCTTTGGCTGGGAATTACGGAGTTGTAGCCAACAACAAATGGGATTCCCTGTTAGAGGGAACACTGGATGGGAGGTAAAGAGAGCCTCCGTGGCAGCCCTCATGGGTCACTATCAGTGATCGACTGGTTGCTTTGCTATGAGATAATAAGTGCGTGACTGAGTTACAGGGCTGCTGCTCTCGTCTTTTTCTTTGGGGCCTAGAATACCCGTCCCCAGTTAAAACCACAGAGATAGGAAAAGACCAGCGATAATGATCAAGTTCCATTGAGAGACCTAGCTCATGAGCCTGCCAAAGTGGTCTGGTTTCATGGGTTGGGAGGCACAAATCATCAAGGTCAGAAGCAAGTAGCTCATATTCCAAAAGCAGCAACCAAATATCAGAACGGTCAGTCGAAGGCAGTGTCGCCCAAGGCAGGCAAGAGATTGAGTTCTGGAGGTTGCAGTGCAGATGGAGTAATGAGGCAGCAGCTTAGCCAGAGATCCTCTCATAGCAGGACAAGTTGGGATTTTACAGGACACAGAGGAGTCTGGCTGGCCCTTACAGCCAGCTAATGGAGCCACTCAGGTGTGGTGGAGCTGCAGATTCGGTGGCATTTTTAATAACATAACTCTGTCTGAATGGTTCCTGAAGCAGGTGGTGCAGGAGCTAACATGCCACACTACAGCTGATGAGAGCCCTAGTTCGAGAAACACCCCCCCTCCCAAAACACCTTAGATGGTGGAAAATAAATGATAGCAATAGAGACATGAAAGTAGATGGGCTCTTGCAACAACTATCTGAAGTACCTATTCACCCACCCACAAACAATCTACATGTAGGAGTTAATCATTACTGTTCTAAGTCATGCTCTATGCTGAGTAATTCCCTTCCACCACAACAGCTCAGTCCACAGCTAGTAGGTCTCTCTCCTCTGATCTCCAGGCCTCCTAAAGCTTCCTGACCTACACAACCCTTTATTTCCTTCCTGTCCCTAGAAGCTATGTAAGGCTGCTTTTCAGCTCTGCTTTCTTCTTGGCCCCTTTGTCATTTCAACTTACTGCCTCCTCCACCCACTACCCACTCAGATCTCCAGTTTTTAAGTCCACCACTGTCCAAATGTTAGGCCCATTCCCACACAGTTCCCAGGCCTCCACTTCCCTGCCTCTGCCTTTCCTCCTTTTATACAAATAGATTTGACTCTCTGGTCCCTAAGCCCAGAGCAATTTGAATGCTGTTAAGCTCAGCATTCTCTTCCAGAAGCTTCACTGGTTGCCCATGTCTCTTACTGACACTTTCTCCTTCACCTGTTTCAATTTTTAAAAAACATTTCATGAGATCATAGCAACTCATCCAGTGGCTGCAGAAGAGTCAAAGGAACTAGCCAGTTTTTAGCTGATTGAAGTCTGGAATCAGATTTCAGGATTACTAATGCAACATACAGGAAGCTCATAACACAAACCTAAGAATGCAATTAATAGCAACAAAGGAAGTTAAAAATTCAGGGAGACAAACCTGAGACTGCCTAACACTTCATCTAAGTCAATTAGTGAGTCCACTTATCAGTGCCAAAATGTACAGTCCCTTAGAGCGTCAGAAGAAAAGCTCCTGTAAATCTCGCTTGTTTGGTACAACATGTCTTGTTAACTCTCATATGATAGTACAGCTCATCGCCTTATGAACACGTACATGAGATACACTATCTGCCTAGGAAGGATAGGCTACTAATTGGTGAAATGAAAAAGCCTCATTGCTCCAGTGTTTTGAAATTTATTCTTGGGCTGTATCATTGATGTTCAAATTGTGTGCACATACCAGACCATTTATTTTCCCTAAATTAGCTGGTTCAACAGAATACAAGGGGAGAAAAACACAGTAAATGAGACACAATTGGCTGGAGATAAAACTGCAGTGTGTATATTAAAGATGAGAAATAACCTTGGCCATTTGCCCTGTGGGGCAAGACTTGGCTCTTCCGAGATGAGAACATTTACAACAAACAATGTTAATCGTTCTCAAAGTGCTTTCTCAACTTCAAAACATTTTTCTCAGAAAAGTTTGTTTGCTACTTTCTGTTTTGATATTCCCATTTGAGCAATTATAGGGCTCTTTGTGGATGTTGATTTGCTCCCTCCAACCCCACAATACTGAAATGGTACATCTTGAATGTTTGCCTGACATGAAATGACGTTTAACAGGCTTTTAGCTTGCAATATAATTTACATACATAAATGTGTTTTATAGCATTGGTCTTAAGTCAATGTGACAACTACTGCAATGTCCTCTAAAAACTACTATATTTTGTTCAATTTGCATCAAAAGAATTACAAATATCCAGAAATCCTTCTTTTTAGTCTCTTCTATTACAATTCTTTCTCCTGCATTGGATCCTGCTTATCTTTCCCATCCATATCCCACTCCCCAACCCTCAGTGACAAAATAAAGTGGGGAGAATAAAAGAGACAGAAGGGTGGGGGGAGAAGAGAGGACAAAAGAGGAAACCTCTTGCTTTCTCTGTACGAGGAAGAGCAAACCCTTCCTTCCTTCCTGAGAGTTAACATTGCAATCGGACATAACACAGAGGTTGGGGCAGCATCATAGGCTTGTTGCATAGGACACTGGGCCTTCAAGGTGGTCGTGGGGGCCACTCACCCCAAACCCCACTGACAACTCCCCTCACTTGCAAAAATTCTTCTTCATCTAATATATCCATTTGATTTATATATGCTGTGGCAAGATGTGATGGTGGCCACTGACTCAGATGGCTTTAAAAGGGGAGTAGACAAACGTATGGAGCAGAGGAAGTCTAGCAGTGATATTTGCCATTATAGGTAAATGGAACCTCCATGTTCAGAGGCAGTATATCCAACTACCTTGAGGATATAAAATGGATGGGGGTGTTGCTTTCGTGCCCTCTTCTTGGCTTCCCTGAGGCATTTGGTTGGCTAACATGGGAAGACAGGAATTTGGGCCTTTGGCATGATCCGTTAGGGAGATTCTTAAGGTATCTCCTTTAAAACTTGCAGCAGCAAAGTTAATGAAGGGACAGCAGTCTAGGGAGGTACATCTTCCCATCTTGCTGTTCTTCCCCTCTCAGTGACTCTTAAATGCTAATTACATTAGTACTGTAATTGACTGTTTTGACCATATCCCAGCGTTGGTATGTTGAAGTGAATCATTTGTTTCTGAGAAATATGAACGGTTATCTTGGCTGAACTCTTAGAAGAGAGAAGTCCTGTTAATTTGTGTTCCGTTGTTCAGCATCACATCTCATCTCATCATAAACCTATGGAACCGAACAGGAAGTTCCATGCAACTACCAGAATGCCACTTGTAGTCAGGCCAAAGACAGTGCAGTATTCCATATTTTCAGCAGTGATGTGAAATCTTTGCACTGTCAGAAATTATAATAGTCATGGTGGACAAAATTTGTTTTTCATTTAAAGGAGAAGTCAAGGAGGACAGGGTTAGAAAAGAAAGGGCCAGTTCCAAAGAGAGTCCAATGGTAATCAAGGACAACAAAAACCTGGATCCAGTACTGCAGAAGATACCTCTCCTTCCATTTCTGGCTAAAAAGATCTCAGGCTGGATGAAGGGCTGGGAGAAAGATGAGAAAGCTGCTGCTAGTCTGCATAGACCAGGGCTGCTCAACTTCAGCCCTTCTGCAGATGTTGGCCTATGACTCCCATAATCCCTGGCTATTGGCCACAGTGCCTGGGGATTATGGGAGTTATGGTCCAAAAAACAACCAAGGGCCAAAGTTGAGCAGGCCTGGCACAGACAATGCTAGATGAACCAATGATCTGACAAGGCAGCATCATAAGTTTATATATGATATCCTTATCACACTAGAATTAGAATGGATCATTTGGAGGTTTACTGAGAGCAAACTATCTATCTATCTATCTATCTATCTACACACAAAATATCCATATAGGAATTATTCAACAAATATTTAAATAGAAATTGTTCTAATTTGACAATTCTGTGTAACTATTTTTTGATCAGCAACATTACACATTTCCTTGGCAATCATCACTGGTAAACTGAATAAATGTCATATGTTACATTGAAAAATGTTTGTGTTTGGGGTTGCACCCAGAATGTGCTTATTGCAGCACACTGCATCAATAAATGAGCAATTATTTCCCAGTAGCAAATAAAATACGTAGTGATGTCAGCAGCATTAAATTCCAGTGCCAAGTTAGGAAATTGTTACATTTAATTCAGCTAAAAAAATTCAATATTATACTAATTTAAATGAGATGAAATATTTACTTTTTTTAGTACAGACATGTAGTCATGTGCAAGGTAACTCAATACTCACTGTAAAAAATATGAACTATGAAAATGTTTTACAGCTGGTTTTAATCGGCTTCCTTTGTTTAACATTAGAAGCTAACCTCCAGAAGATATATACAAGCTGCACATCCTACAGGTAATAGCATCCAGATGGGATGCTCTCATTGAACATCATGCTCAATATCATAAAGAATATACTGTGAAACAAGCACCTTGGCATAGGCCTCGATGCTGACTTATTTCTGGTAACATTACAGGATTTCCCCTAGTACTTGCATACACTGAAGCGTTACAGAACTCTTCATACGTGGGGCAAACGGACCTTGATTCAGACTGAGATTTAAGCAATTTCTCTGCATTGGCAAATTAGGGATGCAGAATGTCGCAGCACTTTGGCCGACAGTGCCACGAAAATGCTAAGCAATGTTGAAAACAGTTTCACAGGAATAAAAAGATGACATCATTATGACTTTAATATTTGCCACAGGGATGTGCATGAACAGAGGTTTGTGCACAGGTTCAGCACCACGGGGGCGGGGAGTAGCGAGTGGGATCCATCGAAAGGAGGAGAGCAGATCCTTACCTGCTCTCGGCTGCCCCATGCAGCTTCCTGCTGAGGCAGCGCTCCTCTCAAATACCCACGTGAGGTGCTGGCACACAAATAGTGTCCGAACCAGTTCGGCACCAAACCTGCGCACAAACCTCCGTTCGTGCATATCCCTATGGCAAATATTAAAGGCATAATTCTTGTGAAACTGTTTTCAACATTGCTTAGCATTTTTGTGGCACTGTAGGCCAAAGTGGTTTGGAGCTCTGCATCTTGGTTTATCAACTAGATACTTATGTAGATCCATTTCAGCTGAAGTTGACTGGATTTGGGGATCAAGATACCATTGTTGCCCCAATGGGTATGTGGGAATCAAGAGAAGGAATGTGATTCCATTAGTTTTGCTGTACCTGCTCATATTGCTGTCCTGATACAACTGACAATCCAATTCTTCTTGACTGGGTTTAGAAGGAGTGGGAGGAGTATTGTTTTGCAGTGGTACACTCCTACCCAGCCAGGCATTCGCTAATGGCATGACTACACAATATATAGGTGTACTGCATTAACTATGATTTCCTAACCGATGTGTATCCAACTTTTCCATCATTTGGGACTTGAAGGCAGCTTATGAACATGTTTGAATAGTGCTTGTTCCATGGGAGTTGTCTTATGGTATTCTACAAAGCCCCATCTTATCTCCACTGTTTTAAACCCATGAAAGCCTACTAACAGAGATCATCAGGAATTTTGCAGATGCTCAACCTGAGATTTCTTTTTCATCATATCCAGAGTAGTGGTTATGGTCCTGCATCACTGACTGTGAGTAATGACAAGATGCATGAGGGTCCATAAACTGATGTTGGATCCAGGTTAGCTATAAGTGGATAATGAACTAGACTGGCACTTGGAATCTGGAGATTCTGTAGGTTATAGTACAGCAGAAGGAGCTGGAATTAGGAAGAGGAACATGCAACAACCTTTGAAATTTGTAGTTATCAAGGACTGAGAATGGAAGAGGACAAAGAAAAGAAAATTGCTTAAACTTTTTACATGCGCTGTCATTCTGTTTTGCATGTTTACACATGTGTATTGTGTTGACTACTTTTTTCTACCAGATATGCATTCTACCTGTCCATTATTTAGGACTTGAAGGCAGCATGTGAACATGTTTGAATAATGTATATTGATCAACAGGGTGGGCTTCCACATGTCTATCTCCCACCCTAAAAGTAAGGAATCGACTCCTCTCAAACCTACAGCTGGATGTCTACTTGCATCTTAGCTGTTTTGACAATAATGGAGAGGGAAAAAGCAAAGCCTCCCCAGAACTACAACACTTCCTTCCCCCCAACCACATATCAGAGTGGAGCAGATAATAATTGGGTCAGGAGCTTAATGGAGTTGCTCTTCACTCTCGCCAATGTCAGTGGCAGTTCTGGCTACCTCAGCCTTGGGGAACTAGAAGTATATAGTGCAATACAAAAGCTTATACACAGCTGCCTAAGCACTGAGGTCAGCTTCAGAGACCCTGAACTATCTCTCCTCCACCCTAAAAGAGTGATGAGAGGGCAAAAGTGATGCTGCTTCTTTTGTTGTGGAACCAAAGTCTTCAAGAACAGTCAACCCGGCTTCATCTCTGCTCATCATAGTCAGTAAAGCCTCCTTTTAGGGGTTGCCATATTCTGGCTTTCCAAATCCGGGTGCCTAATTTGCATATTATGTAAATTGGCTTGAAAATAATTTATGAGCAGAATTATGACTGCATGTTTTGCTCCATAACTCTGCTTCTATAAGGGCTACGGCTTAGCTTTTTTTTTTTTTTTTTTAATGAAAGCTGAAATCCGGATGAATCTGGGTGGGCTAAGCAATCTGGGTGAGATGCTTAAAATCCGGGTGAAACCCAGAATTTCAGGGGGCATGGCAACTCTATATTGATATTATTTGTTTTAAATTTTGATTGCTAAGGTTTTTACATTTTATTATTACTTTTTGTTTAAACACACTATTGCAATGTGCCTTTCTATTTTGTTAGCTGCTTAGAAATAAAAAAAGGAGAAAGTGAGCTATGCCATAAACCTTCAGGGCCATGAGCAGAGAAGCTACAGTAAGTGGACATCAGCTCAGGAGAGGAAGTTCACTCCCACAGGACTGAAACAAAGGATTGGGTAGAGTTGTTTATACATCACTGTACCCAAGTGCTCCAACTGATATTGTCTCAGAGTTAGGAACTATGGAAGCCACTGATACCATCTGCTCTGAACAGCAGTTATGGTAGTAGAATGGACTGGAGTCGAAAAAACATCTGTCCCCCAGTATTTGCCGCAACCACCTTTCTAAGAATCAGAGGCAGGAGTCACATGGTATCATTTAATACCATTAATAACACTTGTTATTCAAAATCTACATAGTGAGCTAATTTTATGCACCTATAAATCTAATTTTATTATTGTGAGCTGTTTATTGTACAAATGTTGAAAAATATTTTTCTTAAATTTATTTCATACACTGGTGTTTTACTAAATTAGTGCAGTCATTGCTATCCTAATATACATTTTCAGAGATGGAAAAGCAATCTAGCAGTGATATAGCAAAAAAGAAAGAAAAAAGAAAAAAGGTTGCACCCTAGCAAGGAACAGTTCTAAACGATTATATCCTGATGGACTGTTTCAGCCAATTAGAGACAGCCAATTTGACAATCTAAAAATGTAATATTTTTTTCTTTTAATAAAAAAGAAAAATATTAAGGTTTATAAATCATGGAGGACTTTCAGGATATGCCTCAGTGTGTATGCTGCTCCCAAATATATTTTAGCTTAATTGTGTTAAAATTGCCAGTTAATTTGGCTGTATCAACTCATTGTCCTATTGAAAGAATATAGGATAACATTTCAAGTAACTTTGTCAAACTCCTTAGTCCATTAGGATAAAAGTTATTTTGGCATCAAATTTTACTGCATTCTTAGCATTTACAAATGGATTGGTTGCTAGTTTAGCTTCGTTGTCTGTTTCAGTTAGAAACCTATGTACAATAGAAGACAGACATCACATTGAACATGACAAGCAACAAGTGCATGAAAGTTCATAAAGCCTTTTCTTTCTCCCTTTCCTTTAAGCTCCAAGTATAAAAGGCTAAAAATTGTTGTGGCAGGCAGTTATTTCAGAGTAATTTCTGTCTCAGTGTTTTATCAAGCCCAGGAGTAAAATATTCTGAAACTACTGCAGTTTCAAAAAATCAACTTGTAATGTTCAAGCTCTAAATAAAGAAGAGCCCAAACAAAACCCAAGACATTTGACAGGAAAGCAAAATGTTTTAAAGTATTCATACACTATAACCCTATTCAACGTGTGCATACATTGAAAAAAGCCAAATTGTCATGCAAACGGGACAGAGCCTTCTTTGCTGTTGCCCCTAGGCTCTGGAATGCTCTTCCAGTGAATGTCCACTCTTTGACATCTGTGGCTGCTTTGAAAAAACAACTAAAGACTTTTTTATTTGTTCAGGCTTTTACCCCTAGGGGCTACCAGGTCTCTCAGCTCTCCTGCCTCTGTTTGTCTTTTTTTATGGTGTGTGTGTTTTTTTTAAGGGGGGCAGGTATTTTATAGTTTTTACTGATTTATTCAGAAGCATAACCACAGTGTTTTATGAGGCTTACCTAAGTATATTTAAGATTGCAGCCTAAAATATATATATTTGAACTCTACAGTATATAGCATGTACATGTTTATTACAATGAAACTCACTTATCTTTCAGCCTAATCTATTTGACAGAATTCCTTGTGAGGCTCAAAATAACCATTTATACCACCCTGAGCTCCTTGGAGGAAGAATGGGCTATAAATATATAAAAATATTTTTTAAAAAATAATGGCTCCATATTGGCTGTTGGGAGAGAAAATCCTTTATTTATTGTCTAAAGGGCTCAATCAAATAACTTGTTTAGTTCCTAGTGGACATGATCCATCCATCCCGTCCGTACAGCTACATACATAGAAGGGATCCTCATGAGGCTCAACTGTTTTAGCTACTGTTCTAATCCCTGCCTAATATGGGGATGGTGCCATAGCTTAGTGGTAGGTAGAAGTCCCAGATTCAATCCCCGCCATTTCCAGGCAGGGCTAAGAAAGACTCCTGTCTGAACCCCTGGAGTGCTGTTGCCAGAGTAGATCAGGGCTGCTCAACTTTGGCCCTCTAGTTGTTTTTGGACTAGTAAAAGTAAAGCTGTGCCCTCGAGTCGGTGTCAACTCCTGGCGACCACAGAGCCATGTGGTTTTCTTTGGTAGAATATTGAGGGGGGAGGGTTTCCATTGCCATATGCTGAGCAGAATGAGATGGTGCCTTTCAGCATCTTCCCATGTCGCTGCTGCCCGATGTAAGTGTTTCGCATAGTCTGGGAAACATACCAGCGGGGATTCGAACCGGCAACCTCTTGCTCCCTAGGCAAACTGGACTACAACCCCCATAATCCCCTGCCACAAGGATCAATAGCCAGGGATTATGTAAGTTGTAGGCCAACATTTGCAGGCAGGCCAAAGTTGAGCAGCCCTGGAGTAGACAGCATTGAACTAGTTGGACAAATGGTCTGACTTAGTATAAGGCAGCTACTTATGTACTTACACTTCCTTTTTTGGACTTAATTATTGTTAGCTGCTTTTGGCAAGAGAGGGATGCAAATGCTCTAGGACAGATAAATACTCTTTAACTACTATTGCCATTACATGGTATTGGGGGCTATGCACGCCTCTCAAAGTGCAATCCAGAAGACATGTTGCTGCCCAAGGCTGCATAATTACTATTTCTATACCACTTTTCAACAAAACTTCCCAAAGTGGTTTACATAGAGAAATAAAAATAAATAAATAAAGATGGCTCCCTGTCCCCAAAGGGCTCACAAGGTAAAAATAAACAGAAGACAGACACTAGCAACAGCCAGCCACTGGAGGGATGCTATGCTAGGGTTGGATAGGGCCAGTTGCTCTCCCCCGGCTAAATAAAGAAAATCACCACTTTTAGAAAGGTGCCTCTTTGCTCATTTAGCAGGGACTTTATAATGAGTTTGTATCTGCAGATCGGGAGCATTGGATGTCACCACGGGAGGCACTAAAAGATCTTCCAAGCCAGGTAATGGCCAGGGATGTTGTCATGCGATTGGCACTAAACACTTCGGGTCAAGCATCAGTGAATTAGGGAAGTCCTATCAGGACTACGGCCTTTCATGTGCACAGTGGATGTTGTCAACATTATTTTTACACAATTTTGTAAAATCAAAGAGTTTTTCACTGTAGTATTAAATTACAGAAGCAAGTATTAAAACTTGGTGACAATTATGAGCAGTAAGAGTATACAGCCAACATGGCTCATAGTGCTCTCCATTATGCACTGTGGCTTCCTTGAAGGTCTTCATTTTATTTTTCCTTTTGTGGATAAATCCAGATTAATCTCTGCTAGCTAAGAGCCCCTGGTGGCGCAGTGGTAAAACTGCCACCCTGTAACCAGAAGGTTGCAAGTTCGATCCTGACCAAGGGCTCAAGGTTGACTCAGCCTTCCATCCTTCCGAGGTCGGTAAAATGAGTACCCAGAATTTTGGGGGGGCAATATGCTAAATCATTGTAAACCGTTTAGAGAGCTTCCAGCTATAGAGCGGTATATAAATGTAAGTGCTAGTGCTATTGCTAGCAACAGATGGATTTTTACACTCAAACACATCACAAATCATGCTAAAAAAAACTTAGAAAACTGAGCATTTCCCCTTTAGCGAAGACAAGCAAAACTGTAAGAGTTACGATATATTAGAAGTATACTAAGGGTGAAGGTATTGTTTTGAGAGAGGTCTTGCTTTACTCTTTCTAGCAACTCATTAATAACATTAAGTAGTAGAAAGCTCAGAAACAGTGAACACTAGGTGTCAGTGTAAGAAATGGAAAAATATCAAAAACCTGTTGTTTCCAGTCAGGTGGATAAGCTAAAAAACCAGAACCAGCTGTGACCACATTTGCTTGTAACTCCATAATGCTGTTAACAAGCCAATCTTCCTTAGAAAAACTGATTCCCAAACCATCAGGTTCACTTGAAATCAGATAAGTTGACCATTAGAAGCTACAATGATTTCTCTCTATCAAATGCCACTGAAGTGGTTGTTAAAAAAACATCCAAGTACCTTACAACATTAGGCATTAATTTAATCCGTCATTACTTGTCAAGGCTGCATGCAGATGGCAGCAACTTCTAGCAACTACAGCACCAAAGTTGAGGGGGAAGGAAGAAGCATCTGGTACAGGAATTTAGTGCTGCAGTTGGTCATTTGGAACGTGCTACCCCTGCTAATCCTGCTAACCCATTTTGATTGGCATTGCCCGCAAGTGGTTTACAAATTTCAGATGAACCAGTTAGCAAGTTTGATGCTGCAAAACTGTCCCTCTGCAACCATCTTGCTGTTGCTGTGCTGGGGCTTTGGCTGCTATATAGGGCTGGCTGGCCCAAGGGTCCTGGGGGAAGAAGATAGAGGGAACAGCTTGGGTGGGGCACTGACTGCTTTGCTGTCTGTGTTTCTGCCCCTCCTCAGGTGTGTAACAGCATCTCCTTGGGCTGTTGCTGTGCTGGGGCTTTGGCTGCTATATAGGGCTGGCTGGCCCAAGGGCGCGAGCCTCTTGGCGTGAGCACAAGGGCTCTCGTCCTTGTGGCTCTCAGACGTGGGGCAAGCTGCCTGGGGCCCAGAAGATCTCTTTCCTCTGCCTTGAAGATCCGTCTTCCCACAATTAAGAAACCAGCAGAAGATTACGCGAGTCTGGTTCTGGTTTTTATTAAGCCAAGAAGCCGTGGTGGGTTAGTCTGGGGAGATGTGTCTGGGAAAGCGAAAAACTGGGTACGGAGTGGGGGCGGCAATATCACGGGTAGCAGGCAGAGGGAGGTATGGCGGTGGGAGTTGGGCAGGCCGTTACAGGGGAAATCGGTCCAGGCAATTGAGGCCTGTTCCTTTTTCCGGCCCCTGTCCCAACCCTCTGACCCCAGGGAGCTCTGAGAACACTCCCTCGAGGATTAGGGTGCTGCTGCTGAAAGCCAGGTCAGTTAATGCAAAAACATCTCTTATCCACGATTTGATTGTGGATGAGCGTGCAGACCTGGTATGTGTGACGGAGACCTGGTTGCATGCGCTGGGCGGGGTTGGTCTCTCTCAGCTCTGTCCTCCAGGTTTCCAGATCGTGCAACAGCCCCGCCTCGAGGGTCGGGGAGGAGGCGTTGCAGTCATCTTTCGAGAGACCCTCCCCGTTTCCAGGTGCCCGGTCAGGCAATCTCAGAATTTCGAGTGTTTGTCCTTGAGGGTGGGCCACCGAGATAGGCTGGGGATTCTGCTGGTGTACTGACCACCCTGCTGCAATTCAGTCTCCCTACCTGAGCTGGTGGGGGTGGTCTCGGAGGTGGCTTTGGGTTCCCCCAGGCTTATTGTTTTGGGGGATTTCAATGTTCATGCTGAGACCCCCCTAGTGGGTGCGGCTCAGGACTTCATGGCCTCCATGGCAACCAGGGGCCTCTCTCAATTGGTATCGGGCCCTACCCACGTGGCGGGACACACTCTGGATCTGGTTTTTGCAGACCGGGAAATAAAT